>NW_026988523.1:26799642-28040714 GCF_030222135.1 Aotus nancymaae
TTTGATCAAAGGCTACTTCATCACTGACAGTCTCAAGGAACAATGGCCTGTCAGTATCCACAACTTCAAGACAAAACTAACATTTTTTTAGGCCTTCTGGGGTTCTGGATGCAAGATATTCCTCATTGACAAGTGTCACATTTTACTTAAGCCCATTTATGCTCCTACTTGCAACTTGCCCCACACTGAATGAGACCCCTTAAAACAAAAGGCTCTAGAATCTCTCCAAATTGCAAAACAACAGGCAATCACATTGTTCCCCTCTTCTGCAAGAGAGGTCTCCTCCAATGTCTCCTGCATCAACCATAATAGTGCTCATGAGTTTCTGGCAGCAAAACTATCCTCCTTGGTCACATGCTATATACCATTAGAATGTCAATTGCTGGTTGCATACTGAGCTCTACCGAAATCAGAAGCCCCATGCCCAGGACTCTGCACTCAGTGTCCCACTGTGCCTTTGGTCATGGAAGCATCATCCTTCAAGTCTGACACAGCCACTAAAGAGTCTATAGGAAAGAGGCAAACTTGGGCCTTTTGGCATATGTCACCTGCAGGAGAAGAAAGTTTCCCCTCTGCCATGGTACTGGAGCACGTCATGCCTATCCTAAATCCCTTGAGTACCTAGGGAGCTTCTCGGGATTAATCACGTGAACAGGGCATGGATGGTGGTATTGTGTTAAATGTGGTGAAGCTGACTGGAGAACTGCTGCTTTTGATCCCTTAAAGTGACAGAAGGACAGGACCCAAAGGTTGGCAGGCAACATTTCAGCACTAGACACCCTGGATGACAACTGGTCTCACTTGCACAATTCTACACACTCATGGGTCACTGCCTGTGGTTTGGTCATCTGACGCAGGCAATGGCAGAAACAACTCCTTATCCATGGTTGTCCTCTGTAAGGAAAGAACTCTGGGAATCTCTTCCTCCTACATACACAAAATAATAATCAAGGTCGCAAATGTCTTTACACATATTAAGACCATAGTACAAGGCTCATCAAAACATTTATCACCTTCAATATTCCGGACATCACTGAAAGTAACCAAAATACACATTTCACTTTTCCAAAATACACAACACGGTCCTTTTGAACAAGGCATTTAAGGTAACTTTCAACTCCCTATTAACCACAGGTTACAAGCTTTGTAGAGCATTCTGTTAAACAAAACAAGGCACATTTCAGTCACCCATCCAACATCAGGGGTAAACTGTAACAGTATCTGACTCCATTTTTGATGTTTGACCGCTGACAGTTTTCAAGCTCCAGCACAACCTTCTGCCCCATATTTGGGCAAGTTGATAAGAAAGTCTGGCACTCCTTCCTTTTTCCCTAGCAGGAAGTTTACACTCCTTATGCATGAGAAATCTCACCCAAAACCCAGCTCCTAACCATGATAAAGCCCAAAATAAAAATGGTCTGCTCCTTCAGACCTACTTGGGAGCCCATCCTGTTCTCCCCACAAAAAAAAAAAAAAAAACTCATCAAACACTCTTGGGGCATGTGTGGCATCATCAATTTTAACATCCAAACCAAATTTTGGGTGAAGTCTCCACACTGCCTCTGTGGAGTGGTAAAAATTCTCCTCAGAACTATATCCAGTTCACGTATACAATCATTAGTTCTAGGTTAAAAAACAATAATAATAAAGAAATAATGCTATACATGTCTCATACACTGAGCAGCTTATAATCTATGAAGAACTCCAAGGCACACAACCATAAGCACTTATGTAAAAATTAATGGTAAAATAATAGGTACCAGAATTAATGACAGCGGTGGTACAAATAAAATTGTGTAAAGATCGAATTAATGTAAGTTTGAGCAGATTTGAAAGGATCATTCTATGTTAAGAAAGATAACTGTGACCGAGTTTAGTAAATATATGTTGAGTACATGTGCAAGGCACATTGGATACAATAATAAAAACATAGGCATAGTTTAGAGGTAAGCCCCTAATTTCAAGTTTTATTTCTCAATATTCTCAGTTGTGGAGTAGTAAGCAGAAGAAAAATAAGAAATTAAGGATATGAGAATATAAACAAAAATTAATTATCATGGAGGCCAAGGAAGAAGTATTTTTCTTGGAATGAAATGCGGTGATGGGTATTATCAACTAGCTCTTACTACAGCGTTTTTCCTTCTAATCTACATTCCATAAAAAAATCTATTATTATAAAGACACTGAAGAAGAGGAGAATTGAGAAAATATTATTAGTTTATTCAGCAATGCATGTGGTGGGAGTTTCAAATTCAGGTCATATATCTTCCATTCATACAAGTATGCTATAGAGGTTACCAGTGACCCTGAGAAGTAAATTTTCCAAATAACAATTTTCAGTATTTAAGATCCTTCTCTAAAGTACTCATAACTTTTGAGTTGTGATGTTCAGAAATTTATTTTAAATATTTAATAAAATTGCATTAATTTTCTCATGTTTCTCCTCATATGGCTCCACCTATGTCACTAACACTATTTCTCAGTTGTTTTCCTTATTAAAACAGACTATTTCTGTTTCCTTTCACTGTACAATAGTGGAATGCTTTTATCTTTTCTGAAGGTATAGCATTGCTTTTCTCTTAAAAGTTAGTGGAAACTTTAAAAATAATACGATTAGCAACAAAATTATTATTGCTGTACATTCTGTAACTATTTTTTTGGGTCTCAAGACATGTCTTTGTCCATCTATTATTTATTTGATATTGACTATAGTGGCCCAAGGTCTGAATCAGCCTGGCCCAAATCAAGACTGGTTTCATTATAATTAACTTTTCGTTTATTAAAAAACAAAGAAAATGGTTTCCCTAACCAAAGGGTTCATTTTATGTCTAGAAATCACCAAATATAAGAACATATTTGCTTTTTACACAAAAACGTTTAAGTATGTATGCTTAGGTTTGTAGATATTATACATATTTATAAACATTTGTAATGAATATTGCTAGACAGCTGAATCACTTTAGACTCTAAAATTGACTTACAAACAAAACCAACAAAGACAAAAGTATTGCAGAAATACACAAATTCAACCTACACATATGGGCAGTCAAATGCTTTGCATCATTAGAATCACAGTTTCGTCTCGTGCTCTGTTAACTTAACAGTGAATTTTCATTTATAATTTTCCAGAATTACCAAAAATATAGTCTAAAGCAATGGTTTCAACAAGCATGTGTGTATATGAATGTGTGTGTGTTTGTGTGTGTGTGTGCATATGTAAGTGTAGAACCTATGCACTATAAGGTAGGCCGGTTACCAAAATACATAGACTAAAGCAATGGTTTCAACATGCAGGTGTGTATGTGTGTGTAGGTATGTGTGCATGTATGTGCATAGGGTAGGCCAGAGGGGCTATCACTCTATCACCTTCAGTATATTACAGTGCAGAAGAAAGGACCCAACTATGAAGTTTTCAAAAGTCAGAACAGTAATTCTAATGAGTTCAGCACCTCCCCTACCACACACAAAACATTTTAAACACACACACACTACCAAACACACACAATTCCCTTATCCTTTACAACATCTGAGAACCAATGGATAAATGAGCCTGTAGGAAGAGAATTTCTATGTTATATGCAATGCTTTAATTAAAGAACTGAATAATATATGACCTGGTAAATGCAAATATTTTATTCTTATGTAAATAATATATCTAAAATAGTACTATGGATCTAAATATACCATTGCGTACATTTCATGATTCCCTTTTGTAGACCTAGGGAACTTAAATCAACTTTATAATTTTCTATCCAGTTTTCATTTTGTAGACTAGTGGTCATTTGACAGGGAGCTGGGATAAAAGGCTTAATTTACTTTCTGTGGCAGTACTAAGTAGAGGAATAATCTTTAGACAGTTTAAGACATTACGTGGACAGAAAGCCACGACTATGTAGTTGAATTAAGTCAAACAAATTGGATGCATTAAGTAGCTTCTCATTAGTAAGTGTGCCAGTGAAACTCTTACTAAGTTAATGTAATTAAATAATGCAAGTAAGAAATGCTTTCCTGGGTTTGAGAATGAATGAGATTAAGAATTGGTAGAACTAGAAAATAATAGAAAAAAATCATAAAATGAGGTAAGAAAAATATTTAAGAGTAAAGTTTTTGTTAGAAAGTGAAACAAAATTACAGATGAGCTCAGTCTCACAGTATATGTGCCTGTGAGTGTGTTTGTGTGTGCACATGTGTGAATTAGGATGCACTGAAGGTTAGTGAACATACCTATTCTTAATATCAAAGTACTTAATCAGAGGAGTACTTACTTTAAATATTTTATTTCTAACTTTAAGTGAATTGACATGAACATTTTCTGAGGGGGTATCATCCACCCAAAAACAACGCACCAGTGAAGAATGATGAAGTAAGATCTATGTTACTCTATGTGCTTTGCCACAGAATTACTTGCCTTTAACTGAACAATTCACTCCACACATTTCTGCCTTTTTTCTACTTTGTAAAATGTTAAGAATATGTTTTTTCCTCAATCTGCTCCATATAGCTGAAGTTATTGCACAGCTAGTAAAAGGAGAGGGCAAGATTTAAACTCAGGTCACTGCTCGTCGTGTTCCACGCCCAGTGTCAATTGGTCAGGCAAAATAATTGGTAAGTGACTTGTCCAGGAATGGGACAGGAGGTTCGAGTAGCTTAAAATCCAGGAATAAAAGTTTTTACTTGAAATAGTAGGCATCAGACATACACTACAGATTCTTCATCATTTGAGTAAAGAAAAATTATCCTTCATCTGGTTGCACTATGCAAGATAGTGAAGGGAAGAAAGTTTTGATATATTAAATCCACCAAAAGTTAATTAAATCTAAGAACAGGCATGACATTTTCATGTCAACCCTCTGAAAACTCTTTTGTTTACTGATGCATTTTAAGTACTTTCCTGGGTGCATCTGAGGCCTACAAATAAATATTTGTAATTCTGGTAGATAACAAGATGGAGAGGATCTTACAGATAAAGATTATGCATTTGTGTTTCATGTTAGGGAATCAGAACAGCTAGGGTTACAAACACAAGTTTGCCATCTATCAATACAGAGATAATTGTTGAAAACACAGGAAGCGGTTAACGCCCCACAGTGATAAGTGGAAAACAGCAAAAAAACTACAAACAGCTTTTATAAATATGTGGTTTATTTCACTTAGCACAATCTTGTCCAGTTTCATCCATGTTGTTTTCCTTCCCTCAAAAAGTCAAATTCATGGAAAAAGAATAGGAGGGTGGTTAGCATGGGTTGGAGGATGGGGGAAATGGGGAGATGAATGTCAAAGATAACTTTCTGTTACAAGATGAGTACGTTCTGGAGACCTAAAGTACAGCATGGTAACTACAGTTAATAATAATGTACTACATGCTTGAAATTTGCTGAGAGATCTTAAGTAGTCTTACTACAATATTCTTAAGAATATTTACATACATGTTTGTTAAGTAAAACAGCTTCTGAAATAAATTAGTCTGGAATCTATAACCTTTTATTTCTAATCAGGGCATGTACTAAGAATAACATAAGGGTTCTCCTGCATAGTAGGTAAAGGAGGTTTACTCTAAAAAGTTGAATAGCGAAGGAAAACTGCTTTTCTAATCACTTTAAAAACCATGATAATATCTTCAAATATCTTTCATTATTAACTTTAATTAGCACAAAAATATTGAAACATAAACATTTTTAGACTTTAATCTTTACAATGGTAAATTTCAGGCAACTTATTGGGGAAATATAAGTACATTAATTTGAAAAGAAAGCATCTATATATATTTAAATTTAATTGATTTATTTCATTTTAAAATCTGAATTATTATTGAATTTGATAATATTTTTCTTTAATAGTTCTGAATTAATATATTATACCATTTGAGGAAAGGGAAACAAACAGAAAATACTTACTTGTGATGCAATTTTTTGAGACTGACACAAAGGGAAGGAAAAAGAAACACACAAAGCACAGTTTAAATAATGACTAAACGATACATACATGGAACAATCAGTAACACGGACAAAACGTGACATACACCCACATAACAAAATCCAGTTTCATATATATTTCTCATAGGCCTTTTGAGCAAAATTAGGTAAAGAATAAGCTATTATTTTTATTTATTTATTATTTATTTATTTATTTATTTTCATTGCATTTTAGGTTTTGGGGTACATGTGAAAATCATGCAAGGTTGTTGCATAGGTGCATACGTGGCAGTGTGATTTGCTGCCTTCCTCCCCTTCACCTATATCTGGCATTTCTCCCCATGCTATCCCTCCCCAACTCCCCACCTCTGTCCCCCCCACTCCCTGGCAACAGACCCCAGTGTATAGTGCTCCCCTCCCTGTGTCCATGTGTTCTCATTGTTCAACACCCTCCTATGAGTGGGAACATGTGGTGTTTGATTTTGTGTTCTTGTGTCAGTTTGCTGAGAATGATGGTTTCCAGGTTCATCCATGTCCCTACAAAGGACGCAAACTCATCGTTTTTGATGGCTGCATAATATTCCATGGTGTATATGTGCCACATTTTTCCTGTCCAGTCTATCATTGATGGGCATTTGGGTTGGTTCCAGGTCTTTGCTATCGTAAACTGTGCTGCAATGAACATTCGTGTGCATGTGTCCTTATACTAGAACGATTTATAATCCTTTGGATATATACCCAGTAATGGGATTGCTGGGTCAAATGGAATTTCTATTTCTAGGTCCTTGAGGAATCGCCACACTGTTTTCCACAATGGTTGAACTAATTTACACTCCCACCAACAGTGTAAAAGTGTTCCTATTTCTCCACATCCTCTCCAGCATCTGTTGTCTCCAGATATTTTAATGATCGCCATTCTAACTGGCGTGAGATGCTATCTCAATGTAGTTTTGATTTGCATTTCCCTAATGACCAGTGATGATGAGCATTTTTTCATATGCTTGTTGGCCTCATGTATGCCTTCTTTTGTAAAGTACCTGTTGATATCCTTCGCCCATTTTTGAATGGGCTTGTTTGTTTTTTTCTTGTAAATCTGTTTTAGCTTGTTGAAAATTCTGGATATCAGCCCTTTGTCAGACGGGTAGGCTGCAAAAATTTTTTCCCATTCTGTTGGCTGCCGATTCACTCTACTGACTGTTTCCTTCGCCATGCAGAAGCTGTGGAGTTTGATCAGGTCCCATTTGTCTATTTTGGCTTTTGTTGTCAATGCTTTTGGTGTTTTGGTCATAAAGTCCTTGCCTACGCCTATGTCCTGAATGGTTTTGCCTAGGTTTTCTTCTAGGGTTTTTATGGTGTTAGGTCTTATGTTTAAGTCTTTAATCCATCTAGAGTCAATTTTAGTGTAAGGTGTCAGGAAGGGGTCGAGTTTCTGCTTTCTGTATATGGCTAGCCAGTTTTCCCAACACCACTTCGACCTCTGATATTCTTTCTTCTGCTTGGTCAATTTGGCTGTTGAAACTTGTGCATGCTTCGCAAAGTTCTCGTGTTGTGTTTTTCAGCTCCATCAATTCACTCATATTCTTCTCTAAGTTGTCCATTCTTGTTAGCATTTCATCAAGTCTTTTTTCAAGGTTCTTAAGTTTCTTTGCATTGGGTTAGAACATGTTCTTTTAGCTCACGAAAGTTTCTTATTATCCACTTTCTGAAAGCTGATTCTGTCATTTCATCACACTCATTCTCTATCCAGTCTTGTTCCCTTGCTGGTGGGGAGTTGTGCTCCCTTGTAGGAGAAGTGTTCTGACTTTGGGTGTTTTCATCCTTTTTGCGCTGGTTTCTTCCCATCTTTGTGGATTTATCCACCTATCGACTTTGTAGTTGCTGTCTTTCTGATTTTGGTGATTTTAAGACTGCAGCAGGAGAACTCATAAACCCCCTTTTTCTTCCCTCCCAGTGTTCTCTCCCAGGGAGTTAGGGCTTTATGATTTTCCACTCTCTTGTTGTTGCTTTCCGTGCCCACAAGGTGGCAGCCTAGTCACACTCAGCCTGCAGAGGCTTTGCTGAGCTGCTGTGAGCTCCGCCCAGCTTCCTTGTGAACTTCCCTGCAGTCCTGTTTATATGGGTGTAGTTAGAACTGCTTCCGCTATGTTGGCCCGCCCCTGTAGTGACGGAGTCTCTGTAGTGGCGGGTTGCCTTGGTTATGGCAAATTGCCCTGGGAACTGCAGGGTGTGTCCTAATGGAGGACGCCCCTCCCCCACCGAGCTGGACCGACCCGGGTTCAGTTGTGTTTCCTGTGGCGCTTTCTTTGCCCTGGAATCTCCTGGCTTGACTCCCTGTTTCAGCTCCCCTTGCTGGCTTACCGGGGACTCAATCTTACTCACTCTGCAGGAGGAGCCACTACCCCTGCCTCAGGGCGCAGGCTGAGCAGCTGTGCCAGTCAAACCAGCCGCGCTGGTGACCTGTGGTGCTCTTCCGCCTGTGAATCTCCTGGTCTGTGGGCAGTAAAAATCCGCTGCCCTGTGAGCCGTTGCGTCAGCTGAAGCGGTGGCTCTGAGATTCGTGGCGCGTTTTTGCCTGGGGAATCTCCTGGCTTGACTCCCTGTTTCAGCTCCCCTTGCTGGCTTACAGGGGACTCGATCGCACACACTCTGCAGAAGGAGCCACTGCTCCCTGCCTCAGGGTGCAGGCCTAGCGGCCGCACCACTCAAGCCAGCAGCACTGGCGACCTGTGGTGCTCTTCCCCCTGTGAATCTCCTGGCCTGTGGGCAGTAAAAATCCGTCTGGAAATGCGGTGTCCACTCACCCTCTGCGCTTTCTCTCGGAGCTGCAATCGCGAGTTCCTCCTAATCGGCCATCTTGGATCTCTCTAAGCTATTATTTTTAAAGATTCGCTTTTGAACATTGTTTTTGTTTTGTGAAAATTGTCTTCCTAAGTTTGATAGAAAAAATGGTGCTTGGGGCTGGGCGTGGTGGCTCACACCTGAAATCCCAGGACTTTGAAAGGCCAAGGTGGGCAGATAACCTGAGGTTGGAAGTTCGAGACCAGCCTGACCAACATGGTGCAACCCGTCTCTACTAAAATTACAAAATAGCTGGGCATGGTGATGCATGCCTGTAATCCCAGCTACTTGGGAAGCTGAGGCAGGAGAATCACTTGAACCTGGGAGACAGAGGTTGTGGTGAACCAAGACCACACCTTTGCACTCTAGTGTGGGCAACAAGAGCAAAACTCCATCTCAAAAAAACAAAAGAAAACAAGTGGTACTTGTGGAAGAAAATAAAATAATTAGCAGTAGCTTATAAAGCTACTATAGTCATAATAGAATACTTGATATAATTATTGAGATACTCAACAATCATTATTAGTGCTAATATGTACTATTTTTAAATTTCAGATCTTACAGTAAGATTGATTTTTTTTCTACTACATATACAGGTAATTAAGTTAGTTGCCAGAAATATTCTAAGCTCTCCGGTTGGCTATGGAATCTAAAATAATTCATTTGCCTAATCAATGTATAATAGCTAAGTAGGTGTTATAAAAAAAAATCATGTTGTCTTATTCTTCAAGTATAAAGAACAATAGTCCATTCATTTTTGAATATGTTGAAGTGACATTTTCAAGTATATTCTTTGATATACCTGAAATATAACTTGTATATATATACTTGAATGTATATAAATTGTAATATAACTCATTATCTCATATTAGAATTATGATAGTATTATCTATTATTGTAAATATAAGAAATGCATAATAAACATTTGATTGTGGGTTTCTTGAAACTATTTCAGGATTCCTTACACATGGCACAATGGAATAAATGTTGTTTGAGAGAATAATAGCAAAGAATAGACAGGTAGAATTTTAAAATCATTCACTCCTAATGCTTATTAAAATTATCCTAATGAGATTTTATAATAGGTAAATTTGTATCTTAATAATATATTTTAAATGCTATTTCCCATTTCGATAGTAAAGTGTTAATGATTGGCAGATGGGACAATGATTATTCCATTATGCATGTTTTTGGAAGCTACAAGATTTATTCACTATAAAAGTGGGCAAAATTCAGGGTAGTATATTCCACAAATGTACTGCATACACTATAAAAGATGTTGGTACATTAATATGCTTTAAAAGATATGTTTCTAGTTTCTAGTAAAGTTTTCACTGGTTACAGTATACTTCAAACAAATGAAATTGTCAGCACACTGGAAAACTGGGGCAAACATAGGTCCACTGCTTCTTACCCAAAGGACAAATAGGCTTATTAATTCAGAACTGTCCAGATTTTCGAAAGTTAATACTATGTTATACGCTATATGGTAGATAATACCCCCAGTGGAACCTGGGTAGCCTTTTATTTTCAAAAATTACTGTTTCTGCAATGAAAAGTATAAATATTCACTCTAAGTGGAATAAGTAAACAGCATAAATAATCTCAAGAAAATTAAGTTTTGCCACTAAATGACTTCAGTGAGGCTTTTTGCATTTCGTGATTTTGTATTATGGACTGAGAAGGAAAATACTGATTCTTTTTGTCCACTAAGAGTAATATATGTCCCTGTCCTTCCTGTATATGTTTTTTGAACCAGGAGTATATGATGTCTGTCAAAATTCCCTGAAATAGAAACACAGATAGTGGTAGAAGTTCTCCTGGCATGGATGGCATATGACTAGTTATGAATGGGCAGTTCCATCTCTGCTCTGCCTTCCATAGACTGGTTTTCACACAGCCATTGTGTGTACCCTCACTTTGCTCTGCTTGCGTTTGTGTGACTTTTCACTAATCCACAGCCCACCAGAAAAAAAAGGGATAGTATTCCAGGGCTTCTATAAATGTTAATAATTTTGATTATCAATGTTCTTTACCAACATTTGTCTTTTTAAAAATGTCACCTAAACTTTAGACAGTGATTCTCCCACCCCCACAGCCAAAGCAGTTACCTCAGAGATATAATAAATAATAATTTCTGTTTCTCTACTCAGAACACGGGAAGATACTGAAGACAGGCTAGAAAATGATGTGGCATGAAAACCTGCATCTGCCTTTAAAAGTTGGGGTTTTTTTAATTTCACGAATAAACAAGAAAGCAAAGCCTAAAATCTTTATATTAGTTTATCCTTATATAAAATATTGACATTTAATAAAAGTTCTTCATAGAACAGAACAGAATTTAGCACTTAAACATGTATATACTAAAGAAATAATTAATGAATGGGTCTAATATCATTACATTAAGCCTATACATCTATTAGTGTTTTTTATTAGTTATAAATGAATGATTTGAAGAGTCAGAAAATGTTATAGCTTGCTTAGAAAAACAGCAGCTCATAGCACAGTCTCTATTAATTTCCTCTCATAAGACCCGTCTAGTTTTGCCTCTTTCAGTGGGATGTGTTGTTCTTTATTTCTATATAATATGCTTGATTATTATTTCATGTTTTTTTCAGTTTCTGCTTTTATTTATTGACTTCTCACTCTAAAAGAAGAGTCATTAACAATCTTTTCTATATATTTCACTACCTTTGCCCTCATCATCTCAAAATAGTTCAGCATAATTTTTATTGGATCAAAATTCAGGACATACTATGACTCAGTATACTTTACAGATGAGATATATAGGTATGTGGTTAGCATTCATTGCCTGCACACATTCTTTAATTGTTGATAATGGTGTTATATTCCTAAAGTCAATAATTGCCTTATTGTATTAATTGCTTTGATATGTACTTAGATATATACAATAATTCATCCTGAACTCTTTGGCAACTGTCTAATGTTAATTGAAGACATTAAGATGCTTCAGGAAGTCTACAGATTTTATCTTCCTAAAGAAATCTCTCTGAAGCCTTCTGACCTGCTCTAGGTCTCCCTTTATGCTTGGGGGTCTTCTCATCACTATCCTGTTGATATCCTTGACTTTATTCTTGTCACCTGGTTTCCATAAAATGTCTGATTTCCTGCAGATCATGATTTCTCCCTCATTTTGGTGGGAGTAGTTTCCTTAGAAATCAGACATGGGAAGCATATTTTTGGAGAATATATATATACTTGACATCTTACTTATTCTGCTCTTACACAAGTTTGATAGCTTTGACTGGATACACAATTCTAATTTGAAAATAATACTCTTTTAAAATCTTGAGAGCATTATTCGATTTTATTCTGCCTTGTGGTATTGCTGTTGAGAAAACCCAAATGGTACCTTGCATGTGATCTATCCCACCATCTTCCCCCTGAAAGATTTTAGGAGCCTCTCCTTTCCCTCAGTGTTTTGAAACTTGATGATGTGAGTCTATTTTAATTCACTGTTGTGGTAACCTTTCCCATTAGGAAACTAACACATTACTGATTTTTCTAGAATTATTACACTAATATTTCTTCAGTTTCTATGTATTTCCTTTTTCTTGAAATCTTATGATTCAAATCTTAGAACTCCTATACTAGTTCTCTAATTTGATCCTTTGTTTACTCTTTGTCCATGTTGTGAATTCTTGCGCTAGCTTATCAATAACTTCCTGAACTTTATATTATAAGCTTTTCCACTTCTGTCAGGAATTTTTAGTCTTCTTCTTATTATTAAAGTAAAAGATTAATAAAATGACTGAAAGCTCTGGGTGAGATTCTTTTTATTGCTGCATTTCATGGTGATCTGGCTGGATTACTGAGCTTAAAGAATCTTCCACATCTGGCCGGGCACGGTGGCTCATGCCTGTAACCCCAGCACTTTGGGAGGCCGAGGAGGGCGGATCACGATGTCAGGAGATCAAGACCATCCTGGCCAACATGGTGAAACCCTGTCTCTACTAAAATACAAAAAATTAGCCGGGCATGCTGGCACGTACCTGTAGTCCCAGCTACTTGGGAGGCTGATGCAGAGGAATCACTTGAACCCAGGAAGCAGAGGTTGCAGTGAGCCAAGTTTGCGCTACTGCACTCCCGTCTGGCAACAGAGTTAGACTCTGTCTCAAAAAAAAAAAAAAAAAAAAAAAAAAAACTCCCACATCTGTATGTTTAGGCCTTTCCACTTGGGTTGGTCAGTTTCCCTAGGAAAGAGTCTTCCAATTTGCTGCTGAAGTGTAAAGTGTACAGAATAGCCCTTTAACTGAACTTTCAGAATTCAGTGTGATCCTCCTAGCCCTTAACTGTTTCCAGAGTCCACAGGCCATAGACCACTGCCAATGAATAAATCTTTAATATATATTCATACGGAGAGAGTGACAGCAGCAAAGCTTTCTGAACTTGAGGCAAATTGAGATCTGACAGCAACCTAAGCAAAAATACAGACTCTCCAGTAGTAATTACTGAATGAAGTTTCTACTTCCTGAAATTTAGTGTCTTTCTTTAAATTCTAGTAAGAGGACATTTGCATTTTGAACACTAATGGTTCTTTAAATTTCAAAACTTTGTTTTTAAACCATCTGATATTTGGGAGACATGGTGAACTGTTAGAGCTAATCTTATTTTATTAGATGCACTAAGCTCTTATCCTGTGTTTTTATATAATCTGAAAAAAATAATGTTTCCATATTTAGATACAAAAAAACCTCAACGTCTTTATTGGGTTAATATTTAATTGATGTCCCTTTCTACTGTTTTAGTTGAAGATTAGTGTAATAGATAATACACTTTAATGGTACTTTTGCATCTTGCAAAGCTATGACCACAGATAGATATTACTCATCAAGGTATCTAAAATCTCCAAATTCAGGAAGCAAAGAATATACTCATCCTTTTAACAAATGACCAAGAAAAACAAATCTTTTGCAAGATGAAATTTATCCTCTCATGTATCAGACTATCATTACTATATAAATAAACACATTGCTATTGCTTACCTTATTTACCGGGAAATTAAAAATTGAAGTCAGGCTCAACTGTAGCACTCAGGGTATGCTAGATGTTGAGTAAAATTAATTTCTCTGTTCCTATTAAAATATTTTGTTGTAAAAAGTGCTTGGTGTCTCTATTGTTTATCTTTGTTAGCTGCCTCAATTCTTTCTACAATAGGTGGAATTTAATATTTAAATAAAAATATGTTTGCCAGAAGATGGATTGAATTCAGTGCAGAAAAAACCAAAGGTATCATCTTTATTTTAAACAGTTTCCTTTTATCATCCCAATTATATGTATTTTTAAATATAATCTAGACATTTGAGAATTTACAAGCATTTTAATGAGGTGATCTTTATGATGGGCAGAGTTGACTAAAATGTAGTTAAATACTCCTTGATGACAATTCAAATAGCTATCCTTTTCCTACCTGCAATGTCAACAGCACACAAAAGAGTATTTTAATAACACATGGACACTATTGTAATACATAACACTGACATGGACATGGAGTTGATCAAGGGCAGAATTTACTGCATTGCAATTCCCAAAGCCTATATGTCAGATAAAAAACATCGCAACATGCTACTGTATGAAAATCTTCTTTGTACTGGCTAGGGTCAAATAAGAAATGGTTTGTATACACTGAATATTTGTTCCCCATCACCCCACAATGCATTTATGAAAACCTAATCTCAGTGTGTTGGTATTTGAAGGTAGGGCTTGGGGAAGACCATTACATCATGAGAGAGCTTTATAAAAGAGGACTCAGAGAGATCCCCTTCCCTTTCACTGGGTGAGAATTCAGTGAGAAGATGGCCATGTGAGAACCAGGAAGCAGGTCCTCACCAGACACCTAACCAACTGGTACCTTGATCTTGGATTTCCCAGCCTTCAAAACTGTGAGAATTACATTGCTGTGGTTTACAAGTCCCAGTCCATGGTATTTTGTTATAGCAGCCTGAACAGATAATTGTGCTTAATTACCTGAGTATGAAAGCTTTGATCTTTTCTTAACCTTTAATTAAATAATACTGTTTTTAATCCAGTATTCTTAAAATTTTAGGCATTTCTAGACAAACATCTTACATATTTAGCTGTCTGGTTTGTTTTTTTCTAGTCAATCAAAATTCCTGACTTTCTCTTGCTTTGTCTCATTCTTTTCAGTGTGAACCACAACAACCACAGGAAAAGAAAAACTCAGATTCAGCAGGAAAGACGGCAGCAAAGCTCTACTTAGCACTTGTGAAGCCACAGTGAAACCACCAAGAAGCACCTCAGAGAAACTGGAGTATTTTCTGCTGGCAACTTATATAAGTGTCAAACTAAACGTTTTGACAGCAACAACAAAAATCTACCCCATTATTTTTATGCTTTCTATTAAGTTCTTTTCTATACAGGGATTTGGTGCTTTTTTCACAAGGTGGTTTAATCACCATATAAATTAATGAAATGCATGTGTCTGATCTGAGCTTTACAGTACAGGTAATTTTGTATCAGACCAAAAAATTGGCTAACAAATTTTTTAATAATTTATAATAACTTTGAAGTGTCTGAAGAAAAACATATTTCAAGAATACAAACCATAACTTACATCAAATAATTTTGTAGATATTGATAGAACGATGCATTTATCCAAAATCTTTCTTTCAGAAAAGAGTCTAACCTAAAAGGTGATATTATACCAAGGCTATAAGAACTACTTAAAACAACATGAACCACATGAAGAGACCAAGTCAAAATGCGAGTATGTTTTCAGCTACACGAACTTAATCAGAGATTCTCCTTCCATATTAACTGGATCAAGTTTGCTGTTAAATTTACTGAACTTTTCTTTGGGAAGATCTGACACTACTCTTATACTCAAGAGTTTTCTTTTGGCTTTAGAGTGGCCATCAATCTGGAGATTGAAAAATGTGAATACTTACTAAATTATCTTTGCTTTGTTTCCTTCAAAATGCTAATACATGCAGGAGGGGCATATATTAGAAATCCAGGTTGCTTGCCCTGAGGACTTTTCTTATGTGTCAGAAACTCAGGGTTATTTATAATTAATTTGCTTCCTGATAATCTTCTAGAAACAGCTAATCCTAAATCTACAAAAGTCATCTAAAACCCAACATCTATAAACTTAGAACAGCCCCTTAGCCAACAATATTTTTTGGAATACTGACACAGTTTAGTAAAAAAAAAACAGCTGAAAAAAATTTTGCTTCTGAGATTTAACACAATGTATTCAGGTAGCATTCTTTTCACTTTCCATTGCATTTTTTAGAAATCAGTTTATAAGTTTTTAAATGATTGCATTCATCTGATTAAACATCAAAATAGGAATATTTTGTTATTTCCAAACCTCAGATGTAGTAAGTTTCTGAGACTCAGTCCTGTAGATTCCAATGGGAACATCTCCAGTAGAAGAACACAACTTCTGATAAAGTCTTGCATAAGTTCTGATCCATAAGTCATCTTCAGTAATTTTCATCTATAATACACACACATTATTTACATATTAAATGTGTCAGAAATGGAGCGCTAGTGGTAACTTGTCACTTCTTTATTGATTGATTTTTGTGGGGTCAGAGTCTCTCTCTGTCACCCAGGCTATGGTTCAACAGTGCAACCACGGCCCACTGCAGCCTCAGCTGACATCTCTGGCTCAAGCATTTTTCACTTCTTAAAGGCAGAAATTAGTGTTTGAAAATCTCAAAGTTATATTTCATGCTTATCCATCTATTACATTTATTTATTATGCATCACCAAGCTTAAGAAATCTAAGTACTCAATTTAGGGCAGCATAACATTATATTGGTTCTGTATCAGTGGGCAATACAGCACTGGTAATTGACTGGGAAATGTAAAGCATATGGAAACTATTTTGCATGCAGCAATAACTGAAGGCCGCCACTGGTATTTAATGTACAGGGTCTGCTGATGTTATCGATGATAGACTGGACGGGGAAAATGTGGCACATAAACACCATGGAATATTATGCAGCCATCAAAAACGATGAGTTCGCGTCCTTTGTAGGGACATGGATGAACCTGGAAACCATCATTCTCAACAAACTGACACAAGAACACAAAATCAAACACCACAAGTTCTCACTCATAGGCGGGTGAGAACTGTAGTTCTCACTCATAGTGTTGAACAATGAGAACACAAGGACACAGGGAGGGGAGCACTACACAGTGGGGTCTGTTGGGGGGAAATAGGGGAGGGACAGCAGGGGGTGGGGAGTTGGAGAGAGATAGCATGGGGAGAAATGCCACATATAGGTGAAGGGGAGGAAGGCAGCAAATCACACTGCCACGTATGCACCTATGCAACAATCTTGCATGTTCTTCACATGTACCCCAAAACCTAAAATGCAATAAAAAAATAAAAAATAAAGTATAAAAGACACTCTAGTACCATAATGACTTGTTCCACCCAATGTTCTAATAATGCCCATATTGAGAAAGATGTGCAGTAGAATAAGCATAGTGCTACCAAACAGGAAACAAAATTTGTAGTCCCTCTTTGCTTCTTGTAAATCTGAACTGTTAGCAAACAATTTCATTCAGTACAGTTGGACAAATGCACTTATCTATAAAACAAAGGAGTTAAATAGTATGATCACCATTTTCCTGGACAGTATTGCATCCTATGGCAGTCTCAAATTGCCAGTTATTAAAAAAATATTCATTTGGCATTTTAAACAAAATAGCTATTTACTATGATTATTAATTAAAAATAATATGCTTTCCTCGAAATTTTAAAGGAATTTTAAAAATTCAGATGCAACTCTGGATTCACAATACAAAAAATAACATATGACATAGAAGAATTAGCAAAGTATATGGTAGAGAGATTTCAGAACCTTCTATCACAACAATCTTCTATTCTAGAGATTATCAACTTACAGAACAAAGAAACCCAGATCCTGGTGTAGTGTCCAGTCCCAACAGAAGTCTCGTGATAGAAATCATATAATCCTTCACAAATGACTGCAAGATAAACAAACAAAATATACACATATATTTATATATAACGTATATCAGATGTGTACATCAGCTGGAAGTGTGAACATCTAACAACTTTTAAAAAATTATTTCTCATAACACATTAAGCCTCCATAGAAAAAAATTATAACATAACTTGTTAGTACCCTAGAAAAACATGTATAGTTAAGCTATTCATAAGGAAACATTGGAAATAATTTTTCATCTAGAAATATCTCACTATGCTTATATTTTATGCATGCTATTAGGAATGATAAAAACATTTTTAGAATTTTTAAAACAAAAACCCCAAATGAAATATTATAAAAACTTAAAACAATTAAAATAAAATTTCAAAGAAAAATGTCAGTCTTTTTTAGAATTAAGCTCTAAGCTAGTGAAGTAAATTTCTATATTTATCATTTATTATTGCATATTCCCTTTCCACAACACTTCATGATAAAATGGGGCCTTCTACGTCTGTATGTATGTATGTATGTATGTATGTATGTATTTGAGACAGGGTCTTGCTGTGTCGCCCAGGCTGGAGTGCAATGGTGTGATCTCAGCTCACTGCAGCCTCCACCTCCCAGGTTTAAGAAGATTCTCCTGCCTCAGCCTTCCAAGTAGCTGGGACCACAGGCATGTGCCATGGCTCCTAGCTATGTTTTGTATTTTAGTAGAGACAGGGTTTCCCATGTTGGTGAGGCTGGTCTTAGAACTCCTGTCCTCAAGTTATCCATCCACCTTGGCCACCCTAAAGTGCTGGGATTACTGGCATGAGCCAACACACCAGGTCTAAAATGGAGCCTTAAAAAAATTAATAAATAAATTGAATCACCACATTTCACTGGGATGACAGTGCATCTCTTATAATATTGGAAAGTCTGAAAGCTAGAATAGTCTTTATAAACACATACACCATATTATTAGTAAACAGTTAAAGAGAGTGTGACTGAAAATAATTCCCAATAGTTCAAGAACCATTGACAATAGATCAAAAGTCCCAATGGAGAGAAATTATGCTCTGGATTTTACTAATCCAAAAGTCCTCTACTTAATGTTTTTCAAACAAGCCACAAAAGAGTTATGAATTAATGTCAGCAAATTTTCAAAATGAAATAGAGTATATTCAGTATGATAAAAAATAATACAGTAAATTACAAGCAGAAAGGGTGTGTTGGTAATGTTTTGTTTCAGCTATACATACACACACATATGCACACACATGCAGGTATATATTGAATTAAAATGCAAAATAAGTTTACTGTGTTACAGTTTAAGACTAGGCCGAGCACAGTCTTAATCACACCTATCTCAGCACTTTGGGAGGACAAGGTCGGTGGATCTCCTGAGATCAGGAGTTTGAGACCAGCCTGATCAACATGGTGAAAGCTCGTCTCTACTAAAAATGCAAAAATTAGCTGGGTGTGATGGTGTGCTCCTGTAATCCCAGCTATTTGGGAGCCTGAGGCAGGAGAATTGCTTGAACCTGGGAGTGGGAGGTTGCAGTGGGCCGAGATCACACCACTGTCCTCCAGACTGGGTGACAGAGCAAGACTTTGTCTCCAAAACAATATATAAAAAGACTTAAAAAATATATAGTTCTAGTTCGCTCTTTCTTCAGATTTCAGAAACTCATCCAATTTCCTGTATCTCTATTTATAACATAAACTTGAGGCAAAAATAAAGAGAAAGAAAAAACTACTGTTTTTCATTTCTACAGAATAGTTTTTCTTCTATTTAACTTATACATTAGACTTCCTTACAAGATTTTATTTAAACAGAGGATACTGTGGCTAAAAATATCTTAAAACCACTGGGGCATAACAGCACCCAAGCATTTGGCTCCTACTGACATAAAATCTTCAGTTTCAACACTCTTCTTTAAATAAACCACCCCCTGCAATTAAATCTCTTTAAGAGATCAGAAGTATGTGTGTACGATAACAGTGTTTGAAGTGGGAGCCCTGCCTCCTATAGTAACCACATAATATGTCTGGAAACTTTGGGGATAATAGGGATATTTATTCTACTTTTTTGTGTTTACTTGAGCACTCATCTGACATAAGCAGATGGTTTCTGACATTGCTAAAGGCATACTCATGGGCAAAATCAGCTCAAAGGTCTGCAGAAAAGCTTTAACTCTCTTTGCATTAGTTCAGTCAAGCAATTATAGAAGATGGTACATAAATAAGCAAAAAGAATAGGTACAATAAAATGCTAAAATGCTTAATTTGAGATTAATGTTATCAAATAATTTCAAGCCTTACAAATATATCTTTCTTCTTAATGGAAATATTTAGAGATTGTCTGATTACTTGAATCAGAGAAAATGAAATACTACTCCTGTTCAGTTTCTGGCAGAGACAAAAAAGATTATATTTTGAATTAACATTGCCACAAATCTCTTAGCTATGATAAAATGAAAAAGTTAAGTTGGCATTCAGAAACAAATTCAATGGTTTTTAGTTGTTGTAGTCTTTCTCCTATTTTTCTAAAATATGCAATAATTGGCAGATTTTTAAAATGTCCTTAGTTTATCAGTTTATTGACATCAATTTGGTATTTTATTTCAAACTGGGAAAAAAATATATACTACAAAGAATGCTGTTTTTATTAATTTGGTAATTTTTTCTTACCTGTTTTAAATCCAGTAATATGCTTGGAGTAACATGCAAAATGTACTAAAATGTATTAAATGTATTAAACAATGCAGGGAACTGGCACAAAAGAAGGCCTAAAATAATTTCCATAGGTTATTCTTTAAAATAATGTGTTTCTTACAAAATGTTTCATAGGAGCATTTATGTCTTTAAAGTATATGAAATAAAATTCTGAATAACTTCTGGAGCCAATTTTAAGTTAATAGCTGCATGGAAACACTAGATGTATTATTCATTTAAACAAAATCTAAATAAAACAGAAAACAATCATTTTAGGGAGAAAAAAAATTCTGTATACCTGATATAGCAGAGTGTCCAACATACTGATGCTAAACACCCTCCCAGCAGCAAAAGGCAGTCGAAACATAAAGGCCAAGTTAGAACCTCTCTCTCGTTCTTTCTGTTCAGAAATTTGAAACAGAAAAATTTGTGAGCATTCCGTATCTTACGCATTTCTGCCTCAGTAAATTGTGTTGACGTATGTAAAAAAAAATTCTCATTATATGGTTCTTAGCTATAAATGTGTCATTACTTCACTTATGTTTTGAAAATAGCCCTCTAGTTTTCATAACCAAATTTTCTCAGTTCAAACACCCAAAAGTGAAGAAGGGTTAATATTTTTTGCACATTAAGCATATATTTACTCTGCATACAAGAAGAGACATGATTATGGAAACAAATAAAAACCATCTAACCAAATGTGAAAAAACACTAAGGTCACATAATGCACCATAACACTTCAAAGAAGACCTGCTTTTAAATATTCTCGTGTGTGAGAACAACAAAACCGGCAGTGAGGGACCTGTTTTGGTCTGATTGTTTATGTCCCCTCAAAATTCATCGTTGAATCCTAATCCCCAAGGTAATGGTATTAGGAAGTGAAGCTTTTGGGAGGTGATTAGGTCATGAAGGTGGAACTCTCATGAATGTAATTAATGCCTTTATAAAAAAGAGGAACTCTTTGCCCCTTCTACCATGTGCCATCTAGGAAATGGGCCCTCACCAGACACCAAATCTGCCCCCAGCTTGAATGTGGAATTCCCAGGCTTCAGATAGTGAGAAATAAACATCTGGAGTCTACAAGCCACCCAGTCTACTTGTTGCAGTAGTCCTAACAGACTAAAACAGGTCTTTACACCCAGTAGTCTCTAGCTTTTGGTCATCTTAGTTTTGTTTCTCCACCTGACTGATTGATACACTGCACCCGCCACATCAGTTTGCAGCTAATCTTCTGTATATCACACACACACAAACACACACACACACACAAAATTGTTATGCACTTGTGAATACTTATGTGTTGGGGGTGGTGTTATGATGTATGATGGTTTCTTTTTAAAAATTCTGTTGCCATTTTTTTTTCCTTTCATAAACGAAGGTATGAGAGCAAATGTCAAATCTGTTTAAGTTTGAAAGAGTTTCTTAAGAATGTAAGTTAAGCTTCTATTTAACAAATGGTAACCTCAAAAATGCTAGTTTCTTTTGACAAATTCCATTTACTAGGAAAACTAATACAGCTGAGAAAATAATACATCAAACTTCACTTCTTGAGGCAACAGAAGTAAGCTCCTATTTCTAATGTAACACGTTTGTGTGTTCTCAAGGAAGGGAAGCCTCCCATCTCACGTGTATCTGTAGTGTCTATCTAGCTAAGATGATTATCAGTGTAAAAGCGTCTTCACTTGAGATATAGGGAGAAGGTAAGGCAAGGGATAGGAAAGTGCTTCCACATTTTTGACTATAGACATAGACATCATAATAATATATATTAAATCATAATATATTCTCTAATTTATAAACCCAGGTGTTAAGAGTGCTTAATTTGAACAGCTCATGTGAGTGGCTTGGAGACACTGGAATTAGTTGTTCTTATTGTGAGATAGGTAGGTTTTCCTGTGAATGTGAGGACAAATCTGGTTCTCGGGGTGTAACAAGTGTCCTGGAGAAGACAAAGCCACGATGTTAAGCCCGAGTTAAAGAGAGTAGTCAGAGTAAAGTGCTGGGGCCCCTGAGAACTTGATGTCATGTTTACTCTTCAAAACACACAAACATTCCTCGGTTCAAATTAAATTACCACTTCACACACTGTATTTTCAAATACAGAACAGTTTTTTAACTGATGGTGCTTATCCTGTAGGAAATAAACTCTTCTTATCTCCACACATCTCTTTGCTATCACTTCAAACAGCAACACTAATTAAAATTTATTCCATTCTCTATTAAAGGCGCCAAACGCCAATGTATTCATTTGTACATTAAATTAGTCACTTAACAAATACGTGTTGAGAACCTACTTTGTGTAGGGCATCATCCCCAGTGCTAGGAATACAGGGCTCCTATATAGAACTAATGAAATCTTATCAGTTAACAGAAGTATTACGTGTTGAATATGGGCCAGGAGCTAGTTAAACAAACAGGGATACTCTCCTTGTCTGCAAGAACTTACACAACTGTGAATGGTACCAATAACAAAACGGGTAAAAACACTTGGGTGAATATATGTAATGATTAGGCAGCAACAGACACTTAGGAAGGGCCTAGCTTATTCTTTTAGTAGAAAAGCCAGAGAGCTGAATTAGAGGTGATGTCTAAGTTGAGACCTAAAATTGAGTAGATATTAGCCAGTAAATTTGGGAAGGGTGATTGATAAGTAGAAAGCTATAAGCAGAATGCCCAGCATGTTCTAGTGGAAGTAACAAAATCCTGAGAGACTTCAGGAACACAAGTAATCCCACATGAATATAGCATAGAGTTTAAGTGTATGGGCTGAATGGAAAGATCAGAAATGAGACTGAAGCAGTAACTCTGGACTAGGTCTTAAAGTACCAGGATACTTTTTAGAATAAAGGGACGCAATTAAGAATTACACTGAAAAACAATGATAAAAATTGAGACTGTCTAAGAAATAACAGGACATATGGCTACCCTACTTTGAAACCATGGTATTTTGAATTTCATCTTAAGGGCAATGAGGGAAAAGCTAAACTTTTTTAAGAGGAGAAGTGATATGATCATGTTTTTAGGATGCTCACTTTGATGACGATATGGAAAATGGCTTGTGAATGAGGAGGTGGCATGGGAAAACTGAGCAAGATAAACTATCATGTTAACGCAGCAATCCTAGTAAAAGATGAACGTACATTCTACTGTGATATTTGCAGAAACAGATCTTATTCAAAATACATTTAGACATTAAATTTTAAGAGGATATAATGATTGAATTTGGTAGTAAAGTACAGAGAAGATGAGGATGACACCCAGGTCTCTGGATAGTGAGGCAGATGATGGCACCTTCTGTAAAATACAAAGTGTGGAGAAAGATCAGATCACAAGTTGATTTGGACTTGAGTTTTGATGTCAGTGGACATGTCCACCTCCTAAAAATATGGATCATACAGGCAATACAACATACAATGGTTTGAAGCTTGGATTCTGAAAACACATAAAATAGTTTGGGTCAAGTGTTTCCACTTACTAGTTTTATGACCTTTTACAAGTTACTTAAGTTCTCTGTTCCTCAGTTTTATAACTGTGAATTGGGATTCATATTGACATCTACATCCCACTGTTATTACAAAAAATAAACAAGATAAAATCTCTAAAAGTACTATATATAGGAAGCACTTGAAATGTGATTTTTTATTATCAGTTGTTGGAATATTAGTTGAATATGAACTTCGTAGTTTTTTCTTCTTCCTATAACTCTACTTCCCAAGCTTTTACTGGGCTGGGCTGGTCATATCACTGTAGCTCAATATTAACTCCCCAAATAAGTATTTCCTTATCACCTACTCAAAACATGTCTTTCTGAAGTTACTCTTGAATATAACCTGTTATTACTTTCATAGCTTTTTTGAAATCTGTAACACCTTGTTTGTGTTTTCAATTTATTATCTATCTCAGCTAGATCCTATGTTCCAGGAGGGCAGAAACCATGATTTTGCTTTCTGTTACTTATATAACACCTAACACAATGCCTGGCACACAAATAGTGACATTTGGTCAAAAAAATAAATTTGTTCTACTTATGTTAGCTGCCTAGATCGACAATTTATTGCATAGTTTAATGCTTATAATGTTTGCATGCAGGAAGCAAGAAACAAACATTTGAGGTTCACTCAATACCTCTCTTCTCACTTTGGTTCTTTAACGAAGGAAGGTTTGAGGATATAAATTGTAATGTTCATGATATTCCAAGTTCTTTTAGTGTAGTATGTCTAGTTATTGGGTTTTACAATAAATATTTCTGCTATTGTTGCCATAAACATATACCACGTTTTCTTTTGGTTAAATTTATTGTAATTCTCTTCTAGTAGAATTCTTAATTCAACTGAAGTTTTACTGATGATATTTTTTCCTAACAAATACTTATATAAATATCTGAAAGAATTCCAATGACATTTAAATCATTAAAGATTTCAGACACTTTTACATGTTTGGTCTTACCCACTTTTCCATTTGTTTTATTATCATGAACATGTGTGTTTCTTGGAAGAAGGAAAAGTGTTTCTGGCAGAAATTTTGTTTCCTTTAATCTGTGTCCATCGATACCATATGGAATGAGATGATAAAATTATTGGATTTAACAGAACAGTGTGGGAGGTAAAAAAAAAAATCAAGAATTTTATTGGCACAAATTACTGGTTTCTATTGCCTACTTTCTCAACTATAATTCTTTGACAATCCTTCATTCTTTCCTCTGGAACCAATCACAATGTAAGTCCTAAATCTAGTGGTTTTTATCAGAATTTATCCTACTTGAACTTTCTTACACTGAACTTTCTTACAAACTACATTCTAATTCTAGAGATCTCTCTTCTCACATCACTCTATCTCAGCTTTCAGAATACTTTTGGACTCCTTGCTCATTTTCTCTGATTTGTTTTCTTTCTAGACCCTCCTTTATGAACATCAGGATAAAGTCCTTCGCTAAACTCACCTTCCTTATGAATTAAACTCACCTTTTTACTTTCTTTGCGGCTTTCTAAACCTTTTATTTCTTAAGGCTTTACATTTATACATTTAAGTGCACAACCTTAGAGTGTATCTATGCTTGCGTGTGTGTGTGTGTTTCATCCTGTTCCTGAGCTTCATTTCTATATCACCACTTATTTTACTTATGCACCATAATTTTAATACACTTAAATAAATGTATTATCTATCTTACTAAGGTCAGTTATTTCCCAGAATTCTCTCTTTAGTTTTAAGCATTACAAACACCCTGACAGTCCTAGACCAGGTCTTTATTATCTCATGCCTAATTTAATAAAATAACTTACTAACCCTTTCCCTTTTCCCCATAATGTCCCATTCAGATAAAAATAGAAATTTCATATGAATTTGATGAAAGTACAAGTCTGATGATGTCACTTCCCTCAAGTCCTCATTTAAAAACTTACCATGACTCCCCCTTCATTGCATCAAAAACTCCAAAGACTCACCAATCAGGGCCATTCTAAGGTTTGGCTCCCAAACTACTTTCTGGGATGACTTTTCAGTACTTCCCAGCACAGATGTTAGTAAGTCAGAAGATGATTGACTATTTAGTTAATCCTGAAAATTTCTTCCTCATATTTGGATTCCAAATCACTGTGGGTAACAATCTAATCTAATGAGGTCCTCCTCATTCTTCAAAATATATATCACGCTACCCACCCTGTGAGATCCTTTTGCACACACACAGTGATGCTGCCCTTCTGCTGTGAGAATCCCTCTGCATGTATGTTTCCTGCTTTTTGTTATTAAATTTCCTCATAGAGGAAAAAAAAAGATTTTTATAACACTGTTTTCAAAACCTATTGACTTTAAAGTTATATGGAAAAGTAAGATTTCAACCATCTGACTCCATCCTGATAAGAATACATTACACAATTACTTTCTCAGTTAGTTCTGGACAATGAAGAATTCGGATTAATTTTATGAACTGCACTTTATCATGTTGACTTTACATATGAAAAATGAGAATTAGAGATGACTAATACTTAGTTCTAACTATCCAGTTAAATTTTTGTGACACTATCATTTACCTACCTCTCTGTATCTCAAAAAAAAACCCAACATATGGTTAGAAGACACAAACTGGCAGTAATTAGTTCAAATCTGAACTACAGAGGGGTTTCATTTGGACTATACAAATTTACTGAAGTTTAATAAAGTTCCAACATTTAACATTTAATATAAAAATCTACATTTCTGGCCGGGCGCGGTGGCTCAAGCCTGTAATCCCAGCACTTTGGGAGGCCGAGGCGGGTGGATCACGAGGTCAAGAGATCGAGACCATCCTGGTCAACATGGTGAAACCCCGTCTCTACTAATACAAAAAATTAGCTGGGCACGGTGGCGCGTGCCTGTAATCCCAGCTACTCAGGAGGCTGAGGCAGGAGAATTGCCTGAACCCAGGAGGCGGAGATTGCGGTGAGCCGAGATCGCGCCATTGCGCTCCAGCCTGGGTATCAAGAGCGAAACTCCGTCTCAAAAAAAAAAAAAAAAAAAAAAAAAAAAAAAAAAAAAAAAAAAAAAAAAAAATCTACATTTCTGACTTATTTTAAATTTGGAGAGTCAGGTATCATAGGTCATGGCAGCAACTGGCCAGAATTTTTTACTTCACTAATTTACATTCCTTACTTGCATCAAAAGGCTTTTATTTTATACTTTGGAAAATAAAATATTTAGAAATTAGTCTAGGGATCTACTAACTCATATCTTGCTCTAAAGTAACTTGAGTGAATAGCAATTATATAAGAAAATAACATAGCAAATAAACTAAATACATTTTAAATGTGACTTAAAAATAGAATATTTCTAATTGACTACAAAATATTCCATGGCTTAGGAGACAATTCAAAGCAATGCAACCAACAAATATTTGTCAATTTACTTTTATGAATCAGGCACTGAACTGGGTTATTAGTATACAATAATAATTAACAAAACTTTCCAGTTCTATAGGGCCATATATATATATATATACTTTTACTGAGGACACACTTAAACATCAAACATTGCAAAGGCATGTATAAAAAACATTTGACAAAATTCAACATTCTTTTATGATGGAAAACTCTCCATAAATAAGACATAGCAGAAATGCATCTCAACATAATATAGGCCATGTATGAAAAGTCCACAGCTAACATTACACTCAACGGTGGAAAGTTAAAGGCTTTTCTACTAAGATCAGAGGCAAGCCAATGATGCCCATTCAAACAACTTCTGTTCAACACAGTATTAGAAGTTCTGGCCAGAGCAATTAGACAAGAAAAATAAGTAAAAGGCATCCAAATAGAAAAGGAAGACGTGAAATTGTCTCTGTTTACTGATGCCATGAACTTATAATATATAAAAACCTTAAATACTTCAACAAAAAACTGTTAGAACTGATAAAAAAAAAATCAGTAATTTGCAGGGTAGAAAACCAACACAGAAAAGTCAGCAGTGATTCTTTATACTAAAAACAAAGTACCTGAAAAAATAATTAAGAAATCAGTCCCATGCAAGATAGCATCAAAAAACAAAATAAAATATGTAGTAATAAATTTAATCAAGGAGGTAAAAGATCTTTACACTATAAATTATAAAACACTGATAAAAGAAATTATAGATGACACAAATAAATGTAAAGCTATACTGTGGTCATAAACTGGAAGAAACAACATTGTTAAAATGTCCATACTACTCAAAGTGATCTTCAGATTTACTGCAATCCTGATTGAAACATCAATGTCACTTTTCACAGAATTTATATAAAACAGTCCGGAAATTTGTATAGACTCAGAAAAGACCTCAAATAGCCAAAGCAATCTTGAGAGGAAAAAAACAAAACAACAACAACAAAAAAACAAAGCTGGAGACATCACACTACCTGACTTCAAAATCTATTACAAAGTCATCAAAATAACATGGTACTGGCCAGAAAGCAGACACGCAGACTGACCAGTAGAACAGCATAAGGAGTTCAGAAATAAACCCATGAATTTACAGTCAATTGTTTTTTTTTAATAAAGGTGCCAAGGCCGTACCATGGAGAAAAGACCATCTCCTCACTAAACTGTGCTGGGAAAACTGGGAATCTACAAGCAAAAGAACGAAATTGGACCCTTATCTCCTCCTATATACAAATATCAACTCAAAGTAAATTAAAGACTTAAATGTAAGGCCAGAAATTGTCAAACCATTAAAAGAAAACATAGAGAAAGTATTCCACAATATTGCTCTGGGCAGTAATTTATTGTCTAGGAACCCAAAAGCACAGGCAACAAGAACACAAACAAATGGAATTATATCAGACTAAAAACCTTCTGCACACACAAGAAACAGAACAAAACAAAATTAATGGAATGAACACGCAGCCTATATATTAGGAGAAAATACTTGCAAATAATACATTTGATAAGGGGTTAATATCCAAAATATATAAGGATTTATACAACTCAAAAGCAATAAAACAAATAACCCAGTTTGTCTTCTATTTAACTTATACATTAGACTTCCTTACAAGATTTTATTTAAACAGAGGATAGATACTGTGGCTAAAAAAAATCTTAAAACCACTGGTGCATAATAGCACCCAAGCATTTGGCTCCTATTGATATAAAATCTTCAGTGTGAGGTCGATACACATACACACACACACACACACACACACACACATATATATACACATATATATATGTCACACTGTACCCAATTAATAATGCAATTATTATTCATCAGTTAAAAATAAAAATACAGAATAAAACAATAAAACATTTCTACTTTTTAAAATGAGAATCTGCAGAAGTTAAGAGTGATCTTTCTTGTGTTTTTATAAACTATAAAATAAGCTATCTGTATCTATAATACTTAAAAATACAAGAAAAGCTAAGTTCTCTATGATTTATTGTTGTTCAAAAATTTTAACTCTTAAGAGGCAATTGTAATTCTAAAAATAACTAAAATAGGCAAATTCAACAGTAATATCCAGGACAAGAGCAAGTCTGAAAACCAAAACAAATTGTACAATGCAAGAAACGAGATGGAGAATTAGAACCACTCAAAATGTCTACAGAAATATTTGGCAATCCCCATTGGGTGAAATTTTGGAACAGAAAAGGTTAGAATATAGTCTCCATATAAGAATTAAGGAGGATATTCCACTCCTTTTAACTGCAGTGTCAGTGTAAAAACTACGTTTTGAGTAAGGCAAAAAAAAAAAGAGTATTTTTACTGAGCATAAAAACCATCAATCAAGAGATTAGATTTAAGTTAGGAAGTCTTATTTTTATTGAGTATTAAAATCATCATTCAAGAGATTAGCTTTAAGTCAGGAAGGCTATAAATTTAAAGATAATATTTAAATATTTGAGTCCTTAGAAGATAACAAAGAATGCATAATTTTTCTGTGTAAGTTTTATGACATGGAAGGCTGTCAATGTAAATTATATCATGATTTTGAACTAACAGGAGTGCAGATGAATGACTGGTTGCTGAGTCTAGACTATTTTGTTGTTTTGATACACCAAATCTGTTCCATATGTTATACTTCTAAAATACTGCTTACATCAGTTATAATCACATGAGCACATGATGAATTGTTATAATCACATGAGCACATGATGAATTTCATTCACTCATGTGGTCCCACAGATCAAAATCATTTTCAAAGTAAAGAATGAAATAATATATAAATATCCTATTATCTGTTGATTTATTAAAGAAAAACTGTGCTAAGTTTAGTTTTATGATCTGAGGACAGTTTGAAGCCACAATAATTAAGTTTAAAAATATTACATAAATAAGAAAATATGATGGTTATAGAAATTACAAAAAAAGAAATAATAGTCAGAGATACCAGAGACCAAACTTTTTTCAAAAAGTTAACAGTAATTTTAAAATATTCATATTCAATTAATCTGATAGTATGATTATGAAAATGAATATATCACAAATATGAATATATGTGGAGACTATAATTTTAGATTCCTAATATCTTACTGAAAGGAATTTGGAAGAACTTTAACTACAGAAACTAAAAATTCTACATCTTGTGGAGAAATCTATGCACTGAAAATAGTAAACTAATTATCTGAACCTTTTCTGAGACTGTATTTAGTTAGTTCAAGCTAAATATAATGACAGCATTCACACAGAATCTCTCAGGTAACTCCTCTATAGGTTATAGTAAGGAGAAAGATATTTAAAATAAACTCACTTACAAATAAGTGTTCATTTCCCCAATATAATACATCTGGTACTCTGTTGCCTTTAATGTTTTGAAATGTTCTTTTATTTGACTTGGGCTATGAAGTCCAGGGTTCCTATTTCGGTTCTCTGTGCCTTGAAATGGAAGGCTGATTAAATGCACTGTACTTTCTTTGACTCTGAATTCAAAAATGAGTAGTGCCTTGCAGACTAGCAAAATGGAATCAAATAATGATGGACACACTTATTAATATAGAAGGAGAAGAAATAATAAAGAAAAGTCATTGGTTTAATGTCCTTGTCTACTTTGATACTCATTTTAACATATCAAATAGGAAGCACGCTCAAAAGGTACCTTTGTCATCCTAGATGATACTTTCTTTTTTGTGACTTACAAGCATTTTTGTTTCTTTCATTTATCAAGAAGTGAAATGAATTCTGCAATCTCTCTTTCTCTTCCTGTAGGAGTGTGTGTGTGTGTGTGTGTGTGTGTGTGTTTAAGTTTACAAAAAGACAATTGCTGGACTTCCTAAGAACAATAAGCAGTTAACCACTGTATTATAAATTATTTATTTTCATAAAATAATTAACTTTATAAAATTACATTTAAATAATTTAATTTTATTGGCTTAGTCACATAAATTCTTTTCTTTTCTGCATTTAATATATCAATTTTAATGGTTTTATTAATTCAGTATACATTCCTCATGACAACAGACACATATACAGCAGCTGTGTGGTACTCTTCCATGGAGAGCTAATCACATTGAATTCGAAGTGAATGTCCTCCCTGCCTAAGCACGGCACCGTCTTAGTGACACAATGTGAAGACTTCAGGCTTACTGTGTAAAATCACAATCCTATAAATATTATTAGTAGACAAATTTTTACAGATATTTTACCATGTAATTTAAATTTTAGAAGTTTTGATAAAATCGCTAGTAGTCTATAACTATGCAGAAAGCACATCACACTGATAGTGCAGAGGCAAAGATTTTGCAGAGGTATATCAGCTTTCCAGATTGTGCAGGTTACATACAATACGATACCAATCTTATTCCTAAGAGATCCCAAAAAGATATTTCAAAGCCTAGCTGTAAACTATAGTACTTTATATATCTATATAAATAAAAATAAAATCCTCAAATCTTAATAAGGAACTTTAAATTCAGGTTGCATAAATGTTAGTTGGCTCATAAAGACACTGTAGAAGTTGAAAAATGATTGCTCTATTTCAGTGTTTATTCCCACTCAACATACTGCCTTCTAAGCTTCCTTTTTTTTTTTTTTGTTCAAAGCATGATTTTAAAGATATGTTTAAGTTAATTGATGTCATGCAGGGTACCTACACTGTATTATGGCACATATTGGTGGCCCTCTGTGCCCTAGATATATGCACACAGGGTGCAAGTTAAAAGCTACAGAGGGAAAACTGGTTTGGATCCTCTTCATTTCATTTGTTTAGCTTTTCTGTTATTTTCTCTACTTGCACGTATTCCTACGAATAAATCCTTTTAAAGTTAACCCTTTACTTTTCCTTCCACGTGTATTTTCTTATATACTGTGAATGTGAACACCTAACTAGTAACACTTGATCTTGTTTCCATATGAAAGTGCAAATCTTTATGAATTTAGATTGCCTGAACAGTGTATCCCATGATGAAGACGGAAAATGGAGAGATTTTTCTTTTTAACTCTGCAGGTCAGAGATGGAGCTATGCCTTTCCATTTTTCAACACTGCATATTTAATCTGCAACAAAAATGTTAAGCCATAACAACCTTCTTATGTTTTAGTTTGTCACCTTTGCACTGCAAAATAAATACTAAATTTTTTATTTTTTAAAAAATAGACAAATTTCCACATTAAAAATTGTTATACATATAAATTGTATTTATAACTTTTCTAGAATAGATTGGGCAATGTTTTTCCTCATTTAAAGAGACAGAAACTAACTAGTATTCTTTTCAAAATCTTTTTGGATGAATATAGAGACAAGGTAAATATTTTCTTAAAAACAGGCTAAGAATCTTTCTTAATGAATCAAATTCAGTGTTGGCAGGTAGCACCAAACTCCCACTCAGCTGTTCCAGAACCTGGATCATGAATACAAAGTAGCTTAATTTGTCTGGACAGAAAAAATTAGTAAGACAATGTGCTTTTGTTTGTTTTCATATATGTGTCACCCATCAAATTATAAAATCTATGTGGTTTAATTTTGTAATGCCTAGCATTCATTTGGCTCATAGTATGTGCTCAGTAAACATTTATTCACTTGAGTTTAAATTGAGAATGTGTAAATTTTGCCTTCTTGCTATTCTATAGTGAAAATATATTTAAAAAATGACATTTTTATCATATTTCTCCCAGAAGATATCTCCAATCACTGGTAGAAATTCTTATCGTTTTGTTCTACCAGTGACTAAAACGGTAATATATAATTTATAGACATGACTATTTGCATTCTGACACCAATTCTCTGGCATGAAGTGTGCAACCTACAATTCAGTTCAACTGTGACACTAACTATCTGGAGTTGGCAAAGACTCCACACATTAAAGGGCTCAGTCTCAGACGACTGCGCCCAATTTAAACACCAGCCATAAGTCCTAGGTGTCCTCAAGCCAACTGTATTCCTGCCCAGTCAGCTACACATTTGGGGCTCCCATAAAACCTCAGATTCAATAATTAGCTAAAATAACTCACAGAACAACAAAAGCACTATACATACAATTACAATGCTATTCTAAATGAACAGTAGATGAAAAGGTGTGTGGGGGAAAGTCTTAAACGGTCCCCCAAGCACAGGAACTTCTGTGACTATGATGTGGAGGTGCCCCATTCTCCCAGGATGTCAACATGTTCACCAACCAGGAAGCAGTCCAAGCCTCACTTTTCAGAGTTTTTATTGAGGCTTCATTATGCAGGTATGATTAATTAAATCATGAGCCATGTGATGAAACACAGCCCCCCAGTCCCTTTCTCCTCCCTGGAGTTGAGGGTAAAGGCTAAAAGTTTCAACTTTTTAATCAGAGTTTTCTTTTTCTGGTGACCACCCCAGCTTATAGAGGTGCCCCCTCCGTAAGTCCCTTTGTTAACATAGCATCTAGTATGGCTGAAGGGTATGAATTACAAAACATACTCTTATCACACAGAAAATTACAAGGAGTTTTGAAGGTCTGAGCCAGGAACCAGGGACAAAGACCAAGTATTTGTTTTTATTATACCACCCAGTCATCTCACATTTTCATTATTTTGCTTCTTACATCAGAGTGTAATTATCATATGATTGTATAGTGTGATTATGATCACCATTTGGGAATGGTGATCACTCAAAAGCAATTTTAAAGAAAGCAGTCTTGAAGTAAATTGTGCACATATATACACACGAATAAAAGGCTTTGTAAGTACATCAAAGCAAGAGAAAAGAAGCCTTTGGAAGAAAATGAGACAAAACTTTCCCTTTTTTTCTATTATTGTTTTCTTCTTTCCTATTTCCTTTTCTCCTCACCTTTTCCATCTCTATTCAGCTCTTCTATGTGTTTCCAATGCCTGTTATGCCTACTTTGTTGGGATAAGGGTCAATGACCTTCAAACATGAAAAGCAACAGTGAGAAAACTAGTGGTGATAGGAATATTCAGGACAAGAATAATGAAGAAAAAACGAGCAAAAAGAGTGGACAACAATCAAAGAAAGGTCAGATGGAAAGGAAAACGGGCACAAGTGCTGTCACCAAGATGGCAGAATCGAAAGTAACCCGCTCATTTCTCCCCAAGACAACAAAATACTCAACATTACTAATCATGAGGGAAACGGAAATCAAGGCCACAATGAGACATCATTCTAACTATTATCAAAAGATCAAAAAGACAAAAAGTAACAAATGCTAGCAAGGATGCAGAGAAACGAGAATGCTTATAACTGTTGGTTATAAGAATGCAAAGCAGTACAGCAATTATGGACAATAATATGAACATTCTTCAAAAAACTAGCAGAACTGTCACATGATCCAGCAATCTCACAGCTGGGTACACATCCAAAGTAAAATTAGTATTTCAAAGAATTATCTGCACTCCCATGTTTATAAGAGCATCATTCAGAACAGCCAAGATGGGTAATTAACCTACGTGTTCATCAATAGATGACTGGCTAAAGAAAATGTGATATGTACGCACAACAGAATACTATGTATCTGTAAAAAGCATGAAATCGTGTTATTTGCAGCAACATGGATGGTTTCTCTTAATATAATAGTCATTACGTTGAGAAAAATAAGACAGGCACAGAAAGACAAGTATCTCATGTGTTCACTCTTACGTGGAAGATTTAAAAAAAAAGCAGATTTCAGGGAGATAGAGAGTAGAATGGTGGTTACCAAAAACTGGGGAAGAAATAGAGGAAAAGGGAATAAACAGAAGCTGGTTAATGAGTACGAAAAATACAGTTAGATACAAGGAATAGATTCTAGTAGTCAACAGTAAAGAAATTATAGTTAATAAGAATTTATAGTGTATTTCAAAATAACTAGAAGAGACTAACTGTAATGTTCCCAACACAAAGAAAAAACAAGTATCTGAAGTGAAGAATATCCTAGTTACTCTCATTTAATCATTACACATTGTATGCCTGTGTTAAAACATCCCAAAATATGTACAACTATAGTATATCAATTAAAAAATATAAAAGGCAAGTAAAAAGTAAAGCACGATGTTTAGGAAATGTTTTGATAGATTGTTCAAATTTGAAGAAATTAAGTGTGATGTATTGTGTCTAACAGAGAATACCGACTCTTCACAAAAATCCACTGCCCTATTCTTTCTAGGCATATAATCAGACTACATTTCCCAGGCTCTCTCAGGTTAGGTGTGGCTATGTGATTAAGTTCCAGGCAGTCCATGCCAATGAAAGTGCTACGTGCCACTCCCAGTGCTGGCTCATGAAAACATCAATTTACTGTTGGTATATGTCTACTGTTACTTGCTGCATTTAATTGAACATTACTTGAAAGACAGAAGCTAAGGCAATTAGTTTCAAGCAGAGATGAAAGGAAATAGGAAATTGGGATTAAGAATCTGCAAGATTTTTAAAGTGTCAGCTTCTGGATTTCGACAGAATAGGAGACAAACCTGAATGAAAAAATATAAAAAGACTTTAAACAACACAGTTCGGCTGGGCATGATGGCTCACATCTGTAATCCCAGCACTTTGGGGGCTGAGGGGAGTGAATCACCTGAGGTCAGGAGTTCAAGACCAGCCTGGTCAACATGGTGAAACCCCATCTCTACTAAAAATACAAAAAATAGCTGGGTGTGGTGGTGCATGCCTGTAGTCCTAGCTACTTGGGAGGCTGAGGCAGAAAAATCACTTGCACCCAGGAGGCGCAGGTTGCAGTGAGCTGAGATCACGCCATTGTGGTCCAGCCTGGGCAACAGGAGAGAAACTCCATCTCTAAAAACAAAACAAACATAAAACAAAGTTCAACACAAACCTCTGTCTCAATAACTGGAAGGTATTCCTATAAAAATCAGAGAAATGCATTGGTTGTGAAAACAAAGAAATGAAGAATTTGTAAACTATGCTTCGGGAGAAACTTGGGTATATGCCTGGGCATAAAACTGAATGGGGGTAAGTATACAAAAAGTTTATCAACTTTTTCAGAGAAATCAGCATTATAGTCTGAAAAACGTTTAATCTTTGCAAGCTTTCATAAGCATAAAAATCTTCAAACTTCCTCAAACTTGCGTAAGCAAGTAGCAGGCTACAAAAATTACACAGGCTGCAAGGAGTGTGTATTTCCAAAGTGACATAGGTAACGATGGCTTAGGAAGAAGCTTGGGTGGAAAGACAGAGGCCACAGAAAACAGTACAAAAGGGAGTTTCTCAAGATAGCAAGGAATAATCAATGAACTTCACAACACTGTTCACGTATGAACTAGTTATCCTTCCACCTTTTTAGCTCTTTTCATTTGTCATTGAAAGACAGTGTTGTGATGATGGAATTCAGGACATGCTACTCCAAAATATGTCAACTTGACAGGTGAGAAAACAGCAGCAGCAGAAAGGACACTCTAACTTTCTCTTACCCCTTCTTCCCTGAAGCAGGCCATAAATCTTAGCTGACCTTACACTGAAAGTAGGACATAAGATCCTGATTCCAGAGGGGGTCTCCCTGTTCTCATAGGAGGACAATGTCCTCATGCCTTAAGACATAGAGATGCCAAGAGGAATTTGAAAAACCAGTCCTTGCTAAGTCACCTCCCTAATTTATTATCATGATACCCCCTTTGGCCAATCATAACTCTCTACAGCTTCCACTCCTAAGCATACAAATACACAGATTTCTCTGTTTCTTTGAGTCTTTATTTCTGAAGACATGTGTCACATAAAATTTATATTCAATAAATCTGTTATTTTTTTCTCTTGTTAATCTCTTTTGTTATAGGGGCCTCTGCAATGGGTGAGAGTTTTTTTCTCCCTATTGGAGTTCAGAAATAATACCCAAAAATATAGTGCCTTGACATGCTGAACAGAAGTCTCTCAAGACCTCTCTGACTCCCCACCTCCCTAGAACCTCCTCTTAATCCTTTCTCTCCCAAAGCACAGGATGAAGTTGTTCTCTGAAGTTCCCTTATTAGCCTAAAGTCTGGACCTGCCAAAGAAAACAGTTACTTCTGGTCACTTCCTTGAGTTTTCATTAACTGAACTCCCATCATAGGGAGCAAGACTGAAGTCTGTCAACACACCTGAGCAGACTTTTGTCAAAAACCATTGTCTGCTCTGTGGGCCCAACAGATTTTGTCCCAAGCCATATTATATGTTCTTCAAGTCCACTGAATTCCCCTGAATATCATTTACTGTGTCCTCCCCAAATCACTCATACCTCCCATCTCCCTTTCCTCTAGGAAGAAAGTATGTAACCATGTGAACCCCTTTGCATGGTGGGGCAATCACTTGGTGATTCTCCCACAGGCATGCTAATAAATTTGCATGCCATTTCTCCTCTTAATCTGCCTTCTGTGAGTTTCAGCAAACCTTCAAAGGGCAAAGGGAAAATTTTGTCTTCACCCCTACATCCCCTATAGTGGATATTCTTCATTAAATAGGTACTTTCAGAAAATCTGTAGAGTATTATTTCTGATACCAATGGAAATCATATATTAATATTTATTAGAATGTAAGGTCTACAAGGAAAACATCAAAGCTTAATCATCATAAAAGTAAAGCAATTGGGAATAATATAGTTTAACATTCCACACCTATCCCTATAAATCCTATCACTTCTTAAACATGAATGAAGACCACTTAGTAGCAAGAAAAGTATGTAAGTAGCCAAGCTGTTGTTTATTTCTGATTTTATTTGTTTATTTATTTATTTTTATTTTCCTTGAGACAGAGTCTCTCTCTGTTGCCCAGGCTGGAGTGCAATGGTGTGATCACGGCTCACTACAATGTCTGCCTCCCAGGTCCAAGTAATTCTCATGCCTCAGGCTCCTAAGTAGCTGGGATTACAGGTGTGTGCCACCACACCCAGCTAGTTTTTGTATTATTAGTAGAGATGGGGTTTCACCATGTTGGCCATGCTGGTATTGAATTCCTGACCTCAAGTGATCCACTGACCTTAGCCTCCCAAAGTGCTGAGATTATAGGCGTGAGCCACCATGTCAAGCCGTGATTTAAAATCTTAATTGTGTTTCTAAAGGTGAAGGTCTCACCTGTGAGGCTGCAAGGGCATCTACTTACAGATAGATAGAAACAATATTCATAATTATGTTTGGAAGAATAAAAATCCATGTATGCCTCAGCCAACAGTAACTATAGAAAATGCTACTGATTATTTAAATATTGGAAATAGAGATCAGTTTTCTAATCCTAAAAATCTCCCTGCACCCAGAATACAAAATGGAAAGATAATTAAATACTATGTTAGCTGTCATATCAGTAAACATTAATGATTTTTAAAAATCCTTGATTTGAAGAGCTACCATATCATTCATGGCACATTATTAATTTGATAGAGCTGCCATAACAAAGTACTATTGACTGGGTATCATAAACATTACAAATGTATTGTGTTACAGTTGTGGAGGCTAGACATCTGAAATAAAGATGTTGTCAAGGTTGGTTCCTTCTGAAGACTGTAAATGAAGGGTCTGTTCCAGGCCTTTCTCCTTGGCTAATAGGGGACTATCTTCTATTTCCCTTCACGTTGCCTTCCTTTAAGGTGTGTCTGTCTCTGTCTCTAAATTCACCCCTTTTACAAAAATGTCAGTGAGCCACAAACTAGAAACCACCCTATGGTCTCCTTTGAAGTTGACTACCTTTCTAAAGACCACATGCCTAATGGTTAGGAACCCAACGCATCTCTTTTTTTGGATGGGGCATGACGGAGTACATAATTCAACCCACAAGAGTATAAAAGTCTACAAAGTTTCTATGTTTTTAAATATTTAAGTTTCTAAAATCCTAACTTTAACATAATATGGTAACAAGTGGATCAAAGAATTTCCCATGGATTTCAACATTCAAACTATTGATTTCAATTCCTCCAGCCTTTCTATCCATGAATGATTTGGAAAAATGTTGATGTACTGAGTTTCTTTTTTCTTCTTGGGAAAAAAATCTAAAAGATGTAAAGCCAAATACAAATCTTAAAAAAAAAAAAAAAAAAAATTACCCTGATGACAAAAGTCCCTTCCCTTTTCCTTGGAGCATTTTCTTTAGAAAACTTGTAATTGTAAATCCTTTCGCTGTCAAAAACTTGTAACTGAAAATCCTTTCTCTGTCACTGAGATGGATGCAAATCTCTGAAAACCTGAATAAACCTCTAGCCAGTTTTCCATTTCAGGAATGTGTTTCTTGTGGGCCTTCGGGCTACCTTTTTGAAATGTGAACATCAAGGAAGAAGGCAACTTGTGTCTCTCTCTTTGGGAGTTTAGCCTAGATACCTGGTTCTAAATTGTACCTTCTTATTTGCTGCAAATATGTTTTTATTTTTTTCTTTGGATAAAGAGATGTATGTAATTGGCATATATACCTCATATTTTTCTTCTTTTTCTCTAATGCAATAAGCGCACAACCATGTCAACACAAATGCTCACAAGTACTGAAAAATCTTCTACAATTATGACCTTGCTACATCAACTGACTTGTCAACAATTTGAATACACAGAATGAAATGTTTCATAGTGACAATATCAACAAACATAAAACGTGTAATTATGCTTTTAGTACCATTTATTTGAATACTAATTATATGTCAAATGCAGGGCTAAGAGTTTTGCATAGATTATGTACTATAATCTTTATAATGACCCTACTATTTAAAATAGCTTCTATCACTATTTTCCACATAAGAATCCCAAGGCTATGAAATAATTTACCAAGTTTTCATTCCTCAAAAGTAGTGGTGAATTGGACCAACCTGACTGCAGAGCCTGGCTTCTTCATCACGAGGTGATTCTACCTCACTCGCCATCAAAGAGGCTGTCCTACATCATGCCAGCATGGATTCCTGCTGGATTTCTGATTATTTGGTTTACTTTTGAGTCTGAATCAATTTAGCCCTGCTTGTCATCTTTTTTTATGTTGTTGAAGTGACGTGGCATAGTGGTAATTTTCTGTCCTGAAAGTCAATGGCCTTATGTTTCCCTTACTGAATTGAACTGGTAGCTGTATAATCTTGGAAAAATTATCTATCTAGTCTCAAACTCAGTTTCCACATCTGGAAGCACTGCACAACAACAATTTCCCCATGGCCATAAAAAAGCAGGGTAAGGTTCTATAAACATTCCGTGTGTGACTAGCTTTGGAGAAATCAATAGATGAGGGTACAGACATAACCTTACTCAACAATATGTTCCCCAGGAATTAGGACAGCATCTGGTTGTCATAATTGGAAATTAAAAGAAATAACTAATCAAAAAATATAAGACATCATTTTCTCTACCTCTTATATTGTTATAAGAAATGTAAACAGCCTAGATTTAACATTTTCCTTATTTATTTACTTTTAGAGACATATCTCACTCTGCCGCCCATACTGGAGTGCAGTGTTATGATCACAGCTCACTGTGGTCTCCAACTCCTGGGCTCAAGGGATCCTCCTGTCTCAATCTCCCATGCCACTCTGATTACAGGCATGAAGCACCACACCCAGGTCAACACGTTTTACATGTATAAGATTGGGTCTTTTTTTTTCTTTCACATCTAATTCTGCCAGTACAGTACTATTTAGTAGTAAGTAAAAGCTGAGTGCAAAAACCATGTACATCCGCACTAAGCCTATATATTGAAAATGGAAACCAAATCTTTCTGACAATATACTACTACTTTGGAATTCCATTGTCTCTATTAGCATTACCCGGATCTCTTTCCAATCCCAATCAAGTCTCTGTTTTGAAATATCATCCTTAAATTAAATTCCAAATCTCAGTAAATTTTGACCTGGTTTTCCTCCCTCTGAGACCTTGCCAAAGCTCTATTGAGGCAGTCTCCTTTACCAAGGTAAGCGATAAACTTAGCTTTACCTCAAGTTGTGTTGGTGATATGTGGGAAGCCAGCTTTCAACAAAGTCTATAGTTTTCTAAGACCTTAAAGATTTTTGGAAACTGCAAAGCCCTATGTAAAGATAGATTTCATGACATAGCAAATTACTTGTAATATTACCAATATAATTGACATTATAAGTGAGTATAGATATTTCTATTGCATTTAATTCTTTCACGAATCATGTTTTTAATATATACTTAATAATAATAGAACAAAATATCTCCATCATATTTACCTGTGATATAAATTGTTCAAATCTATCAATTTCACATTTTTAAATAATTATAAACTAGAATTTCATCTCCCAAACAGGAATTCAAAATAGCATTTTATTTTTACTGTCTCATGGGATTTCTATTTACATATTTACATAATTATTTTTTGAATAAAGATGGTTAAATATAATTTACTTGATAATGTGGGGTCTTACCTTTTCCAGTTTTGAAAGAGCAAGAGAGTAACAGTCTTTGGCTCTGAATTGCATGAATCTCATGTTGGCTGGGTGAGTAAGCTCTGTGATAATACTGAGACTGGAAAACAACCTACATTTCAAAAGAACAATTGCATTATACTAACAATCCAATATGGCATTTTTTTATATAACAACATATTTATGAGTGAGTAATTCCTAGCCTTAGGCATAAAACTATATCCAATTACAACTGCAGACAATGCCACATAAAATCTTCTGTACAATGCAGGAAAAAATGAAACACCGTTTCCTCAAGAATATTTTAACAGACATTTTAACACAACAAGAAAAATAAATTCAGTAATTTGGCTTTTATTAGATATTTTCTCTTTACAATTATGGGATAGCATAGAAGAGAAACTCATAAAGCTGATTTAAGAAGTTATAAGGTTACTTTGTGGATGGCATTGAAACAGAAACTTATAAATATGCTGATTGGCGAAAATTTCACATAATGAGCTTCTTGTCTATTATGTGAGCTCTTTCATGTCCTATGGCTTTCAGTCTCATAGTATGCAGTTTTTAAATGTCAGATCTTGCTACAACAAAATTCTGAGGTGAGGAAATGATTTATATAAAATTTCATTGTAATGAATTGGGGCCAAGCTAAAGCATCGATAGTGTTCTCCAGAAGCATCCTGAGAATTTTTTCACAGGGCCCATGGCTTCACATGAACTTTCTTCCCATATGACACTTCCTCAAATATATACCAAAACGTGCACACATACATACAGGCTCCCACAAGATTTCCTTCCCCAGAGAAAAGGTGCAGGATGATAGCACAATAAATGCTTTTAATTTTTGCTGTTGTTCATGATCTGATCCTTACCTGATATCTATGCAACCCTGATTGCTTGACTTCTTTAAATATTTTGGTATTCTCTTTGGCACCCACTTCTGTGATAATCAGCTTTGTTTTCCATATGTATGATGTCTTTAAACTAAATTACGACCACTTAAAATTCCAATCACTAGGTTGAATCCATACCTAGAACTCAGGGACCAGACTGACTGCAAATATGCAGAATATAAACAGCCTGTCTGTGGGACTAAGGAACAAATCAGCTCCTGCGGCTCTCAATTTAAGCTCATTCGGTCAAGTGGGTGCTGTTACTTCCATGTGCCCGAGTGCTTGATGTGGTGCATGCTTCTTTTAAAATGGGAGCCCTGTCTCTGAACCCCAGCGCTACAGAAGAGTTTTTACCTTTCCTCAGGTCTAACTCTGGAAGGAAGGCTGATGGATGATGTGTCAGGACTGCTCCCTCCTGCTGAGGAGAGCAGGCCTTCCCCACTGCCTGCAGGGCCTTTCTTAGCCTCCAGCCCAGGCTTCTCTGATTATCTGCCTCTCAGGTTTGTTTCCATTGAGCTTTAGTCACCATTCCAGTTAAGACACTAACACATTCTTAAGAAGAGTTGTGTTTTTTTTTTTTTGCAGAGTTATCAGTGAAACTTAGACATCCTCTTGTCCATTAGCCCAAATGGACTAACTGGGCCTTGCCTAATTAAGGCCTTTGAGAGCTAGGATATTATTGGGTATTCTGTGAAATCTTTTAATAAAAGTAAGAAATATAGCCAGTATTATATGGCTTAATCTCTATTTTGAGAATAAATACTATCATAGTTCTTGATTTAGGTAAATTTTAATAATTGCTATTGAAATAACATCAGCAAAACAACAACCAGGATATAGTTTCTTTGGCTGACTTTTAACGTTAAAAATACAGTAATTTTATTTGTGCAACTGATAACTTTCTCAATAATTCTGTGACCTTAGATTCATTACAGAAACTCTAAATATCAGATTCTGCAGAGAAAGGATGTAGCAAAGCATGAAGCCAGTGGCTTCACACAAAAGGTACTGTCTTTCAGTTATAATGTTATTACTGTTTTCTTAGCTTTTTTCTTTTTCTCATGTTATTTATACCTGAAATGCCATTTCTTTTCTGTTTAATTTTCTCCTGAATCTCTATATTATGAATTTACAACCAATATTTACAGTGGCTCTCAAATCCAATCAAGATGAAACTTGAAAATTTTTTAAAGCCAGAATAATCCTCTGCACTGTGGCTCCCCACTCTTTGATTTATTGATTATAATACCTATCAACCTCTACAGCATTCTGGTTGGTTTTATTCATGCCTTAGCTTTCCCAGTAGATCACAACATCTAGAAAGGCAAGGTTTCCCTCTCAGTGCCTACGACCTTATATTCCTTTAATTAGTAAATCTTTGTTAAAGTAAACAATTTCTCAATTCATGTTTGTGCATTTGAGATGAAATCTTGATGAAGAGAGCACTGAATTTTAATAGATTAGCTTATAAAGAAACACTGTATTATCAATATTTGACATGATTTTCTTTTAGCAGCTCTATTCTTACTCAAAAGTCACCCATGATAGTATATTCAATAAACGAAAGTTATTTTCTCAACAACTCTTTAAAAATTAGAAAAGTGGCCTGATGGAAAAAAATGTCAATTGACTTTTGGGCTTGCACACTCCATCTGGTAGGCCTGGGAAATGCCACCAACTGCCAAATTTCATACCATCTGGGAGTTTCAAAGTATTTATTTAAGAAATATTTTAAAATCACAATGTCACTAAAGATATTCACCATAATATGGTTGTCATAGACAAAATTCAATCATCTGTGGAAATAGAAAATAAAACGAAAAATAGGACAAAAATGAATCAATGAACACAAAGCCTTATAGACTCATGCTGACAATAAATCCCATATTCATGCACTGAACTTTAAAAAGAAAAATTAACTGATCTAAGTTTCTCCTCGTCTTTTGTTTTTTTCTTCTCTTTGGTGGGTAACACAGGTCCATCAACAATAATTATAAATCACTATTCCAAGAGTTGTCTATGTGTTAACTCATGTAATGTTCACATCAGGCAGAAGCCCTCTCATTTTGTGCTTCCATCTGCACCCTCTCCTTCCCTAGGAAAAGCTGAGGGCATGTGGCACCACCCTTACTCTATCTTTTCAGTATCTTTAGATGTGTAGTGGTCTGTGCCAAGCCTTGAGGAGAGGTAAGTCCTGCAGGGCAAGTCTTGTGGTTGTCCAGTATGGCTCTTGACCACGGTTCTTAAGGGTGAATTTGAAAAGCCCACTTTGGCCTCTACCAAAGTCACATCCTCCTGCCTAATATTTTTATCTCTAGCTGCCTGACTTCTTTGGATCTCAACAGTTTCCAACTCATGTTAGGAATCAAGAGGATCACATTACCTCTTCAAACTGCAGAAAACTACTCTATGATTTACCTCCAATTATTAAAGATGAGGAAACTGAGGCACAAAGAGACAATATAATATGTTCAAGGTAACATTCTAGTAGGTAGTAGAGCCTGGGTTGCGCCACAGCATTAGGTTCTGAAGCTTCCCCTCACCATTATAACAAAGAGGAAGGTAGACCAATGTAAGGAAACACAGATGATCCAAATAAAATAAATTATTAACAATATGTAGCAACAGATTGGTATTTCATATATTAAAAATCCACTCTTTTAAAAATAATATTTCATAAATTACTTCCACTTAGCCTTAACAAATAATTACCAAGTTTTTACTATTAGAAAGTTCCGGTCTCCAGGAGATAGATAAACACATCAAGTAAGATTCCTGACTTTAAACAGTATAATATAATAAATGAAACACTAAAAATTCACAAATTATAAGGACATATGTATTTTTCTAGGGGTGATAAATTGTGGCTGACTGAACACTCCTAGATTAAGTAGCATTAAGACACTAGTGAATGGATAGCTTATGAAGAACATTTAGGACAGTGTTGAGATAGATATAAGGCTAGAGATGAAATTTATGAGGAAAATGTAGCTACAAACTAATGAAAATCGTGTTTAACTTTTGGAACATTTTTATTTCCCTTAAAAACATGGTTTTTGGCCGGGCACAATGACTCATGCCTTTAATCCTAGCACTTTGGGAGGCCAAGCTGGTGGATCACGAGATCAGGAGTTCAAGACCAGCTTGACCAACATGTGAAAACGCATGTCTACTAAAAATAAAAAATTTGCCAGGCGTGGTGGCACCCACCTGTAATCCCAGCTACTCGGGAGGCTGAGGCAGGAGAATTACTTGAACCCAAGAGGTAGAGGTTGCAGTGAGCCGAGATTGCACCATTGCACTCCATCCTGGGCGACAAAGCAAGACCCAGTCTCAAAAATATATATATATGGTTTTTATCTTTTTTTTTTTTGAGACGGAGTTTCGCTCGTTACCCAGGCTAGAGTGCAATGGCACGATCTCGGCTCACTGCAACCTCTGACTCCTGGGTTGAGGCAATTCTCCAGCCTCAGCCTCCTGAGTAGCTGGGATTACAGGCACGCACCACCATGCCCAGCTAATTTTTTGTATTTTTAGTAGAGACGGGGTTTCACCATGTTGACCAGGATGGTCTCAATCTCTTGACCTCATGATCCACCCGCCTTGGCCTCCCAAAGTGCTGGGATTACAGGCGTGAGCCACCACGCCCGGCCTTATCTTTAATACAAATCAGTATTCTCACTTTGAATAAAGTTCTTGGTTACTTAGATTGTTCTGTATATCATCCTTTTATAACACATTTTATTAAATAGAAGTATACACATGTATGTAGCTAGAAATATTTGGGGTCTTAACAAGAATAAGTGAAAACATGATAGAATGACCCAGTCATTGTATCTGAGTGACTTCTGGGGTTGAAATTAAATAGGACAACATAATTTTTGTGATGTGCCACTATTTCTGTTCTACATAAATTAACCTATAACATTTATGTTATTTTGAACTGAGAAACTGCATGTATTAGGTAAGCCTGCCACCTAGTGAAAAATCTAGAACTAATATTATATAATGAAACACTGTATGCTAATGCCCTTTATAGCCATAGACTATTACTTGTATTCAGTTATAACATGTTACATTTACAAATTTGGTTGTCTAATAGAGTTATTTAGGTTCCTTTGAAACACTAACACTGTAAATCTATTTCTGGGTCTTAAAATGAGCTAAATATATTTTGCACATAGAACTTTTTAGAATTAAAATGACATAATAAGTCTCCTTTCCCTAGGCACTAAAAACATAATAGAGCAATACTGTAATTAAAAAACACATACAGTTTGTTCTATTTAAAACTTTTTACAAGTACTTTGTGTTCTGACTCAGTGAAGTAAATATAATTGTCTAGATATGTAAGATATCCATGGAAGAGTTCTCTGCCAGCATTAATTTATTCAATAAATATTTTTACTAACCAACATTAAGATGAAAAACATACCATATATTCTATTGCACAGGCTACTGGGGGAACTCTGAAACTAGCTGTATTTTTATCATAAAGCAAAACACACAAACATAAACATACAATCTGGAAAATGCTAATGATACTTTATTCAAAATTACTTACTGAGCTACATGTTACACTATAAATTCTGATTTGCCATGATACTGGAAATAATATTTTTAAATAACAGGGGTTATACATTAATATACAGGTATATCGACACATTCAGATACACATAAAACACTAATTGGGATTTTTGGACTGCAATTGACTATTAACACTAAAACAAATATAAATGTATGCAATCTTTCATAAATAATTTTAAAATACTTCAGGAAGTCTGAGTCAGTAACAAATGACAGTATGATAAATATCAGGACTCTTCTGCATTCAAAAATCTTATCCACGAAAACCATAGCAAATCTAAACATTAAAAGTAGTTTTCACTATATAAAGGTATCACTCTTGTATTTGTCGATGTTGAGTATTTTAAATTATTTACTTATATTTATGGTTGTATTATTTTGAAATGTGTCATTTTTCATATGCATGTACATGTTATTTCCTTAGTAAAATTATGGCTACTTGCGCCAATCTAAAGACGATATTTTCTTTAAAAAAAAACAAAGACAAATAAACAAAACTTGCCCTTCTATGCTCTCACCGTCCTGGCAATGCAGAAGTCTCTTAACTGGTCTGTTCACACCCACTCTTTCTCTTCCTGAAACAATTCTCTACATTGTACCCACAGTTATCTTTTAAATTTTCTCTGTTCTTCAGTTATTTCCTGTTATTCTTAAAATTCAGACCAACTTATGTACATACTTTACAAAGCCATGAAAATATGGCTTCTGAATTCCATTTCAGCCTCCTCAAACCAGTCTTCCCCTTGCTCTGCTCTAAGTCCTTGATTGGTCAATATCAGGATCTCAGAGTTTCATATATGTTGCCCCCATATGGAGCGCTCTACCCATCCTTTTGCCCATTTAGTCTCTCTCCACTTTTCAGGTAAAAGATTATCAATTCCTCAGGAAGACATTCCCTGACATGTGGGACTAGAGCAAATATTCCTGTTATCTGGGTCTATATACAATTCTACATATTTTCCCCAACAATTGCCACAGTTATAATTCTGTAGTTAAAATTTTAAATGGCTTAATACCTTCCCTGCTAGACTATTAGCATTCTAAGGCCCCCAGCTATGTCCACCTTGTTCATCACTGCAGACACAGTAACCTGTATAGCCCTGACACGTAGCAGATGCTCCATAAACCTAGGGGCCAAGCATGATACATTAACAAATTGCAGGCATGGCCACAGAAGTCATCCTGTCCTATTACAGATTAATGCAGGATTTGCTCTTTTCTAAACAGATGACAAATCCATGACTTGTTTCAGTGTTTCCACTGACATCGTTCCTCATCTTACTAGTATGTTCAGCTAAAGTTTAGAAAACAAAAGCAAAAACAGCAACCAAAAATCTTTCTATTAAAACAAAATCAATCAAAGGGAATTTCTCAACTAGGTCACTCCTGGACTTTTACCATACTAATTCTGCACCCATTCTGCACTAAACATTATTCTGTGTGCTCTTCAGAGAGACTTTTGTTTCCCAACTCCTAGATAAAGTTTTCTCGTTTTTCTTGACTGAAGAAAAAGGGGAGGGGGAGAGGGGAGGGGAGGGGAGGAGAGGGGAATCTCTACCAGCATATGCCTAACATATTAAGTATGAACTTGAGAGGAAGAACTTAACATAGAATAACCTGCAGCAAGGTGTAAGGACATGAATAAGTGAGTTCACCAAAGCCTGGAGAGTAAGCAAAGCAATAGTCAGGAGGAGAACCGCAATGGCATGGTTCCATGTGCAGGAAGGCAAATTAAGTTCCAGAAAGGTGGATATCACGATCATGTGCAAAAAGCTCAAAGGGAGGTCTGGGCACGGTGGCTCACACCTGTAATCCCAGCACTTTGGGAGGCTGAGGCAGGCGGATCATCTGAGGTTGGGAGTTTGAGACCAGCCTTACCAACATGGAGATACCTTTTCTCTACTAAAAATAAAAAATTAGCTGGGCGTGGTGGTGCATGCCTGTAGTCTCAGCTATTTGAGAGGCTGAGGCAGGAGAATCACTTGAACTCGGGAGATGGAGGTTGTGGTGAGTTGAGATTGCACCATTGAACTCCAGCCTGGACAAGAACAAAACTCCATCTCCAAAAAAAAAAAAAAAAAAAAAAAAAACCTCAAAGGGAGCCAGGTGCAGCAGCTCACGATTGTAATCCCCTTACATTGGGAGGCTGAGGCAGGTGAGGTAAATCACTTGAGCCCGGGAGTTCAAGACCAGCCTGGAAAACATGGTAAGATCCTGCCTCCACAAAAACTGAAAATAAAAACACTGAGGAAGGGGAAGAGAAGACAGAATCTGAATGCTAAGGAAAATAATCCAACAGAAGTGGAAAGATTCAAGACACAGGAGAGAAAGGACAAAGTTGTTTTGAGGAAGCCTCAAGATAACGTACTACACATAAATTCTGCACTGAGTTTCCATGAATCTAACAGACTCATTAAAATCTACCAGTTAACAACCCTTGGAGCACACAGTTAACTTTCGAACAATGGATAGGTAGGCCTGAATCTGCCATTTTTTCTAGATGGGCTAGAACGAGCCACTAAATTTCTCTAAATGTTAATTTCCTTCTCAGTAAAATGAAAATAATGATAGATGCCAGTGACATGCCAAACAGCCACCAAGTAGGATATTTTGATGGATCAATCTGATAAAGACATTTTACTGTGGTTGTTTTTAATCCAAAGCACATTTTAATTTGAGGGTTTAAACTTAGTTTACATATTAGTACTTGTTCATAAAAATATGAAAACATGCAATTTTTTCCAATTGTAATGATTGTCTTGTTATGTAAATATTTTGTTTGTTTGTTTGTTTTTTGTTTGTTTGGAGACGGAGTCTCACTCTGTCGCCAGGCTGGAGTGCAGTGATGTCATCTTGGCTCACTGCAACCTCCGCCTCCCGGGTTCAAGTGATTCTCCTGCCTCAGCTTCCCTCCCAAGTAGCTGGGATTACAGGCATGCGCCACCACACAGCTAATTTTTGTATTTTTAGTAGAGAGGGGCTTTCACCAGGTTGGCCAGGATGGTCTCCATCTCTTGACCTCATGATCTGCCTGCCTAGGCCTCCCAAAGTGCTGGAATTACAGGCGTGACCCACCATGCCCAGCCTTGTTATGTAAATCTTTAGAAGGAGAAATTTAAATTTAAAATTGAGGACTTGCTTTTCTTTCACTTTTTAGCAGATCTTTGTACTGGGATGGCTTACTTGAGTGTCTTCTCTTAGATGTGTAAATAAAAGAGAGAGAGAGAGACAGACAGAGAGAGAGAGAGAGAGAGAGAGAGAGAGAGGTACCACAGGATCTAACAGGATCTAACCTGGGAAAGATCTTTTCTCCTTATTGTCTTTGATATGCAGAAATGGTGTCTTGGGAGGTGCTGAGCCAATTGCTTAGGATTCAAGGAGATTTTTCTGAGCAGAGGAGTGGAGATACACTATTCTTCCAGGAAATCACCTCTGGATTAGAGGTCATCCCAGAGGAAATTTGCTGCTATAAAGGCCTACTAAGAGCGCCCCCTCTCCCAAACAAACAAACAAACAAACAAAAAAACTCATTATGACAGAAGGAACAAATCAGGATAAGTGATAAATAAAAGTCCTGTCTACATGTGTATACCTATATAACAAACCTGTACATTCTGCACATGTATCCCAGAACTTACCAAAAAAACCTATAATTTTTTTAAAAAAGGCCTGTCTAGGTCATTCTAGGACTCTCATGATGTCTGTAATTTACTTTTCTAAACACTTCAAAATAAACAATGTGATAGGTGCATGCATTGGTTTAAGTTAAACACCAGGTGCAGCTAGCATTCTAGGTCATCACCTAAGGGGCCCACTTTGATTTATAATCTGAAAGTTGACACGGCATTACTTCCGTTATCTGTACTTCTATCAATGTCATAGGCCTTACTAATCAGCCCTTAGAAATTGACTCTTGATTGAGAATACTAACTGTGATCTTTAAGATATAAGGATTACCTGAAATATTTTATTTTATTTTATTTTATTTTATTTTGAGACGGAGTCTTGCTCTGTCTCCAGGCTGGAGTGCAGTGGCGCAATCTCGGCTCACTGCAACCTCCGCCTCCTGGGTTCAAGCGATTCTTTCCGCCTCAGCCTCCCGAGTAGCTGGGACTACAGGCGCGTGCCACCACACCCGGCTAATTTTTTTGTATTTTTAGTAGAGATGGGGTTTCCTCATGGTGAGGATGGTCTAGATCTCTTGACCTCGTGATCCGCCCACCTCGGCCTCCCAAAGTGCTGGGATTACAGGCGTGAGCCACCGCGCCTGGCCTACCTGAAATATTTTAAAGATACTATTCACTCATGCATAATTAATGTATAAGAATTTAGTTCTCTTAGGGATGGGGCCCAAAGCTTTAATCCTAAATAGTCTGATATCCAGCCATTGTGACTGGATTTCTAGTTGTCTGATGCTTACTGATGAGGGTAACTCGATCCTACCTCTGGAATGCTGTCATCTGCCTCTAAGGAATTTCATGCAAGGTGGTGGGTAGAGAACCTAAAAGGAGAGAAAACTGGGAGTAGGAGGAAGAGAGAAAAGGGAGAGAGCTGAGATCAGTGTTATGTGTAGAAGATAATCAGTAATTATCCATGAGGGTTTCAGTGCAGCAGCGATTATCACGATTGATCACAGACTTGAATCTGGGTAAGGAAGGGGAAAAGCCCTCAGGTGACTCGGGTAAGTAAAAAGGTAGTAGGATCAGTGGATGACAGGTTCCAACATGGTCAAATGATTATTAAGAGCTGGGGATATGAGAAGAAATTACATAGAAAATGAGTAGCACTACTCGGAGTGTTGAATGCTGTAAACTGAGAATGTGGAGTGTAAAATTATTCATAGCTCAACATTTAGACTATGACCATGAGAATGGGTGGTGAAGGTCAGATATTCAATGGATCATCTACGTAAGATTGTTGAAATCATCAATTATTATGAGAGAATCATGACTGGCAAGAGTAATAGTAAATCAGGAACCAAAACCTTCAAGAAATGCAGAAGAGTCATCTGGAGGATGGTAATTGACTATATCTATAAAATGCAACCCCCAAGTCTGTGATTTTGGTCATTTATCTGTGTAAGTGATATTCTTATATCACAGAGACCTATAAATGCCTGTCTCTTTTATCATATAAAACTAGCCTAGCTTAGCACACATAGATTAGAAGTTTAATGTACAACACAAATAAAGTTTCATAAATTTTGTTTCCTAAAAAAATACTGTTATATACTTGGAAAAATAATAGTAATGTCATGATAGGATATAAGAAAGGAAAGAACAGAGGTAATTTCTTTGCAATTTGGGTTTTTAACAGTTCTTTTGAAAAATTCTGCTTGAAACTATTCATTCTACATAAAAACTATATTAACTTTAAAAATATACTGCTGAAGACAGATAAGCCTAATAGTTAAGATATCCAAAGTTATTAATTAATTCATCCATCCATCCATCCATCCATCCATTCATTCAACAAGTGGTAATCACATCTTCAGCTAGGCACTCAGAGAAGCTTAGCCTTTGCACAGTTAGTTGCCCTGTGTGTATCTGTCCATAATTACTCTGGTGAGTTGTTTTAAATGACTAATTACAGCCTTCGAACCTTTCAGCAAGATAATTTATTATTATCTTTGAATCAAAATAATTCATCCAGAGAATATGTAATAAAAGTTAAATCAATAGAAATGTCACCATAATAGAAATAAAACTCATGGTAAATAGAAAGTTTAAAGAGTATGTTTAATTAAAAAGACCTAGGATCCTCTCCTTTTATATAATTAGCTTTTGCTAAGCATGAAATTAAAAAAAAGCATGAAATCACATGATTTTTACCCTACTCACTGGCTATAAATCTCATCCTTGAATTAATATTCTACCCTGTAATTTCCTTTTATATTATCTAGAGAAAAAAACTGCTTATGTATTTGAAATATTTTAAACAAGTTCTATATACCATCTTTTAAAAAGGTACTGTTTAATACAGCTCACTAGTTACCTAGTTAGCTACATTCTAAGTGAACTGCCGCATTAGAATAACTTTAAAGTGTTTATTTCTTTTTCTGGAACAAGAGGTTCTTATGCAAATTCAGGGTAGATTTTCCAGGTGCTATGATAGATTCTTTAAATAACCAATCTCTAATCTTTACATTAACACTGCAAGGTGGGTTATTTTCTGCAGCATTTTATAGATGAGAAAAACTGAATCTTAATGAGGTTAGGAAGGTCACAAAGTGTCTGCTGGAGCTTCTAGGGTAAAGGTTGTACCAGATAAAGATTGCTGCTATATAGTCCGATGTCTATGGCTTTTCCACTCTGCCACATGGAAGTGGTAATTATACTACTAGTAACATTAATAGCTAATAGTTATTAAGTAATTAAAAATGACTAGTCATGTGCTAAGCAAGGCATTTTGTATTTCTAAACCTTTAATAATATTGTGATTAATACACTGAAATGCAGAGAAGGAAAATAATTTACCTAAGAAATTTACCAAAGTAATTTACCAAAAATAGGCAACTTGACTGGGGCACACATCTAGGGTCTCTCCTTTGAATTTTGAACTCAAACTAGAAAGAAAAATAATTAACCTCAAGATATGCTTTGCTACAGTATGAAAGTATGAAAGTGGAGTGAACATGGATGATGAGAACATTGAGATTGTTTCATTTATCTCTGTAATTTGGTAACTCACATACTTTCTTTAGGCTTCTGCAAAACTCATACAACTGAAAAAAAAAATGATCTTTTTGATATTTAAATATTCAGATGAATTTAGAATCCTTCCAAGCAACACAGATATCTTGACTGACAGATGAGACTGACCTTCCTTACAGCACGCACCTTTCTCTGGTCAGGATTGTTTACTCTTACCCAAAGACAACCATAACGGGGATTCATATCCCCATTAAATCAAATCCAATGAATCAAATTCAATGGGTACATTTAATTAACAAAATACAGGAAAATAGTAAAAATGACGTCACAATTTTGCTCCTAACATGGGTACATTACCTGTTCACAGCTGTGCAGTCCTTCAGTCCTAGCTATCCATTATGTAAACACAAATATTTGGTCACTGCTAGGCATAATACCAATATGAGAACATGGACTGCTTGTCATAACTCATGACTGCTAGTACACATGATCTTCAAGAGTTTTGTTACTGTTAAAATATCTGAGAAAACAGATATAGCATTCCATTTATTTTATGAGGAGTATTACTGATCTGGTGTTAAAAAATTAACTTTATGCAGTGCCAGTCACACATGACATGCTCAATAAGCATTTATTTTGTGAAAAAAATGAATAAATAAATGAACATAAAGTCGGTGTGTCTCATGTTCATTCCTCACACAGTGTCAGTGTCAAATATTTTACCAATGTTTAGCACGAAACAAGTGGTGGGTTGGATGATTCAGCCACTTACCTGAAGAGAGTCTGCACATTCACAATGGTTTTGGCATCTGCCATGTAGTCTTCCTCGGCACTCATGGTGCTCTCTTTGTCCACAACCACCATGTTGGCAGCAAAGGTCACTCCACACCTGAGTAAGTCATCTAGGCTTTGGTAAAAATCAACAGAGAAAAACAAACACTAAATAAATCACAATGTTACAATCAGTGCTAAAATCTTGCACTATCCCCTGTGCTTACATAAGTTGCCTTTAGCAGTGGCTTTTACAGAGTGTGCACAGGTAGCTGAATTAAGATACAATATTATCTACTTATATAAAATAATTTTTATTTTGGGTACTTTACATGTCATTAGATCTCAGCTGTTTCAAAGCATGTGTGTTAAAATATTTTATTTAATGATTTTTATTGATTATATACACGGAATATGGAATACATCCATTTTGCAATAAAATAGAGCATGTTAGAAATTTGTTTTTACAGTTGACATACTTCTTCAAAGACACAACATTTACATTTTTTAAAACTTCTAAGGTAATTCTGGTAAGAGAGCAATAAGTGCTGTTAATTTAGATGGTCAAGCTTAATGAAAAAATATAAAACTATGAAATGTTTATTTTTAAATGTTTATTATTCCTTTATATGAGATCTACGTGTTAGAGATTGGTTCTACACAACCAACAGCATGTAAAACATACAAATACCTGTTGTGTGCAAGCCTACTGTTCAGCCAGCCTAAGTTTTCGAGCAAGTGACTGAATAATCTGATTTCTTTGGCTGGATGAAGTAATTGCTAAAGTAGGAAACACATACCTGTGAGCTAAAATAGAGTCAGTCTTCTTCCCTATCACTAATTTAAAAAAATCTTACCTATCATTCTCCCAATGAATTAAAAGAAAATGTTTACCGTTAAAACTGAAACAGGGAACCATTATTCTCATTGCCTCTGCTTCATGCAAACTAGAACAGTAGAACTGAATTGGGTAACGGAGACTAAACTTGAATGAGTACAAGAATGTTCTAGGTACAGAGTTGATTGAAGACAGGTAAGAAAAGATAGGTTAATTGATTTCCGTATCTTCTGATTTAAAATAGGATGTTTAAAGCTTAGAGAGCAGTAATTTCTCTTAGATTTTTAAATTGAAGAGTGAAGTCCCTGAGGATCTTTTCCAAGTGCATGATTGGATGAGTTAGCCATGTCACGTTACAGGGAATTATTTTCCTTTATGGGAAGGCGGGAGGCAGGATTTCTTACTCTGTTATTAGGCGAGAGGGTATTACCAAAGCCTTGAGTCCAAGATCCCCAGGAGTAGTCCAGAAAAAATATTTCGCTTGAATCAGGAACAATGGTCTGTGGCAGAGATTTTATGGCTAAAACTGTGGAAACAGAATGTTATTCCAAATAAATTTCCTATGATAAGAGGGGCCAGGACCATAACATCCAACCACTATGATGACTTCAAGTTTAAGTGCCTAGGGATACTTGGGTCTTTCTTTTATTCAGGAAATGTATCATCATTTTTCTTAATTTATTAAAGTACATTAAAAAAGAAAGAGTTAGATGGAAAATGAATATGGGTGGCCCTTTATGGACCATCAAAATGACGCTTAAGTCATATGTCTTCAAACCACCTTATTATAATTTCACATCACTTTCTCATATTTCAGCTTTCACAATCTTTTTTCTTCATTACAATTACCTATATATGAAAAGGAAAGTATAGGGCAGTCGAGGATAAGAGTGACTGGGTAAGTATGTATGCATAGAAGTCAAGATAGGAAAGATGAATATGTCATCATCAATAATTCAATGACGTTGAAGTGAAAAACTTCACTTTAAGAGTACCTGTGCTAAAAAGATAAATGTTACATATACCCACATGTACTGGTTACTTCCAGTCTCAAAAATACTGGCTGCTATAGTTTACTCATAACTTTGGCAAATTATCATTAAATGTTAATTTAAATCTATATAGAAAATAGATAAATTTGGAACATTTCTGAACCATATAGAAGCTTTTTAAATTTTTATGTTTTAAGGTTATATTATTATTTTTCTATTTACTACTGCACTTAATTTTTTATAAGTAGGCTGCCAACTTATTCTTATAACTCCTGTCCATCATAATTTCTGCAAAGCGATTGCCTTTTTTCCTTACTATGGTTGATTTACACAGTGTGGTCAGCAGATGGCAGCACAAGAAAGTCAATCTAGATGGAAACGTGTTATATGGATAACTGGCAAAGCCTCCCTAGACTGCCTTTTGCAAGGACTAGAATGTGAAATGTATGAGTGTGAAGAAGTGTTGATGAATGCATTTTAATTCATTCAAAGAGGTATTTTTAAAGAAAAATTTCAAACACAAGCAAAAGAGAATTGTTAGGTGAACATACCTATCATCAGACCAACAATTAACAATTTGTAGCCAATTATAGTTTATTTCTCTCCCTAGGAATTTGACACTCTCAATTCTGTATTCCCTCTCCCTAAGTACTTTTATAAAGGAAGAATCCACTTCATAGTTTACATCAGAAAAGGCAGATAGGAGGTTTATTCTTTATCTTTTTTAAGCATACTGTTTTTCCAATCAATTTTAACAGAACACTATCATTTCAAAAGATTTCCAAAAAGATTACTGGTTATAAAACATGTGTAGAATTTAAATAGTAATTTTAGTACATGTAACTACGTTTTATTTACATGGTTACTATTGTGATAACTGATCATGTAAATTATATTAGTGTAGAATGGAGGCTAAACATATTTTAGAGTGGTTGATCTTTATTGTATCCACAGCAGTAAATACTTTCAAAGTTATAAAACTTTGTTGTTTTCAACATCTACAGAACAAAATGTAAAAGTTAAATTCTCAATTGGTCAATTTTAGCATTTTATTTTGAAGGCTCTAGCTGACATTTTTTAGAAGTGGAAAAATAACTATTTCAAGTATGTTGGCTTTTTGATCTTTTATTTATATACATTTTTTAATGTCACGATGATGCATGTATAAGAATTTGTATTTAATTACTAATGTATTAAACACATATGACCTTTTAATTAATAAATATTTTAGAAATTATAAATTCTGACATGTGACTAAACTCTTAACAAACTGCTCCAATTTATAAATCTAAGTTAAAATGAGCATTTCTAAATTATTTTAAAGTTTCCAGAAGTTATCGTAAGGCTATCAATACATCACAATGTTGCATCTTTAGTTTTCTCTACCACTATGTCAATAGTAATAATATTGTTATAGATGACACAAAACTAAAAATAGCATTAGAAACTGAGCAAAACTGACAAAATTGACATGCAGCAAGATTTGTTTTAATTCAACAATAGATTACTGCTTAGAAAGTGTAACACAAGATGTATAACACAAAAACATAAGCTCTACATGCAAAATATATCATATTTGCAATACTGACATGGCAAATTACACTCATCATGCAGTAACAAGGCACAGCACATGACAAACCACAGGACACTACACTAGTTAGTGTGCCAAAGATTTTGTCACCTACTTGTCAATAGAGCCCACCATGTAGTAAACCATTGGAAACCAACAGATTGCATCCAGAAAATGCATATCTGGCCTAAGTAGTAGATGGGTTACAAAATGAAACACAATGTCACAACAGTGGCAGCACTTCTAGGGAAAGGAAGTAAGTTGACTTAGTTTGCATTTCCAAAACTCAACACTGCTGACAAAATTAACTTTAAGTGCTTTTTTTCTTAACATTAACTAGAAAATGTCATTTGCACTTGTTATGAATCATACAGTGCCCTCAGAATTATAAAAACAAATTGTATTTCAGCTTTCTAAATCAGAGACATTATGGCATCATTCTACAAAACTACAGAATTTATATTCTTAATTACGACTAAGAAATCTTATAAATAAATTTAAAAGTCATCCATGCAGAGGAAGCCTTGTAAAATAATAAACTAAGGCATTTTTTTAGATGATCTAAAGCAGTAGGTACTAATGCCTATTAGTGAGCAACTATTAAGCATGCCTATTAAGAATAACATTCTCTAAGGGAGATATGTATAATTGCAACATACCCTATATAATATCTCAGTATGTTAAGTAAATCTAGTCAATATGCTCATGCAAAATATGTATTTTATAAAATTATAGTGAAAGTAATTCATCTTTTAATTTATTGACTGACTCAATATATATTATTAAGGAAACATGACTGAAATTTTTACTTATATACATATTGAAGGGAAAAAACCATAAACCGGAAAGCTTCCTTAGAAATCGCTTAATCTACTGTATTCATTTTACAAAGTTATTAATTCCTTCATGTATCTATTCACTCAGTATATATGTATCCAAAATTTTTATTTACTAGACATTTTAATACACTCAGGCATATGCAAAAAAACCTGTTAGCATGTAAGAAATACAGCATTTTAAAAATTCATGTACAAAATCATACAATTCTATTATATATTTTATTCTGTAAAAGCAAACAGTATCTTATACGTAGGAGGCAGAATTGAGGAACATTTCAGAGAGCTGATATTTAATCTGAATGTTGAAGGATTAGTAAGAGTTTGTTCAGCATAAGAGGAAAAGAAAATTCTAGGCCAAGAAAACTATAGCACCTACAAGCCTCCCTGGCTAAAGTTTTTTTTCTCTCCCTGACTTATTTCTCTCTTGAGGATAAGGATGATCTTGTTGATCATCCTTCTAGCTCTTTACACTCTGAAGAAAAAGAATGCTCAATGCAGCAAAGCATTACAGAAAAAAAAAAAACTTGTAAAGAATACCATTATTTTAATCTTGATTAACTTTCTATCATTAATTTTCTTTGTAGTCATTAAAATGACCCAATATAGTATATCTTACAAATGTACCACAATTCATTTTTAAAATCCTCACTTATTTAGTTTATAAGTTATTTTCACTTTTTGCTGTTAAATAGTGCTGTTATCAATTCTTTGCAGTACCTTGCTATTGTATTTAACGCTGGTATTCACATCTTCGGAGGACTTTCTTTTCTTTCCTTTTTTTTAAAACATTGATTTTTACCATTACCCCAAAACATTCATAGAAGGGATATTACTGGATCACCATCTATATATAGTTTTAAAGATCCTGATACATGTTTTCAACAAATATTATAACCAAACATACACTTCAGTAGCAGTCTCTGATAGTGCCTATGGTAGAAATTTCTAGTTATACCCTTTCTAGGCACTGTCCTGCTTCTTAAAATTAGCAGGGCTATTTTAATTGCTGATTCGAAACTCTCCGCATCTCTCTCACCCTGCCTTGTGAGTGACTGGAGAAGCACATATGAGGATGCAGGTGCCATAAGAGTGGGGCAACACTGAGCTGTTGTGATCTGAAAAATCCCTTCACCTGTGTCTTGAGGTCACTGTGGACAAAGTAAGTCTTCATTTTATGCCACCCTTTTACTAGAGTTAAAAATGAAGATAAGACCTTTCTATTTTGTTGCTTGCCTGGTAGAGAATATCAAAGCTAACTGGCCATCAAATTTAATCATTGTTATGCTTTAAGAAACTCACGAATTTCAGTCACATGCAATTCTACCACAAACACGTACTTACAATAGGCAAGCAATGTGCCAAATCCTTGGAAATTGCTTTAACTTCTGTATTGTGGTAGCATGGTTCATCTTTACGTGAATTCAGCTATGTTACAAGATAAATGAAGTCACCTGAACCCTGCTAAATATATAATCCTGATGAAAGATATCTAAGGTAAGTGGTCTGCTATGCTGTATTCTTTGCAAAATTTAATTTTGTATAACAGATAGATTCATCTACTGCAGCTATTGAAAAAGATAGCTTAAATGGAAATCTGAAATGTAAAGAATAAATTCTGCATTTACACATATTATGCCAGCTCGCTTAAATACATTGTCAACAGTGTTCATGGCACCAACCTGCTTAGTAATTGAGTAACACAAATGACATCATAGGCTCATAATAAAATAATTTTTTAATCATTGGGAGGCAGCTAATTGGCAAGTATAACCTTTATATTAGGAAGCATTATTATGGAAAAACATGAAGCAAAAACATAAAGCACTCCAAAAATGTCCTTGTCCTACATGTGTCCCCAAGGTACCGATGCAGTTTTGTATTTAAAAAAAAATTATGCAGAATAAAATGCATGCATTTTTAAAAATCTGACTACTAAATAGAGAAGACTTATTTATATTAGGAATAACATTAAGGAAAATTGGTGAAAATAATTGACAAATTTAACTACATAGCTTATTACAAACAGATTAATAAGGAACAAATGTGAAAAAATTGTTACTTAAATTTGTAAACCAAAGTTGCTTAGTACATAAAGAAGTATTTTAGAATTAATGAAAAAGATAAACATGACCAAAAAATAGATCCAGAAGGAATACATATACATGGACCAAAACTAAACAAAACAACACAGGCTAAACTAACTGGTAATAAACAAAATAAAAATTCAACAAACACAAAAAGTAACTGAGTTAGTAAACAGAAGAAAAATGAGCACATTCATTAATGAGTCCTAACTGTAATTTTATTAAAAAAGATGACTGCTTATGAGCCAAAGCCTTACATTCTTATAAAAATTCTCATAATAAAAGTTGCTATTCAAATATTAGTCAGTGACTGTTAGGAAGTAAAAAAAGGTTTCTAAATTTGTATGAATTTGTAAAATTCACAACCATTATTTAGTTCCCATTTAATAACAATAAAAATTTAATTTCTTTATTTCCAGTTCAAGAAATAGTATAGTATGCTTTTATGAGCACAGTTTATTTTGTTAACATTTCCTACTTCCACTTTAAAGAAGTTTATCCCTTGCTAGACAATATAAAAGTAATTTAATTTTAACTACTTAAATAAATGTCCTTTTTTATTAATTGGGTTTTTATATAAATCCCTCCATCAGGTTGAAGAATAACAGTGTTATTTTCTTGATTCGCAGAAGAAAAAATGGTATTTCTTGTCTTCTTTTTATGAGCCAGATATTGCACTAGGATTTTATATATATTATCTACATCATCTCACAATAACTATTTAAGATAAATGTTTTAACCATTTTACAAATCAGAAATATGTGGCTAAAAAGATTCAGTAGCATTTAACAGACCTATCAAGAGAATAAATTTAGAACTTATCTCAGATCTGAATTAGTCTGAAGTTTGAATTTTAAAAATAAGAACACTGACATCAGGCATTTTATCATTAATTTTAAAATAAGCTGAAGTTTACTTGGCACCATTATGTGGAAAGAAGGTTGATTTAATAAAAGGATAGTGTGAACAAGACTTGGATAAATATTAAGAGCAAAAGCCTGGATCTTTCACTTCATCCTTATGTAGCTTTGGGTAATATATTCTAGCTTTTGACTTGCTTTTCTATCTTTCACATGAGATAGTGTTAAAAATGACTAGATGACCTTTAAGGTTGGGGTGGTAATCAAAATATTTAAAATCAGTATGGCACAACAGATCAAACAGAACAGATGGCCAACCAATCAGAACTGACACCAGCTCTAATGAACCAGTACCAACTGAAAGATGTTTTTCAATATGAGTGAATTTTATTTAATTACCATTTGAGATCTAGAAAGCTTTCTATTTGGAAACATCATAAACACTTACTTTGGCATATTATATGTATGAATATTATAAATTTAATTTACATTTTAAAATTCCATGCTTATTACATCTGCTATTATTTATTTCTGTTATATTGAATTAATTGGCCTTTCAACTAATTTTTTAAAATAGCCACATACTAAATACTATTTTCAGCAGTATTCATGTGAATTTAAACTGAAGTAAAACCCTCAAAACTAACTAATAATTCTAATTAGTTACATTAATACAATGAAGTGCATGCAATCATCGTCATACAAATTCCTATAACACGGAAACATTGTAAAGAAGACACTCTCATATTCCTTTGTGATAATGTAATATAGGTTGCAAAATGCTGTCCATTTAGGAGCAACAGGTATCTCATTGTTTAAAAAAAAGAACTGCATAAAACTTCCTGGAACATTATCAATTGGTGTTTAGTTTTACTTTCCTCATTCTGAACCAAAGGAACAGAGGACGACAAATAAGAATATTAGACGCACTTTCAGGAAGTACACAGAAAGCTAATATATTTTACAGCATGCACTTTCAACCTAACCCTTTGAAATAAAGTCAAATCCTGCAAGAATTATTTAATAAGAATATAATGTAAACTGTTAGATTCTAAAATGTAAACCATTAGGAAGGCAAAGGGAACTTTTAATGCAAAAATAATTCAAAGTTAAGACATATTTTTTCAAAAAGAATGAGCAAGCAATATATATTTTTTCATATATCAAAAACCTGTAAGTTGAAAGAAAAGTAAAATAGAAATTTCATAGAAAGGTCTAATTCAAGAACTGGCCATGAAAAAAGTCATTCACCTTCTTTATGTCTCTGTTACATCCTCTTAAAATAAAAGAGACAAGTGTTGTGGCCATGTCACACAGCTTTCGGTTTAAATGTTTATATTGTAATTTGAGATTTTAAACTGCTCGGCACATCTGTCTAAGACAAAATCATCACTATGTATGTATTGTAAATATGTGACTTGTGGGACTAGAATGTAAAATAAATTGTGTAGTATGATGACTGGCATGTAGTAAATGATCAATAGTCATTATAATTATGAATACAGGATGGAGGTAAATAATATTAACTTTATTGAATAATCCTTACGATTTTATTCAAATGAATTATTCTCTGATAAAAGTCACATTTATGTTTATACAGAAATACAGTTGTCAGTAATTAGGAGAAGTAGTTTTCAGATTAGTCTGTGATTGATCAAGGAATGAAGACTGGGTATACAGTTCATTCTTTCATTCCTTGATCAATCACAGAATTGATTCTATAATCCAAATACACAAATCAATCATTCAGTAACAGACATTTTTGTAACCTGTTTATTCAAAACCAAACAGAAAGGGATTGATTTGGTTACAGCTACTCTAAAATCTACATCAGACATACAAGTGAAGCACTCCTAATCTACACCAGATGTAAAGCACTTCTGAGCTCCTGCCACCTGCTTGATGTTGGAAATGAAGACTTAGATATTCGAGATAAGATTACTTAGCAAGACTGGAGACTGAAAATGAGGAGTCCTTTTCTGTTCACAGAGTAAACTCCAGTCCCAAATATGAAGAGACTGACTTTTGGCAGGGAGGTTTACACTTCATGACAAGAAACTATCTTGAAATTATGTAAAGAGGAGGAAAATACAATTTTGTCCTTAGTCCTATCAGAAGGATGCTGTAAGCACAGTTCCACTTTTTTTCAAGCCACTTCCTATCTTCCTGTCTGTAACCTGGTACCTAAATTGATCCAGTTTGATCCAAGCCATACAAGTAGGAGCTATTCTAAGCAATGTTTGCAAATGCACTTGTCTTAAATTCTACTTTCAGGACAGTGGATATATCATAAGTCAAAGAAGTCAAAGCTGACACATTTGAACTCACATAGTCAGGCATCTCTCATGTGGCAGCTCAGCCAATTCCTCAGAGCTTCCTACCAGAGATGCTTCAGAATCAAGGCTATGTTTGAAAGAAGTGATTTACAACCACTGTGTTGCCACAGACATACCACAACACAACTTTGATTATTCTAAAATTTATTTTAACAAGTTTTTATTTCTTCTAAAATTTGGTCCAAGTTTCTGTTCCTCTACATTTACCCTAAATATGCCTCAGCTTTTCTTAGATGCCAAAGAGGTATAGAAAAAGCCATTGAGTAATCATATCTGAAAACTCTTCAAGTGAAAATTCTACGAGTGTGCTAAATTTCTGGAGTCGATTATTCTTAAACCGATGATGCTAAGAAAGTTGCATCAGTAAGTATTTTGATATTGGTATAGTCAGAATAACCAACACCATAAAGTTATAATGTACTGAGGAGACATCTCTCTTATGAGAAACTTGATAATTTTGAAAGGCAGAGACAAGGCAACAGAATTTTGCCTGATTTATTAATAGTTCATCTTCACATTTGCATCACATTGGAATGGAAGAGGAGAGTGAGAGAATTTTAAAATATGGTATTAATCTAAAGACACCTGCTACTAATTTCCAGTCAAACAGACGGATATTATAATTTTAGAATAAAATGGCTTTGACCGTTGCATTCAGTGACTTATATTTATATTTGCATAAGAATTTTGAAATGCTTAAGTAGTCTTATTTAACAAAAGTAAATCAATCCAATATTTTCAAAATAAATGTACATGGTAAAGCATAACTCCTATTACGTTATAGAATGTATGGTTTAACAGTGGTCCAATCATAACTTATGACGATGCTTTTTGTTATAACATATAAAAATGGATCAGTAAATGCTTTTCTGATAATTAATGGTTCTTTAGAAAGACAAAAAAAAATTGTCCAGTTTTGGCAGAGATTTGTCAGGCTTAGTTGATTAATTTAAGGAAAATTGCAGTAATTATTTCAGTGGCCTGTTTCCTGTGGTATTATGAGTAGATGATCACTTGCAAAACAGTTTTAAATAAAATTCTCAGAATATCCCAGTGATATTTTAAGTAGTATTTCTGAAACATAATCATATTCAATGATATATTTTGTATCACAGCACAGAATATATCTCCCAATGGATCATTTACCATAATGTATCTGATTTAAAATACTATCAGCATATTACAGGCAATTATTTCTGATACACATTAATATAATATTAAAAAGTTTGTCTTGTTTGTGTATCTTAAAATATACTTACGGGTTATCCAATAGCAGGACTATGGGATTAAGTTCTTTCTTTGGTCTATAGTATGCCCTGAGAGGAACAATAAAGTTATACAATCCATTTCCAGCTGTTTCAGCTGCAACTATAATTAGTTTATTTTTGAATCCATAGGCTTTTGCATCCTCATAGTAGTTATGCTGGCAACTCTAGAGAAGAAAAATTATACAAAGAAATACCATTTTTATATTCCATTAAAATTTGGTGAAAACATTTGAGACATATGAAAATGTAAAATTAATCTAACCATGTAAATACTTATTTTCTAACAAATTTGAAAATAGTTACATTTTTCTATGCCCATTTCTGCAATCTGCAGTAAAAAACAAAAGTGTGCATGGACAAGAAAAATGAATTGCTGGTTTTGTAGCCTGATGTTGAAAGAGTCAACAATTTGTGTGTGTGCTTTTTTTTTTTTTTTTTTTTTTGGGATGGAGTCTTGCTCTGTTGCCCAGGCTGGTGTGCAGTGGCATGATCTCCGCTTGCAACTTCTGCCTCCCGATTTCAAGAAATTCTCTGCCTCAGCCTCCTGAGTAGCTGGAATTACAGGCACCTGCAGCTACTTCCAGCTAAATTTTTTTCTTCTAGTAGAGATGGGATTTCACTATCTTGGCCAGGCTGGTCTAGAACTCCTGACTTCGTGATCCACCCGCCTTAGCCTCCCAAAGTGCTGGGATTACAGGTGTGAGTCACCGCACCAGGCCTTGTTTTATTGTAAACTAAAATTTGCTGCAAGAGGACATCAAGGTATGCTTTTTTTTGAAATGGAGTCTAGCTCTGTTGGTAGGCTGGAGTGCAGTGGCGCAATCTCAGCTCACTGCAACCTCTGCCTCCCAGGTTCGAGCAATTCTCCTGCCTCAGACTCCCAAGTAGCTAGGACTACAGGCGCACACCACCAAGCCCAATTAATTTTTGTATTTTTTCTTTTTTTTAGTAGAGATGGGGTTTCACCATGTTAGCCAGGACGGTCTCGATGTCTTGACCTAGTGATCTGCCCACCCTGGCCTCCTAAAGTGCTGGGATTATAGATGTGAGCCACTGCGCCTGGCCCAAGGTATACATTTTTACAAATTTTCTCTGACTTTCATTTCTAGAAATATAGTGATATCATAATTAGATAACTTCAGGAACATTCCCAGTACCAAATGCTTAAAGTGATGAAGAAAAGAAAACAGTGAACAAAAAACTCCAACTGTCTACATGCATAGTTGAGCTGGCAAGATAATGATGTGAATACTCAAATGTAAAATACCCAGTAACAACAACAAAAACAAGAACAAAGCATTACCATACTCATCGTTGGCCTAAAGGCATTTTGCTATTTCATGGAGTCTAGAATTTGACAGAATTAGCATTTTTAACCCAACATTATTTTCAGCTAAATTATCTGCATGGAGAACTGTTTTGATGTTCTGCTATTTATCCTTCACATGTCTCTATGTGCATTTCTTATTTATGTGAGTTGAGATTAGTTAATTCTCTGGAATATTTATCACCTCTGGATGATAAAAGTATCAGAATACTTTTTTTCTTTTCCTTCTTTTTTTTTTTTTTTTGAGACAGGGTCTCACTCCTGCTGCCCAGGCTGGACTGAGGTAGCACAATCACTCCTCACTGAAGCCTCAACTTTCCAGGCTCAGGTGATTCTACCATCTCAGCCCCCGAGTAGCTGGGACTACAGGTGGGCACCAGCACGCTCGGCTAATGTTTTTTTATTTTTGTAGAGATGGGGTCCTGGGCTCAAGCAATCCACCCACCTCAGCCTCCCAAAATGCTGGGATTACAGGCATGACTCACCATGCCCGGCCACCTCTAGAATATTCTTTGCCATTATTCCTAAATAAAAATTACAAAACACTGGTGAAAACAAGGCATGATGAGTAAAAAGAAAAAATCATAACAAGATAACTAGACTCACAAAGACTACTAATTTTGAGATTAAATTCAGAATATAAAATGAGCATATTTAATATGTTTAAAGAAACAAAAGCAAGCATTTAAAACATGAGAAAAGAAAAAGAGCTCTTTAAATCTAAATCTATTTCTCTCTATCTTCTCAAACTAAAGAGTATAACTCAAAAGATTACTTAAATCACATATAAGATGCAGCCAAAGGGATCACATGCAGGACAGAATGAAAGAACCCAAAATCAAAGGCAGAGAAGAAAAGAAACAGAACTTAGAGTGAAAAAATTAAGACTTGAAAGCTATCATGAATTTATTTAATCAGAATATCTGAAAAAGAGCTAAGAATCAGAAAGAAACCTTATTCAAGGCCAGGTGCGGTGGCTCACGCCTATAATCCCAGCACTTTGGGAGGCCAAGGCGGGTGGATCACAAGGTCAAGAGATCGAGACCATCCTGGTCAACATGGTGAAACCCCATCTCTACTAAAAATACAAAAATTAGCTGGGCATGGTGGTGCGTGGCTGTAATCCCAGCTACTCGGGAGGCTGAGGCGGGAGAATTGCCTGAACCCAGGAGGCGGAGGTTGCAGAGAGCCAAGATCGCGCCATTGCACTCCAGTCTGGGTAACAAGAGTGAAACTCTGTCTCAAAAAAAAGAAACCTTATTCAAGTAAATATTGACTAAGAATTTTTGAGAAGTGATGAAAAACCAAATGAGAAGATCTTAAAAGCAGCCACAGAGAAAAGAGCCACAGCTACAGGAAAAAACAACTGGAATGGCAGCTGACTTTTCAGCCATTATTTGGAGAACAGAAGGCAGTAAACTAAGTCCTTAAAGTGCTAAAAGAAAAAAAAATTGAACTAATAGCCTGGACTTGGACACCAAGTAATGAGAATGAGAGCAAAGTAAGAACATTTCAAGGAAAACCATAATTAAAATGATTCACCACCAACAGAATTTCCTTAACAGAATTATTATTATACTTTAAGTTCTGGGGTGCATGTGCAGAACATGCAGGTTTGGTACACAGGTATACAACATGCCATAGTGGTTTGCTGTATCCATCACCCCATTATCTACATTAGGTATTTTTCCTAATGCTAACCCTCCCCTACCTCCCCACCTCTGACACGCCCCACTGTGTGATGTTCCCCTCCCTGTGTCCATGTGTTCTCACTGTTCAACTCCCACTTATGAGTGAGAACATGTGGTGTTTGGTTTTCTGTCTTTGTGTTAGTTTGCTGAGAATGATGGTTTCCAGCTTCATCCATGTCCCTGCAAAGGACATGAACTCATCCTTTTTTTATGGCTGCATAGTATTCTATGGTGTGTATATACCACATTTTCTTTGTCCAGTCTATCATTGACAGGCATTTGGGTTGGTTCCAAGTCTTTGCTATTGTGAACAGTGCTGCAATAAACATACATGAGCATGTGTGTTTATAATAGAATGATTTATAATGCTTTGGTTATATACTCAGTAATGGGATTGCTAGGTCAAATGGTATTTCTAGTTCTAGATCCTTGAGGAATCACCACACTGTCTTCCACAATGGTTGAACTAATTTGCACTCCCACTCACAGTGTAAAAGCGTTCCTATTTCTCCACATCCTCTCCAGCATCTGTTGTCTCCTGACTTTTTAATGATAGCCATTCTAACTAGCATGAGATGGTATCTCACTGTGGTTTGGACAGAGGGTCTCAAGACTTAAACTTGGAGATTCTGGCAATAAGGCAGAATAGGAACAGCTCCAGTGTGCAGCTTCCAGTGAGATCAATGCAGAAGGTGGATGATTTCTGCATTTCCAACTGAGGTACCTGGTTCATCTCATTGGGACTGGTTGGACAGTGGGTGCAGCCCAAGGAGGGCGAGCCAAAGCAAAGCAGGGTGGGGCATCGCCTCACCCAGGAAGTTTAAGGGGTCAGGGAACTCCCTCTCCTAGCCAAGGAAAGCCATTAGGGTCTAAACAAAATTTCTAAAGGTGGTAATCTAGGAAGCAGGAAAATGAATCCAGAAGGAGGTTCTAAGGTATAAGAAAGAATGGAGAACAAAGGAAATGGTAAAGAACCAGGGCAACAAGTCTTTATTGAAAGGGCCGGGCACGGTGGCTCACGCCTGTAATCCCAGCACTTTGGGAGGCCAAGGCGGGTGGATCATGAGGTCAAGAGATCGAGACCATCCTGGTCAACATGGTGAAACCCCGTCTCTACTAAAAATACAAAAAATTAGCTGGGCATGGTGGTGCGTGCCTGTAATCCCAGCTACTCGGGAGGCTGAGGCAGGAGAATTGCCTGAACCCAGGAGGCGGAGGTTGCCGTTAGCCGAGATAGCGCCATTGCACTCCAGCCTGGGTAACAAGAGCGAAACTCTGTCTCCCAGGAAAAAAAAAAAAAAAAAAAAAGAAAGGGTGCTTGGAGAATTATACGCAGAATCTGAAGTTTTGTAAAGAAATAAGGTCACTCAGAAAAAGGTGATGCATGGGACAAGAATAGTGTCAAGCTAATAATGTTGGGATTATCAAGAATGTCAATATTTATGAGATACGCAAAGAAAAAATACCTAAGGAGATTTAAAAATAGCTCAATTAATAAGGAAACACCAAGCAGAAAGCAGAGAATTTAGTGTTCATAAACACTGATCAGGACACCAGCCCTGATGATACTGACAAAGGATAAACTGGATAACGTGATCCCAACTCACTCACTTCACAGACACAGTAGAGTCAGCTGCATAATCCCATACTATTCCTATAATCCCAAAGTGGGTGCTTATTTACATGGCAGACCACCTTCTGTCAGTCTAATGCTACCTAAATAACCAATAATTCCAGGTATCACTAGCCAATCAGCAACACCCAGTTTTGCTTCATTAATATGGTAAAGAGACAGTTAATAGTCCTTTGACATTAAAAGATCCTCTTATTGCACCTCCACCAATCCTGTTCTCTGAAAGTTTAGCATTTCAGTTACATGGGGATCCCTGTTTGCAGATAAATTATTTCCACTCTTTGGTCTCCTATTTTTTTTACTACTTTAACTGTGTACGAAAAGAAGTAAATGCAACCAGAAGTGAATCCAGGTTTTGTGGTGCCTGAAGCAAATATTATTTTAGGAATCATCCATAAAGAAAATGACAAAAATATTATAAATAATATTAGTCTTAGAAGGAGTCAATGTGGGGAAAGAGCCTTGAAATTTAGGATTTACTAATATTACTGAAAATACACAGCTGGCCAGAAATATCCAGTGCTTCAGAATATTAAAGTAAATAAGGACTGCATCTTATTTAAAAAAATCAAACGAGTATTTCATGTCATGTGAAAATTATATAAAGTTCAAATTTGTGATCCTGAAGGACAGAATCGTCCATCTCAATGGGCCCAGATGATTATTTCAGAGTAATGAAAAAGATTCTCAAAGCAACTTCAGGGAAATAAATGCAGGAATTTTCTAATGTTCTGTAAATGTTCTTCCTCAAGAGTGATAGTAACAGCCAAAATTTATAGTATTTATCACATAAAAAATAATAGCAAGAATATTAACAAAATGTACTAAGCAGCAATCAGTTATTAAGTTTCCTGCACCTCATTAAACATGTACTAAATTAGATAATCCCTATAAGAGCCCTATGAGGTTCATATTAAAATAATATCCACTTTACAGATGAGGAAACCGAAATTTGATGAAGTTAGCTGCCCAAGTTACATGACTTGTAAGTGGAGAGCTGAGATTTTAACTATAACTTCAAAATTTAATGTAAAAGAAAAAAATCCCTAGCTAGAATTAGTGGCACATCTTAACCTCTAGAGGCAGTGAATATAAGCTTCTTCTTTTTATCAGTATTCTTATTTTTCAAGAGAATAAACTCATCGCAGTCAAGCCCAATGGTTGTATTGTGAAAAAAGACAAAAATTCTAAGAATGCTAGGCTAGCCCTGCAGCAGAAACAGTGATAGCTGCTCCTCCTTTTCCCCTCCCTCTTTCATTGGTGACCCAGAACCCAGAACCCCTAATATGTGAAGGGTTTTTTTTTTTTTAAACTGATGATGGTTTTGTGGGTTTTGTAACGGGATGAGTGAATGACAGGAATAATAGAGAACAGCTATCCTCTGTTGAGAAGGGGAGGATAAGTAGGCTGGGAAACTTCAAAGCCTTCCCAGTCCCCAGCACCTGCCTTTCTTACTACTTCCCTGGAGATGTTGGGAGAGTTTCTTAAGTATTTCCAGGGCAGCATCTGATTCATTTGGGGATGGAAGGAATTTGTCCCACATCAGGAATAAAATTTATGATGCAAAAAAAAAAAAAAGCTAGAATTTTTATCTTTTGGACAGCTTCTCTAGGACATCCAGATAGAAACTGAGAATGACAGTTTCTATCTCAAAACTTTGAGAAAGATTAGGCAAGATTCTAACATAAGCTTTCACTTTAGTCATAAATGAATCTCTTTGTCTAACACATGGACTTACTCTTCTTATCATGTCAAGGGATTTCATACTGAGATTTGAAGTAATAATGGTAAAATAAATAATGCACATTTGGTCAAAATGATTTCTGGAGACTTTGGATGTTGAGGGTTCACTGGGATGAGATTTGGTGCCTTATTTTCCTCTCTAACAACATGACTAGAAGATCCATTAGGCTAATTTAGTAGAAGACTAAAGCTATTGGGTAATCATTAGTGCAGCTGAAAAAGTAAAACTATTTTATGTAAGTTTATATTTGAAAAGATAATACCAACATCAAAATGCTGTATAAATTATTTAAATACATTAATTATAAAATGCTAGAATTTTATTTTAGCAACAAGTGCTTGCTTACCTTGTCTAATCTTAAGCAGCAAAATGGTACTTTTTCATGAAGGAGATGACAAAAAGTGGGTGAACTTCCTATATATGGAGAATAAGGTGGGTAACCTTTAGCATACCTGTAAAACAATATAAAATATTACCCCTGAATAAGGCATGCAAATTTGGGAAATTAAGTTATGGCCATGTTCCTCTGTTTTGATCACATTATATCAATAACTCTGTGTTACAATTATATTTTGATAAAGAGGTAGTTAAGAAGAGAGGTAGGCAAACTGTGGCCCTGAGATAAAATATGGCCTACCATACAGTTTTGCAAGCTGAGGGTTGTTTTTATATTTTTAAATGGTTGAAAAGAATCAAACGAGTATTTCATGTCAAGTAAAAATTAAATGAGGTTCAAATTTCAGTATCTATAAATAAAACTTTATTGTAATTCAGCCACACTCATTTATGTATGTATTGTGTATGGGTGTTTTTGTGCTTTGGTAACAGAGTTAGTAGCTGCAACAGGGATCAAAAAGCCTGAAATATTTATTGGCTGTTCCTTTCTAGAAAAAATTTGCTCTCAGCTTAGAAGATTTTCATTTAAAAAAAAAAGTAGTGTTAATTTCTACAAAATACATTTAAAGCAAAATGCATAGTTATAATTTGCTATATCAATATTCATTAGCCATAAATACATAATCAAAAGGGAGTAAATAACAGAGTTAATTGGTTAGAAACAGAGTTTTTGTTGGAATCATGCTTAAAACATTATCACAGACATTTCACTTGCTGACTTCTGAAAAACAGCCACCTGCATGCATATTTCAGCTATATTGACTTTCAGAATGAAACTTCTAAAATGTAGCAGCATAAATGAAAATTATGCAATAAAATAAAATTTAGTGAAAAGAAGATCCCCTTATCCCCCAATAAGGAAGTGTTTGAGTTTAACAAATTTACCTGCTAAGCCATAACATTTCAGACCTAGTTAAAACTGTTTTATCCTTAAAGAAGAGATGCAAATCAGTATTTTCAGGACATAAACTTTATTGGCTGGGAGATAAAATTAGAGGGTAAAATTTTTTAAATTTAGAAGCGGGTAATCTCCATAATTACTGCAACAGCTCTTTCATTTTTCTAGAAAAAAAAGAAAAAACCCTTTTACCTCTCAATTTTTAAAGAAGTGTAAAGAAAGAATTTCAATCGCACTCCAAAACACTGTTTCCTGTGAAGACATTCGTTGCCAAACCTCTCCCTGCTCCCATCCTAGATTCCAAATATATTTGAGGATTCTGACCATTAATTTCTTTGGAGAGCATATTTTGTTTCGTGGGTACATCAACCTTTCTTACAATAATTTTTTTAAGTGTGAGAAATTAAAGCAAAGAATATTTTCGCACTTCAATAATATTTAAATTACTTTTAGATGAATTCAACATTACTTGAATTTTCATTTTATGAAAGATGCTGGAAGAAAGATAATATGTTACTAATGCCACAGCACCCATACTATGACTAATAGCAATTGATACTAATTGAATGCTTACTCTGCACAAAACATTGTTTTGGCATAAGCACTTTTTCTGCATTATCTCAATTAATCACTGCATAGCTTTATGAAGTAGTAATTACACCCCATTTACAGGTAAATAAATTATTGGCCAGTTTTTAAAGTCACTTGTACGGAGTCAATAAGTATAAAGTGGAACTGGCATGGCAAACAATGTAGTTAGGACTCCATAGTCAAGGCTGTGCAGTGCTGTGTTTCCTGAAGAATGACAATTTAATATGTGGAGTAAGACATGTAAAAAAACTCTACTGCAGGCTACAATGTGATTAATACTACATAGATTGGTACTCTATTAACCATGAAAGCTCAGGAAAGGGAAACAGTACTCCTTTTATTCATACATTTGAAATATTAATTAATGCACACTGTATGAAAGTGCTGAACATGAAGACAAGTAAGGAAAGCTTAATGTAGGGGCTGCATTTACCTTTCATTGAATAATCGATTGAACTTCAATACAGATGTGTAATAAAATAAATCCAAAGTATAAAGTACAATATACTATAAAAAGCATATAATTATGAAAATGAAGTTTATATCTTGGGAACACTGATTTATATCTTTTTTTCCTTGAGGATAAAGGATAATTAAGAGACCGGAAATATATGTTGAAGCCAGAAAGCTGAGGGATTATTATGCTCTGCAGTTAAGAGTATACTGGCCACTAGCGGTGTGTTTTGGTTGAAGTATATAGGAATGATTCTAGGATGTTCAGAAGGAAAGATCATTAGCTCCTTACCTATTAGGAAGGTACCTAAAGAAAATACTTAAGGACATTAGCACAAAACCCAGTAATCTTACACCTTAGAGTATCTGAACATACTCTAAGTTTGAAGAAATTTCTTCATCTGGTGTAGTTTCATCTTCTGATTGGTCACTTAGAAGATCACATGTTTGAATTGATGATGTATCTGCAACCTCTAAAACAGGAGCAATACTAGGTCTTCTTATTTCTTTACTTCCTTCTGTAGGAAGAGACAGGGTAGGGCCACTTGCTGATCTACAGCTTGTGTCTTGCAAGTCTATAGCCACAGTACCTAAAATAATAAAACATGAAAATTCATCAAGGTGTTTGGCATATTGATCACTAGTATAGAAAGCTAAATGAAATATGAAATATAATGAACATATTCAAGATATATATAGTATATATTTATGTGTGTGTATATGTTTAGTTCTGACAGCTAAATATTTCTTTTGCACATGGACATTTCCCTGGACAAGAACAATCTCTATTTGCATAAAAGTGTACTTGCAAAGTGTTGCTCTATAGCACAAACATAACATTTGTAAAGTCCTGAAGTATATAGAAATTTGAAGTGAAAAAGCATACCTTGATGTTCCAATTTATATTTCTTTAAAATTTATTCTTTTGTTGTTGACCATGTCCATTTTGTGAATTTCTCATTATGTCTTTCCCTACCACTTTTTTTTTTTGAAGACAGAGTCTCACTCTAGCCTCCAGGCTGGAGTGCAGTGGCACAATCTCAACTCACTGCAACCTCTGCCTCTTGGGTTCAAGAGCCCCCTTTCCTACTGAGCTATCTTTTTGTAATTGATTTGTGATCACTTTTTAAAATACCAGGACTACTGATATGTTACATTTATTTTTTATTAAATGAATATTTATTGGCTGCCACATATGGGGAGCACTGTTCCAGGTACTTGAAATGTGTAGAGAAGACAATAAAGTTTCTACACGATGAAAGCCATACGTAGCAAGCACACGAATAAACGGATTATTGTAGATAGTGATAAGTAGCATGCAGGGAGAGGAATGGAATTTTTATTTGGTAAGAAAGAAGGACACTGTTAAGTTAGGACATATGATTTTTGACCTGAAATACAATAAGGAACACACAAGTCATGGGAGTATCTGGAGGCAGCAAGAACGGCAAGCCTAGGCCAAGTGGCTTAGGGCTATTAAATACTTGAGGCACTCAAGGAATGGTAGGCAGAAGCAGCAATTCCCTTTGTGATTTTTATTGAAATTTAAAAATTAATTTTAATATTGACTTATGAAAAATTGAGGTCCCTCTCCTAGAGAAAATAATGATGAATGACATCGTATTTCATGATTATAAGTTTCATTTATGCACTCAGTGGCATGTGGTCATCCTTCTAAAAGTCGTTAGTCTTTACTTTGTTCCATTCTTTGAAACAATTACAGCCACGTGTTGCTTAAAAAGGGGGATATGTTCTGAGAAATATAACATTTGGTGATTTCTTTTTGTTCAAACATCATAGAGTATACTTATATAAGCCTAGAGGAGACAGCCTACTCTCCTAGGCTTTACGGTACATAGGCTGTATGGTGTAGCCTACTGCTCCTAGGCTGCAAATCTGTAAGCATGTTACTGTACTGAATGCTGTAGTCAATTGTAACACAATGGTAACCTAAACACAGAAAAGGTACAGTAAAAATATGGTATTACAGTCTTACGGGACTACCATTGTATGCCGTACTATCACTGACTGAATTGTCTTTATGCGGGACATGATTGTTTAAAATTCTGCTTTCCTCAAACCTCTGACCTTCCAACCTTCTACCTCATTATAATAACATGACCTGAAGAAAATATTACCTTATCTCAGCCCTTCACTTCCATGGTCATTTTTTAGACCTTGTTATAAGCAATAATAACAATGTTGTACATATTTTTAGGTATTCGCCCTTTGACCACCACTATTTCTTGTCATTTCAGGTCACCCTCACTGATTTCCCACTCCAGCTATGATTTTACCACGCTGGAACTTCAATTCTGATGATGGTAGAGTTTGTCTCTTTCTTTCCCTTGATATTCTCTCTTCTCTTCTTATCTGTCTTAAATTCCAAATTACCTATGTTTAAGCATTATGATTATTTTCTTGCATAGACCCCTGGATCCCTTGATATATTTTTGCTTCAGTCCACCCTCTTGACAAAATATAACCCTGCTTAAGTTAGACCCTCCATGTTCCCCATTTCTATACCTATGCAACTGAATACACGTGGGCAGTTTAGCTCTTGCATCATTATTAGTCTCTCCTCCTCGTCTGTCCTGATTTTTGGCCGTTTTCACTACACACACAGACGATCCTTCCAACACTCCAGACCCAGCTCCTTGTCCTCACCGCTAGTAGTGGCTTCTTCTATCACTCTCAGTCATTCTTTCGCATGGTCACGCCTTCGCTTTTGTAATTAGTACCTGCTGCACATCTTCTCTCCTTCTGGCATCTCACTCTCTGACACCTGTACCTTGTCTTTCCAGCTCTCTCCCTCTTGATTTTCACTGGAATAAGAATCAATTAATCCACTTTCCTTTCAGTCTCTTTTAACCAAAAGACATCTTTTCACTTCCTTACTTAAGTTCCATGGCTTATAATTATATACAATCTATTATACAAACCCTCAATCTCTCTGCCTTTATTCTTTATACTTTCAACACTAGCTACAAAGCCATTTCTTTTCTCCTTTTGGCAGTCAGACGTTTTAAGAGCTGTCCAGATCTAAACTGTTCCTAACTTGTCTTCTACCATTCTTTCCCAAACCCACTCCAATCTGGCATTGTCCCCTACCACTCCACTGAAACAACTCTTATCAGGGTGAACAATGATCACTGCATTGCAAAATTCAATTGACACTTCTCAGTCCTTATGTTATATGACCTATCAGCAGCATTTGACATGGCTTACCATGCTGTTCTCTTGATGCACTTAGCTCATGTGGATTCCAGAACACCACAGTCATCTGGTTTTCCTACTACCCTGCCGATAGCTCCTCTTTGGTCTGCTTTGCTGGTTTCTCATCCCCCTGATACTTAATCTTAGTACATACTGCAGAGGTCTGACCTTTGTCTTTTATTTTTTCTTGTTCTACTCATTTCCTCAATGATCTCATTCAGTTTCATGGCTTTAAATACAGTACATAGATGAGAAATAAAAAATTTATTTTTTCAGCCTCTCTCTCTCTCTCTTTCTCCTGAACTCCAGACTCTTATATCTAACTTCCTGTTAGACATCTTCAAGGTGATCCAAATTGCTCTTTATCTTCCCTTGACTTCCCCAAACCTGCAGTCCCCTAGCTTTTCCTCTCAATTTATGGCCATTCCTTATCTAGTTGCTTAATCCAAAAACCTGCTATTTCTTCACACTTCTCTTTTTTTCACAGTATCAATTCCTTTTTTTTTTTTTTTTTTGAGACGGAGTTTTGCTCTTGTTACTCAGGCTGGAGTACAATGGCACGATCTTGGCTTACCGCAACCTCCGCCTCCTGGGTTCAGGCAATTCTCCTGCCTCAGCCTCCTGAGTAGTCGGGATTACAGGCACGCGCCACCATGCCCAGCTAATTTTTTGTATTTTTAGTAGAGACGGGGTTTCACCATGTTGACCAGGATGGTCTCGATCCACCCGCCTCGGCCTCCCAAAGTGTTGGGATTACAGGCGTGAGCCACCGCATCCGGCCCCCTCAATTCCATTTTTTAAGGAATCCTGATTATCCTCCAAGTACATCCAAAATTTTCTCCTTCTTACCACTTCCACTTGAAAATAGTCTGATCCTTGCTCCAAACCATCTATTTTCAACAGCAGCCTGAGTCGAGTACTAAAACAAGTCAGCACAGGTGAGATCAGGTCAATGGCTCTACATAAAACCTTGCAATAATTTCCACTCTAGTGAGAGTGAAGCTGCAGTCCTCATATGGACTTAGAAAGCCCAACAGGATCTGGCCTCTTTCTACCTGTTCTTCTTCATCTCCTGCTACTCCTTCAGCACTCACTGTGCCTGAGACACAAGGACCTCTTGACTGTTCCTGGGGCCCAGCCAGGCTCTCACTTTAGGGCCTTTGTGCCAGCTGTTATCTCTGCCAGGAATGCTCTTTCTCCAGACCTCCAGAGGACGAATTCTTCATTTCCTTCAAGTATTTGCTCAAACATCACCTTCTGGCCTACTAACCACTTCATTTAAAAATCCACTCCTCCCAAAATTAATTATCTCCTACATTAGCTCTGCTTTCTTCTTTTATTTTCTCCCTTTTAACTTATAACCCACTAATATACTAAGTAATTTACTTATTTTTTATATCTACCTTGTGAACTAAGGATCTTTGTTTCTTCAGTAATGTTTTATCACAAAAACTTATGACAGTTCTTGGTACATATTAGGTACTCAATAAATACTTTTTGGGGTACATATTACATACTCAATAAATACCTTTCGGGGTACATACTAGGTAATCAATAAATACTTTCTGAGTACATGAAAAATGAGTTGCTACTGTAGAATAAAAATGTCAATGACAAATAGGGTTACCTAAGAAAGTCTAGGTAGAACCATGGAATAGTGTTTGGAGGGAGCAATATTTAGACTGAGACATAAAGGATTAGAAGTCATTACTTAGCAATGTTGGGGTATGGGGAGTAGTTCCTGTCAGAGGAAACTTAATGTGTTAAGGTCCATTGACGAGAAATTGAAAGAAAGTAAGTGAAGACTGAAAGAAAGTAAGTATGATTGGAGCTTAGGAGAGCAGCTGAAGGGGTGGTAAAATGTGGGGTCAGAAAAGTCAGAAAATACCATTCATAAAAAGCCTATAAAGAAAGTGACTGACTAATTTATTTTCTGATGCTGAAGAGTAAAAGGGGTTGTGTTTAATAATCACATCAGGACAATTATATAAATTGGAGCAATCCTAAGAAACTGGAACACTCCTAAGAAAACTGGGATTGCCTAATGCAAACAAGAACTTTTGGTTATCCTATTTATAAGTTATGTCACATTATAAAAGTTAGATTTTTTTCCAATGGGCAAGAGAAAGCAGGTGATTTATTCAGGAAAACGCTATTATCAAAATTCTGTTTAAAAAGTATTACTGCCACAGCAGGGTGTAGAGTTGCGTATAGAGTGGCAAAGCTGGAGGCATGGAAAGAAGACAAGGTTGTCGATCCCGCAGTTCAGGGAGAGGAGGGTGGAGGCACCGACCACGATTATGTTGCTGGTGGACATGAAAGTACTGAATGACTCTCGGGGCTATTTACTGATCAGATTCAAAGAATTGGTTAACTATGAGGTATAAGAAGAGTAAGTTGGTGAAAAGTCAGAATTGTGACTTTACAAATCAAAGGATAATGGTGTCAACTTCATTTTAGCAAAAAAAAAAAAAAAAGAGAGAGAGAAGGAGAAAATGGTGGTGTTGAATGAGACTGTACAGATCAGTTTAATTTGAATATGCTGTGTTAGTTTTTCCTGCAAAATACTCAAATAGAAATAACCAGTAGAAGTTCCTGTTGCTCTAAAGAGATGTTGAGTTAATACTTTAGATAAAGAAAACATCAGTTGATGGACAATTAAATCCATGAGAGCAGATGTGACTATACAGGGAAAATAAATGTGTACAATGCAGAAAAAAAGGCATTAGAGTGTTTCTGAAGAACATGGTCAATATTCTTGTCATATGTTGTGAAGACAATCATTAGATATAGTGTCAAAGAGAAGAGTGGTGACCTTGCCAAAATAGTTTCAGTGATATGACTGCCAATGTCACATTGAACTGGGTAGAAACATGGACACAGGACAACAATAAAATCTAAAGCCTGCCAGTAAACACAACACTTTGGAGAAATTTGTCTCTGAAGTTATTAATGCAGAAGGTTCAAAAGTACATGTGTATGGTACACACAGAGATATGAAGAGAGAGAGATCAGCCAGAGATTCTGAATAGAAAATGAAGTTAGGTAATGAGGATGGATTAAAGAGTAGTCTCTGAGGAGGAACAAGAGTATGGTCCACGGAATAAATGAATGTATCTGTGTTAGTTAAAAAGGGCACATTTTCCTTGTGACAGATACTAAATGTTTGTAAGTGGTTAGGTAGCAAAACTGTAAAGAAATTCTTATTTGCATGGAGGTATTTTTCTTTTATCTTTTTTCTTCTGTCATAGAAGCCAAGTTCAATGGTGAGAGTGAGGTGGGAGATGGAAAGAGAATTTTGAGAAAAATGAAGAATATTTGAAATAGCCTCTGTTGGTGATAATTACAAAGAGAACTTACAAAAGAAATAAAAAAGTGTATGGTGCTTATAATATAATCAGAAATATAAAATGATTGTTGGTTGTATTTTTGTAGTATCTCAGATTGATTTTTTTTTTTTGGACACAGGGTCTTTCTATGTTGCCCAGGCTGTTCTCAGACTCCTGGATCAGGAAATTTTTCCATCTCAGCCTCCAGAATAGGTGGTATTACAGCTACATGCAACCACAGTAGGCTAATAGGCTAATATCTTACTTAAAAAAAAAAATCACAACTTAGAAATGCTGTGCTGTATACCTAATCATACCTACTTTGTAAAATACAGCATGTTTAAAATTTGGCTTTAAACTTTTAATAAAAACTGAAATGTATTTGTATTTATCATTACTTTTTATTTTAGGAATAAATTAATTATATTTTCAAAATTTTTAATACTTACCCATGCTGGCAATTATGCTATGTACAGGTAATCTGGAAGGTCCATGATAAAATGACCTTGAAACATTGCTTTTTCTCTGCTGGTCTTGATTTTTAAATGCTGAATTCTCTTCTTTGGTAATATTAATATAAAAACATATGTCTGTAGAATTCATAATGTATCGAGGACCTGGATTCAGCAAAATGTTTTTATTATCTTCCCTCCTTACACCAATCAAGCAGACACCAAACCTTAATTTAAAAAAGAAAATAAGAGTTTGTAAGAAAATTAGTAAATTATTGTTAGGCTGAGGAAAAGAAAAGCTTTAAATAATGGTATTTTAAAGCGTGAAATGTCTAGAAAGTCAAGATCCTCATTTTTACAGGAAAATAAACTATGTTCTTAGTGTGTTGTAAAACCAATTTAGGTGATTATGACCACTATAAATTTATATTTAAATGAAAATGAATGGAAGAACGTAAGAAACATGAGTCCATGTTATACACTGAGGGTAATGTTATTTTGCAAATTTTTACAAAAATTTTACTTTAGTCAAAAAACATAAATAGTATTTCTTACTTTGGTAAAAAAGAAAGAAGTTTAAAACTATTGGCCAAAGGAAAGAAACTTACTGTGGTCACCTGAAAGACAATCAGGGTCACTAAATTTATCATATTTGGTTTACTTTAAATTTTAGAAAAAAATTTTTTTGCAATAGTCTTAAATAGGTACGCACTTAATCAGAGAAAAACAGCAAAATTTAAATGTAACAGGTGCCTTAAACGATTTTTTTATATGTTCTTTGGGGTGTCCTCCAAACACAAATCATTCTCAGTATTTTTATTTCAATGTGCCATAAAGCGTTACAAATTTAATTAAGTTTAAAGATATTTTTAAGCAATAAAATATATGTATCAATATAATTACATTGAGAAGTAAAGTAGAATACAGAAGCTCCTTGACTTATGATAGTTATGTCCTGATAAACCAGCCTAAGTTGAAAATATTGTTAAATAGAAAATGCTTTTAATACATCTAGCCTACCAAATATCATAGTTTTAACTTAGCCAACCTAAAACATACTTGTAACACTTCCTATAGTTGGGAAAAATCATCTAATACCAAGCCTATTTTATAATAAAGTGTTAAATATCTTACATAGTTTATTGAATATTCTACTGAAAGTGAAAAACAGAATGATTATATGGATACTGAAAGTATGGTTTCTACTGAATGGCTGTTGTTTTGTACCATCAAGGTCAAAAAATCATAAGTGAATGCACTGTAAGTTGTGAGCTCTTGTACATTACATAAGAGATTAGTAGACTTCACAGATACATTATAAATCCTCCAAAATATATTATACTAAAACATTCCAGACAGATATTATTTTCATTATATACATATATTTTTATTTTTTAAGTAAATCTTTTTTTTTTTTTTTCAAAAAAGGAAAAGAAAAAAATGTTCTATGTTTGAACTGGAAGGTAGTTTTATTTACTTTTTAACTTATTTCTCTGGCCAAAACAAGGGCCACCATCAGAGATTTTTTTAAATGTATAGTTTTTATAAATATTTGTATTACTTTGTTTCAGTTTTTAATCAACACCTTAAAATTCAGATCTGTAAAGAAGATTTTCATGTGTTTGTAAATTCTTAATGGATTAAAATATTTAAAAAGTTTAAAAGTTGCCAAACAAAATATTCCTATAAATTATAATTTCCTCCTGACAATCTTATAGGGACCATACAGACACCAGGGTTCAAATGTTTCAACATTGGGGAATATTGTGGCAAAAATTCCAGAAAGCTTAAACTCGTGAGCACAATATTCATTGTATTTTTGAAAACTCCTTTCATATGATATGTTTGATTGATTGATTGACATTTTAATTGTTCTCTGAGGCAGAAACATACTTTTTGTGTGCATGGAAAGAGGCATATGTAAAACTCTTTCCTTCATATTCCGCAAAAAATGTACTTTCTTCCAAAACAATGTGGTAGACTTCATTCCCAGAACATCTACCGTACATCTTCTGCCATTGTTCTGGTGACTGCTGGCCTTCTCTGCAACACAAGCACACACACATACACACACACAAGAAGAAAACACAGTGAATGTGGTTAAAAAACATTGTCACAGAAAATTTTTTCAACTGTATAAGAACTGGCAAGCACTATTCCAAGAAGCATCCAAATAGTGCTTTGAACTCTGAAGATGACATTATATGCAAGAGTTTATACAAACATTTTGAAATTAATAGTATATATATATAAGCTTGAGAAATGGTAGTTTTCTAGAAAGTGGGAGTTTTTCAAGATCTAGGATTTAATTTTTAGTCTCTCTTTATGTATATCCTATCATGCATATCCTGTAAAATTTGTTGTACAGTCTCCATAATATGGCCAACATTATCTTACCTATCCTGCAGAAGCTCTTGTAGGTATTTTATTTTGCTTTATGTTTAAAATTATAAATTTATCTCAATTTATCAATTTGATTTTATAGAAAATACACTCTTATTTTTTGTTCATATCATAGCAATGACTTTCTTCCAGTTGTATAGCAGTCAAGAAAGACACTTCTCTGTGATAAAAGTAAGGGTCTTGCCAACTAACTGAATATTTGTGTAACCACAAAATTCACGTTGAAATCCTAATCCCATTGTGATAGTATTTGGTGGTGGGGTCTTTGAGAGGTACTTAGGTCTTGAGAGTAGATCCCTCAGGAATGGAATTAGTGCCTTCTATAAAGATGCTAAAGAGCTGTCTTCCTGCCCTGAGAGAACACAAGAAGTCAGCAGTTTACAACTCAGAAGGGGGCCTCACCAGCACCTGATCATGTTGGCACCTAGATCTTAGATTTCCAGCCTCCAGAACTGTAAGAAATGAATTTCTGTTGTTTATAAAATGCCCATACTGTGGTAATTTGTAATAAAAGCCTGAACTGACTAAATCTCCAAAAGAGATCCCACAAAAGTATTTTTTACAAAGAAGATAAGTTTACAACAAAAAGCACAATGTCTTTTGTTCTAGAATGTTCTGTGCTGCCCGCCTTCAGTAGCTTTAAAAATATATTAAAAATGCAATTGATGAGAAATTTATAATGGATATATAAATAGCATTCTTCTCATTTTATATAATAAATTCATTTATCTTTGCTGAATAAAGCTTAAGAACTCTACAAGTATAAGGAAAGCACATTTTGGAAGCAAAATGAAATGCCAGATACAGGTGATGGGGAGGAAGGCAGCAAATCACACTGCCATGTGTGTACCTATGCAACAATCTTGCATGTTCTTCACATGTACCCCAAAACCTAAAATGCAATTAAAAAAATAAATAAATAAAAATAATAAAAATAATTCATCATAATCTCTAATAGATTCTTAATGGATCACAGCAGATCACAAGTCATTGCTACCACGTTTAGGACTTTAAAAGCCATTTTAAACTCTGAGTATTGTCTAACGGGTTATTAGGAAGGAAATAGCAACATTTTCAAATTGTCTCTAAGCTTTAAAAAAAAATCTGTATTTTCTAAGTATGTCTCATTTCTGCATCATTCCTTCTTAAGTATGTTTTAAGAGTTGCCGGGCACGGTGGCTCATGCCTGTAATCCCAGCACTTTGGGAGGCCGAGGTGGGTGGATCACGAGGTCAAGAGATCGAGACCATCCTGGTCAACATGGTGAAACCTTGTCTCTAGTAAAACTACAAAAAATTAGCTGGACATGGTGGCGCGTGCCTGTAATCCCAGCTACTCAGGAGGCTGAGGCAGGAGAATTGCTTGAACCCAGGAGGCGGAGGTTGCGGTGAGCCGAGATCACGCCATTGCACTCCAGCCTGGGTAATAAGAGCGAAACTCCGTCTCTAAAAAAAAGAGTCAAGAGCCTGGGCCCTGGAGGTTGACTGCCTAATCTGAGTCCCAACTGTACAATCTTTTGTGAGTTATTTAACTTTTCAGTGATTATTTATCTCTTCCGTGAAAAACAGTATCAGCTTCCTTGGGTTAGATAAAATGAGGTAACACAAATCAGATGTTGGAATCATAGAAAACGCACAGTACATATAAGCTGACAATATTATTCTGCTGTTACATCTTCCTCATTGCTAAATTTCGAAGCCATTTTAAATATACCTAGTTGACTTACTAAACAATAATGCTTTTAAAACCTGGACCCATTCTTCCATAATGTTAACGTATTTTTGGAACTAGGAAAACAAAATAAAACAGTTTCGATTTTTGCTTGCATATGACTACATCTAGCTACTACTTCCTAAGAATTATTGCTCCTGGTGGAGAAAACATTCCCTTTGGCAAACAAAAATAAAGTTATTTTTGTTATGTACCACATTACTATTTGGCAAGACGGCACTTGGCAAAAACAGAATCTATCTGAAAGACTGAAAATGTATGAGATGATGCTGGTAATTCATCAGGATTTGTTTGAGATCCAAAAGCCAGCATGAGGTCAACTAATTGTCATGCAGGGGTACTAAAAGCTATTCAAGAGAGTTATAAATTTAATTCCAGAAGCCGACAGGGGAACACAATGTGGTAACTTGGAAGGGAACAGAAATGGATGGAATCGGAGAAGGACAGTTCAGATAAATTTTCTTAAGTGATTTGCTTATTACATTGCTTTTTGATACTGGCACATTGCCCCTCAGGCAGCATCATTTTTTAGGATGTCATTTCTTTGGGAATTTTTTTTTCCTTTATGATTTCTACAAAACCTTAATAGGTAACCAGGAATCTCTAAGTTCAGCTAATTGTCAATATACAAATTTTGTTATTTTCAGCTCACGTTATTTGCTTGAGAAATGCTAGACATTACTATTACAGCTAATATTCGTGGGTATGTCCAGTTCCAACTCATTAACTAAAACACAAAACATTAATTGAGCACCTGTGAAATGCCAGGAAAGGCTTTAGATTCAAAGGTTATGAGGTTATGGCAGTTAACAAAAAAAGTAAAAACGTCTTGTCTCATGGAGTCACTAGTGGGAGACAGCCAACAACAAACAGTAAAAAGCAAATTGTGTTGTGTGTTAGAGGTGATAATAGTGGGGAGAAAAACAAAGCAGGAAGGGAGCTAATGTTTTAGCAGGCTGAATAAAATGTAAATAGTGTGACTGGGGAAAAGATGACATCAGAGTAAAAATCTTGAAGAAGGTGAGAGAGGTCTGGGAGAAGGTCATTATAGGCAGAAGTAGCTACACGAACTTCCCTGAGACAGAGGTAATGCTTGATGTGGCTAAGAAAGGGCAGGAAGCAAGTTTAGCTGGAGTTCAGGGAGAAGGAGAAAATGGGGCCAGAGAGGTAACTAGCTGGGAAGAGAGATCATGAAGAACTTTATAAATAATTGTACTATGGCTTTGACCTTTAATTGGGATGATTTGTAGAATTTTGAAGACTGGTACAACAAGTCTGATCCATATTTTATAAAATACCTCTGGTCACTGTGTTGAAAACAGATTGGAGAAGGAGCAGTGACCAGTGAGTGGGTTATTGCAATGATCTACCTAGATGATAATGGTTTGGACCATGTTAGATTCTGGGTATGTTCTGAAGGTAGACCTGAAAAATTTGCTAAAGGAAGATAAAAATATGTAACAATCTTATATATGCATATCCACAAGAAATATGGATAAACAAATAAAATCCACATAGATAACAGTGAAAATTCAAGTCCCAGTGCCTAAAAGACATCATGGGGAAATCTTAAATACAAAATGTTAGATAAAATAATAGTATGCAGATTCAGCTTTATAGCAAACTAAGTCCTAAAAAAAGAGGGAAAATGTCAAACAGAGATGGTATATGTGAGGTTTCACAAACATTTGGAATGTTTATTATTTAAAATCTGGATTGCTAAGTACATGGATATTCATGGTAACATTCATATACCTTCTGAATGTCTTAATATTTTCTAATAAATAAAAAATAAAATGCATCACAAAAAGGAAAAAAAACAAACAAACCACAATTGGTACTAATGATTTAAGCCTTTTGTTTGTATATTTTTCACTGCTTCCTAGCTATGTTTCAAGGCAGCATTTAGTCTACGTTATATTAGCTTCCCCCAGGCCCCTACTTACTAATATTTTAGGACTAATATTTTACATAGGCATAAAGTAATCATTTTTCCATTTCCATGACCAATGTATTGAATTTAACTTTTTTTGAATATCTACTCAGTTACTCAAGATATTAAATAAGTATCTTCAAACACCAAATTCCTAATTACATAGTTTCTGGCCTGTTAATTGATTCTTCTGCATCAATCACTAATAGTACACTATTTCAATTATTGTAACTGCACATTATTTTTAAGTATACAATGTAATCCCCTCTCATTATTATTGTCCTTCAAAATTTTCCTTGGTACTCTGCTTTCTTTATTTTATCAAAGAAACTTAAAATCAGCTTATCTACTTTAAAAAAGAATGTTGTATTGGTATGATTGGTGGAATGGACTTAAAATAATAAATTTGGATGAAACTGACATCTTTATGTTAGCAACATATTATACCTTCATTTGCATGCTAATTGCTCTTTATTTTTGCCACAACATCTCACCCAAAACCAATCTCAGCAGAAAGTAGCAGCGAAACCACTGAGCCCTGTTGTTTACCTTGTTTTCTGGAGGATTTCCAGTGGCTAGAACATTTTCTAAGATATAGTAGATGTTCAAAAATATTTAATGAAAGAATTTTATTGTCGTGGTAATCTATGAGATACATGCTATTAACCACACCTTGTACATAAAGAAACTGAAGTTCAATGGCCTTGATCTTGCCAGCATGGGCAGATTACAGAATTCAACCCAGATACTCTGGCTAAAAAGTCAGCACTTTGTTCAGGAATGTCACTTCTGAGTAGCTCCAATATTCACTGCAAATGTTGCTGCTGTTTCATTACTTTTCTTCAGCTAGTAAGACATTAAAAGCCAAGTTCTGTAGCTTTATCAGTAATGCAGGACATTTTATATCCTGTATAACTGTCCAAAAATCTTTCATTTGTCTTCAGCTTACTGTTCTATCTCTATTTTCTTATTATCTTACTTTTTATATTTACTTAATTCAAGACTGACTTTGAATGAGGGATAAATAATTACATAAATAAAGAATGTATTTCCAAACTGCTTGTAGCAACAAATCCTTTAATTCTATCACCCAGGTATGACCTGTACTCACCTATCTGTTTATTCCTTTCTCCATCAACAAATCTTACACCTTAAAACAGCCCTATCTCACTTCCTTTTCTCCAGTCAATGTTTTCACAAAGCCTTTTATAGTAATGTAATAGGAGTAAATTTCAAAATTTCAAATTATTTCATGTCACTCTCTCATTGAAAATGCCTAAAGGGCTTTCTCCTTCCATTTGATAAGTTAAACTTTTAAAATTATCATTACAAAGCCCTGCTGACCTGTTCTGTTACTTCTTTCAGGTTTCATCTATTACTTCTCTCTCCTTTCTCTGATGCCCACCAGCCACTGCAAGTCTTTAATTTCTCCTGAACAAGATACTCTCTCTTGTTTCTAGGATTTTCTCTCTACCTCCTATGGCCTATCCATTCTTGACCCTCAGCTTAATCATCACCTCCTCAGTTTTACAGTAGCGTACTTCTCCTTTCATAATACTGTAACGTTAAATTGTGTTAATTAATCCTTAATATCTTGCTTCCCCATGAAATAAGTTTCATGAGAAAAGGGATCATGTCTTGTTTACCACTATATCCCCAAGACGTGACATTGGTTCTGACACAGAGTAAGAGCTTAATATATGTTTTGTTAAATGAACAAAGAATAATCTAACAACGTTCTTCATGCTCAATTACTAATGTTCTGCTTTTCTAATTATACCATTCCTTTTGCCTTCACCAGAATAATTTTTAGGTCTAAGTTACATTACTTTCTCTATGATAAATGTGTCAGAATTAAAAAAAAAAAAACACCGAGTTTCATAATCACTAATGGACATGAAGTGAATTTAATATTATATCAATTTAGTGTTATAATTAGGCAAAAATAGCAGCAGTAAAAACACAAGAAATATTAGGGACAAAAAGCACAGAATGGAGAAAGCTCATTGAAAATTATGAAAACCATTCAATAAAAATTTGAGATATGTTTACAGCAATTAAATGAACATTTAGGGGAAATAACAGGCTTGTGTATTTACTAACTGTTAACCTTCAAGTACACTTCACCCTGTAAAATAGTATAATCTGTTATCTATGTCAAACTCTTGTGCGGCTATTCTACTATGTTGACTGGTAATTGAATAGTAAAGAATCCTTCCTAGTGAAGTTAATGTCCACATTTGTTTCCGAAATCATTGCTAGTTACAGCTATTTGTAGCGATCTGGGTAAAAAAGAAAAAAATAATAGAATCTGGAGATGAAATATTATACTAAGAAAACAGACAGAGTACAGAAAAACAGTGTATGTTTAATATTTGAAAGAATCCCTTAGGTCTCTAGTTCCTCTGAATAAAGAGGCATGCTGCAGAATTGATGCACCCAATACCTGTCATGACAGCCTTGAAAATTTTTGATGAGACATCTTGAAAAGAAAAGAAGCTTGTGTCTGCTATTCTTTACATTTTATACCCTAAACAAATGTCTTAATGGAAAGAAAAGGAAAGAATATTGGAAGACAAGTTGATTGCTTAGGAAAAAGGGGAAAAAAAAGTCTAGTGAAGTAAATAAATTACAAACTCCATGACTTTGTAGCCTTCAGTCATGCAATTTCAGATCTTCCATTCCTATCATGTAATAATGTTTCAGGCAGATCCCATTTATTTAAAATCACATTGGAGCTCCATTTAAATCAAACCAAGGCCTACCCAATTTGAAGCTCCAGTCTTACCAGTTCAGGCTTGTTCTCTCTGAGCTGTTGCTGCTGTCTAGACTAACTGTAACTGGTCATCACTGTTCTCTATGGAGATGGTAATCACATGATACCTATCTTATAGCGACATGAAAATGTTTTGTGGGGAGTGGGAGGTGAGCCTCTGTATTGTATCACTGGTAAGCAAGAAACTCCATTCCATCCTTCCTTATTTCCTAGTGGTACACCCTATACACTCTAACTTCTGGAGGTGCCTCACTTTGTGGAGCAGATGGGGTACTAGAAAGACAGGTCAAACCTTTTTAAGCTATAAGTTGTGCTTCAGGAAACTCACGCACAAGCGTGTGGGCTGCTCTACGGCAGTCTCTACTCTCTGACTTATCTCCCTGACTTGCCATCTCCTTCTCTTTTTTTCCTCATGTTTAAATAATCTCAGGAAACTACATAAGCAGATGTCTAACTGGCAAATGAGATGTTAGTTCCTACTGCAAGCAGACATCCTATTTTCCATGAGTAATAAGTAAATTTTTTTGGACCTCACCTCACTTGGCTGGAGGTGGATGCAAAACCACTTTGCTCCTCTATCTGTCACCCTCTCCGATCATCTCTTTTTATAGAAGGGTAAGAAGATTAGCAAGTAAAATACTTGACTCTTTTTTGTCCTCAAATTTGGGTTATAATCACCAAACCTGGGGCAACATGAAGGCTTCTCTAAGCATAGTAAGTATTGGTTAGGAAAAACAAACCACAAAAAAGATAAGCTTCTTCTATTCTATTTATTGTTTCCAAGGTAAATATATTATTAGTTCCATTAACTTTTGGATTATGTATAAATCAATTTGGACATTTTTTTTCAAACACAAGTTGCATATTTCTCACTTACCCATGATTGTACCTTCAAGGCAAATGGGTATTATTGGCAGAAAGAATTAACCCACATATTAGTCTCCTACACTTCAATATAATCAACCAAGTAGAATAAGAGCTGTTAGCTAATAAGTAGTTGGATCTGGTCTTCGCAGAAATGTATTTCAATACAGACCTCTGAATGCAGTAAAAGAACCTTACATAGTTTTGTTTTTAAGAGTTTTCCCATATCAATTTTTCCAAAGGGAGAAATAAAGGATTTAGTTAGAATTTCCTGTCCCAGATACAATATACTGAAGTCTTAATATGTTCCATACTCTGTTCTTATTTCGGGATGTGCTGTACTACCTTGCTCAGTAAAGTAGTTCCATTTTAATAAAATAGCATAATATCTTATTATACTGTGACTTCTCATGTTTTTATGAAGCTGTATGTTTTCGTGAAATTCATATTAATAGATGTTAGAAAGTAGAATTATTTTTTAATTTTTATATTTTCTTTATGCATATAAAAATGCCATCACACTAGAGGTAAACTAAAGAACAGCCTTGGTGTTATAAAGCACTGCCTTCTAAAGTTGTAAAGTGTAATCATTACGGAAATCTACCTCTTTCACAGCATCATATTTGTTGTTTTAAACATCTCTACATTATAAACCTCGGATTTACTTTGCAAGTACATTTTGTTCCCTTTGTTCCTAAATAACGTAGCTAAACAGATGATAAATAATTTACTTCAGATTCACCAAAATTGACACAGATTGTCATACTAGTTACTTTAATATATCTATATTTATTATCAAACTAAGTTATCTTTGCATCAACAGGAATAAAGAGCACCTTGTCACAAGATAACTTGGATATATAATTCATTCTTCACTATGTAGTAAAAGTGTTTACATATATATAACTAAAGAAATTTTTGCACATATAACTATAGAGATATTTTGACATTTTTGGGAAAGAATGTAGTTTAGGTTTGTACTTGAATAAGATTAATAAATGGCTTAAATATAAATCTCTTTATTGATATTCTATTTTAAAGAAGATGAGAAAATATATTAACTCACTATATTATTTCCAGGAGATTTTAAAGGTCTAAAATAAGTAACTAAAAGGTTAAATCTAATTAAAATTAATGCACTTTATTTAATTCCATCATCTATGGAAATAGAGTCAGTTTGGTGCAATCAGTTTGTTGTCTGTATACTTCCCAGGGTGCTTTTGTGCACTAACGAATTACATTATTTCACAATGATTGCAAACTTCATTTAAAAATTAAAACATTTAAATGGTATTACAATTTTGCTTTTACTATCAGTGTTAGGAATCTAGAGTTTAGTCACTGAAGGTCAAATAAATAATTCTGACAAATCGTAGTCTATGTCATTGGAAAGATAAATATAATTTACAGTACAGAGGTATACGGGGTACAAAGAAGCTTCCAAAACAGGTGAGGTTACAAAATAAGCAGCTAACGCATAACTTTGTATTATATGAAAACTTATTCTTGTAAGTCTGCAGATAGAACTAAATGTACAGATGCAGCATATCTGGAAAGAAAAGTATTTGAGAACTCTAGATAGAAGTAACAAAAAAAACATTAAGACACCTCAGTATACTAGGAAGATGCTTATGCATTCCACTTCTTGAATAGCGAAACTGCCTCAACACTGTAGGTCATCAAGCATCAAATTAGAAATCTGAGTTCTAAGATTAAAAGTTGCAGATACAATATAAAGCATGGTAATCAATTTTCTACCACCAGATGGAACAGAAAGCTGTTTGCCATTTTCAGGATATGAAAAATGGCCACCAAAAGTGGAGAGAATGGGAAAATGATACATGGTTTTCTAGCATTACTGGCAGTGATCATAAACAATGAACATTTTGAAAGGCATCTACTTCAATGAGAAATGAAAAAGCACACAAAAGTTAAATTTAAAAGGTTGATTGTACATGGAAGTAGCTTAAATTCTCTGCCCTTTAATGTTGGTTTCTCCTTCAATAACTCCAATGTGGTTTTTTGAAGTGTTCATTTAATTTCCATTATCACCACACACACACACACACCAAAAAAAGCCCTAAAATCGTGTTAAGACTTTTCATCTACTTTTTAAACTGTCAGGTAAAAAAAAAAAATTCACCTATAAAACTGGAGTTGCATTCTTGGCTCTTTAACTCCATCATTAAATAAGTTATATCTCACTGACTTTAAACTGTTCTACTTCAGCATTAATAAAATTTTATAGCTACACTGTACTTTCCCCTCTCTCAGATCACAGCCAGCATGCTTAGTGAATACCATATGCTCCACTTCTGTTCAAGTTTCATGCCATTGTACATTTACATTTCAATGCTATATCTGTACCTTTAGTCTAGAACTTTGTAGTGAATTTTCTAGGAAAGTTATATTCCATAAATATTAATACTTAGACACATAGAAACTTAGGAAGCTCCTATTGCTGTTATTTACATTTTATCATTTGCCCTTTTGAAAATAATTATAATTAGGACGTTTTTGCTGTCTCTCCATGTTGTCATTTGATTTCTTCTCAAGTATGCAAACTAATCTTACCATAACTAAAATAATCTTTATTAGTAAAATAAACCAATTAGGGGAAATTTGTAATACATTCCAAATACATATAAAAGCAATGTTATATTTTATCCTGCCCTGCACTTAGTCTGAGTAATCGTCTATTAATCAGACTGTTGGTCTGATTTGTGATCACACGTATTCAAGTTTATATTCTCCAAACTCCTAACATGGTACCTTACATATGGATGCAAGTGATGATACTTCACAAATGACCGAACCATAACAATATGTTAACTCTTAATTAAATGCTATTTTCTTATTCAGAGTTTAAATTTTGACCAAACAAAAAAATTAAAAACACATGCTTCCAAATCCTGAGGCTTCTTCCAACAGTTTTAAGGTATCTTTTAATAATATGTTACTACATTTACTACCCTATTATTGTAGGTACTACCTACTGACCTCCTCCTGTAAGATATAAAAGAATTTTTTCACAGTGGAGTTCCCAGGGTTGCTTATATAATAATTATTTCTATTTTTAATTCCTCTTTTGCAATGTTCTGACTCTAGTGTCTACAAAGCAAATTTAGCAAATACATGAATCAGGTCAGACACAGGACAATAAGGAGTGTTCAAACTTGTGGTTAATTGGTTGTTGGATGCCTACTGAACCGCAAATTCAAAGAAAACAATTCAAAAGGAGAAAATAAGTTGACACTCTGGTGGCAGCCAAATAAAACCTATCTCCTGGTAGAATTTGTCTCATATTCAATCTCTGATTTACTAGGTACTTTTTAACTTACCATACTTAAAATTCTGTTTCACTAACTATAGACACAGTCTTGATTTTCTATGTTGGAACCTGGAGATGATATTAGCTACCCTCTTCATTTCCATATTTTCTCCTCACTTTTATTTCAAGATTTATTTGCTGTTCAGTTATTTTTACAGTGTTGGGCTTGTAAATATTTGTATTTTGTTTATTAGCTATCAGTCTATGACTTCAGATTTAAAGTAGAGAGCCTGTGAGCAGTGATCACTTTATTATGATGATTACAGTAGAGTTCACTGTAGACTCAAATGGAGTGCTACAATTATATGACCTCATCTGCAGTTCCCAGAGTTACTCCAGAAAGAATGTTCAAATAATTTTTCTCTACTTTCTGACTACCTATTGCTCTACATTACAGCACATTTTAATTTATTTTTATCATAGACTTTTAATTTCTTAGAGTTTATGATTTTGTTTTCCAGCTGGTAGCAAAAAACAGATGCATTCCAATTTATATGTTGTTTTTATATTCCAATCTCTTGCCGAGACTGAGTACCTGACTTTTCAAATTCGGACCCCTTTTTAGTGGTAACTTTTAGGAATCATTGGTTCTAGCTGTGGTGCAGACATGTGCCATGGGTTCCATCAGTCAGACACAAATGTAGGCGTTTACTTTGAAATTGAGGTAAGGAAGGAAACAGGTAGGGTAGGAGCATCCATTTTGTTGCAGTAGATGGCTAGAGAGGTACTATTGTTCTGGGGGTTTTCAGAGACCAAAGCTCCTTTATCTGGTTAGTTGCTTGGTGTGGTAGTGGGAACTGTTTATGCAATTTAACATAGAAACTGTCTTGTTTTCCCAATGACCCTGTGAGACTCCATATTCCTTTATATTTCTCTTTATACTTAAAACTAGGCAATGGATAGTCTTGTCTAAAGTTTAACTGATCAATACTGAGACTTTTTTTTTCCTCTTTCCGTTTCAGAAATTTTTCTTCATCATTAGTGTTTTTTAATTTGGCAAAGCTATGCATCTAGGAGTGGTTCTTTTTCACTTATTATGACTCACACTCAGGAGACCTAATAATTTACAGGCTTGAGTCTCTCCTCTTGTACTTTCTAACTACCATTTTCTCTATCCTCTTTTGGTGGAACTCTTACCAAATCAGATATCATCTCCTCTGGATTGATCTCCTGTACTTCTAGTCTTTTTGCTTATATATTCCAACTCTGCATTTTTATCTAAAATCCTCAACATTTCTATGACAGTATCTTCCAAAACAAGATACATATGTTTTTAATTTCAGCAATCACTCCTCTAATTTTAACAGGTCTTTCCTCTCTATTTCTCCACCATGACTCTTGTTCTGTTTTGAATCTTCCTGGGAATAATAATTATCATTATTTTAAGTTATTTTGGATTTGTGTATTTATTTGTTATGGTCCCTTTTCCTCCTTAATACTGAAGAGAAAATCAGGACCTCCAGAATCATAGTCAACAGAATTTAAGTTAAATATTTAACCCTGTACAGAAACAAAATTCATAACATTTTATTCCTTTGGACAATCATCACCACCCTTTAGAGCACTTCCATACAGTCTTCTAAATAATACTACTCTACTTTTCAAATACATGTTTGAATTTCTTGTTAATGTACTTTTGTTTACACTTACTCAAACTCGTTTCCAAAATATATATTTGACTCTTCTTTTAAATATTATAGTCTTGATTTTTTTAAAAAAATCTATATTTACTAATGAGTATAAATAACACCCAACCTTAGCTATAGACCTCAAACCATTTCAGTACAAATAGAAGTAGCTGCTCTCCTTTGGCTGGATAAACTTCTCTCATCTCATCCTGTATGCTGACATTCAGCAAATAGCAAGAGCCATATTTCAGCTTTGGAGTACAAGATATAAGGATATTGAATGAATTCCTTTGCCTGTGAATATGATTTGTTAAATGGTAGTTTTTACCTTATAGTAAGCAAGAAGAAATTAGACTACTCAGTCTGGGACCTCTCAAATACCAGATTATATAGAGAATTGGAACACAGCTCCAATTATCTGCTAAGGTGTACTTTATTTTCTTCAAACTATTCTAGGAAAACTTTTATTTTTCTTGATGGTAAGTGTCTGGCTAGACTTAATTACAGGGAAATAGTACTGTGAATAATGAAAGAGGTCTAAGTCATCGTTCAATATACATAACTTTAATTAATATTTGCCCTCTTTTTGTAGGCATCTTGTACCCCAAAACTTCCCTGGGGACAGGAATTTTGTCTTACTATATCACCTTCTAAAGAAAGTCTGGGCTGTGATTTCCAACAGAAAACATTGCTTTGTTTACTTTCCATCTCTCAGAATTTGATTCAACTCTCACCCTTTCTACTTCTTTTTCATTGATAAAAACTTCCAGTTTTTTAAAAAATTTCTTTTACATTGTATCAGTGGAGTCTCATGAGAGAGAGTAGATAAATGCATGAGGTTTATAAACTACTTGGAACCAGGGCATGGAGCCAAATAATACATCACCTCAATCTTTAGTGCATTCTTAATTTCATTTATTTAACTGATATTTATTGAAGATTTATGTTGTGAAAAACATTATGGAAGGTTTAAAGAGAAGCAAGATATGTTCTCTGCATTGAATGAAATTATAACCTCATAAAGAAAAAAATACATAATACCTGCTCTGGCAGAATATAGTAAAATCTATGCAAGTTCATAGAAGGAAGAAATCACACTGAATTGGGGAGATTAAAAATATTCATGAAGAGAGAATTTTTGATTTAACAAAACCTTCTAGGAAGGCAGAGGAAACAGAATTTAAAAGAAAAAGATGTAGAAGGCGGAAACCACAAAGTATATTTAGGTTCTTGTAACTTGGAGTACATGCTATGTTTAGGAGAGTCACGAGAGATAAGGATACAAAAATAAATTAGTACTAGAGCACAGACAGTCTTAAAGAAATAAAGCAGATATATTTAGATCTAATTCAATAATGAATGCTGAGCTGTTAAAGGCTTTCCAAGCATGGGACTGTCAGTCAAGGGCAAAATCCAGATTTCTCAAAATATGTTTAATAGAATACTGTTCCTGTTGACCTTTTAATGAGTTTGCTTAGAAAAACATTTTTCAGTTAGTCAAATAGATTTTGGGATACATCTAATAAAATGTCTTTCTGTACAGATTTTCAGTATACACTGCCTTATATTAAAAAAAAAAAATAAGTTTGCTGAGGCAGGAGAATTACTTGAACCCGGGTTGCAGGGAATCGAGACCACGTCACTGCACTCCAGCCTGGGTGACAGAGTGAGACTCCATCTCAAAAAAATAAAATAAAATAAAAGTAAGTTTAAGAAGTGTATTATTTTCCTTTCTTGTGATCACCCCCACTCACATCTCCAGCCTTGTAGTCGTTTTTTGTTTTTTTGTTGTTTGTTTTCATTGTTGCTCTTGTTTGTTTGTTGCCATGGGGGAGATGGAGAAATGGAGAAAGGACAACTGGGGATTACACATCATCATTGTTAATTCCCATGATCAAAGAAGCAGGCTTCTGTGGAACTGGCAGAATTATCTGCATAGTGACAACAATAGCAGTTGGTAAATGTGTTCCAGTAGAACCCATGGTGTTCCACTTCTGGGATGTTCTTCAGCCAGTGTGACCCCCTACAATTCATATCTTGAAGTCCTGTCTCTCAGTATATCAGAATAGACCATATTTGGAAACAGGCCCTCTGAGAGGTGATTAAATTGAGATTGTCGAGGTGGGCCCTCTTATAATCTGAGGGGTGTCCTCCTAAGAAGAGGAAATTTGGACACACAAAAGACATCAGGAATGTGGGTGCAACAGAAGAAACCCATGTGAGGACACAGCAAGACTGCAGCCATCTGCAAGTCAAGCAGAGAGAACTTGGGAGAAACCAAACATTGATCTAGAACTCCTAGCCTCCAGAACTGTAAAAAATCAATTTCTGTTGTTTAAGCCTCCCAGTCTGTGGATTTTTCTATGGCAGCACTAGCAAACTAATACTATGGCCATGAAGATCCATGGAATTTAGAGCAGAATAGTGAAGGTGGGAGAGATTTAGAAGAGCAAGTACTAATCATTATATAGTGTCCTGATGAAGTAAAATTCATATCCTACAGCGGAAAGAAAGGGAAGGTTATGGGACAGAAATAATAAAAAGGCCTTTCCATGTTGTTTGCAAGTCCATGCAGCAGAAAGTTCCACACTTCCTCCTGGGATAGAGTTAGCTGAACAGCAGCCTACGCAGGGGCTATGCAGGGGCATGAAGTAGGATTAAAAAATTGGTTGAGTTAGCCAGGTAAGAATCACAACCACACAAGCATCCCCCACCACAAACACACACACACACACACACACACACACACACACGCGCGCACACATGCGCAGATGAGAGTTTGACATAGAAAGTGTCTATATATCTTTCTCATACATCCATTGATGAGGTAATGGATATGCCCCAAAAGTTACCTGAGGGAGCCTAAGGAGACACCAGAATGATGCAACTAGACAGCCAATCAGAGATGACTGAGAAGCTGTTGGATCCCAGGAGCCCATTCAATTAAAAAGCTCTGTGAAGTAATAAGTAGGACGGATGTGTGTCCTCAGAACAAGGAGTAGGCATTGGACTCATGGCTCACCAGGAAGCTTGCCCGAAGATGATATTAGCTGTTGTCAGGAGCGAGATAATGAGTACTTATACTGTCTACCTGAGAAGTTTATGAGACCAGAATGAGTCAAGGACCCTTACATACCCATTGATAAAGGGCATTTCCTCAGCTTGCTGTAGTCAGAAAGTCACCAGGTTACTAGTGATTTGGGACTGTAGGAGTGGAAAGGAGATATGGGGTTTGGAAAAGAAGTCTGTTAATACTTTCAAATCTGACCGAAACCACTCAAAAGCACATATTAATCTATTAATGAAAATAGATGCTTAGATTTAAGAAAGTTATATCAAATAAAGTTCGAGTTTTATATGCCAACTAACAATTCGCAAATTTATAGCAATCAAACACATTAAGGCTTTAAAGTGTGTCTGCGTGTGTGTGTGTGTGTGTGTCACTCTAAACGGAAATCAAAATGCCTTTCATCTTCACTGGTACTCTATTTTATCCACCTAAGGAGCTGGGTGACTGAACTAGATTTGCTAGGTTACAAAATATAGTCCTCTGTCACAGTTTTTGAGTGTGGAACTTCCAAGGGAACTAAAAATAGTTCATCTGAGCATGCTCCCCTACCTTTTTTTTTTTTTTTTTTTTTTTTCGCTTTCTTGCAGTCAGTGTGGTAATTATAATCCCTATTACTTTTAAGAAACTTTCTCTGCCTCCCACATGGCAGCTGATTCCCTGGGGCTTCTGCAAGGAGCTCAGGATTAAAGGGAAAAAAAGTCTTTCTGTCTCTACCTCCTTCCTTGCGATCTTTCTTGGTCCTTTTTTTGTTCTGGTGATGGTAAATGACAATGGATTTTTATTTTCCCTTATCATACTGTTTCAAATTGGAGACTCTGGATGCTAAAGCACAACAGACAAGGAAGATCTCATGGCTAATTTGCATCTGAAGTCATTAGCCTAATGGTCAGAGAAACATTGAAGGCTTCTGTCTGGTGTAGTTCAGATTCTTAGAGATCTGCTTGGAATTTGGGTTCAAAGCAATAAGGCAGAACAAACCATTGCTTTACCTGACATTTGCTGGCCTTTCTTTTATCCAAATACATATTTTCTTAAAGGTTTTGCTGAGAAGTCCTCCAGACAAAAATACTGTCTCAAAATATTTAAAACCCCCTCAAGTTAAGCTGACTAATATGTTTTAAAACAAATTTTATTATTATACTTTAAGTTCTGGGGTACATGTGCAGAACGTGCAGGTTTGTTACATAGGTATACACATGCCATGGTGGTTTTCTGCACCCCATCATTCCTCAGTCTTTCTTTGTTAAAGACTTTAAATTTTAAAGAGTTTCAGGCAGTTATTTTGTAGGATGCTCTCAATATGGATGTGTCTGATGTTTTCACATGATTAGAAAATGCTGGCAGGAATATCAAAGTAACTTTTTAGTGCATCATATGAAAGGTAACATGAAAATATCTTTATTGATTATGGCTACCTTGATCCCTTGATTAAGATGATGTCTACCAGGTTTCTCCACAATAGATTACAAATGTTCCCTTCATAGTTATTAACTATCTTAGGGAGACATGTCAAAAGCACACAATTATACTGGTTCTCCTCAAACTTTCACTCCTGATATTAGTACCCACTGAGGAATCACAATTATTGTGTAGTGTTTGTCTAATGGTGACTTAATGTTTTTCTCTTTCCTTCTACACTTATTAATTAGAATTCTTCAGTAAGACAGAGCCATGCCTTATCCTCTATTTATTTATTTATATTAGTATGAACTACTGGATATTTTATTTTATGGGTTAAAATCTAATATTATTATTTATATTCTTGCCCAAATTATTCCATCTTAGCCCATTAGGACCTCCTTCATGTTAGTTCTTTTGACAGCCCCTAGACAAATTCCTTACTTTCTGCCACCATAACATTTTTCAGGCTTATTTTGTATTTTTCCCTGCCCCACTCCTGGAATCAACCAATACTCCAAAAAACCCTGAATCTATCTTTTTGTTTGTTTGGAGGGAGTCTTGCTCTGTCACCCAAGCTGAAATGCAACGGCGATCTTGGCTCACTGCAACGTCAGCCTCCCGGGTTCAAGTGATTCTCCAACCTCATATTCCCAAGTAACTGAGACTACAGGTGCCTGCCACCACACCTGGCTAATTTTTGTATTTTTAGTAGAGACAGGGCTTCACCGTGTTAGCCGGGATGGTCTCCATCTTTTGATCTGGCGATCAGCCCACGTCGGCCTCCCAAAGTGCTGGGATTACAAGTGTGAGCCACCATGCCCTGCTGGAGCCCTGGATCTTTATATTGAAGGATGATGTTTACCAATCAAGATCTGAGCCTTAAGTGTTGCTAGGATTTGAATATGTTCCCTAAACTTCATGTGATGGAATCTTAATGCCCAATGCAACAGTGTTGCAGGGTGGGGCCTAATAAGGCCTTATTAGTTCACAGGGCTCTGCTTCATAGACTGGATTAACATCCTACGGATGGAGAATGGGTTTGTTATACACATGAGTTTGTCCTTATTAGCTTTCTTTTACACGTACTCTCTTGGCCTTCTGCCTTCTGCCATGGAATGACACAGCAAGAAGGTCCTCACAAGATGCAGCCCTTGAATTTTGGACTTCCCAAGAAAATAAATCTGTCTTCATAAATTACCCAGTCTCAGGTATTCTGCTATAGCAACACAATTTACTAAGACATGCTTGCTCATTGCTACTGAGATGTCATTGCCTCTATTCTGTCTCAGAGAAACAGCCAGGTATTGTAAGTATATATATATACTAGTGGACATACACAGATGCACATTTGTATTTCTGTATCTATCATTTTTGTATATATACATTAAAAATCATGAGTTTATACTGATTCCAATCTCATCCACAAGAACTGTCACAAATTGGAGGAGATTAAGGAGAAATAATAACTAAAGGCAATGCAGGATCTTAAGAGTTCTGGAACAGAAAATAGACATTAATGAAAAAAGAATAAAATTCAAATAAGGTCTATAATTTAGTCAATAATATTGTATCAACGTTAACGCCTTCTTTTAATAATTTATGCAAAGTAAGTGTTAAGGGGAGTTTATATTTGGGAAGGGTATGTGTGAACTCTGCTGGTTTTCCAACTTTTGTGTAAGTTTAAAATTGGTTCAAATTAAAAGGCTTTTAAAATGTCATTAAAATACGTTTAACCTAATATTTCCAGACTTCCTTGAATATGTAATTTTATTTTCCAGGAAAAGTACTAACACCCATCCAAAAACATTAATTTTGCCTTGGAACACAATTCTGGCATCCATATGGAATTACAGAATCACTTTTTACATGGCATACACACAAATTAATTACATTGCATTTTGGCTTAATGTGTTTCCACTGTGGCTGCAGATTTTGCAAAACTATTAAGCAATCTCTGGTGAAATAATTATTTGAAAAATCATAAAATTTTCTAAAGATTAAATGCTTATGATAGAAAACTGAACAAAATTTTATACTTAGTAATTGAATACAGGCATAATGAAACCTTGAAAGCTAAGCAAACAAATGTAAATGAGGTATTCTGTTTTTCTTTTCTATTTTTAAAGACACCAATTACGTTGAACACAACAGAAAAAACTTAACAGCTAATGTTTATAAGAATTTTCATTTCACAGAGAGCAATGCAGCAATATCTAGATCTGCTGTTTGATCTTGTTTGTGAAAATAATATACTCTCCCAGTAAGTTAATGAAGAACTTCTTATGAAATAACCACCTATGAGGAACACATTTACAATACTGCAACTTTTTAAAATTAGTTTTACAGCAATATAAAAGCAAATTTGCTTCCCCTTTTAAGATATTAAAAAAATATAGCATTGGAATTCTTAAATATTTTCATCCATTCAAAGTACTACAAATATACGTTCATATCATACACTAACTGATTAGTATTTGAAGCCTTGTCTTTCTTTGATCTCATAAATCAAAATAAAGATATTTCAAAATATCCTTGTAATAATGTGTTATCAGTATTTGAATCTAATAGCAACAATTATTTGCTTATACTTATAGAAGTTAACAATTATTTTTTCTGATACCTATCTTTTTAATTTTGATGTCTCTGCTTCATTTTCAAATAAATCTATCTTATTTAAGGCCTCCTAAATAATTCTTTCTTCAATTCTTTATATAGTTCATTTCCTCCACATAAACTTTCAAATTATCACTAAAAAATATACCTTTTAAGCAGACAAAAGAATTTTATACTTTCTGTAACTCATGATGGCTTTCTTCTATAAAACTCTTCTATGGCTGAATAATACATCCCTCGAAAATAAAAAGGTCCAACATGATAGGTACTTGAGTCACTTTTTTTTTTCAAAATACATTTAATCCTAATTTTCATAGTATTTAAGACAGTGAATCAAAAGATTGATCATGGTCGCTGTTATTGCATTCTGATACCTATTTGTTCATTATTGTCAGTGTTCCAAAAAACATCTAAATAAAATTATGAACATTTATTCTCTCATAGTCATGAAATTGCAATGTTTTGGTATAGACCTAGGAATATTCTGATATATAAAATACAAGCATGCAAGGTGTGGGACTTTTTTTTTCTACTCCATCACAAATACAACACGTGGTTCTGGGTATCCTGTTTTGTCTTCTCCTGTCTCTCTCAAACTGCCAATTCTGACACTGAATTAAAAGATTGACTTTTGCTTGTATAGATTCTAATTGATATACATTAACAAAGCCAATAAGACAACTAAAGACCAATTACTATGGTTGGGCGTGGCTACATAATTTTCAAAGTAATCCTGTGAGTTGACTTCATTCAGTTTCAAGGCTTTAAATGATGTTTATATGCTGATGACAGCCAAATTTGTATGTTTATCAACATTCTTGTAATGGCCTAGGAGACTCTATGTGACCTGGCCCATTGTTTCCTTTCAGATCTCAGCTTTTATTAACTTTCTCTTCCTTCATTTCTCTATTTATGCACGTCTTCTTAATGTTCCTCAAGTCATCAGATGTGCTTGCACCTCAGAGTCACTGCTTTTTGTTTTGACTGGAACACTCATATCTCATATTTGTGCATAGTCATGACTTTAATTTGCTCAGGTCATTGATCAAATATCAACTCCTTCATGGGGTCATACAATGACTGTCATTAAAGTTGAACCCACTGCTACATCCTTGTGCTCTTCATTGCCCTTCACTACTTTTTTTTTCTCCATAGTGCTATTGCCTTCAGAAATATTTGTATATTACTTGTTTATTCTTGTTTATTATATCTCTCCAATTAGAATAAAAACTCCCTGAGAGCAAAGATTTTTCTGTTGGTTTCTTAATTATATCCAGAACACCTGAAATCATTCTGTCACACAGAAAATAATTACTAAATAAGTGAATAAATAAATGGATTAGATAAAAATTATTATCTCAACTTTCCACATAATATGATTGAAAATTAAATGGAGCATGTAATTGGCTCAATGTTAATTGGGTTTGGCAGTTAATGAGTCAATCATTTCTGTCTGCCAAAACCAGTGTTCTTTCCTCTATGACACATTTCCTCTCTGAGTTTACAGCATGCCTACTACAAAACAGAGATAATTTTGTTTGTGATTAGGATTTGTGATTCCCAAAGTGTATAATGTTGGTGGCTGCCTTAATTATATAATTTTCTGTATCATACATTTTATAATAATAACATGACTGGTTTTGTTTTTTGACAGGAAATATTAAAATTCAGGTAAAGAACTATAAAAAATAATACTATAGTAACTATACCACAGGTATATATAATATTTGTTTTAGTAGTGCCAAGTTTGCATTACCAGAGTTGAGCTCTCACTTTAATGACTGTCAATGACCTTCAGGGTACTTCAGATATAAAACTTAGGCTATTTACCCTTTCATTCCTATGATATGTAACTTCAGATATAAAACTTAGGCTATTTACCCTTTCATTCCTATGATTTTTAACAAGTAAACATCCAATTCTAAATTAATGTGTGTATGTGTTTGTATGGAAATATATGTGTACATGTATATATTTATTTTAATCTAAAACTACATAGCTAAATAAAATATATATTTTTAAATTTAAAGCTATTTACATAGCTAACAGATATAACTAGAAGCAAGCCCACATTTGAGTATCTGAAATATACTTGTATCCTTAATACAAAATTGGAAAGCATAGTTTTCTCTGTTACGTATAATTTTTAATGATGATTACAAATCTGTGACAAAATGACAGAAACTGTAGACTACTCTAAAATGTTTTATAAACCACTCTTCTCTTGTCTTTCTCTATTAAAAAGCTAGAAATCTAAAATACTTAGTGTTTTGGGATGCCTGTGATATGTCTGGAAACATGTGACATGGATCAGGCCAATTACATGTTAAAAGGCAATGAGTGGGACTCACGGAAAGCCACAAATAGCCTCAGCTGGCAATAATCTGCCCCTTTGACATGATCCCATTTTCGTGCCCAGAAGAAGAGCCTGAAGCAGAGAATGCATTTTATGATTACAGTAAGAGAATCTTGAAGGGTAAAGACTATAGGGTAAAGATGTTGGAATAAGAAAATACAACAAAGGGCTCTGATGACATCATTGAGTCAGATAGCCTGCTCTGGATGCTGATCCCCATAGTTTTTAAGGTGTAAAAGAAATACCACCCCTACTTTCAGTGAGATATTATGTTATATGGGGCAGAACACATTTTTAACTAATGCAGTATTCTTTATTACACAGAAATAAAATTAGTGTAAATCACCCCTTGCCTCACCCATTACCTCCTAAGGAATAAATATTTTCCCTTATCCTGCAGAAACATTCCAGTCTCTGGATCCCATCCTGTACTCCCTTGTTGTGTTTTCAATCTCTTGCTCTTTAGTGGTATTTATTCAAAATTTAAACATTAAAAGCAAATAAAAATAAATACTTGCATATACAGAAAAAGCTTTCCTTAACATTTCTGTGCAGTAGGGCTTTCATTATTTTTCTTTCTTGGATTAATGAACAAACCTAATGAAGTAGCAATCTCCAACCACACTTTATTTCTTATCATCTCTTTATTTCTTCATACTTTCTCATAATAAGAAATCCCCATTGTCAAAATTGTTTTTTCAGAAGTCCTCAGAGACCAGCCAAAATGCTTGCTCAGTCTCAGTCTAGAACCATTGATATTGTTGACAATCCAGTTCCTTTTAGAAATCCTATCTTAGTTTTATTTTATTATGCTATACCTATATTTGCTTTCCTTTTCTTCACTCTAGTTCCTAGAATTAATAAATTCGTAGAAAACAGTCTCAAGTTGTCATTTCTCTCAAATCCCCACTACTTCCTCCTTCACCTCCTTGAGCCTGACTGGCACGATCCTCCCTCCTCAGGAACCAAGCATGCAGCAGTTCCCACCACATCATGTCTTCATTGGAAAGCAAATAAATCCCATATCAAACCACTTTTCCTTCTGGCAAACTATGCACTTCATTATTTTCTACTGTCCAGTGTCAGTAGTGTCAGTAGGTGAGGGGATTTTCTTTTTTTCTCCCCTCTCTCTTTTCTATGCTTATATCTAATCAGTGGCAAAGTTCTGTAACTAAGCAGTATTTTTCTTATCAATTCTCTCTTTTTCTTATTCCTTGATTATTACTGAGCTGAAAAAGATTACCTCATGGATAGGACTAATTATTCTCATGAAAACAAATTGAAAGAGAAAAACAATGAATAGCTAAATTTTTAAAATTCTGATAGGGATGAGATGTTATCAGGATGGGCCAGTTGAATGCTTATGAACTGGACTGATAATCCAGCATTTCCTTGTGGAAATCATTACGGCCCATGTTCAAAGGTGATTTTTGTCTAAAGAATAATTTATGTTCATTAAGAATAAACTTATTTTTGACAAGATTGCCAAATAAATGAAAATGCTAATTTAATTAACAACAAGACAAACCACTGCCAAGAGCACTGAAAACTCAAAGGTAAATAAAGGTCTGAAAAATGAGGAAGAAAAATTGTGAAGCATTAAAATACAGAATAAACTTAAAAAATATAAAGAACACAGTTATTTGAAGTCATCTACGTTATTTTATGACTGACAGATCAGGTAGAACTGGAATGAACACAATAAACAGAAAAAGAAAATGTAAGATCATAAGAGTTTTAATCAGCCTTGGGAATTGTATTAGTCAGAGCACTGGCTAAGTTGCTGGACCACTTCAAACCCACTAGGATAGTTATGATCAAAAAAGCGAGTAATTACAAATACTGATGATGATGTAAAAGAAAGCACCCTGACACAGTGACGATGAGAATCAAAGGGTCGTAACCTGTTGGAAAAATATTCTGACCATTCCTAAAAAAGCTAAACAGAGTGACCATATACTCAGCAATTCTACTCATAGATATAGACTCAAGAAAATAAAAGCGTATGTCACACAGAAACTTTCTCACAAATGTTAACAGCAGCATTGTGAAAATGTCAGAAGCAACCCAAATACCCACCAACTCATGAGTGGAAAAATAAAACGTGATCTATTCATGCAATGAAATATTATTCAGTTATAAAAAGGAGTAAAGTGCTAGTGCATATTGCAGTATGAATGAACCTTGGAAAACATGACAGACAATGCTCAATATTTGGGTGACCGGTACACTGGAAGCCCATACTCTACCAATATGCAATGTACCCAAGTAACCGACATGCACATATATCCCTGAATCTAAAGCAAAACCAAATTATTTAACATTCTTTACGTTTATTTACTGTATTCCAAAATACGCTAAAATTATTTCAGCTGAGGATGATAGCTCATGTCTGTAATCCCAGCACTTTGGGAGGCCAAGGCAGACAGATCACTTGAGCCCAGGAGTTCAAGACCAGCCTGGACAACATGGCTAAACCCCATCACTACAAAAAATAAAAAAAATTAGCCACGTGTGATAGCACATGACTGTAATCCCAGCTACTGGGAGGCTGCAGTAAATCTATAAAAACGGAAGTAGATTGTGGTTGCCCAGGGCTGAAAGAATTGACAGGGGAAACATAGGGTGACTCTAATGGGGAGATAATTTCTTTATGGGGTTCTGGAATCATTTAGCGGTGATAGTTGGATAAGTCTATGAATATACTTTTAACATAATGAATTGTAAATCGTATATTATGCGAGCTTTATTTCAATAAATCTGCTATAAAAAGTTATTATGGAGTTCTCTTTCCCATCTTGCAAGATGGCAGGTGAAAAATTTGAGAAGCTGGATACTAAAGAGAAGAAACCTGAAGCCAGGAAGGCTGATGCTGGTGGCAAGGAGAAAAGGAGTAAAAAGTCCAAGAAGGGGAAGCCCCATTGCAGCCGCAATCCTGTCCTTGTCGGAGGAATTGGCAGGTATTCCCTATCTGCCATGTATGCCAGAAAGGCCATGTACAAGAGGAAGTACTCAGTCGCTAAATCCAAGGTTGAAAAGAAAAAGGAGAAGGTTCTTGCAATTGTTACAAAACCAGTTAGTGGTGACAAGAACGGCGGTACCCAGGTGGTTAAACTTCGCAAAATGCCTGGGTATTATCCTACTGAAGATGTGCCTTGAAAGCTGTTGAGCCCAGCAAAAAACAAAACAAAACAAAAAAAAACCTTCAGTCAGCACGTGAGAAAACTGCGAGCCAGCATCACCCCCGGACCACTCTGATCATCCTCAGTGGAGCCACAGGGGCAAGAGGGTGGTTTTCCTGAAGCAGCTGGCTGGTGGCTTGTTACTTGTGACTGGACCTCTGGTCCTCAATCAAGTTCCTCTATGAAGAACACCCCAGAAATTTGTCATTGCCGCCTCAACCAAAGTTGATATCAGCAATGTAAAAATCCCAAAACATCTTACTGATGCTTACTTCAAGAAGCAGCAGCTGTGGAAGCCTCGACTCCAGGAAGGTGAGATCTTCCGCATAGAAATACGAGATCACAGAGCAGCACAAGACTGATTAGAAAGCTGTGGGCTCACAAATTTTACCAAAAATGAAAGCTATTCCCCAGCTCCAGGGCTACCTGTGATCTGTGTTTGCCCTGACGAATGGAATGTATCCTCACAAATTGGTGTTCTAAATGTCTTAAGAACCTAATTAAATAACTGATTACCTTTTTAAAAAAAGTTATTATGGTGGATGATAGCATTTACTATGAAACAGTTGTAAAAAAATTTTGCAAGTCACTCTTAAAGGGAATCCTTTATTATATAACAATGTCTTCAACAACATTGCTTTCTTTTTTAATAAGGCAAAATTTATTGGAATTTATCAGGAAAGTTTATTTTAAGGATCACTAAAATTCTTTTCTAACTTATATGAACTATAATTCTTTTTCACCAGGCAGTACTGTCAATAAATAATATTTACTAGAAGCTACACAATATAATTTAACTTCAGTCCATGAGTAATGAGCTGTGTTAGAGTTTATGGAAATTATTTTATCATTCATGTATACAACAATGAATGAAGTTGGACTAGATAGTCACCATTATAGTTGTATGAATCTGTACAAAGATGTTATGAAAAAATAATGAAGACACTTGATGACTTCTATGTATCTTCATTTAATTGGTGTTAAAATAATTTTTCATACTTTATTTGATTGCATCAAAATGACAAGTACTTTCTGCAAAGAAAATCAATTTCATTTCTAATCCTGTTACATCCTTCCTATTGCACAGATTAAAGGCTTGTAAATGTACAGAATAAAAATATTCCTATTCACAGCTTTGAGAAAATTGCTCCTAAGCAACTCTTTTTTTTTTTAGACAGAGTTTTGGTCATTTACCAGGCTGGAGTGCAGTGGCGTGATCTCAGCTCACTGCAACCCCTGCCTCCCGGGTTCAAGCGAATCTCCTGCCTCAGCCTCCCAAGTAGCTGGGATTACAGGCATGCACCACTACGCCCGGTTAATTTTTGTATTTTTAGTAGAGACGGGGTTTCTCCATGTTGGTCAGGCTGGTCTCGAACTCCCAAACTCAGGTGATCCGCCCGTCTTGGCCTCCCAAAGTGCTGGGATTATAGGCGTGAGCCACCCCGCCCGGCCGCTAAGAAACTCTTACCATCCCAATTAGGCAATTAGAAGTAAGACAGTAAAATTTAATCTAGAATACCATTAAGGATTTACTACTTCTAAATTAACAACTTATCCATCTATAATTAAATCCCAAGAAAGAATTTTCCTTTTTCTGGATTTATTTGATTTGACACTTCACTTAATTATCAATTAACTTACTAAATCTGAGTAATCATAACCACTAGCATGAGTGAAGTTTACTTAGAAAATCAACACTGTGTTTGAAATACAAGATTAGAAATATGACAAGGTATGAAATGAAGTGCATTTGTCTCTTTAAATAAGAGCAATGAGTATGTTCACTGCTTACATTTTCTTTGATCATCCAAATAAAAAACAACTTCTATATTTCATAAAATTCTCAAAATAAACAAACAAGAACAAAAAAGGTTCTGATGGTACAACTTTCTCCTACCTTGAAGTGCATATAAAAAGTGATTTATACTGCAATTGCTAATTTTATACAACTACTTTGTTATTATTCTACAATAATTATAAAATTACGATTTTGAGATCAATTGTGTACATTAAGCTTTCAGACAAAACTTACCTCCGGAACAGAAAAATCTGACTTTAAGTTCTGATACTAATTTAGAATCCTTTAATTAAAATTTTCATTTGCTGCATAAGTATTCATCTTTGAAATAAAAATCATGTCCTAATTCTAGGCCTAGCAAATGATGCAGACCCTTAGAATTCATTAATAAGTTGCAACAAACTATCTCAAGACTGCTGAGAAAAGACAGCAAATAACTGCCAATTTTCTATGTCTTGGATTCCTTATTTATTTATCCCTTTATCAGATGAAGGTAACTCACATAAATTCAAATATGGGTACATATTTAGCTGTAAACCTTGGCCCTCTACATTTCTAAATCACATTAACTGTTCTTACTTTTTAAAATATATTTTAAAAGGTTATCTTAAAGAAAAAATATACTTACTGCCCTCTAGAGGTATGAACCAGTAGTGTAATAAGTGTAGATGTTGCTGGGCATATACAGTTTAAAGCTAACATGGCGTATTTAAACTCTTCTTCACAAACAACATGATCTGTTTGAAATAAAATAGGTAAATTAGAATAATTTACCTTTGGAGAGTAATGTAATATAAAATATAAAACAGAATGAATAAACTTGCAAACGTCTCAATATAAGCATACTTGTTTTAGAGATGTTTTTATTAGTGTAATTTTAACCCTAGAAAATATATCTCCTAACAGAGAGTACTAGAGTAGGGATTAAGTGACTGGCATGGGGGTCACTCCTGTCACAACAAACTTAGCAACTTTTGCTGAAATGCTTAACCCTATCTTAACAAAATTAACAACTTTTGGTAAAATGTTTAATCTTCCTATGCCTAGCAGGTGGGTTTGAGGTGTAGTCTAAAATACATCAAATACTTTATAAAGTCTCCTTTAGTTCTGATCATTCTATGGTATAAAATACAACAGTACTGACTTAGAAGAGCATTGATTTATCAAATTCATAATGACACAGCAAAAATTTTAGAAAGTAATGATGAAAAGATTGAGCAGAGAACATGTGCCTAGCATAGAAGAAATGGATTTGATACTATGAAAATAACTGCAATATCGAGCAATAGAATTTGCTAAAGGAAATTTAAGTTGAAATTGTACTTTAACTCCAAGACCTAAAAGTCATAAACTCAAAAAATGATAAGGTCCAGCCAGAAAACATAATAAATGGCAGCTGAGATTCAATGACATCAAAATAATAGACAGTGTTAGAAATGACAGCACATGGGAAGTTGCAGGCCACCTTTAAAGGGAACGTTGCTACTCAGGCCAAGTATTGTCATGCAGGAATGAAGGCCCAGATACCAGGTATTCTATTTTCTGCAGGAGTCATATTTTCAAAAAGTGATTAAATATTATTTATTTCAGAAAAAATAAAAACCTACTCTCCCAAATAAGTATAGCTGGTATTAAAAATAAAGAGAAGATTTAAAATTCTAAGAAAATACATATTCTTAGGCAGAAAAATAGAGGTTTTTGCAAAATTAAGAAATAGAAGATCAAATTTGTCAGTGAGCCAGATCTATAAACACATGACACCATAAATTTATGAGGAAAGAAGAAAAGGTTACATGGGAAATGGTTTAGCAAATGCTCAGGACAAACACTGACCTTAGTTCTGTCCTGTTTTTATAATATGATTTAGGACATAAGAAGCATACTACTCTTTATTTTGCTTTCATTTCCTTTAAAAAAATTGTTTCTCTTTCACATTATATGAACGAAAATATATACTATGAATATATGTCAGAGTTTAGTCTAAAAATATCAAGTTTATCCTAATAATCTCTCTCCCCACACCCACTTGTCAATATGTTAAAATTTACTTTAAAAGTTTTAAAAATACATAACCAGATTATTTATTGCTTTGCAGGAAAGGCAAGCAGATTCTAAACACAATTTTGAATGTAGAGAAGTGTACAGAACATTTACAAAAGAACAGTGTCTTTAAACCACCATTTCAGTATATCTCGAAATAATTTTTGACAGTGTATGCCCAATCTGTGAAAACAGAGTGACAAAACTGCTAAACCCAGAATGTTATTACTGTAGAATCATATGACATCAATACATAGGGAACCCATAAATTTCAAATCAAAAATAAGAACAGATGATCTGAGAAAAATATGTACATTTATTATGACATAGATAGAATTTTTAAAATTTCAAACTATAACAGAAAATTTGGAAGGTATGATTACCATATATGCAATGTAGCATGCAATGATTAACTTTTCCTTACTATAGTGCACAAACCATATTTCTTTCAATAGGGGAACATAAGAAAACGTGATGTATGTGTGATACTTTGAAAATATATCATTTTATTTTCCTTTGATAGTTGAAAAAGTTAAAAAAAAAATAGGTCTCTTCCCTTTTCTTCAATAAATGTGTGCATCTGAGTTTGGAGGGCAATGGCTGTGGGAAGATTGTGCCATAAAAACTGTACTAATGAAAACTGGAAGGAAGCAAAAGACTCCTAAGTTTCAGGTAGTCATTTTTGTATTTGCATGTGTCCTTTTTCTACATTGGTAAAACTTTTACAGTGTCCATCAGCTCTTTCAACAAAAAGTATATATAATACCATCAATGGTGGTAATTTTACACATAAGCACAAATTATGTATGTACTGTTCCACTGTACACTAAATTATCTAGGGATGCAAGTGCTGTATAAATTAACAGAAAATTTACTTTATTATGTTTTGCATTGTATGTGAGTCATGAAAAAATTTAAGATATTTAACTCCTATATATGTTTCATATCAGTCAAAAGCTAGCACCTTCTCATTGATAAAAGTGTCTCTTTTTTCTATTGTCTTCTGTATTCATGCCTGAGTGTTTACATAATAAAAAAACATGCTTTTTCTTATTATTTCCCTTCTGTTTCTCTTTCATAGAATTAGATTATATTAATTTTTTTAAAATTTTCTGTGTATAGATAGTTATATTTACCTGAATTTCATTTCAAAATAGTGTAGGAAGTGTTGCAAAATATTTATTATAAAAAGGGAGTACTGGATCAGAGAAAATAACCATTTTTTAAGATAAATAAGTTAATATATAATTATCATGAAAGCCTTTGTTAGACAAAAAGTAAATTCAGTACTCTTCATTAATAAAAGCTATTTAATTTCTATGAATGGAAAATACAAGGAAAGAGATAAGACAGAACATTCAGCTGGATAATAATCTTTATTTGCATGTATCACAAAGTGCTAAAACTCAATCTGCAAAATAGAACTGATTATATACCTAGACTTCTCCTCTCAGGTCCAAATCAATCCTGCCTTTTAGGACATTTTTAATACTAACCACTAATCCTTAGCCTGAATTAAAATGCTGAAAATATTCCTTCATACTAATTGCCCCTCATTTCCCAAAACATTACAATAGCCAAAGTTTATGGATCATGCAATCAAATTCCCCTCTCTCTCTTATTTCCTCATTGCCATTTTCACTACTTACTACAGGTTTCTAATATACCCATAATTCTTAATGGCCAGATATCAAATTTCAGAATTAAAAAAAAATCATATCTTAGAAAGGCAATATGTTTCATCTACCAGACACTATATAACCTCCAAGGAACAACCTGTTCCTAAAAATATTTCTGCAGCTAAATGTGTGAATATTTATACTAAGTAGAAAAGAATAGGGTTAAATAGCTTCATGATAGTTCAGTGCAGAAACTACCACCAAATAATTTCAGGTAATTTTGTGTTTTACCACCAAGAATGCAAAAATACTTTCATTTTTTCAGAGATTCCTTGTTTTGGAATTACAGCTAAGGGATTGTGGACTGTTATTCAAATTCTGGTGTTCTTTCATGTAAGCTAACAACTTTCTAATTGGTTTTCATGTTTTCTAACTCTTCAGCATTCCACCTTGTAAAAGCTGATTACATAAATTGGGTAACTCTTGACACATCCAACTAAAATAAAACCATCCTGATAAATTTTATAAAATTAATCAAAAAGGAAAGGAGGAGAACTGAAAATAAAACAAGCTTACAGCACCCTTCAGCATGAATCATTAGGTCAGCTTACTTTCTGACCCACGTCCTCATAGTTGTTTGGCTATTGCCCCAAAACCCCGCAAACACTGTTACAAGACTATAGCTCCCCTTAAGTGCTCCATAAATTACAACTTAAGCATTGTAAGACGTTAACGTTTCCATTCGAGATATTCTTTAAAGTTCTTCATACTGGTGAAACTACTGACATCAGCTGGTCTGAAGGACCCCCACTGATGCTAGCTACTCTTTAGGACCCCAAGAAGTGCTGACTTACCAAGGAAAGCTGTTTCCACATTCTGATTATTTCAATCCCCCTTACTCCAACCAGTCAATGATCCCAATATCCCCTTGGCCGCCACAAAATCCTTAAAAACTCTAGCACATGGCTCCTCAGGGAGACAAATTTGAGGGCCTCCTGTCCTCCTTGCTTGGCTGTCCTGTGATCACTAAATTCTTTCTTTGCTGCAAACCCTCTTGTCTCAGTGTGTTGGTATGTCACTGTGTAGTAGGCATATGAAACTTTTGGTTCTGTAACAACTTCAGAGTTGAGGGGCCAAGGGGAAAAAAGCATTCAGGGCACATTAACACCAGCTCCTAGAATTAGACTGCCACAAACACATCTGCTAAAACAGCCTGTTGTAATCCTAAGACAAATTTTAGCTAGCAGTGGCTGAAACAACTTGCCATGATTCTAAAACTAGTTTTATCTACCACCTTTATTCACCAGAGATGGCCGGCTCCCAAAAGCTTCTTCAGTGCCAGTGACCTTTCTTTCAAAATAATATAGAACATTTCTTCTTAAAGTAAGGCCCCTAATATTCTATTATTCTTCAGACAAACCAAAGACCACTCCAGTATGTGTGTTTGCCCTGAATTGCAATTATGTGATTCCCAATTAAAATTTTAAATTTGCAACATTTTTTGAATTTGACAATTTATTACCCTTCTATCCTTCTAAAACTATGCTATGCAATATAGTAGCCACCAGTCACATGTGGTTATTTAAATTTAAATAAATTAAAAGTAAATACAAATAAAATTTCAATCCCTCCATCATACTAGTTACATCTTACTAGCTCAATAACACTTATGGGATAGTGCATACATAGACATTTCCATTATTAAAAAAAATTCTGTTGAACAGTGCTGTTTGATCTGCCAAATGGTTTAGAGGCTTTTTCATAAATTCTAAAACATACAGGATATATATATCCTTAAAATGTGATTCATAGACAGTAAGAATTTGGGTAATCATACTAACTCAATATACCACCTTTTCTATGCCCCTTCTCAGTCATATTGCCACTAAAGTTTTCCATCTGAAATAACAGGAGCTACAGCAGAACATATTGGTATAAACGCAGGTGGGTGTGTAGATTTGTTGGCAGAAGTTTATAAAAGTTCTGTTTTTCTTCCTCTGGTTATTTTTTTAAGCAAAAGAAGTGGAAATGATGATTAAGGAGGAGTTTGGAGTTTAGAGGTTGCAGGTTGGCTTTTCCCTGTTTGTTTCCTTTAGCTACATTTCAAATGCATGGAATTTTATACCAAGAAGACAGAGGGTGAGACTTAAGGCTGGCTTTTGACAAACAAGTCCAACTAATGGAGAGATTCAAGTCACTGAGGTGAATTGAAGACACGATTATTAATAATGTGCCATGACATTCAAGCAGACTAAGAAGGGAAGATAAGACCCATGGGTGTAAACGGCAGTGAAGATTTGGTGGAACAATGAAGTGTAGGTGTCGTATGGTCAAACGATAGTTGAAGTTCTTCATTAGAGGGAGTGAATTACAAAGACAGAAAGTGGTAGTCAGAGAAGGAGACAGCAGGAATGGAGATGACAGAGTGGTCAAATTTATTGGTAATGACATGATCTAGGGTATGATCCTAGAAATGGCTGCCGAGATAGGATGAGCTGAGCAAGAACACTGAAAGAGGAAAAATTAAAGAAACATTAGTTTAGGACATTGAAAGAATCCTTTTAATGGGCATAAACGTCATCAGATAGTATGACCAAGCAGTGCTGGAGAGAGTGACTTTTTTTGGGGAGGAGGGAGAATTCAAGTCATAAACTGCCAATTTTTATCAAATAATTTTCTAGTTAAAAATAGAAGAGAAAGTCATAAAATGTAGATAATATAGAAATGCAAAATGGAGAAATACATCGATAACAGTAACTGCTATTTTCCTCTGCTACCCATTTTCCCCTTAGTATGGGTGAAACCACCTATCTATAGAGAGATGTTTAAAGAGGTGGTTGAAAAGGGCAAGTATACTAATGTTTGTTAACAGCACCTTGCTGATTTCAGTCAGGAAAACACAGAGAGCTGATCTGAGGTAAGAATTGATCACTTTGCCAAGAGAAAGAAAGGGGAATAGAATTCTCTTAAATGGTACACTGTTTGCTTATGACAACAAATCTAAAAAGAAGTATAAAAATGGACACTGTAACCTAAGTAGCAGGAGATGAAATTCCCTTTCAGAGCCTTTGTCAGAGGCCTCCAATTTAAACTTCCCAGCCAGACCAATAAAGCCAGACCTTTGGCAAAATCAGCTTAAAGTGGGGTGCTGCCTTCCCATTCAAACTTGTTTCAGATGATGCCAGGGTATCCACCATTACAATCAGGATGGTGATATAGACATGGCAACAAAATCCAGTGAGTCAGGTTTAATAGAGTTCTGAGAAAAGAACTTTGAGCACAGTTACTGACACATAGAAAGGTCCAGAAGAAATCCACTCGAATTTCAACTTCAAGAGTGGCCACAGAGAATAGTGAGCCATGCATATGAATGGATGAAGGAGGTACTCTCTAAAGAGCAGAATCAAGGTTTAATTAAGGAATTTTCCATATTGCTTTGGAGGTTTCTCAATTCATGTGCCACAGGTCATATTATGGACCAATGACTACTGTGCATTTCCTTCTTCTGTTTTCCAAAGCACATTATTTTATTACAACTTTGTCATTCTATCATTGTATATCTATATGGGGTAGTGGTCCTGGGAACACCTAGCAAATTTATTAGTGTGTATACTGCTAGATTATTAGGAGCCACATCTAAATCTGAGTGCATTTTCCAGATATCCTGAACTTTGTGTTGGATGTAGCATTTGATGAAACCTGGAAACTATATATATATATGTTGTGCATGATTACATGGGTGCCTAAAGGCTTGGACCATGGCTAAAACTACTGTCTCTCCTGGTATTCATTTTCTCTTTATTTTTAGTAATTGAGGCTCTTATTTCCTCTCACCACACTTACATATTTCACCTGGATGCATGGCTGCTCTTGTAGAAATTACATATCCCAGTTTCCCTTTTAGATAGATACAGCCACATAACTAGTGTTTGTCTGATGAGACAATGTGCAGAAATGTGCAAACTCTGGATTACTTTTTGTATACAAAAACACTTTCCCTACAAGCTTTTCTTCTTCTTGGTGAGACCACATCTGTGGGAAAAGCCCAGTTTTGATCATGAAAAGAAAGATAACCATCAAATATAAATCTGTCATTTTTTTTCCTTCTAGCTTCTAATGCCCCTCCTTTGTTGAAGAAAGTATTTCCTACTGAAAAATTGTATGTGGCCAGGCGTGGTTGCTCATGCCTGTAATCCCAGAACTCTGGGAGGTTGCAGTGAGCACATCATCGAAGTGCAGGAGTTTGAGACCAGGCTGGCCAACATGGCAAAACGCAGTCTCTACCAAAAATAGAAAAAATTAGCCTGGCTTGGTGGTGCATGCCTGTAATCCCAGTTACTCAGGAGGCTGAGGCAGGAGAATCACTTGGACCTGGGAGGTAGAGGTTGCAGTTAGCCAAGATCACACCACTGCACTCCATCCTGGGTAACAGAATGAGACTTGTTACAAAAATAAATAAATAAGTTTTATATATAGGCATCTTATCTTGTATCTTTTTCTCATCATTTACAGTTTCTGTTTGTTTTGACTTAGGTCTTTCTGCACTGTTGCGTGATAAGACATAAGCACATGACATCAAGTGGTCAAGTGGTATCACCAGTGAGTGTGCCAGGCCATAGGCAAACTTCTTAATCCCTAGGCCTAACTGACCTTATCTCTAAAATGTGAATTATAGTAGTGTTTACCTCATAGAATTATCTGAGGGAAAAAGTAGAAAACGAGTATGAAATGCTAATCAGAATTCTAAACAAGTATTATGGATCATCTTAATCCTGCGTTATTAACACAAAAAAATAGATTTCAATAAACTGTCTTGAAACAAATGCCAACAGTATCTTAAAAATGTAAGTGGCAAAAGAATATAACCTAATTCTATTGTTATGCAATTAAAATATGATCTCACTTTTGTAAAAATGCTGAATTCTGCAAGAATGCTCATGCATATGCCTGTATGTGTGTCTGGATATGCACAGAAAATAGTGTGTAAGGATAAGTATCACACTGTCAATAGAAACTACCTCAACAGGTGGGAAAGTGTTTTAGAAGCATATGACTTTCAAAATAGTTGTATTATGTGAGATTCTTGGTTTCTTCTTTGTTATTCTAATTAGTGTCATTTTCAGTTTAAAAGCTTCCAAAATAAAAAAGTTACAATTGAGATGCAAATTTATTGATAGATATGAATCAAAATTGTCTTCCAGTGCCTTTTACCTTATGAAAAATAAAATTGATAATTCCTTTAAAACAAGTCAGAATATTTTCTTGAAAGTCTACATCACCTTATATTCTGATCTCTTGTATGATTTAAAGTACTAGAAACCTCTTCCATGCAGTTGCTAGGTAACAGCTCTTTGGAAAACAGTAAATAGTGGAAAGTGAAGTACACCAATCTAATGCTGGGTTTTAATGTACAGAAATCAAATGTCCTTTGGAAAAGAGCTTTTAAACAGAAACATAAACCAGGGTGAATTTTAAAAACTCAATGTTATTCATTTCTATTTTATGAAGAAAAAGTTTATCACATAGACCAACTGATCAAATTGCATTATAAAATCTTTCCCATATCCTTTGCTTATTAGATTCTGTTTACAAGCAAGAGTGAGTTTACTGCTACAAAAATTGTTCTTTTTTATATGAATAGATCATATCTAGCAATCAAGTGAGTTTTATTTTGATCCAGTTAATTTAATCAATAAAATAACTACTTCTGTGTGTGTTTGTGTGTGTGTGCACCCATGTGCATGTGAACACTTCAGAAACTTTGCCAATTCAAAGACTGTGAGGCATTCAACCACTAAATGGCTAAGAATAAATTTAAATAAACCTTTAAAAGTCACTTAGTTTCACCAGATCTAAATGTAAGAATGCTTATTAAATGCATAGCATCTAACCCAATTTGAGATTTGCAATTTTCTGTAAAACAAATTTGTTTCAATAATATTATAAGTAAAAAGCATTTTTTCCTAATTGCTATTTATTTTAGCACTATAATTTTTTTTGATGTTTCAGACTATTAAATGTTCAAAAGGTTGGTCAAATTTCCTCCACCCTAGTGCATAACAGTTTCAATTTAATTAACCTCCTTTTCTTTTATACCACTCAGAAAAACGTAGCAGTCTTACATTTTTTGAAAAATTATTTTCCTCAAAACTCCAATTTCTTTAGGTTCTAACCAAGAGTATTCTTTACAGCTTATGATATTATAAAAGATACTTACTGAAGCTTCTTTTTAGTAATAAAATAATATTAAATAATATTTCTGCTTTCATGCTAAGTGATACCTATGTATTATTAAACCCCACAAAAGTTTTATGATATATATTGTTAAGTAGTTTTCAGATATCAGAACAGTGAAGTAACTTGGCTAAATTCATTACTGTTAAATTCAAACTATCTACAAATAACTCTACAAAAGCTATACAACTCTAAAATTGATTAACCAGTACTTAAACTAGGAAACATAATGTAGTGGTGAACTTACTGTAGTAGTCTTTCCCTCTCTAGAAACCACTTAAAGATTACCACTTGCTACCAGATGGACAAATGGCTGGAGCAGCCATTATACTGAACTGATGACTGAGAAAATACAACCACCAGGCTCCCCAAACACCTATTATATAATAGGGAAGTTTGAGGTAATGTAGGCAAGTTTGCCCTTGAGATCAGTTTCATTCCTTTTCAACCACAAAAAAAAACACAAAAAACAAAATTATAGCTGGACTAAAATAATTTGAGTGACTGATTCAAAAAGATTTTGAAAGATCTAAAGAAGATTTATTAGCAAATAAATATGGTAATAAATGTTAAAAAGGAAATAATTGCATATACATTAAGAGGATATAAGAATACCTTGCCTGCTCTGAGGAAATGAAAAAAGCATCACTTAAGGAAATAATGTTTAACCAAAGATTTTAAGGATAATTAAGAAAAGTTGTTTGAAAGGTGAAGAAAGTATACAGACTTTCTTAAAAATAATATTGGAGGGGTAGGAAGAAATGGATATGTTTATGGAAATACATTAGCAAAGAAAGGGATCTGAAGATTAAGGAAGAAAAAATATTGCTGAGGTTGCTGATAGGGTATGAGGTAATGGGGGACTCAGCAAAGATATGAAAAGCAAGTCCTTCAATTATAATAGGAAAAAGCAGGAAGCAATAAGTAAAGATAAATTAACGTTTAGAAAATAAGTTGCAAAATTTAAAGTTATTTTCATGTATTGGCTTCCCATATCTCTGTGTATTAGAAATAAGATAAATTTGAAATAGTAATTACAAGAGCAAGAGAATAATTTGATTAAAATAAAAAACAACAAAACCCCCATAACGTTAAGGGCCTCTTTGAGCTGACTGAACGTGAGTTTACGGTAACACAAATCTGACCCACCGGGAGTGCCAGTCAAAGAATGGAAAAAAAAGGATCAATGTACATGGAATTTTGTTTGTTTGCATGTGTGTTTATTTTCGATCAAAGCTATGGGAAAAAAGTGAAAACAAAAGAAATCAGAACACTGACATGAGGCTGACCAAATGAAGTGGCAGACTACAGGGTTCAGGTTCTTTAAAGAGGGAACAATAGAAGAAATGGAACTGAGGCACAGGAGGAATCTAGACTGATGATGCAATGGAGTAATAGTTCTCAAGCTACTTGTGATGAAGGACCAGTTTTCTTTTATTTTAATTGTAAAATAAAAAGAAAGAATGGGTTGTATGTAACCCATTGCAAGCACACAGGCAGCTCATGCCATATGTGATTCACCTATAATTTTGATGTAGCCCAAACTAGTCTATATGCTTTCCAAAGAGACAGTTCGCAAATTATGCACTTAGATGCTGTGGCAATCTCACATCACTATCAAAATTTCCAAAAGCCTGCTCTCAATTGCTGTATTTATCATGGTGCAGCTTTTGTAGCTTGATAAAAGTCTGTGGAATGAAACTGGTCTTGGTACCACACTTTGAATAGCAGTGCATTAAAAGTCTTGATGAGGTTGAAGGAGAGTGGTTGAATAAGCAAAATGGAAAGAAGATTGAATTTGGATACTTTCTGGGGTGAATAGTATAAATAAGACTGGAATCACTGGGAGTGATGACAGGGTCCAAGTATATCTTCTATTATACAACATTTTTATTTTAACTCTCAGGAAATTCTTGTCATTAAATTAAAAAAATAATCTTTTGAATCAAGCATTCTGTGAAGACTAAAATGTAACTTGAGCAATTGCAGAAATGCAATATAAAGTGGGAATATGTATTCAACGTTGCCCTTTGCTTGATTTAAAGAATCATTGGATTTGGGGTCACAAGGCATGAGTCTGAATCCCTTGGATGTAAGTATGTCAAGTCTTTGGCCAGCTATACATGGTATTAAATTAGATAAAAATGCACAGTTATTTTATCAATCACAAAAAGCTATAATTATTATGTAGTTTACCATATTTTATATTACACTTGAAATGTGCTGAGAGTAGACCTTTAATATTCTAACCACACACATTTAAAAGAGAACTATGTCAGGTGATGGATGTGCTAACTAACTTGATAGTGTAAATAATGTCATAATATATATGTACATCAAATCATCACATTGTACACCTTAAATTTATACAATTTTATTTATACCACAATAAAGCTGCAAGAAACTAAAGCTGTTAACTTCAACTGAAGTGACTCAGGAAAGCATACAGTAAGCTATAAAGCCCATAACAAGTAAAGTTTTGTTTAATAAAAATAAATAATACATAGAAATATGCATTTATGTGAGGCTACCTATACCCTTCCCTTCCCAACAAGGAAAGATACTATAATTTGCCTGATCCTCCCAGAGAAGCAACAACCCACAGCCAAATTACGATTGTCATGTATAATCTGTTACAACTGTTTTTGGCAACCCCTGAATTAGGCTTTTAGAACCCACTTTTTGGTCACTGGTTATCTTTTGGAAGTCTCCCACAACAACCTAATCTTCGTTCCCTCTTCCTCCAAAATGTGTATTCTTATAGAATAAGAGATTCAGAGACATTCAGATAGACAGACAAATTGATAGATGTTACTATCAACTAGATATTCACCTAATAATCCAAATAAAGTAACACATTAAAAGATTGAAATTTCAGTTTCACCAAGAGGAATATGCACTTTAAAAAGGAATTCTTAATGCGAACTGAGGTTTATTTACTCAGACAACTGAGCCAAACGTTTTGTCTTGTTGGGGTCCTACCTACTCTGAATTGCCCTTCTTCCACATCACCAACTCCAGCCACCCCTAAACAGCCCACACAACTCTTCAATACGATATTCACATCAGCAGATCCCAAAACTGAAATGGGTTTGACATTCCAATCATGTACTATCACACACTATTTCTGACCTGTACAGCATGCTACTGTACTGAATACCGTAGGCAATTGTAATGCAATGGTGAGCATTTCTGTAACTAAACATGTCTAAACATAGAAAAGGTACAGTGAAAATATGATATTACAACCTTTGGAGCCACCACTGTATATGCAGTATATTGTTAACTGAGATGTCATTATGCAGTACATGACTAGACATAAAAAGTCAAATTGCTACTAATTTCAAAATATGAAAAATCCCCATAACTCATTAAGAAAAAAAAATCACCAAACATAAAATAAGGTCACAGGAATAAATTTTATATACAAATGCAAAAATTAAACACAAACAATGTACAACCCTGTGTAATAAATAAAGATTGAAAATTAAAATGAAGAATTAGAGGCAATACCACATATCTCTTAAAAGCACACATTCTGGAGAGAGAGAATGTAGATTCAAGTCCTGTCTCGACTATTTAGTATGGCGCCATTTCTGCATTAAAATACATATATATATATGGATCTGTTTCCTCATCTGTAAAATAGAAATAATAACATAAGCTGTGTGTGGTAGCCAGCCTCCAGAATTGCCCCAAATAATTTTTACCTACTGGTATTCATGCCTATTCTGTTCCCTCCTACACAGAATACTGCTGAACTGTATAACCATTAGGATATTGCAGAATAACAAAGTTTGCCACCTATGGCTATGCCATAAAAGGCATTGTGGCTTTGCCTTGCTCTCTCTTGGATCATCTGCCCTGGGAAAAGCCAGCTGCCACATCATGAGGACGTTCGAGCAGCCCAGAGGAAAGGTCCACATGGTAAGAAACCAAGATCTCCTACCACCAGCCAGCACTAACTTGGGAGCCATGTAAGTAAACCACTTTGAAAACAGATATTTTACTGAGGTCAAGCTTTTAAGTAAATGAAGTTATTTGATAACTGCAGCTACTTTAAATAACTGACATCTTCACTGTAACATCATAAATATCCTGATTATTACTCTCCCAAACTCCTGACCCACAGTAATAAATTTACATTGCTGTTTATATCACAATGTTTTGGAGTCTTTCTGCAGCAATATATAACTAATATACTAGCTTATGAGATTGTAATGAGAATTCAGTTAACCTATAAGTAGTGCCTTAGAACAGTAGACCTTGCACGGTAAGCACTACAGGTGTTGACTTCCACTAGTATTATAATTATAATAATTATTATTATTTTTTTTTGAGACGGAGTTTCGCTCTTGTTACCCAGGCTGGAGTGCAATGGCATGATCTCGGCTCACCGCAACCTCTGCCTCCTGAGTTCAGGCAATTCTCCTGCCTCAGCCTCCTGAGTAGCCGGGATTACAGGCACGTGCCACCATGCCCGGCTAATTTTTTGTATTTTTAGTAGAGTCATCCATGTTGACCAGGATGGTCTCGATCTCTTGACCTCGTGATCCACCCGCCTCAGCCTCCCAAAGTGCTGGGATTACAGGCGTGAGCCACTGTGCCTGGCCCTATAATAATTATTGTAGTTGTTATTTTTCACTCTACCAAAGGGCAAAAGTTAATATTGCCCATTTGTTAGAGAGTAAGTTATGTATTTTTGGAGAGCAAATTGGTGTTGTGTATTAAAAACCACAAAAGTAAGAATACCATTTAACGTAGAAATTCCACTAATCATATTCACATTAGTAATATTTACAAATAGCTAACACTTTTTCAGTTGCCTTATTTTTCATTCCTCATTGGAAGCAGAGTTAGCATTCCTCAAGAAGGATTTAGCTATTGCAGATTTATCAATTTAGTCCTTATGACTGATTATACAGAGTAGCATGATGGCTTAAATAAGAATTTGGCATAAATGAAAGTGACTTTATGAAAATATTAAATGAGCTTGATCATGGGTTACAAAATGTAGCAACAGACCAACACATACTCATAAATTTATACATATATTTTGCTAACAATGTTTCACTTCACATAAAAACAGAGTATCATAATCTACACAGACATAACTTATAAAGGTGACTAACATGTTCACTGCTTAGATATAACCATTCACAAATTTTATCATGGTATTAATTATGTTTGATTATTTGGATCTCGTTAAAAATGAGAAAATAAAAAAATCTATAAATTAAAAATCATCAACAAACCCGTCTTCTACCTAGTATTATATATTTCTTTATAGAGTGAATTAAAAAGTTCTTCCTAATCTTATCACTGCCTTGTCTTCCATCCCCAGTTCCTACAATCCTCTATCTTGCTGCAGCCATATTAAGTTTTTTAAGTTCCTGTTAATTCACCATACCATTTTCTACTTTGGTTTCTTATTGTATGGCAACATTCAGGAATTACTCATATCTGCATTTATTTAAATGTAACCTATTCCTGTGTCAGTTTATAACTTATGTGTCCCTTTGCCAAAATTCACCTATCATACCTATATTGCCACCCTATTTGAAGCTTTCCTTGATGTTTGCATTTTTTTCCCTTAACAGTCACCTAAGTACTTACTTGCTCAAACCATCTTTCCCACTAGAACGTAAGCTTCAAGAGGGCATTAGAGCTTCAGTAACATGATACTAAGAATCCTTTAATTTTGCCATTCTGTGTGTGTAATGGTATTGCTTTCCAATCTTCATTTTGCTGATTAGTAATATTGAGAATCTTTTCATATGCTTAGTGTTCATTGGTGTGCCCTTGTATGTGTATAAAATGTCCATTCAATTCTTCTACCGATTTTCAATGGTTCATTTGGACTCTTAAAATTGAATTGTAGGAGTTCTTTATATATGTTTGGATTCAAACTTTACTCAGATATATTCATTGTGAATCTTTTTATCCCAGTCTGAGGCTCGCCATTCTTTGAAATTGTCTTGTGAAGAATGGAAGGTTTAATTCTGATGAAAGCTAATTTTTCTTTCTCTCAATCTCTCTCTCTCTCTCTCTCTCTCTCTCTCTCTCTCTCTCTCTCTCATGGCTTGTAGTTTTTGTGTGTCCCAGCAAAGAAATATTTGCTACACAAGATTGTGAGAGCATTCCTCTATGTTTCATTTTAGATATTTAGTAGTCTCACTGTTTACATTTAAATCTATAATTTATTTCAAGTTAATATTCAGTATGTGGTGTGAGATAAGGCTCAAGACATACACGCTTTCCAGAAGGATATAAAACTGATCCAGAACTAGCTGTTGAAGACTGTGACCTCTCCAAAGTAATTAACTTGTCATCTTTGTTGGAAATACAGAAGTTGATCTACTTCTGGACTGTATTCTGTTCCATTGGTCTATTTGTCTACGATTATGATAATTCCATTCTGTCTTTAATACTTCAGTATTACACTGAAGCTTCAAAACAGGTACTACAGATATTCTGACAAGAATCTTCTTTTTCATAGTTGTTATGGCTATTATCATTTCCTTATATTTTTATATCATTTAAAATATGATTATTAATATTTCAAAGAGCCAGATATAATTTTAGTTGAAATATATATTGACTCTATAGGTTAAATTGGACATAATTAACGTGTTAAAAATACTGAATCTCTAACTCTTTGAAATGCCACATTGTCAACTTAAGTCTTTACTAAATTTCTCTCAGCAATGTTTAGTTTCATTATATGAGATTTGCACATATTTTATTAAGTTTTCCCATATCTATTTCATACTTTTGATAAATTTTGAAGGTTAATTTAAATTTCTAAATTATCTTTACAAGTACAGAAAAATAAAATTGATTTCTTTATAAGGAAGATCATTTTGATGTTCCTAACTTATTAATTAGTTCTACTAGCTTTTTTTAATAGATTCATTACCATTTTTAAAGAATGTTCACTTAGTTTAAGAATAAAGATAGTTTTACTATTTCCTTTCTAACATGTACACTAACATTTATTTAATTTGCCTTATTGCACTGATTAGGATCTTCAGTACAGTATGAATAGAAGTAGAGCAGACATCTTTGACTTCAATATTAGAGTTAAGTACTCAGCCTATAATTATCAAGTATAATAAAAATATGATGTTGGTTTTCTTCTATTTCCAGTATGCACAAATTTTTGTTAAAAACATTACTAATTTTTAAAATGCTGTTATTGTATCTGTTGATGTGATTATTAAGCTTATTTTCCCCTTTAATGTATTAATATGGTGAACTGTTCTGATTTTAAATGTTATGTGACTATCATAGCCTTGAGATAAACCCTACTAGGTAACAGTATGTTCGTTCTGTATATTACTGAATTGGATTTGCTATTGATTTGTTGGAAGATTCTTGCATCTGTGTTCATAAAAAGTATCAGATTGCAATTTTCTTTTCTCATGATGTCTTTGGCTTTGGCCTAATCAAATAATGCTGGCCTTACAAAATCAGTGTAATTTTTTTTCTCCTCTCCTTTATTTTCTGGATATGAGCTTGTAGAGAAGAGGTTTTATTTCTGCCTTAATCATAATCGAAATTTCCCATTTATTGATATATCTAGTCATTTCAATTTGACACTGGCCAATGTGAATGTTACGTTATACAATGTTTACGTTTGGTTTTCTTTCTTTTAAAATGGGGTGCTTCAATTTTGGTAGAATTAGTTTCATATCTTGAAGCCCTGCTGGATTTTTAAGCTTTGCAAAGGCAGTGTTAGTTGGCAGAATTCTAAGAATCAAGTCTTAAATGAGATTATAGATTAAGTGGATATCTTCATTGCAGACTGGTGAGACCTTGACCAGGGGGGTTACACAACCCATTCCTGGAATCTTGACCCATGGAAACACAGATAATAAGTTTGTGTCATTGTAAATTGAAAAGTTAGTGGTAAGCTTTTATTACTGAAAACTACTACTGATCTATTTACAGAACCCTTCACTCTGGGCTAGGTCAACCTTACTAGCCAACTATGTCTCTCATAAGATTTCGAATGCCCTGCTGATTGCCAAGGTCCTTCTACTATGTCTGCTCAGAGTGTGACTATCTCCCCACCCTGTATGAGCACTGGGAATTTTTCTGCTTATGATTCTTTGGTTGCTTTTAGCCTGGCTTTTAGAGTTTCATTTTGTACATGTGTGACCTAATACATAGAAAAAAATTATAAGGAGCTGTATTTAGATTTCTGCTGCTCTTTTTCTGTGTTACTCTCTCCTCTAGAATTCTTTTTTTTTTTTTAATTTGCCACAACATGATGGAACATTAAACTTGGTACTTGTAAACTATTTCACTGATTTTGGCATATTTTATTTTACAAAGTTGTATTATTACTTTTTTAAGTGGATCTTTTAAATTGTTTATTCTGTATAGTACAGTAATTAGATGTTAAGTGTCAAGCACTGTGCAATCACTGGACATATAAAGCACTTAAACTCATATTCTGGTGTTAAGTAGACATTTAAATGACTATAAATCAATTAGTTCAGTACTATAAAAGAATTTGTATTAAATGTGAAGATATATGAAAAAGTGAGAGTAGCAAAGATAAATTAAAATGGTTTTCTCAATCTCCTTTGGTTCCTGTAGTCAACTGATTTTTAAGTCTACAGAAAATATATAAAATGTTTTATGTATCTGTCTCACTCCCCATTTTCTATTATGATAGCTCCCTCAGTATCTCTCATCTAGACAACTATAATAGCTTCCTATATAATCACTCCTATGGGGTTCTTTTTGTCCTCACTGCACTCAACATTTCCCTAGAGTTATTTTGTCATCTAGTAAAAATTTCATGCCTTTACCTAATATGTTCATTGTTCTCACACAACTTCTCCAACAAAATCTTAGTAAAATTTAATTTACAATCACATGTAAACACACGGATGCATACACATTTATTTGTGTGTGTGTGTATGCGCACAATATGAAGTTCCAAGGCAAGGTGATTTGAGGCAATGATAGTTTTAAAATCCCATTCTAAAACTGTCATCTCCACTGGCTGGCCATTCTATTGTTAAGATCTCATTCATTCTGTTGCTTTTAAAAAATATACTTTCAGAGACTCTTTTCAAAGCAAAAACAATTACTTCTGGGATGGGGAAACTAAACCATGAAAACCTTTACTCTCTATTGTAGGTGTATGAGATTGACTAAATTCATCAAGCAATATCCAGTGAGACTAGAGCATAACTGGAATCATTGGTTGGATATACATGGAGGGCAAGAAGGACAGGAAAAGGAGACTGTAAGACTCCAGCTAAAGCCCTATGTAGTAAGGATAAGCTCATTGGAGTGGTATTCTTGGGAAGCATATAAAAGTACATTGGCTTTTTTAAAGGGTAAGAGGTAAAGGCAATGAGAAAAGTTGTCACTGGAATTGACAACTATTACATCTTGTCCATCATTATGTCACTAGTGCCTAGAACAACAAATTGATCATAGTACAACTCTAGAAAAAAATGAAAAAGTAGTCAAGAGTGAAAGAGAGCATACCTGGTCTTTTTCATAAGACATTTATATCAAGGAACTACTTGGCAGACTAAGTATCATAGGTGTAGGACATGATAGAATATGTCTCGCGCTTTCTAAAAAAGAACAAGTATTATTTTACTCTGGTACTCAGGACCAAGAAATTTGGTGTTTCGGAATATACAACTATAAAAAACATTAATGAAGAGAAACAAAAAGATTCTTTTAGTTAATTAAGTCATTAAGTGGCTCACAAGAAAATGGCTTGACATACCTAATGTCCAGTGCCAATTTAATCAAATGTCAAGGAAAATAAACAGGAAATATGGCCTGGAAACCTTTTGCAACATTTAAATTTTTAAATTTTCACTTAAAAATAATCAACACCAATGTTAATTTCTTGTTTTGATTAAATGGATGACGGTTATATAGACCACATTAACATTAGGGGAAGCTGTGGTATGCAGAGGGCATATGGAACTCTTTGTACTAGCTATACTGCTTCTCTGTAAATCTAAAACGATTTAAATTTTTAAAAAGAAAAAATGTTAATGCAGTAAAAATAAAATTTTGATTTCATACTGAATTTTAAAATACAGATTTAAGGAAAATCTGAGGGACAACTGATAACATTTGAATATAAACTGGATCCACAAAATTATTATTGAACATTTTAGGGGTAAAAATTTTAGCACTGCTGTGCAGCAGAATTTCCTTTTTCTTAAGAGAGCTATGCTGAAATAAAAATGTGTGTGTATTTGTGTATGCATAAAAGGGATTAGTCAAATGTGGTAAAATGTTAACAGTTTTTGAATGTAGATGGAAAGAATACGGTTTTTTTTTTTAATTGTATGAATGTTTTAAACAGTGTAAGTTTGATTTTTTGAAAGTAAAAAATAGTGAGGAATGACATTAAAAAATTAAAGATTCTCCAGACAGTGCTGGGTTTGAACATGGCCTTATGTTAGGTAGTTTCTGATATTCTCCATAATTATTTAAAAAAAAATCAAAGAGAAAAGATTTCCATCCATAAAATTGAGAAATTTTCAAAGGTCTGATGTTTTATATTTTGAAAATATAACAACTCTAAGCATTATGTTCTTAAGTAGGTTGTAAAAATGAAGTTTAAAATGATGTCTATGTGGGTGTTACATGGGAAATGAAGAAATCATTCAGCATGAAAAACTCACACTTTACCATTTGGTGAAAGTCAAGCCTGCACATCCATATGTTATTTAGAAACAGCTAAGATGATTTCCAATATTTATATTGCTTGGAAATATTTTCCCACTCTTTTTTCTTGGGTAGGAAAAAGTGATGCATTGGAATATCTAGTGATTTAGTACAAAATAGTTGATAGCTAAGCTGAGCAAATCCTTCATTTTCTGGTCAAATAATTTCTCCAAGATATATGCATGCATGTGTGTGTACTTTAAATATTATTATTTTTATAATGGGAATCACACTCTACTATAAGAAAGATACGTGTTTAAACAATATTGTTGATAATATTCCTAAAAATACATATACTTTTGCTTGGACTTTTAACTTCTTATTGTAATTAAAAATGTTTAATTGTTAGAAGAACTAACTCCTACTGTTCTAGTATAATGACGCATTCTTCTAGGCAGGTTTGAATTGTGAAGTGCAAAGTAGGGTTTCATTCAGTTGACACTTTACTATTGAGATATGATTCTACTTTTCATGAACAAACTACAATCAAATTCTGTTGCATATGAAATACCATAACCAAAGCATGGAAACCATCTCAAGGGTAGACTTTGGACTAAAAAAATAGCATGGAAAATAGACATTTTCATTCACTCATTTGTTTTTACATTCTTTACTCCTACTTGTGGGTGAAAATTTGCCAATTCAATTTTTATTTCTTCTCATATCTGTTCAAATGAAGTGGAAAATTTTCATAGGACTAAACAGTTTTAAGAAAATTGAATAAGGAAGAGAGAACTGAATATTCACAAGTGATATTAATGAGAGGATAGAGATATTGTGTTTATCTAAATTTAGCTATTTACTCCTAAAACATGAATTCGCCTCCCACTGATTTTCTGAGTAACTTCATCTGACTAGGAGACAAACATCAAATTTCATTTAGCTGAAATTGATTAATCGAAGAGCACCATTTATGTTTAAAGTTCATTCAAGGTTTTCTAATGAAGAAGTTCTCCTCCTAGTAAAGTACATATTGTTTTATTTTTTCTTTTGGGGTGTGTGCATGTATATGTGTGCGTGTGTGTGTGTGTGTGTGTGTGTGTGCATTTAATGATTTGGGAAATGCAAAGTAGAGAAGAAAAGATGAAGTTGATTTTAGTCTGATTAAATATTGAGCTACAGAAACATGTCTGATAACTGAATGCCATAACCTTGTGCCTTTTAGTCATGGTTTTGCAACTAAGGAGGGGAATTTATAAAGGGCTCCACAAAATGGAGGCATAAGGTTTTCCCAGGCGATTGTAGATCAGATATTCAACCATAGAGAAGACCTTACTAGACTCACTTGTCCCACAGAGCTTGACAGAGAATACAAGATGTTACAAAAACACATTTTTGTATTAGTCATGTCTATGGCACGCTGCCATTGCCTCTGTCATATGTTTCAGTACCAATTACCACTTTCAGCAAAAATATTATATTGGTACCAAAAAAAAAGTCTCTCACTGGTAAAAAATAATTTAACATTACCAAAGCTATTTTGCCATCTGACTCTTGAACCATAAAAGGTGACAAAAACTATTCACAAGAAATAATCTTTAAAGAATAATGATATTGTAAAAAGATACTGGCATATATATACTGGTAAAAGAAAATGAGTTTCGGCTGACAATGGAGGTATAAAAGTGGAGTTGCCTCCTGTGATACACAAACAGCAATCGCTGTTGCAAATGTGCTGAGGGACATGAAGTACAGCAGTGAGCTTATGGATACAACTTGTGAATACCCAGAAAAAGATGAAAAGGGACTTTTTACAAACAGCCCAGGTGACAGATGATAATGGCATAGACTAGGTTTGTGAAGTGGCAGTAGATTAGGCAGTGTAACCAACAGGAGAAGATGTGGGATTGGATGCAGAGAAGGAAAGAATGACTCACAGGTTTTTGATTGAGTTCTAAACAGATGGCACTGGGAATAATGGGTGAGAAACAGGTTTTAGGTCAGAGAAAAATCAATAACTATTTTTAAACATCTTAATTTTAAGAGGGCTGCTAGAAATCTAATAAGAGATACTGACCATGCAGTTGAAGATTCAAAACTGAAGCTCATAGTGGATATTGAAGAAGAGCTTTAATTTTGCAATTTATATAAATGGATGAGATCCTCTAAGGAAAAGGTGAATAGAAAGAAAAAAATATCTTTTTAATTTTCCTTGTAGAGATTCTGATGATATGTGGAGAATGGCAATTTTATTTCTTGTTCTCTGATGCTTATACCTTTTACTTTTTTCCAGCTTCACTGACATTCTTATGATTTCCAGAAAAATACTGAATAAAAGTAATTTTAGTAGACACCTATGGTTGTACTTAAATGACAGCTTTTCAGTATGTGGTCATTAAATATAATTTTTTATTGGTTATTTTGAAGACAACTCGTCTTGGGTTAAGAAGTTCTTTGGTCCTAGCTTTTCAATAGTTTTTTTTTTTTATTGTTAATGAATGTTGAATTCTTTCTCAAATACTTTACGATATTCATTAAAATTATGATATGGTTATTTCTTTTAACATGATCTATTTATGGAATAATTTCAACTTGGTGATTATGTATTCTTTTATAAATATATTACTCCTTTTGTTTTGCTAAAATATTTTATATAATTTTCCAACTCTGTTAACCAATTAAGTTAATCTCTAAATGTCATCTCCAAAACTATCCTTAATAAGTTTTGTATCAAGGCTGTTATTCCCATAAAATGAGTTGGGAAGATATCTTATATTTTCTATTTTCTGAGAAAAAGTATGTAAGCTCAGAATTATATACTTTTGAAATCTCTCTTATAAAATGTTTGTAAAGCATTATGGGCGAGCCCAGTTAGTTTTCCTCCAAACAATATAAATTTGTTATGAAGATTACGAATAGGTACTCAATATATAAATTATATCAATTCTCAAATAGGTATCACTTACGGATGGCTTAAAAACTAAAAAAAAGCCTTCCAAGTATCCTTTTCAGTATTACAATGACATGAGAGGATTGTTTCTCATATCATCCCCAATTTACAACTTGAATACTCGAGCTTAAAGATTTGAAGAAGCCTGAGGTCATGCAGTTAGTACAGAGGACAGCAACTACACATCACCATGAAATGTCTCATTCCAGAATGTGCCATGTCCATCATGTTATTCTGAAAAATTTATTATAAAAAGGACAATTTGCTGAAAGTTAACTTTGCTTACTTTTTAAACATAAATTATAATCGTGATTATATTTCCACAATTTAGGGTAAATTGAAGGAGCTATTTAAATAAATGGAAATACAAATGTCTCATTTCATATCTTATGAATATGAGAATCTGCTTATTTAATATCTATGTGAGTAAAAGGACAAGAATACAATAAATATCAAGTAAATATGATTTAACATTAATTATTATTTTATCACCAACAATATTAGTTATCTACTACCACAGGACTAGTAACCTCCAAACTTAAGTGACTTAACCACCACTTTATTTCTCAAAATTATGTGAGTCAGCAATATTCTTTTGGTTGGCTGGTAAATAAGTTGGAAGCTGAACAGGTGAGGTGCTGCATGGATGAGCCTCACTTTCCATGTGATTTTTCATCCTTAGAGAGGCTAAAATGGGCTTCTTTACATGTAGTCTCTGGGAAATGTTCCAAAACAGCAAAAGCAGAACCAGTATGGCCTTTTAATTCTTAGCTTCTGATGTTACAAAGCGTAATTTAGCTTCTGATGTTATACAGTGTAACTTTTGTTACATTATATTGGTCAAAGTAAATCACAAGGCAAATCCCACATTCAAAGATGGAAAAATAGATTTCACCTCTTCATGGTAAAAAGCTGCTAAATCACGTGGCAACTGGGCATAGACAGACACATAGATCATGGTTTCCTCAGGGCCACTATTTTAACAATCTTTTACACAAACTAAGTGACAGCTTGATGCCCTGCCTTTTGAAAGGTAAAGTCCGTAATTTTTTAACCTTATGCTGAGATATAAAATACATGATGTTGGTTTGAGAGCCTCATACATCACTCTAAACCCTTTTTGCGGCATTTTAATGAAACTAGGATGCCTTCATCTTTACAGAATATAAAAAGAGATCCTCTGAAATGTTGTAATCTCAGTCATAAAAGAATGTAGGCACTAATAAAAAATATTTCATCAGATGTCAAAATGAGAAATATTGAGATAAATTGTTGGGATAGAATGTGTAAATAATCCATTCATTTTGATGGTATTAAAATAATGACAAAGAGAAGAAAATAAATTAATGCAAATAGTCTGCATTTTTTTTTAGCAGCAGACTTTTTCAACAACTTTGATCTCTCTGTGGAAACATACCAATGGCTTGCTAAAGAAGGGAGAAAGCACTAAAGTCTGCTCTGAATTTTAGTTAAGATACACTCAAAATCGGCCGGGCGCGGTGGCTCAAGCCTGTAATCCCAGCACTTTGGGAGGCCGAGGCGGGTGGATCACGAGGTCAAGAGATCGAGACCATCCTGGTCAACATGGTGAAACCCCGTCTCTACTAATACAAAAAATTAGCTGGGCACAGTGGCGCGTGCCTGTAATCCCAGCTACTCAGGAGGCTGAGGCAGGAGAATTGCCTGAACCCAGGAAGCGGAGATTGCGGTGAGCCGAGATCGCGCCATTGCGCTCCAGCCTGGGTATCAAGAGCGAAACTCCGTCTCAAAAAAAAAAAAAAAAAAAAGATACACTCAAAATCACGAATTGTCTTTTGAAAATACATACTGTTTTAAGGTCCTGATATAATATCCATTTATAGAACACTTAATATGTTTCAGACATTATTTATTAAATCCTTACTATTAACCCTAATAAAACAGAGACATCATCTGTATGGACTTTTAATAGGCAGGAAATAAGGCTCAAAATATTAATCTGCCTACCTGTCTTCAGACAGGAAATAAGGCTCAAACTATTCATCTGCCTACCTGTCTTAAGACAGGAAATAAGGCAAAAAATATTAATCTGCCTACCTGTCTTAAGTGGTGGCACTCAAATTTAAAGTCATCTTTTTTTACATTTCACTTAGTGCTAATGTCATTACTGCCATTCAAAAATTTTGTCATAGCAAGTCATCACCATGTATATTGAAAATTTTTCAAAAATATTCCTTTTCCCTTTTCTTAAATAACAAAAAGATAAGGCAGCCTTGTTACAAAGGTCTTTTTAATAAATTTGATGAATGCTAATAATATATGTAACAGGTTGTAGATGGAGTACTTTACATGTATTTTTCCATTTAATTTTATGAAGCCTTTTACAAAAGAGGTATTGTTATTTTTAATTTTCAGTTTAAGAAATAGCCTTAGAGAGGCCCTAGCACCTATCATACTATATAAATCAGAATCACTATGATCAGTACTATAGAAATTATTCCAAAAACATGCTAATATGCAACCACAGTTGGAAGCCATTACTTTAAATTGTTTACTATATATAGTTAGAAAAAAAAAATTGATGATATAAATTTGGGGATGGCTAGAGCAAACTGAATAGCAACCATTTCATAATTTTCTTATCATTATATCAAAATTTCCCAGTATTTACAATTTTTCATTTCAAAATCATATACTAATAGGTAAGAATTTAAAGATATGTTAACACATTTTCAGAAGGAAATACATTTTGTTGACACATTGCTAAAATGAATTACATTTTAATGACTTTTGGTGCTTTAGACCAAAAGTGCTTTAGTTAGAATATAATATAAAACATGGGGTCATTATGATTGGAGGAAAACATGCATATAGACTACTGCTTAAATCAAAATTAGCTTTTTCTTTTACAGAAGCATTTAAGAAAAAAAATCAAGTACAATTTTGCTGTTCAATTTTCTAACAAGTCAAAGTAAAATATCATGTGATCAATCATTTTAAAAGCAGTAACTTCAAAAATTTCACATGCATCTTTTTCTTGAATTCTTTTCAAAGTCTACTCCCAAAATTAACTGTATTTAAATATATCTGAGTAAATTTCAATGTGTTAGTGTATTGCATGGTAAGCCTACGTTTGTATTAAACAATAATCTATAGCCAAGTATTACCCAACTATGTGTAAATCTATGTATAAATGAGTAGATACCGCACTTGAAATTTGTGTCTATATTATGCATAAATATCCTATCCTACTACTAATATATTTAGGCTTATTAAGGTATCCAGGAAGTTAAGCTACTAAAATCACCAAGTTATATAAAAAATTAAGACCCAATTAAAAATATTATTTTGTCACCTATTAAAGTAGATAAATCCTCTCAAATCAAGTAAATGATTTTTAATGATCATTTTCAGTTCTTTAGAATGTTGAATATTTTAAGTTGCCACTTATTTCAGAGACATAACTCTTAAACCACTATAAGAGTTTCAGGAAATTCAATGGATCTCATTCAAGATAAAAACTTACCAGCAAATTTGATGTGAAATTTATTTTCAGGCTTTAATATCTGGACATACAAAGGACAATTTGGAGCAAAATCTTTCACAGCCCATGCTCTCAAAATTGTTTGGTGATCCTGAAATGATCAACATAAAAATATCTTGTCATAAGTTATCATTTTTATAACACATAAAGTAAAAATAAGCAATCAGCTTGCTTGGTCACATCCATAGTTAACACTTAGACACAAAAATCACTGTGAGGACTTATTAAGGGCACTTGTTATTCTTTTTTTTAATTGTACTTTAAGTTCTGAGGTACATGTGCAGAACACGCAGGTTTGTTACACAGGTATAAAGGTGCCATGGTGGTTGGCTGCACCCATCACCCCATCATCTTCATTAGGTATTTCTCCTAATGCTATCCCTTCCCTAGTCTCCCACTCCTTGACAGTCTCCAGTGTGTGATGTCCCCCTCCCTGTGTCCATGTGTTCTCATTGTTCAACACCCACTTATGAGTGAGAACATGCAGTGTTTGGTTTTCTGTCCTTGTGTTAGTTTGCTGAGAATGTTGATTTCCAGCTTCATCCATGTCCTTGCAAAGGACAAGAACTCACCCATTTTATGGCTGCATAGTATTCCATGGTGGATATGTGGGGCATTTACTATTTCTATAAAAGAAGGTAATAACAGCTAATTCAATCATAGCTAATTACCAGCACTTAGAATATTAGCAAAGGTTAAGAGAAAAGTAGCTAGACAGACTTAAAAATAATTTTCCTAGAAAATTCCTGCAGTCAGAGCCTTCAGACATGTAGCACAACTAATAGTTTGTAGTAGGAATTTCCAAGGAGAAATAAAAAATGTACATATAATGTCAACATGCTTAGAAAATTACTTTTTATATAATAGTAAAGGTAAAATAATTTTGACCTGTATATGGGTGATGGGTGTGTGTGTGTGTGTATGCGTGTTGTGTTGACCTGTGAGGTATGTTTGAAGACATAAAAAACTCTTCAATATAATAAAGTATATCAAAAATATTTTTAAAAAGATGGTTAGCCTAAGAAAGAAAATCAAAACCATGCTTAACATGAACTCCTTTCCATAGTAGTCACCCCATAAATTCTATGAATTGAAAAAATCAAGGAAGATTATTAGAGAAATGTGCCACAGAGTTAGCTAACACATTTTTTAAAAGGAAACACAAAGGTGCTCTAGGATAGCACTGTCCATATAACAGCCACCAGGTACATCAGGCTACTAAAATTTGAAGTAACTGAACTTAAACAAAGTTAAGAATTTAATTTCTCAATCACAATAGCCATATTTCAAGTGCTGAAAGCTGCACATGGCTAGTGGCTGCCATATTAGACAGTGGAGATAACATAAAATGTTCACCATCACAGAAAGTTCTATCTGACAGCACTATTAGTGAAAGGAAAGGAAGATCCAAAATACAGATAGACATGAGGGACTGTTTATCCAAATGCAGATAGAAGAAGTTGTTATTTATGGTTGGAAACTGCTATGAACCGAATGATTCTGTCTACCCCAAATTTATATGTTTAAATCCTACCCCGCATTGTGAAGGTACTAGGAGATGAGGCCTCTGGTAGGCTTCATGATAAGGCTAGTCATCATGAAAGGGATTAACATCCATATCAAAGACACCCAAGAGAGGTCTCCCTCACCTGTTCAGCCATGTAAGGATGTTGCAAGAAGACAACCATCTAGGAACCAGGAACCTAGTCCTTACCAGACGCTAAATCTGCTGGCTCCTTGATCCTGGACTTTCCAGCTTCCAAAATTGTTAGCAATACATTTCTGTTGTGTATAATCTACCCAGTCTATGCTATTTTGTTACAGCAACCCAATTTAAGATAGTAACTTTAAGTTACGTGAAAGTTGGTGAATGATAGCCCAGCATGGTTTACATGGACCATACGTATCTTAAAGGCAAACATTCAAATATCATAATGAGCCATCAAGTGAATACTTGTTAATCCATGTGACATGCTTTTAAATCTGTTTGAGAGTTATAGATAACTTAGTGGAGGATTATGTTTATTTCTCTTTCACTAGAAGTAAACAATTTTAAATGAAAAGGAAAAAAATAGAAAGTAAACCACTATATATGTGAAAGCATACCAAATTATAATTTTTATTTTATTTTATTTCATTATGCTTAACATCGTGTTGAAGATAAGGGGCTATTCTAGGGTTTTTACTCCTGCTTTGTCCCTCAATATCTAATTAGACTTGGACAAGTTAAAGTTCCTCATTAGTAAAATGTAGATATTCTGTATCTTATAGGATTGGTGAAACAGACAACACGTATATACCTTTCAATAGTGATTGGCAGTTGGTTGTCGAAAAAAGCTGTCTTTCTTATTATATCATCTTAGTAATAGTAGAAGTAATATCATTAAGGATAAAAGATGAATAACAAGGATTAATTTCTTAGGAAGAGTTTAAAGTGAGACTTGTCTGATGACACCAGTAAAAATGTAACATTAATAATAAAAGAAGAAATATAGAAGGGCAGAGGTCTATCAACATGAAAGAATAAGCTCCTAATAAATTGTCCTTGCATATGACAACTGTTAAAAAAATCTATGAAACATCATACAAAGGCCCTAGAAAATGAACTAAAGTAGGCAGATTTTAGAGGGGAGTTAAAACTTGGAGGAAATATCTTGCATGTTATAATTTCCCCGTTTCTGCTGTTGTGACCTGAGGGCAGCTGTGGTTATCACAGCAGCACCAGTTGGCTAAGACTTCACAGCAGCCCTGCCAGAACTAGGGAATGCAGCCTGGAGCAAGCAGGGCCACTGGAGACCGGAAAAGGGAGAGGCAGCAAAGAGAAACCACAAATACTGTGAATAAGTGTAAACATCTTTGGCTGATTTCTGAACCATGAATGCATGGGGAAGCATAAAAACAATGTGAGCTGACATTTGTGAAGCATTGCCAACCTCAAATTTGAGTTGAACCAACTTAGCTTCTGCTAAAACGAGAGCGTTAACATTCTTTGGAAGAATACAGGAGTATCCAAGTCTCCACAACATAACACAATATCCGAAGTACAATGCTAAATTACTCAATTTATGAACTTTCAGAAAAATGTGACCTATTTGCATGAGAAACAAACAAAATGATATTCAATAGATGGTAGCTACTAGACACTGTGAGACGTCAGAATTAGCAGAGAATGACTTAAAGCTGCTACTAGAACTACGATCATCAAGGAAATGAAAAACATTTTTGTAATAAATAAAAAAAGAAAATTTCAGCAGAGTAATAGAAAATATTTTTAAATTAAAAAACTGAAGTTCATGAAAAAACGTATTTACTAGAGGGCTTTGAAGTAGATTGGGAATGACAGAAGAAAGAGTCAGTGAACTTGATCATAGATCAATAGAATTTACCCAATTTGAAAAACAAAGAGAAAAGGTAAGGAAAAGGGAACAGAGTTCAGGCACTTCTGTAACGATCTAAAAAGGTCATACATAATATAATTGAATTCCCAAAGAGAAAACAAAAGAGAAAAAAGGGCAGAAAATGATTTGAAGAAATAATGGCTGGAAACTTTTTAATTTTGTAGAAGACATACATTTATATGTATATATCTTCTTTATTTGTTTACATTTATAAACAAAAAGATAACCATGCCTCACCACATTTTATTCAAACTGCTAAAAAAACAAAAATAAAGACAACATCTTGACAGTACCCAAAGAAAGAGTCACATGGCCAAGGGCTCTCAGCAGAAATCGTGAAACCAAAACCACCACGGAAAAAATTCTAAAGATTGGAATGAAGGAAAAAAACAAAACAAAAAAAACCTATAAACCGGAATTGTATATCTAGCAAAAACTCCTCCAAAGAGGAAGGTGAAATAAAGGACTTTTTAAAATAAAGAATCTAATGAAATGTACTGACATTGGAATCATACTACAAGAAAAGTTTAAGAAAACTATACAAGCTCAAGAAAAGTGATACCAGGGAAAAAGAACTTCAGAAATCAAACAAGCATTAAATGAAATGCTTAATGTCTGAATGACTGTAAAAAAAACTATTTTCTCTTAATTTCTGTAAAATATATAATCTGAATAAAGCAAAGGTTACATTATTTTTTAGTGTGGTTTCTAATCTATGGATATATTATATCTAATAACTATAACATAAAAGACAATAGGAAAGGCATAAATGCAAGTATCCAATTTTAACAAGTGGTATAACAATGACATGAAGTTGACTATGCGGCAGTAAGGATGCATATTATACTCCCTAGAACACATAAAAAAAAATTCAAAAGGCACATCTAAAAAGCCAATAGATATATTAAATTCAATGCTTTACAAAATCAAATAATAAAAAATGTGTGAGAGGAAAAACATACAAACAAAAATTAGAGGAAACAAACAGAAAACAATTTAGCTAGAGCTGTATCTAACCATATTATGACATTAAATGTGAATGGACTAAACATGTTAAAACACAAAAATGTGGATAGCCAGAAAACAAACAACTCAATTAAAACTGGGCAAAAGACTTAAACAGACATCTGACCAAAGAACATATAGATTAGAGGAAGGAAAAGATACTCAACACATGTCATTAGAAAGTTGCAAAATAAAACAATAAGACACAACTAAACACTTTTCATAATAGCCAAAATCTAAAATGCTGAAAACATCAAACACTACAGAGGATATAGAACAACAAGAAGTTGCATTCATTGCTGGGGGTGGTGAGGGGGATGCAAAATGGCACACCAATTTTGGAATACAGTTGGACAATTTCTTACAAAACTAAGTATACCCTTACCAAATAATCCAGCAATTGGGCTCCTTAGTATTTACCTAAATGAATAGAAAATGTAGGTCCGCACAAAAACTTTCACACTCATGCTTTTTAAAACAACTTAATTTATAATTGCGAACACTTGGAAATAACCAAGATGTACTTCAATAGATGAATGGATAAACCGTGCTACATCCATACAAGGAAATATTCCACAATGCAAAGAAATGAGCTATCAAACGAAGAAAAGACATGCAAAACCTCAAATGCATATTGCTAAGTGAAAAAAAAGACAATCTGAAAAGGCTACATACTCCATGATTCCAACTATATGTCATTGTAGAAATGCAAAATTATGGAGACAGTAGAGAGGTCAGTGGTTGCCAGGTTGGGGAAAAGGGAGGACAGAGGATGTACAGGTAAGGCAGAGAATATTTTTAAGACCCTAAAACTATTCCTTATGATATAGTAATAGTGAATCCATGTCATATTACATTTGTCAAAACCCACAGAATGTACAACACAAAGAGTGAACCCTAATGTAAACTATGGACTTTAGTGAAATAATTTATCAATATTGGTTCATCAGTTTTAACAAATGTACCACAATAATGTAAGATGTTAAAAATGGGAAAACTTGCTTTAGGGGGTGAGATATGGACATTTTCCATATTTTTTTGTTCCATTTTCTCTGTAAACCTAAAATGGCTTAACAATAACAACATAAAAACTCTAGCTAATTAAAAAAAAGTGAGAAAAGAATAAGCTGTACAGTCACAGACCTTGGGCTCTAATCTTCACTTCAGAGCTTAAAAAATGCGTGAGTAAAGGAAAGTCAGTATGAATCTGATTCTTACTACAGAAGTTTTGGTTATTGTATAATGGATGTGTACTACTTGCTTTTCTTCTTTATCTTAATTCTTGGCAAAGCTGACTTGTAGATCACTGGCTCCCTAAAACGTTCTCCTTTGGCTTATCTGACACCATGGCCTTGGTTAGCCTTTGACATTCTTATCCCCAACTGAACTCATCTTGCTGCTGGTAGTCCTTACTTTTCCCAAAGGAAAACACAACCAGATGCCAAATTATCAGCTTCTCCGCCTCACCTTACATTAGTGAGTTCTCAAATCTTGTTGAATATGCCTCTAAATATTGCTTTAATAGGTTCCACTTCTCTCCAGCAACAGTGCCACAACCTGATCTAGAAACTTGTCACTTCTGGCTTCGAATGAGGGCAACAGCCCCCCAGTCAGCAAATCTATCTCAAGCTTTCACTAATTCTGTAATCTTATCAGACGTAGTTTTTTTCCAGCTAAAATTCTCATTGTTGTACTTGGCTACTTAATATACTATAGTGCTTTCATTTATTTTAGCATCAAGTTCAAAATTCTTAACAAGGTTTACAACAATCTTTATTAAACTCTTCCCAAACTATTTCCTCATCCTTCCCTTTCTTCACTCTCGCAATAATGCACATTCTCCACTCAGATAACCAGCATTCTGACATAGAACCATTTGCCCAAAACATTCTTTACTGGTTCACCCCTACTCATGCCTCTAATCCCTGTTACAAAGTCACTTATCTAGGAAGTCTTTCCTTCTGATGGCTGGTAAACTGGGATAGATGTCCATGATACTTCATCGCAAATATTCTGTATACAATTAACCCCATCTGATTTTCAGCATTTTTAAAAGTCTGTCCTCAGTAAACTGTAAGCTCTGTGAACACAAGGACCATGTCTACATTTTGCTCACCCTAGCTTATCCCCAAAACCTAGCATTCATTTGTATATCACAGATGAATAAGTAAAACAATATTTGCTTCATAGAGATAGTGTGAGCATTAAATATGATAATATAAAGAGATTTAGGCATACAGAAAGGATTTAGTAAATATTTCAATTCAATGGATGAATACATTGGATAAAGTACTTATCCTAATGGTCCAGAAATCTTCCTGGTTTTATTCATAATTTATGCCCTCAAAAAACAGAACGAGGCCAGGTGCAGTGGCTGACACCTGTAATCCCAGCACTTTGGGAGGCCGAGGTGGGCAGATCACAAGGTCAAGAGATCGAGACCATCCTGGCCAACACGGTGAAATCCCGTCTCTACTAAAACATACAAAAAAATTAGACGGGCGTGGTGGCGTGCGCCTGTGGTTCCAGCTACTCTGAAGGCTGAGGCAGAAGAATCGATTGAACCTGGGAGGCAGAGGTTGCAGTGAGTCGAGATTGCGCCACTGCACGCCAGCCTGGTGACAGAGCAAGACTCCGTCTCAAAAAAAAAAAAAAAACAGAATGAACATCAATAATTCTAAGTAGCAGATCATTAAGTGAGGAAAAAGGAAAAGAGCTGTATGTATAACATGGCATAAATATGATATGAGAAATGGAAAAGAAATATTTTCCTAATACAGATAATAAAAGTAGCACAGAAACAAGATTTTAGTTCATTTTTTCTAAAAGCAGAGGATAAGATTAATTTTTTTTTAACTTTTATTGGGGACAAGTTCATCCTTAAGTAAAATGCTCCATACTTCTAACCATGGAGTAAAATATTTATTGTGATAACCTTAGAGTAAAGATGCTGTAATAATAAAGATAAGAAACTTGGGACACTATCACATCATCTAGGTGTCTATTGCTACTGTGAAACAGAACATTCAACCAAAGCCAGTTTGCCTAAAAATTAAATTAGTAAAGACTGTCTCCATAAAATTCAACTTAATAACTTGTATTATTTAAAAAGTATTTGCTGTTTTTCAAAGGACTTACAATAAATCATATACCTAGGGCAAGAATTATTTTACTGAAAACCAAATAACCCATGAAAGAACTCAGACACTTTAGATGAAATTTTATACAGAAATATTAAGCACTATATCCATAAATTTATAATTTTTATTAGATTCTCAAATGGAGTATGTAACTTAAAAGTGACAAAACATTGATCAAAGGTATCACTTTCCATTCAATTTTTAATTTAGCAGCACTTGAAAACTGATATATTGACTTTGCATACTTTGAGTATATCTTGCTAACTTATTCACTGGGCACTTTATTTCTTAAAATTACTAAAGTGATATTGAATTGTAAAACTTAAAATAACACATGTAGATAGATTTGCCCAAAATTTATGTGTGATTGAGCAAACTAATCATAATTACTTATATAATAAAGAGTTTTAAAAGCCTAATGGCAATCTGGACAACAAACCCATCTTGAAAACACCCAAATGTATTGTTGTATAAACAACAATACATTTATTGCAAATATAATCCTTGCCCAGAGAACAATGAAAGCTTCACAGTAGACTGGACTCAAAAACACTTTGAGGTCAGGGTCTATTTTGTTCAAAATTAGAATGTCCAGGTGTAATATGTAGACTGATAAAAAGTATAAGGTTAGATTACATACACGTATATCTGATAATATCAAAAACTGAACATAATTCTATACAGAGGACTCAAAGTATCTATTATCTATAACTCACTGTACATCTGGGACTGAAACATTACCTTGAGTTCTAGTTTGAGGGAAAAAAAAGTCCTTGCTTTTTTAATGATCTCTCAGGGACTGTAATCCTCTTTTGATTCCCACTCTTGTGGCTGAAAATGTAGCACTTCTTACAGATACTTAATGATAAAAACCCGCTTGCCTGTTGGAATCTCCAGATATATTATCAAAATCTTATCAGAAATTTTGGGACTGAACAGAAAAGTAGCTAAACTCTTTTTGTACTCTTTCTGAAAGCTGCAACACTGTATTATTTCCTAGGACTTGGTCTGAGTTGGAGTAATTCATCCAGAATTATACAATCCTTAAATTGTATGTTTTACTTACTTAAGTCCTCTCCCAGGTTGTGAAGGAAACTTCCTCCAACACCAAATACAATTCCGAATCTTAATCCTCTTGAATTTTTCCTGATCTATTTACTCTATTTAACATAGTCATGACCACAATACCCAAAAACCTCTTGAAACTCACTGGTATACAGATGTCAAATGAATAATAAAGTGATTCATAAAGAGGTCAGGTTATCCTGACTGCATGTAACTGAAGTCCAGTGATGTACACCTGTCCAAAATTTACCAAAAAATATTTCTGGGCATATTAGAAACTCTGTTATATCAGGGATCTCAAGGTATCATGTTTTCAAGTTTAAAACTCTGTGATTTTTGTGAGTCGTAAGGAAAAATCTTTTTGAGAACAAGTCACTAACCACTGGGTTGACTAAAGAGCAAAATAGAATTGCAAAATACCCCCAAAGAACCTAAGGCACATTTCACTAGGGAATGACATAGTACAGATGATTATGTGCTTAAGGATTTCAATGCCTAAAGTGCGTCTTCTTAAAACCAAACATAGTTGAAAAAAAAAGTAAAAAGCTTCCATAACAAACATTTTATTTCAGCTCTTTTCTAATGGTGTCTGAAGGGGACATGAAGGGAAATGACTGTCTGAGTGTTTGGTGATTGTTTGCTTTCTTCTCTAAGATACCATATGTTCAAAAATGCATGTAATAATCAAGAATAAATATGTCTCTGACATTTAAGAGGAAAGTCAGCAGCCTGAGCTGGGAATAAAAACAATTTTTTTCTGAGAATTACAACTTAAAACCTTGGGAGTCAAATACCTAAGATGCCTCAAAGCCTCTCCCCTCAGCGTGAATAAACATTAGACAGGTTTCTTCCTGACTGTAGGCCCCTGACCTCTCTTTACTTAGAATGTTTATTTTAGAAAATTTTCCATTATAAATTCTTTCTCTGCCCCTTTGGGATGTGAATCTTCCCTCTACCACTTGCCAGTGTTTCTCAAGGGCCTGGAGCCTCCCTCTGCCCTGATAATGTCAACAGTTATTTCACTAAGCAAACAGAAACAATAAGAAAAATCCACTTCCACAAGCCCTCTTCACCACATGTGGCCACAAACATTCATTCATCTCTATCTATATATACTGTTTTCCCTTTTGTTAAAATGAATGAAGGTTTTACACCTATATCCAAGAAAAACTTTCCACCCCTGCACAAGATCACATCTTATTTGTGTATTTTCTAATTTTCCTCTCATGATCAACTTTGCCATCTCTGGTAGATATGCATATTTAATTGCCAAATTTTTTTCCCACTGAAAAAAGAAACAGAAGGAAACAAAGCTTCATTGATCAAACATTACCCATCAGTTACTGCCTGATCTCACTGCGCTCATATAGAGAAAACACAAAGTCCATAATTGTTACCTCAAATTCCTCTGTGCTATTAAATTTTAATCCTTTCTAATATAAAAACTTAAAGATATAAATTTCTCTTCAGACACTGGTATAGATGAATTTCATACAATTTAATGTGTTGCACTTTCATCACAACTCTTATTTTATCTTTTACCCATGGGTTTCTTAGGGATATTTTATTTCCAAATATTTGGGTATTTTTCACCTGTAGTTTTATTATTGATGTCTAATTTAATTCAATTATAGTCAGAGAATATATTCTGTAGGTTTTTCATTCTCTGCCATATCTTTTCTGGCCCAGAATATGATGTATCTCTGTGAATGTTTCATATGTGCTTGAAAACTGCACTTCTGTTTTTTAGTGTAATATTCCATATGTCAATTAGACCAACCTGGTGATAGTATGTTCAAGCTTGTTGTAAATCTACTGATTCCCTGCATTTTTATATTGATTGCTATGTCAGAAGTGTTAAAAATTATGTGACTAACTGTAGCTTTTTACTCCTCCTTCTAGTTATGCCATTTTACACCTCATGTATTTTTAGGGTTTTTTTTTTATAAAGCACACACACATTTAGGAGTATTTTTTTTTTTTTAATGCATTGATCCTTACTCAATACAAACTATTCTGCTTCATCTTTGGTAGGAGATCTTGTCCATAAAATTTTCTTTGCGTAATAGAGCCACTTCCGCTTATGTATGATTAGTATTTGTGCAGAGTATCGTTTCTATCCTATTTTTCTATTTATCCCATCTATTCTTTGTTCTCATTTCCTGCCTTCTTTTACATTAAGTACATTTAGTGTTCCATTTAATCATCTAGTTTTTAAAAATCTTTATTAAAGGTCACCCTAAGGTTTAAAACATACACCAGTATTTATTACACCCATCTTTCAAATAATATATAAAGAATCTCACTACAGTGTATTATGGCTTTTTTAGTCATTATGCTAGAATCCATTCATTTTACTTATGTTTGTTATAAATCTCACAATAATTGTCATTATTTTTGTTTTAAACAATAAATAACATTATGAATATTTAAAGTTATATATATGTACCAACATATTCATTATTTTTAACTTTCTTAATTTTTTCATGTAACTCCACAGTGTCATAAGACATCATTTCTATTTGTTAAAGAACTTTCTTAGTTTTTTTTATATGTAGGTCTGTTGGCAGTATAAACCAAATTTCCTTTATCTATTCATCTGTTGATGGACACTGGTTTATTTTGCCTTCTTGGCTATTGTGAATAATACTGCAATGAACATAGGAGTAAAAATATCTCTTTGGCATGTTGATTTCAATTCCTTTGAATATATAACAGGAAATGTGATTTCTGGGTCATATGGTAGCTGTATTTTAGGTTTTTGAAAAACCACCATATTGTTATTCATAGCTGCTTCACTATTTTATATATCTACAACCAGTGCACAGGTTTTGAATTTCTCCGCATCATCATCAACTCTTGTTATCTTGATATAAAGTGATATCTCATTGCAGTTTTGATTTGCATTTCCCTAATAATAAAAAATGTTGATCACCTGTTCAAACATGGTACTTCTTGGCCACTTGTATGTCTTCCTTGGAGAAATTTCCATTCAAGTCATTTGCCTATTTTTTAATCAGCTTGTGTGTGTGTGTGTGTGTGTGTGTGTGTGTGTTTGGTTTTGTTTTTTGCAATTAAGCTACACAAGTTCCTTACATAGTTTTGAAATTAACCCCTTATTAGATATATGGTTTGCAAATTTTGCATTTTGCTATGTGTAAGTGTTAAGTTTTCGTTTTTAGTTTTATATAATACTACTTGTCTATTTTTTATTTTGTTGCTGTGTTTTGGTGTTTTAACCAAGAAATCAATGCCAAGATCAATGTCAATCTTTTCCTCTGTTTCAATTTTACCATTTCAGATCTAAGTTAAAGTCTTTAAGTTGATTTTTGTGTATGATGTAAGGATCCCAATGTCTTTTCTTTTCCTTCCTTCCTTCCTTTTCTTTTGTATTTCTTCCTTCTCTCCTTTCCCCACTCTTTTCCTATCCCTTCCCTTTCCTCCCTCCCTCCCTCCCTCAACCAACCCTCCCTCCCTTCCTTCCTTCTTCCTTCCTTTTCTTCCTTCCTTTTTTCCCTTTTGTTGAAGAGACTATCCTTTCCATATTGTGTATTCTTGACAACCTTGTCAAAGATCTGTTGACTATATATGCCTGGGTTTATTTTTAGACTCTTTATTAGTCTATATGCATGTATTTAGACTGGCACCATATGGTTGTAATAACTATAGCTTTGAAATGTATTTTAAATCACAAAGTGTGATACCTCCTGCTTTATTCTTTGTTCTTAGAACTGCTTTGGCTATTCTGGATCTTTTGTGGCGCTATATGAATTTCAGGATTGTTTTTAACTATTTCTGTTTTAAAAAATGGCCAGTGAGATTCTGATGGAAATAGTGAACACTATGATTTTTGTATTACTCCTAGTTCTTACAATGTTACTGAACACCACTGGAAAATGATTAAATGTCACTTACAAGGAAAAGAAGATAACTTAACATTAGATATAGCTAGACTGAAAAAGGAAATATTTGAGGCATCTCAGGCTCACCTTAGCTTGTTTCCTGGCATAGATGTTCTTGCTGGAGTTGCTAACAGCCTCTCCAACATTAACCCACTAAAATGGATAAAAACTCTCTGTAAATCAACCATTGCAAACTTTGTGTTGGTTTGTGTCTGTTTATGCTGTTTGTTCTTAGTCTGCAGATGTTGGAGCCGACTTCGGAGAGAGACCCAACACCACAAACAAGCGATGATAGCAATGGCAGTTTTAGATAAAAATAAAGGGGGAAATGTTGGAAAAAGCAGCAATGGAGAAAGGACTTCCAGAGTGCCTACATAAGTTGGTTATGAGTAACATATAAACAAGGAACAACAAACTGTGGAAGGCCGCAGGAGGCCTCTGAGGAGGAAGGCCTCTCCATGCCTCATGTTCCAGTGCAGGGTGACCTCGGCTCTGTTACCATAAACATTGTGCTCAAGGATATAAAACCCCTTTGTAGCACTATGATGTAGCCAGACTCTAAGGTTCCTTGTAAAGCCCAAATTCTATCAGCTGTACATAGAAAATAAGCTAAAGATAACCACATGTTGTTTTGTGAAATTCCCAAACTCCTCACTGTTATCAATCCTTTCCAGCTCACTGATTCATCCATTATCTCTCCACCCCTACCCTATAGATCAAAGTGATTATAATCAATAAATAGTGTGGATGATCAGAGCTCAGAGCCTTCACTGCCTCCTCCAGAGTAATAAGTGATGGGCCCCTGGTCCCACTGTCTCTCTTAATCTGTCTTTTTCTCATTCCTTTGTTGCCACCAAACTTGGGGTACCCATGGGTGATGTAGGGCTGGCTCCCTACATTCTGGTGCCCAATGTGGGGCTCATGGATCCCTGCATTCTGGCACCCAATGTGTGGGGCTCTTGGATTCCCTACACATAGCTTATTCAGCGACATTTTAATTAGCAACAGATAATCAATAGATAATAGATAATTAGTTTTTCAGCTCTAGAATCTCCTTTTTCATAATAGTGTCCATTCCCTCTTCAATGTGTTTATGTTTTCATTTACAGTCTAAATAAATTTGTAAATTTGTTTTAAAAGTTTTGCTGATTGTATCATCTCTGTCATTGCTTTGACTTTTATAATAACTAACATTTTTCAGATTACCAAGCATGTTTTCTGCTTCTTTGTATATCTAGTAAGTTTTTGGCCATTTCGAATGTTATCTTATTGAGTGTACAAATTTTTGGTTACCTCTTTTTTTTTTTTTTTTTTTTTAAATTCCATTGTAGGTTTTGGGATACAGGTGAAAAACATGCAGGGTTGTTGCATAGGTGCATACGTGGCAGTGTGATTTGCTGCCTTCCTCCCCTTCACCTATATCTGGCATTTCTCCCCATGCTATCCCTCCCCGACTCCCCACCCCCCCACAGTCCCCCCCACTCCCCCCAACAGACCCCAGTGTATAGTGCTCTCCTCCCTGTGTCCATGTGTTCTCATTGTTCAACACCCTCCTATGAGTGAGAACATGCGGTGTTTGATTTTGTGTTCTTGTGTCAGTTTGCTGAGAATGATGGTTTCCAGGTTCATCCATGTCCCTACAAAGGACACAAACTCACCGTTTTTGATGGCTGCATAATATTCCACGGTGTATATGTGCCACATTTTTCCTGTCCAGTCTATCATCGATGGGCATTTGGGTTGGTTCCAGGTCTTTGCTATCGTAAACTGTGCTGCAATGAACATTCGTGTGCATGCGTCCTTATAGTAGAACGATTTGTAATCCTTTGGATATATGCCCAGTAATGGGATTGCTGGGTCAAATGGAATTTCTATTTCTAGATCCTAGAGGAATTGCCACACTGTCTTCCACAATGGTTGAACTAGTTTACACTCCCACCAACAGTGTAAAAGTGTTCCTATTTCTCCACATCCTCTCCAGCATCTGTTGTCTCCAGATTTTTTAATGATCGCCATTCTAACTGGCGTGAGATGGTATCTCAATGTAGTTTTGATTTGCATTTCTCTAATGACCAGTGATGATGAGCATTTTTTCATATGCTTGTTGGCCTCATGTATGTCTTCTTTTGCAAAGTATCTGTTCATATCCTTCGCCCATTTTTGAATGGGCTTGTTTGTTTATTTCTTGTAAATCTGTTTTAGCTCGTTGTAAATTCTGGATATCAGTCCTTTGTCAGACGGGTAGGCTGCAAAAATTTTTTCCCATTCTGTTGGTTGCCGATTCACTCTATTGACTGTTTCTTTTGCCATGCAGAAGCTGTGGAGTTTGATTAGGTCCCATTTGTCTATTTTGGCTTTTGTTGCCAATGCTTTTGGTGTTTTGGTCATAAAGTCCTTGCCTACGCCTATGTCCTGAATGGTTTTGCCTAGGTTTCCTTCCAGTGTTTTTATGGTGTTAGGTCTTATGTTTAAGTCTCTAATCCATCTGGAGTCAATTTTAGTGTAAGGTGTCAGGAAGGGGTCCAGTTTCTGCTTTCTGCATATGGCTAGCCAGTTTTCCCAACACCACTTATTGAACAGGGAATCCTTTCCCCATTGCTTGTTTTTGTCAGGTTTGTCAAAGATCGGGTGGTTGTAGATATGTTGTGTCGCCTCCGACGCCTCTGTTCTGTTCCATTGGTCTACATCTCTGTTTTGGTACCAGTACCATGCTGTTTTGATTACTGTAGCCTTGTAGTAGAGTTTGATGTCCGGTAGTGTGATGCCTCCCGCTTTGCTCTTTTTGCTTAGAATTGACTTGGCTATGCGGGCTCTCTTTTGGTTCCATATGAAGTTTAAGGTGGTTTTCTCCAGTTCTGTGAAGAAGGTCATTGGTAGCTTGATGGGGATAGCGTTGAATCTGTAAATTACTTTGGGCAGTATGGCCATTTTTATGATATTAATTCTTCCTAACCATGAACAAGGAATGTTTCTCCATCTGTTTGTGTCCTCTCTTCTTTCCTTGAGCAGTGGTTTGTAGTTCTCCTTGAAGAGGTCCTTTACGTTCCTTGTTAGTTGTATTCCTAGGTATTTTATTCTCTTTGTAGCAATTGTGAATGGCAGTTCGTTCTTAATTTGGTTCTCTTAAAGTCTGTTATTGGTGTATAGGAATGCTTGTGATTTTTGCACATTGATTTTGTATCCTGAGACTTTGCTGAAGTTGCTTATCAGTTTCAGGAGATTTTGAGCTGAGATGATGGGGTCTTCTAGATATACAATCATGTCGTCTGCAAATAGGGACAATTTGACTTCCTCCTTTCCTAGTTGACTACCCTTTATTTCTTTTTCTTGCCTGATTGCTCTGGCTAGAACTTCCAGTACTATATTGAATAGGAGTGGTGAGAGAGGGCATCCTTGTCTAGTGCCAGATTTCAAAGGGAATGCTTCCAGTTTTTGCCCATTCAGTATGATATTGGCTGTTGGTTTGTCATAATTAGCTTTTATTATTTTGAGATACGTCCCGTCTATACCTAGTTTATTTAGAGTTTTTAGCATAAAGGGCTGCTGAATTTTGTCGAAGGCCTTCTTTGCATCAATTGAGATAATCATGTGGTTTTTGTCTTTGGTTCTGTTTATGTGGTGAATTACATTTATAGACTTCCGTATATTGAACCAGCCTTGCATCCCCGGGATGAATCCTACTTGATCATGGTGGATAAGCTTTTTGATGTGCTGTTGCAATCGGCTTGCCAGTATTTTATTGAAGATTTTTGCATCTATGTTCATCATGGATATTGGCCTGTAGTTTTCTTTTCTTGTTGAGTCTCTGCCGGGTTTTGGTATTAGGATGATGTTGGTCTCATAAAATGATTTGGGTAGGATTCCCTCTTTTTGGATTATTTGGAATAGTTTCAGTAGGAATGGTATCAGTTCCTCTTTGTATTTCTGGTAGAATTCGGCTGTGAACCCATCTGGACCTGGGCTTTTTTTGGGTGGTAGGCTCTTAATTGCTGCCTCGACTTCAGACCTTGTTATTGGTCTATTCAGGGTTTCGACTTCTTCCTGGTTTAGGCTTGGGAGGAGGCAACTGTCCAGGAATTTATCCATTTCTTTCAGGTTTTCTAGTTTATGTGCATAGAGTTGTTTGTAATAATCTCTGATGATGGTTTGAATTTCTGTGGCATCTGTGGTGATATCCTCTTTATCATTTTTTATTGCATCTATTTGGTTATTCTCTCTTTTCTTTTTTATTAATCTGGCTAGTGGTCTATTTTGTTGATCTTTTCAAAAAATCAGCTCCTGGATTTATTGATTTTTTGAAGGGTTTTTCGTGTCTCTATCTCCTTCAATTCTGCTTTGATCTTAGTTATTTCTTGTCTTCTGCTCCTCTAGCTCTTTCAATTTTGATGATAGGGTGTCAATTTTAGATCTCTCCTTTCTTCTCATGTGTGCACTTATTGCTATATATTTTCCTCTAGAGACTGCTTTAAATGTGTCCGAGAGATTCTGGTATTGGTGTCGTCGTTCTCGTTGGTTTCGAAGAACATCTTTATTTCTGCCTTCATTTCATTGTTTATCCAGTCAACATTCAAGAGAAAGTTGTTCATTTTCCATGAGGCTGTGCGGTTCTGGGTTGGTTTCTGAATTCTGAGTTCTAACTTGATTGCACTGTGGTCTGAGAGACTGTTTGTTATGGTTTCCATTCTTTTGCATTTGCTGAGGAGTGATTTACTTCCAATTATGTGGTCAAGTTTGGAGTAGGTGTGATGTGGTGCTGAGAAGAATGTATATTCTGTGGATTTGGGGTGGAGAGTTCTGTAAATGTCTATTAGGCTTGCTTGTTCCAGGTCTGAGTTCGAATCCTGGATATCCTTGTTAATTTTCTGTCTCGTTGATCTGTCTAATATTGACAATGGTGTGTTGAAGTCTCCCACTATTATTGTGTGGGAGTCCAGGTCTCTTTGTAAGACTTTAAGAACTTGCCTTATGTATCTGGGTGCTCCTGTATTAGGTGCATATATATTTAGGATCGTTAGCTCTTCTTGTTGCATTGATCCTTTTACCATTATGTAATGTCCTTCTTTGTCTCTTTTGATCTTTGTTGCTTTAAAGTCTATTTTATCAGAGATGAGAATTGCAACTCCTGCTTTTTTTTGCTCTCCATTTGCTTGGTAAATCTTCCTCCATTCCTTTATTTTGAGCCTTTGTGTATCCTTGCATGTGAGGTGGGTTTCCTGGATACAGCACACTGATGGGTTTTGGCTTTTTATCCAATTTGCCAGTCTGTGTCTTTTGATTGGGGCATTTAGTCCGTTTACATTTAGGGTTAATATTGTTAAGTGTGAATTCGACCCTGTCATTTTGATGCTAGCTGGTTGTTTTTCCCATTGGTTGCTGCAGATTCTTCATTATGTTGATGTTCTTTACCATTTCGTGTGTTTTTGGAGTGGCTGGTAATGGTTGTTCTTTTCTATGTGTAGTGCCTCCTTCAGGAGCTCTTGTAAAGCTGGTCTGGTGGTGATGAAATCTCTGAGGACTTGCTTGTTCTCAAAAGATTTTATTTTTCCTTCACTTATGAAGCTTAGTTTGGCTGGATATGAAATTCTGGGTTGAAAGTTCTTTTCTTTAAGGATGTTGAATATCGGCCCCCACTCTCTTCTGGCCTGTAGGGTTTCTGCTGAGAGATCTGCTGTGAGTCTGATGGGCTTCTCTTTATGGGTAACCCGACCTTTCTCTCTGGCTGCCCTTAGTATTTTCTCCTTCATTTCAACCCTGGTGAATCTGATGATTATGTGCCTTGGGGTTGCTCTTCTAGAGGAATATCTTTGTGGTGTTCTCTGTATTTCCTGGACTTGAATATTGGCCTGCCTTGCTAGGTTGGGGAAGTTTTCCTGGATAATATCCTGAAGAGTATTTTCCAGCTTGGATGCATTCTCTTCGTCACATTCAGGTACACCTATCACACGTAGTAGATTAGGTCTTTTCACATAGTCCCATAATTCTTGTTGACTTTGTTCATTCCTTTTTACCCTGTTTTCTCTAATCTTGCCTTTTCGTTTTATTTCATTGAGTTGATCTTCTACCTCTGATATCCTTTCTTCTGCTTGGTCAATTCGGCTGTTGAAACTTGTGTATGCTTCGCGAAGTTCTCGTGTTGTGTTTTTCAGCTCCATCAATTCACTCATATTCCTCTCTAAGTTGTCCATTCTCGTTAGCATTTCATCAAGTCTTTTTTCAAGGTTCTTGGTTTCTTTGCATTGGGTTAGAACATGTTCTTTTAGTTCACGGAAGTTTCTTATTATCCATTTTCTGAAAGCTGATTCTGTCATTTCATCACTCTCATTCTCCATCCAGTCTTGTTCCTTTGCTGGTGAGGAGTTACGCTCCCTTGTAGAAGGAGAGGTGTTCTGGTTTTGGGTGTTTTCATCCTTTTTGCGCTGGTTTCTTCCCATCTTTGTGGATTTATCCACCTATCGACTTTGTAGTTGCTGTCTTTCTGGTTTTGGTAATTTTAAGTCTGCAGCAGCTGAACTCATAAACCCCCTTTTCTTCTCCCCAGGTGTTCTGTCCCAGGGAGTTAGGGCTTTATGATTTCCTGCTGTCTTGCTATCGTTTTCCCTGCCCACAAGGTGGCAGCCTAGTCACACTCAGCCTGCAGAGGCTTCGCTGAGCTGCTGTGGGCTCCGCCCAGCTTCCGTGTGCACTTCCCTGCAGTCCTGTTTATATGGGTGTAGTTAGAACTGCTTCCGCTATGTTGGCCTGCCCCTGTAGTGATGGAGTCTCTGTAGTGGCGGGTTACCTTGGTTACGGCAAATTGCCCTGGGAACTGCAGGGTGTTTCCCAGTGGGGGACGCCCCTCCCCCACTGAGCTGGAGCGTCCCGGGTTCAGCCGTGCTTCCCGTGGCGCCCTCTTTGCCCGGGAATCTCTTGGCGTGACTCCCTGCCTCAGCTCCCCTTGCTGGCCCAGAGGGGACCCAGTCTTGTTCACTCTGCACAAGGAGCCACTGTCCCCTGCCCCAGGTGTTGGCTGAGCGGCCGCTCCGTTCTAACCAGCGGCGCTGGCAACCCGTGGAGCTCCTCCGTCTGTGAATCTCCTGGTCCATGGGCAGTGAAAATCTGCTGCCCTGTGAGCCACTGCGTCAGTCGAAGCAGCAGCTCTGAGATTCGTGGTGCGCCCTTGCCCAGGAATCTCCTGGTTTGACTTCCTGCTTCAGCTCCCCTTGCTGGCTCAGAGGGGACTCAGTCTTTCTCACTCTGCTCAACCAGCCGCTGCCCCCGCCCCAGGGCGTAGGCCGAGCGGCCACAGCGGTCAGACCAGCGGCACTGGCGACCCGTGGGGCTCCTCCTCCTGTGAATCTCCTGGTCTGTGGGCAGTAAAAATACGTCTGGAAATGCGGTGTCCACTCACCCTCTGCGCCTTCTCTCGGAGCTGCAATCCTGACTTCCTCCTAATCGGCCATCTTGGATCCACTCCTGGTTACCTCTTAAAAAGTGTTGAGTTTTATGCTGGCAGGAACTTACTTGTAGATAAGCTTTAATTTTTCAAGTCTTATTTTTAAGCTCTTTTGAACTATTTTTAGAGTACAATCATGCTACATAGTATTTGCATCAATAACAGATTAAATATATGACAGTCATCCCATAATAGTATAATACTGCATTTTTTTGGTGCTTTACTTATGTTTACATATATTTGGATACACAAATACATTGTGCTGCAATTGCCTACAGTATTCAGAACAGTAACATGCCATACAGGCATGCAGCCTAGGAACAACAGGCTATGCCATGTAACCAAAGTGCACAGTAGGCTTTACCATCTGGGTTTGTATTAGTACATGCTGTGATGTTAATAAAATGCCAGGATCACCTACCCATGCATTTCTCAGACTGTAACCCAGTTGTTAAGCAATGTATCTTGGCATTTTAATTCTAAAATTAGTTTGTCCTTACACCTAGAGCATGGCCTTTCTGGGGTCTCTAACGACTACCTAAGGTGTTTGCCAAGTTCTCACCACCAATTTTGGTTGGAAGCCTATGTTTCCTAAACCAGCACTACATTTGGTTCTTATCTTACATCTCCTTGCTAGTTTTTCTTTTTGTATTTATCAGTCTTTGTCTGACATACTTAAGGCAAAGACTACAGTGTGTATGATGTAAAGATCCCAATGTCTTTTATTTCTTTCTTTCCCATCTTCCCTTCTGTCTTTCTTTCCTCCTTCTCTCCTTTCCTCTCTCTTTCCTCCCCTCCCTCCCTCCATTTCTTCCTTCCTTCTTTCCTTCTGTTGAAGACACTATCCTTTCCACATTGCATATTCTTGACAACCTTGGTCAAAGTCAGTTGACTATATATGCATGAGTTTACTTTTAGGCTCTTTATTAGTCTATATGCATGTATTTATGCTGGTACCATATGGTTGTAATAACTATAGCTTTGAAATATATTTTTAAATTACTAAGTGTGATACCTCCTGACTTCTTCTTTGTTCTTAGAATTGCTTTGGCTATTCTGGATCTTTTGTGGTGCTATATGAATTTCAGGATTGTGTGGTAAATTATTTAGCCAAGTTTCAAAAGGGCCCCTATGCAGATTACTGGAACTTTTCCTCTACTTGGTATTCTGCTCCTTCTCTTACCCTCCCTGCCCTCAACTTGTATTTCTGTCTTCTCAGCTCAGCGAAACTGCCATGAACTCCTTGGATTACCTTTTTTCCCATCAGAATCTGATAAATGCCTCCAGGCAGAAAATGCAGTTTGTTTTAGAGCAGATGTCACTGATTTCTTTACCCCCATAGATCACAGTCCCATACTGTCTGTCGTTCTGTCTCAAAATAATTGTTTTGTATATTCTGTCCAGTACTCTAAACATTACTGTGGGAGGACTATTGTAGCACTCACTACTCCCATGTGGCTGGAAACAGAAGAGCTCCCTATGTTCTTTTAAGTCTGCTTCACCATCTAATCACCCAGTATTTCACCTCCACTCTTACCATGCTCATCAATGTGTTCCATGTTGCTACATCTAATGATCAACATTCAGTCCAAAGCCTTTGAAATATTCCTTCCTTCTTGAAACACATATTTTACTTAGTTTGCAGGGCCCCACTCTCTATTAGATCTCTTCCTCACTTTTTCTTTCTGAACTTCTTTGCTGGTATCTCATCTTTTTATGACATCTAAATACTGACCATGCCTAGATTCAGTCTAAAGACTCCTCTTCACTAGCCACATACAATACCTATGAAGTGTCTCCCCAGTGCTGTGGCTTTAAACTACATCTATATATTTACAATGGCCAGATTTTTATCTTCAGCATATATTCTCATCTGAAACCCAAATGTGTACATACAAATAGCTGCTTAATATTTCCAACTGGATATCTCACAGACATTTCAAATTTCATATGGAAGTATTATTTATTTCCTTTCCAAAAACTCCTTCTCCCCAGTCATTTCGATGTCAGTAAAAGCCAATGCATTATTTAAATGTCACATACCTGGGGACTTATCTTTGTCTCCTTTATTTTAAAGCTTACATCATATATATTGTTTAATTATTTCAGCTCTGTTTTTTAAACATATCCCACAACCAAAACTGGTTCATCATCTCTACTACCACTACGTTAATCCAAAGTACCATTATTTCTCACCTAAATGTATCTTCTTGAACTTCTAACTGGTCATCCATCTTTGGTCCTCTCACTTGTACCCACCATACACTTAGTCTATTTTCAATGTAGCAACAAAAGCGCTATTTTAAAATGTAGGCCAGGTAATGTTACACCTGTACTCAAACGTTCTACTCCAAAACACCTTCAATATTCTCTCTCCTGTTCCATTTTACTATAAGAAACAAGGAGAAGACTGACTACGCCTTCAATACATTTTTTAGAAATCTCTTCAGCTAAATACCCAAGTTCACTGCTCTTCAGTTCTACTTCCATCTAGTGAAACACAATTAAGCCCTGTCCTCTGCTACTTTATAACAAGGATAAACTTTCCTCTAGTTTTCTAACAACCAGTTCCTCACTTCCCTCTGACACTTCATCAGAAGCACCTTTTACATTCACATTTTTATCAGAATTCGGTTATGTGATATCTTCTTTTCTCTAAGGCATAGGCACTTTTTCTACAGCTCTCCTCTTTTCCTTCCATATCCTCACCAAATCCCCTTTTAACATCAGTATTTCTAACAGTTTTTTTTTCAAAGCAATCTAAGCTCTTTATAAAATCCACCTCAAAACTCACTCATCCTCTATACATTAACTAGTTCCTAAATCATTTCCATATTGTTAAGTATTTGCTACAGCAGTTCCCTGTTTCTAATACTACTATGTGTATCAGTCTACTATGGCTGCTATAACAAAATACTACAAACTGGAAGGCCTAAAGAATGAAAACATATTGTCTCATAATTCTGGAGGCTGGAAGTCTGAAACCATGGTGGTAGCTGGGTTGTTTCCTTCTGAGGGCTATGAGGAAAGCATCTGTTCCAGTACTTAGTCCTTGACTTAAAGATGATTTTCTTCATGTCTACATGGCATTCTCCCTGTACGTTTCCATATCCCAAGTTTTCCTTCTTGTAAGTACGCTATTCATATTGAATTGATATCTACCATAATGACCTTCATTTAACTTGGTCATTTCTGTAAACACCATATTTACAAATAAAGTCATGTCCTGAACTACCAGGAATTAGGAGTTCAACATATGAATTTTGGGGCAGGGAACACAATTTAACCCATGACAGCTTATCATTTAAATGTGGGTGTTGGTCATGTTGTCCAGGAAGAAGTGCAGAGAATCAGGTGAAAACTGTCTCAAGGAATGTATCTTGTGTATTATTATTCAAACATTAAAACAAGAGACTATAAAAGAAAGTGAAAAAATGGCTCTAAGAGTTAAAGATGAATTTTACAGAGTGAAGGCACAAAAGCAAGTGAAAACGAAAGCATCATAAAGGAGAAAAAAATTCACCAATGATAACTGAACAAAATAGTTAAAACAGGCAAGGTTACATTAAAAAATGATCTCTGCAGTAGAGACTTCTTGATGTTCTTGGAAAGGAGAACTTCACTGACATAGATGGGCTATAATTTAGAATGCCGTGGTCTAAGGAGGTCACAAGGTTGAAACAGTCAAGTCTGCTTTTTTGGAGGAGAAAAAAAATGGTAACACCTAAAGGAAGAAATGTGGTTTGAATTTACCATAAACAAATTCAAATAAAACAAGTATGTGATGTTGGTTGATATGTTCTCTAAATAATGAGTTTTATGATTATCTTAGGTTAATCTTAAACAATTTTAAATTGATGATTCAATTTAAAATGCCTGTCTTTCCCAACATTTCATATGCTCCCTCCCCAGTGTTCTATATTTAACACTTTTCACTGACCTTATATACATTTATTTAATGTCAATTCTTACTAGTAGATAAGATGTCACTTAGGACTTAATGTCACTTCTACCCGTAGATAAGCTCCATGAGAACAGAAATGTTTTACTGTTTTGTTAATAAGTGTAAGTTCAGTTTGTATGTCAGTGTTTGCAGTACAGAATATTCAATAAGTATCTGTTGAATGAATACAGGAAAAGAAGTAATCGTCTTAAAAAATGGAGACAATCAGGGTACATTTGCTTCCTTGTTAAAATAGTATGCTTAATTCTGAGTGGGCTGCAACAAATTACATCAATAAGCCTCCTAGAAATTTGAAGTTAGATGGACTAAGACCTTTAAACATATGACAAGATGACAGAATAGTAAGTGGTAAATAGCAGATCTACAAATAACAGTTAGCAGCCCTCTACCCCCCAGCACACACAAATGTACAGTATGGTAATCAACACATAAAATACATAGATGATTTTAAAATTTCTGAGTAAAGCAACACTAAATGGAAAAAGAAAATGTAATCAAAATTATCACTGGGTCTTCAATAAACAATATGTTCATAATTGTGCAATATTAAATGTTTAATGAGTTTGACACAGAGTCCATTAATAAACAATGGCAGAAATCTTCATTTTGTTTAGAGAACAAAAGGAAAATTACATCAGTCTTCAAATACACAAATGTAACTTCAAGAGGTGAAAATTGGGAAATGAAAAACTGAGATTGAAAGCCAAAGAAAGGAAGAGGTCAGAAAATGTTATTTTCTTAAAGTGCAGGGATATAAAATAGATTGATCATTTAATGAATACAAAGTTAATATATTCTTTTAAGGGATAAACTAAGGATGGAAAGGAGTACAAGAGAGCTGATACCAGAAACCACATATATATATATATTATTCTTATTATAATATTTAAACTGTAGTACCACTTTTATTTCCAAATGTGTATGCCATTTGAATAGCAAGCTAAGTTATTATCAACATGCAGACCAGTTTGTTGTAAAGGCAGAGGTTTTGAACTTAGACTGAGCTGGGTAAAATTTAGACTGTCACTCTGGGAAATCTATTGATCTCTGAGACTTGGTTTTCTCATCTATAAACAAATTGTGGTGTTAAATGACATAACATGCAAAAAATTGGAAGTTGCTTACTGAATGTCAAATGTTTAGATCCTCCTTTTCCATTTTTTAATTAATTGGACTTGGAGGAAAATGAGCTAAAATATGTAGAAATGTTGACTAAAACTAGTCAGAATGTTGTTTTAGTAGAAATGTTGACTAAAACTACAATTCTAAAAAATTGCAAGATTTTTGCAGGAAGTTAGTTTTATGATGTTACGAATCTTTAAATGCTACCATCTTACAAAAAAAATTGGACATCTTCTTTAAAAAGCGTATGTCATGTGCTGTAATGTGTTTAAACAACATTAATCTGGAATAGTCAGAAAGCATTTTGATCACAGTAAAGTTACACTTAATAATTTTTTAAATAATTTTGGCCATTTTAGAAAAAAACAATTTACTGAGGTAGCTGCTATGGCACTTTCAAATTGATGATTACCTACTAATTTTCTAATAACAAAATTTTATATAAAAATACATTTATTTTTTGTGAAATGTTGCTAATTCCACAGGACAGTACTCGTAATGCTTATTAATTTTGCATTTTAATGTTATTTAGAAATGTCCCCCTCCAATCAGAAAAATATATACAGACCAATTCTAGAATTGGCAGTGTTTGCCTAACTATTACATTGTTGTCATTAAAACAACAGAAGAATTTATTAACTTAATTTTACTAATTCATCAATAATAATTCAATATGCACTTTTTAAAAAATAGTGTGCAATCAACATTTTTCAAAAGCTGTACCACGTCAAAGAACATAACATTTAAAAAATGGTTTCATAATACATCAAAATGATTTAAAACAACATTGAGGAAAACTGCTTCAAAGCTACACCTAATATTAACAATTCAATTATACAGATTTTAAAAATACATTTTTACATGTATAACAGTTTATTCTAATTCAAAATACTATAAAAAACTACATTATATTCTATATACTACAACTCTAAGTCTTGCAGTATTTTCTAATAGTCTAAAAATACTGCAAGATTAATCAATTAAAAGTAATTTTTGGAAATGCTTTATCTAGAAACAAACATTTTAAAATTTGGTCTAAATTGTGTCTTCCTTAAGAAATCATAAGCATTTCACTAATGAATTTCATACAGTTACTGTTGGAATTGAGGCTATGAGGAAAAAAAAGAATTTTGCTCAGTCTTATCAACATAACAAATATTTCTCCAAGATTCAATGTAATTGACCTTACATTTTTTTATTACCTTTTCAAATGAAGTAAAAGTTTTTGTTGTTGTTGTTGTTTGTTTTTTGTTCTCCTTAACTGTGTTAGTAAAATGTAAAATGTGCATGTTTATTCTCACTACTTAGCAGTGGTTTCAACACAATTTTCAACCTTGTTGAAGAGTATGTAGCCTAGGAATAAGTTTTGATTGTTCTACTCTGTAAGATGGAAAGAGAATTTTCCCCAAAGGATTTTCCATGCTTTTTCCATGTGGTTCAACTACTTAGTGTGAGTGAGCTTGATTAAGAAAAGGGAGACCTGACAGTCTTAGGATAAGTTGGAATATTTTACATCAGGTAAGAATATACCATGATTACAGGCCTTCTGGCCCTTCCAAGACACTAGTTGTATACTGGAAGCACATAAAAATGACAATGACACTGGCTTGATCATATTAAGGGCAAAAATCCAAACTGTTCATTTTCCTCTAAATGAATATCCAAGAAAAGTTTACTGCATATGAAATGATTAAATTGTAGTAGGACTGCTTAATAACAAAGGAGGAATTGCTTATTCCCTTCAAGAAAAACTTACTTGGGGAGAGGCAACTAAAAGAAATGATCTGGACAAAGCTCTCAAGTATTCACCATACATTCCCTACAAAATGATACAAAACAAAACAAGCAGACCTAGACATTTTGCAAACTGTAGAAAACATGTATTTATTCGCTTCTGGGGAATCAAAGAGCAAAGATTCCTTCCATCCTGAATGAATCTACATCCAACGCTGGAGGAGGAGGAGTGTCAATTGAGAGAATTGTTTAATCAACCACTGTGTAAGACATAATGCAGCGTTTGCACCAGCAACTATACCAGATCCTTCCTAAGAAGTAACACATTATATGGGAGAATGTTAATTACCAAGCAAACGTGATGTCCTCTATGTCCACATTGTTAGCCACTTAGCATAATGCATAATTTGTCTACATCGTTATTTGGATCATTGTGCTCACCAATATATACATAAATGGTTTTAAAAAGAGGTGAATGATACTGCCTGTTGTTGTGTTCAGATGTGAGCACACTAGGAACAGTCCACTTTCTGTTTTATAACCAAGTCCCTCAAAGTTTCTGTATCTCCAAGGGCTGTAGACACTTCCATAAGTCCCTGTACATCCAAACACAAAATAACTAAAAGAGATTGCAGTCTTTGCCAAAGGAGCAGAGATAACGTACGTTTAGCACTGCTCATGAACATTTGTTTTCTTCCTTACCCTTTCTGTCTATCAAGACCTAGAACTCTACCCAGCTACCAGGACTCAATGACACTCTCTTGTTGTCCCTTTGTTCAAGATGCCCCAATTCTAACACTGACTTCCCCGCTGAGTTTTTAAGAATTTACTTGCTTTTCTGATATATTAGTCCCCCCATCCACAGTTTTGCTTTCCCACAGTTTGAGTTACCCAAGGTTAACTTTGACCCAATAATATTAAAAGGAAAATTCCAGAAATAAAGAATTTATAAGTTTTAAGTTGCATGCCATTCTAAGTAGCATAAAATCTCACTCTATCCCACCCTGTCCCACCCAGGACGTGATTCATCCCTTTGTCCAGTATATTCACACTATATATGCTTCCCATCCATCAGTCACTTAGTAGCTGTCTTGGTTATCACATTAGCTCTTGAAGTATTGCAGTGCTTGTGTTCAAGTGGCCCTCATTTTACTTGGTGGCCCAAAGTGCAAGAGTAGCAATGCTGCCACTTTGGATATGCCAAAAAGAAGCTGACGCGTGCCTCTTTTAAGTGGAAGCATGAAAGTTCTCAAGTTAATAAAGAAAGAAAAATATGGTGTGCTGAGGTTGCCAAGATCTATAGTAAGACCAAATCCTCTATCCATGAAATTGTGAAGAAGAAAAAATAAATTTGTGTGTAGCATACATAGGGTTTGGTACTACAGGCAATTTCAGGCAGCTACTGGGGATGTTGGAAAGTATTCCTTGTGGATGAGGGGGTTACTACTGTACCTACTGACCCCTTGACTTTTTACAGCTATAGTATGCTACCTGTTTCACTAAACAGTTTTTCCAAAAGCAAAACAGTTGTCGAGTTCCATCTGTTTTATGAAGCTTCACCGGCATGCCTTGTATCTTCTCCTGATTCACAAGTAAGACAGAATAATTTAATCAGAATATATAAGTATCTATCCCCTCAATCATTTATCCTTTGCGTTACACACAATTATGCTTTTAGTTATTTTTAAATGTACAATTGAATTATTATTGACTATAGTCACTCTGTTGTGCTATCCAACAGTAGGTCTTATTCATTCTTGCTATTTTATTTTGTACCCATTAACCTGCCCAATCTCCCTAACACCGCTCCCCACTACCCTTCCCAGACTCTGGTAACACCTTCTATTCTCTATGTCCATGAATTCAATTGCTTTGATTTTTGAATCCCATGCAAGGTTTGCCTTCCTGGGCCTGGCTTATTTCACTTAATATAAGTAAATACATCTATTATATACCCACAGACTTTTTTAAAAAACAATATTAATTATCTATAGCTGAGGTCAGCAAACTATGAGGGCCTGGAGACCAAATCCAGCCTGCTGCTTGTTCTTGTAAATAAATTTTTACTGAAATACAAAAAACTACATATATAAAAAATACAGGCAGTTCAACTGCAAATTTACCCTTGTCTATACCAATATCTCAAGGGTTACATGAAGCTGATATGACAAGAAACCTGCTTACCTCCTCACAACTAATGGCACATTCTTCAGATTAATGAATCTTTTCCTAGTCCAAGACGTATTCTAATTAAAAATGCTATCAAACCTATGCATATACATTGTCCCAAAAGACAAGTTCTGTAACATGTAAGTGCAACTCCCGCTCTCCTTCCTACTCTCACACCTCACTTCCACTCCCCAGAGGCAGTCCTTTTACGGCCCCAAAACTGGGTATTTTCTTAACCTCCTTTCATATTTCTAACTACGATTTTATTACATTTCCTGCATTTCAACTTAAATTACTATAACAGCTTTCTATTATGGAACAAAAGAGTATAACTTTCTTCTCATCCCTCATTCTGAATTTCCCTTCTCCCACCCTTTGAATATACAAGTCATGAGTCACTTAGCAATGAAGATATATTCCGAGAAATGCATCATTAGGCAGGTTTTGTCATTGAGCATAGACTGTACTTACACAAACCTAAAGGGTACAGCCTATAAGCTACCAGGATATAGGGTATAATCTATTGCTCTTAGCATTATCACAAACACGTAAGCTCTACACTGCTAAGTTACAGCAGCTATGACGTCACTAGGCAATAGGAATTTTTCAGCTCCATTATAATCTTATGGGACCACCATTGTATATTCAGTCTGTCACTGAAATGTTATGTGGTACATGATGGTAGTTCGATAATTTTTGTTAAACCAATCTTCAGTGTTCATATTATTATGGCTATTTTTCATAGTACAGCATGGTGAGTGCTGTAATTATATTTCCAGTCTTGAGTGATCTGTTTTCCTTTCTAATTGTCTCTTTTCACATTTGTTCAGTTTTGTAATCACTCATTACTAATTCAGAATCTGTTGAATATTAGTCTGCTTGGGCTACCACAAAAAATACCCCAGATTTGGTGACTTAAACAACAGACACTTACTTTCTCACAGTTCTGGCAACTGGAAGTCTTAGGACAATGTCCCAGCAGAGTTAGTTTCCTCTGAGGCCTGTGAGATTGGCTTGCAGACGGCTGCCATGTTGCAGCTCTTCACCTGATTGACCCATGAGCACGTGCACCCCTGGTATCTCTGTATATCCTATTACTTTATTCTCCTCTTATAAGGACATCAGTCATCTCAGATTAGAGCCTACACTAAATGGCCTCCTTTTAACTTAATTACCTATTTAAAAGCCCTATATCCAAATACAGTAAAATTGTGAAGTGCTGCAAGTTAGGGCTCCAACAAGTGAAAATAAAAGGAGAGACACAATGTAATCCAAAACACCTGCCCAGAAGTGGAAATCTCTTCTCAATACACTCAACCACATCAGGTAACACCAGCTTGGTCTCATCCCCAGAGGTGGCCTTTCTGAAGTTCTCCACTCCCCACGGTGGTCTCACTGCTGGCACTGAGAGCCTGCTGTTTAGGGGTCTGCTTCCACCATCACTGTGGAAATTCTCCTGTGTGCTGGATCCCTTGAGTCTACTTCTTCTTCACTCACTCCTTGTTTTGGGTAAATACAACTTCCAGCAGCTTCCAGATACTTGTGTATTCTTTGAAATCTTTAATATATATAAATAATTTTCTTTCTACCTTCTTACTAGACCAAACTTTTGCCAGGATACAAAATTCTAAGTTAAAAAAATATTTCCCTTCAGAATTCTGAAACCATGGTTCCACTGTCTTCTGGTATTACTGATAAGAGGTCTGAAGACATTCTCTACCCTTAGTTTTGCATATTTTCTTCTTTTTCTCCTATTGTTCCTCTTCTTCATTTGCCTTTTCCTTTCTCCTTTGGCCCTTCTTTTATTTCCTTCTCCCTGACCATTATAGATCTTTTCTAGTCCTTACTGTATAATGAGTGGGTCCTCTCAATTTGATATTTTTTTGTGTGGAAAATTTGAATGTATTGTCTTTCATAATATTCTGCCCCAGTGTTTCATAAAAATCTCTTTCTTAAATTCCTGTATTGCTTCTCCTTAACTACTATAATTTTCTCACCTTTTTAATTCTTCTTTTACATTACTTGGTTTTATTGTTGATTTTATTATTCTTCATTCTTCAATGTTCCTTAGGTTTACCTTCTAGGCTTTTTATTAAATTATTCATGTGTTGTCCTAGGTTTAATTTTCAAGAGCTCCTTACGTTCACTGAATGTGTTGTGTTGTTTTGTGATCTAGCCTACTATTCTTGTTTGACGTACCATATTCTCGTATTACTAAGAATATTTAGAAAACACGTATTTTAAAATTGATTTCTTCCTCCAAAATTATATGGTATTGTTTGTTTCCTCTGTGCTTCTCTTTTTGTGTATGCTTTTTGTTCGTTTGTTTGCTTATTCCTTCATGTTCTTTGTTAGAAATTTCCTCAAATCTCTATTGATACTTGGTGTCTGAATATAGTCGGAGTTAAGCACTCAAAAGAGGTTAGGATTTGAGTGAAGGCAGAAAGCTTTTTTCACACAGCTTTTATTTTAGAATGATCAATTTTTAATATTGCACTTGGGAATACCAGGATTCATGTCTGCACGCGCACATGCGCGTGCACGCACACACACATACACACACACTTTTGGCTGATTGATACAAAGCATTTTATGTTGTGATGAACCATTTCCCCTGAAGAAACTCCCCAGTCTTGTGTCAATGTCAATCAACAGAGATATGGACCGGGCAGCAATGGTTCTCAGAGCCATTTGGGAAAGTCATATCACATTCAGTGAGGCAACTTGCTCTTAATTCCCTTAATTTTAGCATGGTAACTAGACTCCTAACTGTAGCTGGTGTCTTTGAGTAGAGGGTATCCCTGGACCCAATTCTCCAAATAGTAAACTCTGTTACCAGGATCCGAAAAGTAACCAGCAATGGATATGTAGAGGGGTTCAGCAAACCCACTTTTCTTACAGACTTCTAACCAGTATTCATGTTTATATACATATAACCCGACTTCAGAGACATCTGGTACCTCTGCTTTCCAAGACTCTTGAGGTTCCATTGCAAAAAGCAGCCTGCTTCTAATTTGTTTCCCCTCTCCACTTAAAATTTTAACTTCCTTCACTGTTGCCACTCATCTATCTGCTTTGTAGCTTGCAAAATTATTATTAATATAAAATTAGTATTGTCTCATCTACCAAATCTGTTTTCCTTATAGGCGTGAATCTTGTTACTCATTTCCTCCAATTTAGTAGTATCAGGAGAAAATAGATTGCATTTGATTAATTAAAAGCTTCCAAATTCACATTATAAAGGGTACCCTAGAAGATATGTATTTATTTCCTAATGCTTACACCTCCCTTATTACACAAAGATAATACATATGCTGAAAAACTGCCAGCATTTTAAAGCCAAATTGCCACTCGAGGGGCACAACACTCACATAAGTCAACCAATTACAGAAACACTTGATTATTTTCAGTTCAAATTCATTTCTTCAATAAACATGTTTGGAGTACCTACGTTGTTGAACCTATTAAGAAACGATTAAAGTAGTGTTTAAATGAACTGGTGAGGGCTTGATCTGAATTAAGGTAGTAATTGTAGAGAAAGCTGGGAGCAGAAACTTTTTTTCAAATATATATTTCAAAAAAAAATTTGTAAGTTTTCCAATCATTTTTTGGTTTACCCCCTTTTATTAGTTTTCTAGGGCTGTCAAACAAAGTACCATAACCTAGATGACTTAAAACAACAGAATTTTATTGTCTCACGGTTCTACAGACTGGAAATCGGAAATCAAGGTGTTGGCAGGGTTGGGTTTCCTTGAGAGCTGTGAGGGAAAGATCTGTTCCAGACCTCTTTCCTTGGTATGTATACTGCTGCCTTCATGTTCACATAGTGTTCTCCCTGTATATATGTCTGCCTCCAAATTTTCTAGTCATATTGGATTAGTGCCTATCCTAATGGTCTCATTATAAATGTATTACTTCTTTCAAGACCTTATCACCACATAAGTTCACATGCTGAGTTACTAAGGGTTGGGACTTCAATATGTGAACTTTGTAGGGCCACAATTCAGCTCATAGCAGCCCACTCCAAACGGAAGATGAGAAAATCAGTTTAAACACTTTAGAAAGGATAAGTAATTTAGATAAATTAGAGTGAGGACAAAACAAAGCCTGCCACATTCAGGACTTAGAGTCGTAAATTAATGCAAAAGAGCGTGCCTATATCCAGAAGAGGATAGACATATACCTGAAAGACCTATGCACATTTTGCCTTTTCCCCAGTCTCTTTAGAAATCACCAACTGTTCTCATTTGTCCACACACCACAGGTATGACTAGAGATGGAGTCATTGGCTTAGAAACACTGGAGGCAGTAAAATTTACTGAACATAAAATAATGAAGCATTTTTTAAAATAATAAAAAAATAAATATAGTTTATACCATTTAATTTCATTTATACCAATATTTGACTTATAAAATTTAATTTAGTTGTAAGTTTAATAGAACTGTGGACCTGAAAATTGCATCATAAATATCGTATAAGCCAAAGGTTACAAAAGTGAAATGTGTTTCAGAATTACCTGGGAGTTTTTAAAAATATAGCGATTCTTAATTCCCACCCAAATATCTCGAATAGAAGGTTCTCAAATGCATATTTTTAAGAAACTCTCCACTTGGTTCTAATGCCTGATCCATCTGTTTTGTCTTAACTTTGAAAAAATTGAGGCCACTTTGACAAAATTATATCTCATAAGACATATTTAATTTAAAAAATGGTCTAGTTCTGTTTCTATGTGATTCATTTTGATCAATAGATTATGAGAGGATTTGTAGAAACTATTTGAAAACAAAAACATTTTTGTTAATACAATGATTCAACAGTTCTTATAGAAAAGATAGCTCAGTAATATTCGTTTCCTTTAGTAAAACTTTAAGGTCACCAATATTTAATGTTGGTGGATTTTTAAAAATTCAAATTTAAAAAAAATCTTCTAAAATGGAAAGCACAACTTACTAAAAGAGATTTTAGAAACTTACAGATGATGTCCTATCCACTTCACAACGGCTACTGAGAATAAAACAGGCCTCAGCGTCATCCATCCTAAATACAGACAGAAAAAAACAGAATAATCACACACTGAAATATCTACGTGTTTTCTGAAAAACAGAATTTCACTTTTTAGTTCATATATTGCAAAAAATGTACATGAAGACCATGGGTATCCATAAGCTTAAATCAAAGTTAAATTTCTAGCAGATCATGACTATATTTGATTCTGAACAAAAAGAAAATCTATTATTGGGTTGTCTATTATAACTTAGTGGTCTATGACAAAAGTTAAAAAAAAGCCAAATGTTATTCCTTTTTATGATTAAATGTATTTTTATACGTATACTTTGAGTAAATTAACCGGATATATTGGTCTTTATTTTATGATTAATTGCATTTTAACTATAATGTCAGAATCGAACTAAGAGGGATGGAATAGAGCTGCTCAGGATTCCTAAGTCAAACTGTATCCTGCATTTATACTTCCTGGAGATCATTCATTATCTTGTTGCAACCCCGTTCCCCTTATACTAGGGTTCAATATTTCTTAAATTTAGTGATAAAGACACAGTATATTTTAGTGTTAGATACATGATGTTCTAAAAGCACAAGAATGTTTACTTTCAAAAAGAGGAATGAGTTATCTCTGTGGTTCACTGTGATAAAGTAAATCTTTTCCAGAAAAAAAAAAATGTTTTCTATGGAGAGGAAATACAAAAGTCTTTGAAATAAGACCAAGCCAAACAGTTCTGGGAAATGTGGCGCCATGGTTATTAAGATAATATGAGTGTTGGATAACTTTTTCTAAACATTGTTTTCAACAAAGCAATTCAAAACTTATGCAACGAACCTTTGAAACTTGTTTGGAAAATACTACTCCATGCTCTATGTATGAAGAATTGCACTGAAAAATGTGTTCATTTATATTAAATCCCAAATCTTTTATATGAAGTTAAGGTTGAAAATGAACATAAAAATGGATACTGTGTCACTCTAATTTATTTTTAAAAATAGCTTTTTGAGTATGGCCTAATTTATTTTTAAAAATAGCTTTTTGAGTATGGCCAGCCGGCTACCTCTCTCCTTCATTCCTTTCTCTTTTTTTTTATTCCTATGGAGGAATTCTTCTTGAAAATGTGATAGCTTTTACTAAGAAATAATTTTAAAACTATTGGTAATAAATTAGTTATAGTAATCCTAAATATTATATAGGTTAGATAGTAATAGCTAATACCAATAACTCAGATAAATTTATTAGAAAGAAGCCTCCATTTATTACACAAAGTCATATTGAACATAGTATTATTATTCATGCTTATTGTGTGAAGAACATAACTATCTTACAATAAATTAAGCATACTGATCATCTACACAGATGAATACAATGATCTAGATTATAGTAGTATCTAAGCATCTATTTTTCTAGCACACCCACATAATGAGTATAGATAGCAAACAGTAAACATCTAAAGCCAGGGTTTACCTGAGGTGCTGGGAAAAGCTGATGACTTACAGAATGTCACAAGTAGAGTGACCACAAATATAAAGTATTGAATACACCAAAAAGATGAATATAATCACAAAGAAATGTATCTTTCCAATTATATCCTGCTAGTTTCTAGTGATGTTTTTGTTTCAGAAATTAAATTGTTGAAAAAAAAAGCTCCATTAAACTGACTTTATTATATATAAATCAAAAGTAACATCAGAGTTCCTGACTAGGCATCTAGTCATCAGTTGAAGGATTACACAACAAAAAGAAGTTCAAATGTTTGTTCTACAAAACAGTTAACTTTTCTTCTGTTTGTTTCCATCACTCACTAGATATACACACACACGCACATGCACACACAGTGAAGACAGGCACAAACACACACCCACTCACGCACACTCAGGTTATGCAGGAAAGAAAAAAAGTGTAAAGCACTTATACTATACAATTCAGTGGGGAGACTTTTAAATTTAGAAGAGCATGTAGGACAACTCAAAGACAAACATGAAGACACGTTTAAAACTTTAAAAACAGCAGACAGTATCGGGCAAAACCACTTCTGTTGAAGATATCTTCTGGCTTCTGAAACTAAGGAGATTGTTTTGCAGAAGCCCTGATTCCCTGGTGTCCACACTCTGCCCAATAATGCTCACACTCTGCTCATGTGATATAACTCGGTAACCTGTGACAAATGTTTAAGACTGTGTCACCTTTAAGCCAAGTTGCCTGGTACATGCACAGAAAGAATAGGGTAGCTAAGTAAGACCTGTCACCTTTCTGATTCCTCTAGCCCACAGCAACCGTTTCAGCTCTGACCCCAGGCAACACAAGTGCTATCTGTCCAACACGTAGTGCAGGCTCTTTAAAATATAAACTCTGACTCACACTGTACTGGTATATCACATCATATGTAGCCCATGATTTTTATATATGGGATAAAAAGAGTATTCAGGGATTTGGAGACTACTCTATCACTGAGTCTGGATACCTCAGTGAATCTCTGACAGCTGAAGATAATTATAGGGGGCCACTTTTCTCATTGTGTTGTGTGGTCACAGTCTGCTGAACAATTTTGTCTTGAGATGAGGCTGAAAAGACGAGTAAACACACTGATTTTATTATATGTTTTTAACCTTTCAGTTTGGTTAGCAGAGGAACTAACACAAAAGACTTTACTCAAACATACTTTAACACATCTTGTGACACTGAAAATTGCTAAAATTTGGCAGAAAGAGAAAATATTAAGTCACTCAAAACTGTAAGCTACAAGATGAAAGACAGAGACACCTACTTTGCTCTCAATAGGTCTTGATCTTTAAGGGCTGAACCTTGAAGATAGATAACTCTTTGGGACCACATTGGAATCTGCAGTACCCTTCGGACTTGCACATCCATTTCAGTAGGACACAAAATCACCACATAATAATCCTATTCAAAACAAAATGGGCATTGGGATAGAAACAATAATGTTTTCTATTATACTACATAGAAAAATAAAATAAAATAAATCTGAAATATGATAAAACTGAAATCAACTTTTGCTAATAAAATTTCACATTTAAAACCTAGGCATATATTAAATAACACTGCACTCTTATAACACAACACAACTGGGACACACACAAATCTCATAAATCAATAAATTCATCTCAACTTATTTCCATCTTACTAGGGCCATAGGGAAGGTAATCAGTGGTTATATCTGGCATGCACTTTCAGCTTGTAAAGTTTTTAGTTCTATCTAAGACTGATCCTAAAATATACATTGAACACCAAGCAGGAGCATTTAAATATCAATTCATACTTCAAGTCATTACTTTGAGAATCAAAACTGTGGTAGTGATTTACATCATTTGGTTATACTATTATGAACCAATAATTCTGAACAGTTTCTGATGGATATTTGAATATATAAGGATTCATAAAAACATTGCAAATACTGACAAAGTAAACTAAATGAACGTGATATCAAAATATTTCAAAATAGATGGTCCTTTGGAGAAAGTTTTAAAAAACAACAAGTAAGTATGGAGTTGCTATTAAAAATGCAAGTTAACTTATATGAAAACAAAAGAATAAGAACAAAATGATTCTACCCACTTAAGACAGAACAAAATGATTCTATCATTTAAGAATGAATTATAAATTAGGTGTATTAAAATACAAAAATATAGTATTCATAAAGGTCTCCAAAATATTCACAAATCAATATTTCTATGTTTTGTAAAAAAAGGATAATTAGATATAGTAAGCATTGTTTTGATGTCTGGAGTTATTCAACTTCTTGACACAAATTTGTTGAGGAAATATAAGACCTTCAAATAGACTAGGTGCAGTAAGCTGGAAAGGAAATAACTGCTGTGGCCCATAGCAGCAAGTGGAAATATTCAAGAATTTTATCTGCATAGACAGAAAAAAAGTTTCTTCTTAATTCATATTCTCAATTTGGCTAGTTATTATCCAATTTTTGGTCATGCATCCCTACTACAAATAGCACCTATCTATACTTAAGGAAACAAAAGAAAAAAGTGAAAGTCACAGGCTTCCACATTTCTATTAGCAATCCTTGATAAAATTCTGCAGTATTTAACTGAGTAGATGATATTGAAATGGTTTCTTTCTTGTTTAATTGTATTTTATCTTAAAATTCACTTTTTCATAAAAATATCATTTATGCTCTACCCAAAGGACAAAAAAGCAATCCTTTAATTCAAAGAAAAATTTTCTTTATAGCATTAACATTATTCCATCTGTCTTTTAGCGTACATACAGAAGGAAACTTAAAATACTGTGTATTCCTCCAGCATTTTTTTCTATGTTCCTGGTTATATTTGTAGTTCTTCATTTACTCTTTATATATTTGGGTGTATAAATAAAAATCCTCCACAAAGTAGGCTGAACCATCAGTTAATTGATTTTGACAATATGTTAGTTAGTAGGCATGATCCAGTATAATACATAATATAAGCCAAATGTACCTGGAGTCTAGGATGAGCATAGAATTCGTTTAAAAAATCCATAAGTAAATCAATCTTCAGCGAGCTGACACACAGAACAACATGCTTTTCTGTTTGAGCTCTGTGTCGACTATAGTTCCCACCTGACTTTTGTCTCTCCATCCACAAATAAGCCAGCTGTTCAAACTGTAATGTATTTTCCATATGTGAATGAAAAACATGGTAAGAAAATAAGTAAATCAATGCAATACATCTATTGTTTATTAGGTACTGTCAATTTTGTAGATTCAACTCACTGAGATTCTAATTGTCGGTGTTCCCTTTCAACAACAGATTTTCCATATAATTTCTACAGAGGCTGCAAATGCCTCCCAGGGCTTCAGGTCTCTAAAGAAACATATTAACATGATTTTGCTATCACATAAGAACAGGCCACTAAGAGGTTTGTGCCTCTGCTTTATGTCTAGTAGAGCTGAGTGAAAGAGAAAAGCCTCATTGTTATTTTTCCACATTCTCTCTCAAGTTCTACCCACATCTCATGTAATAGGAATTACTCTTAACACCACGCACAGCCACATTCTAGCTGTACAGTAGCCAGAAATGGAGGAAAGCGAAAGGTGCAAGGGAGGGATGTCAGGAAGAAAGACATGCATGAATTTATAGGAGTAGGAAGGCCATTTTTGTAGGTATTTAGATACATTGCGGCCTAAGTTTTACAATGGAATATGCAAGTTTAATTTGCTTTTCCCCATAACCTGTGTCTGATCTGCCCACACATGGGCACAAGGGGCTCATTATAGGAAAGGGTTAGAGACTGCATTTACTTATTTTTAATTCCATTTCTATATCTGCCCCTTTGCAACCTCCCTACTCACTCTCCAAAGTGCCACATAATATAAAGTATGTTCAGACTTTGTTTTTAATTCTTTTTTTTTTTTTGTAGAGATGGGGTTTCACCTTGTAGCCCAAGCTCATCTTCAACTCATGGGCTCAAGCCATGCACCTGCCTTGGCCTTCAAAATACTGGAATAATAGCTATGAGCCACTGCACCTGGCCCAGATTTTGCTTTAGTTGACCAATGTAACTAATCAATTTTTTTTCATTGCAGTATATGATTATGTGGTTTATTTTGAAGAACCAAGAGAAATAAACCCTTCACAAATTTATTTTTATGATCTACCATCCTATAATTAAAAATTACATTATTCTATACTTAATATAGTTAGGTACTCTATATTTTTTTAAAACCGCATCTTGAAGTATTTAAGTAAGATGTGCACTGTCAGTCGCGACTGGAAGGAAAAAAACAACTTGGTGTTTCTAATAAAATGTAAAATGACATTTCTGCAATAATTATATAATTGGTTAAATGTAATGATAGCATGTGTTAGCAAATTATTGTTAGATAAATAAATTGCTTTCCAGTTCTTGTTAAAAATGGAGGATTCCATTTTATGTCTCTGTGTATTTCTAGACAATGTAAGATGGTTATGTTTACCTGTATGGGTAGAACCACAAGAGCAACACAAATCATAGCAACGACAAAAAGCTTGGAGGACCATGTTTCAGGAGTGACATCCCCGAAGCCCACAGTAGAAAACGTCACAATGCAGAAATAAAGGGAGTCAAAGAGATTCAGCTTCTTTCCTATTCGTTCCAGATGTTGGATCCCACAAATGCTAAGGAAACAAACATGCATTAAAATTAAATCTTTCAAATTGGACACAATATTTCTCATCATCATTCTTTTGAAAGCCAAAGCACATTTCATAAAGCCATTTAATAGTCAGGCTCTTATATTTCACAATGTATTTTTCTAAGAAAAATATAATTAGTAAGTTCTTTTCCTACATTGAACAGATGTGGTCTTATTTTGATTAATAGCCAAAAATGGTAGTAAAAATATCACACAGCATATTTAAGTAACATGCAAAATGAACAGACAATTTCATGGGTGATACACAAAGACACTGAATGAACATCAAGGAAACATAGAGACCAGAAATCGCCACATCTAATCCCTTCCAAAATACCAAGTCTTTTTCTTTTTTCATTATTTAGGAAGAAGAGAAAGGCAGTAAAAAGGTTGAGGAATTAATAATTGCCAACTGTTATGGTTTGAATGCTGTCCCTTCCAAAACTCATGTTGAAATTTAATTGTCATTGTACCATACTAAGATGTGAGACTGTTAAGAGGTGTTTAGGTCATGAGGGTTCCACCAACATGAATGAACTAATGTTGATATCATGGGAATGGGCTCACTCACATGTGTGCTCATTCTCTCTCTCTCTCTCTCTCTCTCTCTCTGTCTGTCTCATGTGCGCTTTCTCTCTTTGCCCTTCTACCATGTTTTGAGATAGTAAGAAGGCCTTCACCAGTTGTTACCAGCACCTTGATCTTGGATTCCCAGCTTCCAAAATCAGTATGAGCCAATACATTTCCGTTTATTATAAATTACTCAGTTTCAGGTATTATCTTATAGCAGCAAAAAATGGACTAAGACACCAAATGATTCTTAAAACAAGTCCTTAAATGAATCAATCATTTGTACAAAGCTATTGATGAAGTGACAGTAAGAGAGCAGTGTAAAAGTTGTTAGATGCCCTCAAATTAGAAATTTGTTAAAATAACATTATAAATAATGCTGCTATTAGCAAAAACAAAAAAGGCAAAGTGAGATTATGAATAATAAAATATATTGCGCAATGTTGGAGGAAGACGTAAGATATGCAACATAGCAATCGGCATATAATTGCTGTGGTTTGAATGTCTGTATCTGTTCCAAAATTCATGTTGAAACTTAAATTCACAATGCAGCATTATTAAGAGGTGGGCTTTAGGAGGTGATTAAGTCTGGAGCTCTCAAGAAGGGGATTAGCAACCTTATAAAAGTGTTGGAGGGAACTAGCTAGGCCTCTTTTTGCTTTTATGCCTTCTGTCACGTGAGGACACAGCAACAATGCCTCATTTTGATGAGCGAGAAGGCCCTCACCAGATACCAAATCTGTGATCCCTTGATCATGAACTCCCCTGCTTCTGGAACTGTGAGATATATTTTTCTATTGTTCATAAACTACACAGTCTCAGATATTTTGTTATAGCAGCACAAATGAACTAATACAGAAATTGACACTGAGAAGTAAGGTGTTGCTATAACAAATACCTAAAAATGTGGAAGCAGCTTTGGAATTGGGTAATAGTTAGAGACAGCAACAGTTTTAGGGTATATGTAAGAAAAAGCCTAGATTTCCCTGAATGGAGTGTTTAAGGACAATTTTGGTGAAGTCTCAGAAGAAGAGAGTTGAGAAAGCCTAAATATTCTTACGGATTATTTAAACAGTTATGACCAGAATATTGGTGGAAATATAGACAGTAAAGACCTTTCTGATGAGTTCCTAGACAGAAATAAGGAATATCTAATTGGAAACTGGAGAAAAAGGCATCCTTATTATAAAGTGGCAAAACTTGGTGAATTACGTCTGTGTGCTAATATTTTGTGGAAGGCACAATTCAAAGGTGGCCAACTAAAATATGTAGCAGAAGAAAGCTCTAAGCAAAGTGTTCAGGGTGATGCACTGTGTTTCTTGACTGGTTTTAGTAAAATGCCAGAAGAGAGAAAATGATTAAAGATGGAATTTATAATCAAAAGGGAAGCAGAACTTACAAATTTACAAATTTGGAAAATACTCAGCCTGGTCAGATTGTAAAGAATAAAAATTGTGTTCCAGACAAAACGCCAACAGTTTGTCCAAGCAATCATGCGATTAGGAGATTCTTATAATATAAAAGGAAGCCAGGTACTCTTCATCAAAACAATAGAAGAATAACCCTGAAGGCATTTTGGAGCTCTTCCAGATTGTCACTCCCCTCACAGGCCCAGAGTGTGAAAGCTTTGAGGGCAGAACAGTTTCAACAGAGGAAACCATGACATCTTTGAGGCCTCAAGAGTTGTCGGCTTTCTTCATTCTGGTGCGGTGCTCTTTGGCCACCCCAAGTGCTGGTGAAGCAGGTGCAAGAGTGACTCAGGATGCTGCCATAGAAGTCAGAGGTGGTAAACCTTAGTGGCATCCATGTGGTGCTAATTTTGCAGGTGTGAAAAGAGCATAAGCTGTGAAGGCATGGTTACCTTCCCCCTAGATTTCAAAGGATGCCCCGGAAAGCCTTGGGGCCAAGAAAGACAACTACCACAGGGGTATGCCCGCACATAGAGTCCCCACTAGGGCAATGCCTGGTGCCATAGGGGTGGAGTCATCCCTGAGACACCAAAGCTGTAGTCACCAGAATGAAATGCCAGTATGGAGAGCTGGAGATACCAGCCCTCAACCCCATAAGTGCTGCTATGTGGACTATGCCAAACAAAGCCGAGAAGATGAGGCTTCCCAGGGCCTAGTGTGGGCCAACCCCTCCCCAGTGTGACCATAAGTCAAGACATGGAGTCAAAGATTACTCTCAAACCTCAGGATTTAATATTGTTTTCCTTGTTGGATTTCTAACTTAATTGGGACCTATTAGCCATTTCTCCTTGCCTATTTCTCCCCTTTGGATTGAGAATATCTATCCTATGCCTATCTCACCCATTGTATTTTGGAAGCACAAAACTTGTTTAATTTCACAGGCTCACAGCTGAAGAGTAATTAGCCTCAGGATGAATCATGCCTTGAGTCTCACCCATATCTAATTTAGGTGATATTTAGATGAAACTTTGGGCTTAAGAGTTGGTGTTGGAACAACTTAAGACTTTAGGGGCTACTGGGATGAAATAAAATGTATTTTGTATGTGAGAAGGACATGCATTTTGATGCACCAGAAGCAGAAAGCTATGGAGTGAATGTTTGTGTCCCCTCCAAAATTCACACTGAAACTTAAATCCCACAATGCAACATTACTAAGAAGTGGGGTCCTTAGATGGTGATTACATTCATGAGGGTAGAGCCCTCACGAATGGCATTAGCAGCCTTATCAAGTTGTGGAACAGAACCAGCTAGGCCCTTTTTGCCCTTCTGCCATGGGAGGGTGCAGCAGTAAGGCCCCATCCTGAAGGAGAGAGAAAACCCCCAACAGATGTTAAATTTCCAGCACATTGATCTTGGCCTTCACAGACCAAGGATTATGAGAAAGAAACTTCTATTGTTCATATATTACCCAGGCTCAGGAATTTTGTTAGAGCAGCACAAACAGACTAATACAATCATGCAATACTACTCAGTAAATAAATAAATAAGTAAAAATTACAAGGAGCCTAGTTCTGGATAAATTGCAAAAACACGATGAGTGAAAGAAGTCAGACATAAAAGACCACATGTTGTTTGATTCCGTTTATATGAAATATCCGGAGAAGAACCAGCAAATCAGTGGCCGCCTGGGACTGATGGTGGGAATATAGCGGTGAAAATATTCTAAAACTGAATTGAGGTATACATCTCTTCATGTATATAACTTTGAATATACATGAAAAAATATGGAATTTATACTTAAAATGAGTAAATTTTATGATACATATATTATACCCCTATAAAACTATTTTTAAAATCAGTGTATATTTGTGAACACTCACTATGGCTTCTGGGCACTACAAGCAAATGGCTCAATTACAACAACCATGAAGAAATAAATATTCAATGTTTACTTTCCAGAATTTCCTTTTCCAGCTTCTTCAGATAACCTCCTTATTTCTCTAAGTTATGTAGCAGACAGATTCTACTATCTTTATGCATATATATATATATATATATATATATATATTTTGGTATAGTCAAGTATAAGCTTATGAATGGTTAGGTAGATGGGCAGGTTCACAGGTAGGTGGACCAAGAGACAGAAGAGAGAAAGGAATATACATGTCATCATCTTAATTGTATAAAACTGTTGTGTGAGTTTTCTTTATTTGCTTTTTTTCCTTTTTTTTTTTCACTTCAGGTCTCCAAAACGGCACAGCAAAATCACTCTTGTTTTACGCTTACAAATTTTGTGTGAGCTGCCAGATCATAAGCATATTTAAACCAATGAGTTGATTCATATCAGTTTGTTGGCTCAGCTGCCCCTATGGAATACTGCCAAACTAATTACGAGAATATTCAGATGTAGCCTAATATCACCAAAAATGGAATTGTATGATACTTCTGTGAAGTCGGGTTTTAAAATTTTCTTTAAAATAACATGTTGGAGAATGTAAATAATTTAAGCTTAATTTCTTTATACTTCACTAGAAAATAGAGAAGAAAGGAAAATAACATATTTTAGTGATTCAAATATTGAGCATTTATATTTGTTTGAGTATGCATTAAAAGTCAATCTCTGATTATAGTTACAATGTATACTTCCAAATTCAAACATGTATTTTCTAGACCTAAGCTACCAAAAAAGTCTCCTACCGTGCTTCCAGGTCTTTTGACTGTCCTTTTAACATAACATACTCATAAGGGTAGTATTAATATTCTTTAAACACAGTTCACCCTCAGATTCAAAAACCTGCAGGATTCTCACTGTTCAAAGAAACCTCTATAATCTGTAGTTTGATAGATTATTATAATAGCTGCCAACAAATCAAGTCCTCATATATTCAACAAACTCTTCATTTGCAATATAACGTTGCTGTTCCACCCATGAAGATATGAAGTCAATGTCTTCAGGTCCTTGAATCTGAACTGGACTAATGACTTGCTTTGACCAATAAATAGGATGGAAGTGGCATTATGTGGTTGCAGATGCTAGGCCTTAAGAGATACTGCAGCTCTTTTTCTCACTTTCTTGAAATCCTGAAACCACCACACAGTGAAGATACTGGTAGTCTACTAGAGAATGAGAGGCCATGTGGAAGAGAACCAAGATGTCCTACTTGACAGCCAATTCCAATTGCCAGACATGATAGCAGGGTCATCTTACATCTTCCATTTTCTCTCAGGCCATTAGATAAGTGAAGTTGAAAGAGTAATTACAGCTGAGACTGGCAGAAAATATGCCCTGGAAATCAACCACAGAATTTTGAGAAATGACCAACTGTGCTATTTCAAGCAATTAAGCTTAGGGGTGCTTTGTTATTCAGCAATAGATACTTAGTAGCATAGGATTATGGACTATAGCATCTGGATCTAATTTGTTTGTTCTTAAACTTCTGTCCCATTTACCTCACCTTCACTTACTATTTGTACTGTTTACTTAAAATAATATATAACCCTTGTTGCCTACATGTCTACCTTTGCCCAATCTAATAATTCAACGGAAAGCTCTCTCTCCCCAGTAACTACTACAATTCCTGTTTTTTGATGCCCTTGCTCAAATATGACCTCCCTCATAAGCCCTTTCTTGAATTAGAGTACTCACTCTGAATTTATACATAATTTCATGTTGTATGTAGCTAAACATCACAAAAATATCTACATTTAGAGCTTAATATTTATCACCTATACTCAACTATTATCTACCTTGATGACATTAATTGCACATTATTCAAATTTTATTTTCTACAGCACTTAACCAAAGTATATACTAGTCACAAGAACTGTTAAATGAACAAGAGAACTGGGGGTAGGGGCGGTGGCTCACGCCTGTAATGCCAGCACTTTAGGAGACGAAGCCAGGCAGATCACGTGAGCTCAGGAGTTCAAGACCATCCTGGGCAACATGGTGAAACCCTGTCTCTACTAAAATAAAAAAAATTAACTGGGTGTGGCGGCATGCACCTGTAGTCCCAGCTACTGAGGAGGCTAAGGCACAAGAATTGCTTGAGCCTGGTAGGCAGAGGTTGCAGTGAGCTGAGATCGCACCATTGAAGACAGCCACACTCTGTCTCCAAAAAAAAAAAAGAAGAAGAAGAAAAGAAAAGAAACTAGTTAAACCATTCTCAAGTAATATATTCCAAACAAACTCCAAAAATATTTCATGCTTATGTTCCAATTTTTCAGTACTACGTAACAAACTCCCTAAAACATAAAGGCTTAAAACAATAATAATTTAGCTTTTCACACCATTTTGTGGGAAGTTTCTATTTTTTATTATTTTTATTTTTGGCTCACTTATGCAGCTGTACTCAACTAGAGGTCTGGCTAAATTGAAAGTTTGAAGATTCAAGATGGCTGATGATTAGCAGCTCGGGCAAGTACCTCCCAGTGAAAGCGCAAAGAACGAGAGGACGCCACACTTTCAGACAAATATTAGTTGCTCACGGACCAGGAGATTCCCAGTGGAGGAGCTCCACGGGTCGCCAGGGCGACTCTTGTGGCCGGCGTGGCGGTTTTGCTGGTGCCTTAGCACGCCAGTTCTTGGTGCAGAGTCCAGAGATTCCCGGGCAGAAAAGCACCATCAATCTTAACACCGCTGTTTTGGCTGGCTCAGTGGATTGCTCAGATTTCGGCGCAGGGAATCAACAAGTTGGACGTCAGAGACCCAGTTAGAAAGTCGGTAATTATAAAGACGACAGATGGACAAATATATAATGAAGGGAAGAAACCAGCGTAAAAAGGTAGAGAATACTCAAAATCAGAATGCCTCTCCCTCTACAGGGGATTGCAATTCCTCATCAGTAACGGAACAACGCTTAATAGATTGCGAGTGTGTTCCAATAACAGAAGCAGGTTTCAAAACGTGGGTGATAAGAAACTTCTGTGAATTAAAAGAACTTGTTCTAACCCAATGCAAAGAAACTAAGAGCCTTGAAAAAAGGTTTGACGAAATGTTAACGAGAATGGACAATTTAGAGAAGAATATAAGTGAATTGATGGAGCTGAAAAACACAACACGAGAACTTCGCGAAGCATGCACAAGTTTCAACAGTCGAATTGATCAAGCAGAAGGAAGGATATCAGAAGTCGAGGACCAGCTCAGTGAAATGAAACGAGAAGACAAGAATGCAGAAAAAAGGATGAAAAGGAATGAGCAAAGTCTCCGGGAAATATGGGACTATGTGAAAAGACCTAATTTACGTTTGATAGGTGTACCTGAATGTGATGAAGAGAATGAATCCAAGTTGGAAAATACTCCTCAGGATATCATTCAGGAAAATTTTCCCAACCTGGCCAGGCAGGGTAATATTCAACTCCAGGTAATACAGAGAACACCACAAAGATATTCTTCAAGAAGACCAACCCCAAGGCACATAATCGCCAGATTTATTAGGGTTGAAATGAAGGAGAAAATACTAAGGGCAGCCAGAGAGAAAGGTCAGGTTACCCATAAAGGGAAACCTATCAGACTTACAGCAGATCTCTCAGCAGAAACCCTACAAGCCAGAAAAGAGTGGGGACCAATATTTAACATCCTTAAAGAAAAGAACTTTCAACCCAGAATTTCCTATCCAGCCAAACTAAGCTTTATGAGCGAAGGAAAAATTAAATCTTTTGCGAACAAACAAGTACTTAGAGAGTTCACCACCGCCAGGCCTGCTTTTACAAGAGCTTCTGAAAGAAGCACTTGTATAAATAAAGGAACAACCAATATCAGCCTTTCCAAAAATATATCAGAAAGCAAAGAACTTTAACACAATAAAAAATTTACATCAACTAATGGGCAAAACAGCCAGCTAGCATCAAACGCCGGTATTAAACTTATATATATTTTAATTGGATAAAAAGCCAAAACCCATCAGTATGCTGCATCCGGGCCCATCTTACATGCAACGATACACAAAGACTCAGAGAGAAGGAGGAAGATTTACCAATCAAACAGAGAGTAAAAATAAACTAATAAACAAAAAGCAGGAGATGCAATTCTCGCCTCTGATAAAGTAGACTTTAAAGCAACAAAGATCAAAAGAGGCGAGGAATGACATTACATAATGGCAAAAGGATCAATGCAACAAGAAGAGCTAACGATTCTATAGATCAACGAGATAGAAAATTAACAAGGATATTCAGAACTTGAACTCAGACCCGGAACAAGTAAACTTAATAAACATTTATAGAACTCTCCACTTCAAATACACAAAACATACATTACCACCTCACACCTATTCCAAAGGTGACTATATAATTGGAAGTAAATCACTCCTCAGTAATCCCATAGCATTTCATAGGTTTAAATTAAATATTGGTTGGCTGTTTGTTTGTTATCTTCTTCCCTTATTCCTTCCTGACTACATCATTAAGTATAATTGTCAGTATAAAAGAGGTTTTCAATACCCATTACTAAATTGCATTCTAGCCTGGGCAAGAAAGCAATACTCCCATTCTCTCTCCCTCTTTCTTTTCCTTCTCCCTCCTCCCCATTCTCTCTCTCTCTTTCTCTTCCTTTTTTCTCCTTCCTATTCTCTCTCTCTCTTTCTCTAAAAAAAAAAAAAAAAAAAAAAAGAAAGTTTGAAGATGGCCTCAGCCTTGTACTCAATGGTCAGTGTTCATTGTGGGTTAAGGTGCTTTGTTTCTTCTCTGTGTGACTGCTCATAGTCTATGAGGCTCAACTGGCTTCCTTGCTGTATCAGGGCATCATTTCAAAAGAACAAAGATAGAAGCTGTAAATCCTCTAAATATCTAGCTTTTATCTGCTCCATCCTATTTGTCAAAGCGAGTCACAACATCAGCCAGATTGAAGAGGTGTAGAAATAGACTCCATCTCTTCATGAGAGGACATACAAAATATTGTGGTCATATTTTTCAATTTACCAATCCATACTTATGACAATACCTATCATAACCTGTAAAAATCTTAAAACATTTTGTTGAATAAGACATGTTGCAGTCAAAGGTATTTAATTTCTTTGATACAGTTATAGTTAAATACATACTTACAATCATCAACAAGATTTTTTAAGAATCCTTGTGCAAAATGCCATTTTACTTGACTTGAGAAAATTATGCAAACCTATCACATATTTATTAATATCCCCTATAAGTTTAAGGGACCTAGAATACCCTAATGCTCTCTAAATCAACATGAAAATGACAATGTTCATGTCAGCTCTAACATGTCTTGTATCATTATACAAGAATAAAAAACAACTTTTTAAAGTACTACTAAAGGTGAATACATTAAATTACTTTAAGAGTTTACTTCTAATTTTGAATAGGCTCACCAGCTTGTTTCACTTAGGTTCTGATTAAATGGGCCATTGCTTCTGCTCATGGATAACAATGATGTTACATTTAAAATATGTTTTAAAATATCTTCTAACTCAATAAATACCTTTTGTAATAAATAAATGAACTCAGTTCCTCCCTCTAAAAGAAAAAAATAAGGTGAAAAATGCTTATTCAGCCCAAGAACAGAAGAACTCCTTTAAATTATGGGTCAGATCTTCCCTTGGTTCATAACTCTTAATGTGCTTTTATCACCGTTGGAATAAAATTCAAAAGCTTCTGTCTCTTCTGTGACCTCCTCCTCCGAGAAGGCAGTAATTCCCTTACTTACTGTTTAACTTCCTCCCTAAACCCATTCTTCCCAGATTCTTCACCATCAGATAGTGGTAAATCTGATTTTCCAGTTGCTTATGCTAAAATCCCAGATTCACCCTCACTTTTTATCACAACTCACATCCAAACTCTTAGCAAACTCCAGTTTCTAGCTTCAATATATAATCAGAATTCACAATCACTACTCTCCATTTTCACTGCTACCATAATGATCCATGTCACCACCATTCCTTCCCTGCACTGCAATTGATATTCTCCCTTCCTTCAATGGCCAACTGTCAATATATTGCCAGCCAGATTTATTTATAAAAACATGAATCAAGTCATGCTATTTCTCTACTCAGAACACTGACATGGCTCCCTATATCACTCAGACTAAAAACTAATGTCTTTTATTTGCCTACAGCACAGTACTCAATCTGACCCCTTACTGTGTCCTTCAGGTTCATTTTCTACTCCTGTTCCTGTGGGTTCACTCTGCTCCAGCTAGCCTGGCATTATTGCTTTCTGACCAACGTGCCAGGCATGTTCTTCACTAAAGGCTGTGGCAGGGACTATTCTCTCTGGCTGGAATCTATTAACCTAGATAGTCTCGTGACTAATTCCTCAAATCCTTAAAATCTTTACTCAAATGCCATCTCATCCGTGAGACCTTTCTTGACTACCATGTATCTACTATCTATATACTCCCAGTCTTTCTTTACCAGTTTAATTTTAAAAAAGAATTTAGGTATTCAGCTTTTGGTATCCATTATCTGTATTCCTCTATGACAGTCAGGCTCCTTAGGGTACAGTCTTGCACTTTCTTGACCAATGTTGTCTAATTACCGAAAACAGTGCCAGGCATATAATAATGTTCATATATATTTTTTCAGTAAATGAAGGAAGAGCTAAATGAAAATACATAGTCCTCTACTGTCCATACTTAAATCACCAAGCTATTTAACCTGTTCAGATATAAATAACAACTGTAGATACAAGCTTGTATAGCTAAACTTTAGATGTAAAGTTTAAATATAAACTTTTCAGAAAGAAAAATAAAAGCTTCTGAAAATTTTTATCTTACTACTTTCTTCATTATGGAATTTAATACAATTAGGTGGAGTGATAAAATATCTCTTAGTCAATAAAGCTGGAACTCTATCTTACACAATACACAAAAAGTAACTCAAAGTGGGTTAAACACTTAAATGTAAGACCTGAAATTATAAAACTCCTAGAAGAAAACACAGAAGGAAGGGTTCTTTACATTAGTCTTGGCAATGGTGTCTTGGATTTGACACCAAAAGCACAGATGAGGAAAACCAAAAATAAACAAGTGAGATTACATCAAACTAAAAGCTTCTGCACAGCAAAGGAAACAATCAACAGAGCAAAAGGCAACCAAGAAACAGAAGCAAATATTTACAGAACACCTATCTGAAAAGATCAATTTCGAAAGTATCTAAGAATCTCCTACCACTCATTAGAAAAAATAAAAGGATAAAAGGATAAATACTGCATGATTACATTTACATGAGGTATATAAAATAGTCAAACTTAGAAGCAGAGATTAGTTGCTGGGGCTAAAATAGGGGAAATAGGGACTGCTACTCAGTGAGTATGAAGTCTCAGCTATGCAAGATGAGTTAGTTCTAGAGATTTGCTATGTAACATAGTACTTATTAAAGATAAAGTATTGTGCACTTTAAAATGTTAAGAGGATAGCTCTCATATTAACTATTTTTACCAAAATGTACACGCATACACAAACCTGACAAAAGAACCCAAGAAAATTTTGGGAGGTGATGGATGTATCTAGTACCTGCATTGTGGTGATGATATTACAGATGTATGTTTATGTAAAAATCATCAAAATGTATATATAAATATACGCAACTTTATGCATATCAATTATAGCTCAATAAAGCTAAAATAGGTAAATACCTCCATAAAATGAGGTATTTATTGATAGAGCTATAATATAAATCTATCAACTTTTCCATAACCTTATCATTTGAAATTGTGAATACTACAAGCAAGTAAAATAGATTTTACTTTCCCTAGTAACTAGTTTTTATAACTCCAGCCTTTGTTTCAGTTAGCAATTCTTAAATCTAATAAATGAAAAATTTGGGAATTTAAAATACATTTGATTCACTTATTGAAATTCATTCTACTTGTGTAATGTACAAAAATAATAAACTAAAAACTTGTCTTTTTATAAAATAAATTGCATATTAAAATATAAGATATACTTAGTCCCATTTCATTCCGAAATGTCTATGTCAACAGCATATTTCAAAAGTCCTTATGATTAACTTTGCTACAATGTTGACTTACAAATTAAATGCTTGACTTATAATCCTAGTATGTCACAGTGAATACTGCATACTCTATTACAGAGTTCAATCAGCTAAGTACATACTAAAACATTCAGATAACTGTCTAGGCTATGTTTTATGGAAGAAACAAACTACTCAATATTAAAGACGGAGTTGCCTGTCATAGGTAAACAATCTGGACTCCATTGTCACTTTCACATTAACTTTTGCAACCACTCCCCTTTTTGTTATCTTGTGTTGATTTAAAAAATCACCTTCCTGGAAGAGGTAAAATTGTTGAGGGAAATTTTGCAGAAATTTGTACTAGCTTATCAAATCCTGAAGGCATAATATTCACACTATTTAAGAAAAAACTGTCTTTAAGCCTCAAAAAATCCTAAAAGTATCATTTAAAAAGTATTTTTAAAATTACTTGTTCCAATATTTTATTTTACAAAAGTGATACTAAGACATGGAGAATTTTGATTTAAGAACAGAGGACAGATTGCGCTGATTCACATTATAAAGTCATAACATCATTTTCTGATACCCATTACAGAGAACCTATACACAACATGTGAAAAATATTGTTTAATTGCATGTTATTTTGGTTACAGGCAACACAACTGGAGATGTTTCAAAGATTATAAAGATTTATTTTACTGCTCTGTGGTAATCATTCAAGTAAAATATATCTTTATATATAAACTATGTCTTCAAAAAGGAATTCAGCTAATTGTAGGAAGGAAGAGAAGGAAGGGTGTCTTCAGGACAGGCAGATACACAGGCAGTTAATTGTTACTTTAATATAAGATTTAAGGCAAAGACAATTTTAGAACTGAAAACATGCTGGATTTGCATTATGCACAAATGTTAATATTTCACTAATATATATTAGTTATTTTACCTAGATCTATGAATCCTAAAACATGCTACATAAGATTTGAAGCAACTCAGTGATAATTAGGCATTATAATATAGATTGTTATCTTGTTTCGTTCACACTTGTCTTTGGAGCTCTTATTAAATGAAAACTGTCTCCTCTCTCTCATCATAATTAATAAATTTTCCTGAGTTCTTATTTTGGGCCTGTACCCAGAAATAATTTTAATGATAGGCAGAGATTTTCTGATAAATTAAATCCAAAATGTACTAAAATACAGCACATTCATAAGCATAATATTCTATTTTGCCTTATGATAAAAGAGATGCATCTTTTCAGACAGTAAAAACCAAGTTAAACAATTTAAATTATATACTAAATTGAAAGTAGCAGGAGAATTTAATAATGCATCATTAATACATAAATATTCATAGTTGGTGGATTTTAGTAAATACTTCTGTATGTTTATATTTTCTAACAAATTTTGTATTGTCTTGTGACTGAGAAGTATATGTGTGCATGTGTGTATGTATATACCTAGTCTTACTTAAAATATTTGGTTTCAGTAGTTTTCTAATTGTAACACACTTTTTGTTTATTATCCTGTATCCTCTGCCTAAATATTAAATTTAATAATTTATTACAATCTAAAATATGAAAAATAAATCACTATTACACCATGTTCTATTTATGATTTTTGCTTAGTTAGTATATATAAAAGTTATTCTAATTCATTTATAGTGATTTACTTTCAAATGCAAAATTGCAAATGAGTATCTTTTTATAATTTCTCTATTGCAAAAATACCTATAAATTTTAAATCAAAATAAAATCATTTATATACACGAACAGGTACTATAAGATTTTATTTAAATGTTTTATAATGGAAAAAAGCTACCTAATATTATAAAAAGTAGTCACATTTATTCATAAAAATATATTTATTGATGGTTTACTAGTCAAGCATCGTGCTGGATGTTACAGATGTAGGTATCAATGAGACAAAAGTCTTTCACTCCAGTCTATATAAAAAAAGAGCCTCTAGAATCTAAAGTGAATAATTATGACCTCACTTACTAATAATAGCATAAATTAATAATCAAACATTTTTCCCTTGGTCAGTGCTAACCTAGGTAAATTACTCAAACTTCGTGCTCCTCAAGTGAAAAGCAAATGTATTAATAATAATGTTAACTTCTCATTGGCTATAACGAGAAATAAATGAGCTAAGGCTCTGTGAAATATCTGGAATAATGTTCAATGAACTGACTAGTAATTTTGTTATTTATTTATAGTCCCACCATGAGAGAAATAGAATAATAAAAATGAATCAAAGATACACACAAAAGTGTTATAAAGTGTTTGTTTCTATTTTACAAAAAAATAATAAATGTTACTGCTAACAATAGAGACAGGAATTATAGAGAGGAAGTGATGATAAGAAAATAGTGTTTATCCCTCTTTCCTAGGAATTCACTAAGAAGCTTATTAGCAGTAGGGTATCACCCATGGATTAATGAGTAGCTATAATTTGTCCTTTCTCAATGCTGCAAGTCCCAAGGGTTTTGGAAGTGGAAATATGGGCGACCACAGAAGGCTTCATAAAAAGAAAAGTTATGCAATTTGAAGGGAAACCCATAATCTTTAACTATTTACAAAGAGTAGTCATGCTGAGATTAGTTGACCTTTGGAGGGTTGACTGTCATCATTTGCAGAAACTGACAACGGATTCTTGGAAAAGCAGTAAGGGAAAAAAGATTAAGCACTATTTCAAGGCCAGTATGTCAACATCAGGCTAGTGACTTGTTTTAAAGGATTACTTATCACTGAGATTACTTGAATTAAAGGATTTCATCTGTGATTATATAAAAGACAGTATATCTGACTTAAGGATTTTATATTTTGTGAATGTTAAGTATTATTTGAAAGTTGATGCATTTTAGGAAGCAGAGAAATCCTGCCATCTACGTATTTATCTTTTTGCGTAATTGTGGTCAATATTCACAATATTGAGCTTAAACTGGGCTTGGGCTTTCAAAACTAAGTCACATAGTAAATTCTACCTTACTGTGAGTTAGTTTTATATGAATGTCCACTTTGGTTAATGTCTGCTTTAAAGAACATTATCTCAGACTGAAAATCCTTTAAGAATTTTATAGGCTGGTATTCTATAGTTTTTTTCCTAAAATTAAGGTAGATATGTATTTAAATAATGCACACTATAGAACAAAATGACAAGTAGCTAAATTTGTCCTTAAACACCTTTTCAGAACTTGATTACAACAAATGTACAACCGAAAAATAGAGAGATTTCCTGGGGAATTTCACATACTCTAATAATTCCACAATCATATGAATAGAAGGTTGAATATATGACTAAAACCATATGAAACAAATATGCCCCTTGACAAGTATAGTGTTTTGTGAAGTTTTCAACTAATAGTTATTTCCAAATATGACCTATAGATAGTAGGGGATAAAGGCAATGGTTAATGACATGAAGTAAGGAATATTACGGAAAGTTTTGCAGGTAGAAGGTATGAAAATATTTCCCTTTTGGATATGCTGAATTCAACATTCCTATAAGATATGCTCCATCCATTTGGATTTTGTATTTTATTAATATATACCTGTATTAAGCCATTTCTTACACTCCTTGGTTTACATCCTACTTGAACTTCTTTACTATTCTAATCTTTTCAGTTCCAAAACGATAGTAATATGGACTTGTTATCAAAAGACATATAGTAACACTAGTAACACATGGACACAGGGAGGGGAACATCACACACCAGGGCCTGTCTGGGGTGGGGGCCAAGGAGAGGGACAGCATTACAACAAACATCTAATGCATGCAGGGCTTAAAACCTAGATGAGGGGTTGATAGGTACAGCAAACCACGATGGCACATGTATACCTACGTAACAAACCTGCACGTTCTGCACATGTATCCCAGAACTTAAAGTAAAATAAAATAAAGATATAAACAAAGTCTTATATTATCCTACCCCTATCCACTCTTGAGGTAATCTTTAGTATCTTTTTATTTGTTTAATATTTTGTTTGGTTTTCAGTTTTTAAATTAAATGTACTATGATTTTATCCTGGCAATTTATTACCACAGGAATTTTAAACCTATCATTTTAAAGTGAACTTTGTCTTCAGTTCTGTATGTCACTGTATGTATATTTTCTCTGAAAATCCAATTTGGTGGTAAATATTAAGCGGATATGAGATTCTGCAGTCAAATACATTAAGCAACTTTGAGTTTAGCATAGTTTTTACCAAATGACTTTTCAGATTTTTTAATGAGCTAATGCTTATTGTGTATCTCTGAGAATGGATTGATTTTATAGAATTTACTAAACATATCTGCCAAAGATTTTCGTTTATACAGAATATTTGAAAGAGTCACGGTTTTATGGAATAAACTTTGAGAATGTGAGCCCACAGTTTGTGCTTTGTCTTAGTATTTTAGAATCACAGTTTACCTTAATCATAAAATGACTTGAGTAACTTTCATCTTTGTCTATGTTGTAGATTACACAGCCCTGGAGTAACTGTTCCATAAAGGAATTTAATAATGGAACTGTCAGTCCCTAACTTTTTTTGTTGGTTCTTTCATGGATATCAAAACACACATTTTAAAAGTTCTCCGTCTCTACCCTTCATCTCAATATCCATTAAAAACCCATAAGTATGCATTTTGGCATGACCTACCATTCCTTCCACAGATTCATAAAAATCAATATGCTTCACTCAGCATCCCTTTTACTGAGTTCCTATAAATCTGAACCTTGAGCACCTTCGACAAAGCACAGTTTTGCATACAGGCCCACAGCAGCCAAACGAAGCACCAGATAAGCACAGAAACTCCCTCATCCTGCTCAGAAAGAAGCTGAGGGAAGACAGACTTTTTTCCTAAGTACTGCAATTATTTTGAAATGTGGCTCACCAAATTTAACATGCCATATGGAAAGGAAGACTCAAAATTGTAACTCATTAAAAGAATTAACATTCCACCTTTTTGTTAACTGAAATAGTGTTAAACCTTATTAAGAATAATTTTAGTTAAAGGAATTAAATACCTATGAAACATCTTAACCACATTAACTGAAAAGTATTAGGCCCCATTTTGCAGTAAGTATCTAGATTCATGACATATATCATAGCTGGCGTTTCATTTCTAATTACCCTCAGAAATAAAAAAAATAATATTTAAAGAGTATTCACTTAAGTCTCATTTTAACAAAAATTCCTCCATTTTGAATAGCTACCTTAATTAATATATATGTTAAAATCTACTTTTCCAACTTTTGTTCTTTCATGTAAGGAAAGAAGAATCATAAAGGTATAAGAGAGAAATTATCCAAGGCAGTACCAAACAGTGTTAAGTGTTCTTGCTTATATTAAACGTTCAAGTAAACGGATCCACATTGTCCATTGCCAGTCAGTATCAAACAGTGTTAAGTGTTCTCTCTTATATTAAACATTTCAAGTAAATGGATCCACATTGTCCATTGCCAGTCCTACAGAATATACTTCTTCTAACAAAATTATCTTAAATTGTAATTTATTACATTTTATCTTCTTTCATCATTAATGATTTAAAAAAATAAAAGCATCTGCTAAACAATCTTTGTACATTTTTTATAGACTCAGCCTGTGGGTCATTAGTATTACATATGCAAATGAAAGTGGAAGGCGGTTCTGTTAATAGTAGGAAGGATAGAGCTTTTAATCATGTAGTATGTTGTTCTGTTGAATCCTTAGGTCATATGCTGTAATGTCTACTCATATTCACTCATTATAAGAAATATGTGCTGTGCCTTAACGTAAAATGTATTTCCTACTGTGAACTGTGAAGGAAGTTGATAAATAAAGAGACAAAACAATGAAGTAAGAAGGATGATCAAATCAGGTGAAAATAAGAAGACAAAACCATTGTGTCAAAGGCAATCAAATGGTACAGTCAATAATCAAGAAAGATCATAACTTTCTTTTTTTTTTAATTTAATTTATTATTATTATACTTTAAGTTCTGGGGTTCATGTGCAGAATGTGCAGCTTTGTTAAGTAGGTATACATGTGCCATGGTGGTTTGCTGCATCCATCACCCCGTCATCTACATTAGGTATTTCTCCTAATGCTATCCCACCCCTAGCCCCCTTTCCCCTGCTATCCCTCCCCTACCCCCTCACCCTCCGACAGGCCCTGGTGTGTGATGTTCCCCTCCCTGTGCCCATGTGTACTCATTGTTCAACACCCACTTATGAGTGAGAACATGTGGTGTTTGGTTTTCTATTCTTGTGTCAAGTTTGCTGAGAATGATGGTTTCCAGCTTCATCCATGTCCCTGCAAAGGACATGAACTCATCCTTTTTTATGGGTGCATAGTATTCCATGGTGTATATGTGCCACATTTTCTTTAACCAGTCTATCATTTTTTTTTAATTGCATTTTAGGTTTTGGGGTACATGTGAAAAACATGCAAGGTTGTTGCATAGGTGCATACATGGCAGTGTGATTTGCTGCCTTCCTCCCCCTCACCTATATCTGGCATTTCTCCCCATGCTATCCCTCCCCAACTCCCCACCCCCCGCTGTCCCCCGCACTCCCCTCAACAGACCCCAGTGTATAGTGCTCCCCTCCCTGTGTCCATGTGTTCCCATTATTCAATACCCGTCTATGAGTGAGAACATGCGATGTTTGATTTTGTGTTCTTGTGTCAGTTTGCTGAGAATGATGGTTTCCAGGTTCATCCATGTCCCTACAAAGGACGCGAACTCATCGTTTTTTATGGCTGCATAATATTCCATGGTGTATATGTGCCACAATTTTCCTGTCCAGTCTATCATCATTAAAAAATCTGGAGACAACAGATGCTGGAGAGGATGTGGAGAAATAGGAACACTTTTACACTGTTGGTGGGAGTGTAAATTAGTTCAACCATTGTGGAAGACAGTGTGGCGATTCCTCAAGGACCTAGGAATAGAAATTCCATTTGACCCAGCAATCCCATTACTGGGTATATATCCAAAGGATTATAAATTGTTCTACTATAAGGACACATGCACATGAATGTTCATTGCAGCACAGTTTACAATAGCAAAGACCTGGAACCAACCCAAATGCCCATCGAAAATCATCACTTTCAACTGGAAACTCCTATTCTATTAAACTCCAACATTAAGCAATTAAACACTTATTGGGAAGAATAACAATTCTGCTGTACACCAACAGAAAAGCTATTATATTTTCATGTTTTTAAAACAAAATCACATGAGTAAGACAGTAAATAAAGGCAACCTCATACTTAATCACTTTACCTTTCTACTAATAAACGAGAACACTTTAAATTTACTACTTCGTGCTTCTTGGAAAACTTTTAGGATTTTCCTCTCCTGAAAAAATGTGATTATATAAACGCTTATAATTTTATTTTTGCTCTGTTTAGATCACAAGCATTTATTTGAAAAAGTTTTGTTCTCCATTCACCTATTTATTGAGTATGACTAAGTGTCAGGCATAGTACTAAATACTGGCAAAAACACTGGTATGTAAAAACCAGCATGATTTCTTCCTTGATGGAACTTAGAGTTTCATGGATTTCCATTCAAAGCAGAATTTGACCTAATCAGGTGGTTTGGGCTTCAATGCAAGAGTGATGCTTTTTATGTTAATAAAAAGGATGTCAGGCTTTCAGCCTTTATTCCATAGAGAGGGTAGAGCAGTCTAAACAGGCGGGAGCTTAGCATGATGGAGGAAGTAAAAACAAAACAACAACAGGACTAAGCAGAGAAAATAAATTTTTTAAAATGTTAGATGAGAATGAAAACATAGGGAAGATACTGTTCATGTAAGAAATTTAGGACAAATTAACAAGCTTTGCCTATACCACAAGACACACGGAATATTTTTAACAAGTATTAAGTATATGGTGACACAATCATATTTGTATAACACAAAGGTCATTTGGTTGTCATGAGAGGAATGGTTTGGAATAGAACCAGAAGGAATATAGGTAAGCCACACGTATAACTGGTGCTATAAAGAGTTTATGATCATTTAGATAAACAAGGTTAAGAAGTACAGAAGTGGATAGATTTGCAGGATGTTTAGGAGGTAAAATCTATGGGATTTGTTGATTGTGTATTCTGTAACAAAGCAGGAAATGTTAAGAATGCCTCCTACATATCTGGATTGCTCAAAAGAATGAGCAGTAATTGCTATCTCAGAGATGTGGACATTTTGGGACGAAATATAAATTTTCTTTTGGACATATTTAGTTTGAGGAATCTAAGAGGAAACGTAACAGAAACAGTTGCATTTTAACGTTGTAATTAAAGCCATACTTATTAGGTCATCATTTTCAAGTTATTTTGGGGGCACATTTGTAACCACGAATGTAAAGAGGAAATGTCAAGGCTTCAGCTTGACTCTGATTGCCCTCCACACCCTTAGAGCCAAACGTTATACACTGAGAGCAAATCTTAGTTGAAACTCTGTCACATCAAACAGTTATTAATCCCTATTTTGTAAGATCAAAGAGGTTTACATACTGAGAAACACATGGGAACAAACACATGGGAAAAAAAGTTCATACCACAAAAGTATGAAAATGTACTAAATGCAGGTTCAATAACCAGCCTGTGGAAGCAAGTGACCGAGGTGCTATTAAATGGAAACAGGTTTGAAAAGGTCTCCAAACCTAAGGAATCAATGACTTACTTCCCTCAAGGGTTAGGCTACTGTGCTCACCATGTTCTGAGAATCCAATTACACAAGGGCAGAGGTAATCAAACTATTTTCTTGCCAACCACATGTCTTGAAAAATATTTTTAATTTATCTTATGTTAATTTGAAAGGGTTTTGGCACAGGGCTATTGACACTTGAAACTGGCAATAGTTGGTACTGGTTCCTAATTAGAGTCCTTCACAAGCTCATTAGCCACCCCTAGATATTAATTTCTATTGATACATATAATGACACACTATCCATACTGCTATATTTATAGGATTACAGATAATATAACCAAAATATAAGACATATTCCTAAAGGAAAAATATAAGAAGAAATGATAAAATTAAGAAAGGGCCTAGAATTGATCCCTGAGGAACTATATCAGTTAATGACTGTTCACAGAAGAAGATGAGCTTGCAAAAAACCTAAGACAGTGTGTGTGTGTGTGTGTGTGTGTGTGTGTGTGTGTGTGTGTACCTATGGAGTGTATGTGTGGGTCTATGGGCATGTGTCACATGTCCACATGCATGTTCATAGCCTCCATGGACATGTAAATATTTCCTCATGTAAACTTTTCTGACTTTAATATTAGAAAGGACTTACACTGGCTTTCTGAAGCCCACTATGATATCAGAGTTCCCTTTCTAAATATATCTTCACTCCCTTCCCAATAATACAATAATAAAAAAGGTCAATCGTTCTAAGAATTATATTTTCCTTTTTCCTTTTTTAAGGCTTAACTTTCAAAAACAAACAAGTACAATGCCTGTTCTCCTTTCTTCTGAATTTATATTTCATCTTCCTCTCATTAGTTTACTTTAAAAAAAAGGTATTCTTGATAGCAAAAGTTTCAAAATCATGACCAGTTAAAAACAACTTCTACTGCTTATAAAGAAGATATAAGAAAATTTTTCATTAAAAACTCAGCTGAAAAATGCATTATTACGGTGCAATATGACTATAAACAACAGCATTTAGAGTAGGGCAAATATGAGTAGATAAAGCCAGTGAAGAAACCAGGGACAAATCATAAATTATTTCATATACAACACTAAGATATTTGCATTACCCTGAAGACTCTAATGGCATAAATGGAGAATTTTAAGCAAGAGAATGAAATCATTTGGGTAGTGTTTGAGGTCACCAATAAATCAATATCAACTGATATTATGAGTGGTTCCTACCGCCCCAAGCAGCAACTATATTTGCACTAAACGATTAGTCTCAGGCTGAAAATCACTTTTAAGACTGCCCATGAAAATCACCCAAGTGAATTTATAGCTCTGACCAGAGCAAATAATAGATTTAGAAATGCTACCAAATTCAGTGTGAAAGCATCGTCTAAACTGTGAGCCCTTTATTCTCAACAATCTACTTTTCTTTTTGCTTACATTTATTTTACCTATCTCATTCAGTCCTTAAAAGTGTACAACCAAGAAATAATACAGAAATATTAGCTTACGTACAATTAATTTCCATTATGTTTGAAGATATGTTCACAGAGTTAATAAAAATAAAATTATATAGGTATACATGACATCTTTTTTAGTATCAATAAGATGAACACTCAATTTAAATGTGCTTGCACATGTGAAATATGAAACAGCACTGAATAAATATGAGCTAATTTACACTGATTTGTACTCATTTATTGCATTTCCACAAAAATATCTTGCTAGCTGCTGTCAGATAACATGATCAAATTGTCTCTAGTCAACATTTTCTGGAAACTAAATGACGCACAAAATAAGCTTTATTTTATTCTATCAGAAATGGCCCAAATTTAATCATTAAAAATAAAAGAGAAAGTACAGCTTAACATGTCTCTTCACAATGTAAGTTATGAGAATTACTCTCATAGTAAAACTGACTCTTATTTTTATGTAACTACTTATTTGAATTCAATTCTTAAAGTGTAATATTAAAATGTCATGTTCATCAACAGAGAAACTTTGTCATAATGATAACACTTTCAGTTTCATAATAATTTCCGCTGAAAATCAATGAAAAATTTCTCCCTTCTAAGAGATGGTAAATGAACCTATACCTATTTCATGGAATACAATATTCACAGATAATTCTGTAATATACTAACATAACCATATATGAGTAACAATGTTGAGAGGAAACTGAGCAGTTCATTTGAGCAGTCAACGAAACTTTCTATCAATGGTATATTTAATTGTTCATAAGCTAGTATCAAATACATCAGTATCTATACAGAATGGCCCGTTAGGTTAAAAAAAAAAATTACTGCAAATTACAACTGTTTCCTGATCAATGATATTTGTTCAAAGAGTACTGTCAGAAGGTCAATGACACATTCTAAACTACAGAAATTTACCAGAAAACATAGTCTGTGTTAGCATTAACCTAATGGACATTGATCTTATGACTTTAATTTTTAGATAATTTGTAAGAGACTTACCATATCAGATTCTTTAAACTCAAGGAGATTAAAGTACGCAGTAATATTGCAATTAAGATGCTACCATTCAATAAAAGCTTTTATTCTCTATTTTTTCAAAATACATGACAAAGAAAATTAAGCAAAAGATAATTTTTTTAAATCCAACATGTACAATAAATATACTATTCTGTTTACTTTTTCACTCAATGAGACTCCTTTAGCTAAAAATACCATTTAACAGTCATTATTTGAATTGCCTTTAACCTCATTCTTAGCAATTATCAATGTCATAGAATAGCAAATCCTTGATGAACTGAAGAATGGTATGGAGCAAGATAAGGAACCACAGCTCACTGGCTGGGAACAACTGATTGATCTAGTCCAACTTGTTTCTCTACAGAAGTAGCATCTTAGGCAATAAGGCTAAAAAACACTTGAACAAGGTTCACTCTACTCATACGAGGTAGCACTAGAAACATAATAAAGCTTTTCATCAATTATCCCCAGTTTTGTGGAAGTTAAATAAGCCTTCTCTGTGAAATCTTTGAAATTAGACGTATCTTCATTTTTGAGAGAAATCAATTAGGAAGAAAGCTAGTTACCTACAAGTTTTTGTTTATTCAGGGACTGTGTTCTAAGTCCCTCTCTGTATCAAAAGGAAACCACATTTACAATCTAGTGAACTAAACCACTAATAGTTATTAAGCTACTAATTAACTAGGACGAATGTTCCAAAGAAGATGAAATTTAACTAAGCTACGCTGCCTTTCCTAAGTGAAAAATCTGTCTACAGTGTCTTCCTTCCATTTATGTAATGTAAAAGAACTCACTTAATATCACTCCTTTTACTACAACCTGCCTTTAACCATTAGAAATGTACATCTCTGAAGTTTTGATCCCTGTTTTAAATATCTGTGGCAAGTTTCAAAATATGGCCAGTATGAAAAGAATAATATAGTTCATTAATTGGCCTTCATTGTTAATTGCTTTGGATGAAACTGAACTTAAAGTAAAATCACTGTTTTATTTTTCCTTTATCTTTCTTTCCATCTTCAATGAAATATTTTGCCTCAAATGTACCATAAAAACTGAGTTTCATTTCCAGAACGTATTTTATGTAAGTAAAAGAAAAAATGTGATACAAGTAAATGATTGAAGGTAACAGAAAGCTAATGTATTATAGAGCAACTGGTGGTAGATGGTGTAGCAGTATTTTTGAGACCCTGAACTGAGTTGTCAGGAAAGGTTTCTTTAAGTATTTGACATATGAGCCAAGACCTAAAGGAGGCCAAAGCTAACTGAAGAACATACAAGTCAGAGGAAACTCTTAGCTGAAAACCCACAAGTCAGGAATCATCACAGTATCATCAAGGAACAAAATGAAAGCTGTGGTGAGGAAGCCTACTGAAAGAGAGGAAGTACAATATACGTTGAGGTCAGAGAGGTAAGCATTATAAGGGAGCAAGTACGCTGCAGACAGACCAGATCATCCAAGCAAGAGATAATGGAATATAAAAGGAGTCGTGACAGTGCAGAGGTGGATGGAAAGGACTGTGAGGTAGAGCCAATAGGGCTTGTCAATGGATTGAATACTCAGTGTGAAGAAAGGGGAGGAGTCCAGATATGCCAAGTGTTTTTACTTCTTTTAAGGGATAGGGTGAATACTGGAGTAACTGACAGAGAAGACAGATGAAAAAAGTTGTCTGGAAAGATAGAAGAATCAAGAACGTTGTTTTGGACTGCTGCAGTTATCAGCTTCTAGATGATCTTGAAAGCCATCTACCTCCATGAGCATCTAGGCAGATAGAGAAGGCAGGCCACTGGGAGCCGCAAGAGCCTTGATAATCATCACTTTAACTCTTACCAAAGGTCTGGAAAGAGAATGATACTAAGAAAAGTTGAATAAAGTATAAATTATTCTTCCACTGCTCTACATTTTCTAATGGATCTCTTCAGATAAAGTTGAATCTTGTAAAACACCGTAATTTTTACCACAACACATTGTCCCCTGACAAAACAAAAGTTGCTTTCAAACTACTGATAAGGCTTCAAATGCATGAAAAAGAAGGTAAAGCATGGTTAATGTAACCCAGACTCATTTCTGATGTCCCACTTACTTAAAAAAATCACTTAATCCCCTCTGACCTTATTTGTCTCCTCTATAGACAAGAGATTATAAATACTTCAGTTTCACAGAGCTATTACGAGAATTAAAAGAGATGATGCAAGTAAAACTCTAAGGCAACAGGCAGGGAGTCAATGCTATTTGCACATTATTAAAATTTTTATAAAAAATATTATATTATTATGTATAACATTTCTGTATTATTTCTCCTACATAATGAAATTCCTGAGTTTTTCAAGGGGAAAAATATTAATTTCACAGATAAATGTGTGTTTTGTTTTTTTCCTCTAACTCTCTCTGATGAGAGCTGAGTGAAATAACAGAACTGCCCTCCACTGTGCAGTCTGGAAGATTTTTATGTTTACAGTTAATCCCTACGTTGTTGACTTGTTTTTTTGTTTGTTTGTTTCTGTTATAAGAACTCAATTTCATGTCTATTTTAAAAGCTGCCTTAAATCCTATTGTTGAAGTTTATATATACTTCCCTCTCCATTTGACAAATGAGTAGATGAAAGCTCAGGAAGGCTATCATTCAACTAAAGTCATACAGCAAGAAAGAGTTACACCAAAATATCTTCAAATCTAAAGACTTTTTTGTTTTCTTTCCCACCTAATGACACTCTAGATAGCTGTATATAAATATGACCCTGTGAAAAATAAACCTAAGAAGAACAATCATTTTGTTAAACTAAAGACATTTCCCCTAAAAATTGTGGCAATAAAAATACTACTTCATGTTTGAACAGCACTTTATAATTCACAAAAATGCTTTCATAGAAATGAGTTGGATCTTTGTGGTTATTTGTGGTTATTCAGCTCTGGGCCCTATTTGAATTTATAATCATAAAACAGGAAAAAATTAGAAGAAGGCAAGCAAACAAACAAAAAGTTCCTGGGGAGAACAGTTAAAGCATTTGGGGACTATTTAGCTTGAAGAAAAGAAGACGGAGTACTCTCAATTGTCAGTATTAAAGATAATTATAAAGCACAGAATCGAAAGTGGTTTTCCACCTTCACAGTAGGCACACTAGAGGGAACAAGCTCATATGAAATTCAAATGAGATATTTAGAACATCCTAAATCAATTTGCTAGCAAACCAGGAACCTAAAAATAAAAACCCAAAACTTATACACAAAGACCTAACAAGAACCTGTAATAAATGTAATTCAATGGGCTAACAAACAGGATCTATAAAAAGGGTATTAAGTGACAAAATGAACCTGGATTATTAGGAAAAATCAGACATATTCTATATAATATTTGCATAGCAAGATGTTAGTGGAAGTTAATGTAACCCTGGTATATTAACCTGGGTGGGATATATTGTCAGTTTAAGCAATGCATGCAAAAAAAGAAGACGATGCTAAAGTAAGTATCTCAACACATTGAATCAAAATAATTTAAAATATGCTGGGAAAGATCATGGGCAAGAAATAGGCTATTTCATCATACATGATGAAAGAATTACAGAACGTACTAATAGGAAATCATAAGAGGAAAAGCAATGAATCACAATCTTCATTATAAGGATTCTATACTCATTTGAACATTTGAAATGTAAAAGTGTCTACACAGTTTCAGGAGTCAGATAATAGAAAAGGCATTAATAGAGGAAAAAAATATGAAAAAGGAGGAATTTTTTTAAAAAATAGAGTTTATAATGTTTCAAAAAGATGTATGAATTCAGCATAAGTTTAGTTGCTTGAGGGTAGGAAAATGCTTTTATAATAATAAAAATGTACTATAAAAGCTCTGACGTTGACTATGGTTTAAAATAGACAACCATCTGGGTAGGATGGTATAGAAAGGGCTGTGTTTGGAGAAGTGGAAAATAAAAAATATTCTCAAATCCATTTTAGTAATATGGTTCTTTATAAAAATCTTCTGCTACAATTATATTTTTATCAAGTTCTCATTGCATTTTCACTTATTTTTACTTTGCATATTGAACTGTCAAGTGTTTTGGATGCCCTAGGTGAATGAACACCCTATCTACTAACACACTGTGTCATTCTTCCCTGTATAACGTCTCCCACTACCCTGTTAAGGTTTATGATTTGTTTTACTTTTAATCAAGAGATTCCACTTTGATATTTCCTAGGAGTTCTCTGATCCAGTGATTTTCACGATCATTTATATGTTGATGATTACCAAATTTACACACTAATCCCAACCCCTCTCCTGAACTCCAGGACCCTATAGCTAAATGGCTGTTGAGCATCTTGCCTTGGATTTCTGAAAGTCACGTAGAATATAATGAACTCCTTATTTCCCCTCCCCTTTCCAAGTTCTTTTCCAGACTTTCTCATCCTTGTACGTGGCACCATCATTCACACAATTTTCCAGAATACAAACCTCAAAGTTATTCTTAATTTTTTCCCTCACACCTTAAATCCAGTTTGTAATCAAAGTGTGTCACTTCTATCTTTAAAGCAGACTGCAAAACCAATCACTGCCTACTTCCTTGCTACCATTCTAGGTCAAGATTTCATAACCTCTTTCTGGAGTCCCACAATAACCCCTTCCAGTCAGTATTTCTGTACTGCTCTTATCTCCCCACAGCCTGTTCTCCGTGTAGTAGCCACAGCATGTTTATTAAAACATCTATCTGAATACGTTCTTCAAATGAGCAAATAAATTTTCTGTCCCAGAGCTTTGCACTGACTCTTCCTCTGCCTAGCACACTTTAACCAGACATATGCATGGTTTATCTGAATACTTCATTTATTCCCTATTCAAATTCCACTTCTTTAGAGAGCAGCTCCCTGAGCACCCTACCTAAAAAAGCAGCCCATCTGCCTCCATCCTCGCCTCAGATTTATTTTCTGATTTTCATTTAGCTGACATTTGTCAGCTAATGATTATTGTCATTGTCCCTAAGTTAAAAAAGATTTTGATCATTTTAATTACTGCTCCAGCTCTAGCACCTAAAAGAAATTCAAAATTGCTGGGCGCGGTGGCTCATGCCTGTGATCCCAGCACTTTGGGAGGCCAAGGCAGGTGGATCACGAGGTCAAGAGATCAAGACCATCCTGGTCAACATGGTGAAACCCCGTCTCTACTAAAAATATAAAAGATTAGCTGGGCATGGTGGCGCGTGCCTGTAATCCCAGCTACTGAGGAGGCTGAGGCAAGAGAATTGCCTGAACCCAGGAGGCGGAGGTTGCAGTGAGCCGAGATCGCGCCATTGCACTCCAGCCTGGGTAACAAGAGCGAAACTCCATTCTCAAAAATAAATAAATAAATAAATTCAAAATTTTGCTGACTGAATTAATAAATAGTTGTATTGTTAATCCTCTATCCTTCTTTATTTTTCTTTTTTTTTTCTTAAGACTCCATCTCATTCTGTCACCCAAACTGGAGTACAAACACGATCTCGGCTCACAGCAACCTCTGAATCCCAGGTTCAAGCAGTTTTCATGACTTGGCCTCCCAAGTAGCTGGGACTACAGATGCGAGCTACCACACCCGACAATTTCTCTTTTTGTGTTTTGGTTTTTTTGGATTATAGTAGGACAGGGTTTCACCATGTGGCCCAGGCTGGTCTCAAATTCCTGAGCTCAGTCAGTCTGCCTGCCTTGGCTTCCCAAAGTGGTAGGATTACAGGCGTGAGCCATCGCACCAGGCCAGTCCTCTTTCTTTTCATTTGCACTTTTTTGCTATCCGTTTGCTACGTTTCTTTACCACCTTAAATATGCTTCTTATACAGAGCATCGATTTTTTTTTCCTCAGTCAGACACGCTCTTTTCTTCAATAGAAAAATTAGTCCCTTCATGTTTAGGAGAATGAAGGAACTCACCTATCTGCATTTGTTATTTAAATATCATTTGTGTTTACTAATGTTTTTTCTCTTACTTTGTCGTTATTCATTTTTCCCCTATTTTGGGGAGATGATTGATCAAGGAAATACAGTTTCCTTTATTTACCATATATTATAAATATTCCCAAATAAAATTTTGGAATGCTATTACATTTTTTGTAGCTTTCCTTCTCCCTTCTCCTAGGTTTGCTCAGATAATTCAGTTCTTTTGTTCAAGATAGTTATTAGAATTGGGTAATAAACAAGTATTCCCACACAGCATTTGTATTATCCAATAAAATAATATCCTCTTAAATTTAAATTCACACAGACTTAAAAGATCCCTCTATAATTCCCCTTGTTCTTTGTAAAGATGCTTTTACATCCTTTAGCAATGTCTTCTATCTGCAAGGTATTTAAAGGTACATAAAGCTCTTCATGTTTCCAGTAATATCATCAATCCCAGCTACTACCACATTACCACTTCATTGCTATAAACTGCCTATGAGATGAATCCCAAGAAACTCTGAGAACTAATGACCCACCTTTATATGAAATACAATGATGATTAATGCCATTATGCCTCTCATTCTCTTTAGTCACCATCAAAGTCTAAAATTACACATAACCCAGATCATTATCCCTATATGATCCCTATAACGGATTATCCCTATTGTCCCTAAATAGCTCACGAAGTAAGCTATTTCATTAACTCTTATATATCGTCTCAGTCTCCATTCACGTAGATGATTCCCTAAACAACCTGTGTACAGGCAATCTTGTGTATGCACTCAGTTCCATATCAGCTTTTTACAGCTCAGATGTTTTGCAAATTATGTCCGCAAACTGGTATTTCCTGTCTCTCTTGTCATTTGACTTCAGGTTAGATCCTGTCAGCATAGAGGCACCATTGGCAGATTGGAATACAGAAGGAAGAGTATTAGTCAGGGTTCTCCAGAGAAACAGAACCAGTATGTTATATATTTTAAGAGATTTATTATAAGGAATTGACTAACTAAACTATGAAGGCTGATGGTGTGAGAGATCCAGGGAAAACCAGTGTTGGAGAAGTCTGAAGTCAGTCTAGCGGAGAGTCTGGGGAGGGTGGGTTTTTAAAATTATAGTTATACCTTCAACTGATGAGGTCCACCCACGTTATGGAGAGCAATCTTCCCTACTCTACTAATTAAAACGTTAGACTCATCCAACCCACCCTAACAGAAACACTCAGAATGTTTGATCAACTATCTGGGAACCCTGTCGCCCAGTGAAGCTGACATGAAATTAATGATCACAGTACATGAGAAGCTGTTTTTACCTGTTATTGTTGTTTTGTCTTGGTTTGTGGCTTATCTTTCTTTTTCAGTTTTTGTTGTTTTTTCTTCTTTTGGCCTTTTAGGTAACAGCACCAATAGGTGGTGTGTGTGGAAGGCTGACTGTTGTGCAGTGTGTCAGCAGAAGACACACCAGAGACTGCAATGGAACGACATGCTTAGGTTCTGACTCCAATCACATAGTGGATTTCCTATAGCCTCAACACTATGGCCCTTGAGGACTTTTGCTCAGGTGGTCGCAGCAACACTGAGGGATGTTTTTTGACTCCTTGGATCTCATCTCCAAAGTCAATGATTGTGTGGCTTCTAAATTCTTGTAAGGCAGCGCCACGATATTTACAGCTTCATTTCACCTTCATTCCTCCAGTTCAGAAGTGGACAATCTCATGTGCTTATTTTTGTTCCTTGAGAACTTCCATAATTTTGCCACCAATTCTCCCAATATAGAGGGATTTTTTTGTGTCTGGATACTGACTGAAACAGTCTGACTTCTCGGATTATTTTAATGTGTTCACATTAAATGATCTTTCCTTCCTCCACATCTTGGTCACCCAACCTCCATAGTCGTATCTTAGATCACGCCACATCCAATGAGGGGGTCAATCATCTCCTCAAATGTTATTCCTTAGAGCCTTCTTTCACCAAATTGTATGAAATTTACCTCCCTACAAATTTGTTCTGCTTTAATTTTTGTAGTTTTTATCAGTACTCAACATATAAAAGATAAACATTTATTATTTGTCTCCCATCTGTGCCCACCCCCGAATCTAATATAAACTATCTGAAAGCATTACCTTTGTCTACTTGTCCATCTATCTTTAGCCCTCTACGAGTTCTGATATATATTAGTTTCTCAATAAATGTTGATTAAACAAATGCACTGCATAATTCACAGCCAATTTCATATTTTGTCATCATTCCATTTTTTTATTATTCTTCCCTGAGTATTTTCTCAAATGGAATGTGCACTCTTTTAATCCTTACATTTCCTGAAATAATTTTCTTACACCTAGAGAAGTGGGTATGGGATTCTTGATTTTAGGCTTTTCTCTCTGATGTCTAGACATATTTTTCAACCATCTCGGAATTTCAGTATAGCAGATGTAATGGTTGTTGCAAATGTATTAATTTTATTTTTTACATAATTTCAACTTTTATTTTAGATTCTGAGGGTACATGTGCAGATTCGTTACATCAATGTATTTACTGTATGAAACTAAGGTTTGGGGTACAAACGATCCCATCATCCATATAGTGAGCACAGTACCTAATAGGTAGTTTTTCAGCCCTTGCTCTCCTTTTCCTCTTTCTCTTCTAATAGTCCCCAGTGTCTGCTGCCATCTGTATGTATCCAATGTTTACCTACCACTTATAAGTGAAAACATGCAGTATTTGGTTTCCTGTTCCCACATTAATTCACTTGGGATGAGGGTCTCTAGCTGCATCCGTGTTGCTGTAAGACACGACTTCATTCTTTTCTATGACTGTGTAGTATTTCATGGTGTATATGTACATTTTCTTTATCCAATCTACCACAGATGGGCACTCATCTGTGCCCGTTTTGTAGAATGATTTATTTTCCCTTGAGTATATACTCAGTAATGGAATTGCTGGGTTGAATTTCCATAAAAACTGTACTAGTTTTTTATTGCTGCAGTAAAAAATAAAAATAAAAATAAAATACCACAAACAGCATTTAAAAAATTTACCATAAACAGCATTTAAAATATCACAAATTTATTTTCTCACAATTCTAGAGGCAAGAAGTCCAGGTGGGCTCAGCTGGTTTCTCTTCTATGAGTTTCCCAAGGCAGAAATCAAGGTGTTGACCAGCCCAGGCTACTAGAACTCTAGGAGAGAATCTGCTTCTAAGCCCATTGATGTTGTGGGCAGTTCAGTTCTATGAGCCCATTGATGTTGTGGGCAGTTCAGTTCTATGTGACTGTTGGACTAAAGTACTATTTCCTCCCTGGTTCCTGACCAGGAGTCAATTTCAACCTGTAGCAGACTCCTACATTCCCTGGCATGTGGTCTTCTTCAGCATCAACCTGGAAATGGCTGATTGAGTCCTTCCCATACTTCAAATCTGTCTTTCCCTTCTGCCTCATCTCTCTTATAATGCATCTATTTGAATCCAGCCCCACAGTTTTCTTCTTCTAAGGACTCATATGACTTTCGACCAGGTTCATCTGGATAACCCAGGATAATCTCCTTAATGTCTGTAACCCGAATTACATCTTCAAAGTCCCTTTCACCATCTAATGTAACATATCACAAGTTACAGGGATTATAACATGGACATCTTTGAAGTCCAATCTGCCTACCTTTTGTAAATAGCCAGTACATAATTTATAAGTAAATGGGTCAATAATCTTTTGTTTTCCTACTGAAGGCTTGAACAAGTTTCTCTTTGTCTTTGGAGTGAAGTAATTTTAGCACTATATGCTGAGATGGTTGCTTTTTTCTAATATTTTAATCTCCAGACTCACATCTTTCCTCAAAACAGCATACCTTTTTTTTCCTACTATTTGTTTATTATCTTTCCTCTATCTTTTGGTTTTTTCTCTTATGAACATCTATACTATTGATCAGGTACTCCAGATATATCCTCCAAGTCCATTCCCTAATGTGTTCTATTTCTATGACCAAGTTTATTTCATTAGAGACCTATCTAGATTATTGTTTTCCCCTTCCTTGATTATTGGCTCTTTTAGATGATTATTTTCTTATATCTACTTGTTGAGCAAGTGATGGCAATTCTCAGGAAAGCAGAGATGTCTTTGCTCCTGAGGGCCAGCAGTACACTGGCTGTGAGACCCTGACGAGGCATCAGCAAGAAACCTTTCTGATTCTGCTCTCAAATTTCCCACTCTCAGTAGGTGGAGAGGCCTCAGCCAAGCTCTTTAGTTCATCCTTAACTCTGTGGAGACCAGGGGATTGGTAAGATTTACACCAGCAGATGTCCACCTATACCGGATCTCCAGGTTTAAACAATTCTCTGGTTCTGATTCATTCAGTCCCCACTCAGGTGCCTTTATTCTAGTCTCAGGCTCTCCAGTTTCCCAAATGGCAGAAAAAAACCCAAGAGCTTCCTTTTTGGCATTTTTCTTGCCTGCCTTAGGAGGCATGAACAGGTAGAAGTTGGTATTGGGAGTGGAGGAGGAAAAGGATGTGTTAAGAAGACTTCCTCCTACAGTTTTTCTTGCACTTTGCCAGGTCTTTTTTTTTGGTACTACACTTTAAGTAGAGCACTCCATTTTTTTTGAATTAAGTATGTTTAAAGATCCATTTTCTTTCCATTATTGGTTTACTGACAAAGTCTCTTTGTTTTATTTTATTGCATTTGTAATGATTGCTTCCAGGACTTAAAATTTTATGTATAGTATAAAAAATTAAAGCAATATAATTGTATTTTCTCCATCCTGTCTTTTGTGCTACCATTGTATTTTACTTTGACATATGTCTTCTTCCTCTGATTAACAAAACGTACCTTTCTTGACAGCTTCCAGATTTTGTCTTCCCCTTTTTAGATGTCAAAGTGCCCTTAACAATTTAAGTTTTAAGTTCTTATTTATGCCCCCTTGTGTTTCCTGGTCATTTATGAACAGGGGAACAAAGTAATAGATGCAATTAAATTGTGCATCCTCTGTGGTCCATTTTTACTTTGTTCACACCACTAGTGTTATACATGACTTTCTCAAAACATCTTAGGAGTCTTAAGATCATGTACTAAAAACGTTCATCTCTATAAGCATAATTAGAATCCGATATATAATAGACATCAATGAATTACACAGGCATATCAGAAATATATTACAGAAAAATCACCTAAAAACCCTCGAGACAGTAGGTATGACACAGTTAAACCAAGGAATACGTGTTAGTGTATGAATGTGGATGTTAACGCATAAACATATGATGATTCTTCTTAATACAAGTTTCCTGAGAGGAATTCTTTCTATTTTCTGGTAAAAACAATATATTTCTCAACTGATATCCCAATCAAAAAGCGAACTATTTTCCAAACAAAATAATTTCTCACTCCCAAATTTTGTATTCATTATTTATTCAACACACATTATTATGTACTTTCTCAAGACTGTCTGAATATAAAACTGAATAAAAAGGAGTAGACAATTTAGAAAATAACAGTGGCGTCCATTTTCATGCAAGCATAGCCCTCTTCCCCACAAAAAACACTATTCTGAAACAATCAAATAATAATAATAATAATTTTTTGGTTCACATAATGAATTGTGTTCTCTATTACTTACTATTTATATATTAACTCAATATTTTCACAACAATTCTACACAGTATTATTATCTACATGTTATGGCTAGCAAACTGAACTTAGACCAGTTAAATGATATGAAGTTATACTTACTAAATTGATTAATGAAGAAGGCATAATATGAGCCCTGGACTGCACGGTTCCAGAGTTTGTTATTTTCACCATTTTTCCAGATGGTAAACACGTCCTAAAGCTTATTAAAAAAAAAAAGCAACTCTCTGCAGTCACTCTGGTGTGACAACAATTATCATTAAGAGGGTAATTAAGGAAGTCAATAAGTGACAAAAAATAAGGTAAATGTATTAAGAACAAGCTAGATGCCATGTACTTGGTAAATGGAAAAGGTTCAACACAAACTAAACCTGAATGGCGACTATTGATTATTGATCTTTAAGCTATCTATTTTTAGTCAAGGCTTCTTAACACATCTTTCATAAGAGGAGTAAGCAGTTAACTTAGTGAATAGACTGCCCTCACCTAGAAGAGATTTCACTCAATTGCTACTTGAAAGTACAGGTGACAGACCTCCCACGGTAAGACTTGGCCTCAAAATGCACCATTCACAAAGACAGATTTGAGCTTTTTGCAGTGATAAGAACCAGAATTAGAAGATAAGGCTCTGGGAATAGGAACATTTAGGTTTTTAAAGGCAAAGCTCCCAGTGCAGATAATGCATGAGACTAAAAACATCTAGAATGTGACTTACAATTTTACATTCCATCTCAGCCCCAACCTGCAACTGGGTCAAACCTACATATTACAATGTCATATATAATTTTGTTAATATATACAAAATAAATATATAGGTGTATAATATTCTCATTCCCGAATGGGTGACTGCTTCATTAAAAATCAATATTAAAAGCCAGAAAATAACATAAAAACTAAAATTACATTAGGTAAGAATATATTCCAAATGTAAAAGAATTTAAATAAATTATAATTTGTCAGGCTTCAATATTGGATAGAAAAATGCATTTTTTTAAAAAGTATTTCAAGATATCCCATGAAGGATGTTGGATTTGAGTTAAGAATCCTCTGTGGCTGTTGCTTCTTTATAAAACATTCTTAAATCTTTGACACAAACCCATACAAAATAATTTTGCTGTTACATAATTCTAAAACAAAATTTAATTAGAAAGTTAAATACCAACTCTTACGTTACCCTCTCAAAATACCTAAAAATCATAATTGATTTGCTTACTTAAATAGGCCCTGTATATAATTAAAAGGTGCTTTAATTGCAAATTATTTATTCTGTGCTTCTTAAAACGTGCTTCTTTTAAAATGTTAACTCTACATTTCGTAATGTAAATTTCTCAAGCTTTTACATGGTTTATAAGGAACACATTCAATTGAATGAAAGGAAATATTGAGACTGCAAATTTTTTTACCACCTGATAAATGTCAATTTGTACAACAAAATGTTTTCAGAGGAAAAAAAGTCACATGGCAGGAATAAATAATGTTAAATATCCATATACTTCCTATGAAGCCTATTGCTGTGCACAGTTACTGGAAAAACTTAATTAGCAATGGCATTCTGGGCTGAAAGCATCTAACACTTTAATTTCATGCCTGTAATTCAGACATTAGCATTCAAATCAGCCCACAACTTACACTTTGGTATTTATTGAGTGAATACCAATTAAATTGTCCCAAATAATCATTTTCCTTTCCTGTAGGTTGTATACCTAGTATCTAATAGTCCATGAAACCTAAGATCATTTGAGATGTTGAGATTTTACATTTTCTAGGGGATTTTTTATTTAAGGTAATGATAAAACCAGTTTTTCTCTTGTTAAAAGAAATATCTCATTGTCCTGGCCACTGTCTTTGCATCTATGCAACAAAAAAAAAAAAAAAAAAAAAAATTCGTGAATCATGTCATTAGCCATACATTTGGGGTCAATATACTTTGCCATTTAATAACTTATGTAAGCTGACCATGCCCTATGCTGTGCCCTAATGCACAAACATGCATTTTCTTTATTTCAAAATAATGGAAGATTAACAGATTTTCAGGAGAGGATCAGGATTCAGATCAGATGAAAGTAAAAATGAAATTTCAAGAAAAAAAAATCAAAGAAAGAAATAGAAAAAAAAGTTTAAAATCCTAAATGATAATGGAAAGAGAAATACATGATGCTACTTATGAAAATGCTCTGAGTATTTAACCAATTTGTTTTTATGCTCCATACAGTTGAAAGTTCTGTAACCAAGGAACCAGCTTAAACTGGACCTGCTCTGTTGATTAAAAAAAAAAAAAAAAAGTCAAGTTACCTTTCAGGCATAACAGAGCCAAAAACTGTAAGTCATATAGTCAGGACATAGGCAATAGAAAAAGCTTTGACCTCTAACAACATCTGGAACCAGAAGACAGGACAGAATTAGAATCTGAATGCTGAAAACTTGCAGAAGTGAGGGATTCCTTGGCCTGGAAGATGCAGGGCTAAAATTTGCCTCAACATAGCTTACTGTAAATGGCCACATTTGAAGCACTTTAATCAAACTCTGTCAAGCCAACATTCCTAAATCCTTTCTCTTGCCCCCTGACCCCTTAAAACTTGCTCCAGGCCTCAAATCAGGGAAACTGATTTGAGCCTGACTTGTCTCTTTGATGGCCAATTTTGCAATAAAGCCTTTCTTTTCTCAAAAGCCAGCACCACAGTTAGTTACTGGCTTCTCTGTGTATCAGGCAGCAAGCCCATTTGCTCTCCAACAGTTTCAGTAATTTTATTATATTGTTCTGTTCTCACAAATTCTAAAATTAAAAGCTAAGAAGAGAAAATTTTCAAGGCGAACATTTGGGGGTTATATGGAGATAAAATTAGCCAGAATTTGAGTTATCATTTTTATAAGATATGCGTGTATAATTTATAAAAATTATATCCAAGGGTATTTTTTAAATTAAAAAGTTGCAAAAGTTTTACTAGTCAGTTATATCTTTTTGTCAGAAGGAATGATTCTAGAACACCATTTTCACAGACTTACAGTCTGGTTTATAACTGAAAAGAGTCCTTCCTATGACCTCACACAAAACTTAACTGAAAATAAGAGTTTTAAAACAATATTCTTAAAATATATGGTTTGCAACGCTTAAAGTATTGTTATTCCAGAATGTTATTTTCTATCAATTGCAAAAATTGGTTAAACATCTAGTATTTTCAAACTACCACAAGAGATGCTGGGCATGAAATGGTAAGAAAGGCATATTGAGTCTTTGCTCTTATGAATTATAAAAGTCTAGAAGAAACATTGATAATTAAAGAACCATTATGTATTTCACAGTTTTTAGAACCCTGAAGAAGCAAAAAGCTTGAGCATCTTCCATAATTTAGATAGACTTCAAGAAAGTGTCATAGAGAAGCTATAATCTGAAAGTTAATACTTGAATGATGAGTAGGAGAAAGTGGTGAAGTAGAATTTAATATGACACTCATTTGAATACGGAGTAAATTAATTATACAGATTATATTGAATGAGACACATAATTGTATTTTGCATTTTGTGTTAAATTTTATTGCCTCCTTCTACATTTCTTACTTTTTGTGACTTTGTCCTGTTTGTTTTCAAAAATTATACATAGCCATTATGAAAATTTAAACCATAGCAGAAAGAATAAGGAAGAAAGTTGTTAGTCAACTGTCAAATCTTTAGGCAAATGCACTTTCAGTAATTCATTTATAATGTAAGCAAAACTAATGTGAAAAAACAAACTACTTGGAATCAAATATCATGACAGCGGCAATTAACACCATTAGACCATGTTGTAATACTTCCTCCAAACTACAATACTTATCTTCTCACTGCTCACTTCCCAAGTAGCTATTTGCCTTAAGACTTCAGCCAGTAAATAAAGTTCAAGAACTTAAGCATCTAGTTTTTAAGTAGGTTTTAATAAATGCATAGGAATATTCAAGTACTTCTGAATTAAGCATGTTAATCATGATTAACATCATTGTATTTTTAAACAATAAATGTATTTATTTTTTCTTGAAATAAGACTGGAAGGTGAATTGATTCAATTATTATTATACTAAAATAGGAAATTATAACATCGAACTAAGACAGAAAATCAATTAACATAATATAGTTACTTTTGTTATATTCCTATGAAATATTATGAAAATATATAAACACATTAATTCAAATGAAATTAAAGTTTGAAGTAAAGTAGTTGCAAAATAAATCTATCAGTGTAAAATTAGAAACACCAAATTCATTGCAAATTATAGTGCTTATTATTGGTTAGAATATGTTGATAATTAAGCTAAAGTCATGCACTTAATTTCCGGATGTTCCAGTTTATTCTGCTTTGTTTTAGAGACGCAGAATGAATCACAATTCCCAGCTGTCTTGGAAGTGTGCATTATTGATGAAGAGGGGTACACTGCCAATGTGTGGACAGAATAGTCCAATTCCATTACAATGACAGAAAAAAACAATTCTGAGCACATTTCCCATAGAGAGTGGGTCAGAACAGCAGCTTAATTTTTATTCCAGTTTGGCACTAAGCATGTGTCTCTTGCAGACAGATGCGTAATGATAGTTCTTTGTAATGAAGGAGATGATTTTTTTTAAAACCATGTAACAGCTTTCTAAAACAGGTGATTTTAAGACTGTGAAATTCTTGAACAACATAGCCAATTTATCCAAATCTTCCAGGCTCAAATTACAATGTACATTTTAAAAGTTCTGATCTGGCAATGTTAATTTCTGACACATCATGTCGCTCAATATTCAGAAAACGGTAACAAAAAATGATGGAATTATTCATAAGTAAAATATTTCTCAATAATCCAAAAAATAGTTTACTTTTGTCTTTACAGAACAGTTACTTCCTTGTCTGTGGCCTACAATTATTCCCCTATTTACCATGCCCCTGGTTTTTACCTGTCATGTTATACTAAGATCAAATTTTAAAAGTACCCTAAATGAAGTAAAATTGGAGCCAGGGACATGTTGTGATGCTGTGTGTCACTGAAAGCATTAAATGTACCAAGAGAGCAATGCTACTACCATTATCTTTAACTTAGTGGAGAAATAAGAGGCACAAGTATTAGAATTATGTAGGAAATGCTGAAAACTTGAATATAGTGATGAAAGTTGTTTTCTTATATTTCCTGTTAATATGTTTTTAAGTATAGTGGTCCAGTCTTATAGTTTTATTAATAGGGACTATGCTTAGATATTTTTAAGTAATTTAGCTTTTGTGAACTCACATGAGAATTTAATCATCCTTTATAAAGAAGGCATTTGAAATAGGAAAAAGCTAAAACTTTTGGAGCATTCACATTACATGCCATGCCCTTCGCCTGACACTTTATATATCCAATTTAATCCTCATTTTAAAACAACCTTATAGAGTGATTAATATTCTCATTTAACGATGTGTAAAAAAGTTGTCCAAGGGCTCTAAGCTAGGATAACCCTAAGTTTTAAACAACTAATGTACATACGGACTTTTATCACTTAGTACCAAGAGACTTCTTTTTATTCCAGTCTCCAGTTTGATTGTTTGTTTTCATTTTTTTGTGTGATAGTACAATATTCAGCTGGATATACTACTACCTAGCTAGACAACATTTCTGCAGGCCCCCTTTCAGCCATATGTGGATATATAGAAAAATTCTAGCCTAAAGTACAAGTTGTGTCTTATTTTCCTTCCTACAGGCTGGACTTAGGATATACTGGCAAGAACAGGGCAGCCATCTTGAACCACAAGATAGATACTATGTTTTAAAAATGGGAGAAAACAAGATATAAGGAAAACTATTCCCCAGATGTATCAAGCTGGTGAAGCAGTCTTAGACAGACTGCCCAGACATTTTTATTTAAGTTGCTATATTTTTGTGTATATTTGTATTTTACATTGTATATGATGTTAACACTTTACTCAAACAGCCTGCATAATATACTATGACTAAGATATAACCAATATATAACATTATTTATATGTTTCTTAATAATTATACTTTTGATGTTGAACTTGAATAAAACTTATTCGATCTTATGATGATGATCATCAGTTATAAAGACAGTTTGCTTGTAATTAGGAGTAGAATACAAAAAGAAATCAAATTTCTGTTTTATCCATTTGAGTTATAATTTAAGAACATATTAATATATATGTTATTAAAACAATAAAATTGTATGTAGTTAAACTTAATTTTATATAATTATTACACATTAAGAGACATCCACATACTGGTGACAGTTATAACATTAGATAACATCTCAAAACCACTACTCAAGTATTTAAAACTGAAACACACACACACACACACACACACACAAAACAACAAAAACAACAACTATGGTAGCAGATAAAACAATGAAATAGAAATAATTTCAATAATGAATACATTACATAATGGAAATTTCATATAGATAACGAAAAACCCTTTCTCTAGCAACGCTGAATCCTTTGGCATAAGAAAATGGCACAATTTGTCTAGGTGCCACATCTCTGAAAATAAAATCTACCCGAAAAATAGAAGTACCAGGCAGAAAGTAGGAGCGCATAGAAAGCCCACTACAGGTAAAGATTAATTGTGATGAAAATACCTCCAGAACAAAAGTACTGCTAAATGTCATCATGTAAAAATAACACGTCCTTTTTTTCACATTAACGTCTCAATTATCCTGTGACTAAATTTACTTTAAGAGACACCAACATTATATTTAGTAATCATTAATTTTAGTATTTGTAATTTTCCAACAATTGAAAAATTACCATATGCATGTAATACATGCATAATTTTTAAAAAATTTTAAGTACTTTCCCTTAAGTTAGATGAGAAAACTCTTAAGTTGCCCAAATAATATTACATTGAAATTAAGAATTTTTAGTGATTTCAGAAGGGAAATAATTGCAATTAATGTTTCATATTAATGGAGTTAGGTATTTACTAGGTGAATCATAAAGACAGTTTGTGAAAGGTAAAAAGACACTAGAAGATAAGATGGTTGTATCAATTTTAGAGGCTATTTTCTATGTAAAGGCATTAAATATGCTAAAATAGGTCTACTGTTTTAAATTAAAAAGTATGCAATAAACCATATTTGAAAACCATTTCATAGTTATTAACCACATCCTATTATGCAAAACCTTGTCATACCAATACATCTATATTTACACGCATACATGTATAGCTATATTATACCTAGCTCAGTTGTACTAGCGTATGTGTGCATTTTTCCTTTTCTAGTACTTCCTACTTAGCTTTTTTCCTTTCTCAATAGGGCTAGATCAAGGTCACAGCACAATTACACATATCTAAGATTCCTGAAACACAAACATTATTCTACTCTGTTTTTTGATGTTCACATTTTTCCTCTCATTAAGGATCTGCATGAATCCATATGTGCAGTGTCACATTTCACACTGGATTATACTATAATTGTCAAAGTGTGACCTTCACATTTCACACTGTATTATACTATAATTGTCAAAGTGTGTCTTTTCAAAAAGGGAAATAACTGTTTTTATAATAAAGTATATTTTAATACGTTTTTATAATGAATTGCCAGGTCTTGCCTTGCACTGTTCATAAATCTTCCCTGGCTTTCTGCCTGATTGCACACTAAAAATCATGCAGAAAAGGCAGAGGCAGAAGCAGTGATTGGTAAGGACAGTTTTCTCAACCATGTTTCTGCTTTGAACAACATATAAAGATGAGGGCACTTCTATTTCAGTAGCTTGTAGGAAAAAATCTTGTTTGACAACTATGACATGCAATACAAATTCTCATAGTTTGGCTGTTTATAGCAGTTGGTAAAATGTCAGAGTTGCAGTATATATCAATAGCAAATGATGTATGTGCATTCCTATTTTGTAAGACTGAAGAAAGAGTTACTTTTACTTCTGTAGGCAATCCGTTACATTTTTTGGTGAATATTTATTTATTTGTTTATTGGCAGCTATTAATGAAAGTGGCTTATAATAAGGTTTCCTTTAGAAATTATAATTAAATAAAGCATAACACAAATGCTGAATATGTACAATCTTACCAGGTGAAGATAAGGCATAGTAATGTAGATATTAAAATCAAAACTTGATTAAACATTGCAGACTGTGTACGCTGAATGGCTCTGTGTAGATCATTCTAAAATAATACAGAAAAAAAATTTTAATTTGGACAAATGCTAAATACTCATGAGTTTCATTACATTTATTATATACATTTCATGTCAACTGTCCTGTACATATACATACATATGTAATGAATATATATATATTTCAAATAGAAATATAAGCATATTTCCATTTTTGCCTAGATCTAAATGTAACTTACTAAAGCTTGCATAGTACAAAGATATTGCTATAAGAAGACTACCACAGCACTACATTTCAGTTTACTTGCTTTACAGACATCTGAACAGGTGCTGCACTTACTTCCCTAAACAGCTACATATTAAGCATGATCTCTGATGGAAAATCCTAATTTCAAAAGATCAGAAAATAGTATATTTAATTAAGGAAGAGGGAACAGATAAGTGAAACTACAAACAAAGCTCATTATCAGGAAAATTAACATAAATTAGCCCAGGCAGTTTATCTTGAAAAGAAAAATAAAATAAAACAACCAATGAACAAATTTTTTCTAAGTTTAATTTCTTTAGCACTACAACAGACGTCAATTCAAGATATGCTGTACTTTTTATCTTTCCAATAGACAAACAGTAAAAAATAATATCTAGTGTGTTTAAAGCGCAAAAATGAACACTCACATACAGTACCCCTTGGTACTTCATTATAAATTTCTAGAAGGCAATTTGGCAATATAAGTAAAAACTCAGAAATACATCCTATCTATTTCAAGCATTAATTCATTAAGTATTTACTCAAAAATATAATTTCTAAAACCTAATCACATAAAACTCATATGATATGGGCACCAATATTTATGTTCACCTTTATTATAAAATTATGATGCTTAGTAAATTAAATAATGAATGTTCATAAACGTTAAAATAACCAAATATGTAATACAAAAATTGTTACATAAATTGTTATCTACATAAATTTCATCAAATCCATTAAAACTGATTTGAAGAAGAATTCTTAGTAACATAAGAACTAGTCCACTACATACCAGTATATGACAAAATATTCCAATTATAAATTCAAACAGACAATATCATTCCATGTATGGTATGTGTGCATATTTTTGCATGGAAAATATTAGAACGATATAAATTATTACTAGTGTTTAGTCTATGCAATGGATTGATGGATTTTTATAATTTGTACCATTTTTATCTTCATTTATGAATAATAAACTCTTAGTCTTAAACCAGTATGGCACAAGATAACCAACTTCACCAATAAAAAATACCTCAATGAGCCATTCTTTATCTACCACTCATTTAACCAGAACTGTTACGAAGACAAGTAACTAAGTGGACTGATTAGGATTTCCTCTCTCATCCTTTAGTTTCTTATGGCAGAGGTGTTAATGAACCAAGAAGTAAATAAAAATCTGGCATCTAGTGACAGGAGATATGAAAATAACATGGAAAATTAATCTTAAATCAATATTGCAAAACAGGCTTTTTTACTCTCAATATTTGTCTAATGTATCCTGTCTTGGTTGAATTATTTTTTCCAACAACTAATAACACAGAAATTGACAAATAAGTTTATTTTTTTCTGGTGCATTTTTATTCATTAGCAATTTTGGCAATCTATATTTAGTCAAACAGTATTTCTTTGGGGCAATTAAGACAGCCCACTATTTCTGCAATTCATTTCACAGGCCATGTTCTCCTACCCTTTGGCCATGTTCCTTCATAAGACTCCAGTGGTTACTTAATGAATGTTTAGAAACATTCATCTGGTTATGAATACTAAAATGTTATCCAAATATTCCTTCTGCCCAAAACTTCAGTCATAATGTCTGCTGAAAACCCAGTTAAATGGAAAATAAGTTTGCCTCCAATTAAGTAAAATTTTCAATGCAGTAAAATTAATAATATTGAGCCCTTACTCTGTTATGCCAGATAAAATATTATATACACATACTACACATATGTATGTGTGTACACTGTGTATATATGTATGTATATATACTTTCATTTGATTATCACAGCAAACTTGTAATGTAGGTGCTTTTCTTTGCAGATGAAGATAATAGCAGAGAAGTTAAATCATTCACCCATCACATTGTTTAGCATATAGTGAACATGAATTAACATTTGTGGAATGAATGACTCAATGGCGATGTCTTACAGCAGCTTAGAAGTACTAAAGTTTGTGGTAAAAATGTCTTGGTCATAGTTATAAACCATGCCTCCAAGCAAGGTCATCCTTGGGCCAAATGCAACTGTGGCACAGCTCTGAGTTCTGCATCTCTTACTCTACCTCTTGCTTCCTTTTCTCCTAATGTCCCACCCACAACTCCACTCAAGCAAATCCAGAAGGATGACTCTATATGAGGGGCTTCTGGCTCCCACACAGGATTTTAGGAAACCCCACAGATTTTCACTGAATATGGACTACCTACAATTATGAGCAGTTTGACAAAAATCACTTACCTGGGCCCTCAAAAGCCAAGAGTCCCATTCTATATCCACAAACTGCCTTGGAAGGGAAGGATATTTGTACTCAAGATTGGTTAAGTGGTTGAACCAGTCCAAAAACCAATTAGGTTTTTAGAGACATTGAGAAATTCTGAACCATTTTTGTTTACCAGTCATACCAAGTAGGAACTTGGTAATATGGACATTTTAGTTCTGTTAACTTACAAATTTATACAATGTACCACTTTAATTATTTAACAGTATTTTACCAAAATGACTTATTTAAAAAAAATTAAATGAAACAATTTACTGTGACATGAAATTAATTTAAAAGAAGTTTTAAAAGGAAACACTGGGAAATTTAATTACAGCTAAATTAATTCCAATAGTATGAGTTATACCTTATGGGAGAATACAGAATGAGAAATTCAAGACTAGATCCCAAATTATCTCTCTTTCTCTTTAATCTAAACATTAAAAATAAGAAATGTTTTTTTAATCTTTTCATATTTGTATTTCACGTCTATACTTACAATCATATTTTCCAAGGCATGTTTGGCAAGCCAACAGTTCAGAAAGACTGGGACAAATAGATTTCTTAAAGAAGGCCAGAATATCTGGAAAACAAACCAAAACTAGACTTTTATCTCAAAGCAAGAAATCATACCCAGTAGACTTAAAAGAAACAGAAAAAAAGTTATTAAAGAATGTGTAATAATTTAAAACATGGCAAATGATGTAAACTCATTATAAACAAAATACAAGGAATTGATAGGTTCTTTCATTCATTGTCTGAATCTTTCTTATGGAAATTATTGCAGAAGCAAAAAGAAAATAATAAGCTCTCACCAGATGGCAGATATCTATGCTAATTCTATCATTAAATCTTTTAGTGTGATGGTTTGTAATACACATTGGCTTTCTTTTCTTTGTAACTTGAGGTATTAAGTAGGAACAAAGAGGGAAGGCACTCTCTCTTTTTATAATATTACCTCTTACTTTCTTTATATTAAACCATTTTAAGTGACATTGGGAACTATGTTCAATTAGAATTATATTTAGTTAACCTGTCATTTAATCTACTTTCAGTTGCTTCTCTTGATAAATCACTCAAATTAAAATAATTATGAGAAGAGAGCAACAGTTCTAGGTAATATCTACTTATTTTCAAAATCTTCCAAATAAAATTCAAATAAAGTGTTATAAAGTATAATCCTAACAGACACTATTACAACTTTATAAAATCGTGATTAAAATATAATTTTGCAAAAGGAAAGTGTTGTGTTACATATTTATGGGACTGTAGTTGAATAGGATCATCATGGAACTGGTAACACAGAGCATTTTGAAAAGAAGCAAACTGCTAGATGTCTGACTTTTGGCAATCTCTTTGCTAAAAAGAGAATTTAGCTTAGTAAATCTTGTGGTTAAACCACAGACAAGTATTTTCAACATATGAGAAAGTTTTGTAAATACATTTCCAATTGGCTTGTTTTTTTAAAAAAAAATTCCACAATATGAACAATAAGTAGGTAAGTAATTTCTAGTCATTTTAAACAATAATGACACTTGTCAAATGGCATCCGCAGAGCATATATCTCTTTAAAATATTTCATTTTGCTATCGTACTAAATCTTTTAATTATACAACGATTAATCCATTTAATTATACAACACAGTTATCCAACAAATTTTATTCTGTTGCTTAGTATCATGATTCTAACCAAAATCTAAATTCATTTATCTTAGCTACCATATTATTTAACAGTATCTAGAGTTAAAGATGTTACTTAAGTCTAATTACAAAAGTGTTTTTTAAGGTTCTTTTAGGACTTACTGAGATAATGAAGGGAACTGCATTAATTATTTCCAAGATGAAGGGTATTCGTAAAATCTGTTCCCAAATGTTTCCCTTCCAAGAAAGAATGAATAAAAATGAAAGTCAATTATATTGAATCCTATTAAAGGGGGGAAAAGACAGCACTCAAAATTTCTCTAACAATAAGGATGTTTCTATTAACAGAATACTGAATATTACATAGAGATGTAGCAATGACTTTGAGAGATTATTTTTCTTAGTGTAATCATGCTCTCTCAATTTTATAAGTTTAAGAAGTAAAACAAATGTTCACAGAAACCATGAATATTGCACATAACATTTTTCAATCATGTAATATGTCATGGAAGAAAAGTTACCAGTAAAAATAAAACACATTAACAAAACCTACAGAATCAATTAAAAAGTGATATTCTAAACTTTTATTTACTCTAATAATGATATTCACTAATCATCAAGCATATTAGTCTGTGGAACATATTCTTGTTAACAATCATTGGTATTAAAATTGTTTTCACTTTAATAGAATTTAAAGGAGTAACTTTTTCAATTATCTAGATTTTAATCTCCCTACCCTCATAATACAGAAATATTAATCAAGACTGAGTACATAATTTGAAGGACCCAGTGCAAAATGAAAAATATGAAGCCTCCTAATAAGAAATTAACAACTTCAAGAAGGTAACAAAATATTCAACTAACCACGAGGACATTCTGGTTGCGGAGCCCTGTGCTGACCCTCATATTATGCACAGGTTACATTCCCATGAAGCTGACCCTAACATTAATAGGTCACCACTGAAACTCTCTTGATTGGTGTCTGATGATAATAAGCACAGACCCTCCTAGAGCAGTTTATTCTTCTATGAAGAGATCTGTGTATTAGCAAAGCAATTTGAAATCTGCCATCCCTGAAATCTCCAATATCCATTATAACACTAATTATAAAATTGGGACTCCTTAATTTTCCTTAAGGCCCCAAAGGCTAAAAACTACATTGATGGAATATACTTGCACATCCCAAAGCAAAGTTCTGGAGCAGCTATTGTTTCTATGTACTAAGAAATTAATAGGTTTTACGAGCATAATTTATCACCCTCATCCAGGCTGTTTAAAAACAGAAAAGGAGTGTTGAGAAGAAAGGGAAGCAGTGAGAACACCTCCTTATAGAGATGTTAGAGGTGTTGTGGTGCATCTCATCACCTCAACTTAGTGAAAAGGGCTCTAGGGAACCACTTAGCTTGGCTCCAAGATGGAGACTGTATTTGGCTACTGCCTAAACTTTTAAAAATGAAAAGATCAAAGAAAAAGATGACTGGATAAGAGCAGGCCAAAATCCCCAATTTTAAGGAAAGGTGGCTACTTTCTGGGAACCACATCTATGCCTCCAGCCTAAAGAATGGAACCTATGGTTATTTAAAAAGGGTTTACTCTCAATAAGATTGTGTACCTGAAGGTGAAATGGGACTTCAACAAATGGTGGACCTGCAAAGTCTGTGTCAGACTCCTAGTGGCTAGCCTGACAAAGAGGCCTCCAGGAAATTCAAAGGCCCCAAACAGGACACAAAAGCTTCATATGGGAGAACGGGCCAGAGTTTGTACCTGCCATATGGAGCAACCCAACACCAGACAGTAACTGTGCCAGTCAGGCAACTTCAACCCAGAAACTGACTGCACTTCCTTCCCTGTTCTTTCTCAGTCTTAAAGGGCATCAAATAAGATATTAAGTAGTAACAGCAGATAGGCCTCCCCATGATAATTCCCTGTTCCAGGTAGGTCTGAGTTGAGGACAGGCAGAAGCCTTCTTAGAGGAGAATTTTAACTGTTTGCATATATTGATCATAATTTCTTAAATACTAAACTGAGAATTGCCATATAAATGAAAAGACTAGAAAAGCTATAGCATCTGCCCAAGATGTCATCTGATTAGCATGGATCAGACTGAGGATGCATGGTGTTGAAGAAGTGTAGAAAGACTGGTCTTTTCCTACTACCAGTGAATCAGGACTATTTAAGTAACAAGAGTTATAACTAGTATTAGTTATGCCATGTTTTTTTTATAATTGTGCAGGTTAATAATATTTCTTTCATCAGTTTTTACACGACATCTTTTCCGGAATGTTTATCCTTTGCCTTACTCTTCCCATATTGTATTTTCACTTTTCATGGTATGTCTTTCTTTGGTGTCACTGACTGTCCCCAAGAAGACACTGATCTGACTAGCAAGAAATGAGGGGTATGGGAACAGTTGCTACTAGTGATATGAAAGGATATTTCTGTTAATGCCCAGCAACATTAGTATGAAATATGGCACATAGCACAACTTAGTTTATGTAAACAAAAACCTCATCTCTCTTGTAGTTCTCTTCATTTCCATTTATAACACATTAGCCTTTCATGATTGTTATTTAAACCATTAAAAAGTCTTACAACTGTTATCTGTCTAGGTTGGGTTTGTTTCTGATTTTTCTTCCATATTAAAGCCAGAAGAATCTTTCTAAAATGCCAAATTCCCATTGCCAACATAATAAAATCCAAACTCATCATTGTATTATATGAAATTTCACAATTTGACCTCTAGCTACTAGCTTGGGTTGTACTTTAGATATTTCTGTTCCTATCCTGAACTCAACAGATTCAGCCATACTGAATTTTATATCCATCTCTGAACAAGCTAGGATACTTTATGCTCCTATACCTTTGCCCACATCTCTCCCTTTGGCTGGAATATCACCCACACCTCCACTACTAATCCCTTTGGCAAGCATTTGTAACATTTCAGGGAACTAATTTTTTTAAATGCTTGTTGGGGATCAATTAATATCATGAATGAGTAAATGATATTCCCATCTATTTCATATATACTCTTACCTTTCTTTTATATAGTTGTTTTATTTTGGAGCTTAAATATTTACATTTCTTTCCACTGGATCCAAATGAAATCATTTGAAAGAATGGTATTGTTTAAAACCTTTATACTTAAAGTAATCATGTATAAATGATTAAACTTGTAACTGGAGAGCCAATTGAAATTTTCTGGAGGAAATGATTCAAGAGTTCTTGCTTATATACCCACGTTAAGTAATTTCGTCCATGTTTCAGCTTCAACTTATAACCAATAATAAGCTAATAACTTCCAATATTGTATCAATAGCCCGAATCACTACTTTATGTCTTGAGATTCTGACTCAGATCAACTGCTTAATCCACTGTTTCACATCAATGCCTCAATAGCACTTTATATGTAGTATGCCTAAAGCAAAACTTATGATTTGTTCCCTGACTTATCCTGGAGAAACTTTTTACATCTTCCTTTAATACTATACTTATAATTATACTATAATTTATCAATAAGACCTACTAATTTGTAAGCAGATCTTGAGATTTTCTAGTTCTCATTCCAGCTAATTTCTCACTTTTTGACCTGTTAAGCCTAATTAGCCACCATACCTTCATTCCTTCATTCTTGTCCCATTCCAATTCACCCACTGAGCTATTGCCATCCCCCTGTACCCTTATGCCAGACCTGGCCCAGTATTCAGAACTATTCATAATTCATACACTTACACAACAAAGACAAAAACATAATTCCATCATATAAGGCACTATTTCATTTGTCTCTTGACTTCTCCACCCTTAAAGATCATTCCTTCCGTGGACTGAATATATAAGGCATATATTCACTGCTTAGAATATGCCTTATACTTTTGCATATAACTCTTCAAGAGACTGGTTAAAGTTTCACCTTTCTTTCCAACTTCACTTTGCCAAGTTAACTCATACCTGCCTTTCAGCTCTCAACCAAAATCTGAGTTTTTAGAGACTTTCCTTGCCTCTTCTTCATATACCCCCTAGGCAGGATCTAATACCCACATTGGGCTTCTTGATCCTCCATGAATTTCATTCACGTTATTTTTTTTTCAGTTTGTTTTTATATAATTGATACATTACAACACTTTAAACTCTGTGAGGTTAAGGTCAGGACCAGTGTATTTTACGATTGCATGCTCTGCTCCTAGCACAGTACTCGACAGTCTGAATCTCCTAAATAAAACTGTTACTACCTTACGTCAATCATGTACTGTTGATTCACAGCACATGTATGCATATATGTGTGTGTTTGTGGACTAATTTTCGTGGTCTAAAATTGTACAGTGGGACAATGTATTGCTAAAAATGAATGCATCTCTTTTATGCACTGAGTTTAATTCTAAGATTTCAGATTGCCTTCTGAACTACAAGATACATCCATAAATTATCTTTCTTAAAAATAGCTAATAAAAATAAATATGGAAAGGATTCACAAGTTTCATTGGCCAAGACGGAGTCCCAATAAGCCTTCATCACAAAAACCTAAGGATAAATGCTATCATGATGAAAAAAGGCATGCATTCATACAATGCCACTATGTAAGAAAACTAAGAAATAAAATTGAAAGGCAAGCACAATGCCTTTCAATATTATATTAAAGACATTTTCCATTTAATCTGATTTTCATGAAGGAGATTAAAAAAAAACCTTCTTCTTCTTCCAAAAACTAACATCTTTAGTTTCTAAGTAGTAGCTGTATCTGCTCTCAGTGTGCAGTCCTCTCTGTGTTCCTCTTCTTATTGACAGAATTCAATGAAATATAAAAAAACCTCAATCCAATTAGTCTACATTTAGTATGGACATATCATTTTTAACCAATAATAACGCAGAAAAATATGTGATTTTCTAAAATGCATCGCACTTTTGTTTTTATTATCAAGAAAAGTAGAAACTTGGAACTCCTACCTGTGCAAATCTAAAGAGCACTTTAAAAATTATATGAGTTACAGCAGTTTGTTTGTTGCGAGCTCTGACTGGGCCAACAAATGTTTTAGAAATAGTTTTTATTCTTAAATGTTAAGAATATCTGTATTTTAAAATATTTAATTAAAGGACTGATAATTTGTCTTCCTTGGATGAATTTTAAATAGTATAGTAATGCAATAACAGTCTTATTTTGTATTTGTACATACAAACCCAACAATATTTAGATTTACCATTTTCAGGGCAAGATAAGCAGAATCAACAGTATCTGGTATTCAGAAGTCCTGGACTAAATTCTTTGTTCTTTTCCAGAAATAAGCCAGTGTAGTGTTAAACTGTCAAAATTGTTGCTTTTTGTAATCTGATTATAGAAAAAAGAATTGCAGATTTAACAAAAAGTTTCTAGGTATGATGAATTTTTGTGTGTGGAGGTTTGAAAATTGTGCCAGAGTTTGTTTTTGTACCCTTTTGATTTAATGAATGTGTGTGCATAAATAGAGCTTCATTTTGAAAGCAGTTGATAAAGAATTAGAGGGTATTTACGACAACAAAAGAATAAGAACTTTAGTGTTGGGTGATTACCGTAGTTGTTTTGCCAACCAGCTATAAACATGAATGGAATGATGATTTAAGCACAGACCTGCACTCTGTATGAGAGAAGACAAAATAAGTTCATATCATGGATTTTAATTCATTATCTGCTAAACTCAACATGTACTTTAATAGTTCTAGCTAATTTCACTTTAACTTAGTCCGAGTTTCAAAACCTGCAGTCTCAATGAAAGTTTAAACTATTTTAGTTGTTAATGATTTAGTTATGCTTATTTTAGAATGTCTAATTTCAAGAATTATAAAGTGCTTGCACAATGCTGTATTAAAATGTACTTAAATATTGTATACATATATAAGCATATGCTTCATATCTCTCTATAAATATACATATATAAACAAATACAAAAAAGTCATATATGAATTTGCTATTAATATTACTATTTCAGAATTATAAGTATCAAAGAATGGTATCAGCAGCGGATACAATTGCTAGTGCAATACAATATCCATTTCTGTGTGTCTGTATATTACTCTTCTTTAAAAAAATCTAACTTGGCCAGGCATGGTAGCTCACCTCTGTAATCCCAGCACTTTGGGAGTCTAAGGCGGCAGGCAATCACTTGAGCCAAGGAGTTCTAGACCAGCCTGGCCAACACGGCAAAACCCCATCTCTTATCAAAAAAAAAAAAAAAAAAGCAAGTATTAGCTGGGCATGGTGGTGCACGCCTATAGTCCCAGCCACTCAGGAGGGTGAGGTGAGTGGATCTATACCACCTAGGACGTAGAGGCAATCGCGCCACTGCACACCAGCCTGAGCAACAGAGTGAGAACCTTCTCAAAAAAAAAATTCTAACTTGAGGGAAGGAGTATGTTTTAAATTCTGCTACCCAAACATGCCTCATTTATAGACCATAAATAACTATCAATTACTTGATTTACTCATTCTAAAAAAATTTTACAACATTCTGTTGAAGGGACCAAAGAGTTCACAGATTTGACTATATTTATGAGAGGAAAAAAGAAGATAATTAACAGCAACCTACCTTCAACTGTCACATAACTCCTATTTATCCTATCTGTTTTCTCTGTAACACATTGGACTTAACTGCTGTCTACATTTCCTCCATCTAAGCCATTAAAGTTTATGAGGGTTGAAATAGAAATAATATTTATCATCTAGCTCTGCATGCTAGGCCTTATAATTTTCTGCTCTAATCTTATAAATTATAAGCAATAATTGATTATGAATGTCATCATCATATGATTGCAATGGAAAATTATCTTGAATCTATATGTGTTTTCAAAATTGCTTTTACAATTAGTTCTAAGAGTTATATTAGCAAAACACTAATCTTAATTTCTTATTACATTTTAGCCAGAAGTTGGAGCAAATACATATTCGAATGCAGATTAATATTTTCGCCATGTTACAGTCCTGTATATACTCCTGTACTAGTGGAAGAGATAGAATTAATTTATTCTAAAACATACATGCCTAACTTTTAAGCATACCATTATTTATATATCATATTCAATATTTATCATATATGTATACTTGCATATTAATGAACATTAAAGATAATATCTGGGACAATAATTTATTTGATTTTTAATTTTATTTTCCTAGTTATCCAGTATCCAGATTTGTCAATCAGGACATATTTATAGAGCACCTATTTTGACAAGTAGGTACACTAATGAACCCTTAGACATAGATAAGCTTACACATCATATCTCTCTATAGATATACATATATAAACAAATACAAAAAAGTCATATATGAATTTGCTATTAATATTACTATTTCAGAAGTATAAGTATCAAAGAATAATATCAGCAGTGGATACAATTGCTAGTGCAATACAATATCCATTTCTGTATGTCTGTATATTACTTTTTTTATTGTATTTTAGGTTTTGGGGTACATGTGAAGAACATGCAAGACTGTTGCATAGGTACACACGTGGCAGTGTGATTTGCTGCCTTCCTCCCCTTCACCTATATCTGGCATTTCTCCCCATGCTACCTCTCCCCAACTCCCCACCCCCCGCTGTCCCCTCCCCTACTTCCCCTCAACAGACCCCAGTGTGTAGTGCTCCCCTCCCTGTGTCCATGTGTTCTCATTGTTTGACACCCGCCTATGAGTGAGATCATGTGGTGTTTGATTTTCTGTTCTTCTGTCAGTTTGCTGAGAATGATGGTTTCCAGGTTCATCCATGTCCCTACAAAGGACACAAACTCATCGTTTTTGATGGCTGCATAATACTCTATGGTGTAAATGTGCCACATTTTCCCTGTCCAGTCTATCGTCGATGGACATTTAGGTTGGTTACAGGTCTCTGCTATTGTAAACTGTGCTGCGATGAACATTTGTGTGCACGTGTCCTCATAGTAGAACGATTTATAATCCTTTGGATATATACCCAGTAATGGGATTGCTAGGTCAAATGGAATTTCTATTTCTAGGTCCTTGAGGAATCACCACACTGTCTTCTACAATGGTTGAACTAGTTTACACTCCCACCAACAGTGTGAAAGTGTTCCTATTTCTCCACATCCTCTCCAGCATCTGTTGTCTCCAGACTTTTTTAATGATCGCCATTCTAACTGGCGTGAGATGGTATCTCAATGTAGTTTTGATTTCCATTTCTCTAATGACCAGTGATGCTGAGCATTTTTTCATGTGTTTGTTGGCCTCATGTATGTCTTCTTTTGTAAAGTGTCTGTTCATATCCTTCAACCACTTTTGAATGGGCTTGTTTGTTTTTTTCTTGTAAATCTGCTTTAGTTAGTGGTAAATTCTGGATATCAGCCCTTTGTCAGATGGGTAAACTTCAAAAATTTTTTCCCATTCTGTTGGTTGCCGATTCACTCTAATGACTGTTTCTTTTGCCGTGCAGAAGCTGTGGAGTTTGATCAGGTCCCATTTGTCTATTTTGGCTTTTGTTGCCAATGCTTTTGGTGTTTTGGTCATGAAGTCCTTGCCTACGCCTATGTCCTGAATGGTTTTGCCTAGATTTTCTTGTAGGGTTTTTATGGTGTTAGGTCTTATGTTTAAATCTTTAATCCATCTGGAGTTAATTTTAGTGTAAGGTGTCAGGAAGGGGTCCAGTTTCTGCTTTCTGCACATGGTTACTTTTCTTTAAAAAATTTAACCTGGCCAGGCATGGTGGCTCACATCTGTAATCCCAGCACCACTCCCTTCTTTATATCATCATGCACCACATTTCACCTTCTGCACTGTCAAAAGAGAATGGAGACTTTCCAAAGCTAATCATTAAAATGCAGGCTTCTGTTCCAGTCTATTCCTACTTCTTATAAACTTTCCTGTAATATTTCACTGCTCCCTTGTACTTTGTCTCTTTTTTAAATAAATGCAGATTTTTTTTTTATCATGAAACAGTCCTCCTTGCTTCATCCTACTACTTTGAATAAGCACCTACCCCAGTCAAACAAATACTCCATTTAACAATTTTGACACTCAATTGTATACCATTATAAATGGATTATTGTAGGTGATCAGCAAATGACCTCCTCATCTGTAAACTCAATAGCATTTCCTCAAGCTTCTTACACTTGACATAGCACATATGCTTTCATATAATACTTTTTATTCCTCAGACATTTCTAACATCCTATGGCCTCTCATAAATTTTAATCAATCTCCCTATAGTGGTTTTTTTTTTTTTTTTTTTTTCTTTGTGTGTGTGTGTGAGATGGAGTTTCGCTCTTGTTACCCTGGCTGGAGTGCAATGGCGCGATCTCAGCTCACTGCAACCTCCGCCTCCTGGGTTCAGGCAATTCTCCTGCCTCAGCCTCCTGAGTAGCTGGGACCCCCTATAGTTTTTAAAGCTGTCATTCTTTTGTTTCTATACTTTCTTATTTATCAATCTGACATTCTTAGAAATTAGTGGGTTTTTTAATATGACAATAATGAAATTAAAAAGAAAAAAAGTGAGCCTGAAAACATGGTGAGTTTGTAAAAACTTCGTGCTCTAAATTTAGAATTAAATAATAGTCTAAAGAATGTCATCTTCAAAACTCTAATGCTTTAAAAAGTGAGAAAGGGCCAGACGCAGTGATTCATGCTTGTAATCCCAGCCATCTGGGAGGCTGAGGTGGGAGGATCACCTGAGCCGAGGAGTTTAAGACCAGCCTGGGCAACAAGGCAAAACCCCGTCTTTACAAAAAAAATACAAAAATTAGGCAGGTGGCAGTGTGCACCTGTAGTCTCAGCTACTTAAGAGACTGAGGTGGCAGAACTGCTTGAGCCCAGAGGGTGTTGAGGCTTCAGTGAGCCATAATCGTGCTACTGCTCTCCAGCCTGGGTGACAAAAGAAATTGATTGCTAGATAAGATTTCCCGAAAAACATAACCTTAAGTATACTTGATATAGCAGATAAAAAGGCTATCAATAAAAATTGGTAATGATTATGACACTCAACCATTTCAATGACTTTCTAACTTTTCTAACTTCTCTGTCTTCCCTTTTGCTCTATTCTTCCTCCCAAATCCTCAATTTAAGCATCTCCATCAACATAAGCCTTAGCTTCCACCCTGGTGATTAACTCATGCATAATAGAATTTCATGGCTTCCTTTACTGTCTCTGTGAAAATGACTGCCAAGTCTTAATAAATCTCTCTCTCAAAAATTCCAGATTCTCATTCTCAATTGTCTGCATACCTTATTTATCTGTATGTTCACAAGTACTTGAAATTCATCACCTCTAAAACTAATTCCATTATTTAATCTATGTGGACCCCAATTTTTTTTCTTGATACAGTTGTTTTTTAGTTTTACTGCCATATTGTCAGTCATTCAAACTCAGAAACTACTAGAATGGTATGAATTTCCTTCTCTTCACTTAGCTCATCAATTGATAATTTATTTAGCTTCTACCTTCATAATTAATCTTTCATTAAATCTGGCAATTCTTTTCATCCACCTAAAATCTTACTGTGTTTTCCTTTCATACTGCAATATATCTTAACTGAGCAGATACACTTCATCATAATGTGTATTTGATCTGAACTGCATAGAGATTCTAAGCAATATTCCTAAAACTGAATTTCAATTACAGAATCTTGTGTTAGTCATCTCCCATCAACCTAAAATTATATGCTGCTATACAATGGCCCCATATTCTAGCCAAATATATTTATTATTCCTCTAATTTTACATGCAGAGTCCTTCCTTTATGCCTTTGCTCATTTTATCAATCTCTATGGTCCTGTCTTTTCATCTTGCCTTATTGAAATCACTATGATTCAAGGACTAGTGTTTCCTTTTCATTCCATGATATGAGCTCTCTCTATAAAACCCCATAGTACTTTCTTTGTACCTCACCGGAAGTACCCATTATATTCTGCTTGTATTACTATTATTTGTATGATTTTCTGCTGTAACCCCCCCTTTCTTGATGGTAAACTCACTGAGAAAAGAATCATGTGAAGTATAGAGCTCTTCATTAAATAAGAGCTCAATACACACTTGTTAAATCATGTTAGCCAAACAAAGCTTTATGAAAAAATAAGATAATTCATTAAAATATTTCCTAACAGACATATTTTTGCTTTCTCAATATTTTGTATACAAATCAGAAAAAAACAAAGTTGAATACAATAAAGTTGAACCATTCCATTTGCTTGCCTCACTATATCATGCATATAATGGGTAAGTAAACCCATAGGAACTAGCAAAGCATTTGTAAGTCATCAAGGAAAACATTACCAAATTAATACAGCTTTGTATCACCTACTGGAAAGGCTCAAAACAATTAAAGTGGCTTAAGAAGAGTCAGTCTTATCCTTAAGTGCAAATTATAAATAGAGGAATACTGAGTAAATATTAGCAACGTGTTCTATCAGCAGGAAATTGCTAATTAAAATAACTTACCTTATAACTAAGATAACCAAGTAATATTGTTTCAAACAGACTTATCAATGCCACTGAAACCTGAAATATAAATTGTAGCTTAATGAGAAAACACACTAAAATTAAATTATATACACTCTTGGCCATACTACTAACTTTATTTAAACACGTGCATTTATAAATATATGTGTGTATAATAGGAGTTATTGGGTGGCACTTTATCTTCTATACACAGATGACAGGCTGCTGGCCATAGTTTGCTGTCTCCTGTACTACAGCTTAGTTGCCATACATTCTAATACTCCTTAATAAACCATTTTTATTTATTATTCAAAATGTGAAGTTGGTATTAAAATAGACTGGCTGAAGTTTACATGATATATAAATAATAGGTTCTTTTATGTGTGTGTTTCTTTTGAAAAAAAAATTTTATTTAAGAGAAATAGTGTCTCACCATGTCCAGGCTGGTCTTGAGGCCCTGGGCTCTAGCATCCACCCACCTCAGTCTCCCTAAGTGCTGGGATTACAGGCATGAGCCACTGTGCCCAGCTACGTGTGTGTGTGTTTCTAATACATATAATCGTAGCACACAACTGTCCACCACAGACAACTGCTCTATCCCAGAAGCACCACCATCTGTATCAAAATCAGCATTTCTCTTCAGAAAATACAGAAAATGAAATAATGTACACTTTAAGTTTAATAGTATATTCAATCCTATCACCCACATCAAACAAAATAAAAAGGCTGTATCTTCAAATACTAAACAAAATAGGCCATATCAGCAGTTCAAAATACTTTCAGATCTTATTTGAACGAATTTCATAACCAGTTCCCCTTGTGCAGATAGAAGTGTTAGTCCTATCTTCCTATGTAGGCTTCTATCTTTCTCTATGTTCTCTATTGTATATGTCATCTTTACTGTTAACTTTCAAAAATATATTACTGCACCACAAAAAGTAACAGGAAAAGGTAATAAAATTATTCTGTGTTAAATACTCTAAGACTTTAGGATAGATAAATAGAATCAAATAAGCAAATATAAACATATGTGTTTATAGATTTTGAGGTTTAAGACTATTTAAACGAGAATAGCAGATACTCTGGAGATTATATTTTGTCTCCTGTCAGGATAAAAACTTTGAATTTAAAAGAATATTAAAATATAAGAACAATAAGAAAACAGACAAAATGCATGGCAGTGTAAGTAAAATATGTTCAGAAGTATGTGCAGTAGCCAGGCATTATTATGACAGAAAACTCTAATCTCTCTTATTTTCTCCATAAATCCTCTAGATCATAATTACTCATCTTTTTTTTTGTAGAAGTACATGGTGTTAGATGATCTCTAGAACATTTTTAACATGTTACTCAAAGTACCATTTAAAAATGAGCATCGTCATTATTTTAAAATATCACTATTTTAAAAAGCAATTTGAATAGATCAAAATATATTGAAGATAATATATGGCTATTCATGAAACAGTTTATTTTCAATGTGCTCTTAATTAAAGGATAGCTCAGATTAAAAGACTATAATTTAATGAACATTTCAATATTTTAAGAGTTATTTATAAATTAATATGATATTGCAACAAAAGTCAAAGTAAGGAAATGTAAAAAAACAACTTTAACAAAACAAAATACTAAGACACAGTAAAAACTTGAATTCATGGTTATGATCACGACACACACATACTTAAAAAAATTCATTATGACAAATAAATGTTCAGACTTCACAATTATGTTGTGAAAACGCATCAGGAATGAGTGTAGAATGAGAGATACTGAAGACTTGTAAGAGTGAGAAGGTAACAAGGGACGAGTGATGAGAAATTACTTGATGACATAACATACATTACTCAAGTGATGGATATAATAAAAAGCTAGATTTCACTGCTACTCAAAATATCTATGTAATAACATTGTACTCATACTCCATAAATGCATACAATTTTAAGTAAATAAAGTACTTTAAAGATTGTTCCTAAGCAGTGAGTCTTAAAGTCTTTCTCTTTTTTTCTGGACTCAAATGTCTTCCTACCTGCAATTTTTTTTTGATGTTGGTGATTCTATTCTTCCAATTAATTTGTAATTTTTAAAAGCAAAAGAAAATAAAAAGGATCTGTAGTAAGTAAACAGAAGTAGAGGAGATAGAAACTTACAAAAAGTTCGCTGGGCATGAAATTCAGTAGAAAACAAAACAAAACAAAGAAGTAATGGAGACTCTAGGGAACACCTCAACAATATAAATCAGACATGTTGTGCTCTTTCGTATTTTCTTAGTCTTTCTTAAAGACTCCTTTTATGCTAGGGAATAACTTTCATTTTATTTACATGATTAACTGCTTAGGAGCTAAGCTCTTATGGTGATATGAGTCATTAATTTATTTATTCATTTAATAATTATTTATCGATATTCTACCATGTTCCAGACACTAAGAATACAAGGTAAAAAGCAAACCCAGTTATGGGCTTTAATAAAGGAATGACATAACAGGAATACTTAATGTACTTTGGGAAAACTTGTGGAGCCTTACAGCACTAGTTTACTTTGGTTGTCTCCAAACTCCTAAAAGCTCTTTAAAATCTAATCCTGATCATGAGGAAATCCTCAAGAGGTAGAAAGCAGGGCTCAGACAAACAAGAAGAAAACAATAAAAATGTTAGTTCAAGATGTGCATGAAGATTAATCAAGCAGAGAGACAAACTCACTTTGAACATCACAAGCTTTCCAATAGTACTTTTCTGTGAATATGAATAAACCCAGAGATACAGGGATAAAACAAAATTGTACATAACCTGTAAGCCCCACAAAGGTAGACTTCTGTTCACCCAAAAGATATGAGACCTATAAAAAGAATAATAAGTTAGTTTTTTAAAATGTGAAAAATCTATTCACTTTTAAAATTCAGTTAAAGTTGGAAATATTAAAATAATGCTAGCATAAAAAACACAAATATCAAAATTAACATTTGAAAAAATGTTTTTGCCTTAGTTTTCTTTTTGCTAATATTCATTTCTATTCCAGTAAAAACCTTTTAAATTTCATTTTTGGTCACTGTTAATAAATTAAAATATAATGAGACATTATTTAAAGAATGATAATGCAGAGCAGAATAGCCTCAAATCTTTTATTGGATAATTCTACACTGAAAAGTTACTTAATAGACTTTTCTAAACTCTAAGTTTTTTTATTTTTACCAGGACATATATTTGGGTAATAAAAATTCAACAGTATAAATAACCATTTAAAAAGTCAGTAACAGAGTATACAACACAATAATATTTCAACTTGAAGTTTTATAAAATATGTAACATACCACGAAAAAGTGTGACTGGGGTTAGCTTACTGGACAAGACAAGGAGTAATCATCTTTACTCCTTAAAAATATTGTCTTTTCTGATGATAAAGAGGCTTATGCTCTGGAAAGAACATCATGACACTTCATATCCCTCTAATTATAATTTTCCACAATTTATAATCTAGCTTTGTCTATAACATTTATTACACACTTGATTCAAATGGGAGTCACTCACAGCAATACACCCTACTCAAGAAAAATGAAAACAGTTATACTTTCCTGAAGAGAAGCAGGTGAATAGTAGTTTTTCACATCTCAGTAAATGGTGCCAAATTCCATTTTATTTGGTCACCCAAAACTTGAGCATCCTTTTAGATACTTTCTTCCCCTGCATCTTTAAATACTAAATTCACTAGCCACCAAACCTTTTCAACCATTCCCACCACATATCTGCAGAATTCACCTGCTTCTCTTCATGCCCACTACTAACAATCACCTTATTGCAAGCTACCATTTCTCACAATTGAATGCTTGTAAAAACCTAGCAGTGGGAACCCTGAACCTTCGTTTACCTTCTACCATTTTTCTCCAAGTTGCAAATACACTGATTCTTTCAAAATTCATTTTAGATCACATTACCCTATTCTCTATTGGGTATCGCCTTTGAACTTTTGTTAGAATAAAGATCAAAACAGTTGACATGGTGGTCTTAGACTTACTGAAGTGGACACACTCCTTCCTACTACAAGTCTTTTTTACATTCTATCCTCTCATCCTAGAAGTCTCAGCTAGAAGTCTCCCTGTGTCTCAGGGCAACCCCCTCTGTGGATTCCATTTGATCAACTTTGTCAACTAATCCCCTGGGCCATGTCACCCATCACACCTTTACTGTCACTCATCTCAGTGAAAACTTTATATTTATTTGTAAATGTATTTCTTTAATGGCTGTCTCCTCACAATTACAAGTTCCATAAGACAACATAACCTATTTTACTCACCATTATAAACCCAATGCCTTGCTAAGTATATGCATATATTAAACTAGGCAAGCAATAAACAAAGATAAATCGTGCCAATAAAGGCAAATATATAACTTATGGATTCAGTATCACTGTCCTTTCTAAAAAAAACTTTTATATTCTGAGTAACATTTGAGAAATCAGACTACAACAAGGTGTGTCAGAGTGAAGAGGGATATATTCCCAGTTTTGCAAATGGAAAAATTATGTGCTACAAAAGCTACTAAATTCTCAAGTAGATAGCAATGCCTGCAAAATTATAAAATCAATTGCTAAACAGAAGTGCATGAGCACTTTCAAAGAAAAATTGGTAATTAACATAGAGTACTAAAATCTGCTTGACTTTTTAATAATCCCTGTTTTTACTGGCCTGAGATGGTATCACATTATGGTTTTGATTTGCATTTCTCTAATGATCAGTGATGTTCAGCTTTTTTTCATATGTTCTTTGACTGCATAAATGTCTTCTTTTGAGAAGTGTTCGTTCATAAAGTTTGCCTAGTTTTTTATGGGGTTGGTTTTTTCTTGTAAATTTTTTTAAGTTCCTTGTAAATTCTAGATATTAGACCTTTGTCAGATGGGTAGATTGCAAAAATTTTCTCCCATTCTGTAGACTGTCTGTTTACTCTGACGATAGTTTCTTTTGCTGTGCACAAGCTCTTTAGTTTAATAAGATCTCATTTGTCAATTTTGGCTTTTGTTGCAATTGCTTTTGGTATTTTTGTCATGAAGTCTTTGCCCATACCTATGTCCTGAATGGTTTTGCCTAGGTTTTCTTCTAGGTTTTTATGGTTTTGGGTTTTACGTTTAATCTTTAATCCATCTTGAGTTAATTTTTGTGTAAGGTATAAGGAAGCAACAAGAAGGGAATTAAAGGAGCAGATGCATCATCATCAAGTAAAACAACAACATTAAAATTGAGGAAAAAGTCATTAAAATATTGCTCTAGGTCAACCAGTATGTATGTGTTGTGTGTATGTCTGAGTATACAAAGAATCTGTAAAATGTCTTTAAAATGCCTCATTCTAGGTATTGTGATCTCAGATAATTTTTACTTCCTTGCCATATATATCTATATTGTAACACGCATGAACCATTTTAAATGATAAAATACACAAATTTTCCTTTTCAAAAATATAAAAAATTAAATAACAAATACAAACCAAAACCCAAATATATATCATTTAGCTATTCTGAATTCAACTATCCTGTTGATAAAATTCATGTATGAAGCATAATTATGAAAACTAGAGATACCATACCAAACAATGGAAGAAGAGGCAAAAGTTAAATATAGAAACTTAATAACGTAGCCTTGGCCACTTTTCACACAACATTTATGAACTATCTTAAAAGTAGGAAAATAGATGGTAAAAGTGTGAGAACAGCTGTGGAAGAGGAGGTGAGAGTCAGAGGTGAATATGTTTAGCAGAAAAACAAAGCATTTGAAAGTAATAGGGTTAACATGCAGGACATAATTCATATGAAAGGATATGTTGCTCATAAACCCAAGATGAACTCAAAGACTGATAGCACTCCAAAAAGAAAAACACAAAAACTAATGTAAGCTTGTAATGTACTAACAAATAATAAACAAATAAAACAGGGAGTAAATTATACAACTCTCCTAGCCGTAATACACACTAAAATATCAGTGCTGGATATGATACTAAGCCCACATTTCAAGACAAACAAAATATTTAATACACATCCAAAAACTAGGTGAGCAAGATATGAAAGCATATGAGTCTTGCCAATATGTTGGAAAGACTTTTCAGTATTTGAATCCTTTCAAAACATTGAAAACATTTAACCCCAGGTTAGACAACCATCAAGGGTGTTATAGAGAAGACTGATAACTAACTCTTTGAAAGAATGGATAGTAAGGGTACTTCCACCAGATATAACATTGGCTGTGACTGAGTTGGCTTTAACATTCATTATCCCCCTTTCAAGGCACAGAGTCAAGGGTAAAAAAAGCCACTCTTCAGTCAACTACATTTCTGAGTCTTTGTGTCAAGGTATGATGATATAACTGGTTCTCACATGGGATCTGAATATGAAGTACAAGTAAAAGTGATGTTTGTCATCTGTTGGCCAATAATTTTTAAAAGGATATATGCCTTCTCCAAGCTCTCTTTCTTTTTCTGAAAGCTGGATGCAAAAAAATCGCAGTCTTAGGACAACACATATACCACAAAATTCAGGGGGCTTGTACCTATAATACCTACCATGTTGTGGAGTGTGTGTGTGTGTGTGTGTGTTTGCACATGTGAATCATTTTATGGAGAAAAGGTTCACAATGACCGAAAGTATAAGTGTTACACACCAGTAAACAAAAAGTGCTTTTAAATTTTTGAGATTTGTTAAAGAATGTAGTCCTACTTGAATCTAAAAAATAATCAATATATATAAAAGAAAAGGTCTACATTAAAATATTCATTTCTTATTGATCATCAAATATTTAAGAGCTATTGTCAAAATTCTATTTCTTCCTTTAACAGCTGTTACCCTGAGAAAGAAATACTATTTAAAATTTGAATCTCACTTAAACACATTGTTTGTTATACTAGGCATTGATTTTAAATGCAATCCAAATACCATAAAATATAAACCTGTTCATGTGCTTCTTACCTGTGTCTCTATCACTTGATATTAAAAACTATCATTTCAATAATTTTTAAAGTGGAAACAGATGCACAAGTTTTGACACAGTGATGAACTGTAAGCATCAGCAGACAAGGAGTTAATGCTGATGGCTCATCTTTCAATGTCATTTACAAACTACATGCTGCAGGTGTCCTTCCTTTGTTAACATCTTTAAATAATTTACTATACACTGTGGGTACACCACAGTTTTCCATTCACACATCATATATTAACAGTAAAATTCTTTTCATATTCTTTCAGTTTTTCCGTATGATAAGGTTTTCATATCAGTTTTGATTTCCAAAAGGAATTTAAAAATAAAGCAAAGCAGCACAAAATATCTGCAGACTTATCATGTCAGAAGCTCTAATTACATAAATCTCTTTGCTTAATTGGCCTCATTATTTTAAAATAGAGGCTGTGCCCATAAAGGCGACTTCTGTTTTTCATTAACCAATACTGCATTGACAATGGAACTAAACAGAACATTGTATTCAAAATGGAACCATAAATGTTTTTAATTACAGTAATCTGATTTTTCAAATGTATATCCTCTATAATTATGGCCAAATATTCTTAGTGATATTACATAGAAGTTAATTGTAGGAAACTTTGTTCCTCCTAATGTTTTCAAATAATATAATTTTACTCTGCCAACACCCACCAAATGCCCTTTTACCCTTAGAAGGATTCATCATGACTCATTTTATGATTTTCAGGTCTCACTAGTATGCTTTTTATTTATAAATCACTACATTTTAAAAATACTTCTGATATGATTGTAGAATAATTTGTTATGTGAACCATTTTAATAACACTGACATCTCCAGGCATTAGTCCTCAATCATTTTTATTGTGCAACACACTATTAATAGAATTGTTGAGCATCATTTCATTAATTCAGCAGCATTCACTGACCCACCAAGTCCTGTGCTTAGTATGATAGCTATGGAGGCAAACACAGCATGGTTCTTGCCCTTAGTGAGCATACAGAAAGGAGAGAGAAGTGAATGGTAACATTAGGGGCACACTTTGGTGGTTCTGAGAGAAGTGTGTGGGAGAGTACCCAGAAGACACTCCTAACCCGGAGAGGAACTGGGCTACAGGGCACAATACCCATAAGGATTTTAGATTAATTGTTCTCCAAAAAAGTTGTTTTCCTGAAGCCCTGGAGTCCAGGAACAAGTCAAACAAGTGTGGGTTGTGAGGAGCAGGAAATCTAATTTCCCAGAAAAGGGAGCAGAATGTTCAAAGGCTCAGAGAAAGGGAGATCAAAGTGTGTTTAAGTTACTTCAAGTAGTTCAGCATAGGCTGGTGAGGTGGAGTAGGCAAAAGTTAGGTTGCTAAGGAACTTCTTTTACTCATGTATCCATTCATTCATTTAACAAATGACTATTGTTTGCCACTTTGTATCAGGCTCTGGGGATTCAGACAGTGATCCATGATGTCATGGAATATCCTCTCTAGTATTCATGGAATACACAGAAAACAAAATAAAAATAAAATTAGTAGAATACATAAAAGAGAAATAGGCAATAGAGAAAAAAGAAAAAGAAAACTAGTAAGGGAATCTCATCAGGAGATTACAATTTTAAGTAGGAAGCTTAATACTATCTGAGGGAGTGTGCCTTATGTTATCTGAAGGAAGAGAATCCTGGACAAAAAGAAACACCCCATGAAGGACCTAAGTTCGGTGTGTCTGGTATGATCAAGGAACAGAAAGAGGCTAATGTGGCTGGAGCAGAATGGGTGTGGGATGAGTAGTGGGTGGTGAAGTGATAAGGCCATGGTAAGTACTTCGGCCATCACAGTAGAGTCGTATCAAGATGTGACTTATATTTTACAGAAATAGTTTCTACATTAAGAATACATCAAAAGGAAACAAAGGCAGAAATAGCAGGAATAATTAATTGGGAAGTTACTGCAGTACTCCAGGTGTGAGAAGGTGGCTTGTATCAACGTGGTAGCATTGAGAAGTGATTGTGTGCCAGTTTTATCTTGAAGGTAGAAATGATAGAATTTTCTAAGGGATTTGTATATGCTGCAGAAAAGTAAAGAATGGCTCCAAAGCTTTTGGTCCAAGCAACTTTTCGGATGTATTGTTATCAGCTGAAATGTGGAAGGCTATGAGTAGAGCAGGGTTTGAAGGAAGGATCAAACTTTCATTTATTGAGATGTGGAAGAGCACTAGAAAACATAATTGGAACATGGTTAAGTCTGAAATGTCTTGAACATTAAAGTAGAAAAGTTGAATATGCAGTTGCAATTTGGGGGAATGGGAACACACTGGTTTCCTGTGGTCACTGCGTTAAACAGAGGTAAAAAGCATAATAAGACTAGTCCTGAGAGTCTCAAAGCAGAGTGGAAAATAAAAGAAAACCTCTATTTCTTTATATATAAGGTGAGAATAATAAGATGAAGTATATACTGAAGAAAATAACACATGTAAGAAACTAGTCTACTGACAGCAACAGCAGGATCTTCAAAATAAACAATCTTTTCACAGATTAAAAATTCCATAAGGGTATTGAATGTTCCTATGCATTTTTATACCTTCACTAAAGTAATGTGACTGGTACATGCTAAGGACTCAGTGAAGATACCGTGACATATTCATAATTATATTTCATTAAATAAATTACTTTATGAAGAATTATCACAGATTATTACATGATAAAACTTCACTTACTAATCTTTAACATTAAATAAATACAGACATCTTTAAATAAATACAAACCTTAAACAAATACAGAATCATTTTTACTACCTAAACAAGCTGAGGGGTAACCAATTCATTTAAATGCATATTATGAGCTCACTTTCCATCTTACTTTGATCTTATCATTTTTAAATTTTCTTAGGGCAGACTTTTACAAGAAATAATTGTATGGACATTAGTTATCAAATTTAAGTTTTTGGTTTTGAAAATTATTATAAATTTAGTAGGCTGGACAAGGGTCCTAGATAATTATGAGATAAATATTATGCATGCAATTACACACCCAGTACCTATTCCCCCTGTTTCTAGCAAAGGGCAGAGCCTAAAAAGGAAAATCCACAAATGACTAGAAATACAATTTAATAAGAGCAACACAATTATGAGCACAAAATAAGTCAATAAACCAACGTCATTTAACTCAAATAAGATAAAGAACTACACAGTTAAAACTGGGTCTTGAGATAGATATCCTTCCCAATATGATGGAGTGTTTCCACTGAAGGTTAATAACTACTTATTATTATGAAAATATAAAACTGCCATGCAGTAGAGTAAACCTTTTGGGAGTATCTGAAAATCAAGAACAGAAAGGCATTCAGGTCTTTAAAGAGACTCACCCATTTTTAAACAACAACTACTTAATGCACTCTGGCAAGCAATAAAATTGTATGTCTTACAGTCCAATATTAGCATCAAACAGAAAAATAATAAAAGATACTTACAAAGAACCTACAGGAATTGTATTTATATAGTGCTTGTAAACCAGATCAATTTAATTTGTGACAAACACCTAAAACATCCTTAAAAATTAAGTTCTATACAACGTTCTTTAAATTTAAAATGCGAAACAATTCAAAATAATCAAAATAATACTGTAGAAGGTCAGAAAAAGGTACCTTACCATTCATTTCCTTGTGAAGGGTTTTCTAGTAGTACTCGGATTATGTATAATAAGCAGCTTAGTAATTTGAGAGAAAAATTGAACAGGCGTATCCTTAGACCTTTAAACAAACAATAAAAGTTTGATTTTCATTTGAACTTAGTTCACAAAAGACTAAAAAGAATTGTCAAAAATATCAACTTTAAATACAGCACTTAAATTGTATTTAGAAGCTACACTACTATAATTGTCTAAACCCTCTGAAGTTCTTGGTAGCTGAATTTTAATTATCTGAATATTGAAACAAAAAGCAAGTTTGACAGACCTCTCCATTTCTTGTTGACACTTTAAGCAATAACCATGAAAAAAACTGCATATTGGCTTATTATATATATGGCATTATGGGAAGCAACAAGTATCAATAGCACTTTAATCTTGAATGGGCTCAGGAGGGCAGTGACTATGCCAATTTTGTCTTCTGGAAGTTCTACTTTGTTACTTTTTTACATTTGTGTGATTTTTAAAATCACTGGGATGTTAAACTCTGAGATCTACCCTACACTTCCTGGCTCAAAATCTCCAGGCTAAGAAAGACAGGAATCTGTATATTTCAGTGCAACCTAGATGCTTCTTATTATTTCGAATAATTAGGAAATATTAAACGCTTCCTTCCCTAAATCAGACAATTATTTCCCATTGTGGTTTGTCAGAACTTTCTGAAAATATAATATTTAGAGTTAAAATGTAGGGACCCTCATTTAAATTATTTTCCTCAGTGTTTCTACTAACCTAGATAGTCCACTCAGGGTCAACTTATTGACATGGAATTTGGAGAACTGATGATGTTCAAGAGGCATTAATATCATAACTGATTTTATTTGTCTACCTAAAAAGTATTTTGCAAAAGATTATGCAGCTCAAATATTCTGAAGTAAATATATGTACAAACAAAGAGGGGAAAGAAACAAATAACTTACTTGATCTCTGGTTTTTTATGAAAAATAATTTTAGTCTCTCTTTAAATGTGTTTTCATTCATATAGAATTCAACTTGTACCCTGCAAACAGAAAATAAAAACATCTAAGTGTATGCAGTCATATCTTTATTTTTATGAAGATCAAAAAATATAAAATGGTCTGTAGTTCTCTAATTAACTTAAAGAATAATATATTTTTAAATGCATTATTTGATTTAATGCATTACATGTTTTAGTGAATTACCTGCCATGGAAGATGAGAATTGAGTAAAGTGCTGATTTAGAGAGAAGCAGTTACTTTCCACTTTTAAAGACATAGTCATTTCAAATATTATGCACAGTCAATTCAGTTATTTGTATTAATGAATGTAATGAGTGGTATAGATTTTTCAAAACAACAATAATGCAAACATCTTGACTATGTGTCTTTGAAATGGTTTTGAACCAGTGCTTTCCCCATTTTTTCCCCATTGTAACAATCAACTGATGCTTGAAAAATTCTGTTTGGGCACCACCACACCAATCTACTAAAACAGAACCTAAAAACGCAGGGCCTAGTAACCGATTCTTAAGCCCCTGCACTATGCCTGGAGTCTATTTAGGACACCACACTCTGTAACACTTTACCTTCTTATTTATGGATCAACCAAGAAGTAGTAGTGCCAAATAGAGCTGTTAAAGTTATCACAGATAGATGATAAAGCAACAACTCAATTACTAGACTGCATATTATATATTTAATCCACTATACAATAATATTAACTGTCTAAAATAATAGCATCAATTTAATAAACACTCTAAATTCTAGCAAACTGTCTCCCATGTGATAAGGCATAATATTTTCAAAATAGTTAGTGAAAAGAGAAATCTTATTCAGTGCAACATAATTTCTAAATAATACTCAATTTCCTTAATTAGTCTCAAATAAATGTATTATAAGTTAGAATTCCAAAAACAGCTAAGAAAGGACTTTAATGTTTACACAGAAACAAAGATTTAACTTCATTTTTCCTAATATGAAAATGTAATTTATATAAGCCAGATAGGGACTGGGAGTCTTTTTTTTTTTTTTGCGTGGGGGTGGGGGAGCTTGTTTGTTTATTATTTTTTTACAGGAGTATATACCTAGGAGAAAAAAAATAACTGACATTATAAAGCTGCTCATGTATTCGAGAAATATTTCACTACTATATTATCTTATAAACTCTCTATTACCCTGCTTATTCAAGGAAACCCATAAATAGTTTAAAAGCATCTCTTGTGTCACAAAAGCAACAGGGCATTTTTCAAATTAATTACGAACCAAGTTGTACGTGTTGTATCTTCTAAAAGACTTGAGTGTTCTTTTATATCTTCTCTCTAAAGAATGTATTTCTGGGGCCGGGCGCAGTGGCCCATGCCTGTAATCCCAGCACTTTGGGAGGCTGAGGCAGGTTGATCACAAAGTCAGGAGTTCAAGATCAGCCTGGCCAAGATGGTGAAACCCTGTCTCTATTATAAATACAAAAAATTAGCCGGGCATGGTGGCATGCACCTGTAATCCCAGCTACTTGGGAGGCTGATGAGGAGAACTGCATCAACCCCAGAGGCAGAGATTGCAGTGAGACGAGATTATATCACTGCACTCCAGCCTGGGCAACAGAGCGAGACTCTGTCTCAAAAAAAAAAATATATATATATATATATATATATTTCTATTTTTATTTTCTATTTCCTTGTTAACATATTCCCACTTAGTTTTTTCTTCACCTTATATATCAAATAAAATTGTTTTAAAGTAAACAAGATTCTCTTTAGTTGATAACTTCTCCAGAAAGAAGCCACTAAGATGGCAATGATATCTTTCAGCAGAGCATTTCCATCTGCATGCCCATGTACATGCACACACACCTACAAACCTACACACATATACATGCTACAAAAGTTCATGCACACACATATAGAAACAAAACTTCCTTGGTGTCTTGGAAATCCATTATTGGACCTGTTTCCCTTATTTATCAAATGAAAAGTCAGTTCATTTTAAATATAGTAACTGTAAATACCAAGAACAAGCTAAAATAATTAAAATGTGTTATGGATACATAGCAGATTTGAGAGGACATACGGCTATCAAACAAATAATTCAGCAAAGGCCATGCAGATTTGCTTCCTAGAATTATCAAATTTATAAGAATGAGTCCATTTTTCAGATAATATTGGTGCTCAGTACTGGGTATAGAAGAGAGGAGCATTTTTTCACTGCAGTGAGATCATCTAAAGTCTTAACTAAAACAATGAGTCTAGAAAGCATATCACGTGTAGAAAGGTAGAAGAAACTAGAAAGAATTCATAAATATGAAGAGTTAGGAGTCACAGTTGTCTTTAAATATTACAGTGACCAACATTACTAGAATTGAATGTCACATAATGTGTTTCCCTAATAAATGGAACTAATAATAGATAAATATACAAATTATGAATGAGAATTACCCAACTTTGGAATGGCCATCAATGTGGAGAGCTCTCCAGTACCTATAAATGTGCTAAAGGCTGGACAATAGCTTGCAAGGAAAGACAATTTTGCATGGTGTGAAGTCTCTCATTAAATAATTTCCTAATCCCAATCTAATTATAAAATTATGTGAAGTAAAACTGTTAATCTTGTGATCTCTCTGAGTCAATATAATCATTGAGGAACATGGATTATATCAAAACATGAAATTATCCAAATGTTTTGTAAAGCTAAAGCCAAAAAGCAAGCAAAGAAGTTTTTGATAACATGACTGATTTTAGGTCCAGAAAAATGTTCTTTAGGCTTACTGGTTACAGTACAGAGTAGAGTTTTTTTCGATAATTGATTTAATGGTAACTCTTTCCAGCACCAAGGCATGTTAGTGATAGCGTATACTTTTGAGACCTTCCTCAGCACCAAACAGTTTTCTAGCACCCAGGTATTTAGTTCAGTTTAGTGTTTACCCTTCCCAATACTTGTCATGATTTTAATTGATTTTAAGTATTATCACACTGCTTCCTTTTTCAAGTTTAAACGTGGTTTCATCTCCTCCTTCCATTCCTTCCTCCATCTTTTCCTTCCTTTCATCCTGCCTCCCTCTCTTCCTTCTCTTCTGACCTCCCTACCTCCGTCTCTTGATGTGAATTTACTTACATCTAGGAGACTATGTTAGTGTACTCTTCAGTGTGCTCTTACACTGAGTCCATGTACTCTTTGTGTACTCTTTCTGGGCCTTCCCCAGAACCATAGAGTTTTGAATTAGGGCAAATCTGCTCTTATCAGTTTTAAAGATATCATTTTTGTCACATACTTATACAAATGATAAAATTTAAGGTAATTTTGTTATATTTATTCAAATACAATAATAATGGTTGCATCTGATAAAAAAAGATACGGGAATTCTAATCATTATTAGGTGGTGTCTTCTACTGAAATATGTTCTCACTATTTAATAGTTATTTTTATGTTGATCAACAATGTTTTATTTGGGTAGATCTTATATATTCTTTGTGACACTGATTTCTGGCTATTTTATAATTTTGGTTGCTTTTTAAAAATGTTTTGTTCCAATCTTTAACTTTATGGTTTTGATATTGTAAATGGCTACCAAGTTGCCCTCTCTTACATGTACTGATTTTTTTTCACATTTATTACTTGAGTTTGCTAGACAGACAATCATGTCATCTGGACATGTTCTCCAGTATTTCTACATTAAGTCCTCACTTAATGTCATCCATAGGGTGTTTGTGACTTTAAAATAAATGCTATATAACAAAACCAATTTTACCATAGGCTAATTGATGTGAACAAGAGTTAAGTTTCCACTGGCTACAAAAATGTCACCAAACTTCTAAATAAAGACCAAAACACTTTGGATAGTAAAGGTTGAAGGAACTATGAGCTATACATACATTCAAGAAAGACTAATGAAAACAAGCAAGGTTATTTACCCACTTGTTCCAGTTCAGGGTGGTAGGTGGCCAGAGCCCATCCTAGAAGCTCAAGGGGCCAGGCAAAACCCCACCCAGACAGGACGCCACCACGTTGCAAGACACACTCAAACACCAAGAGTCATGCCAGGATCATTTAGACACACTAATTCACCCAACTTGCATATCTTTGGCATATGGGAGGAAACTGCAGTAACTGAAAAAAACCCACACAGATGTGGATAGAACGTGCAAACTCCACACAGTCACCCCAATTAGGAATAGAATTTTTTTCCTCATCAATTTTATAACAAAACAATGTTGAATGAAATGGCATTATTTGAGGAACTACTGTACTTACATTTCATTGTTTTTGCCTTACTTCATTGACTAGCACTTTTGAGGGAAAAAAAGTCAAATAATTGTGGTGTTCCTTTCTTATAAGAGGATGTAATTAATTACACTTGGCTTTTTGTATCCATTAAGTTCCACATCCATGTATTCAGCCAGCAGCGGATAGGAAATATTTGGGAAAAACAAAAAACAACATCTGTACTGAACACGTACAGACTTGCTTTTCTTGTCATTATTCCCAAGGCAATATAGTCTAACAACTATTTACACAACTTTTATGTTTTATTATGTATTATAAGTAATCTAGAGATAAAGGATATTGGAGGACGTGCATAGATTATTATGCAAATCTTATGCCATTTTATATGAGGGACTTGAGCATTGTGGATTTTGGTTTCCACAGAAGTCCTGAAACCAATCCCCAAGAATACTGAGGAATAATTGTATTTTGGTGATCTTGGGATTCCTTAGGTAGTTATACTTTGCTGAAAATTATATAAGTAATGGATTAGTATTGATTTTTATTTAAAAAATCCTATATTGAATTTATCAAGCTAATAGTATATGGTTGCTTTTCTTTTCACTTACTGATTTGGTGAATTATTTCATCAATTTTTATATGATGTAACTGTTTTTAATCTATCCTGGAATAACATGTATTTGTGATGGTAAACAATTCAGGTAATTTACTGCTGGATTCATTATTTTAGAGTTTTTCAGGAGTTTTTCTTCTACAGTCATAATGGTGTGATGTCTTTTTTAAATTATTCTAGTATCTTCTAATATGAATTTAATTCTTCTATGCTCTGAAATAATTCAGATACTGCAGAGATGTTTTTTGTAACTATCACCAATTTTTCCTAATGATATAAACTACCTTAATGTTGATTTTAACTTGGTACTTTTTTTTCCCATTTTCCTTTCATTCTTTTGTTCTGGCACTTGAATTCAATGTAAAGTTCACCTGGAGTTTTGTTAAAATGCAATTTCCCTGATTTACTCTTAAAATTCTTATTCAATAAATTTAAAGTAGCCCTTATCATTTCAACAACAAGAAAAATAATTCTGATCCAGGCTGTCAATGTACCATTCTTCCAGAAACATTATTTTGCTTTTTTCTAGCACTAAAGTTTTGAAACCTATTTAGGATGTCTAACTTTTGTGGATATTCTCTTTTAAATCTTATAGTAGATATAGATCACTATCAGAGGAAGGTTCTTCCTCTGTGTCTGCTTGGCACTAGTAAGTGCTATTTCTCTCCTCCTTCCTTCTGATTCTACAATATTGTTCATGGAGTGCATATATAAGATTTTTATTACTGTACTCATATCAAACAAGGGATTACCCTCTGGTCTCAGCAGGCAGATTCAATGGATGCACAGAAGTCCTGTTCTCTATTTATTTGCTGGGAAAATATACATCTGAATGGTGAGTTAATATACATAGCTCCCAGTACAACTTCCGTTTCTAAGAAATTTCAACTGGAGTTATTTCTGTGCTTCTAGATTGTGGCATCCCACTAATTCCATGTTTGGTGCTCTGACTTTGTTCAGTAAAGAGAAAGTATACTTCCAAGGTTCTCTCACTCTGTTTTCACTACTAACAAAAATAAAAATTATACCTTTCCAAATATATTACATTATTCTAAGTTTACTCCTATTTTCTCTAAGGTCATTGTAATGGGATGAATTATGTCCCCCTAAAAGATAAGTCCTAGCTCTCATGACCTCAGAATTTGAACCTATCTAGAAATAAGGTCATTGCAGACATAATTAGTTAAATTAAGATGAGGGTATACTATAATAGGATGAGCCCTTAGTCAATTATGACAGGTGTCTTTATAAGAAAAGGTAAACTTGCACTCAAACACGGATGCAGAAGGAAGACAGTCATATGAAGACAAAGGCAGAGATTGGAGTTACACCTCCAAAACTGAAGGGACACTTGGGACTACCAGAACCTGAAAAAAGCAAGGAAAGATTCTCTTTTAGAGCCTTAGTAAGGAGCATGGCCCTGCTTACACCTTTTGTTCAAATTTCTGGTCTTCATTACTGTCAGTCAACAAACTTCTATTGTATTCAGGCACCGAGTTAGTGGTGTTTCATTGTGGAAGTGCTAGGAATCTAATATAGTCATTTTCTATAATGGTGACAATACCAGTTCTCAGTCATACCAAGTTCGTTCATTACAATGAAAACTCCATGAGGGCAAGGGCCATACTGAGTTTTGTCTATGCTTATATCATTAGCATCCCACATATTAGTTAGGACCTACTCGCCATTAAAGATTAAGAGATAAATTCCTGAATGTATAGTGTGGTAGCCAATTTTTAATTTGGTACAAACCATGAGGACTCTGAACCAATAGTATGGTGGGAGAGATAAAATCATCTTCCTTTTCTTTCTTATAACATCTGAAGATGGAAAACTTGGGTTTGTGGTGAGGTGAATCGTTGTGAACTCTTTCTTATTCCAACTTAATCTACCTTACGATTCCCCACAGATTCTTTAAATAGGTTATGAATTTAGATTTGTTTATTTGTCGTTTTAGCAGTCTACGATTTTAATAAATCATTAAAAAGTATACTATAATTAATTTATTTGATTTTTACTTGAGTAAGGTAGACACCAACTTTATAGAAAAAGAAACATTGGGCCAGGAATGGTGGCTCATGCCTGTAACCCCAGTACTTTGGGAGGCCGAGACAGGTGGATCACCTGCGTGCGGTCAGGAGTTCGAGAACAGCCTGGCTAAGATGGTGAAACCACATCTCTACTAAAAATACAAAAATTAGTTGGGTGTGATGGCACATGCCTGTAATCTCAGCTACTTGGGAGGCTAAGGCAAGAGAATCACTTGAACCTGGGAGGTGGTGGTTGCAGTGAGTGGAGATCATGCCGCTGCACTCCAGCCTGGGTGATAAGAGTGAGACTCTTGACTCAAAAAAAAAAAATGAAAAAAACTTTGATTCAAATAATTTTAGTGACTGGCCCAAATTCTTACAGCCAGGATGGGGACGGAGTTGGAACATTGCTCTTCCTATTCTTTTTCTTGCTTCTTGCCTTCTTATCAAGTTGAGACTTTATTAGTAGAATTCTAGAGCTTTAGTAAAATATTACTAAAAAAACATTGTAAACAATAGATCCACCCATCAATACTGGGCTATACCCATCAATACTGGGACATGTTTGTTAAGGTCTGCCCTACGATCATTGACCTTAAACCTGATTCCTATCCATTTCTAAATATCATACTTAATTTCTGATAACCACCAAATGAAGGCTTGCCAAACACAACAAAAACAAAAACAGACAAATAGGAATTAACTCTTCTATACATCAAAGGAAACAAACAACAGAGTAAACATAAAAGATACAGAATTCCAGAAAATATTTGTAAGCTATGCATCCAACAAAGGGCTAATATCCAGAATCTACAAGGCATTCAACTAACAAGAAAAAAATATACAAGCTCTTTAAAAAGTGTGCAAAGGATATGAACACACATTTTTCAAAAGAAAGCATACAAACATAGGCAGCCACAAACATATGAAACCATGCTCAACAATGCTAATTGTCAGAGAAATGCAGATTAAAATCACAGTGAGATGCCACCTTACACCAGTAATAATGGTGATTATAAAAAGTCAGAAAACAACAGATGTTGAAAGGCTTACAGAGAAAAGGGTGCACTTTTATATTGCTGGCAGAAGTTAGCACAACCTCTATGGAAAACAGTATGGAGATTTTGCAAAGAACTGAAAATCAAACTACCATTCAATCTAGCAATTCAACTTCTGGGTATATACCCAAAGGGAAAGAAGTCATTCATTACATAAAAAAGATACAAGAATTTGTATGTTTACTACAGCACTACTTACAATAGCAAAGACATGGAATCAATGTTAAGTGTCCACTAATGGAAGACTGCATAAAGAAAATGTGGGGTACATATAGATACACACACAAAGACACATACACACACAATGGAATATTACTTGGGTATAAAAAAAGAAAAAGAATGAAATAATGTATTTTTCAGCAACATGAATGGAACTGTAGGCCATTATTCTAAGCGAAATTACCTAGGAACAGAAAGTCAAATACTGCATATCCTCACTTACAAGTGGGAGCTAAATAATAGGTACACGTGGACATACAGAATGAAAACCCAGAAACTGAAGACTTCGAAAGGTGGGAGAGTGGTACAGAGGTAAGAGCTGACAAATTATCTAATGGGTACAATGTTCACTATTCAGGTTACGGCTACACAAAAAGCCCAGACTTTACTACTACACAACATACCCATGCAAGAAAACTATACTTGTACCCCCTAAATCTATAAAAATAAAAATAAAACTTAAACATAAAAACAAAGGCTTGTAAAAAATAAACATTCATTTTAAAAAGGTAGTTTTGGGCCAGGTGCAGTGGCTCACACTTGAAATCCCAGCATTTTGGGAGGCTGAGGTGGGCGGATTGCCTGAGCTGAGGATTTCGAGACCAGCCTCCGCAACATGGTGAAACCTCATTTCCACTAAAATACAAAAAATTAGCCTGGCGTGGTGGTTTGCACCTGTAGTCCCAGACTCGGGGGGAGGCTGAGACAGGAGAATCGCTTGAACCCAGAGGGCGGAGGTCACAGTGAGCTAAGATCGTACCACTGCACTCCAGCCTGGGCGACAGAGCAAGACTCCCTTACAAAAAAAAATTTTTAAAAAGTAGTTTCACCAGTTCATGCTCAAGTTCTTCTAATGAGTTTCTAGCTGGCTTCCAACTTTTACTATGTGTACACAGAAAAACTCAACTTAAATGTTTTGCAATTTTTCCTAAGATATTTCCCAACTTCTTTTTCCATATAATTCTTTTAATAATTACTCAAGCCTTTTAGTCAGTAACAGTTTTAGTCAGTAACATCTTATAAGGAAGTAAAGATTAATTCTGATGACAGTAGCATTATCTGCATTTTTTAAATAAAATTCAAAATAATGTCATTTTTGGAAAGGGAATTCTGCTACATACATGCATACACACATATATATGCACATATATGCATGTGTTTATATATGTTACATATACATATATTGTGTGATGTAATGGTAATAAGGAAAGAAAATGGGATAAATAACAATTATCAATTTCTCTTATTAGAAATATTATTAATAGCCCCTCAATAACTGCATGGACTTTCCTTATCAGCCCTTAGTAATCACAACTTGCAGGTAGATGGAAATAGTCTTGTGGTTTCCATGGTAAAACACATTATGAAATCAGCCAAGAGTACTTTTCTACTAAAATACTCTTTAATGCAAAAGAGAATTCTCCTTTCAGTTAGAAAAGTCACATCCTCATGTTCAATGTACATTTGCTGGGCCAACTCTCTGTACTTCTCCATTTTATTCAAATAATTAAATCCAAGCAACCCCAATTTGATTTAAATCTAAGCATGAGAAGCAAAATACAAAGAAATCTAGGATAACTATAAAGATATATTTTGCCATTCTTAAATTACAGAGAGATTCTGCCTCTCCATGCCCCCTGCCCACCTCATACAGTTGCGCAAGCCATTAAAAAGAGAAAGAAAAGAAAGGAAAAGAAAAATTGCAAAGAATAAAAGGTTTATTCATTTTTATTCTATTAAGTGTGTAATAAAAGTCAAGAAAAATATACAGAATCTAGGCTTGTAATAAGTTACGTTTGATAAAAATTACATATCCTTACCACTACCACCTCAGAAAAGAAACAAACAGCAGACACTCCTAAATTATTTCCCCATTTTTCTTTTTACCCCACCTCCACTCCTTCCCATTATTTATACACACACAAAAGGCCCCAAAGATAATATACATATCTACATAAGCACATATACCTATATAAACAAACATACACATATATGTTTACATACATTATAGACAGATGAAGCTGTTAGCCACAAAATGATTTATAAGCTTATAATATGACTATAGGCACCCGCAACTCCACCATAAACCTAATAGCTTGCCAATCAAAACTTTTCAAAACTACCACACACAAACCCTCTTCTCCTTTTCTCTATACATAAAAGAGTAGTATAGAAAATACCCATATAATCTCTAACTCAGATGGGAATATTTCACTAGTCATTGTAAAACCTCATAGGAAAATATAAGGATGCTCTGACAGTCTAGGATTATGAGGAAGAGCACAGTTAAATATTACAGCAAAGTCCAATAAGGGGAGAAATATATGTGTTTGTGGAGAAGAAACCAATAGGTCTCAAAAAGTCTGGCTATGTTCAACAGATGTGAGTTGTTAGTATGAAACCAGAAATTACATGAACACACCAACATGCAGTAAAGGAAGCACTTTCTTTTTTTTAACTTAATACTTCCCACCAATAACATATGATTTTAAATCAACCCTCCAAATCTTCTCTTCCATTTTGCACTTATTTGGAAGAAGTCACAATTCAGTAATGGGCACAGCTCACTGGAACACATACATGTCTTTAGGATTTCTCTTCATATGTAGTACTCTTCCTTAAGTAAAAGTAACATCTATGACTTTTAATAGGCAAATTGCATTGTATGAAACATTTAAAGACAAGGTGACACAATTTGAAGGAAGAAGGAAAAAGTAAAATATATAATTTCACATAATCAAAAATTATGACAATACTAATGGGTTTTCTAGGGAAAATATGTTTTCCAAGAATTTTTTATGTTAACTTGTTTATTTTATAGTACAGTATAAGAGATAAAAAAGATGAGCATGAGATCTGGATACGCATTTGATTACGAGGTCTGAAAACTTATTGTCTGTAAAATGCAGGTATTACTTCCATTTAACAGGATTGTTATAGAAATTTTAAAAACATAGTATATATGTGAAACATACAATAACAGAGCAATGACAACTCATAACTTTTTATACTGTGTTGATAATACAAAATATTCCTAAATAAAACATATAACTGGAAAAACAAAAAATGTGGATCATCTATTTCAATTTGCTGCGGTTGGTTACAATAATCATTTAATTGGGAAAAATAAGCACATAATACAATAACTTCATTGTTTACAAAATGTGTACAGATCAATTTATTGGAGGCAACAAATAATCTGTTCACTTGGGCAAACAGATCATTTATCAAACAGTAGCTTACTCATTAAGACTTGCTTTGAAGCCCTCAGTTTGTCAAAAACTTTTACCATTCTAAATCAGTTTTCCAACTTGAAAGATTCCCCTTATACCACAACAGCAATGATCCTAAAGCCTGATGAACATCTCACTTATAACATCACTCTCTGAAATACTGTTAAAGCTTACTCACTAAGTGAAGAGTTTGAATAAACGTAATTTAATTCATTAACAGGTTTTCTAGTGACATTTCATTATTTGTTGTTTACAGTATAAAGGGAGTTTTCCCACACTTGCTGTTCCACAATGTACTTATTTTTAGTAAAAAGTAGATGAGGTCTATGTCATCTCTTTCTTTTATTATTATTATACTTTAAGTTCTGGGGTACATGTGCAGAACATGCAGGTTTGTTACACAGGTATACACCTGCCATGCACCCATCAACCTGTCATCTACATTAGGTATTTCTCCTAATGCTAACCCTCCCCTAGGCCACCAGATCCTCTCAGGCCCCAGTGTATGATGTTCTCTTCCCTGAGTCTATGTCTTCTCATTGTTCAACTTCTACTTATGAGAGCGAACATACTGTGTTTGGTTTTCTGTTCTTGTGTTAGTTTGCTGAGAATGATGGTTTCCAGCTTCATCTATGTCCCTGCAATGGACATGACCTCATCGTTTTTTATTGCTACACAGTATTCCATGGTGTGTATGTGACACATTTTCTTTATTCAGTCTATCATTGATGGGCATTTGGGTTGGTTCCAAGTCTTTGCTATTGTAAACAATGCTGCAATAAACATATGTGTGCATGTGTCTTTATAGTAGAATGATTTATAATCCTTTGGGTATATACCCAGTAATGGGATTACTGGGTCAAATGGTATTTCTAGTTCTAGATCCTTGAGGAATCACCACACTGTATTCCACAATGGTTGAACTAATTTACGCTTCCACCAACAGTGTAAAAGTGTTCCTATTTCTCCACATCCTCTCCAGCATCTGTTGTTTCCTGACTTTATAATGATCGCCCTTCTAACTGGAGTGAAATGGTGTCTCATTGTGGTTTTGATTTGTATTTTTCTAATGACCAGTGATGCTAAGTTTTTTTTCACGTTTGTTGTCTGCATAAATGTCTTCTTTTCAGAAGTGTCGGTTCAATGACTGCCTGTCATTTCTCTATAATACTACTCACCATTAAATCACAAATCCCCTACTAATGGATCCTTAAGTTTTGTTTGCTCTCATAAGTAATGATTTAAAAATCTATATTTTATAAAAAATGAATGAGTAAATAATAAATTCATTTTCTATAATCTTATTAGACAATGTAAAATCTAAATGTTATTTTAAATATATACATATATCAAAGAATACAGCAGTAATCTAAAAATCTGGTTATCATATTCTCGCAATTTTAAATAAGCCTCTTTGATGAAACCATCTCATTACATTTTTCCCTAAACTATATGAGAAATGGATAATGATATACTTAAAATTTCAACATGCTCTACTAGAAAAAAATTCACTCAGTTCTGTTAGAAAAATTATCAAAACTTGAAAATAGGCTAAGCAATTACACATTTCCTTTCAGTGCAATGCTGGATGTGGTCTTCTATTTTCTGTGGTATTTCACAACTGTGAAGAAGAAGACATTAATGTATAAAGTTTTGTCTAATAAGTATCCAAATAATTTCTGCCTAATTAAAGAAGATAATTTCAAAAGTTATGGTTTATGCTTCTGTAGAACTAGGGGTTGGTGTGGGCTGGTGATTGTATTTGTGGAAGTGCAGGTGGAGGGGTAACTCAGCAATCTTATTCCATCATTGCCTAGAATTACGTAGCTTAACAAAAGCTCCTGGATCAGTTTTAATGTATTACTGTTTCCCTCATTAATTAATGAAGTATATAAAATTTCTGACATGTTTTCACCTTGTATTTATATAAAGGATATGTTTTTAACCTTTTGAAAATTATGCTATAACAGCCCCTCCTCAAATTAATAAGAATTTCTTAGTAAAGACCAATGTAATATAAGTTGATGTAATCACTTTGGAAAACAAATGTTATTTATAATACTATAAAATAATCTATAGATTCCACAGCTTCCAATCAAAACCACATAGACTATTTTGTGGAGCTTTATAATCTGATTCTGTAATGAGTAAAAGATCAAACTAGACAGGAAGTTTGAGAAGAAGAATAAAGAGTAGAGGTTTTCCCTACTTGATATTAAGGCTTATTAGGATGGTGCAGCAATTAAGGCATTATGGAAGTGGTACAGAGAAGGATAAATTGATTCATAAAATTAAAAAAAGATTCAATAAATTGAATCATGCATTAAGTACTGATACATAACAGAGGTGGTATGGCTGAACAGCAGTAAAAAAGAACTATTAAATAAATGAAACTTTTTAAAAGGTTCTCTAAGTAGCAAAAAATAATAGTAAAGAAATAAAAAATAAATTGGATATTTATCTCACACTATAGAGATTAAATCTGCTGAACTATTAAAAAATATTTTAACTCTTCATGAAAAAATATTTTTGTCTTTTCAATAGTGAAGTTGTACTTTAGAAACAGAATAAAAACATAAAATATGTATTAAAATTTCTGCCCAGGAAGATAAGAGCGTAAACCAATAAATAACTTCACTAAGGACTCAGAAAATTCTCTAAGCTCAAATTTATCAAAGACATTAATTATCTGAAATCTTAAAGAAAGTGAAATAGGCCGGGCGCGTTGGCTCAAGCCTGTAATCCCAGCACTTTGGGAGGCCGAGGAGGGTGGATCACGAGGTCAAGAGATCAAGACCATCCTGGTCAACATGGCGAAACCCTGTCTCTACTAAAAATACAAAAATTAGCTGGGCATGGTGGCGCGCGCCTGTAATCCCAGCTACTCAGGAGGCTGAGGCAGGAGAATTGCCTGAACCCAGGAGGCGGAGGTTGCGGTGAGCCGAGATCGCACCATTGCACTCCGGCCTGGGTAACAAGAGCGAAACTCCGTCTCAAAAAAAAAAAAAAAAAAAAGAAAGTGAAATAAGTTCATAACTGGGAGAAGATATTTGAATAAAATATTTAAAAGAATTAAAATTAAGAATACATAAAGAATTTTAAAAAATAATTAAGAACAAATGTGTAACCAAAAAGATGTCAACTCATATTTCACAGAAGAGGAACTATATTGGCTAATAAACTTAGGATGAAATGTTAAACCTCATAAGTACTCAGGAAATATACATAAGACTATAGTGACATAACATTTTATATCCATGTAATTGGAAAAATCAAAAAGTATAAAAAAGCCAAATGTTGCAGATATGTGAATCAAAGGTTTTCTTATTATTGATGGAGTCAGTTTGTGCAATCATTTTCGTAGACAATTTGGCATTGTCTAGTTAAATTAAGTATTTATATATTTACAACCCAACAATTCCATGCCTAGATAAATGCATTAGAGAAACTTAAACACATGCCCTGGGATGCATGTACAAGAAGGTTCAAAGGGCGGGGCATGGTGGCTCAAGCCTGTAATCCCAGCACTTTTGGAAACCAAGGTGGCAGATCACATGAGGTCAGGAGTTCGAGACCAGCATGGCCAACATGGTGAAACCCCTTCTCTACTAAAAATACAAAAATTAGCCAGGCATGGTGGCAGGCGCCTGTAATCCCAGCTACTGGGGAGGCTGAGGCAGGACAATTACTTGAACCGGGGAAGTGGAGGTTACAGTGAGCTGAGATCACATCACTGCACTCCAGCCTGGGTAAAAAAGAGCAAAACTCCGTCACAAAAAAAAAAAAAAAAAGGTTCCAAGAAGCACTGTTTATGTGTATGAGAGCAAAGTTGTATACAAAACAGAGGAAGCTTAAATATTCACTGACAGGGATAACTTGTGGAGTATTTATACCATGGAAAATTACAGTAGAAGTTAGTAATCTATGGTTACATGCAACAACATGAATAAATCTTAGTTACATAATGTTGAATAAAAGATGCAAGTCTAAGACTATAGGTAACGTATTCACTTTCATAAAGTTCACAAAATTTTAAAAATTAATAACTTATTTACAGATGCATACCCGTGTTAAGCTGTACTTTTTAAAGCAAAATAATGAAAAGCCAAAATCAGGATAGAAATTATCTCTGTGAGGAAGGCCAGAGAAGACAGTACAGGAATCTGGAGTTAGACTTCAGTTATTTATAAGATATTGGTACTTTGAGTGTCATGGGTGTCTGTATATTTTTAATAATTAATTAGTTAATGAAGTAGTAAATGAATGACATAAAGTCTATCCATAGGACAATGATGAGTATGTGCCACAAATTAAGACTTGCAACTAAACTAATTCTGAGTTGCTGGGGATTAAAAGGAATTGTAAATGTATTTATGAAAAACAAGCAGAACTCCGTAAGTACTATCTGAGAAGAAATGTCCATGCTCTACCAATAAGTAAATTGATCAAATATTTAGCCCTGGAATTTGATAGGGAACCATATGGAATATGATTGGCAAGGTTGGATGAGAAGAAGACACATGGAATATATTTTTTATTTAAGAAATAGCAAGTATAAAGAGAAAAATATGTAAATATATATGTGTGTACATATATATATTTATATACATATATATATATATCACACTCAGGGAAGTAAAAGGAATTAAAACAACTAGAACAAATGCAGCAAATCAGATAAATGCAAGACATGAATGTAGTAAGCTAAAAAGAAGTCCATGTAAATTAAAAGAACTTGAATAGATGCTAAGAAATATATTAATAAATGGTGAAAATAACTTATCAAGAGGAACTATTTACTAATAACCCCTGGGCACTATGCAGAGCACATAGTCATAATGCCTTGTGTAATCTCCACCTCCATTTTATAGATTAGGGGACTGAGGCCCCTAAATTTGTGTAAAATTTATTTATACAAGAAACAATGGCTAACAATTTAAGTTTCAACTAATTTAGTAGGTAAATATTATTTCCTAAGACTTTATCATGTTTTAAGTTTATCATATAAGTGGATGTGAAAGACATGGAAATGTGACACCCAGATTCTCCTTCATCAGTAACAGCTAGATATTCTCCAGCTGCCACCTGCTTCAATGCCTGCCTTAGCTGCAAAAAGCCACCTTCTATGAGGTCACACCTATCCCAGGACAGTTTACAACACAAAGTTTGTATCAGTGTTCACTTCTAGAGAACCCAACCAGAGACATTAGTAATTACCTTTTATTAGATGCCTATTAATGTCATGGTAACTATACCTGATCAAAAAGCAAGGAACTGATTATGGTTAAACTGGCAAATAGAAGAGGAAATTGCTTTACAAAGAAAGTCTTAAAAGTAACTCAGGATTCTGCGTCCAGCAATATGGTAGGCCAGATGTCCTATGAAACTCTCACCACCACCCCGCCCCCCTGCGCCCCACCCCTGCCGAAGGAAGCATCTAAAAAAGTTGAATAAATTATTACACACACACACATTTTTTTATTTTTTGAGATGGCATCTTGCTCTGTCGCCAGGCTGGAGGCAGTGGTGCAATCTCCACTCATTGCAACCTCCACCTTCTGGGTTCAAGTAATTGCCTGCCTCAGCCTCCCAAGTAGCTGGGACTAAAGGCATGCACCACCACACTCAGTTAATTTTTGTATTTTTAGTAGAGACAGGGTTTCACCATGTTGGCCAGGATGGTTTCAATCTCTTCACCAGATGATCCACCCACCTAAGCCTCTCAAAGTGCTGGGATTACAGGCATCAGCCACCACACTCAGCTCACACACACACTTTTTAAAATATGCATGGCTTAGCCAAAAAAGTAAGGGAAGTCCTTAGAAGTCAGAAAAGAAAATAAGAATCCAGAGAAATAAGCTATCACTGAAGCTACTGTTCACCCTGGTGCTATCTGCCAATTTTTTTACTGATAATGAATTTCTGTTTTGACAGGCCAGAAACGTTTCAAAGAAATACTCTACAAAAAGTTCCACAGAAATTCCCCACAGCAATCTCCCACAAAGACCAGAGTCCCTAAAGGCAACATCATCAGTGCATGAACTAAGAAAAATCTTTCTTACAGCAGAAGATGCTACAGGCACTTAGCTGTCTTGCCATAGTTTGAAGCAGTATGGAAAGGGAGACAGAGAGACATAATGACTTACGATTAGTTTGCTAGGGCTGCTATAACAACATAGAGCCCTGAGTGGCTTAAAGATAAATGTATTTTCTCATTGTTCTGGATGTCAGAAGCCCAAGATCAAGGTGCCAGTAGGGCTGACTTTTCTTGAGGCCCCTCTCCTTGCTTTGCAGACGACTGCTTACTCACTGTGACCTCACATCATCTTTGCTCTGTGCATACAGGTCCCTGGCATCCCTCCATGTGTTCAAAATTACTCTTTTTACGGGAACAGAAGTCAGACTGGAATAAGGCCCACACTAACAACCTCATTTTAACATAATCACCTCTTTTAAGATCCTGTTTCTAAACACATTCTGAGGTACCAGGGGTTAGTGATTCAACATATAAATGTCAGCGGGTGAGGAGAGACACAATTCAGGCCATAACACTTGTTAGCAATAGGTCTGAAATCACTGACCCTAATTTCTCATCTCCTATTCTTTCTTTAACCTATTCTACCTCTCCACCAAATCAGCAATTTTTCAAGGTCACCAATGACCTCTACACATAGCGAAATGAAGATATCGGTTATCAATGCTCATCATACTTATTCTATCAACATAAGGCACAGTTGGTCCTTTCATCATACTTGAAGCACCTTCTTCACTTGACTTTCAGGACACTCCATTTTCTTGGTTTTCTTCCTACCTTCCAGGGTACTCCTTCTGAGTAACCTCAGCTAACTCTTTCTTCTCTATTATTAAAATAGTCCTCTTTTTAAGCTATAGTCAAAATGTAATCCAAGTAGATGTCCAGGATTGCCAAATTTATATTTCCAGTTCAGTCCTCTTCCAAATTCATATATTCATTCAACTGTCTACTCGATATTTCTACTTGTATTTCTAGTGGACATCTCCAACCCAGCATATCCAAACTTAAATTCCTTGTTTTCTTCCCTGGAACCTCCTTTCCACGTTAGCTTATGTCAAATCTATTCTTCTCATGGTTCAGCCAAAATCATGTTGTTACACCTGAATCCTCTTTTTACTTGGGTGCATATTAATATTATTCTTTAAAGTTCTCCAAATAGTAAAACTGTTTTAGCAGCATAGGAGAAAAACAAAGAAAAAATGCTTGCAATGAACATGTTCAGTTGACACTAACAATAGTGACATAAGATTTAAACTTGACCACAGATTAAAATCTATTTTCAACCAAGACACAGTGAAACAAATAAAAACAAAAATTTAAGTGAAAAATGGAAATACTGAACCCAAACTAAACTCCATCCATTTATCAATTTACAAAAATAGCAACAAAATATTTCACATTATTGAAAGTACTGTGATGTGCAAAGACTTCTATTCTGAGGCATGACCTTTTATTAAATATTACTGCAAAAACTGCCAGATTGGATCTAGGGTGAGTGATGTATAGTGACACAGAAGGAAGTACTGGAAAGGAAATAACCACCCACTGTCGTCTTCCCATCACCTTACTGTGTCTGAAAAAGGAGGAACTCTGATCTACCTGCTAATTTCCCCATGCCTATCCTTTCTTATCACAATCAGTTCTAATTATGACATCCAGGATTCCATAAAAATTTGGCATTAGTTTTAGGTCACAATAAAGTTTGTCATCACAAAGCTTCTTAAAGTTTGATTAAACCTCAAGCTCCACTGATGAGATACTTACCAGTTTTTGCTTATAATTGTACGCCCAGCACCTAAATCATAGTGGATGCTCACTAATATATACTGAATTAAAAGTTACTCTGCAGTAGTTACTTCTAACAACCTGTTAGCATCCAAAGTTGACAACTATCAGCATGCAGAGGCTGGCAATCTGTGGATTCTGCCATCTGGCATCTATGCTGAGAAATAGAAATGCCCAAATAACCTTGCTCCAAAAAGGAACACATTTGTTAATTTAAAAATTCATGCTTCTGATTTGCTAGAGATAATATGAATAATCTAGCATACTATGATATCTCTTTATTTCCTCAACGAGATTTATTATACAAGTTTTCAATAAGAAAATTCACCTGGACTTTGAAGAAAAAAATGAACAACTCCTATATTAATTAAGCTCTCTTTTGCCTTGCCTTCCGGCCTTGGCCTTTTTCTTTCAGCTCTCACTTTTAATGCTACCTAAACCTTCTTCCTCACCAGTCTTAGTGAAGTGACACAAATGTGTTCTAGTTCAGTGCCCTCTACTCTTTGCACAACAGTACTTATTATAATGTATTGAAACTGTTTTTTAATGATCTGTATCCTCCAAATGGACCTAAGAGACCAAACAACTCGTTCTATACAGAACACAGACGGATAAAAAGAGGAATTAAAAGTAAATTCTAAAAATATTTCTGTATTTTGTATAGTTCCATGTTGAAGGTGTATACTCTCTCTGAGAAAAGTAGAAGCCTCTAAGCTTAGTGCTTTGTAAGAATAATGAGCAAAAATAGACTGAAATAGACAGGAAGCTACCAGATGGAATGCATCATTAATAACATCTAACTATAAGCCTCATCAAGAGTTGATGTGAGGGTATGCTTCTTGCTATGTGTCCCTCCGAAGCTGCCAGTAATGGCTTTGCTTAGATCTAAAATTGTGAGGGCAGGAATTATTTCTGTTTTGTTCATTTTGCTCATGTTTTCAGAACCCAACACAGGGCCAGATCCACATATTAAGTACTCAATACATTTGCTGAGTGTTAAATGAATTTTGCTATATAAAGGTTTGCTGTTTCCTCTTGTTCTTATTTACAGTAAAAATCATGTTGACAATTATAAATATTTTCTGACCATTTCTTCCAACTTTCAGTCATCCCGCCTTTTTATGTACGAATATTGGGGCTTATTTCGAATCCCCACCCAGCAATCTTCTTCAGCCTCTCCTCAGTAGTCCACCAAATGAATCAGTAGTAGTATCACTATGTTCTTCTGTGTGGGAAAAACATCACTGAAAAAAATATTTTTCTTACTGATACTTTCAGAATAGCTAATGTACTTCACAAAATTACAGTTAAAATGTTGGAAAAATGTGTAATATGTAAACATTTACTTAAACATTTAAATAAATGTGTTGTATTTACCTATCAACTAACATATCTAAATGTGTTGCATTTGTATTTACATATATGCAATATATACTAATGCACATATTTAAATCACTATTACATTGCTTTTTTATATCTCTATAAAAACAGTAGTTGAGTTCCTCCTATTTTTGGATGCTTTTCATTTACTTATTAATGTATCATTAAATTTCAAAACTGGAACTGTCTTAATTCTGCTAAACATGTCATTTAGAATCATGAATCTACTTGTACTTTAACACGAGCTATCTCTCAGACCAAGCAAGTTTGAATTTTAGATCATCAATTTTTAGAGAGAAACAATAGCTCATCTCAAATAACAAATGAAACAAACTCACAACAGATGACTTCTAGACATTCTAGACATTCAGCCTCTTGACATAATCCATGTCTCTAATTTAGGAAAATTAAAAAATATGTTTTCAAATACCAAAAGAGTATCAGGGAAACTTTTAGGTCCTGGCACACTATGATTTTCAATACTGATGAAAAAGGACTATGAGGATTCTGTTGCAAGAGATTTCCAGCATTTCTGTGATACGTATAACTTTACTAGCAGCCACTGTTATGAGAATAACTACAGCACGGTCCCATCCACGACCCCGAGGCTTGCAAGTAGAACCGAGAAGACTGCCACCTCACATTGTTACTGCTATCAACAAGTCTTGCAACTCCAGACATAAGGCTATTAGGTTTCCATTAACAGACAGTCATTCCACTATATAAACTAGATGATAAACTCTGTAAACTATAAATAGCATTGCAGACTTGCTTACAACTCTAGTATTATGAAAATATGCATATTTCATTTGTACATTTATAAAAATTAGCAAGCATTGACAACATTAACAATGAAGATGCATACTTCAGAAGTTAGGAAAAAGTTGATATGAAATTAAAGCCTAACTGTAGATGAACTTTGTGAAACTAACTGAGAATTGTTGTAATGCAATTTTAACAACAGCTCACATTTTACCTCATTAAAAAAAAAAACAGTAAGATTAAGAGCAAGACGGCTGACTAGAAGCAGCTACTACTGTGTGCTGCCCTCATGGAAAAAGTGAAGGGGCAAGTAAATACAGCACCTTGAACTAAGCATGCAGGTACATGCATTGGGATTCATCAAGAAAACAACTTGACCCAAAGAGAATGGAGAAAAGCAAGACAGGATGACTGCCTATCCTGGAGCGACACAGAGCCAGGGTAGCCTCCCCAACCCAGGGAAGTGGTGAGTGAGTTAGTAACCCTAGGAACCCACACCCCTCCCACAGATCTTTGCAACCCTTATGTCAGGAGATCCCCTGGTGAACCCCTATACCAGGACCTTCAGTCTGACACATAGAGCATCTGGTGAGGCACACGTGAAGCCCCAGGAGCATTAGATACCCAGGCTTCCCAGTAAAGGCAGCTGCAACTCCAGCAAGCTGGATGTTAGGCCTGCATACAAACCCTAGGAAAGGAGCTAGCCCAGGGGCTGAGTAGCAATGGTCTGCAGGCCCTGCTTTCATGGCACCTCCCAGAGTAAGACCCAGGATGAGATGGAGACGGAGACGGAGACGGGGACGGAGACGGAGACAAGAGCAGTGCCACACCTCCTTGCAATGAAGCTCCCAGAGAGAGGGGCAAGCCACCATCTTTGCTGTTTCACAATCTTAATCATGTTACCTTTGGGCTATGGGGAATCAGGGGCAATTAGGGACTGCAGTGGCACCCCAGCGCAGCACAGCAGCTCTACAAAGAGGCAGCTAGACTGCTAGGCTGCTTTTTCACACGAGTCCCAGATCTCATTTTTCTTCACTGGGCAGAATCCCCCCACCAAGGTCTACAACACCACTACTGGTGTTTTCCAGCTGGCAGCAGTCCCAAACATCCCTGGGATGGATTCCCAGAGGGAAGGGTATACGACCATCTTTGCTATTTGGCCACCTTAGCCATTCTTGCCTTTGGACTTTGGATTGTCCTAGGTGACTGGGGGCTGAAGCAGACATAGCTGCTCTAAAGTGGTAAAGTAGGGGCAGCATGATATTGCTGAAGTCATGGGTCAGGTGGCTCTGCCCAGTTGGGAGATGAGAGTACTGGGACCTGTATCTAGTATAGTCTGACCACTTTTCCGTGAGGTGGGTGCTCTCTGCTGGGGGTCTGAATCAGCCTCTGGTCACCAAGGACTCTCCAGAGTGTGGAGACAGCAAGCATGAAGGCTGTAAGAAAGCAAATACAGCAACTACCCTCCCCATTGGGAGTTCTGTCCCAGGGAGTTGTAGAGCTGCTATTGGCTCAATAGTCCCATCTGGGGGGTGATTGTAGACCCAGGATGGGAGGAACCACCCAACGAGGAGACATGGGATCAGGGACCCATATAACAAATAGTTTGGCCACTTTTCCATAGCGGTGCTGTAGTATGCTGGGAATCTGCTCTAGTTTCTAGTAACCTTGGATTTTTCAGTACCTGAAGGTATCAACAGTGAAGGCTGCAAAACAGCAGATGGTGTCCTGCAGCTCTCACTGGGAGCTCTGTTCCAGAAAGGTACACACCTGTTGCTGGCCGGAACACAATGACGGGGATGGCTGGATACCCTGCTTGACAGGTCCCACCAAGTAAAAAGAGTAAGACTAGGGACCTACATAAAGCTTCATAGAGCAGCTATGCTGTGTTTAATCAGGGGGAGCCCAGCAGTTAAAGTGATACCCATATACAGAGATGAGAAAGAACCAATGCAAGAACTTTAGCAACTTGAGTGGCCAGAGTGTCTTATGTCCTCCAAACAGTTGCACTAGTTCTCCAACAAGGGTTCTTAACCCCAGGCTGAACTGGCTGAATTGACAGAAATAGAATTCAGAATATGGGTAAGAATGAAGATCATCAAGATTCAGGAGAACAGTAAAATGCAATCCAAGGAAACCAAGAACCAATAAAATGATAAGGAGCTGACAGATTAGCCAGTGTAAGAGAAACTAACTGATCTGATAAGGCTGAAAAACGCACTACAAGAATTTCACAATGCAGTCCCAAGTATTAACAGCAGAGTAGAACAAGCTGAGAAAAGAATCTCAGAACTTGAAGACTGGCTCTCTGAAATAAGACACACACAAAAATAAAGAAAAAAAACTAAAAAGCAACAAAATCTCCAAGAAATATGGGATTATGTAAAGAGACTAAATACATGAGTCACTAGCATCCCTGAAAGGGACAAGGAGAAAGCAAACAACTTGGAAAACATATTTCAGGATACTGTCCATGAAAAATTCCTCATCTTGCTACAGAAGTTAACAGTCAAATTCAGGAAATACAGAGAACCCCTGCAAGATTCTACACAAGAAGATTATCCCCAAGACACATTATCATCAGATTTTCCAAGGTCAAAATGAAAGAATGTTAAAGGTAGCTAGAGAGAAAGAGCAGGTCACATACATAGGAAATCCCATGAGGCTAACAATGGACCTCCCCACAGAAACACTACTAGCCAGAAGACACTGGCAGCCTATATTTAACATTCTTATAGAAAAAAAATCTTCAATCAAGAATTTCATATCCAGCAAAACTAAGCTTCCTCAGAAGAGGAGAAATAAGATCCTTTCCAGATAAGCAAATGCTAAGGAAGTTTGTTACCAAGAGACTCACCTTAAAATAGATAATGAAAGAAGCACTAAATATGGAAAGCAAACAAAGCTAAGTAAACAGACCATTGAAACTATAAAGTAACCACAAAAGTAAGCCAGCATAACTGGCTAAAAACACATGACAGGATCAAATCCACATGTATCAATACTAACTTTGAATGTAAACAGGCTAAATCCCATTTAAAAGGTACAAAGTGTCAAGCTGGAAAAAAAAAAGCAAGATCTAATAGTATGCTTCTTCAAGAGATGCTTCTCATATGCAATGACACCCATAGCAGCATCAAAATATATCAAGCAAATAAAAATCGGGAAAAAAAAGCACAGGTTGCAATCCTAATTTCATATAAAACAGATTTTAAACTAAAAAAGAACAAAAATGACTAAAAAAAAAAGAAAGAAAAGGATTACAAAATGGTAAAGGGTTTAATTCAACAAGAAGACCTAACTATCCTAAATATATATGCACCCAACACAGGAGCAACCAGATTCATAAAGCAAGTTCTTAAACACCTAAAAAGAAACTTAGACTCCCAGAAAATAATAGCAGGAAGACATCAACACTCCAATTACAGTCTTAGAGAGATCAGTGAGAAAGAAAATTAACAAAGACATTCAGGACCCGAACTCAACATTGGACCATATGAATCTGATAGACCTCTACAGAACTCTCCATGCAAAAACAACTGAAAATATGTTCTTCTCATTGCTACAAGGCACATAGGTTAAAATTGACCATACAATCAACATAAAACAATCCTCAGCAAATCCAAAAGAACCAAAATCATACCAAACACATTTTCAGACCACAGCACAATAAAAATCAAGAATAAAAAAATTACTGAAAACCATGCAATTACATGGAAATTAAACAAGCTGCTCCTCCATGACTTTGGAGTAAATAATGACAGAAATCAAGAAGTTTTTTGAAACTAGTGAGAACAAAGATACAACATACCAGAATCTCTGGGACACAGCTAAAGCAGTATTAAGAGGGAAATTTATAGCATTAAATGCCTACATCAGAAAGTTAGAAAGATCTCAAATTAACAACTAACATCACAACTAGAAAAAGTAGAACAGCAAGAGTAAATCAAACCCAAAGCTAGCAGAAGACAAGAAATTATCAAAACCAGAGCTAAACTGAAAGACATTGAAACACAAAAAACAAATCAAAAATTACTGAATCCAGGAGTCAATTTTTCTGAAGAAGTTAGATAGGCTAGTATCTAGACTAATAAAGAAAAGAGATAAGGTCCAAATAAACACAATAAGAAACAACAAAGGAGATATTACCACTGTCCCCAAAGAAATACAAATAACCACCAGAGACTACTACAAACACACAAACTAGAAAACCTAGATGACACGGATATATTCCTGAATGCATACACCCTTACAAGACTGCACCAGGAAGAAATTGATTCCCTGAACAGACCAAAAATGAGCCCTGAAATTAAATCAGTAATGAATAGACTACCAACACACAAAAAAATCCCAAGACCAGATGGATTCACAGCTGAATTCTACCACATGTACAAGAAAGATCTGGTACCATTTCTATTGAAACCGTTCCAAAAAATTGAAGAGAAGTGACTCCTGAGCTCATTCTATGAGGTCAGCATTATCCTGATACTAAACCCTGGCAGAGGCACAACAACAACAACAACAAAAAGAAACTTCAGGCCAATAAATAAACACATATGCATAAATTGTCAACAAAATACTGGCAAACCAAATCCAGAAGCACATCAAAAAACTAATCAATGACTATGAAAAAAGCTTTATCCCTGGGATGCAAGATTAGTTTAACATATGCAAATCAATAAATGTCATACATCACATAAACAGAACTAAAGATAAAAACCACAAGATCATCTCAATAGATCCAGAAAAGGCTTTTGATAAAATTCAACATCCCTTGATTTTTAAAACTCTCAATAAACTAGGTATTGAAAGACCATACCACAAAATAATAACTATATATGGCAAGCTCACAGCCAACATTATACTAAATAGGCAGAAGCATTCCCCTTGAAAACTGGCACAAGAGAAAGATATCTTCTCTCCCCTCTCCTATTCAACTTAATATTCAAAGTCCTTGCCAGAGCAATCAGACAAGAGAAAGAAATAAAGGGCATCTAAATAGGAAGGCACGAAGCTAAACTATCCTTGTTTGTAGATGACATGATTCTGTATCTAGAAAACTCCATAGTCTCAACCCATAAGTTCATTCAGCTGATAAACAACTTCAGCAAAGTTTCAGGATACAAAATCAACGTTATCACTAGCACTCCAACAAGTCAAGCCAAGAGCCTCATCAGGAAAGCAATCCCATTCACAATTATAACAAAAACAACAAAATACCTGGGAATACAACTAACCAGAGAGGTAAAAAATGTCTACAAGAATTAGAAAACACTGGTCAAAGAAACCAGAGATGACACAAATGAAAAAATATCTCATGCTCATAGATAGGAAGAATCAGTATTATTAAAGTGGTCATATTGCCTAAAGCAATTTACAGATTCAAAGCTATTCCTATCTAAGTACCATCGCCATTCTTCACATAACTAGGAGAAAGCTATTTTAAAATTCATATGGAACCAAAAAAGAGTCCAAATGGCCCAGGAAATCCTAAGCATAAAGAACAAAGCTAGAGTTCACATTACCTGACCTCAAACTATACTACAGGGCTACAGTAACTAAAAAAAAACAACATGGTATTGGTACAAAAACAGACACACAGACCAATGAAACAGAATAGAGAACCCAGAAATAATGCCACACACCTACAACCATCTGATCTTAGACAGAGTTGACAAAAACACGCAATGGGAAAAGGACTCCTTACTCAATAAATGGTGCTGGGATAACCGGCTAGCCATATGCAGAAGATTGAAACTGGATGCATTTCTTACACCATATGCAAAAATCAACTCAAGATGGAGTAAAGAGTTAAATGTAAAACCCAAAACTATAAAAGCCCTGAAAGGCAACCTAGGCAATACCATTCAGGACATAGCAACAAGCAAAGATTTCGTGACAAAGGCACCAAAAGCAATCACATCAAAAGTGAAAATTGACAAATGAGATCTAATTAAACATATAAGCTTCTGTTCAGCAACAAAAAACCATAAACAGAGTAAACAGACAAGCTAGAGAATGGGAGAAAATATTTGCAAACTATACATCTGAAAAAAGTCTAATATCTATAGGGAACTTAAATTTACTAGGACAAAACCCCATTAAAATTGGGCAAATGACATAAACATTAACTTTTCAAAAGAAGACATATATGCAACCAACAGTCATATGAACAATAGCTCAACATCACGGATCATTGGAGAAAAGCAAATCAAAACCAAAATGATATACCATCTCACACCAGTCAGAATGGCTATTACTTTTAAAAGGTAAAAAAATAACAGATGCTACTAAGGTTGTAAAGAAAAGAGAATGCTTATATACTGTTGGTGGGAGTGTAAGTTAGTTTAACCATTATGGAAGGCAATCTGGTGATTCCTCAAAGAGCTAAAAACAGAACTACCATTTGATCCAACAATCCTGTTATTGGGTATATACCCAATGGAATATAAATCATTCTACCATGAAGACATACAAATGCACATGTTCATTGCATCAATATTCACAATAGCAAAGACAAAGAAATTCCACTAATGGTAGACTGAGAAAATAAAATGTAGTACATATGCACCACGGAATACTACACAGCCATAAAAAAGAATGAGTGTCCTTTGGAGGAACATAAATCGAGCTGGGAGGCATCATCTTTTGCAAAACAACACAGAAACAGAAAACCAAATACCACATGTTCTCACAAGTGGCAGCTGAATGATGAGAACACATGGACACAAAGAGGGAAACAATAGACATTAGGGCCTACTTGAGGGTGGAGGGTGAGAGAAGAGAGAGGATCAGAAAAATAACTATTGGGTACTATCCTTAGTACCTGGGTGACAATCTGTACAACAAAGCCCTATGACACAAGTTTACCTATATAACAAACCTGAACATGTACCCCTTAACCTAAAATAGTTTTTAAAAAGCATATTAAATTGTAAAATACAGATGAATGTCAGGTATTCATAAAAAGATTCAAAAGAAGGAAAAGAATAAAGAAAAAGAAAGGAAAGGAAGAAAGAGAAAGAGAAAGAAAGAAAGAAAGAAAGAAAGAAAGAAAGAAAGAAAGAAAGAAAGAAAGAAAGAAAGAAAGAAGGGGAAAAGAAAAGAAAAGAAAAGAAAGAAAGAAAGAGGAAGGAAGGAAGGAGAAAGAAAGAAAAGATAAGAAAAAGAGAGAGGGAGGGAAAAGAGGGAAGGGAGGGAGGGAGGGAAGGAAGGAAGGAAGGCAGGAAGGAAGGGAGGGAGGGAGGGAGGAAGGGAGGAAGGAGAAGGGAGGAAGGAAATTCCAGTAATACTTGTAGTTTTCTGTAACAACATACCATGGAATATAAGAATCTCTGTAACTTATATTTAAACAATGTTCTTATGCAGAAAGTTTCCCAAGATGAAATGTTCAGTATTCCTTTCCCAAAAAGGAGCAAGCTGTAACTAACCAAATTATTGTAACTCATAAACCAGCATTGTATGAAAAATGTTATAAACATACAAAACTTCTTTGTTTCTACCTACAAAGGTAAAACCCTAGTTCTCCACTTCAGAACACTGACCCCATTCATCTGGAGGCTGTGTTTCCAGACAGACATCCTTAAACTTCACATTTGAGTAAATTCTTTAGAACTGGATTCTGATCATTTTGATTATTTCAGGCTCACACATTCTCCTTGGGAGTTTGAATGAGAATGGGGTGGAGAAGGATACTAAGGTCCATGGACAGAGAATAAGGGGGGGAAAAGTAATTTCCAAATAAAATCAAGAATTGTTACCAAAAATGAGAGAATGGATGTCCAGTGGTATAAAATAACATGTCCACTAACAAGGATGGCAAGTAAACAATTATCACTAATATTTACTAACACCATATTACATAATAATATTCCATATTTCATTAAATGCAAGTGAGTTTATCAAAATCATGCCATATCATTTAATGTCCATGTTTCAAATGTTCATACAAGACATATTACATGATATGATATAAAACAATGAAGTCCATACTAAAGTCAGATATAATAAGATATATTTGGTGTTAAACAAGATCTTCATTTTCCTATATCCTGGATATCATTATCAAAAATAATATTGATAGTGGTGTTATTAAATTTACTATTTGTGGTATCTGCCTATTGTAGTTCCAAGCTATCAAATTTTCATTTTATTTCTACAAATAGAAAAGACCATCAATTTAGAGCTAATTTCTTGTTTCATAAATTGTCTTCTAGCTTAAAAAATACTAAGTCAATAAATCACTAGGTTCCAACTTTTACAAATACAATGAGTATTTTATTATAGAATCTTCAATTTCTCATCTATTTTATATTGCTATGGTTGAAGTAGAAAACGGGAAGAAAGAAAGAGATAAGGAAAAATTGGCCGGGCTCTGTAAGGAGTTAAGGAGTCTGAACTTGCACTTTAAAGATAATGCAAAGCAAATTAAACTGAGATTTGTTAAGCCTATTATTTTTGAAAGTTCATATCAGTATGATAACATTAGAAGGGTCAAGACTAAATGTGAGGAAACCTTACTAGTCCAAGAAAAAGATGATGTTAAGTAATAATAACAAACCAACAAATATTTATTTAGAAACAGAAAGACACCAGTTTGGTGATTTGTTTTATTATGGAGGTCAAGTCAAATTTGACTTTGAGATTCTAGCTCAAGCAACAGATTAGATGTCAATGTCATTACAAGGATAGCTAATACCACGAAAAGAGTAGCTATTCAGTGGTTTTTGATTGTCGAAGAACATGAGTAAACAGATAGAAAATGACCACAGGGTAGTGTTTTCACAGTCGTTTGTAGATTTATGTAAAGCAGAAAAAAAAATTCAGTTGTCTGTACAGCAAATTCCCAGATGCAGCTGACCCAGGCCATGCTCTGCCTTCTCATTTCAGTACTCATATTGTAAACAAGTGTCCTTTTCATGGTCTTAATAGTGTCACTTTTTTTTTTTGCATTTTTATACTTTTTGTTGGTAATTTTGCTGTTTAATAGCTCTTAAGTGTAACGTCAAGGTTCTGGCTACTAGTTCCTAAGTGCAAGAAGACTGTGATGTAACTTACAGAGATATATGTCTGTTAGATGAGCTACGTTCAGGCATGAGTTAAAGGGCTGCTGTCTGTGAGTTCAATGTTCATCCAGATAATCGCCAATCTGTATATGAGCCTGCTCTGGAAAGTGCTAAACTAACATTTATTGTGCATAATGAGGTATGGCAAAGATAGAAAAGCACCTAAACTTATGAATTCATGAGATGATGGCTGATTTAAAAACAAAAAAAGGCATAATAGGTAGCACTGTTATGAGGCTGAAAGCCGAAAAAGTTTACATTACTGTTTACAGCCATGTTACCCAGGATCAGGAAGTGTGAAATCTTTCTTGGCTAGTGTTTCATTATAATGAAATACTGTATATATTTAATTATGTGATAGAAATATATATTTTAAAACGTGTCTTTACATAGACACATACATAAAACAAGGTTATGTATTGAGCACTTGACAAAAATGTGACCGAAGGTTTATGGGATCCTATTCCTATACTTACCTAGAAGCAGTAGCTCAGTATTCACTAATGCAGAGTTGATGGCAACTTTATAGAATATAAGTAGCACAAATAATGAGAATGGACTGTGTGTGTGTGTGTGTGTGTGTGTGTGTGTGTGTGTGTGTGAATCAACACACTGAGGGGTATGCCAAAAAGTGCTAGACACAGTACCTGACTTTGTGTTAAATAGGAATAGACAAGAACATATTGGATCATCCAAATACAACTACAAGGTAGGGTCTTAAGGCTTGGTGTGAGTGAAACTTTATACATATAATTATATAAAAATTGTTCATGTATAATTTATATATGCTATGATATATATAAACATATACAATTACAATGCTTATATTTTATAAATTATAGCATATACAAATTACATAAAATATAAATGTACACATACACAGTCCATTCAAATGTTATATGTTACATTATACACATAAATTATACATATACAATTTTTATATAATTATATACATAAAATATTACTCACTCTGAGTCTTAAGAACTTACCATGTAGTTTTATTTGGATGATCCAATGTGTTCTTGTTTGTTCCTTAACTGTTAATACCACAAAGTCAGGGACTGTGTCTAGCACTTTTTTGCTTACTCTTCAATGTGCTGATTCTGTAACAGTGGTCCCTAACCCCCAGGGGCCTTGGACTAATACCAGTCTGTGGCCTTTTAGGCCCACAGTAGGAGGTGAACAAGCATTACAACCTGAGCTCTGCCTCCAGTCAGATCAGCAGTGACATTAGTTTCTCATAGGATTGCAAACTCTATTGTAAACTGTGCATGCAAGAGATCTAAGTTGTTTGCTCCTCATGAGAATCTAACTAATGCCTGATGATCTGAAGTGGAACAGTTTTTCATTCCGAAACCATGCCCCTACCTGTCTGCGCACAAACTGTCTTCCAAGAAAACAGTCACTGGTGCCAAAAAGCTTGGGGACCACTATTCTATAAGACATCTCTCAAAACGCCTTGTAGAAGAAGCAAAAGAGCATTTGAAATGGCAAGTTATCTCTTTTATTCATTTTAATGTAAAAAGATGGACCTCATCGAACTTATGAGAGCTGATAATAAGCTTCAGTAATTTGTCTTCTGTTTTTCCAATATAAGGTATTAGTAACACAAAGGTTGAAGACATAAAATGCATCATAGTAACATGAAGTTAGGTTAAATTACCTGAAATGTGTTCAAAAGTATTCACGTGTGAGTAATGACACTTTATTAGCAAAACAGAGTAACATAAAATGAATGATATGAATAATCTAACAAATTTTCCAAAAATGAGGCCATTATCTTTACAGATTCAAGTACTTTAAAAGCTGCTTGAATTTCTTTCATGGGGAAGAATATTAATAGGAAACCATTATTCTGCCTGTGAATCAGCAAGTGCTCTTTGAAAACAGCATATATTTCTAGCATATGAAGGATATATGCTTAATTACTCAGAAACTTTAATTAAAAATATGAAGTTACCATTTGGAAAGTTTCAATTTGTTTAAATAATTTAATGTGAAGTAAACGTGTGGGTGCACAAGAAGGAGCATAATTCCTATGAACAAACCATAAGGCATAGAGTTGAATTTCTCACTGTAATATGCAGATATTTAAACTATTTCTCAATTTGTTTAGTTCAGTAGTTGTCATGACAAGGTTCAATTTGGAGGTCAAAAAACTGTTCAAGAAGCCTGCTTTACCACTTGTGCATCTTCAACAATTATCTAGTCCAATCACTTTATCCTAATCATGTAGGAAATTAAAATCATGTAGGAAACCGGCATATATGGGTAAAATTGAAATGACAGTGGAAAATGATCCCAAATAACTAATATGAACAAGATGAAAAACAGTTTATTACCAACCAACATTTTCATTGCCAAAAGGTACCTGTATTACATTAATCAATCTTACTAATGTAAGTACATACCCAGGTGGATCACAGCATTTTAACACATGCCTGCTATATTCTGGGCATTTTTTTTTTCATTTAATATTACAAAAATCCTTTGAGCTAAGAATTATTATCCCCATACAGATGAGATTGATGAGGCCCAGAAAGTTTAGTACATGGCCCAAAGTCACAGTACTAAGTCATGAAACTGGGATCTAACAAAAGTACAATTTTACAATGAAAATTAAATGCATTTTGAAGATGTATGCCCCTATTTTTTACTTTTTTCCTTGTACAAACACTAGATGCAAGGGTCACAAATCTCCTTCTATGCACTGAATTTTTTAGAACTAAATTCTATTTACATATAGAAAACAAGTCCAAAGGAGATAAAAGATTAGAAGAGAGGTACATCCCTTTCATATATAGTGACACTGCAGTATTTGAACATAAGTCTAGTCTTATAATATGACTCTTACTAATGTACCAAATTTCTTCTGCCATTTTTTCTTACTCCTAAATTGTCAACCTTCTAGCCTCAAATTAATTTCAGTTAACTATCTCTAATAAGCATTTCTGATAAAACAGAATAATGGTCAGTAATGGAATGACAGCTATGTCACCAATCTAACAATCTCCACCATCAGTGGTATAGAACAATGACCCACGTCTATTACACGTGCTTCCAGATCACAAATTAAAACCTTATGTTTTTTTCTGTCAAGGCATCCTGTTTCATTTTCCATTTCCTAATTTGTTTAGTTCACCCATGCTGTGATCATTGGCAATTCACTGAAAGACGAATCATTTTGATTTTATATGAGCATTCTCTAGAAAGAATCAGATGTAGAATTATTCTGAACAAACACTTTACTCTCAATATTACAATCCTGGGTAGCCCCAAGTATTTACACAGATTGAGAAATGGTCTTTTGATACACTAGTTTTATTACTCTATATTTTCCTCTCAACAGAAAATTCTAGCTGTCATTTCAATTGAAAAAATAAATTATGTGATTCCTTTCCTCACTTCTCTTAGAATTGTTCAAGCAAGAATCAAGTAGAAATGGCACATACTAACTTCTTATTTTCTGATGATATCTAAGCCAAAGAAGGTGTTATTGACTAAAGGGCTATTAAGAAATGCAATAAATCTTTACTCATGGGTTCATACCCACTTACTTTAGCATAGTCCATTTTAAAAACAAACATTTTAGTTTTAAGTGTTGATCTTAAAAAACACAATTGTTAATGGAGTGGAGATTTCCCTCTTGCTGATTTATGACTGTCAGTAATAAAAATTGGTTAACACTTCCCTTGCTCATTAGGTAGAATTATTCCCTTGACTGGTGACATCAATGTATTTGTAACAGCCTCATCTGCAATGCGGGGAGCTGGCCTAAAATGTACCGATAAAAGGAACAGAAGCAGGCATTTTGAAAGAAAGTTATAATCATTAAAAGGCAGACAAAGTCAGATATGATATGATTGTGCATTAGATTGCCCCATACCTTTCATGCTTCTGATTGTGCTATACATGTTTAACTCCTAAATAGGAATCTTAAAATAAATAAGTGATTGAGTAACTTTTTGGAAAAAATGCTGAGCATAACATAATCAAAATATCTTCAATTTAAATAACAATGATAGAGACAAGTTTAAAGTCAGTGTTTAATATATGTACTTAACTTTGGAAGGTAACTTAAATTGTGAAATCGAATATTACTAATGCTTAAGAGAGTTTTCTGAAATGTGTATCTCTCATTGATCATTAAAAGAAATATATTAAAGCATATAATGTAAGTTCATTGAAACTACAAATTATGAAAAGTACCCTATTTTGGATGAATAAGTAAAGAGCAAATAATTATAGCCTTAAACATGTCAGCAAAAACATCCAAACATCGTTGTCATCGTTTTGACCCCTTGATGTTACAGCTTACCCTACAGTACCTTTCTCTTGAATCAGGTATTGATGGTTGAAGTCGTGGAAAAGGCACAAATGTGGATCCACAAGGAACTAGCTGTGGAGACATTATGATCTTCTGCTCAGATACTTGCTCAAGAGAAAGAAATTTATTTACAGCCACATACTCCTTTCATCCAGTAGCATGATCAAAGAAATGGAGGCTTGTGTTTTTATAATTATTTTTAAAGAATTTTATAGGATGTAAACATATCCGCTTCAGCAGCTGATTCTAATTCCTTTAATGCTATCTTTGATTCAGCATTGCTTGGCAGACTATTAAGGAAATGTTGATGATGCAGGAAGACCAGTGTACTGGTTAACATGATTATTTTACAGAACACTGTGCATTCATTAATGACAAATAAATGGTCATAATATTCCTCTTGGCTTTTTTCTAAAAATGCTTTACATTCATTTGGTCTCAAGATGTTTGGTACTCACAATATAGAACATATCACTTGTTCCAGAAAATATAACCTATGATCTTTTCTCTGGTAAACAAAATCAGATGTTAATTTTAACATCCATGCCCCATGAGATGGAGATAATGTCTACCAACCATACAGGCCTGATGCCTCAGAAAAATATGAAGCAATCATATTTCATACTTGCAGGAAGTATGAAATGCCCAATTTCAAGAAGACACTATTTTTTGATGCACATAATACAAAATGACTGACACATTTAGAAACACAATAAATATGAATTTCATTGTGGCCATAACAGGAATGGCAGTATACACAAAGAAAATATATATATGTATAAATCCATTTAAATGTAAAAATTTAGAAAATGTGTAAATCCCATTAAAAGGCAAATAAAATGTTAGGAGGAAATTTAAAATTTATATGAAGACAATTTTGCAAAATAGGATATAAATTTTTTTGAAGTCTTAATCATGAGAGCACTGTTTTGATTGAAAAATCAAAGCAATGTAATTGTTCAGTAAAAGAAAATTAGTTTAATATGTTTGGTATATCAACAGTACAAAATAGTACTGTAATCACAAATAATAATGGACACCTATTCATAAAATACTATGAAGTGGAAAACTGGCATATAAACAAACAAATAATAGGTTACCAAAAACTATTGTGATTTGATCCTGTTTAGGTAAAGCATATACATGTAGATATAGAAAAAATGGTAAATATTATACACTAAGTTATTAGCATTGCTGAAATTATATTGTGCTTTTTTGAAGTTCTAGTAATTGTCACTAATGAGTATTTTCCACTCTTCTTATAGTAATCACATACTGCTTATGTAATATAAATAAAGTGCTAACAAAATAAGAAACATCATCTATACTTATCAACATCCCTGTCACAAGATTTAACCATGATTTTACTTTTTAAATGTTTATCCCTTCAAAATCACTTTTTGAATATTATACACAAAGATTCAAAGAGCTGCTTTCCAGTAACATTAGTTCACTTAACAATAGGCCATAGTGGAAATCACATCATACCCTTGTCTTAACTACTATTTAATTATTACTTTGGCCCCTGACAATTTTTTAGAATTATTTGTTAGTTTCAGATACGAACTTAAAAGAATGAATCAAAGGCCAAAGCTTTACTGTAAATAACAATTTTACACGACATAAGTTATTGAACTTATCACTACACAGAGATGAAGAACCATGTCCACTAATATTCTCATAACTTTTATTCTGCTGAAAAGTCTGTAGGCAGTTGCTTTTCCCATTTCATCAAGTTTAGGCTTTGCCATCTACAGTTTTGGAGACATTTTCTTCAACTCAACTGAGCTAGACCCATCCATATCTACTGCCCTCATCAGTGAAAATGTATTCTTGCCATTTTCATAGCAGAATCCCCTCACAGACTTCCAAAAGGACAAATTACCACCTGAGTATTATAATATCAAGAAAAATGGCATGAAATAAAAGAAGACAAACTTTGTAGGCACACTGACTTGCATTTAAATCCAACTATCGGCTGGCTTGCTACAGGACTTTGCACCAGCATTTACTGTCCTGCAACTCCATTTCCTCTACGTAAAAAGAAGGTAATGACTCCTACTTTCTACTGTTTATGAGAATAAAATAAGAATATATGTGAAATATCCAATATAGAACCCAGAGGTCAAAGCTTCTCCACATTTTTTGTCTCATATCTTTATGGTATTCTTATTATAACCATTATCATACAAAAGAAAATAACAACAAAAAATTCACCCCAAAACAGACTTTCAGTAAGAATACACAATATTACTGCTGAGAAATGTAGATTTGCGGTAACTTTGTTGAAATAAGAGCTCAGTGATTATTTCAGCAGAGTCTCTAGTCAGTCTGTACTGAGTCTCTCCATGAAGTAATTAGAGATGTCTTTATTTCAGCAATTTAATGTAATTACAGTAAAATGTCTGCTGGTAGAAGTGAAGAACCGACAACTGAAGCAGCATTTCCTACCATGTGGAAGTTATAGAAAGTGGCAATTCAGAGTATCTCAGTATTCTAAATAGGCTTCTCTGTGAGTCAGCTTTCTTGCTCCCATTATCTATAGCTACCAAAACACTCAAATTTGTAGTTTAGTTTCCTTTGCTCAACACTATAGTAAAATGTTGGGTTTTTTTTTTTTTTTAGAAACAAAGTCTTTATTTTATCAGTCTTTTTCCATCTTAGGAAAGAGATGCCTTATCACATGTTCATATTTATTTATTTCACAGTGAATAAAATGAGGATCAACAGAAATAATATTCCAATTTAAAACAAGTCCATGAGACATCTTTTCAAAACATCAGTTTGGGACAACAGTACATGCTGCCAGGAACAACTCATTCTGATTCTGAATAGTTCATAAACACCAGCAGTAGCCAAGTAAGAAACAGGGAAAAGTAGGTGATATTTACAATTTCCATGTAATTTATTTGGACCCGATTTTGAGTTTCCAGAACTAACATCACCAGAAACATTAAACACTTAAGTTCACTTTTAATCTTAATAACCTGGAACTCTAACATTTCCAAGCCCCAACTTGGAACATGTGTCTTATTAACAGAAAAGGGAAAAAATGATATAAACAAGAGAAAAGCTACATACAAATCCTTGAGATTATGTGTTTCTTACTCTAGCCTTGAATTTTCATACCTAGCATAATTCTGTGTGTATAATATTTATTAAATCAAAGAAAATGAAAATAAAAGAGTAATAAAATTGAGACTTTACTGCAATCTCCAATAATTTATCACTAGGAACAAATTCTAACATGTTTAATGATTCTCTATTGCTTAGCCAAAATCAGTTATTTCTGCTCTCTATGTGAACTTTTCCACATGTGAAAGGATGCTTAATCGATAATGTTCTACTTTATTAATATACTTTGATTAATAATCAAGTTCATAAGGTCCTCTTATAAACCAAGGCATAAATCATACAACCTACAACATAAGGCACTGCAATGAAACAAAGGAGCTCAGGCTGCTAACTTCTCCGTATCATTTTTGAAACATAATTTCCACTCAAGTAAATTTGGGGCATTCAAAATTTACCCCTTCTAAAGAAAAGCAGCAGCAGTTCAAAAGCAAAGAAAATTCTCAAATAATCAGCTCATACAGACCTCTATCTGGCCAAATCTAATTTTACTCTTTTCGTGGGTAACCAAGAATAACATAAATTATGTATGGAATAAAATTTGCATTTTCAAGTTAATGATCAAGGGGATTATTAAGAATATAATAATTCAACATAGGTATTACTTGCACCTACTAAAATCTTGTAAAGCACAGGCTTTCTTAGCGATTCTGACAGAATGACTAAGAGAAAGCTATTGGTGTAGTAAAGCTCTCTTCCAATATGCAATAATTATTGGCCTTCTTAGGACTATATATGTAAGAAGAAAATTATCCCTTACTAAAGGGGTAATTACAATTACAAAAGAAGATTCTTGCTCATATTTCTCGGTGGAGAGGTCTATATGTCTCATAATGATAAAGATGATTTAAACAGAGAAATCTGACAATTCCAGAAAAGCAACTATAAATCTTACAGACCAAACTGCACTTGGAAACTTTTCAAGTTTTTCAATCTTCTGGGGTCCTTAGTATCCCAAGAGACATGAACTAGCTTTCCCCCATGTTAGTTATGAGGAGATTTAACTAGCTTTCTCCTAGGTTAGAAATCAAGGAATTATTTAAGTAATCCATGTAGAAACACATTCCTCAGCTTGCATGCAGAAGTATTTATTTATTCACCCAATAACTCTTATGTCTTCTATTTGGTTGTCATCACATATACAGCTAGGAACAAAAAATAGCTTTTGTTCTCATAGAGCTCTTATCATAGCCAGAAGCAGCAGAAAATAAACAACAACAAAAAAATGTTTACTTATAAATTGGAGTAAGTGCTCTGAATAGAAAATCCATGACACTAAAGAATGGGTATGTAGGCCGGGCGCGGTGGCTCAAGCCTGTAATCCCAGCACTTTGGGAGGCCGAGACGGGTGGATCACGAGGTCAAGAGATCGAGACCGTTCTGGTCAACATGGTGAAACCCCGTCTCTACTAATACAAAAAATTAGCTGGGCATGGTGGCGCGTGCCTGTAATCCCAGCTACTCAGGAGGCTGAGGCAGGAGAATTGCCTGAACCCAGGAGGCGGAGGTTGCGGTGAGCCGTGATCGCGCCATTGCACTCCAGCCTGGGTAACGAGCGAAACTCCGCCTCAAAAAAAAAAAAAAAAAAGAATGGGTATGTTGAGTGGGTGGTAGGTAACTAGGGCTTCTCCACTAGTACTGTAAATCCAGGGCTGAGGGACTTCTCTTCTTGTAGATGGTCAGCTCCAATGTTATTTGGTTAAGTTAAAATTGGCTTTTATGCACAATTTGAAGATAACGTATGATACCTGTCATTATGCACATATTGAAGATAACAACGCATGATACCTACATAAAAACTTGGAAGGTAATAGATTGCTGGGAAAAAAATGAGATCTTTTTTACCTAAGATATATTAATGCACTGCCTCGAAACCACATTTTCAAAGACTTTTCCCATAGATGATAATTATCTGTGTTTTAGTGTTGAGTGTATTTGAAGGAGAACTATTTTCAGTATACTTAGGCTTTGAGAGGAAATCTTAAATAGAGGTATTGTTCCATGGAGTAAACTGCTTTCCTACTAGACTCTGTGGAAAATTGTTTCTGCATTAAAAGTACACAATGGGCCAGGTGCATTACCTTAAACTTGCTCATTTTGAAACCTTACTCCAGGCAATAAATATATATAAGCTACAAAATTATTATTAACATAGTATTTGCTAGAGCTGGGGAGACTAATTATGTGAGCTGAAACAGAAATGCTATGACCTGAGATTACTCTCAGATGAAGAATAAGAAAGAAACAGGAAGACCAAAAAAGCTGTCGTGAACTAATTTAGCATTAAGTAGAACAAACATATTAAAAGAAGGCGTTCATCTTTAGCTTTTAAAATCATAAAAGAACAAAAAAAAGGAAGCCTGTTTCTTAAAAGTTTAATTAAAAGGTAAAACCAAGATATAAAAGAAAGTAAATTCAAAATCTATAAAAAACTGAATGTATATATTTTTGATATACAGTAGATAGATCTTAAAATCCACTCAAGGAAAAGCAGGTCATTTTGTGGCAATGACCCAACTTTACCGAAACCTTTCTGCTGAGTCATCTCAATGAGGGGAAACAAAAAAAAAGGAGAATTCTCAGCATCCTCAATACTAGAGGAGAATTCTAATATAATTTTCTTAGTAGAGACTAGCCACAGCATGGACTACATACTAAATATCCTTCAAAACCACCCACTTCCCTTTTCTTTACTTGCCTGGCTCCATATTATCAAAGTATAATTCTGATTATAATTTCCCTTTCCATGAATATTATTTAATGTGAACAAAGTCACTATTCTAACATTAAGGTTTGTTTCTCAGTCATACTTTAGTTTGCTAAGTATGGGTCAGTTGCTCTGAAATTCTACAACTCTGGATGTTCTCACAAAATCAGAGGCCCAACATTCTAGGAGGAGCGCCAGACTGTACCATGGGCCTCATCAAGTAAGGCCATTATAATGTATTCACCAAGTGGTCAACATCATTTCATTTTGTCTTTGATTTGGCTTTAAATCAAAAATGTCAAAGAATTAAATTTCAATTGTTCAACTGTTATATATTGTAAATGTGTTTGTCTTAAACAATGTTCATTTAAAGACAGTAGTATCAGTAACACACTGGAAATTAGAGAGCCAGGATTCCTGGATCTGCTAATGATAATTCCAATTAACAATGACAACTGAAAATCACTCTAACAAATACTTGAGAAAACATAGTAAAATGTATTCCAGTTTAGGCTCTTTAAAAAGTTTCTCTAAAACATTTTTTAGAAATACGCTTATTTTCTTTGCACATTTTTATAACCTTGGGTTTACCAGCATCACTAATTTATAGTACAAGGATGTTATACAAAATACATACTTTTATTATAGGTACTTATGCTCATGGAGAACACTACTTTGATGTCAGTGACTACATGTAATGTCACATGAGTGATCACCTATTGTGCCTCATGTGGTGTGGTTACATGTCATGCAGAGTATCCTGCACTCCCAACCTGCTGAGTGACACTGTGCCAGAAAGCCACCTCAGTCTACTCCTGCCTAAAGTGCCATCATTACCCTTACACCCTACTCCCTAAGCTGAGGGCATCCTCCAGGCAGGGACACGTGCCCACAGGGTGGAACCCTGGATCCGGAAGACACAGCAGTAATACAGGGAGCAACAACTAACTCCAGGTTATGATGGGCAACCACTCCATGTGACTTTATCCCAATGTTGCTTTATATATTAAGCCAGGTTTCTATTTCCCTATCTTTAGGGGCATTGGGGCAGGCAACAACAGGTTACCATTCAGCCCCATACCTGGTTGGGGAAGGTTATCCTTCCTCCCATTGGTCTTGCCACATGACCTGGTCCCACATGAGCTGGTGAGCAACTAGTCATTTTTGTAACTTCTAGGTAGTCAACAACAAGGTTAAGCCTGAATAAACTGCCCAGCTATAAGTGCAGATTATCAAAGGTTGTTACTTCCTTGGTGATCACCATTCACATTGCTCTGAGTTCAGCCCATTGACCACACTATCCACACCCAGTTTCATACGATATGGTGTCAGTACTAGGCTGGACTGCAACAGTGGCCCAGGCAGCAGTAGCACCTTGGCTAGACCCATGTATAGGGGTGCCTCAGCCCCCAAGGCCTTATCTTGCATTAGGAATAAAGGTCCCAAGATTTCTTCCAACTCTGCTGGTAAGGGGCTTTTAGTTAGCATACTCCACTGCTCTAAGTTGGTATCCCACTTTGCTAAAGTGGATGTCTCTGCCATCCTAGTCTGAGGGGTCATTAACCATGAACATACCCATCTTGCCATTGGGTAAGTCATCCTCACAACTGCAGCCCATCCTGTAACATGCTCACAAGCATGAAGGGCAACATATGTGGTTACCAGCTGCTTTCCAGTCCGGGAGGTTGTTATCCATGAACACACCCATCCCGCTATCAAGTAAGTCGTCAGCTAAATGACTAGCCCATCCTGCCACACTCTCATGAGCCTGAAGGGCAGCATATGCAGTTACCAACTCCTTCTCTATCAGTGAATACTGGAGCTCAGCTTCTTTCCACAGTTGGGATCAATAGCCTACTAGTGTTCTCAAGTGCTCCATGTGCGCTCCATGTACTGCTACAGGCCCCAGCCAAAACTATCTGTGGATACATGCACATCCATCTCAAACGGACGTTCCCAGTTAATTACCCATAGGGCTTATGCCTGCTGAATAGCCACCTTTGCTGCTAGAAAGCCTGTCTCAGCCTCATCATCTTAATTCTAGGCAAGGGGAGTGTTACCACTTCTAAATCTGTAAGAGAATCAGTGGCTAACATAACATCATTAACAACACCATAACATAAGGTGGAGCTATGCATGTAGCCCTGTGGCAACACTGAAAGTCCACTGTCATCTTCCCATGAAGGCAAACTGTTCCTGGCTCTCTGGAAAAGAATGCATTAGTTATGTCCACATAGTGGTACCATCCCAGTTCTGTTAAGTGGTGTCAAGCACAGCTGCCAAGCCACGTAAAACAGCCAACCCCAGAATGTATCTGTGCTAGTGCCTACCAGTGCCAGGACTTGTGGTACGTTGGTGGGGGACCAGTGGACTGTCAACGCCACATGTTGCCTCCAGTTGTCTGGTGTCTCCCCAAGCTGGGAACCCCTTCATCAAACAGAAAAGGCTTTACACCCCTGCCTGGCTGTAGCACATAGTCTTTAAGCTGAAGCACCCAGGCAGGACTGGGTTACACAGCAATGTCCTTCTCTCCCTTGGGCATTTTCTGGAATTGTTGCTCCGGAGACAACTGTCTCCACAAAGTTAAGACTACTTTATTGGGCTCTTTATCGATTTTCTCTCAGTCGACCCCAGCCAAAATCAAATCTATCCACACCTGTGAGCATATCACTTGTTGGGGCACTCTTTTCTCTCATGGGGGTAGGGGAGCCTGCAAGTGGAGCAAACTTCCCCTTCTTTATGGCATGAATTCCTTGGTCCCACTGATGGCCCCCTTGGTATCAGACCAAGTGGGGGTCACCAGCCAAGACAACGGACACCTATGATAAGTGACACCTATGATATCCTTTTCTAAGCTCTGTAGTTGGGCCTCCAAGTGCCCTGCCTGCACCTGAAGGTTCCCCCATTCATGGAAGCTTCTAACTCTTTTCCTGAGCTGTGTAGCCAGGCCTCCAGGTGCCCCACCTGCACCTGGCTCTCCAGTGGCAAAGGCTTATTCCTTCTTGGTGTTCTGTGCTTCCAGCTGCTTCAGTGCTTTCTCCATGTAAACGGGGGACCTACCTACTGCCGCCCAGGTTCCCACCAGAGACCATCTGAGCAGTACAGCTGCCACCAGGCACCACAACCCATGTTGTGGCCACATGGCCAACCTGGAATCACCAAGGACTGGAGGCTCAGCCACTTGAGGATCCTGTTAATGACACTAACTATTAAGTTCTAACTGAGGTCTGAGGAAGTGGGTGAAGTGGCAGGTAGCTGGAAAAACATTTGCAGAATCATAAACAGTTTTGACATGGCTTTTACTATCTCTCTGTGCACGAGTCCGCCTGGATGCAAGCCGTGAGCACAAGCCGCAAGCCATATGTATAGCGTTAGCAGGGTAATTATACTTTTTTAAATTTTTTATTTATTTATTTTTAAGATGGGGTTTCACCATGATGGCCAGGCTGGTCTTGGACTCCTGACCTCAGGTGATCCACCCACCTCGGTCTCCCAAAGTACTAGGATTACAGGTGTGAGCCACCGTGCCCAGTTAGTACTTTTTATAGACAATAGTGGCTCCAAACTAAGCATGAGGTCAGGTGAGTTATCACCTAATGCAACTCACATGGCATGGTTACATAATGTGTCGAGCTGTGCACCTGCACTCCAAAACTGCTGGGTCAGGCTGCACTGGGGAGCCACCTCACCCTACTCCTGACTAAAGCATAGCCATCTCCCTAACGCAGGTCATACTGAAATTCTGTTTTACTAAATTATAACTAAATTTTCCATGGACAATCTATCTTCCACTAAGTATTGTTAAAATTCGTAACTTCTGCTTATTATCCTAGCACCACCCAATTGAAATGTAACTTTGAAATGTGCTAAAAAGATTGGAGATTAAGAAACAAAATGTTCACTTCCATAAAATATATCCTTTTTTGAATATGTTAAATATAACATTAACCCTCCTCTTTGCGTTATGATTTCATGCAGTTTAATAAAGTGTATTAAATACCTTCCTGAAGACAGAAATCAGAAATCAACACAAAAAAAGAATTAGTATATTCTAATGAAATTATCCACGATAAACTAAGTTACTTCTGTTTTAAAAATAAGTGAGCACTATTTTACTGAGAATGCATGTAAGAATATAGGAAAATATTTTTCTTTGGGAAATACAAGTATATAAATGTATGCCTTACATTAACTCATTCAACAAATATTTGAGTACTTCATGTGTGCCTGCATTGCATGGGCTACTGGGAATACAATGCCCTCATGGGCTTTCTTACCTCATTATCACGATGTTTGAGTATAGATTCCCAACATTTCTATAAATTTCCAAATATTAGCATTTTACACTGTATGCACAATTTTAAAAATAAACCCAAATAATGTTTTTAACAATGATAATGTTTCCAAGTTAGGACAGCATCATTCCACATTTTTGTCAGTTGTTTTCAGTTTAATGGCACACAGTTCTTAGCTTTTATTTGAATTAAACTACATATCTTAAAAAGTGGCATTTCCCTCACTTTTCTTGACAGCCATTAAGTAATAATTGCAACTCTATCAAATGCAATGGCATGATTTCAATATTAGATTTTGCTTTACCTTTGGAAAGAGATATGAAATAGATAATTTTCTCTGACATCTAAAATTAATTCAGCAAATCTTTTAGTTATTAGTCACTACACAATAATTAAATATAATACATTTAAGTAAAACTTTTTGATCTACAAAATCCTATAATTTAATAATTTCAGTAATTCATCTTTACAAGAATCCTCTCAATAGACTGAAGATCAATTCAGAAAATCCCTAAAAGGATTCCAAAATGTATATTTCCAGAAGAAATATTTTATGGCATGGCTGATGATTGTGGAAGGACCTGATGATGAAACTGATTAAGATATTTCAAGCCCTTAGTGCATTTAGACACAAACTTAAAATTTAGCCTCATCACAAATGAGTGATAATATTAGTTACAGTGGCATGCTGTTAGTTTTTGTTATTACTTTAACAACTCTGTTCAAAAATTGAATACATTTCTCATATACTCTGAAATGATTTCTTGAAATAAATCAGTCATATGTAACAAAGCCACGATTGAATCTGAAGAATTATAAAGTGAATTAAAATGTGTTGCCTGAGTTGAATTCCATTTTTAAGAGTAGCTCAATTTTCCAGATTACCAACATTGTGAATATAGTTCTATGCTGTTATTGAGTAAAAGAATCACTCTCAGTAGTCTTCAAGTCCAGAAAAAAGAATATGCACTTTTACGTATTTTATGATCTCCATATATGAACACTTCCTTCTTTCTCTAACCACTGTCAAAAACTTAATACTAGTACGTCATCAAATGTTCTGAAAATCTGAGATCTGCAAAAGAAACTGACTAAAATTGCAAAGTTAAAACTTAATTTATAAATATAACTTCAAGTCGGAGACAATGTTTGTGGAAAAAAGAAACTAATCTGTGTATCAAACTTCATTTGCCAATGTTCTAATCCAATTCTCTTTAAAAAGAAGCTAAATGGAGCAAAATCACTCAGCTGAAAATTATGCAATGCAAAATAAATATGAATTCAATTTTCCTTTTTATGTCTTTGAGAAAACAGCAGCACTGAACACCAACCAACCAAGAAACAACAACAAAACTTTAAACACCTAAACATGAGCACAGTACTGCTCTAAGTGAAAGCAACATAATGTGGCTGAATAATAGTTTTTCAGTTCTACGAACACAGAATCATACAAACCCATGTATAATGGTTACAGCCCAACTCTTAGCAAGTATGTAACCTTGAAAATATTGCTAATCCCCTCTCTTTCTCATTATTTCAGCTATGAAATAGAAATAAAAAATCTATTTATATACATTAAGTAGGTGACTGTACTGAGATTTTTAAAAAATCATAATAATAATCTAGTATCTGTCACTCCAAAATTATTATATCTCTTAATTCCTAATTAACAAATAGAATATACAAAACCAAAAAAGTTAGTAAATATGTTTTAAATCAATATGTTGAATACATTTAAGAAAAAAAATAAAATGAATTATATTGTATAACCTAACCATATAACTTGCTAAAGACTGAGGTCAGGAAATCCAGGGGCCTAATCCTGCCCATTGCCTCTTTTTTTATATCCTAGAAACTAATAATGTTTTTTTTTCCTCCTATTTTTATATGGCACAAAACAAATCTAATGGAGAATAATATTTTATGGCATGCTAAAATTACTTAAAAATCAAATGTCAGCATCCATATATAAAGTCTTATTGGAGGACAAACATGCTCATTACATATTGTCAGAGAATGCTTTTAAGTTACAAAAGCATAAATGAGTTGGTTTAATAAGAGACTTTATGGCCTCAGAGCCTTAAATATTTACTATCTGGTGTGTACACAGAAAAACTTTGCTGATCCTTTTTCTAACAAGCAAGATATTTTATATTTTACTAATGTGTTAGCCTTGAGTGTCACTTTTCAAAGACTCGGTTTTTTATTACAGAGGATTTATTATTAATTATCTGATAACATATTCTATACTCTTAAGCACTAGGACATGAGATATGTCATAAAGATGAAAATTGATTAGAGTACAAAGTTAAGACCAATAATGTCCACTGCACCATTATATAGTTATTGATTATTAATATATGTAAGTATGCCACCTAATCAATTATTAAATAAATATGTTTTATGATATTAGGTAGTCAGATACTTTAAGCACAATGATTTACCTTTCCAGATAAAATACAAGGTATCTAGCACCTAAAAAATTATATATACGCTTTGGGAGGCTGAGGTGGGTGGATCATCTGAGGTCAAGAGCTCAAGACTAGCCTGGGCAACATGGTGAAACCCCATCTCTACTAAAAATACAAAAATTAGCTGGGCATGGTGGCACATGCCTGTAATTCCAGCTACTTGGGAGGCTGAGGCAAGAGAATCAGTTAAGTCTGGGAGGTGGAGGTTGCAGTGACCTGAGATTGTGCCACTACACTCCAGCCTTGGCAACAGAACAAGAATTGGTCTCAAAAAAGAAAAAAAAGAAAAATTATATATATAATATAATTTACAAAATGAAATATACAAGAGCATTTGTGATTTTAAGAATCATTAAGAGATTTAGATAAAAGTTATATATATTTATGAAAAGAAATATGTAAAAATATTTATCATTTTAAAAATCATGATATAAAAGGTTTAAATAACTAACTCATTTACACTATGCTAAAATCTGCCTGAAGACTATTAAAAGAATATAGTTTCTAAAATGTGCTTTTTGTCTAATTACAGTTTGTTAGTTACTTTTTATGAACTGACCCAAATATGCATTACCTTTCCATAAACATAGTCAGAAAATTATATCAAGTCTTGGTCAGGACAACAATGTGGGGCAACCTGGTGACATTGCATCTATCGACATAAAACTTTAGAGAGTAGTAATTTGAAGTAAAAACGTACATATTTTTATAGAACTCTGATTTTCCAAACGATAGGATACTGCATAAGGAAATGGAGCTGTAAGCTAGTATGTCTGAAAGTGGCTGGAAGAAAAGAAAAAGAGGAAAAGGAAAAGAAAAAAGAGGAAAAGATTTCTACAGGACTCCCTTCTTGTACAATTTCCCTTCTGAGTTCATTAACCTGCTCATCCTCAAAGAACTAGGCATTAGGAGCACAGAACTCACTGGAGAAAGTATAATCAACATATGAATGGATTGAAGAGCCTGGAAGGTATTTTTAAGTCCATTATTTAATTCTTCAACCAATCAACAAAAATATATAGATTTATTGAATGCCTACTAGTGGTAAGGTGCCAAACTTAACCATGGGAAAACAGTAATAAATAAGAAAACTGCTCCTCCTCAGGAAGACAAGAAAAAAGTGATCCTGTGAAAGGATGATCAGTATTGAAGAACTGTCAGTCTATGTGTAATGAAATGAGAGTTAAGGAAACATATGAAAGGAGGATTTAACCCGACCAAATCTCTTACTGACAAAATAACTAAGACAGAGTTCTGAAGGATGCAAGTCAACTAGAGAAAATACTGGTGGAACATTAAGGAATAAAACATGTTCACAGCAAAGTTAGCAACATAAATAAATATGGTGACATATTTTATATAAAGTTATAAATAATAAACTATTTAGCAAAAGTATAAGCAAAAAATTTTAAATATAGTTGTGGTGGTCTTGAAAGCTATTGGCTTATAATTCCTAAACAGGATTTACTAAAGTTAAACTTTATGCATGAGAAATTTTGTTCATGATTTAATTTGTAGCTTCCAAACAATTATATTTGATATGAAGATAATTATCCCATCTGTCTCTCGGCAATATCTTAGAGCGTTAACATTTTAACATACTGCAGTTGTGAGGATCCTAAAATCAGAATACTAAAGTTTAATATCAGTAAAATGTCTTGTGTACATCTCATGAGGTATTATTAATCTGAAGTCTCTTGCTACATAACAATAGAAACATAAATTTTGTCAGAGTGGGTAGCCATAAATCACACTTACTTCCATCTCAATACTCTCAAATCTGTGAAAGTAGCTGTAGAGAAAAAGAAAATCCTGGAAAATAAAATAAGTCCAGACAAAACCAAACTTAATTAAAAAGTCATAAAGTATAATCTGTAACTCTGATTTCTATCTCTGAAGAATCATATTGTGTTGGAATAATGGATGTCCACAATAATGTTCTAGAATTTTCTGATGGTTCTTAATAAAGTATGTACTATTTCATATTTTAAAAATTAAACCCATTATGCACTTATCAGATGGCCACAAGAAAAAACAGTGACAACCTAAATGTTGTGAGGATGTAGAAAACCTGGATCACTTGCACATTGTTGACTAGAATGTAGGTGGTACAGCCACTCTAGAAAAAGCAGTTTGGCTTCTTCTTAAATTAAACATGGAACTACCACATAATCCAGCAATCATACAGGCATTTATGCCACAGAAATAAAATTGTGTGTTAAACATGGAACTACCACATAATCCAGCAATCATACAGGCATTTATGCCACAGAAATAAAATTGCGTGTTTACACAAAAAAACTTTGCACATAAATGTTCATAGCAGCTTTACTTGTAATACCTCAAAACTAGAAATGACCCAGGTGTCCTTCAAGGAGTGAATAGTTAAACTATAGTACATCTACACCCTAGAATACTACTCAGCAATCAAAAGGAACAAATCACTCACACACAACAACTTAAATGACTCTCCAAAGCAACTTAAATATCCATGAAAGGTCATTGTAACAATAAGTTATGGCTTTTCCATGCAAAAGATCACATCACAAATTTTAAAACCACAAGAAAACTTGATGCACTAATGTAGACATATCTCTGTGACTTCCTGAAAAGCAAAAAGTGAAATATACAAAACAGACTATATAGTCACCATCATTTGTATAAAGAAAATATTAATCATAGATTTATAGAATATGTTTTGAGGCATATATTGGAAAAAGGAGACCCACCTAAACTGATGGTCTTTAGAAATGTAAACTGGACGAAGCCAGTGATAAAAACGAATGTTTGCTCTATTCCTGTTTACACTGGTCTTAAAATTTTAAACGACATGACTGTATTACCTATTCAAATATATAAATATATATATAAATATATATATATGTATATATATATATACTTCAACTTCTAACAATTCTTTTCTGAAAATAGTTGTTATACTTGTAAATGGGATTGCCTTTAGAAAGATGAAAGGGCAACATGGGAAAATGTAGACTTAGAAACTGGAAACAAATTGGTTTGAGATTGAGTTGCTGGATGTTAGAAATGCTTGCATGGTTTGGGTACTTTCTTTGGTATGATTCCATATTCTCACTGAGCAGACTTTTCCTCCTAATTTGTTTTCAGACATAAAGTTCACTGGAAAAAGAATGCCCTGAGCAATACAAAGACTAACTGACGAGCTTGCACTTTCATGTCTCATTATATATAATCACATTTGTTTTAAAGTACAAATAATGTATCCTGTGAGACTAAGCAAGGCGATTTTTCTCAGAATGTGTGCAGTTGAGAAAAATCTTCAATATAATGACTGCTTTCACAAAAATAAGAAGTTTGGATTTAGAACTAATGTTTATGAAACATTTTTCTGGACAGGAAAAAAGGGAAAGAAACATTAATCTTCATTCTTAGCAAAATATTTTTAAAAATCCAAGCCCAGCAGATCTTTCAAAAGCCTAGCATTTAGATAATATACAATTTGACTCAAACAGATTTATATTTTCTTCATGTCTGCTAAAAGTTACTAGCAGAACCTCTCATAATTGCTATAAATTACGAGAGGTTTCCCACAGCTCTAATCCCACTAACACTTAAAAGTTGTCCAAGTTCAGATTTATATTTCCATAAGAGGTAAGCAGGGTATAGTTATCCAATAATTATAAAATTAAAAAGAGAATAAGGGAAGAGTAAGACCACCTTTGTCCAACTAGTTCTTTCCTTCATCACCACCATGAAGTAAATCACCAGAATGGAGGGGAAGAGGAAGTGTATTCACAGGGACATACCAATAGTTTAGGGGAGACTGGGCAGAAGACATGACCTTGAGGAAACAGGATCCGGCTGGAGAGGTTGCTAAGCAAGTCCAAAGAGGAATCTGCAAGCAAGGCCCCAAACTGTGCTCCACTTGGCCTTTTCCTTTTAATAGCTTTATAGCCATATAATTTATATAGCATACAATTTACCTATTGAAAGTGTATATATAATTCAATAGACTTCAGTAAAGAGTCATGCAATCATCACCAAAGCAAATTTTAGGGTATTTTCAGCACCCCAAAAGAAAGGGTGCACCCATTTACCCAGTGAACTCTCCACCCCACCCACTCCTCAACTCCAGTAACTATTAATATGAGTTCTCATAGATTTGCCTATTCTAAATATTTCATGTTAATGAAATCATATAATATTTTATCTTTTTATGTCTGGCTCGTCTCATTGAGCCTAATGTTTTCAAAGTTCATCCATACTGTACCTTGTATCATACTTTATTTCTTTTTATTACTGAATAATATTCCTTTGTGTGGATATACCACATTTCATATACCCATTCATCCATTGATGGGTATTTGGTTGATTTCTACTTTGGGGTTATTATGAGTAACACTGTTGTAAATATTAATGTACAAGCCTTCTGTGAATGCATGTTTCTATTTCTCTTGTATATATATCAAGGAATAGAATTATAGGTCATATAGTAAATCCATGTTTAACATTTTGAGAATTGCCAGATCATTTTCCAAAGCAACTTCATCATTTTATATTTGCACCAAGCAATTTATGAGAGTTATAACTTCTTCAAATCCTCAGCATTTGTCTATTCCATTCCATGCTGAATGTTATTATTCTATTCTGTGAATTATCTTTATAATTTCTTGATGATGTACTTCAAAGCACAAAAGTTTTTATTTAAAAGAAATCAAATGTTTCTACTTTTGTCTTTTGTCAGGCATACATTCCATGTTACATCATTTGTCTCTAGCATAGTGGAAACTAAATATCTTCTGAAAGATGGAATGCAATTAGCTACTCTTCTTATCTTTGCAGCATATGGGCCTCCTAGTGATAGCAGCCTGCCATTTGACATTTATATTATCATCAGATGGACACCTTCCCATAACATTGAGTGCTTTCTATCTTACCTCTGCTAATACCTTGTGACCACCTGATATCACAGCTCAGAACATGCCTTAGTCTTGGAAACAGAAGACTGGTGCTAACTCCCCCAAAAGCAGCAGTAGTATAAAAGGAAAAACCCAAGCATCTGATTCTAATGAGTGATGAAATCTCCCAGTTGTTACAAAACCTATTCTACTGTGGTGAAACAGAAGTAAACAAAAAATCTAAGCACACAGATAAATTTACTTTAAAAAAAGAACAAGTAAAATCAGAAAGTTAAAAAAAAAACATTATGGAAGAAAATTGGACTGAAATCAAGAAAACCTGAATCACCAGCAACTTACGGCACAATGTACATCATGAAAACTTGATTGCAAAAATAACACACATTCTGGTAAAGGTACTAAACTTCACAGAAAAAGAATTTTAAATATTTGATAAGGTACAAGGACAGCATAAGTAAATTAGAGTAATCTAAGATTTTTCGATGGAAAAAAATCAATGCCTAAAAACACAGCAATATCTATGGTATTATGCAACAAAGAGTAGCAAAAGAACTATATACCCATAGGATTTAGCCTTCTAGTAAAAAGACAACATATTTTCTGAAGCATGCAAGAAGTTAAACAATACTCATTACACTTTCTTGGGGAGAGAATAAAAATACATAATTAAATCTTTGAATTTAAGAAGTGGTCCAAATTAGAAACTCAGGATGGGAGATACTGCTGCTAAGTACTATTAGTGAGACAATTATACCCCTAAATAAGAAAAAACTTAAACAATTTTTGAAATTATTATTTTAGAATCAAATGTGAATATTATGAACCTTGCCATTACTTTTTAAATTGTTTTAAAAAACAAAATTGGGAGGTGGAGGTGTGAGGCACTGTGGATACTTACTTTCTCATCCTTAATTGGACAGACAATGGATGTCTAAAGTTGAAACATTAATCTCACAATGTTCTCATTATAGATGACTAGTAAAATCTAATAGCTCTTCTTGTAAAGAAACATGTACTTCAAGTTCAACAATATTTTCAATTTCACTCAAAATTCTTTGTTTTTATCAACTCAATAGCCAATAGCTTTCATTTTAAAATATTTTGTATGGAATGATTTCATTTCAGAAACACTTTTTTTACCCTTTCACTATCCATCCATCTATATTTCTCTTTATAGCTACATATGTATTTATATGTAGAAATGTCTGAAATTATCACATTAATAATATTATTTTTAAGTGATTGAGTTTCCTTATTTATATTTTTCTGTATATTTTTTATTTTTTAAATGGACATCCATAATTTGAACAAAACCAATACATCTTTTAGAAAATTGTTAGTAAGAATCAATCATTTCATAAGTTTATAGAGTAGAAACAAACTCTAGTATGGTAGCATTCAGAAAAGAAAGTATTGTTAGGAACTGCTTCTGGAAGCTTAAAACAGGTACAAATCAGCTAGGGATCCTCTAAAATGTAATTCTGATTTGGTACATCTATAGTAGAGCCACAGATTTAGCAATTCTAAGTGTCTAGAGCCATATATTGAGTAACAGAAATTTTATGAAGCTACTCATTAAATAAATAGAATGTTATAAGGCATAAATAATAATATGAGGGAGAATTTAAGAAAATAATAACAAAAATAAAAGTAGTAAAAAAAATTCTTTATTTTGTACTTCTGTGCTGAGGAGCTAAAGGGAAATCTGTTTTTATAGCTCTTTAAAATATTCCTTTAGCTGTATACTCTGATAAAGAAAAATTTCTCTTTGAATTTAAGAAGTAAATCCAAAATATTCTGTTACTCAATAAAATTTACAATTTTGGCAGTTTATTTTCTCCCATTTTTCTCTATTGCTACCCTGTTTGTTATTGTTGTTGTTGTTATTTTATTTTTTCACATGGACTCTCAGTACCCCAAAGTGAATCATGATATGGGAAACTTCATAGGGGAAAAGTAACACAGAATTATTTTATAGATAATAGGCCCCCCACACTAGAGAGTGAGAATAAGCTACAGAGTAAAACCACATACAATTTTATTATGTGTTATGTATTACATTATTATATATTTTGTTTTTGCATGCATGTGACACTCACACATAGTATCACATTTCATCTCTGGTCTACTTCTGACTTAAGTTAAATCCTTCCAAAATTCTAGTAGTATACAGAAATCCTAGAACAATATTTCTCAATCAGCATCAGAATCTTTTAAAGTGTTAATTGAAAATGGACACAAAATACCTCTGGGACCAGGCTCCAAAAGCACATTTTCAACAAGTAACCAAGGAGATTCTTACAATGCACACTAAATTTTATAGTCATATGGGTCTTTTATTCAGATACATTTGAGTATTTCTTTTTTATTGCTAGCTGAAAGCAGAGTTTTTTTGAATAGGATCTGAGTATAATGATGAAATTTAAACTAAACAGCAAGCTATAAAACACATAATCTTTTGCAAGAAGCAAAGAGTTCAGTGGGAAATCTCATGGGCTCTGAGATTCAGATGCCTTAAGCAGAAATAGGCTGAGAAAGAAATAGAGGCCCAAGTGGCAAAGAAATGGAGATGAGAAGGCCCCAAAGACACACATCATGTGTTTGATAAATGATCTAAGATCTATTCCTTTCTCTGACCCCCCATCAGAATGATATATCAATTTACCAAACTTCTGATACATTTTAGCCCATCACTGGTTAGTTAAAAAAAATTTATACCTTACATTTTTGAGTGTTCAATAGAAATCAACAGCTTGTCTCCAATTCAATCCCACTCCCATATGCTTATTATCAGATTAAAGGATAAAAAGCATTGCTCAAATTGACAAAATTTCAAAATGTATGTGCACTTTCTCAGCATGAGTGAGAGGAAAAAAAATTTAAACCCAAAGATCCTGGCAAATTTATTTGAAAAATCAAACATTTGGATTGTCTAGATTCTTAACGGTTTTGCTTCAAGCACCATGTGTAAGAAAATACACAGAATGAAGATTTCTTACTTTAACCATGGCACATTTTATGATCACTCTGTCAGAAAAATGTAAATTTTTAAATTGCATTTAAGTAATATCTGTTGTATATGCTATTATAATAAATGATTATTACAATCAAGAACATAACTTTAGCTTTGTAGTCTTTCTTTAACATATCTCTTATGTTAACATATAGGAAACCATTTAGGATGTCAAACCTAAAGAATATTTTTATTTTATCCATGTATAAATGACTTAAAAATAAGCACAAGACCACTTGTAGAGGTTCTAAAATAAATCAGCCAGCAGACACCAGAAAACTGAACAAGCTCTGTATCTTACTTCTGTTCCCTTTCTGCTCGGTTATCATGGGAACCTCCGTTTCCTTCAGGCAAATGCTTCTATCCTCTGAACCAAAGGCTGTGCGGGCAGGAGAAGAATGAAAAATAATGCCAGGAAGCTCTGAGAGAGATTGCTAAGCAAATTCAGATGAACTCCATGGAAAATTTAAAGGCAATGTTGGGATATTATGTTCTTAATGATATTTTTCTAAATAAAAAACTCTTTACATTCATATATTTATGATTTATTATTGCAGATATTTACAGAATTTGTGCCAAACTATGCCGTCTCAGTTCACAGTTCATAGTGCATGCTTTTACATCACTGCCTCTAGGAAAGTCAATAAAGGAAGGGAATAGACTCAACTTTGCCTCCAGGAGGTGAGTGAGGCTCTGGGGTTGGCTCCTCTATGCCTACCACTTAAGAGATTGATGAGGATTAAGTCATGCTTAGATACCCTCTGGGATCATTAAATATGTCTTAAATCTGCGATTTCCGTTGAATTGTTTTCATCAAATTGTAACACAAAGGCAATAAGTAGTACAGCTGTATTTGTTTTGGTCTGAAGAACAAACATAAATTTTATATTTTGAATTTCTTGTGTAAAGAGTAGGGCTAGACGGAATAGAAGAACCAGTATGGCAGGTAAATGTGGGGATTTTGAGGATGTTATATATGGAAGAACTTTTGTAAAGCGGGATTATTTGGTGGAGAAAGAGAAATACCAGAATAAACTTTGACTACTTTGCTATTTCACTGAGATCTTGGTGACTGTAGTTTTTTTATGGTAGGGACACATGAGTAGGGTGATAATAAAGTCAAAATGTGAATACCCTTAGATGCTACTTTCTTCTATTCCTTAGAGAGAACCTTCTAAATCATCCATAAAAGATGAGCACCTGGCCTTTGCAGTGGGGGTCAGTGATAGAGCACCCTCCTCATCAGGATGAAGTCTACTCTGAAATATGGAATGACTCCTTCTTTATGTGTTTTTCTGCAGCTTCTTACATATTAGTGTTACTCTGGATATTGATCCGAATAAAAAATGTTTCCTTTCTAATTACGTTCACTCACTTACAGAATATCCACTGTGGGCTCATTTAGTTTTATACACTCTCTACGGTTAAGTTTTCTCTTTAATAATAAAAAGGAACATTCACTCCTCTATGTGCCCTGGTTGGTATCCTTGAATTGTTGTGCCGATAACTAACCACAAAATGTGAGATTTATTGTAAGGAGTATATAATGAAAAAGTAATCTGGTCACTATATTAAAAATAATGTGATTTCATGATGTGTGAGAAATATTTATAAATACAGTGAACCTCAAACTCTTACCAATTCTCTTCTCCTTCCTATTCTATCAAGTCATCACACAGCTACCTACAAAATTGCAACCCCTTTCTTGAAACTAAATAAAATAAATAGAAAAAAAATGAGGAAAAAAAGGTAAATATTGTTATGCCAATGGGAAAAAATAAACCACACTCTAATAATAAAATAACACTCCCCAATTCTCATGATACATGTGCACATACTTACATTATGTTTGTTTTTAAAAAGAGTAATCACTGATTGTTTTATCCGTAAAATCATGAGTTTCTTCATTGTCCTTTATAAGAGTGCATAAAAACTAAAACATTCCTGTTTCACTTTTACTGTAGAATAATATATCTGGCAAAAATATCCTTCAATCATGTGGGAGAAATAAAGACCTTTCCAGACAAAAGCTGAAAAAAGCTGAGGGATTTCATCAACACCAGACCTCTCCTACAAGAAATGCTAAAGGGAGTTCTTCAGTCTAAAGGAAAGGATGTTAACGAGCAAGAAAAGATCACCTGAAAATATAAAACTCACTGGAAACAGTACACAAAAAAACACAGAATAATGTTAACAATGTAATTGTGGTGTGTAACTACGCTTGACTTAGAAAGACTAAGTGATGAAGCAATCAAAAATGACAACTACAATAACTTTTGAACACATAAACAGCACAATAAGATATAAAGAGAACAAGAAGAAGATAAAAAGCAGGGAAATGTAGTTAAATTATAGAGTTTTTTATTAGTTTCTTTTGATGTTTGTTTGTTTATGCAATCAATGTTAAGTTGTCATCAGTTTAAAATATTGGGTTTAGACAGCATTTGCAACCCTCATACTCACCTCGAATCAGAAAACATACAATAAATACACAAAGAATAAAATGCAAGAAATTAAAGCATACCAATAGAGAAAACCACCTTCACTAAAAGGAAGACAGGAAAAAGGAAAGGAGAAAGAAAAGGACACAAAACAACCATGAAACAAAGAACAAAATGGCAGGAATAACTCCTTACTTATCAAAAATAATAGAATGTAAATGGACTAAACTCTCCATCAAAAGAGACAGAGTGCCTGAAGAGATGAAAAGATAAGACCCAATGATCTACTGCTTAAAAAAAAAACACGCTTTCTCTATAATGAAAATAATAAGATAGAAAAATACATTCCATGTCAAGAGAAACCAAAATAGAGCAAAAGTAGCTATACTTATATGAGACAAAATGGATTTCAAGACAAAAACTATCAGAGAAAAAGAATCTCATTATATATTGTGTCAATTTAGCAAGAAGATATAATGACTGTAAATATAATGCACCCAACGATGGAAGACTCCAATATGTAAAGCAAACATTACTAGAGCTAAAGGGAGAGAAAGATCTCAGTACAGTAATAACTGACTTCAACACACCACTTTCAGCATAAGACAGACCTCCTAGAAAGAAAATCAAGAAAGAAACATGGGACTTAATGTGCACTACAGAACAAATAAATGTAATAGATATTCACAAAACATTTCATCCAACGGCTGTGCAATATACATTCTTCTTCTCAGCACGTGGATGATTCTCAAGGATAGACCGTATGTCACAAAACAATTCTTAAAACATTCAAAAAAACTGAAATAATATCAAGCATTGAGTCTGACCACAAGGGAATAAAACTACAAATCAATAATAAGAACAATTATGGAAGGTATAAAAACACATAGATATTAAGCAATATGCTCATGAAACACCAGTGGGTGAATGAAGAAATTATGAGGAACATTGAAAAATGTATTGAAACAAATGATAATGGAAGAACAGCATAGCAAAACCTATGGGATACAGCAAAAGCAGTAATAACAGAGAAATTTATAGTTTTAAGTGCCTACTTCAAGAAATGTTAGAAATATTTATAAATAAAATAAGCAAGAAACTCTTGACAAACATCAAATAAATAACCTAATAATGCATCTTAAAGAGGTATAAAAGTAAGAGCCAACCAAACCCAAAATTAGTAGACAATAAGAAATAATAAAGATCAGAGCAGAAATAAATGAATTTGAAATGAAGAAAACTATACAAAAGATTAATGAATCAGAATGTTGGTTTCTTGAAAAAATAAAATTGACAAATGCTAAACTAAAAAAAAGTGAGAAAAACTAGATAAATAAATCAGAGATGAAAAAGGCGACAGTACAACTAACACCATAGAAATTCAAAAGGTCATTAGTGAGTACTATGATCTACCATATGTCAATAAATTGGAAAATCTGGAGGAAATGGATGATTTCCTAGACACATAGAGCCCACCAAGATTGAACTAGGAAGAAATCCAAAACCTGAACAAACCAATAACAAGAAATGAGATTGAAGCCATAATAAAAAGTGTCCCAGTAAAGAAAAGTGTGTGACCTCATGGCTTCATTGTTGAATTCTACCAAACATTTAAAGAAGAACTAATACCAATCCTACTCAAACTGTTCTGAAAAGTAGAGAGAAAGGACCACTTGCAAAGTCATTCTACAAGACCAGTATTGCCCTGTTACCAAAACCAGACAAGAACAAACAAAACAAGAAAACCACAGGCCAATATCTCTGATGAATATTGACACAAAAATCCTGCACAAAACACTAGCAAACCACATTCAACATTATATTTAAAAAATCATTCATCATGACCAACTGGGATATATCCCAGGGATGCAAAGATGGGTCAACATATGCAAATCAATCAACGTGATACATCATATCAACAGAAGGAAAAATAAAAAATGTATGATTATTTAAATTGATGCTGAAATAGCACTGGATAAAGTTCAACATCTCTTCATGATAAAAAGTCTCCAAAAACTTGGGACAGAAGGACACACCTCACATAATAAAAGCTATATATGACAGATGCACAGCTAATTGCATGCTGCATGGGAAAAAACTGACAAACTTTCCTCTAAGATTTGGAACATAACAAGGATGTCCACCTTCTCCACTGTTATTCAACACTGTAATGGAAGCACTACTACAGCAATCAGAAAAGAGAAAGAAATAAAGGGCATCCCCATATAGCCAAGACAATCCTAATCAAAAAAAGAAAGCTGGAGGCATCATACTACCTGACTTCAAACTATACTACAAGGCTACAGTAACCAAAACAGCATGCTACTGGTACCAAAACAGATATATAGAACAATGTTGAACAAAACAGAGGACTCAGAAATGACACCACATGTCAATAACCATCTGATCTTTGACAAACCTGACAAAAACAAGCAACGTGGAAAGGATTCCCTATTTAATAAATGGTGTTGAGAAAACTGGCTAGCCATATGCAGAAAACTGAAACTGGACCCCTTCATTACACCTTATACAAAAATTAACTCAAGGTCAATTAAATACTTAAATTTAAGACCTAAAACCATAAAAACCCTGAAAGAAAACCTAGGCAATACCATTAAGGACATAGGCATCAGCCAAGACTTCATGACTAAAACACTAAAAGCAATGGCAACAAAAGCCAAATTTGACAAATGGGATCTAATTAAACTAAAGAACTTCTGCAGAGCAAAAGAAACTATCATCAGAGTTTGAACAGGCAACCAAAGAATAGGAGAAAATTTTTGCAATCTATCCATCTGACAAAAGGCTAATATCCAGAATCCACAAAGAACTTAAATTTACAAGAAAAAGCAAACAACCCCATTAAAAAGTGGACGAAGGATATAAACAGGCACTTCCCAAAAGAGACGTGCAGCCAACAAACATATGAATAAAAGCTCATCAACACTGGTCATTAGAGAACGCAAATCAAAACTACAATTAGATACCATCTCACACCAGTTAGAATGGTGGTCTTTAAGAAGTCAGGAAGCAACAGATGCTGGAGAGGATGTAGAGAAATAGGAACGCTTTTACACTGTTGGTAGGAATGTCAAATAGTTCTACCATTGTGGAAGGCAGTGTGGCGATTCCTCAAGGATCTAAAACCAGAAATACCATTTGACCCAGCAATCTCATTACTGGGTATATTCTCAAAGGATTATAAATCATTCTACTATAAAGACACATGCACACATATATTTATTGCAGCACTGTTCACAATAGCAAAGACCTGGAACCAACCCAAATGCCCATCAATGATAGACTGGATAAAGCAAATGTGGCACATATACACCATGAAATACTATGCAGCCATAAAAAAAGGATGAGTTCATGTCTTTTGCAGGGACATGGATGAAGCTGATAACCATCATTTTCAGCAAACTAACACAGGAACAGAAAACCAAACAGTGCATGCTCTCACTCATAAGTGGAGTTGAACAATGAGGACATATGGACACAGGGAGCGGAACATCACACACCCAGGCCTGTTGGGGGGTGAGGGGCTAGAGGAGGGATAACATGAGGAGAAATACTTAATGTCGATGACAGGATGATAGGTGCAGCAAACAACCATGGCAGGTGTATACCTATGTAACAAACTTGCACATTCTGCATATGTATCCCAGAACTTAAAGTATAATTAAAAAAAAAAAAAAAAAAAAAAAGCAAAGAAAGAAGAAAGAAAAGAAAGGGAAAGGGAAAGGGAACGGGAAAGGAAAGGAAGAAAGGGCATCTAAATTGGAAGAAGAAGTCAAATTATCCTTGTTTGCAGAAGATATTTATATTTGGAAAAATATTACATTTGGAATAACTTAAAAGATTACCTTGAAAATTTTTAGAACTGATAAATTCAGTAAAGTCACAGGTTACCAAATCAACATATAAAAATCGGTAGCATTTTTTATGCCAACAGTTAAAAGTCTAAAAAATAAATAAAAAAGCAAATCCATATACAGTTGTCACAAATATAAATACCTATGAATTAACCGAAGAAGTGAAAGATGTCTACAATAACAAATATGAAATACTAATGTAAGAAATTAAAAAGGACACAAAAAGAATGGAAAACTTTTCCATGTTCATGGGTTGGAAGAATTAATATTGTTAAAATGTCCATATAACCCAAAGCAATCTATTGCTTCAATGCAATCCCAATCAAAATACCAGTGACATTCTTCACAGAAATAAAAATTCTAAAAATGTATATGGAATCACAAAAGACCCAGCATAGCAAAAGCTATCCTGAGCAAAAATAACCAACCTGGAAAAATCACCTGACCTGATTTCAAATTATACTACAAAGCTGTAATAACCAAAACAGCATGGTACTGGCATAAAAACAGATACACAGACCCATGGAAAACAATAAAGAACCCAAAAACAAATCCACATACATAAATTGATCTCATTTTTGACAAAGGTGTCAAAAACATATATTGGGAAAAGGACAGTCTCTTCAATAAATAGTGCTGGGAAAACTGGATATTCATACACAGAAGAGTGAAATTTTACCCCTAACTCTCACCTTATACAAAATTCAAATCAAAATGAATTAAAGACTTAAATCTAAGACCTCAAGCTGTGAAACTACTACAAGCAAACATTGGGGAAACTCTCCAGAACATTGTCTGGACAAAAATTTCTTGAGTAATAACTTATAAGCACAGGCAACCAAGCAAAAATGGACAAACAAGAAGATCACATCAAGTTGAAAACCTTCTGCTCTGCAAAAGAAACAGTCAACAAAGTGAAGAGACAACCCACAGAATGGGAGAAAGCATTTGCTAATTACCAATTTCATAAGGGATTAATAACGAATATATAAAGAGGTCAAACAACTCTATAGGGAAACAATCTAATAATTCAATTAAAATTGGGTGAAAAATTTGAACACACATTTTTCAAAAGAAGACATATGAATGGCAGATATATGAAAAGGTACTCAACATCACTGATCATCAGAAAAATAAAAATCAAAACTGCAGTGAAATATCCTCTCACTCCAGTTAAAATGGCTTTTTTCCAAAAGTCAGGCAATAACAAATGCTGGAGAGGATGTCGAGAATTGTTGCTGGGAATGGAAATGAGCACAACCAGTATAGAGGATAGTTTGGAAGTTCCTTAAAAAACTAGAACTGGAGCTACCATACAGTCCCAACAATCCCACTGCAGAGTATATACCCAAAAGAAAGAGAATAGGTATATCAGAGATATCTGCACTTTCTTGTTTGTTGCCAAGATTTGGAAGCAACCTAAGTGTCCATCCACAGATGAATGGGTAAAGAAAATGTGGTACTTATACACAATGGAGTACTATTTAACCATAAAAAAGAATGAGATTTTGTCATCTGCAACAACATGGATGGAACTGGAGGTCATTATGTTAAGTGAAATAAGCCAGACCTAGAAAGACAAATATCACATGTTCTCACTTATTTGTGGAACCTAAAAATCAAAGCAACTGAACTCATGGAGAAAAAGAATATAAAGATGGTTACTGGATGCTGTGGTGAGGGGTACTGAGGAAGGAGGGTGGAAGTAGGGATGATTAATAAATACAAAAAATATATAGCTAGGAAAAATGAATAAGACTTAGTATTTGACAGCACAAGAGGGGGACTATAGTCAATAATAATTTAATTGTATATTTTAAAATGACAGTAAAATTGAATTGTTCAGAACCAAAAGAATAAATGCTTGAGGGGATAGAGACCTCATTTTCCATGATGTGATTATTATACATTATGTACCTGTATTAAAATATCTCATATACCCCAGAAAATATATACACCTACTATGTACCCACAAGAATTAGAAATTTAATTTATTAAAATAAAATACTACTAGTTTTAAAGTGACACAAAGGAATGGTATAAAATTTAATTTTTCTAGAATTCCCATAGTATTTGGATTTTTATCATAATTTTGAGTGAGAATTTAAAAAACATAGCAAATGCCATCATATCATTTCTTAAGGAATGTAATGGTCTCATTGAACTCTGTAGCTTAGTCTTAATTAATAGTCAAGATGCCATTTTTCATGACCCCTGTGAATATTTTCCTCATACAAAGTTTATGACTCAACAAGATCTCTGTGTAGAGAAAAAATGGTGGGCTGACAATAAAATATCCATCTGACCCATCATCCACACAAGACTTAGTAACTAATAGCAATGTTACTCTATTTTTCTTACCACTAAGCATCTAATCTCACCAAAGTGATAAGTATGCAAAAAGAAAAATATGGAATTATTAAAGATGATAGATTTAAAAAACACTTCAATATTTTGAAGTCTTGTTTGTGAATAAGTTCTGGTACTTTCCATTATCAAATAGGTCAATAAAGCAATTTTTCAGTTGTTTTCTGTCTTTTAAATTAAAAAGAAATTTACTCTTTTAAGGTGCATCTTCTGTTCCCAATGAAATCAGATTTCTTTATCAAAGAATACCTTTCAGAAATACTAAGAAAAAGCAATGAGATCTCATTGTCCTTATGCGGCAAAATGTGAGAAGTTACACAACCTGACAGAGAATGCTCTGTAATATTTTATGTCACTGTTGTCATCAAAATGTTACAAATTAGAATCATGCCAAAGTGGATGAGGTACACTTTCCAAATAGCACTCTTTAATTGTAAGCTGATATTATGATAGAGTCAGTGATTGATTCTTAATTAGAAAATAACATGATATAATGAAACAAAAGATATTTCTTTAGTAGAGGCAGCTTATACACTGTTGAAAGAATTGTGCATATAACTCTCCTATATCATGAAAATGTGCACATTCAAATCATACATGGGAAGTAGAATCAAATTATTAAATCTAGAAAAAATCTACATCATCAGTTAATAAGGTCATAAAGTAAGAATACGTATGACAATTTTATAATAATTTGAAAATCTAGAATAACGCGTGCGTGCGTGCGTGTATAGTGTTTTTTGCTTGTTTCTTTTGTTTGTTGTTTCTGTTAATTTGGGGTGAGTTTTTTGTTTGTTTGTTTTTGTTTTGGCTTGCAGCATTTGCAGGAAAATGGGAGGAATAATATTTTCAGAACCAGTATAACAAGGCAAGTATTATGTAACTTACAAGAATGTCTAGTGTCTTCTGAAACCTGGCCAATAATTTGCCAGGAAAACAAAACCAAAAGTAAATAGGCTGTGAGCTTAGGGTAAGAAGACAAAATGCTGACTTCAATAAGATTATGAATCATCTCTGATCCCTGCCTTTTCTAAGCATTTTCCTGAAGGTATTCCATTTATTTCTCTCTTTACAAAGTTGATCTATCTTTTCTCAGAGTTAAAATATTTCTTACCGTTTTGTGGAAACGTAGTAAACCTGAAAAATACACATTAAATCAAATGGGTGAGCTTCTGAATTTTTCTTATGTATAAAAATTTTATTATAAATCTTCAATTACATCACACAAGTTTATATACACTTTTATGAAAAGGTGTAATATTTTTGTAAACAAGTAATACCTTCATAAAACAAGTAATAGCATAAGAGGCACATTTTTTGAAATACAAATGAGGTATGCATAAGAAAGCCACACCTAAATTTTTTTTTTAAGGTATGTAAAAAGTAGCTGTTTTACTTGGGGAAAAAAATTCACTTAATACAGTCCTATATTGATCTCATCTAAAGCATAGCTTTATAAGATCACTTGAAAACAATGTGTCTTTTCCACAAGTATTTTATATATAATCTATTTACTTCAATATAAGTCATAGTAAGCAAATGGAATATTCTTTCTGTTATTAATTTATAGTTTATTTCATGTATAACCTGGCAATAATAAAAAACAATACAAAATAACGTATTTCCCATGTTATAATGAGAATACATGGCATTTGATGCCTGCACAGAAACTCATCCCATGAATACATATATTTCATGAATTAATAAGCCATTTCTCCAATTCTGAATATTTAGATTGTTTTCAGTTTTATACTATTATAAATGAACTATGAATATCATTTCAGAGATGTTTTTAGGGTAGATTCCCAGAAGTGGAGTTACTTGGTCAAAGAGTAGAACATGGTCAAAGAGTAGAACATTTCAAGGTTCTTGATAAATATTGACAAAATATTTTGCAAACGGTTGCACAAATTTACTTTCCCACTAGCAAAGTAAGACAGTTTCTATTTTAGCAAAGTAAGAAAGTTTCTATTTTACTATAACCTTTTTCACACTAAACAGCTTAACTGTAAAAAGCACAACTAACTAAGGCATTTCATTTTAATGTGCATTTATCAGTTCATTAGTGATATAATTTTTCTGTGGTTAGAATATATTTAGATTTCATCTTTTCTGGATTTTCTATTTAGTTCTTTGGAAAATATTCTTTGAAATTTTTTATAATACAAAAATTAATTCATTGTTGTATTTTCCCGGTGTATTATTTGTCTTTTAATTTTCTATGTGTATGTATGTGTGTACACACGGGACACTTTAAACAAAATTTTTCATTCTTTTTCTTAGAAAGACTGCTTCTACAATAAATAAATATTAAAAAAAAAAAAAAAAGAACATAAAAAAAAAAAGAAAGAAAGACTGCTTCTACAGTCTTATTTGTAATCTTAGGAAGCTTTTCTCCATTCAGATGTTATTTGATAAATATTATAAATATTCAATTAATCCATTTTCTTTTTAAATAATTTAATTTGTCATATGTTATTCTTTTACATTCATTCATCTAAAAAGATTAGTAAAGTGCTTGCTTTGCATCCAGAGGAACTATGCTAAACTTGGCATAAAGCAATAGTGAACAAACCTGATGCACCCCCTGTGATTGCGTAGCTTAAAATCTGCTGCAGGAGACAGCTCTTAATAAAAGGAATATCAGAGCTGAAATGCAAAAGAGGACGAAACCTAAATTAGGCAAAGAGAATGGTGAAGCAGTAAAATAATCTTTTACTCAAGCAATGTGGTATTAAAGAATTAATGTTGGTATTGTAAGGATAAATGCAAATTAAAAACAAGACAATTTTTCATGTTTAAAATATGGAAGGAGACTTCTCTCTCCATCTTTTTCTTTATTTACTTTTTAAAAATTAGAATTGTAAAGTACATTGTCTTCTCTTTGAAATGCATATAAGTCCTTTGGAAAGCTAGGTAGGCTTTTTGTCAACTTTGTGACCCAGGAATATCTTTCTTAAGAACCTGGATGCCATCTCTTTGAAATGTAAAGAACAAAAGTGGAAGCATCCCTATCTGTCTCACTCTCTGTGGGAAAATAGGAGTCTGACTTTAGTGGGCACCTTGTTCCAAGTGGCAAAATGACTGCCTGCGATAGTAATAGGATGTTTGTTTCTCCTCCTAGGATAAAAACAATGAATTATCACACACGGTCACCCCAGTTACCAGGTAAAGCTACTCCCGACAAATGGTACTGCCCAGTCCTCTTCCATGAGGACAGGTTATTGTGTATCTTTAAAACACTTATATATAAGGGCCTGTACCTGGTTGGCTTCAAAATTTCTTTCCATCTTTATAATACCTTAATAGCCTGCCTGTGATGTGTATCACATTCCAGTTTAATACTTATTCAGTAATAAAGATTTCATTTTTCTACTGCCTTTGTGGTGAGAATTTCTACGTAGGAATATTTTGATTTTCAATGTAAAAAGAGGAGAATATGCTTAGTTTTATATTCTAAAATAATATTTTAAGGGACCCTAATGATAAATTCTGTATTCAAAATTACTGAAGTAGATTTAAAATGTTCTTATAATAAAAAATGTATATGCCATAATAGGTATGTTAATTAGCTTGATTTAATCATTCCACAACTTATACATATATGAGGGACATCACATTGTACCCCATAAATATATGTTATTACTATTTGTCAGTTAAATTAAAAGAGAATAAAAATATCAAAGTTTTAGGGAAAAAAATGGTCTCTCTAACTGTAAAGGAGAAAAGAGATGAGAGAAATAGAATAGTCTCTCCTAACAGAGTTCAGGTGAGAAATGGGAGGAGTTTAGAATAGGGTGGGCATGAAAAAGAAGAGAAGTATATGTATTTATATATCATATATAAGATCAATAGGATCTGGTGATTAGTTGGATATCACTGTGAGAGGTATAAAGATTACTCCCAAGTTACTTTAGTATCTGAGACAAGTTTCAATCAATTTAGAAGTTTATTTTGCCAAGGTTAAAGAAATACTCACTTTGCAGTGAGTCAAGATCATGCCACTGCACTCCAGCCTGGCAAAAGAGCGAGACTCTGTTTCAAAAAACAAAAAAGAAATGCTCATGATACAGCCTGAGGAGGTCCTTACCACATGTGTCCAAAGCGGTTGGGATACAGCTTGGTTTTATACATTTTAGGAAGACAAGAGATAAGACATCAATCAATACATGTAAGATGTACACTGGCTCCCTTCAGAAAGGCAGAACAACTCCAGGGAATAAAGGGGGAGCCTCGAGGTCATAAAGGGATTGAAAAATTTGGCAACTAGTTGAAAGACTTTATCTAAAGACCTGGAATCCATAGAAGGGAGTGTCTGGGTTAAGTATAAGGGGTGGTGGAGAGCAAGGTTCTTCTTATGCAGATGAAGCCTGATCAAGCTTCAGAGAAAACAGATTGCAAATGTTTCTTACCCACTTAAAAAGGTGCCAGGTTCTGAGTTAATTCTCTCCTGGATCAGGGAAAAGACCTAGAAAGAGAAGGAATTCTCTACAAAATAGATCTTTCCTAGAAGAGACAGCTTTTCAGGGCCATTTCAAATTATGTCAAAGAAATATATTTTGGAATAAAATATTTTGTTTCTTTCAGGACCTGCTATCTGTCATGTGATGCTGTACTAATGTCAGGCTGGAATGTGGTGCCTTATTGCCTAGTTCAAGCAATTCTCCTGCCTCAGCCTCCCAAGTAGCTGGGATTACAAAAGTGTGTCATAATGCCCAGCTAATTTTTGTATTTTTAGTAGAGACGAGGTTTCACCATATTGGCCAGTCTGGTCTCAAACTCCTGACCTCAGGTGATCTGCCCGTCTTGGTCTCCCAGAGTGCTGGGATTACAGGCGTGAGCCACTACACCTGGCCTGTCTGTCTCTATTTTTAAGAATGACCTTATATTCTTGATATTTATCTTTCAGATTAATTTGAGAGTGACATGTTGATTTTTCAATGAAAGAAATACTTTAACTTTTATTGCGATTGTAATAATGCTATTAATTTATGTGATATTTGGTCACAACATTAGGATAACACCATCGTTTTATTTTTTTCAATCTCTATTTGATATGTATCATTAAATTTTATAGATTTCTTCAGGATCATTTGGAACAACTTACTGCTATAGCTATTTATGGCAAAACAGTACTGATGGAGTTCAGACTTCTGGAGAGAATTTAAAAAAAACCCTCTGAACTCACTTTGTTAATGAAATTAATTCAAAAGGATAACAGGAAAGTCAGGGCTGAAGGAAGAGAATGGCAGCCCTATACCTAAGGAACTGGAGTTTATGTTTGCCCAAATTGGCCAGATTGGGAAGAAAACTAAATGACTAAGATTACATATGCTGCTAGAAACTTCTATTAAAAATAAAGATATGCTTTTGTTTTGATTTTAAGGCAGATAAACAACTTTCAGGGGTGAAGAAAGGTGTAGAGATTGAGGGAAATCTTCAACCAATTTGACCAAAGTCACCCAAAGGCTACAGGAAACTTCGCTATGCTAAGAAGTTCTAACCAACAAAAAGATTCCTGAGTCCAGGAAGCTTCAGCTAGAGTAAAACATTTAAAAACACCTTTGAGTAAAGGGGTTTTGTATAATGATGGGCAAGGACATCTGAGACAACACTTCATTTCACTAAAAACAACCAAAGCAGTAACAACAGCAAGAATAACCTGCTCTTTGGGTGAAAAGCAGTAAGTATGAAATAATCTCAATTTGAGGAATTGCTGGAATTTTATATTCTTACTGTTTAAAATTTCTAAAATACGTGTTGGTAGATTTTCACAGTACTTTTGACCGTGTAATTTTAATTTTGCCTGAGTAAACCTGACTTTAAAACAATCAGAAAAACTGTATCATAATATAAAAGAAAAGAATCTAAAAATGAGCAAAGGTAGAGAGTTAGACAGACTTGGGGGAAACTCAGCCCAACACTTTCCTATCAGTCAGTGTTACACTCTGACTCAATACCAAGTAAACTGAAAAGCTTTAAACTTTGAGTAGAAAATCCTACTTTAAACAAGAAAATACTCTATACATGTTATAAATTGGCAGATGCAATGATACTCAAAGTGTCTACAGCAGAAGAACAAAGTGAAGATGACTAGGATTCTCACTTCTTGGGTGAGTGTCCTTTTCAGAACAGCTAGATAGATTTTTACTTACTGCTGGATCTTGATGAAGATTGAAGGTCTGACCACTGAACACAGAGAGTTCATCTTAATAAACAATTAAAAACAGTTGCCCATAAGTAACTAGCTGCATCTGACCTATTCCAATAAAAATTCAAGTATTTATTTCCTCTAACATAAGTACCATGAAGGCACAAGTAAGCTAGATGAACAGACAGTCCAGTCTCCTGGCCTACTCCTACCACACTGTTCTGATATGGTCCCATACAGCAGACTACCTATATTAGTTCATCTTCTAGTCCCCACTAAGATGTAAGCCCCATAAAAGCAGAAATCTTTACTTATGTTGTATGACTTCAACACATTGAATAGTATCTTACAGTACATGAGACATGCTAAACACATATTTGTTGAAATAATAGGTGCTTTAAGAATAGATATTTTTGCAAAGATTTGGATAGCATATTAGCATTAAACAGAAAATAGAGGCGCAAGTTCAATTAGGAAAAATGCTTAGGGTCCATTTACAGTATCTGTTGGAAGAATTTACACAGCATGGGACAAGAAGTGAAAAATTCCCCCAAGCTTTTCTGTGCCCAAGACATGCTAAAGGAGAAAGAATGAAAGAGGTAAGGCTGTCTTCAGGGAACATCCCAGAATACAATAGCATTGAAATCCAATGGAAACACAGAGCTGAAAGAAATGTGAGAATGAATAAAATAAGTTCTTTCATGTGCAATTTTTGATCTCCAAGGGACTGAAGTCAATTTTTCAATACAAGTCAAAATTGTCCTCAAAAGATTTCTGGATTCCTGGTCATTAGCTATATGGATTAGTTTATATCTACTGTAGAACACTTGTCTATAAACAAAGTAATTGGGATCAATAGATCAATCATATCCTAATGCATATCAAACTAGAGTCCGAATAGTACAAATTCAAGGGAAAGCATAGGGCTTCTGAGATCCATGTTTCCAGAGATCCAGCAGATTCATTATTCCCCTGGAGAGGCAGAAATCCTTTCATGGAAAGGGTTAAACACCTCAGCAGAGAATGAGGTGTGTTCATGGAGAAGTGATGTGAATTCTTGAGATTTCATAAAACAGAAATATCAATTATTTTATTTTAGTAAAGGAAATTATATATATATAGAGAGAGAGTAATGTGCATCCATTATAAAAATATGACCTCAATTGTGCAGGTATTAAAATCTGCTTAAAGGAGCTTTTAAAAATAAGAAGCAAGACCTGAAAGACAACCTCTCAATACCAAGAAAGAAATGGTTCTATGGACACCTTTGTCCTCTAGTCTCACAGAAGACTCAGACTCTACTGAGAAATGCTCATGAGCATGTGCTCTTCACTTTTTCATCTCTTTCTCTGATAGACCGAAAAATGATAGCAAACCTTGGCTATAAAGTAAGAGGGCAAGGTAGTGACATATTCTGAGAATTCATTCAACCTTCTTGCCAAAATTAAACCTTGCCAGTTCAAGTTTTGGATCCAATATAAAGATCCAGTAGAGACTTGGAACTTCTCTCAGTGCAGGGAAAGCTCCAGCTGGCATAGGAGCCTCCAGCTCAAGAGGAGTAGCCTAAGCTTGGGTAGTAGACATTGGTGTGATGATCTAGTCACTGTAAGTAATGAGTGAGGATCTTGCTCAGCATCTAGGAAAGAAAGTAGACTTTGATAACAACACACAAAAAGGAATCTCAGATGTCTTAATCTTGGCTTTCTAGGAGATAGATAGAGAGAGAGAGAGAGAGTGTCATGAAGTGAATCAGAGAAGGCTAAGGAAAAACTATTCAAAAGAGAGAACGGCACACGTTTTGCCATTTTGTCAGCAAATCCTATTCAACATCACCACTTTGGGTGGGATCATTGGTAGGTCATCATTATATGGAATGCAAAGGCTTCCTAAGGGTGATGGATACTATTATTGAAAGGCTGCTATATTTAGATAGTAGGTTAATATAGACTTTAAAAAAAATCTGGTGAAACGGAGAACATTTACTGAGGCACATGGTGGAATAAGTTAACACATAGAAGCCAACAACAGAGGAGTTGCTGCAAAAGCTTTTATGAGCAAGAATGTCTAATATAAAATTTCTAGTTGTTCTTGATGTATAATGACACTTACCTCCATCTCAAAAAACTTTAATAAGTTCTACTCCATATACATGAAGAAAAAAATGGAAAGGGACTCTAGTGCCTCAAGTTTAAATGGATACTAGGATAAAATAAGGTAGTGTTAACCATGGCAGGCCTTGTCTCCTAGGGATTTTTAAAAATTTGGGTGGTTTTGAATTTTCACAAGGCACACAACAGATAATTGATCATATCTTTCCTAATGAGAGAGGCAGAAAACATCTGCTTATCCTTCAAAGGAATTTAGTCTATTATATTTAATTTTAAAGGACGGCCTTAACAATCTTCACAGAAAAATGTGAGAGTTATGTCTATTTTTAAGATTTAAGGATAAAATAAAAACATGCTACAAAGAATTGTGTGAGACACATTTAAAATTCTGTGAAAGCATAAAACATAACTCATAAAGGGTGTGTGTGTGTATGTGTGTGTGTGTTTATTCCCTTCATGGCTTTCTTGATCTAAAATTAAGTGCACCTTCTGTAACGGGAATTGGTCGACACTGTACTTTTGATGTGTTTATCCAGCACTACATTTAATTGCTGCATCATGTTTTTTGAAAGTTCACGATGAGAAGTCTTGATTTCTAATCACGCCAGGAGACAATGGTCTTAACAACCTTGATGAGTTACTCTGAGAACTCAATTAGATTGAAGATTTGTTACATAATCTTCATATTTTCTTTAAGCTGTTTTTCCAGTATCCTTCAAAGTGTTTCAAACACTAAATAACTAATAAATAAAAGAGGAATGAAGAGAAAGGAGGAAGGAAGAGAGGGAAGGAGGAAGAGGAGGGAGAAAGAGGAAGAAAGGAAGGGAGCTGAATGAGCTACCATAGAAAATGGCTGAAATGTTCATAAGATTCAGTAATTTTATTTTTCACAATTGGTTTAATGGAGGAGATATAAAATGTTTTCTCCTGGCAGCTATTTTATGTTTTTTAACCTTTTATTTTGAGATGATTATAGAGTCACAGGTAGGGCAAAGAAGTGTTCAAGGATTCTTAGGCATCCTTCACCCAGCTCCTACTGATGTTTCTGAAATAACTATAGTAAAATATGAACACCAGAATAACTAAAATTGGTACAATCCAAATATTTTATTCAGACTTCACCAATTATGAACACACTCAATGCATGTAAACACTCATATATCCACTCATTAGTGCATATATATCTCTATGCACTTTTATCAACCTATGCCACTACTTGTAATTACTACCACAATCAAGATACTTAAACACATCCTCATGCTATCTGCCTATAACCACATTCACCATCATCCTCATGCCTAATATCTAACAATCACTAATCTGCTCTCCATCCCTATACATATGTTATTTCATGAATGTTAAATAAGTGTAATCACGCGGTGTATTCTTTGGAGACTGGCATTTTTCCTCCCCTTAGCATAATTCCCTTGATGGTTATCCAAATTGCTGAATGCATTAATAGTTATGGGTTGTTGTTGTTTTTCCTTTTTATTGCTGACTAGTATTTCCTGGTATAGATATACCCCAGTTTATTTAACCAGGTGCTGGCTATTACAAATAAAGCTCACATGAACATTTGTTTAAGGTTTCTGTGTGAAAATAAGTTTCCATTTCTCTGCGATATATGCCTTAGAATAAAATTGCTAGGTCCTATAAGTCCATTTTTAGTTTTATAAAGAACAGCCAAACAATTTTTCAGAGGGGCTGTACCATTTTATATTCCCACCAGAAATGCATAAGTGATCTGGTTTCTTCACATCCTTCCCAGCATTTTAATGTGTCACTATTTTTCGTTATCTTTAGGCATTCTGATAGGTGTGTAGTGATATCACATTGTCATCGGAACTCACATTTTTTTCATGGTTAATGATATTTCTTATGGTCTTTTTTATATGCCCATTTTCCATCTGTATATCTTCTTTTGCAAAACGTTTGCCCCTATCTTTGACTCATTTTCTAGCTAGACTTTTTGTTTCTTCTTTACTGCTGAGTTTTGAAAAATCTTTATATACTCTAGATACAAGTCCATTATTGAAGTATGGTTTGAAAATATTTCTCCCACATTGTAATTAGTCTTTTTATCCTCTTTACAAGGTCTTATGCAGAGCAAAATCTGCATTTTGACGAAGTGCCATTTGTCTTTTTTCTTTCCTCCTTATAGGGAATCATACTTTTTTTTTCTTTGGAGACGGAGTCTTGCTCTGTCATCCAGGGTTCAGTGGCCCGATCTCCACCCAATGCAACCTCCGCCTCCAAGGTTCAAGTGATTCTCCTGCCTCAGCCTACTGAGTAGCTGGGACTACAGGCATGCACCACTGCGCCCAGCTAATTTTTGTATTTTCAGTAGAAATGGGGTTTCACCATGTTGGCCAGGATGGTCTCGATCTCTTGACCTCATGATCCGCCTGCCTCAGGCTCCCAAAGTACTGGGATTACAGGCGTGAGCCACCGTGCCCAGCCAGGATCATACTTTTGATGTCAGATCTGAGTACTATTTGCCTGTTCTAGATCCTAAAATTTTCTTTTGTTTTTCTGCAAAATTCTATTTAACATTTAACTCCATGATTTATTGTGAATAATTTTGTGCAAAATGTGAGACTTATTTTTTTTTAAATTGTGAGTATCCAATTGTTCTAGCACCATTTATTGAAAAAGCTACTCTTCCTTCATTCAACTGCCTTTGCTAGTTTGCTAGAAATTAATGGAACATATTTGTGTGGGTCTATTTCTGGGTTCCTTATTTGATTCTACTGAGCTGCGTTTCTATCTGTTCCCCAGAAACACAGTGTCTTAAAAACTGTGGCAAAATAGTAAGTCTTAAAACTGAGAAAATGAATTCCTCCCACATTATTGCTCTTCTTGAAAACTGCTTTTGCTATTCTAAAGACTTCACTTTTCCGTAAACATTTTTAGAATAAAACTTATCTACAAAAAAAACCTGGCTAATATTGGCAGAAATTGCCTTCGCCTCAGATCACTTTGGAAATAACTGACTCTCTACTATGTCAATTCTTCTGATCCATGAATAGGAAAACTGTTTTTTCAGCCCTACTATATCTAAATTCCTTTTTTATAGAACATTTCTATCTTTGCGGGCCATTAAAGGGAAGGTGCTAAGATCAGGCAGGAGACATTGGGAGACTAAGGTGGGAGGATTACTTCAGCTCAGGAGTTTGAGACCAGCCCAGATAACATAGTGAAACCCCCATCTCTACAAAAAATTAGCCAGGCATGATGACACACAACTGTAGTACCAGCTACTCAAGAGGTTGAGGCGGGAGGACTGCTTGAGCCCAGGTAGTTCAAGGCTGCAGTGAGCTATGATTGTATCATGGTACTCCAGTCTGGGCAACAAAGCAAGATCCTGCCTCTAAAAAGAAAAAGGAAAAAAAAATTAAGAGGAACAAACACTTTGGCAATTTCTATTATTTCTTTTAATTTAATATTTTGACAAGCCTGTTCTGGTCTGAATAGCTTCCTTAATGTGCAAAACTTCATCACATTTATCACAATTCATCACAGTTGTTGAAATATATGTTAGTCCCACTTGGGAGGGCTGCGTATAGTATTTTTCATCACTGTATCTACAGTTCATATATGTGTGTGTCCCATATGTAAAACCTCAACAAATGTTCACTGCATGAGTGAAATCATTCTTTAACCCAGGAAATAATGTCCATAAGTACCTCAAATTGTTTAAAATTCAGGGACTCTGAATCTTAAACAAGATTTAGGAATGGCCTCCCCTCCCTTCCTCCGAGTTTTCATTTTGTTTGCCGTACATATTTCTAATTACAGTATATAATGAAATACATACATATCCATGTGTGCACATGTACAAAGGCACACATGCACTCTTACCAAGGCAAAATATTACTCATGAAAAGCACAACATGCAATACACAGGCAACTTGTTTTTATCTCTTAAGGAATGGTTCATTGACTTTCAAGAAGTTTCCCAAACAGAAATTTGAACAGGAAATTATATTTACTTTTCAGATATTACACATAACAACCAAACTTAATCATCCAAGTTTTCACTCAAGTCAAGCTAACTTTTAGTAAAAGGAGAGGAGAGACACATTCCAAACAGAAATCTCAGCAGGTCACTTCATGGCTTAAAATCATTTAGAAATCTCTCTCTCCATGAAATTTAACATAAAAAGTCCAGAAACTTGAAAGAGGTATAGGATGCTTTGTTGATCAGAAACCTACATAATTTGCAGTATCTCCTGACACTATCCAAATTGCACCATTTGATTGCCAGCTCCTTAAATTCTCCAGGCTCCCTCACTGTTTTTTACCTTAGCATATGCTATTCCTTCTGCATGTTCCTACCCGCTGACTCACTTAAACATTTCATGCTCTTCAAATCCTCCCTTGGTCTTTCCTTTTATTGTGCTCTCATCATACCCATAACTTTATCTTGGTATGTTATGTGGCACTCTTGTTCAGTTTCTCAGTCACTTATAGGACTGCAAACATGTTAATAGCATTAATTCATTTATAATAGTGTCAGATAAAGTTTCCTGAGGGAGAAGGAGAGAGAGATAGAGAGAAAGACATATCCAGGATATCGAAAAATCAGCCAAGTATACAAAACTGGGTGATGCAGTATAGTGGACCAAGGTCTGGATCTCAACTCCTTCATATTTTCAAGGTCTTAATTATATCATTTACATTTTCTGAAAATCAGTTATTAATAATATTATTATTTATTCTGGAGAAAGGAGAAAATAATATCTAATTTTTGGGTAGGCTCTTATGAAGCACAGAGTAAATATCAGAAGCATTCTGTCAATAAACACCAACAAATGGAATTTTGTGTCTTATCATAATTAATCAACTTGAGTTTATCTTCATGCCAAATAATCCATACATTTGTAAAGTGTTTTACCAATCATTTTCAAATACGTTATCTAATGTGATTATCACAGTAATCCTACAAGAGAGTAAAAGTTCTGTCTCACTGTAGAAAGGAATCACTTAGAGTCATAACTGTTAAACACCTAACCAGGATGTAGGTAGCAAGGGAAGACTCAAAAACTTGGGATCCAGGTTTGCTCTCTTGCATTTCAGTACATTTTACACTTTACAACAAAATTCCTGTTTCATAACAAAGATACAAACCTCAGGAAGAATAACTCAAATATTCTAAATTTCCAATTGTTTTTCTAAGGGAAATAACTTCTTGATGAGGTCTTTTCAATAATAACACAACTTTTTTACAGAGATCAAAAAAGTTTTATGATTTAAAGAGATACATTTATGTTTAAATTTATACAGAATCTAAAACTTTGTAGCTATTATAGACACATCACATATATGATTTATGTACAATTTTATTTGCATTATTCTATTATGCTTGATGAATATTATAATTTAAAAACATACGTAAGAAGAGGTTTTTTTTTCTTAAAAACTAATAGCAGATAATGAAGAGGTTTGAGTCTCTCTCTCTGTCTTTCCCAGATATTTCTCCCTGTTTTCAACAAGTAACATGTGCCTTCAGTTCAGATTTCAGAAAGACTCATAATTAATTGACATATTATTTAGTAAAGCAATTTCTGTACTAAATAAATTTCACAGTGTCTATAATTAAGCAATTTTTCAAAATTATAAAACTATAAAGAAAAGGGAGAGTTTTAGTAGTGAAAGTTTGCCATTTTCCCAAAGAAAGTGATGGGCTGAATGGTATGGATTAATTATTCAAACAAGGTGAAATTTTCAAAGATCTATAATCCACATTGTTTTAACTTCCTAACAATGATTGACAGATCTCTATATACAATTATTGACCACTCTCTTAACTACCCCCTTTCAAATTTGGAATTCTTTGTATCTGGCATCATTCACTTGAGTCGTTCAATGGTATCTACATTATTTTTTTCATTTCATTTAACATTCCTCTTTTGAGATAATGCACATAATGACATACTACAGTTTTTTGTTGAGTGAGTCATAAGTAAAATGTCCATAGTGCTAAACTATGTCCCTTGACTCTAGCAGAGCTGTGAATCCCCTAACGTCTAATGGGAAAACATTTCAACCATTGCTCAGATTATATATAATTGTTCAACCATTGTCAGTGTAGCTGACTTCTGTAATGTGGACATTCATCGTACAAACCTACAGATTACTCAGATATATGATAGATCTAACATAGCTTTATAATAATATAGATGTAGATCTAATAAATAATGTATATATTAGATTTTATGTATACATAAAATCTAAGATTCATTAGCTCAAACTGTCTTCTCAGTTTAAACTGAAGACAAGGGTGGAGTGCAGTGGCTCATGCCTGTAATCCGAACACTCTGGGAAGCCGAAGCAGGTGGATCACCTGAGGTTGGGAATCCGAGACCAGCCTGGCCAACATGGTGAAACCCCATCTATATTAAAAATGCAAAAATTAGCTGGGTGTGATGGCTCATGCCTGTAATCCGAGCTACTCAGAAGGCTGAGGCATAAAGAATTGCTTGAAGCTGCGAGGCAAAGGTTGCAGTGAGCCATGATCACACCGCTGCACTCCAGCCTGAGAGACAGAAACTCTATCTAACAACAACAACAAAAAAAAAAAATTGAAGAAGATATCATAACTAACATCTAATGACTATTTGTAAAATAGTGTGTTAGGTTCTTTACATGTATCTCCTTAAAGAATCCTCACACAATGCCAAGTAGGTATGATTATACTCATTTTACATTGGTAGGAATGAAAGCTCCCAAGATTAATTAACTCAAGGCTAGTAAATATAAAAAGAGCATATAAACACAGATATTTCTGATTCAGAAGCCACGCTTTTTTTCCATTACTACCAACGTATAAAGAGAAAACTGAGATCCAGAGAAATTAATTACCCAAAAAGACTAGCAGTTTTATCACAGTAATTTAAATCGGTGTTTTTCTATTTGAATCTACTGTCTCCTGAAGGACCTATACTACCTAGAAAAACATTCCACGCAAAACATATTAGGAATACCAGTAGCATACTTCAGAGTAAAGTAGATAGTGTCATACATAAATTATATAAAATTTTTGCAAATTATTCCTAGAGTGTGATTCTAAAAACAGCTCTAAGTTCTCATAATCAATGTATAAACATATATATTTCATAATTATAAAGTAAATAGAAAATACTGCCAATATGTTCCTCAACATCTTGTATTCCTTTTTCTCATCTGTATAGATTTATTCTTTTGAAATAATAGTATCTCTGGCTACATTTAAATATGTCTGTCAACAGTATGCAGTTAATTAAAGCTTTCTATATCACTAGGCAGTGTTGGTTTTGAAGTTCATTTTAAAAGACCACTAAATGTGCATTCATAGAACAATCAATCTAATCAGTGATATTAATATTTTCCCTTCTTTCTTGCCTATACCTATATAAGTGATGAATTCAATTAACTTAATTAAATTCCTCTTTCCAAGCAAAACATTTTCTTGGAAAAGTGATCAATTTTTCTATATTTGCACAAACAATTCCCAAGTAAGAACTTGTGATGATACATTGAATAGAAAATAAAAATTCAAAGAAATTTTGTTTTCTTTTCAATTATTCCAACAGATTATTATTACTTTATCAGCTGTTTATGAAAATGTGGGGCTCTGTAAGAATGTACAATTTAATCAGTTAAAAGCCAACATCTATTTCATAGCTTCTACTTCTAGCCGTGATAGAGTAACCGGTACCCGATTTACTACCCTCTCCCACTCCACTCCCAAAATGACAACAAAAATGACAACATATACATACACAAAAATATTTTAAGGTACTGAACATGAGACAACAAGGGATGGTAATCCCTGAGAAGTGAGAAACAAATGAGGTGAACCTACAGCTGCCTCAGTTTATTCTTATTTTTTTTTCGTTAAGTTCTGGGGTACATGTGCACATCGTACAGGTTTGTTACATAGGCATACATATGCCATGGTGGTTTGCTTTGAGAAAATTTCCCACAGCCAGGAAAAACTCAGATGGAACCTGGTAGACTGAATGGAGAAGACACAAAGATGAGTGTCTGAAAAGACAAAAACAGCAAGAATTCACAGAACAGAGAATCAGGGAGAAGAAAGCTGCACATAAAATAAATTTCAGACAGCAGTAGATGTTCTCCCTTAAGTACTCAGCTGACCCTTGATTAACATATGTATGTTAGGAAACTATTCAAGACTGAGGAAAGAACCAATGGCAATGGTACATGGCCCTAACACAAATCCAGGAATGGTGCTTGTTACCACCAACTAACCTAGAAAACCTCAACATTCCCAGAGCACTGGCCAGAGTCCTCACAAGGGTCTTGCCTCAGTGGTGGGAAATAAGTCCTAGACTGAGCATGTTCTGGTACTGTCTAACTTCAAAGCAAGACCCAAAAGGATCAAACTGTCTCCAAATAACATTCTACAACAAAGCTCAAGAATATTGACACGAATTCAAAATATCTGCCAAAAAAGAAGAATTCATAATATTCACAATCTAATAAAAAGTATTAGAAATGCAAAGAAGCAAAAAAAAAAAAAAAAAAACACTGAAATTTTAAACTCTTTCTCTGCTTCTGATGTTTGTTATTTTAAAATGTATAAATCCTTTATTATTAGGAAAACAGAGCAATGAGAAATATAATCTGCATGGCTTTTAACACATTATGGGATTTTACTTAATGCTACACTTTCTGCTGTAGTAGCTCATTGACATAGTACAGTGTTCAGAGAAAAGAGCTATTGATATTTTTAAAGTATTTTCATTTGGAATCAAAATTTGGAAACAAGCAGTCTTACCATACTCCATAGTTAGGAGAAAAACCAATCAGTTGTAACCAATCCAGAACTGACAAAACATTAGATAGCACAGAGGACAAAAAGAAGCACCTCGGTACCTGGAAAGACAAGTCACTCAGGGAACTGGGAGCCTTAAGAGTAGAGAAAGGATTGGTGCAAAAAACAGAATGGCTGCAAACTCTCTTAGAGCCAACACCTCCTTCTTCACAACACAGAGTTATGCAAGTATCACTCCTGGATCTCACAGAGCACTGGAGGATGAAATAGACTAGCTGTAGACCAGAGTGGGCCAGGAAAGAAACTACGAAGGGGAGTTGGCACTCCTGCTTACGTTAAAGTCTACCTACTGCAGGGGCTATGTTAAAAGTCCACACGTTGCAACTTAAAGTAGGAAGAATTCTTTTTCAATTAAGCTTCTAGAAGTTGGAACATTAGAGAATTCAAATCTGGACAGACTGACCCAAGAAACTAAAAATATTAGCCTTTGGGATTTGGATGGGAGGAGAGGGAGTGACAAGGAAATAATCAGCTACACCCACAGTCAACTTCTCAGGCAACGAATCTTGTTGATCCATAAAGAGCTTCCAATTATTTTTTGCATTAGAGTGAAACGAAATAGCATTCAATGAACATTTTTTAGAATTTATTATAAAGACTTTATTTTTTAGACCACTTTTATGTTCACAGCAAAATGGAGAGGAAAGTACAGAGATTTTCCATATAACCCCCAGCCCTACACATGGGTAGTTTCCCTCATTATCAGTACCCCTCTCCATGGAGGTACAGTTATTATGATGGATGACCCTAACTTGACACATCACAATCATCCAGACCACATAGTTTATATTACGTTTGACTCGTGGTACCGCACATTGTATGGGTTTGGACAAAGGTACAATGACATGTTATCTGTGTCATATAGATTATTTTTTTTCCCATTTCGTATATACTATGCTTAGCAAAATAACGCAGAGACTGAAAACCAAATATAGCATGTCCTCACATATAAGTGGGAGCTAAATGATGACAACACATAGACACAAAGAAGGGAACAATAAACCCTGGGGTCTACTTTCACATGGAGGATGTCAGGAGGGAGAAGATCAGAAAAAATGACCATTGAGTACTAGGCTTAGTACCTGGGTGATGAAATAATCTGTGTAGCAAACCCCCGTGACACAAATTTACCTATATAACAAACCAGCACCTGTACCCCTGAATCTAAAGTAAAAGTGAAAATAAAGAGTTGAATTTTTTTTTTAACATGCAGTCTCACTCTGTCGCCCAAGCTGGAATGCAGTGGTGTGATCTCGGCTCACTGCAACCTCCGCCTCCTGGGTTCAAGCGGTTCTCCTGCCTCAGCCTCCTGAGTAGCAGGGATTGCAGGCGTCAGCCACCACACCTGGCTAATTTTGTATTTTCAGTAGAGATGGGGTTTCACCATGTTGGCCAAGCTGGTCTAGAACTCATGACCTCATGTGATCTGCCCACCTCAGTCTCCAAAAGTGCTGGCATTATGGCCATGAGCCACCGCACCAAGCCCATTTAAATTTTTTAAAAGACCTATACGAAGGTACACCATCATGAAATATCAGAAAAGTGGTGATACAACTTTCATTAGCTGGAAGCAAGTCTCATTTGAATGTTCATGGTCTTCTCAACAGAAACATAGAAAGATAAAAGAATGGAAAAATGCCTTCTACATTCTGACAGAAAATAATTTTCCAATCTAGAAATGTTTCCAGTCATGTAGAAAGGTAGAATAAAAAGATTTTCAGACATGTATAAGCTCAAAACTTTTCCTCCTGAAACCCTTTCTAGGGAAGCTTCTGTAACATATGCTTCACTAACACAAAAGAATAAACAAATCCAGGCAATAGGAGACTCAACTAAACAAAGAGCATTCTCAAGATAATGGATTTATTAAGAATGGAAATACTAAATGGAAGAAATAATAGAATGGAAGTCCCAGCTCAACAGAGAAAAAGTGATAAACAATCCCAGAGAGTTGTGGGTACAGAACGAAGCTTAAAGATGGTTCAGTGGGAGTGGAGGGAGTTCCTGAGTAACTCCACAGAAGAGAACCACGGAGGATCTGAGACAGTTTCTTTCCACAGCATAACCTGGACCTTCCCCACAAGTACACTGCCTGATGTGTCTGACTACCCTGAGAAAGGCTTTATAGTTCTACTACAGTGTTTGGTGAAACACTAACAATAAGTAACTGAAAAACTTAGCAAACAACAAAACGAAAATGAGTAAATCCCTAGAAACAAAAATAGTTGAATAAGAAATAATAATCACAATACTCATCACTCAGTTCTGAGCAAAATTTAAACAGTCATACGATATGCATACTTGGTATTCCTATAATCAAAAATCACAGCTATATTGGAAGGATGGGGAGTGGAAAATATATGCTGTGATGGTATAGTTATCCTGCTAAATCATTACATTCCACAGTAGGAAGCCAATGAATACTCCCTAAAATTGAGAAACTGACTATAGAGAATAAAAACAGGGGGAAAAAACCCGAAAGGTTTCAAAGTGTTTATTTCAGAAAAGTACATCATGGAAAGGCTGACAAGGTGAAGGCAGGGGCCAGCTTGTTTTTGTTATTGTTGTTTTACTTGTTCTTGTTTTCTTGTAAGCTTTCTAATAATAGCTGACTTTCTGAACTATGTACAAGCATTATTTTGGCAAGAACATTTTTTTAAAAACAGGTAATTTCTTCTCAAGAAATCATCTTGACTATAGCTGCTACAGCTATTTACATACTGTAAACCTTTTTTTCCAGCAAATGAAACATTTAAACATTATTAGTATGTAATATAGTCATTCTTTTAGCATTTTTAACTTTCTACGCCACATAGGCTTAGAATAAGATCACATAAATTCTAATCTGTGGCAAGAAAATATAGGTCAGGTTGTAGTGTTTCACTTTTATTTTATTGTCATAGAGAAAATTTTCTCACATGATACTTGAGGAATGGGAAGCAGGAAATATTTCTTCTTAGTTCATTTTTATAACCTCCCAAATCCATAGACCTATAAATATCTAGATTTAGACCAGTTTAGTAAAAAAAAAAAGTTCTATTTTTATATTTGTGAAATACACAAGTATATTCTAAACTAACCAAAAATAAAACATTAAATTTAATAAAGTAAAGGGTTTTGCTTGCTCTTTACTGAAAATGAATGCCACCAGGTGAATATTGCCCCCAATTTTTCCTATCCCTTATTCCCTGAGCCTATTCCAAAATTTCAGTATAATGAAACTAACACAATATAAAGTCCTCTCAGTGGCCCAACTCACTCTAGAGACATTCCACAAGTATCCTAAAAAGATGTTGGATAAGATGGAGAAGAAAGTGTTATTGGGAAGAAGATATTTGCTTTCATTTATTTATAAAAGCTTTCCAAAAAGAAAAAGAAGTCCCACTCAAGCATAAATTATCTTCAATTCGTTTTAATGTTACTTACTAAAAGCCATGTCATAAAAATACCAAATTCACTTTCTTTTATTATTTGTTTTAAAAAACAAATCTTTCATTTTGTTTTTCTACTATTTAAATTATATTAGACATATACAACATGAATAGACAGATAATAGCTGAATAATAGGCATTACAAATGCCTCAATTTTTCACACTTCAGGAAAATTATGTCTTTCATAAGAAAATTCTGCAGGAGAATTAATAATACTTCCAGTTCTTCAGGTAGGCTTTAAAAAATCTTATCACATATTTCAAAGCCAACATGCATGTATTTAATATTTACTTATCAACTACTATCCACATGCCAGTACAACATTAGATTTTTGAAAAAAATCAACAAAGGCCCCCATCTTCACCTTCCCTTCCTACATCTTAGTATCCCCTTCCAGCAAGCCTAATGGTCAAGGAAAATAGGGTTCAAGTTCCTGGCTCTGCCACTTTCTAGCTTTGTAATCACCAACGGGTTCCTTAACTTCTCTATGCCTATTTCTCCAGCTGTACAATGGGGATAATATTATGCTTTCTCACTGGGCATGTAAAGTACTTAAAAGAATGCTAATAAAGAGTAATGTTATCTGCATGTTCTACTAAGCAGCTAAAGATCCATGAATAGATTTCAACTTGACATGCACAAAAAATATCATGTCTAACTTGAGCATCTTTGGTATTTTTTATTAATCAAAGATATTAATGAAAAATAAATGAATTTTTTATGAATGCTGAAGATGCTCAAATTAGACACTGCAATTTTAGGCAAGCAGGGAAAATAAACTCACAAAAGTGAAGCTGAGATTTTTACAAGTTTTGGAGGGTTGGTTAGAATGATAGAGGGCAAGTTGTGTGAGCTGCCTTATCAAAGTCAAGTTCCCAGTTTCTTGAGTTCTGGCCACCACCTTAGTGCCTCCACAAACACCCAAGATACAGCACCATTGACTAGGCTTGGTTCATACACTTAGTCCTCGAATTATTCTCTCACCACCACTCCATTTACATTTCAGTGATGTAACAGACCAGGACACAGATGTATCTGTCTCCTGTAACAGCTTATCCAAATTAAATGAAGTAGAACAAATAGAGTTCAATAAAGGTTTGAAAACCACAAAATACAGAAGATGATATGGATTAGATAGAAATATAAAATGCAATTATACAGGATTATAAACTACAGAGATTTACATAGGGAAAAAGTCTTCATAAAAATGCTGAGATAACAATTATAGAAGTTATAACTGGTCAAAAAATAGGTGGATATCATGTGGTGTGTAGAGGTGGGGTGAGATGTCTTTAGAAGCTGTTATTCATTCCAGACAGAGGAACTGTCAAGAGGCAGCCAGAGGTAGAAGACCTGAGGCAGAAAAATTAAAACTTCTCTCAACAGTCCAGATGAGAAAGACAGGTACATTAAAAAGGAGAGTAAGAATTAAAATGGAGTCACAAAAACAACTATTTGAGCCATCTATGAACTGGATCAATGAGACCTATAGCAAACAAAGCTTAAAAAAGAATTTAATAATCCAGTCTTGGGTGGCTGGTTGTGTGTCGGTGCCATATCTAAAAACAGAAAATACCAGAGGATAAATAGTTTTAAAGAGATGCCAAAATTAACTTTGGACACTGTGGATTGAAATGTCTGTTGAACATAAAAAGACACACAGTTGAAAGCAGTCTGTATAGTTTTAGAGCTCTGCATGGAGAAGCAAGACAAATATCATGATTTAGAAATCATCAACATATAATTACAGTTATTGAAGTTTAAATGAAGTAAACTAGAAAGAGGTAAGAAATGAAAAGAGCAAAGCACCAAGGAAGAATCCTTGATAAAACATAATTTTTAGGACTGAATAAAAGAAGGAAAGCCTGTAAAAGAGAACTAAGATGGATAGGACATAAACTAAAGAAGAATGGTATCACAGGAGTCAAAAAAAGGAAGTTTCAAGAAAGAGGAAGAAAATCAGAAAAATAATGTTCGTTGGATCTGGCATGAAAAAGATCATCTGAAATTTTAAGAAGAGTGTTAAGTGGAGCCATGGGGCCGACAAAAGAATACACAAAATAGAAGAGTAAATAAGAGGCAGGAAGGAAAACTTCAGGTTAAAAATGGGATAAAATCATGGAAATATACAGGGAACTGAAGGTCTTGATGATATGTAAAAATGAATCAGTTTAGTGTTAGTAAGGAAGTGTGAAGACTGAAAGGACAAGTTAGAGTTAGATGGTGGAATGTTGTCACATAAGTTTCCAGAAGTAAAGCAATCTTGGTCATGCTCAGGTCCAGCCTAACAAGAGGGTGCTGGGCAGAATTGGACATAAAAGTCACCAAAGTAAAGGAACTATAAAGGCAAGGTCTGGAACAAGTTATTCACTGGGCAAAAAATGTGAAAACAATGATACCAGTATCTGGGATTAAAAAAAAATGAATAAAAGCTTCCACCCAAACCCTCCAAGATTGTGGAGGAATCACCAAAGTTTGAAAAAAACAGTGACAAGAAAAAAGCGAAGGCTGTAATAAATAACATGCGCCTCAAATAAAGGGAAATGTAATGGTGTATAATTTGTAATAAGAGGGGCAACACATTTCCAAGCCTGTGATAAATGGGGAACAGTATGAAAATGAGCAGCTTTTAGTGAAAAGATTCTAATGTTCCAGCTTGGTTCCTATTCAAATAAACAAATGGATGAACTCTCTTTGAAAAAACTGAAGGTGCTGGAAAATTTATTTGTAAGGGTGCATGCATTCCAGGAGGCTTAGAAGAAAAAGGATTAGCAGAGAGGGGCATCCCTGGACCATTAAATCAACAGAGTATGAGGATGAGACAGAAAGAGTACAGATGAATGAACATATTCTCAGAAAATTATATTGTCAAACATTGCAGTAACTAGAAATACTGTTGTCAAAAGAAAATTCCTGTCAACTTTTACATCAGATTTTATTTTAATAGTAAATATATAAGCTTTGGTAGACAAAAAACCTTGGGACTCAGGCGGAAGTTAATTAGCTTAAAGATTCCAAATAGAATTTGGGTTAAATTTTACCAAAGTACAAATATGATTCATGATTTATCACCCAGTCTAATATTCAGGAGACTTTGCTCAGGATTCCAAGCAAAACGTTTTGTTTGTTAGTTTGTTTGGGGGTGGGGTTTGCAAGATGAACTCTGGATGAAGAGGGTGCTTCCAACAGGTATGGGCCCCATGAAGAAGAGTCAGCACACATGTATTCTACTCAGAGTAAGGACCATTCCCAAGCACAAGAGGTTTATCATTCAGTATTTGCCAAGCATTTATTATTTCCAATATAAGTACAATAAGATGTAGAAGAGACTTGGAGTCTAGTTGGGAAAACCGGAGATATTTAAAAAATGACAACTCAAGGGCGTAGTTATAAAAATGAAATAAAATAATAAGCACAAAAACTTAGACTAGGAAGAAAACTGAATAGGAAAGAAGGAGCAAGAGGAACATCAGAAAGTTAAGAATTAGCAATTACCTTGAGATGCTATGCAACCCTGTTCTGTGTCAAACACTTTACACAAATTATGAGAGGATGGGACTTGACTTACACATCAAATAACAGGTAGTGAGTAAATAGACTGTGAAGAGAGGTAAAGAAATGTTTCCTTCACAGGTTTTCTATGCACATATTTAATTTATATTTTGATTATTGGACCACACACATTTATCTAAACAACTAATATTAATGAATTCTCTTTGTCATTCCACTCAGTCGATAATCCAATTGCCCAGATGAATGGAATTGATGGGTCAATTTAGTGGAAATAACTGAACTATTTATTACAACCAAGAGGAAGCTAACTAATTAAAAAAAAAAGAGAGAGATCACAAAGTGAATTTGATGACTCACAAATAACAGAGCAAGAAAGGGAATGAGATTATTTTAGAGTGTTTTTTTTCTTTTAATGAAAAAGAAAAGGTTATTCACTCATTCATCCAATAGGTTTATCAGTGTAATTCCTTGGACGTAGTCTCAGTAATTCATAAACTACTACTATACATAGAAAATGGAATAGCTTATCTAGAAGTACAGGATTTAAGATTTTAGATACACTCATACTTTCGAGTACTTTAGTTTTTATAGCCCATCAATAATATTTTATAGAGACAATAAATATAAATGAAACTTTTTATATTAAATACACATAAATCTCAACTCTACTGATTTCTTAATTATATAATTAGCAGGCCGAGCATGGTGGCTCTTGCCTGTAATCCCAGAACTTTGGTAGGTCAAAGTGGTAGATCGCTTGAGCTCCTTGAGCTCAGGAGTTTGAGAACAGCCTGCACAACATGGCAAAACTCCCTCACTATAAAAAAAATTCAAAAAATTATCCGGGCCCTTTAGATCCAAGATGGCTGATGATTAGCAGCTCGGGCACGTACCTCCCAGTGAAAGCGCAAAGAACGAGAGGACGCCACACTTTCAGACGAATATTAGTTGCTCACGGACCAGGAGATTGCCAGTGGAAGAGCTCTACGGGTCGCCAGGGCGACTCTTGTGGCCGGCGTGGCGGTTTTGCTGGTGCCTTAGCACGCCAGTTCTTGGTGCAGAGTCCGGAGATTCCCGGGCAGAAAAGCACCATCAATTTTAACACCGCTGTTTTGGCCGGCTCAGTGGATTGCTCAGATTTCGGCGCAGGGAATCAACAAGTTGGACGTCAGAGACCCAGTTAGAAAGTCGGTAATTATAAAGACGACAGACGGACAAATATATAATGAAGGGAAGAAACCAGCGTAAAAAGGTAGAGAATACTCAAAATCAGAATGCCTCTCCCTCTACAGGGGATTGCAATTCCTCATCAGTAACGGAACAACGCTTAATAGATTGCGAGTGTGTTCCAATAACAGAAGCAGGTTTCAAAACGTGGGTGATAAGAAACTTCTGTGAATTAAAAGAACTTGTTCTAACCCAATGCAAAGAAACTAAGAACCTTGAGAAAAGGTTTGACGAAATGTTAACAAGAATGGACAATTTAGAGAAGAATATAAGTGAATTGATGGAGCTGAAAAACACAACACGAGAACTTCGTGAAGCATGCACAAGTTTAAACAGTCGAATTGATCAAGCAGAAGGAAGGATATCAGAAGTCGAGGACCAGCTCAGTGAAATGAAACGAGAAGACAAGAATGCAGAAAAAAGGATGAAAAGGAATGAGCAAAGTCTCCAGGAAATATGGGACTATGTGAAAAGACCTAATTTACGTTTGATAGGTGTACCTGAATGTGATGAAGAGAATGAATCCAAGTTGGAAAATACTCTTCAGGATATCATTCAGGAAAATTTTCCCAACCTGGCCAGGCAGGGTAATATTCAACTCCAGGTAATACAGAGAACACCACAAAGATATTCTTCAAGAAGACCAACCCCAAGGCACATAATCGCCAGATTTATTAGGGTTGAAATGAAGGAGAAAATACTAAGGGCAGCCAGAGAGAAAGGTCAGGTTACCCATAAAGGGAAACCTATCAGACTTACAGCAGATCTCTCAGCAGAAACCCTACAAGCCAGAAAAGAGTGGGGACCAATATTTAACATCCTTAATGAAAAGAACTTTCAACCCAGAATTTCCTATCCAGCCAAACTAAGCTTTATGAGCGAAGGAAAAATTAAATCTTTTGCGAACAAACAAGTACTTAGAGAGTTCACCACCGCCAGGCCTGCTTTACAAGAGCTTCTGAAAGAAGCACTATACATATAAAGGAACAACCAATATCAGCCTTTCCAAAAATAAATCAAAAAGCAAAGAACTTTAACACAATAAAAAATTTACATCAACTAATGGGCAAAACAGCCAGCTAGCATCAAACGCCGGTATTAAACTTATATATATTTTAATTGGATAAAAAGCCAAAACCCATCAGTATGCTGCATCCGGGCCCATCTTACATGCAACGATACACAAAGACTCAGAGAGAAGGAGGAAGATTTACCAATCAAACAGAGAGTAAAAATAAACTAATAAACAAAAAGCAGGAGATGCAATTCTCGCCTCTGATAAGGTAGACTTTAAAGCAACAAAGATCAAAAGAGGCGAGGAATGACATTACATAATGGCAAAAGGATCAATGCAACAAGAAGAGCTAACGATTCTATAGATCAACGAGATAGAAAATTAACAAGGATATTCAGAACTTGAACTCAGACCTGGAACAAGTAAATTTAATAAACATTTATAGAACTCTCCACTTCAAATACACAAAACATACATTACCACCTCACACCTATTCCAAAGGTGACTATATAATTGGAAGTAAATCACTCCTCAGTAATCCCATAGCATTTCATAGGTTTAAATTAAATATTGGTTGGCTGTTTGTTATCTTCTTCCCTTATTCCTTCCTGACTACATCATTAAGCATAATTATCAGTATAAAAGAGGTTTTCAATACCCATTACTAAATTGCATTCTAGCCTGGGCAAGAAAGCAATACTCCCATTCTCTCTCCCTCTTTCTTTTCCTTCTCCCTCCTCCCCATTCTCTCTCTCTCTTTCTCTTCCTTTTTCCTCAAAAAAAAAACAAAAACAAAACAAACAAACAAAAAAAAACAGAATGTCCCCTTTAAAATGAAATCCTAATAAAAAAAAAAAAAAGAAAAAAAATTTAAGTTTAATGATAAGATATAGTAATAAATAGCCTCATAAGCCCTTATATTAAAATAATCAAGGACCTGCAAGCCAGATATCAGACAAATACAACTTCCTATTTTACAGACAGTAACTCAACTATAGGTCCTGACAGCACATGGGGTCTCCAAGCAGAGTCACATTCAGAAAAAGTAGAGTCCAACTGCCAAACAGTTTAAAAAAAAACACATTTACTTATTTATAGGAGACTCCTAAGTTTCTAATTTCATTAGAAATTAGAAGTTTGCAAATAAACTTCAGAAATTTCAGTGATTTGTGTGTGTGCACACACATGGGTTGAGTATAGCAGCACACTTTGTTACCATTCAAAAGTGGCAAACCTCAAATAAATAGAATATGGATGAAGTCTTACTTCCATTTTTCCTTCCTTCCTTGCCACAGGAACACAGTCTACTCATTAGAGCTCCCATATCTAGGTATGATGTTCACAGGCCAGGCAAATTAAAGAGGAGGAATGTTAATGTTAACAGCCAGTATATTTAAAGTTTATGAGCATGGGATGAGAACACCTGCACTCAACTTATTATTCCACTAATTCCTTACCACTTACCTTCTTTGTCTCAATTTCGTCATCTTTAAAAAAAAAAAAAAAAAAAAAAAAAATTATCCGGGCAAAGTGGCAAGTGCATGTGGTCCCAGCTATTCAGGAGGCTGAGACAGCAGTATCACTTGAGCTGGAGAGGCAGAGATTGCAGTGAGCTGAGATTCTGCCACTGCACTCCAGCCTGGGTAATAGAGCGAGACTCTGTCTCAAAATAAAGAAATTAATTAATTAATTAATATATACAATTAGCAGATTAATCAAGCCCTTCACTTCTTTTCTTACTACTAAATTTCCCATTTGTTGTTTTATTTAAAAATCTCATGAGGTTTTTAAACTCTTGATTTAAAGTTATAAAACTATCAGTAATAGTATTAAGATTTCAATCATTTTGGGGCAAATTTGTTGATACTAGTCAATTGATAATCTAGACATCTCCTGCTGCTAGAAGAGTAAGAACTCTTATATGCATTATTATTCTTTTCTGTTATGATTAATAAGAGTACCTGATTTATCATTGAGTCACTTTCTTTTTATGCTATTGGAAAAGCCAATATCCAACCACCTTTTCTACTATGAAGCATGAGTTTTCAGGAAGACAAGTAGAAAAAAAGAGTGAGAGGCAAATAATTTAGAGGCTACTAAAATTAAAATTGAGGGGATTTTAAAAAAAAACCCTAAGTGGTACAATTTACAATCTCTTTCACCATATCTTACCATTACAAACTTTATATTCTTCGTGTTCCTACCCTGAGCTCCAATTTTATTGATAAAATGTGTCTACTGAATAATAATCACAATATTTAATAAGTGCTCACAGGAGAACAGAACTCTGGTTGTCTACAAGTATGAGAGAAAAAATATTTGACTTGAGGCTTGACTCTCTAAAACTCAATTAACATAATATTGTTCAAATGGACTTCTGAGTTTATGGAACATGAACAGCAATAAACTTCTGCTATGAAGATTCTACTTCCCTCTTAGCAACTTAATGAAACATAGAAAATATTCTAAACATAGAAAAAATTTGAATAAAATTTTAACAAGAACTGGCACTTCATACACTTAGTGTGTTTTCAAAAATATTTTTTCTAAATCATAAAAATCAAATAAGAACATACTGATGACTTCTAAAGACTAAGAACATATCATTTAGCAGTAATTATTACCAAGAACTGAGCTAAGGAATTTTCATAAATTATCTATTGCCTACCAACGGCAGTAAAATTATTAGCCTAATTTTGTAGATGAGAGCACTGATCACTCGAAAGATTACATAATTGCTCAACACCACATAGTTACTAAATGCTGGAAGAGGGACCAAACTCATCAGAAAGAACTGGTTAAGATTTTAAGCTCTCAACAGCTATACCATACTAATATTAAAAAAGCATATGACCTTTACCTTATATTATTTAATTGCTGCCATAATAGTGCCACAATTCAAAGTATTATCATTTATTAACATTCCATATCATCATTCAGATGCTATGTATCATGTCTTAATTTCAGAGTCCTAATTTAGATATAAGGCTATAAGATTTAGCTTTGTAGGCTTTGATTATAATAATTTATAGACACATATGTTACATAAGTACTCAATTGAAAAAAATTTATCTTCCATTTAAACTTAATATTCTGTTTTAATGAAAAGAAGTATCAAAAATAACCCATATAATATGTAACATAAAGTCTTTGCTATTTGCTTTTAGAATTAAATTGACTACCCAATGGCCTGGCTAGGGGTAACATAATGAAAAGTAAAATAAAATTCCTCGGCCGGGCACGGTGGCTCAAGCCTGTAATCCCAGCACTTTGGGAGGCCGAGGCGGGTGGATCACGAGCTCAAGAGATCGAGACCATCCTGGTCAACATGGTGAAACCCCGTCTCTACTAATACAAAAAATTAGCTGGGCATGGTGGTGCGTGCCTGTAATCCCAGCTACTCAGGAGGCTGAGGCAGGAGAATTGCCTGAACCCAGGAGGCGGAGGTTGCGGTGAGCCGAGATCGTGCCATTGCACTCCAGCCTGGGTAACAAGAGCGAAACTCCGTCTCAAAAAAAAAAAAAAAAAAAAAAAAAAAAAAAAAAAAAAAAAAAATAAAAAAAAAATAAAAATAAAAAAAAAAAAAAAATAAAATTCCTCTGCAAAAAGACAGTTCAAATTATCCTGCTTATATACTGACATGCTCCACTGCTCCCAAATATCTAATTAATTCTAGAGAAAAATTCATTCATCTTTTCAAAAATGGTAGAGCTCTCTGGCTCAATGCCTGCCTGGTTCTTGCCTTGATAAGATAGTGTGGAAAATTACTATCATCATAATCAATACTTTAAAAAATCTTTTCTATCAGCTGAGGCAAGGTAAGGGGCAAATTGCCTTTTATTAACCGCAACTGCTATTTCAAGAGGGAGCGGCTTTTGAGTATCTCAAATCTTGCAGTTCACCTTTTGCAGGTTATTTGCAGATGGTATAATAGCATTGGTAGTAATGAACATTTGATTTGTAATATTTAACAGAAAAATAATATTCTGTAGCACTGGGTGTGGATTAAGTAGATGAAAAAAAAAAACACAGGAAAACAAATGTTTAAAACAAACGCTGCTGCCTTAATGCCCTGGGTACAGTACACCACAAATGTGATGATTTACTTAAAATAATAAAAACCTGAATATTAGCAATTTATATCATTAGTTTCTCCAAGAGGGCAATGTCGAAGCATGATTTATTAAGCTGTTCCCTTTATTTTCCTTACTAGCACATAGCAAAACAAAGATTTTATTAGCAAAACAAAAACTTCATCTTATTGCAAACATTCTGTTGAGATTTTTTAAAAGTAGTCACTTTTATTGTTATTCTTAATATACAAGCTGTGTAAATTTTCTTGTTTGCCTTTGTTTTGCCAATGATATAAATATACAATGATACAACAGTATACCCAGAAAGTAAAGAGAACTAATATAGTGCTCTCTAGTCAACCATGTTAGAAACTTATATTTTATAATGATTTATAGAAATTGTATAGTTATGGGCAGCAATTAATTTTTACCAAGGAACAATTACTAACTGTAGAGGAACAAAATCATATTTCTAGGGTACAACATGGAAGTATGCATTAAACATCATAAAATATAAATACTCATACTCTTATTCCTCAACACGGTAATATCATAGTTAAGAATTTGTTTTCGTAAAATAATCAGTGAGGCCCCAAAAAAAGCCTGTAAGTATTTAAAGACAAGAATACAAAATATCAACATGAAAGCAACCTAAATATATAAGAACACCTAATTAATATATTAATAAAGCATGATATATTCATATTATGGAATGTTATACTATCAAAAGTAATCTTGTTTGGAAATTTATTTAGAAATACATTTCACAAAACAACAGATTTAAGTATTTAAATCTGTTTAAGTACTTAAGCAATTACTTAACAATCTGTTAAGTGAAAAATCAGTTGACGTAACTGTATCTTCTATGGTATAACTTCACTTGTGTAAACATAATCCTTAAAGTTACTATATATATTACAAAGTGTGTGTGTGAATAGTCAAAGTATTTTACATGTTCTTCTTTTAACAATTCTATACATTAAAATTTACCAACTATATATTTTTAAATGTTCTCAAAAGAGTTTAACATAGTATTTGTAATCTAGCTGTACTGGCATTAAATGTTAAAAATGTATTTTTAAAATAAAATAAAATTATTTGAATATTTTATTAGCAAATAAATTTTCTAAGTTTAAGCATAACATTTTTCTTCATTTTTCTGTTCTGAAACTCTCTCATTTTTCCAATCTGAAACTCTCTCTCTCTGAAACCAGTCTCTCTGAGACCAGCCCCTTAATCATCAATCTAATAAGCTGCTCCCTTTCTTACAAAAGTATACAATATGAGTATGTGTATCTGTGATTATTCATTAACTCTGATGAAATGTGACTACTATTCCACATTCTTGATATTTGTGGTTCTCTGTAGGTGTTCTGAATACACTGAATTGTCCCTTTCATTCATTCTGTCAGTTATTGAACACACAGTCTATCATACTCATCCCATTTCATTAAGAGTTTTTAAATTTACACATATAGATTTCTAAATCAATTTTTACCAAGCATCACCTAAAATGTACTCCTACAAACCTTCTAAATGCTATTTTTTAAACAAAATGACTCTGACTTTCCTCTTGCTTTCTTTATTCTGACACCAGAGAACACATTTTTGTGGCCATTGTTATTTTAAAAATAGTGTGTAGAGTACAATATACATTATTCAGGTTTTAGTTGCATAAAAGCGAAGACTTTGCCACTACACAGTATATCCCTGCAACAAAACTGCACTTGTATCCCTTTAATTTATATGAATAAAAAAATAAATAAAAAGTAAAAATACTGTGGCCCTCTAGTCTTTGGGAAATCACTAAAATGTTAAGGCAGATATTGAAAGGAATAAACCTAAGTATACTGCTACTTGTTAATCTTTACTTTTTCCATACTTGACCAAGTATAGCTCCTCTTCACATAAGGCATTTAAAATATGACAAATAAGCAAAAATACAAAAGATTAAGGGGAAAAAAGAACCATATAGAACCAAATCTCACATCTGCCTCAAGTGATCAACAGATGCCAGCCACTAATAGATAGTATTTGTTAATAAGCAGAACAGATTCAAATTATGAGGTAGCTTGCTTTAAAGAAGAGAAATAGTATAATGGTCACTGCAATGGAGGCCAGGTTTCAGATGAGAGCCCCAAGCCCGCACTCTTCCTCCAGATCTTTGCTTTCCTGTTCCCTCCCAAACCCTGGCACTATCCTCATTCTTTTCTTCACTGTCCTTCTAGATAATGTAGGACATGTTCCTCCAGGTGAAAATAACTTTTTGGTGAAGAGGTTTGGGGTGGGCAAGGGCTCCATCACTCACAAATCCTGATGGTTAATCTACTTTAACATTTTCAATGAAAAAAGATCCTGTTTCTAAATTGATATTTTCATGTTACTTCACAGTAACATAAAGTTCACCTCAACCACATCTTATAGGTATAATCTCTTATTTATTGATATGGTTGCGATGTTACACCCCCTCCAAATCTCATGTTGAAAAGAGATCCCAGGCCGCATGCAGTGGCTTATGCCTGTAATCCCAGGACTTTGGGAGGATGAGGCAGGTGGATCACTTGAGGCCAGGAGTTCAAGACTAGCTTGGGCAACATGGCGAAACTCTGTCCCTACAAAAAGATAGAAAAATTAGCCAGACATAGTGGCATGCACCTGTACTCCCAGGTTCTCAGGAGGCTGAAGCATGAGAATCTCACACACACACACACACACACACACACACAAGGAGATCCCCAGTGTTGAAGGTGGGGGTAAGGGAGGTGTTTGGGTCATGAGGGCAGATCCCTTATGAATGACGTGGTGCAGTCCTCACTACAATGAGTGTGTTCTCACTCTGAATTCACAAGAAAGTTGGTTGTTCCAAGAAGCCTGGCACCTCCTTTCTCTCTTGCTCCCTCTCTTGCCATGTGACATGCAAGCTCCTCCTTTACAACTTCCACAATAAGTGGAAGCTTTCTGAGGCCCTCACCAGAAAAAGATGACAGTGCCATGCTTGTACAGCCTGAAGAACCGTGAGCCAAAATTAATCTCTTTATAAATTACCCAGCCTCAGGTATTCCTTTATAGCAATGCAAACAGACTAACACAGTTATCATATACCACCCCAGCATCAAAAACACCAAGACTTCCTCAACACCTATATGATAAAATGATGTCTTTTAAAAGAAGACTGCATTCTGAAGACTCATTAATCAACGTATTACAGGGCAATGTGGAGTGACCTGCAATATTCCAAGAATGCAAAGCTCCACTGTTCTCATAGTACCTTCCTTTGTACCACATTCGAACTTGCATAATGTGATTTCATACGTCTTATCTATCCAGTACAATATAAGGTCAAGGGTACCGTAAGTGTGGGATCATATCCTTCAAGTACTTCTCTCACATTATCCCACCTCACATGGTAGCAGGATTAAGTTAAATTTGAAAACAATTTGGGATGCATAGAGGAGCTGTCCCCTAGCTTCATTCTAAAAGTTTACTAGAATGAGATATTACATGAAATATACTGTAGGAAAAATGGAATCAGCAAGTCAGAGCAAACAATAATAAAAATTTTAATTAGTGTTTTTAGGCATACATTTAATTATATGTTTCTGTAAGTAACTAGATTATCTTTCCCATCTTCGATGTGGCAGTAAAGCTTCACATGTAAAGAAATGTATTACAAGCTTCTTTCTGGTACTCAAAGAAGAGAGAAGGAGGGAAGTAAATCAAAAGTGCTTTTCATGCCTATGTTTGTTGCAGCACAAGAAGCAACCCATGTCCCTCAACAGACAAATGAATAAAGAAAATGTGGTACATATACACAATGGTGTACTATTCAGCCATAAAAAAATAATGAGATTCTGTCATTTGCAACAACATAGATGGAACTGGAGGTCATCATGTTAAATAAAATAAGACATGACATGTTCTCACTTATTTATGGGATCCAAAAATCAAAACAATTGAACTCATAAAGACAGAAAGTAGAAGAATGGTTACCAGAGGCTGGGAGGACAGTGTGTAAGTGGTGGGGGAGGACGTGGGGATGGTTAATGGGTATCAAAAATAAAAAAGATATGTGTATATATATACACACACACATATATATAAAATCATCACTCTTTCTAACTGTATATATATATTTATATTTATAGGACATATATTAATGTATAACTGTCTAACTATATATAAATATATTTAATATAAAAATATTTTAAATATATAAATATGTAGAAGTAAACATATTAAATATATAGCTATATTTGTCTATAATTAGAAAGTTATATATTAATATATGTGCTATCAAGTTATATATTAATATATATGTGCTATATGCACATATATATTAGTATATGTGCAATCTGACTTTGTACACAGAATAATAATAGAAATATACATGTTTTGGAATGACATATCTTCTATTCGAAGTCTTAGAACATGTTGTTTAGGTACAGGTCACAGATGTATTTCACATACTTTTTATGCTTCAAGAAAATCACTCTTTATTCATACCAACACTGCAAAACTAAACAGACCCTAAACTATTATAAGCAGTGTTTCTCAATAAGGAAAAGAAAAAGATTTTTACAGAGAACCAAAACATACACAAGAATTCAATACCATTCATCTCAATTCTGTATTACTACCACTACCTATCTGAGTATGAGATGGAGTTGATCATTTACAACATCTCCACATGTCCCTTGGAAAATGGCACTGCTGGCTGTCAAGCAGATTGATGGTTTTCACTGAGCAGTTCCCTATGTAAATTTCAGAATTCACTTTAACAGTCATTTGAACCATCACAGTATGAATTATGGACTGAAGCACATTCTACTTTGCTATTTCCACAGGAAAGCTCCTTGTGAATATTAAATTAGATGTGGGAAAGACATTTTCAAGTCAAATATCTTAAACTTCAAAACCTAGGCTTAGAACAAGCATTAAAAACTATTTTGCTTCTAAGGGTGATAAAGTTTTTAATTTAAATGAGTCCTTATTTTTATTATAATAACACACATAATATATATGTGGTACCCTATGTATTTATAGCTGTGACTTATTTCTTTTTCTTTTGGCAATATCTTCCTTATATTACAGATTAAAATTCTTGGAGTCTTTGTATAGACTACTTGTGTTAAATAACGCAGGAGGATCCAAAATGAAAGACATAGCTTTACCACTAGAAATTTATGTTACACCTTCAAAAATACAAGCATAAATATAAAACAAAATAATGGCACAGAATATATGGAGTAATCAGAGTGATTTCAAAATGTCATTAATAACTCTGGTATTGCATCCAATTTAGAGTCTAGTGATGAAAGGGGGGTGACATGATACCAGCCTCAGATCATGGTATGACACAAGCAAAGTCACTGAAGCAGATATCAGCTTGTGAAAAGAGGGATGATTTCTGTGAATAAATACACAGATTAAATTTCAAAAAGCATTTTAGGAAGAAAAGTCAATAAAGAGCTTTGAATGTTGAGCTGAGCAGTTTAAATTTCAAATAAATAGCATTAATGACACACCATAGGTTTTTAAATGTGAACATGATATGGTAAAATCATGTTTAAGAAGACTGATGAAAATACATGGGTTGACTGAGGCTCAAGTTAGGTACTGAAGATTATTGGAGATAGGGTGCATAAAACAGATCTGGAATAATTAAGCATGCTGGCAAGTGCTGCAGTAATTGAAGTAAGATAGGATGAAATTGTACCAAGAAAGAATAGGTGGAGCTTACTCAATATCTATTTAAGGAAGCAATTTGAAAAAACAGTATAAAACTACTGTAAATTTTTGAAATGGAGACTTGAAATTATATTGATATTAATGATTTAATTGATATTAATGAAGTAATGATATTAATTCACTATAATTGAAATACTTATGATATTAATGTTGACAGATAAATTAAAAAGCTGCACTACTTTGAGTTTATTCATATAATATCCATTACTTAGCAACCAGAAGTTGGCTACAGTAGTCATGTGCTTTATATATATTTCTATCTATGTATATATAAAGTTATCCCTTGGTATTTAGAGGACACTGGTTCTAGGACCCCTGGGGATACTAAAACCCACAAATGCTCAAATCTCTGATATAAAATGACATAGTGTTTGCATATAACTTAATCATACACTCCTATCAAGTATAAATCTAGATTACTTATAATACCTAGTACAATGCAAATGCTATGTAAATAGTTGTAATACTGTACTGGCTTTCTATTTGTATTTTTTGTAGCAGTTTTTTTATATTTATTTTTATTTCAATAGTTTTTGGGGTACAGGTAGTTTCTAGTTATGTGGATAAGTGCTTTAGTGGTGATTTCTGACATTTTAGTGCACCCATCACCTGGGTAGTGAACACTATACACAATATATAGTCTCTTATCCCTCACTGTCCCTTCCAGTCTTCCCCCTTGAGTCCCCAAAGTCCATTGTATCATTCTCATGCCTTTGCATCCTCATAGCTTAGCTTTCACTTAAAAGTGAGAACATATGATGTTTGGTTTTACATTCCTGAGTTATTTCACTTAGAATAATGGCTGCCAGCTCCAACTAAGTTGCTCCAAAAGACATTATTTTGTTCCTTGTTATGTTTTATATATATGTATATATACAGAGAGATAGAGAGACAATTCTCAAAAGAAGATGCACAAACAGCCAACAAACATGAAAAAATGCTCAACATCACTAATTATCAGGGAAATGAAAATTAAAACCAAAATGTGGTACCACCTTACTCCTACAAGAATGGCCATGATTATGAAGTCAAAAAACAATAAATGTTGGCATGGATGTGGTGAAAAGGGAACGCTTTTACACCGCTGGTGGGAATATAAATTACTACAGCCACTGTGGAAAACAGTATGGAGATTCCTCAAAAAATTAAAAGTTGAACTACCATTTGATCTAGCAATCACACTACTGGGTACCTACTCATAGGAAAAGAAGTCCCTTTTCACCACATTCATGCCAACATTTATTGTTTTTTGACTTCGTAATCATGGCCATTCTTGTAGGAGCAAGGCAGTATCACACTGTGGTTTTAATTTGCATTTCCCTGATAATTAGTGATGTTGAGCATTTTTTCATGTTTGTTGGCTGGTTGTGCATCATCTTTTGAGAATTGTCTATTCATGTCCTTTGCCCACTTTTTGATGGGATTATTTGTTTTTAAAAAATCATTTCCCTCCATGATTGGTTAAATCCACAGATGCAAAACCCATGAATATGAGATGACTGGCTATATAGGGCTATACTAACAACCAAATTCAGGATTCTTGCAAAGTCTTTTTTTTTTGGATACAGGGTCTTGCTCTGGAGTGCGATCATGTGATCACAGCTTATTGCAGCCTTGACCACCCAAGCTCAAGCGATCCTCCTACCTCAGCCTCCTGAGACACTGGGACTACAGCACACACCACCACACCTGGCTAATTTTTTGTATTTTTTGTAGTGATGGGGTTTTGCCATTTTGCCTAGGCTGATCTAGAACTCCTGGACTCAAGTGATCTGCCTGCCTTGGCCTCCTAGAGTGCTGGGATTCAGGCAAGAGCCACCCTACCCAGCCCTTACAAAGTCTTAATGGAACATTAAATTGCATATCCACTTTGGGAACTTGTGGAAAAAGAAAATTAATTAATTAGTCCAATATAGGTAAAGAGGTGAGAACAAACACAATTCAGGCTTGTGTTTTGGTTAGAATTCTAGTATTCTCCATCAAAGGACAGCCATTCTATTATTGACTACATTTACATATCAGGTTCTCAACAAAGAATGTACCTTCAATCTCTTTGCATCTTTATTATTAATCAATGCCATCTATACTAAAAAAAGGTTTTTAAGGAAGATTATATGAAAGACATAATCCATCAGTAACCTCATGTGCTTTTTTTTTTTTTGGCCCAGGGGATATGCCTGAAATACAGTACTGGGTGTGTCCCATAGATCTACTGTAAGTGAATAATTCTCTCTAGTTATATCTGTACCAGGTAGTGAGAATGTAATATGTCTTATGAAATTTGCTATTTTATGATAGAAGAGTAAATAAGGATACTGTACACTAACTAATCAAAGATTCACAGGAGAAATTTCCTTTAAATTTGAGCCCCAAGGAAAGTTGTGTTTCTCCTTAACTACTAGTTCTTATGAAACTGATCACGCCCTCTTCTTTGCTCTGGCTAACTTTGCAACCATCTCCAGTAAATACAAAGAAATTCATGGAATTCATACTATGTACCAACTCTACATACACCTAACTTGGTTTTTTCCCTTATTATCTTTTCATTCTGTTGTCCTTTCTATTTATTCTATGCTATTGCATGAATTTCTGTGAACCACTGCAAATCTTCTTTAGAATAGGCAAAACATACTAATAAGTAGGTCTAAGTGCTAAGCTTAGCCCTAAATCAAGTAACTTCACCTTACAATATGTAAATTTCATAACATCTCTGTATAGTGTTTTCAACGTCACCAGTACGGTGTTGAGAAAGAAATCAATTTCACACAGGTACAAATACTCTAGGAAATAGAAGTATAAACAGGAAATCCTAAAGTCCTACTGAGAAAAATATCGAAAAAAAAAAAAACCCACCTAGCTATACAAAAAAAAATAAAAAAAAGAAAAGAAAATCATTGTGGATTAACTAAAGTAGCAAAGAAATGGATGACTCTGGCCAATGCATCCCAAATGGACATTTTAAAACAGTCTTAGTAAGTTAACTATTTGATCTTACATGATGCCTTTTTGATTGATACACGCTCAGGATTCATTTATTATTCACCTGCTTTTTCATATTAACCATTCTGCTAAACAACTGTTTTTATTTTGTTCCTGAGATACTAATTACCTTTACCCCACTTCAATCAATCAATCAACAATAACCTATACCCCCATACACACACAAATAAAACTGTTGCCTTAGTTTGTTTGAGAATTTTCCATTTCATTCTACTTTCTCCAGACTGTCAAAGAACTATGCTCTATATCTAGAGAAAAAAAAGGTTTTCTTTCAGAAAATAGGACCAACTTCAAAAATTTCCTAACATTCATTTTGAGCAAATCAATGTAACAGTGGCCTATGGGGATACAAGAACTATATGATTTTTCAAACTTCAAAAGCCTTTAAATTTGTTTGCATTTTATTCTTCCTATTACTTAAATAGCATTAAATCACATTTGTGTATGTTGTAAACATTGTGAGTAAGCATAATAATTAGATTCTAGTTACCTCTTACAGGTTATGTGACTTGGAACAAGTTATATATTTCTGTACCTTGGGTGATTCATTTGTAAAATGGAAAAAATAACAGAATTTCTCAGAATTGGAATAAAGATTAAATAAAGTAATACATGTAACATGCCTAGAAAAATGTTTGACACATGCTAAGCACTTGGTAAATGTTCTCTGATGTTACGATAAATACTATATTCAATATTATCATACATTTTCACTTAATCTTCTGCATTTTTATTGGAAATGGATGACATAGCACATAAACTCCTTTGATCAGAGAAAGGTAAGAAATAGAAACAAAATACTGAAAGCTTCCATCTATAATTTGCCAATGTAATCACCACATGGTGTGGCAGTGAGGGAAGTCATTACCATCACTCCTTAATGGAACCTGTGCAGCTTGCTGATCACCCTATCTGATCCCTAGGGGACAGAGTAGTAGTTCAGTTTTTGACAGACGTGAGACAGCAGGCTGTCCATTATTAAACTAGACATCTGGCCCCTGTTGTTAACAACTAGTTGTTTGTAATATGTGGACAATCTACACGCTTTCCCACAGGGAGTTAAATGAGGTTGAAATGTGTTAATCCGCTTTTATCCCTGTTCACAGAGTGATTTACAAGACGGGCTAAGTGTGCCCTTGTAATAACAATTCATCATTATGATTCTGTGTAAGTCCAGTGCAAGAAAGCCAAGAAAGAACAAGCAGTTTGCTACTTCTTAGATTTACTGTTTCCTGGCTTTATATGCCAAGTCCATTTCTTACCCATAGTTACATACTGTGAAAATTGGAAGTAATATAACTCTGAATTCAAGGAATGCATACACAGAGGGATATGATTCTCACCCTGTAAAGCTGTGGGATAATTGCAGTAGTGCTGAGACTACTAAAGCACTGATTGGAAGAGAGGTACAGCTAAGACTCTAGAGAGGAAAGAGGTCAAAAAGTTGGAGATGTACTGCCAGCGATTGTCCCTACACATCAGCCATGCTTGACAATTGGGTTTGTTTGTTTTCCTTCACTGCTTCTATTTCTCAGAAAAGATGAAGATAAATACATTCGATCCAAGGCATAATTGTGGAGAGAAGTCTCACTGTCCTTGGTCTCCCTCTTTTGCTGATTATCTTCTCCTTCACATCCAAGAGCATATTTTTCCCTATTTCTTTCAGGTGACTAAGGCTTTCCAGGTTCTCACCTCTTTACCTCCAAACTCCAAAGCCATCTCCACTTCCCAGTCAAGAGAGACAAATAAGTCTAATACCACTGGTGCACTAACTTATTTCATCTCATTAATGATTTATTTTCCCAAGTATGTGCAGTGGGTCCTCCTTACTTTGAAATCATACTACATCTAAGACCTTACGTATAAGTCAGCTTGTTCTGGTTGTACCTATATTAAGGAGTCAAGGTCAGAAATTTCTATTTCACTCCTCTACTTTTACATGACCAGTTACAGAGAATCTAACATCATTTTATGGTGTTTTGTGGCCTCCATGGAGCGTACTTTTCTATTCATCTGCTGTAAGCATGTACATGATCACTCTTCCACATGAGAGGCATGCAATGAAATATCCCAGTGGCTTAGGGTCCACCAATACTCAGAGGCTGTGACAAGCTATGAGGCCAAATACACATAAACAAAGCTGCAAGCTGGAGGGATGGAGGTGGTTGGCTGCAAGGCAGGAGAAGAAATCTCAGCTCCTAAGACCACAAAGTTTTTGTTTTTATTACATGAGTGCTTAATACAGAAAACTACAGTGACATAATACATAGTATCAGAAAAGTTGTCACTACTAAATGATTGTTTTAGGCAACAAAAAACTAATGATGCCATTTGGTTGACAAAGTAAAACATGATTATAATAATGTGGTAAATTTCTTGGTTTCTACGTTATGAAGCACAATAATTATTAGTAATACAGGTATATTAGATATCAATACTTGATATGGATTATACTGCATGTTTGACAGATTACCAGTGTTCTGTATTTTATTTAATTCCAATAGTAAAACATTATCTATGCTCAATATTTACAACTTTTTTATTCATTATGTTTGGTTATTTGCTGATACCTTTAAAACTTCACATACCACCAGCACTTCCACTTTTTGATTTTGAGGCAGTCTTGCTCTGTCACCCATGCTGGAGTTCAGTGGCGCAATCTCAGCTCACTGCAACCTCCACCTCCCGGGTTGAAGCAATTCTCCTGCCTCAGTCTCCTGAGTAGCTGGAATTATAGGCGTGCCACCATGTCCAGTTAATTTTTGTATTTTTAGTAGATGGAGTTTCACCATGTTGGTCAAGCTGGTCTTGAACCCCTGACCTTGTGATCTGCCCACCTTGGCCTCCCAATGTGCTGGGATTACAGGCGTCAGCCACAGTGCCCAGGCCAGCACTTCCACTTCAAAAGAAGTTTCTGGCTCTGCTTATCCATCTCTACCCTACAAAACACTCAAGATGAGAAGCGACTTAAAGTCCCTGACCTTCACTTGTATCCTACTGTCTACAACCCCACCCAACCAATTTTGACTGTGTATCAAGGATGAAATTGTGTCAGTGCTCCAGGCCCACCTTTCTCTTCTGTAAGTGCTTTTCTAGTTTGGTCTCTTGAACTCCAGATCCATACTTTCAAACTTTCCTCAGTTCCTTGAAAATCCCTCACTCTCTCCCAACACTGGCCTTTTAGGCAAGCTCCTCCTTAGCATGAAATATTATTTTCCCATTTAATCTATTAACATCTACTCATCCTTAGACCTTGATCTCAGCACATTTCTTTGAAAATTTTCCCCAGACCACCATCTCATCTGCCATACTAGACTCATCAGTCATGCTCTCTCATGACATTGCGAAATTCTCCTTTATAGCCTAGCACAACTATAATTAAGTTTATGTACGTATTTTTAAATATAATATCTGTTTCCACTACTGTAAAATCAGTCACATCTGAACTAAGTCTGTTTTGCTCACAATTTTATCCCTAGTGCTTAGTGTGTTTCTTGATAATTAGTAGGTGTTTAATGTCTGTGAAAGAATGATACCAATGCTATTAAGGGTTTCTACAGGCTATCATTTAAATTTTGAAAGGATAAAGACCAATATATCCACAATTGTCAGAAGTTTCTGTAGGGAGACGTTATTTAGCAAAAATAGAAATGGCTCTACTGATATAGTGATTATTTTAATCCGCTTATTATGATGATGTTTCACCAATTTTATAGCAATCATACCAATTCTCTGACCCTGCATATTAGCCTACCTCATTTTTTTAAGATTTGCCATGTGAGATTACAAAACAATATAAAAGATAAATTGCCCCATACTGCATTTTTCTTCCAAATATTTTATCTAAAAGTCTTATTTCTTTGGTAATATGCCTGACATTCATATCCATCATAATCTCAAAAAGAAGTTCAGCAGATGAGTAACTTCTGTTACTTAAATTACAACTAGATTGCTGATGATTAAGATCGCTGTGAAAAGGATTTTCTTCTATGACCCATTAAAAAAATCCCATATCCAATCAAGGATTGTCAAAGAGTAAAAATAATTGTCTTTCTGGATCATTATTTATTGTTTTGATTGCTTTGGCAGAGAAAATTTTAATTACAAATTTAAAACTCAAAAGAAAAGGATTTGTTTAAAAGACATCTTGATGAAGGATATTGCTTAACATTAAATATTGCTCAGAAAAAGGGCAAGTTAACTTAATTTCAAATTGTAAGTATATAAAGCAATTGGTTAAGTTTCACTGTAAAAAATATTGCTTTTTGCTTTATTAAAGATAACTTAGACAAGCACGGTGCATAATAAATAATATGACATTGGCAATACATAAATACTCTAATAAAAACAGATGAACCATCAATGACAAAATGATTGATTGCTATGGTCTCAATGTTGGTGTCCCCAAAAATTCACATATTGGAACATAATTCTGAATGTGATAGTACTCGGAAGTGGAGCCCCAGGCAAGTGATTAAGTCATTTGAAGAAGTACTCCTAATACATAACCAAATATAGAAAGTGGATATATGATAACTGTTAAATTGAATCAAACCTTAAAGTATCAGTAATTCAAAAAGCCACATTTCAATTTTATTTATAAGAGTTGGTCAAAAGAAAAGAACTCTGTGTGTTTTATATAAAATATTGATATCTGAATTCCCAGTAATGATTGAAAAACAGTAATTATTAAATAACACATTTTTCTCAGCATTTTAAGTATAACCCTATATAGTTTCTAATTTTCTATTGCCTTTTTTGCCGATATTTTTATTAATATAGTTGATATTGATAAGAAACACAGGATTGTCTAAACTCTTCCTAACAATAAATGCTTAAATCATTTTTGTAGATATTGTATCTGCATATTTAATTAGGCATTATGCATAGTTGATTCTGCTATCTGATTAAACAGTAAAAATAATGTTGCATTCCTTTTAATAGCACTCAAAAATTTAAAATTGTCTTTACTAACCTGAACTTAAAACTTAGAATAAATATTTTATAATAAATGGCTGCTTTTCAAAATAATATATAATTCACTACAGGGTAAAAAATTGGTAATTAAAAAAATGTTTAATATGCCAATCCAAAACCCATTCTCACAACTGAATTTGATTATGTAAAGCAATATATTTTGCAGTGTATATCTAAAATTACACATATTACAAACGCTGAGATATTTTTCTATTTTTAAAAATACCTCTGAAACTGATAATTGATTGACTTGTACTATGTCCAAATCATTTAACATTTTAACTACAATGCATTAGGTAACTTGCTTGAATTACTTCTAAAGGTCGCCTATAAAATAAAAAGATAAATTTGAAATTGCTGGATTTGAAACAAGTCACCTGAGTATCGAAAACTAGAATGGTCTTAATTAAATAAATGACATTCTCTTCTATGGCCACAACTGAGAATTTTCCATTAACAGTAATTGGAATTGTGACCATTTATTCACATTAAGTGCATTGTGTTCCAAAGTTTAAAATTACTAAATCATGATGAAAGAGGAGACAGTTTGTATAACTGTCTGACAACTTTTAAAATCTGTAACTTATCAGTTTTTAACTGCAGGAGAATGCTCTAAATCTTTATTGTTTTGTGAATCATAGAAATATTAAAACAGAAAACAGGCTTGGAGCAGTGGCTCACACCTATAATCCCAGCACTTTGGGAGGCCAAGGCAGGAGAATGGCTTGGTGCCAAGAGCTGAATATTGAATACTGAATACCTTCAGCCATCTCTAATATGTAACTTCAGCTACTTTATTTTCAAGCAAATGCTGAATAACCTTTCTACAAATGGTACAGAATCTTCTTGACAGTCTTAAAACAGAAATTCTATAAGGGCATTATCATAACATAAACAATACTGTCAATATTCTAGGGGGAATTAACCTCTTATCATATCTGTGACCACCTCCAGACCAAGCACTATTTCGTATTCCTTTCTACATTTGTCCGAAAACCTAACATAACGGGGCTCTGAGACATAGCAAGTATTCAAATATTAACTGAATGAATAAAACTCCATTAAAGGCATACCACACAAACCACTTGAATTAGATTTTTGGTTTTTACTCAGGATACCAAACAAATAAGTGTGCATCATATATATAAAAGACATCTCTACGCATAAGCAATACTCTCATTTAGCAACTCTCAAATTTATTTCGTGGCCTCACAGTAGTGTTATCCATGTGCTAAATTATCTGCACTGCTGTGTCTAACCCTATTCCCATATGTCCTACTCAGAAAAGGATATCAGAATGCAAATGAGAGAGAAGCAATTATCTAAGGATGGCATTAAAATAATATGCATATATATATATTAATTACATATAATATATATTATTCATCACATATTTGTAATATATGATGCATTACATAACAATATACAATTTTTAGCATACAATACACAATATTGTACATACATTACAAAAGCAATGCAGATCTGTTACATATACACTATTTACATGTACATTATGCCAGTGTATGTGCATGTGTTTTTACCTACACAAAAGGTGGCACAATATAAATTTAGGTGACCTACTTATCCAAAGTTGGTTCACAGAAAATCTATGGTATGGAATACAAAATTTGTATGTCATAATAGGCCCATCAATATTATGTCTTTAACAACACCCATTTGAGCATCTATCATATGCTTCATTTATTTTCACATACCAGTCAACTACGACCTAAGATGGAGCTTGAAATTCTTAAAGTGAGGAGCAAGGTAGAAAGTGTTTACGTTCCCACATTTGGAACACAATTCCCCCATAATTACAAGGATGTAACTCTCTAGATCCAGAAGACAGCTATCTTGATTCAGATTCTCCCAGGTGACTTTGAGATAGGATTGCAACAAAAACAGTTTATTTGGGAATTGATCACAAATAACATACCAGTAGGGGAGGAGAGGGCCAGAAGCCAATAAAGCTTGCAGTATTAAGCCAGTTATCACTGTGAACAAGTACAGCTCAGTCCCCTTGGACACCATGTAGAATATGCTCCAGAATTATCCAAGCTAAGGAGTAAGGAAGCTAAAGTACTGATTCAACAACAGCCTATTTACTCAGTGACACTCTAGCTTGTTCTCCAAGCAGGACTTGTGTGCTCCTGAGGCTGGTGGTGGGGAGGAAACCTCATGCAGAAGGTGTTCAAAGAAAGTTGCTTTGAGAATATGGGCAGAGCACTAAATGTATCTGTTGTTGGAAATGATCTACCTACTCCCACATGAAAGAGTGCTTCCTCCTCAACTCTACAGGAATTGAGTCCAAGAAGATAACTGGGTAGCATCAGATTGCTATTCAGGCTTAATAGCAAAGAGGAATTTGTCACCATATTAAAGACAAAGACGACGACTTTACCTACTACATATTAGCTTAGGATTCTAAAAATGGAAAAAAAAAGGATTGCAAACAAAATCAGAAGTGAAGAAGGGAACTAATATTTAATGAGCACCTAAACCATGTTAGATGTTGTAAATTATTCTTATACGTTCAAATAAATTAAGTGAAAAGAACCTAAGAATTTCTTGAGGGATGTGAATAACAATGAACTGAAGAGTCATCTTTACACAGATAAGACATAATATCCAAGACAAGTATTTAATTTCCCAGAATTTCTGTTTCCTTGTGCCTAACATAATTACCTGCTATTCAGAGTTTGGGGATTAAGATAACATATCTCATAGGTAAAAGCACTTAGCAGTACTTAGTTCCAACTAAAAGTTAGTTCTGTGCCTCTCCATCTTTCCTGCTGTCACAGTTTTATAAGGTAGATAGTATTATTCCCATTATAAAAAAATAAGATTGCTGAATCTCATAATGGCTGAAGGACTTTCCCAAGGCTACTCAGCTAGTGAAGGAAACAGCAAAGGACTCAAGTCTGGGTTTCTCTGATTCCAAGGATCTTGCCTTCAAAGATTAACAACAAATGGAACCAAAACCAAAAATTAATTTTCCATGAAGCCACAAAATTAGCCAAATCTTTAAAAATGGTTGAATGATTGTTTTAAATGTTTAATAACTTATTTTGGTAGTAAAAGTGGCCTGCTTTGTAAGTTAAAGTTGGACTAGCATAACCTTTTAATATAACATAAAATTTTAACAATTCTGCAAAACTTTTTTAATATAGCAGTGATTCATTTAGGCAAGTTCAACTAACCAAAATTCTTAAATACTAAAATATTTCTGCATCATACTTAGAAAAATGAGGGCAACCACATGAAAATTTACATCTTAGATATATTTAAAAACAAACTAACATTGCCATCACTATAACTCGCGTATGTGCTTTATGGGTTTAATCCATCTCAGACTTTCTACAAAGAGGGTATCTATTCTATATAATGATCCTGAGGTCCTGAACTAAATATACATTCAGTCACTATGAACACCATGCTACATTTGATAAGCCATTTAAACAAGCTAATACAGTTTATCTAAATGACAATTCATATTACAAATTCACTTAAAAATTATTTTTTTATCTTCAGTTTATCCAAACACTTACAAGAATACTGAGAAATTGGTATTAATTCTTTAAATTTTTAGCCAATATATGTGGTTTTGCCTAAATATGAGGATGAATCAAAATATCCTCTACAAAACATCCATCTCCCTTTAAATTACTAATATGAGATCGGACAAGATGCCCATAATTGATGCTCAAGATAAAATCCTCAGTGTGTAGAGACAGGAGTTGGTACTGGGAGCTGTAAGGATGAGGAAAAGAAACAGTGTATTGGCCAGTGGTCATTGAGGAGGGGATTTTGGATTGGACCAATAATGGACATTTTACATAATTAAATAGAACATCAATACCAAACTAAACTTCAAGGAAACATTTCAATTGAGTGGAGAACCTAGTTAGTATACACGTATTATTGTAAAACAAAGAAATGTGGCATGTGATATATGGGATGACTATTCCAGAAAACATTAAGTGCACTGAAATACAAAATGCGTTTTTTAAACAATGAGACAGAAATAGAGGAATTTCAGAAGTTTGTACAAAGCAGTAACACTATAAATAAAACACATAAATGATATGTTGCTAACAATAAATATTCCACTTTTGAAACTTAGTTGCAATTTTGAGACATATATACTGTTTCAGTTAAAAATATACTAGCTATGAAAAGGTTGTATCATGCTATACAAACACCATTATTCATAATGGTTAAGAGTGATCTGTTCAAAGTGAGTATATTCTAATGCAATGGTTGTCATTATCACTAATTACCTGTTACATATTTAAACCAGTGGTCTACCTAAAACACCAAACGTTTAAACAGCATAAAATTTCCAGTGGCAAGTAGACACCTACTCAAGACCACACAGACAAGTAGTAGGTAAATAGATGCAGGAGATTCTAAGTTTCTAATGCGCTTTTTCAAACAACTTGGATGCAATTTTGAGTTTGATTAACCACCCCTAAGGAAGAAATGCAAATTTTTTGGAACTGATAGTGCATACCATTTGCGTGTACGGTACCTCTGATACCAGCCTTACACACATCCTAGAAAAGCACACATAGACAAAAGAATAAGCACCAAATGAATGTAATAAATGCATTGCAAGCGTAAGAAAAGTCTAAAGAAAAAGAGTTCCTCATCTATAGCAACAGTTCTAGAGTCAAAATGGAGAGACAAATGAGAGTCCTTTTTACTCCTCCCCCAGCCTTAGTCTCCCATTCTCCCTCCTTTCCCCCCTCGGCCCTCCCATTTCCGTCTTTTTTTCAGCAGTATGGACAGGGCAAGCCTGAGCACACCACTCACCTGTCGTCGTTCTGCCATCCTTGGTCCCCTAGCAGCAAATCTCGAAACCTGTACCTGGGAGGCAGAGGGGGCACTTCGCTCTCCAAGTCAACCATCCTTCCTCAAAGAGTGGGAACATCAAACGACAAATGGAGGAGAGGAGGGAGAAAGAAAGAAAACACTGCGGAGCAGAGCGAGGGAGCGAAGCAGACGCCGAGGCCGAGAGGGGCCGGGGAAGGGGAAGGGGCAGGGAGGGAGGGTCGGCCGCCGCCGGAAGCTAAGGCTGGAAAGGGGCCGGCTCCGCTCTCCGGAGGGTGTGAGGGGATGATGCAAACCCAGCCCAGAGCAAAAGTCTGGCTCTGACAGGAATCAGCGCTGCCAAAGAACCGCCCCCAGGCTCGGCGCCGCCTCTGGTCCCCAGGACTAGGGGGAGGTGGTATAAAAAGTTACTTCGCCGAAGAAGACGCGCGGTGCCTCGAAAGAAGGGAGGGGTGTGAGCGAGCGCCGCTGGACGGTGAAGCGCTTTCCTTAAAGGCGGGTGGCGGATCCTCCCCGGGGCGGCCGGCGGGCCGCAGCTGCCTCAGGCGGGCTCGCACCCGGCGCAGCCCAGGGCCGCCGGGAGTCGGGGGAGGTGGGCTTCGGCCCCAGGCGCGGCCAACCCGGCGCTCCCCTCAGTCTCCCGGCGGAGCGGCAGCGGGAGGCGCAGCCAATGAGACGCCCCCTCATTAGCATAGCACGTGACGGCACGGGCGCCCCGGGGACAGCCAATGGGGGGAGCTGAGGAGCGGCTTGCGGGGCTCTAGACCCTTCTCCAGGAGGGGGACCGGGGGCTTGGATGCCGCCAGCTCCCGCGCCTTCAGTCCAGGTGGGCGGGGTGGAAAATGGCACGTTTCTGGAGGGGGAATCCCCGCTCTCAGCCCCAGGAAAACCCCATTTTTTTCTCACATTCTGAAAGAAGGGAGGTGTTTCCCTGAACTCGGGGAAAAAATGAAGGGCCACCTTAGGCCGCTGAAGAGAAGCGTTTAGATGACAGGGAAAGCACCGCGAAACGCGCTGAGGGCCATACAGCAGTGAGTTGCCGCTGCTGCGAGCAGCGTTGTGGGCTTCCAGGCGGGTTGGCCTCAGCCTTCGGTCCGCTCCTGGTAGCGGTTCACACCGAGGAAGAAGTGAGCCCGCAGACCAGGGTCTGCTTTTCAGTGGGAACCCTGCTTACGGGGACCCCACCACGCAGCGCGGGCTCACCATTCTTTCCTCCAAGAACTGCCTGCATCCGAGTATGTACAGACCGAACACCGACCATCGGACAGCCTGGCGAGGATGCACATGCAGCTTCTCCTGCCCTTACTCAAGAGCCTCTCGCTTGTGTGGAGGAACACGCTTATTCCTTGATCAATTGATACACTGCCGGAGACACTAATCAAAGAACATAGAGAGAGATTTGGAAATACCTGTTAGATACACACACTTCTTCATGGTGGGGGTCAAGGAAGACATTGAAAATGAACTAAGCCTTCTGTATTCATTTGCAGCCTACTTTAGGAAAGGGAAGAAATGTCAAACAAGCAGAGAGAATGCTATAAGTAGAGGCAAAGTGATTTTTCAGAATATTTGACTTATCCAGAAAATAGCGATTAATTTGGCATGATGAATCCTCAGTAGAGGTCATGTAGCAGAAGTTTTATTAAAATCTAGAAATGAAGGAAGAAATCACCAAAACTTGTAACATCAAATAAGATGACTACTGAAACCTGAAAAATAGCAGTTGAATAAAAGTCATATACCCTTTGTCTCTATCTTCAAAATCCTACTCATACTTCCAGACCCATCGCAAACGGCATATCCTCCATTAGATTTCTTGGTTTTTACAGCTGCTTATGAAGCCTTCTTTCTTTGAACTCCTTTGTTTAAACCCTTCATAACCCCTGTGAGTATTTTGCCTGGAATGTTTACTATAACCTATATGATTATCTGTGCATTTTTCTTGCATCTCTTCCCGTCTCCCTGTGCCTTAGCTTCCTCTAGCACAGGACCTTCAAAATAGCCACATTTCAATAAATGTGTTCAGTTGTATCAAAAGCTATTAAACCTAGGAAATTAAGCGTGTTTTTTTTTCCATCCATCCTTGCGCTCCAGTGGTATGTGTTTGTTTATGAAATCATAATTTAGCATGAACTTGTGTAATCACTTTGCTAAATGAGAAAGTAATATTACATTATTAGTTTGTACATATAGAGAGAGATCTGGTTTATATTTTAGCCCTTATCATCTCCTATTAAAATGGTTCTATTAATTTTATTTTTAATGTTCCAGGATAGAATTTATATTGTTATAGTCTATCTTTATTATTATTATTTGGATGACTAGAAAATCTGAAATATTTTCATATCATTAACAGACTAAAAATCAAGACACTAAAAAAAGAAAAAAATAGCAGTTGACTATTAGACTCCTGGGATGCTAGAAGTTAGAGGGTAAAGCAACATTTTACTTAAAAGAAAGCTATGTACCTCTATTTTACACTTTTGTGAAAATCTTAGTTATTTGGCTTCCAAATACTCAGATAACAGTTTAGAAGAGAACAAATAGTATATTAAAAATAAATAAGAAAAAACCTTCTGAGCTAATAGTGTCACAGCATAGCTTTTAAGGATACAAATGGTACAAAGTAATGTGCTCAGCCCTGCCAGTTGGAAACTACTGCAGGGACAATACTTTGATTCTCTGGTGTTCCTTGAAATTGTCCAAGTGAATTTTTTTATTATAAACTTAAGAAAATTCGAAGAATAATGTAATATAAGGAATGCTATTGATATGGTTTGGCCTGTGTCCCCACCCAAATCTCATTCTGAATTGTACTGCCATAATTCCCACATGTTATAGGAGGGACCTGGTGGGAGATCATTTGAATCATGGCAGTGGTTTCCCCCATACTATCCTCATGGTAGTGAGTAAGTTTCATAAGATCTGATGGTTTTATCAAGGGTTTCCATTTTTGCATCCTCCTCATTTTCTCTTGCTGCCGCCATGTAAGAAGTGCCTTTAGCCTCTCATCATGATTCTGAGGACTCCCCAACCATGTGGAACTGTAAGTCCAATTAAACCTCTTTTTCTTCTCAGTCTCAGGCATATCTTTATCAGCAGTGTGAAAATGGACTAATACAGTAAATTGGTACCAGTAGAATGGGGCATTGCTGAAAAGATACCCAAAAATATGGAAACAGCTTTGGAACTGGGTATCAGGCAAAGGTTGGAACAGTTTCAAGGGCTCAGAAAAAGACAGGAAAAATGTGGGAAAGTTTGGAATCTCCTAGAGACTTGTTGAATGGCTTTGACAAAAATGCTGATAGTGATGTGAACAACAAAGTCCAGGCTGAAGTGGAGATGAGGAACTTACTGGGAACTGGAGTAAAGGTGACTCTTGTTATGTTTTAGCAAAGAGACTGGCAGCATTTTGCCCCTGTCCTAGAGATTTGTGGAACTTTGAACTTGAGAGAGATTATTTAGGGTATCTGGGAGAAGAAATTTCTAAGTAGCAAAGCATTCAAAAGGTGACTTGTGTGCTATTAAAGGCATTCCATTTTAAAAGGGAAACAGAGCATAAAAGTTCAGAAAATGTACAGCCTGAGAATGCAGTAGAAAAGAAAAATCCATTTTTTGAGGAGAATATCAAGCTGGCTGCAGAAATTTGTATAAGTAACAAGGAGTCAAATGTAGTCCTCAAGACAAAGGGGAAAATGTCTCCAGGACATATCATAGGTCTTCATGGCAGGCCCGCCCACCACAGACCTGGAAGCCTAGGAGGGAAAAATAGTTTCATGGGCCAGGCCCAGGGTCTCATGCTGTGTGCAGCCTAGGGACTTGGTGGTGCCTTGTGTCCCAGCTGCTCCAGCCATTGCCAAAAGGTCCCAAGGTACAGCTCAGCCCATGATTTCAGAGAGTGCAAGCTCTGAACCTTGGCAGCTTCCATGTGGTATTGACCCTGTGGGTGCACAAAGGTCAAGAATTGAGGTTTGGGAACCTCCACCTAGATTTCAGAAGATGTATGGAAATGCCTGGATGCCCAGGCAAAAGTTTGCTGCAGGAGCAGGGCTCTAATGAGGAACCACTGCTAGGGCAGTGTGGAAGGGAAATGTGGGGTCAGAGCCCCCACACAGAGTCCATGTTGGGGTACTACCTAGTAAAACCATGAGAAGAGGGCCACCATCCTCTGGACCCCACCATCCTCCAGACCCCAGAATGGTAGATACACCGACAGCTCGCACTGTACACCTGGAAAAGCCACAGACACTCAATGTCAGCCCATGAAAGCAGCCAAGAGGGGAGCTATACCCTACAGAACCACAGTGTCGGAGCTGCCCAAGACTCTGGCAACCTATGCCTTCCATCAGCGTTACCTGCATGTGAGACATGGAGTCAAAGGAGATCATTTTGAAGCTTTAGAATTTGACTGCCCTGCTGGATTTCAGACTTGCGTGGGCCCTGTAACTCCTTTGTTTTGGCCAGTTTATGCCATCTGGAATGGGTGTATTTACCCAATACCTGTACATTGTATCTAGGAAGTAGCTAGCTTGCTTTTGATTTTACAGGCTCATAGGTGGATGGAACTTGCCTTGTCTGGGATAACACTGTGAACTTTTAGGTTAATGCTGAAATGAGTTAAGACTTTGGGGGACTGTTGGGAAGGCATGATTGGTTTTGAAATGTGAGGACATGAGATTTGCAGGGGCCAAGGGTAGAATGATACGGTTTGGCTCTGCGCCCCCATCCAAATCTTATCTTGAATTGTAATCCCATAATTCCCGTGTGTTGTGGGAGGGACCAAGTAAGAGATCATTTAAATCATGGGGGCAGTTTCCCCCATACCATTCTCATGGTATCGAATAAGTCTCATGAGATCTGATGGTTTTATCAGGGGTTTCCGCTTTTGCATCCTCCTCATTTTCTCTTGCCACTGCCATGTAAGTGCCACATAAGTGCCTTTCACCTCCTGCCATGATTCTAAGGCCTCCGCAGCCAGGTGGAAAGATAAGTCCAATTAAACCTCTTTTTTTCCCAGTATCAGGTATGTCTTTATCAGCAGCATGAAAACAAACTAATACAACTATCCTGGCATTTGTAAAAATATAGCAATATTTGAGCATCGAAACACATTTATAATTGGAAGATCATTTCACTCCTTGTATTTTTTTTCAGTCCTCTATAGGTGGACTTTTTCTTTTTTTCATTAGTTTTGACTTCTGGTTCTCCCATCTGTCTTTCTACTCTTTCCTTTTTTTGTTTTTTTTTTCTTGTCATGTCATGTCATTTCCTTCTGTCAAAATGTATTTTCCTCTTTCACTCTTTTTACCTTTTTTCCTTTTTTTCACTGTGCCCTTTTAATTGCCTACTTCATAAATATTTTCCTTTCTCTGTGTCTAAACATTTTTATTCTACTATGACATGAGATTTGATTTTTGAAAACAATTTCAAACTTGGTTCCGAACATTGCAATTTTGTATCTTACTCACTGGTGTTCTCAAATCCTCTAATCAATATCTAGTGTAAGTTAGAGCAGTGGAGGAGATTGCCCCACACTAACGAAAAGAACTTTCCAAAATTCCCTGAATGATTATGCCAATGGGGTAGAGTAAGTGTCAAAAATGAAGATTGAGGAGAATGGCTTACTGGTTTTAGAAATTTTATTCTTTTTATTTTCTAGAAAACACGTGATATCTTCTCATTTCTCCTTCTTTTTTAATTAAAAAAGGTTCATTTTTAAAAAATCTCTGGTTTCCAATACACTAATTAATAATACTGATGTTTTAACACAAAAAGAAAAGATGCATTCCCAAGGATGAAGAATGATTTAATTAACAATTTTAACACCATACTGATAATTAAGTTGTGAATAACGAGCACAGTTGCATTCATAGAATATGATGGGGATTTTTACCCAAAACTCAAAATATGTGTATATCACATATGTCATTTTTATGATAAAATTCCTCAAGTTGTCAATGATTATGTCTACATAGCCCTGTAACTACTATTTGAAAATGAAATTTAAAAAGATAAAAAATACTATGTGTTAGGCTGCCCACTTATAGATACTATATCTCTGTAGGCAGAAGAGATGATAATCCACATCCCTTCAGATAGCATCATTAAGCAACATAATACCTCTATGAAGATGGATCTGTGTTCTACCGTGTGTTTCTTTTTGTTGATTTAGTTGTTGTGTTTTTGCTTTTGTTTTGCCAAGTCTGTTTTATACCAATCTACTATTTTTTATCAATAAAAATGTATTAAGTGGTTACCATGAATTGAACTTCTTGTAGTCTAATGATTGAGGGTAAGTGCTGAAAGACAGAGAATCCAGCAGTTACACTAGAATGTGAAAACCCTCAATAGTGATTAGTACAGGCTGCTGTGCTGCTAATGAGCACATACAGACACATGATTCTAGTTTTGGAAAATCAGGGGAGGCTTTCTGTAGAGTCTGACATCTATATTGGAGAATGAAAAACAACTGAATGAGTAAGGCGGCGGCAAAAGTAACAGCGAGTAAAGTATACAGGCCCAAGTGATAGCAATAAGAAAGCATGGGTGAATCCAGCAGATGCAAAAGTATCACAGACTTTGAGCTGGGGCTTGGGTTTGGGTGAGGAGGAGTCAGAGAGGGAGGGAGAAAAAATGGCAAGATTGGCACTTTCATTTATTAAGGACCATATCTGAAGAGCCTTGTAAACTATACCAACAAGGCTGAGTTTTATTTTGAAGACAGTAATGACTATCTTGAGGATTTTAAGCAGGTAAATAACAAAGCCCAATTCATGCTTTGGAAAGATCACTGTGGGAGCAGTGTCAATAACTGATTGGTGGGGAGGATAAGAATGTAAGAAAGGAGACCATTTATGAGCTATATGGTATTTTAGTTGAGCCATGTCAATCATCTGAAATGAGGCAGTGGTGACAGTGCAGATGAAAGCAAAGGACAGATTTATAGGAATTTAAAATCACAGAATTGATGGGATGGTAATAGAGAGACTGTGAAAGTTAATGGAGAGTGAAGAAGCAATGATACTTTCCAGGTTTCTAGGATGAGTAAGCAGGTAGAGGGTATTACTGTTGGATGAGAGGGAAATACAGAAGTAGATCTGAGTGAGAAAATGACTTGGCTTTGAACCATTTGCAAAAGGTCAAATGGAGAATTCTAGAAGGTTTGGATATGTGGGTCTGAATATTTAGAGCAAATACTTTTCCAGAGATACAAAACTGGAAAGGATCAACATGTAGGTGGCTGTTGAAATTGAGGAAGGATAAATGCACCTGGTTCTTACACTACGAAAGAAGAGGAGGGTAGAGACTGAGCCCAAAGACCACTAGGGAGAAGGATGAATAAAGAGGTGGGAGCAAAATCGACGGGAATTCAACTTCTACCACCAGAGCAGAGAGACACGTGTTTCTCTATTTTCTTGATTAGTTTTATTCTGTGACCCTTGATTCAAGCTAAAATAGATTCTATCTACAGAAATAAAAATGTAACAAAACCTGTCCTATATTCTAAGCATGTCCAGCTACATGAGCAGGATCATTTTTATTTCAGCAACACTGAAAAGAGGAAGTAGCGAAAAAATGAAAAAGGTAGAATATCACATTTAATTCACAAATTTCACCTGATTCACACAGGTAAATAATACAAAGGAAAGCCATTTGGAGACTTATGTATGAAGATATTCCAATACATAATATAATTTATCCAACATTTCTAGTATTATTTTTGTCAACCATTCTAAAAACACAAATTGTGGCCAAGGTGAAATGTGTATGCAGACCTTATGATGAAAACCTGTCACAAGACAGTTAATGTTTTATTATATTCATAGTAATATCCTCTGTGATCTTCCTGACATTTCTTTCCCTCTTCTCACATGTCTATCTAAAGGTACATGCTATTCAACACTGCTCTTAGTGATAACACATATACCTTCATTTATCTACTTTTAAATCTCCTTCATATTCACTGAATTTTGAGGGGAGGGAGAACATAGAACCAAAGAGGGAATTATTTAGTGGCAAATGTGATTCAGTAACATTGAAGTATGTACTCCTACAACGATCAAGAAATCAGATCCACATTATTGTTCTACCTACAAAACATTTCATCTGTGTGAAAAAAATCTTCATCAGGTTTGGAAAACTGTACTTGTTTTTTTTTTTTCAATATTGAATCTTCCCATATTTATGTTGCTAGTGTCCCAAATACTGCCATCGATAGATTGAAGGGTGTACCTCTCTTCATGACTATCCTTCCAGCTTGACCATTTGCATTCTGAACCTGCTTAAAAATAACTACTATAATATTTGGCAATTAGTGGACGATCAATAACTGTCTAATAGATGAATAACTTCCATTACTTATTCATATCTGTACAATCTTACTTATAATCTAGAGGTTATAAGTAATGCAATGTAAATGCTATAGAAATAGTTTGCATATAATCTAGGTATTGTAAGTAATCTAGAAATTATTTAAGTGCACGGACGATTGTGCATAGTTCATAAGCAGATACTATGCTATTTTATATAAGGTGCTTGAAAATCCACAAATTTTGCATTTGAAATTGGAGGGTCAGAGACTATCTCTAGGTAGTGTCAGAATTGAGTTAAATGTTGTTATCTGTGTGGCCTCCTAAAACCAATTCCCCTTAGATACCAAGAAAATGTAAATGAACTAAGTCAGACCTTTGTTACTATTAAAGGTTGAAAACATAATGTTGCTAATAATATCGAGAAAACAATTAGTAGCTACAGTGTGAATAACTATTATTTGCCAGGTAATATTATAGGAGCTTTACAACAACTCTGAAAAAATAAATACTATTGTCCTAATTTGAAAGATTCAGCCAGTTAGAAGATGCTAAGCCAAGATTTAAATAATTTTCTGACTCCAAAGTCCATGTTCTTCCCAATATACCAAGGAAAGAAGGTTTTTATTTAATAACTAGTAGATGTTGGTGTTTACCAATTGGTAATATAAATTATATAATAAAATTGTAAAATTGCTTCATCACTATCCTACTCATCTCTTTAGCTCTAGCCTCAATTACCTTCATTCATATCATGATATATAAGAAATATATACGTGTCTCAGTCCCTGGTTCCTGGCATATAGCTCCTAAAAATCTTGAAATGTCTGAAATAATAAGAATGTCTTTTACATGCTAATTACTGGTGGCCAGGGCCCTTAGACAGTTTTAGGATGAGGGCTGGTCACCGGAAAGATCAAGCCAGGATTTAGTGAGTTGAAACTTTTATCCCTATCTCCAACCTCCAGGGAGAGGAACAAGACTGAAGAATGAGTTGATCACCAATGGTCAGTAATGTAATCAAACATGCCTGTGTAATGAAACCTCCATAAAACCCCAGAGGACAGGTTTTGTGGAGCCTCTGGATTGCTAAACACACGGAGAAGCCTGGAAGGTGGCGTGCCAGGAGGGCATGGAAGCTTCAAGCCCCTTCTTGTGTACCTTGCTCTGTGCACCTCTTCCATCTGGCTGTTCATCTATATATTTTGAAATTGCCTTTTAGTAAACCAACAAACACAAGTAAACTGTTTCCCCACGTACTGTGAACTGTCCTAGCAAACTGACCAAACCTAAGGAGAGGGTCATGGTAACTCCTTGTCTACAAAAAAAAAAATGTAAAAATTAGCTGGGCATGTTGGTGCTCGCCTGCAGTCCCAGCTACTCAGGAGGCTGAGGTGGGAGGATGGCTTGAGTCTGGCAGGCAGAGGTTGCAGTGAGCCAAGATAGCACTTCTGCACTCGAGCCTGGGCAATGGAACCAGACCCTGTCTCAAAAGATAATCAAGTAAATTTTAAAATTCCAATCTGGGAAAAATATATTGCACATGTAGACATTGCTTTGAAATGTGTACATCTGCATGTGTGTGCATGTGTCATACTTAACCAAAACATGCAAATTCTTAAAACACTGTCAGAGCCTTACACTGAGGTCTGTTAGATCCTCTCCCATAGAGGGTTTGATTTGAGAAGTAGGATAATGCTTGCAAAAACAAAGAAACATACATAGCATGTCTTAGCAATTGAAAGTTTTACCCATATGTGAAATACTGTCTTTTATTTTTATTCATTCTTAGTATTGAGAAGTTTGACAAAGAAGAAAGCTTTTTAAGTTATTGCTAAATTATGTCTAAAATATATCAACAACTTATATAGTTACTGTCAATTCATTCCAATAATAATACTGACTTTAGATTCATTAGTTTAAAATCTATCATAACTTGAAAGTTTTTTATACTTACAGGATAGATATTTTCTTCATTTTGAAGATGATTAAACAATGACCAAAAAAGACAAAGTAAGTCACTTAGTGAATATTTTAGTATAATTAAATGAAAATCTAATTTTCCTGATTATGCAATCCTCATTAACTACAAGCTAACAGTACTTTTCATTGCAAATGCTATGATAGTACAGACAATGCATGACAACATATCAAAGCAAAAGATGTTGCCTGTTGGCGGGAAATTAGGAAACTCATACTTTTTCATACAGAAGAGTATTACATACATCGAGAGTGTCGGTGTGCTATATATAAACACATAAGTTCTTTAATATTTATATATTTCCTTTTCCCACAAAGATATGTTGTAAAAATTAATGATATGCCATCATACGCCAAGTTTATATTCTTATTTATTTTTAGGTAACTCACAACTTCCAGGTGTTAAGTGGTAGCCCTGTTTCCATTAACATCTTGATTTGTACAGTTTGAGTGTACAAATAATTAAATATGTGTTTACTGTAAATTTTTTATTGTATAAAAATAAGAATGAAACAGAAAACACAAATAGTGATGCTATTGTCAAGACTGAATACACAGACTCACGGATTGAGAAAAGGGAGGAAGCCAGGAGGTATGGCCATAAGCAGCAACCGCTTACCTCATTTGAATATTCTGTGTTCAGTGCTCAAGAAAAGAACAAAATTATAGAACAGGAGATGCTATAGATGTATAATTGAATAGGCCGATATCTAAAAGACTATATCTTATTAGTGATTTTACATCTTTTTAACTGAGATTGGACTAGTTTATTCAACATGCATGTCTATTATTTGAGAGTAGTGAGTCATCATGCATCTCTTTCTCAATGTAAATGCTACCTTTGTACCCTCAGATCACTCAGCCTAAAGAGTACAAAAATTGTATCTTATCTTTTACACATACAAACACACCCACACATAGAATCTTAGAAAAGTTTCTTCAGCAGTTCCATCATTTAGGCTGTGAATTCCAAAACTGGCATAGATTAGTCTAAAGCCTACCCCTAACCCTTTACCTTCCTCCACATCTGGGCTCATTGCCTCCCCTGTCCTCTCTTCCTCACTGCCTCACTTTAATCAACTACCTGGGAAGCAGTATTGTTTGGCAGTATACAACTTTTGAATCTGGACTACTTGGACTTAAATCCTGAAACTGGCATTTACTAGCTGCTTGATCTTGGACAATTTACTCATCTTCAGTGTTTAGCAACTAATGGATTTAATTATGCTTTTCAAATTTTACTGCACAAGTTGAACAGTTTTGATTGTGCCCAAAGAGATAAACTAAAGTATGCACCCACAGAGAAACTGAAACAACATAAGTGTACTAAAGTTAAAAAGAAAAAATCTGGCTGTTCAGTGATTTTTCTGGACTCCCCTGGAAATAATAAATATGGATAATCAAAAAACCTTAAATATTCTGTAGTTAGAAGCCAGAGCATACAGGCATTTAAAATTAAAACAAGCATCTTGAATTACATTCACATGCATAGCAAAAAAATATATGCACCATATTGAGTTCAGATGCAACAAGCTGAACATGTGCTACAGAGCTAAATGAGTAATGCAATTTTTACACTGGGTCCACGCAAGCTTTGTGGTTGCAAAAAATAAGGATATGACAAAAAAGCAATCTGGAAATGTCATAACCAAATCAATAATTAAGAGAAAAGTTCACTACCTCCCACTCAAATATCAATACAAAGTATATTAAAATACTGTTTAATATGCAGAAAGACACAAGATATGATATTTAAGAATATTAGGACTACTAACATTTCTAACCAGACATTCACCCAGATTAAGAAGCAGAAATAAAAAACAACTTTAATTTGTGCTTTGCACTTTCTATTTCCATTCTTTTTGCCTGTAAGCCCACGAGCTCACTGTAAAGCTCTGGGAAAATCACCAGGTTGCACAGTGTGGTACAGAATTACCGAATGCCATTAAATGTTAATGACCTGACAGCCAAAAGTGAGTTTTAAACTAATTTCCTGAATTAGGTATAGGTTGTTTTTCTAGGAGTTGACTCCCAAATTCCCTAAGGCCATTATTTTTTGATGGCTTATCTGTTTTATTCAGGGAACTCTTCAAAAGTATTTTATTTATAGTTTAATTAAACTAGAATATGAGTCAAATGAGGCTAAGATTGCGAATACAAGAAATCAAAATGTGTTGGTTTTAAATTTCCCATCAATTTTTTTTCTCAATTCCCTTCATTGTTAAAACTCTTGCTAAGGGTAAGTTCCTAATAAAACCAACATAGGTGAAGGGCAGATTCTAAGTGCCTAGGTGAAGCTCAACCATGATTAGAAAGAGTAATCTAGAAGCCAGGTTATTCATGCTGAAGTCATGTGTGAACTAACGAGCAGCAATTAGTCAAATAGGGGAGAAAATATAAATGCCCAAGTCATAACCCAAAAGGAAAAAAAGAGATCTTTTTGTTTAGTAGAGATAGTGCGGAAACTGAACTGTGAAAGAAGAGCCAAGTTAGGAAGTCAAGTCAAATATGAAGTGCAGATGCTCAGTATAAGGGGAAGATTCTATCAGTCAGATGGAGCAAGAGGAGTCATAAGAATAAGGATATCAAAGAACATCCAGGTCAATATGACTTATCCAAATTAGCAGATTGTAAATTCTCACACAAGGAGGTTTTGACACTATTCATAAGGGCCAAGGAGCAAAATGTCCCAGTATATCACTTAGGATGTTCTGAATTATAAGTAGCAGATATATGATCTACAATGTCATTTTAAAAATTAAATAAATTTATTATCTCACATATGGGAAAATTCAAACATAGGTCAACTTTAGCAAAGGCTTCATATAGTGACCTATGCATGCCACAAAGGACTTAGTTCCTCTGCATGCAATTGCTATTCCTTCTACATCCCTCCCTGTGATTTCAAGATAGCTGCCAGAAGCTCTAAAGACTAGTTTATTCACTTCCAGCAGAAATAAGAGAAAATCTTTAAACCTAGGATTCCCAACAAAACCTAAAGCTACCAGAACAGATCCCCCAAGGCTTTGGTTTTCCAATCTGCAACTAAAGAATAAAGACTGCTGAAACAGTCTAGTCTGTATAGCTCATTCTTTGTCCAGTTCTTTTCAGGACAATCTCTGCATATACTGTACTCAAAATAGAAATGTACAGCCTACTCTGAGATCATATTGCAATAAGGATATTATGATATTTGTCCCAATTAATTACAATGGACTTATTAATAAATTTTGGCCTACCAACATCTTGTTCCTATATATAAAAGTCCTGGGTTTTTAATTAGGTCATGGTGGCATTCTACCACCCCTTTCTATATACTTGCATGGGCATACTATATAAGGTGGTTCAAAGAGTATGCGCAATGGTGAAAAGGAATCTTTCGTGTACAGATATCAGGAGAGAAAAATTCTTGTTCTGCTAGGTTTCTAACTAGGGGCTATGTCTGTCCATATTGTGAATGGTCCGAAAATACCTAACACTTTGCAGTGACACAAGATTTATTTTTAAGCTTCTGGATCTAGCTATGACTAAAGCAAGCACCACTCCTAGAGTACCCAGTCGTAGGAATCAATAAGTTATCTTTTTGCTTAAGAGAACAGAATTTCTATCACTATCACCTGAAAAAATTCTTAGTAAAATACATCAATCTCCTCAATAGTGCTATGAATAATTATCAGTCATCATTGGCAAACAATGCCAGAATCTTTTCCTAGTAAAACTAGGTAGTAAAATAACTTTACAATTTTTCTCAACAAATTTTATTGCTTTTTGGATGCTAATTTTCAAATCATTGGCACAGACTAACATTCCATGTTCAGGTCCCAAATTTTGTTCTGCAGTAATTACACACCCACCACAAAGCATCAGTCCATCTGATCTCATAGAAAAAATTTCACAATAATAGTAGGCTTTCAAACATATGCAATTAAAAATATTTTACTCGGGCTGAGTGCAGTGGCTCACACCTATAACCCTAGCACTTTGGGAGGCCAAAGTGGGTGGATCACCTGAGGTCAGGAGTTTGAGACCATCCTGGCCAACATGGTGAAACCCTGTCTCTACTAGAAATACAAAAATTAGCCAGATGTGCTGGTGCACGCCTGTAATCTCAGCTACTCAGGGGCTGAGGCAGGAGAATGGCTTGAACCCAGGAGGCAGAGGTTGCAGTGAACTGAGATCACACCACTGCACTCCAGCCTGAGCAACGGAGTCTCTGTCTTGAACAAAGAAAAAAAATTTACCCAATGTTTTACCTAATTTAAATATATTATTTGTATATCTTTTTTAACTGCATGAATTGAGGATTCTTCACTTTTGCAATTTTATTCATCTCTTTCTGTATGGCCAACTGAAACAACCACCAAGTATAAAAAAATAGGTACTGCTGTGTCATCAATGGGACCAGGATACAACCACATTTTAAATCACAAAGTCCAAAAAAAAAAAAAATTTATTGGGACCGAAATAGGAAAAAGTGTCAAAGGTAAGTGCAAACTCTTAGAGATATTTTAAATAGTGCAGAGGTTTTTCAAAACGGATGGTACAACTCCAAAAGGATTCAAGGTGCCTTACATGGAAGATATGAATAGTATCCAGTGTTATAAAGCAAGATTGAGGAGTGTAGAAAGGCTGAATAGGAAGACACACAGATATGCCATCTTTTCAGAAATCAGTCAAGATGAGAGTACATACACCACAATCACCTTGTTGATAGCTAATCAAAGCCAGCTGAAAATAAATTAATAGATTCTAAAAATGTCACAGACACCTGGAACATAGGATTTTACTGTGAAAATGAAAACTCCAAAGATTTTCTGCTCAGCAGACATGAGAAAGGCAAATAAGAGTGAAGACTATTACCAAGGAGATAACAAAACAAAGATGATGAGGATATGTCCTCAGTGTCCACTACTTTAACTTACATCTCTCACCCTTAATTTTATTTCAGCAGGTATTTAAAACAGACATGTACAATGTATTCAAAATTGATAAGAATCAGAAAGAAACAAGTATGGATGACATACTCACAGATTAAAAATTAAATAAGAAAGAGCAATATCAGAAGAAAAAGAGAGTTAAAAATACCACTAGAACAATTACCAAAAATCAAAATACAGTTTCTAATCAAATCTTCTTGCGTTCAAAAGACTTAAAGAAAAAATAAACCAATTGTAAGACCAGAAATGAAAAATAAGTTCACAGAGATCAGAAAAAGATAAAAGAGAGAAGCAAAATAAATACAGAAATAAAAAGCAACATTAGCAGCATTATATACATATACATACACATAGCCTCCCCCCGACAGACACACACGCACACACACTTATCCCTGTTCTATATTATAGGACAAGAAAGAAAGACTTGAGAGAATCAATGTGGAATTCTTAAAAATGCTAAATGAAACTGATTAAAGATTTAATTATAGATATAAAAGACAAAACACAATATATGCATAATTGCTATTACTGAGTTTGAGAACAAAAACCAATTACATAATCAATATATCAGAATAGAAAATATATTTTAAAAATGCAAAGATTTGCTTTAAGTGTATTTTTCTGAAAATAAGAGAATCCTTTATTTACAGGTTAAGAAAGCATATTGTATTCTAAGAAAAAAGTCTAGAACAATAAAACTAAGAAAAATTCTGAAGGAGCTGAATTCATAGACAAACTATTAACAATGATAAAAGAGTGTATGAAGGCCAGGAGCAGTGGCTCACGCCTGTAATCCCAGCACTTTGGGAGGCTGAGGCGGGTGGATCACGAGGTCAAGAGATGGAGACCAGCCTGTCCAACATGGTGAAACCCCGTCTCTACTAAAAATACAAAAATCAGCTGGGTGTGGTGGTGCAGGCCTGTAGTCCCAGCTACTCGGGAGGCTGAGGCAGGAGAATTGCTTGAACCCGGGAGGCAGAGGTTGCAGCGAGCAGAGGTCGTGCCACTGCCTTCCAGCCTAGCACCTGGCGACAGAGCAAGACTCTGTCTCAAAAAAAAAAAAAAAAAAAAAGACCCACATACAAAGGGATGTATCCCATTATTGTTGGAATAGAGAGAAGTTGGAGCAATTAAAGTGACTGTCACTGAGAGGATAGACAAGTCAGCTGTGATTGGTGTACATTATGAAAACTATGCAACAATATGTATACAAACATGGATAGATATTTAAAACATAATGCAGAATAAAACTTTAAGAACTAGTATAAGATGTGTAGGAAAAATAATTTATATGAAAAAGTGAAACATGTTCTGGAAGAACATGCACACAAATGTTTATGCATCAAATATTTTAATGTGTTTGGCAATTGGTAGCAGGAAAGAAAAATCAAAGAGGGAGTGGCAATAAGAGAGGATATGAAAATAAAATAAAGCAACTGAGGTACTTTTGAACTGAAGAGTATGATTATCTCAACTCACTGCTTCTGGAACTAAATTAATTAAAAATTAATAATAAATTTAAAAAAATGATTAAAAGCAAAAACCAATGAATTTGAATTTTAAAGATAGATAAAGAATTCCACAAAGATAACATTCCATTTCTCAATGGAATGTTAGGTTCATGTTACAGTAAGTCCTAATACATATTTTATAAACAATTATTTGCATGAGTAAATGTCAAATAACAAATAAAGAGAAAATAGAAAAAAAAAAAAACCTGTATATTTTTGTATACAAACATAGAAGAAAAGCTGTAGAAGACTATATAACTGTTAAATAAGTGCTATGGACCGAATGATTGTGTCCTTCAAAATTCAAGTTGAAAGCCTACCCTGCAATGGAATAACATTAGAACATGGGGCCTTTGGGAGGTAATTAGGTCATGGGCATGGGAGTGGAGCCCTTAAGATTTTTGTTTGTTTGTTTGTTTTAGCAAATTTTTGTGAGTGAGTGGTAACAATGCATTGTAGTTTGAGGTAATGTATTGTCCTAGACAATCTGGGCTGCTAAAATAGAATTCAAAAATTGTGTGGCTTTAATAACAAATATTTAATTCTCACAGTTCTGAAGGTTTGAAGTCTAAGATCAAGATGTCTGAATGGTCTGGGTTTTGATGAATGCCTTCCTCTAGTTTCACAGATGGATGCCCTCTGGCAATATCCTCATGTGGTGGGGAAAGAGAGCTAGAGGAAGAGAGAAAGATAAAGAGAGAGAGATTGAGAGAAAGTAGGCTCGTTTGGATCTCTTCTTAGAAAGGCATCAATTCCATCGTTAAGAGCTATTGGAATTTTAATACATATCATATCTTTTGGTGAACTTGTCTATAAATTTTTAAATTCTACCAAGCAACAGAACTGAAAGACTGTAACATGCAGATATTTTCAGATTTGGTAGATTCTGCTAAAGAGTTCTTTAAAGTAATTGTATCAATTTTAATTCTCCTCAGCAATATATGAAAGTTCTAGTTTCTCCAAATCCTTCTCAATGCTCAGGATTTCACATAAGTACAACCATTGATACCTGCAGATATAAAAATTTAGCCTCCCTTCATATAACTCACAAAATTTAATTTGAATATTATTAAGAATATACACATGCCTTTTTGTGTGATACTACACTAACTGTAAAGACCATCGACACAATGCTTTTATTAATACAAAATATAAACAAAATTATATCCCATTTATATTTGTGACTCTGCATATTCTAATTTTGCCAAATAACTTCTTGTTTTCTTTATTCAAAAAAGATAGGCAAAACTATTTTCGCTGTTGGAAGGCAAGCTAATGGTTACTCTTTGAGGGAGGAATGGCTGGAAGCGGGCATGCAGGAACTTCTACAATGCTACTCTTGTAGCATTTCTTAATCTGCATGTTACTTACACGGTTGTATTTGCATTTAAAATAGTAATTGATCCTAGGCATACGATTTCCACATTTTCTGTAACTGTGTTGTAAGCAATAAATATTTATATTTAAAAAGGAAAAAACTAGCTTATGGGGGATGTAAATGCTACTGATATTTTCTTTGCCATGTCTCTGTGTTATTTCACTTGGTAAAACAGTATATCTTATTTTGTGATTTTAAAAATGTAAATGAAATTAGATTAAAATTGGTTACAAAGTAAAAAGTACCCTATAGGTATTCAGAGAAAGTCATGGAAAGGAGAAAAATCTGAGTAACTCTTGCACGTAATCACAGGCTAAAAATGAGTGAAATAATATTTATAAAGTCCTTAGGAAAAAGAAGTGTGACTCAATACTTTTTATATTCAGTCAAGTTGACATTTTAGTATAAAAGAAATAAATTTATGAATGTGCAGGAAATCAAGGAATAGAGTCCAACAACAGCTTATCCTAAAAGTTTGATGATGAAATACAGGGAGAAAAAAGATGAATCAAAATTAAGATCTCAATAACAGAAAAGCCACATTTGGAAAGACTCGTGGCAAAAAATAAATCTACCCAGAAATAAAATTAAGAATTGAAGAAAATGGAAAAATTAAGTATGAAATTGAACCTAAGGGTTGGAAACTTAGAATAAATGTTAAACCTAACAAAAATAGGTAACAATGAAATGAGAGTATTTAAGACAAACAGTAGGACTGTATTTCATAGGTTTATACTAAATACATCCATGCAACCCGCTGTGGAGAAGTAAACAAGAGTTGTATTGGTTTATGTGATATCTAGGCAGAAACTTTAAGAAATAGTGTACAATTTACCAGATTTTTTCTGTCTTGGTGATTGGTAGCATTTAGATGGCCTAGATCTCAGGGTGAGAATAACATGTACTGTCAGTTCCTGGGCTGCCATTAAAAAAAGAGCAGCATGAGTGAGAAATAGGATAAACAGATATTAAAGAGTGTTCTATAAAAATATGTCTAAACCAAAATCTGTTTAAAATTATTTGTATTTTTGTATATTGTACATACAAAAACAATATTTTGTATATTGTACACATAAATGCAATACTTTATATATTATTATAGTTTATATATTTGTGTTTTTACATATAAAAATAAACAGAAACTCATTTTAAGCCACTGGGATTCTGGGTGTATTTATTATTGCTACTTTAGTTGGTGGGATGCTTGGAGCTATCTAAAATGTTGCATGGTCCACTGCTGACTTCTGGAACCTGGCAGAACCAAATGGAAATTTTCCCTTTCTTATGAAAAAAATAGGCCCTCAGTGTTCCCACATGTGAAGAAGATGTGAATTGACAATCAGAGATCATTAAACACAGAGAGAACCTTGTCTCCAACAGTAAGAGTCAGAAAAAATAAGACTTAAGAATTTACAATGACATGCACATCACATATTAAAAATTATCAGGCACAGTTCCAGGAAGATTAGACAACACAATCCAGAATAAATACCAAAAAAGTACTCCTAATATTTCATTCAAACTTAAGAAAACCAAATACAAACAAAAAGAAAATCTTAAAGAATACAGAAGGAAAAACACCTTACCCATCAGAGACCCAAGGATAAGAAGTGCAGCAGGCAACTCATCAGAAACTAGAAAAGCAAGAACAGAGTGGAGTAAAATACCGCAAGGGTTGAAAGAATGATCTATTGACATAGAATTCTATATCCAGAAAAAATATCCTTCAAAACTGAAGGAGAAATAAAAAGTCTTTCTTATGCAAACAAAAAATGAAAGAATTCATCACCAGTAGACCTGCAAGAAATATTAAAATATTTACTTCAGGTAGAAGGAAAATTATATAGGTCAGAAACTTGGATCTACATAAAGAAAATAATGTTGGAGAAGAAAAAAAAATAAAGGTAAAGGAAAATCTTCTATTTCTCTTAATTTTAATTTATCAATTCTATAGGCTGACAGTACCATATGTTACTATAGTGATGAATATGGGACATTATGTGTTCAGCAAAAATTTATAAAACTTTATAGCACAAAGAGTAAACATTGATATATCCAAATTTAAAAATAATCAACTAAAAAATGATGGATCTCAGGATGGAATTCAGATTATAAAAATTAACTCTATTCCAAATGTATAATATCACCTCACTGAAAGAAGAGAGGAAAGAAAAGGTGCTTATCTAAGTAACTTTGATGATTATTGGAAACTCTAAGTCTGAAAGCAAAAGGAACTGTACATAAGTACTATTCTAGCTGGCAAAGTTATTTCTCATGTGGGTGTGGATGAATAATTCTCAAATGCTATGCATGTGTACTGTGATTAAACAAAAGTAAATAGATATTACATGGTAGGAGCCAGCTTCTCACTGTTGGAAGAGGAGGTTACATAAAACAGGAGGAAAGCTGGAATAAACTCTGTAGCATTGGGTTAGAGTCAGAGACATTAGTCTGAACTCATGTTAGCTGAATATATATATACAGGTGGGTACAAATGGAAGTTATTCTATAGATATGTGTGCATACATAGATTAGTATACATATGTACATTCCCCAGTATACATATGTACATTTCCTAATGTCTGTTAGCTGAGAGTACCTATGGGAAATAACACCTCAGTAGCAACAGAGCAACAAGCACACTCAGCACCCAGATCTTGGTTTCTAAAACTATCCTCCAACAGAAGGAACCAGGGCTCCTTGCAGAAATGGCTGATTCTAGGACTGAGGCAGGGAATATACAAGATGAACCTATATTATTTTGTAGTGTCAGGAAATAAGGAAGCACTAAAAAAACAAAATGATGGGGCCATGCCAAAAGTATACAGGAGTCGATCTGAAAGATCTCCCAAAGGCCTAATCTGAAACAATTTGAAAGACAAAATAAATAATGTAGTTTTAGATCATAACCCAAAATATAAACTAAACATCCATGAGTCTGTATTTACATACATATATGATTGAATGCCCAAATTAATGGGAAGGAAGAAACAAGTTTCCAGCACTAAAGAATTACAAAGAATATAGGTAGATATTTCCCTTTCAAAGAAGTAAAGCTTAAAGTCCTACCCCTTGCATATAAACTGTGCAACTGTTCTTCCAAATAAGCACAGTATAGAAATGGGGAAACGAGTTAAATAAACAGTGTATAAACCCGACAAACACTACTTCAGCCAAGTGATTCAGGTCAACATAATCAGTGATATATGTTGGTATCATGTACCCTTGATGGGATGTAATGAAAATGACACTTCATGTGAGTGATCTTCCTCCAAAAACCCATAACCCTTATTTAATCATGAGGAAAACTTCAGACCAATTCCAGAGAGATGTTATTTCAAATACCTAATCAGTACTCCTCAAAATTTTCAAGGAAACAAGGTGAGTCTAAGAAATTGTCAGACTAGATGAGCCTCAGGAGACATCATGACTAAATATATGATATCTCCAATGGGATTGTGGCATAGAACAAAGACAGTTGGTAAAAAATAAGGAAATAATTATAAAGCATGAACTTTAATGAATTATAATGTAGCAATATTGCTTCATTTGTTGTGACAAATGTACCATAGTAATAGAAGATATTATTGATAGGGGAAACTCTATGTGAGGTATTCAAGGATTCTCTGTATTCTATTTGCAACAGTTGTATAAACGGAAAACTATACTAAAATAAAAAGGTTATTAACACAAACAAAATTAAAATATGAATATTTTATATCTACTAAGGAAATGTACTTTATGATTAAAACCTTTCCACCAAGAAAAAGATAACTTAGCAGAAATTCACAAAACTAGCCTGTTGAACACTTACTCATTTTATCAAAATTCAGTTTGAGTGTCTTCTCTAGTTTGAAGGCTTTTTTCTTCCATTATTAGTGTTCCTTTTCTACTCAGTTCTGCACTTATTGGCATATTTATATGTGTCCCTTTGTTTTATCTTAAGTTCCATAAGTTGGAGATTATATAGTTAATTTTTCTCCACACAATCACTGTCCGCCAAGCATAAATATACATGGCTGCCAATATGTGCTGATCACACGCATGTAGATTGAGACTACGGAAAACAAAGAACTAAATACAAGGTATAGAAATGCCATAAAAGAAACAACAATAAGAAGACAAAACAATGAAGAAGACGTAGCTAAACAAGGTTATAGGAGAGTAAGAACAGAAAAACTCAGTATCACAGAATACAAGAGGAAATTTCAAGAGGAAAGGTCAGTGGTGTCAAATGCATCAAAAAGATTATGGGAGATTTTAAATGAATATCATAGGTTGAATTGTGTCCTCCCAAAGGTATATTCAAATCCTAACCCCCGGTAACTATGAATGTGACTTATTTGGAAATAGAGTGTTTGCAGATGTAATCAAGTTAACATTAAGTCATACTGGATTTGGTGATTTTATAAGAGAAAGAAGAGGGAGATTTAGACACAGAAACACAGAGAGAGGCATGCAGTGAAAGTCTATGTGATGATGAAGCCAGAGATTGGAGTGATGCAGCTGAAAGCCAAGGAATTACAAGAATTGATAGCATTCGCCCTATGCTAGAAGGAGTCTTCTCTGGTGTCTCGGAGGTACTGTGGCCCTGCTGACACTTTTACTTCATACTTCTTACCTCTAAAATGTGAGAAAATTTGTTTTTAACCACATACTTAGTGGTAATTAGTTATATCAGCCTGGGAAATTAATACATTGAAAAGGACTAAATGATTACGGAGCTTACTAGGGAATGTGTCAATACAATAGTTTTAGAAAAACATTGAGAGATGAGTCAAATAGCAAATAGCTAGGAAGTATGTGAGTAATGAATAAATTAATGCCATAATCATAAACCATTCTTCTAAAAATGTCTAAAGTGATCAAAACAAAAATATATTATGCTTTTCCACTTATATTAACAATAACTTAAATGTTTTATATTAAGGAATTTTGCAAGGTTGTAGAAAAATACACGCCTTTATGTGCAATTGGGAGTTTGGGAATTAGGATAACATTCTTGGACAACAATTTGAAATGTCTTGTGACATAAAAATTCATAGCGTCTGTGGCTTCACAAATGTATTCTTATTTTAGAAATTTCCTTCCTAAGCATATTTCAGCCAATATTACATACATCCATTTTCACAGTTACATTCATATGAAAGTAAGAGGTACTTTCTCTCTTTCTTTTATTTCCCTGCTGTGTAATCTAACTCAGCTTTTCTTTGCAGCCAGTTCAATGTGCAAAGAGTCAGGATACCATTTCATTTTGTGTTACTAAGGCCAATATGTAGTTCAATCTTAAAATAACACAAAGACCAGATAACGTTTCTGTTTGTCTCCAACTAGCCCTGAAGCCTGTCTGGTGTTGGCTATTAGATGCTGCTAGTATAAGGTTTACAACTAGTTGCTACCCTTATTCCCTTAAGAATAGGTTTCAACTGACTTTGAAAATTATTTTTTTCAAATCATTTTATTGATGTATGATTAACATATAAAACCCTACACGTTTAATGTATACACCTCATTTTTAGGAACAAAGAAGGTATCTATTACAAATCTCACTGTAGAAGTGGAAATTAGTGGAAAATTTTCACACAATTCATGCCCTTTTAAATTTAAATAGTTTAGCCATTTTAAGATTCCAATATAAAAATAGTCACCTGTGGCCAGGGGCTGTGGCTCATGCCTGTAATCTCAGCACTTTGGGAGGCCGAGGTGGGTGGATCGCCTGAGGTCAGGAGTTTGAGACCAGCCTGGCCAACGTGGCAAAACCATGTCTCTACGAAAAATACAAAAATTACTGGATCTGTGGTGGTGCATGCCTGTAATCCCAGCTACTTGGGAGGCTGTGGCAGGAGAATTGTTTAGTCTGGGAGGCAGAGGTTGCAGTGAGCCGAGATAGCACCACTGCACTCCAGCCTGGGTAACAAGAGCGAAACTCCGTCTCAAAAAAAAAAAAAAAAAAAAAAAGTCACCCTTACCATTGTGTCCCACAGAACAGATCATTACAATTAGCTTGACTTTGGACAACTGCTGAAACAGGACTAAAGATTACAAATAAGACACCTAGAACTGGCTGTTTTATCCAGCAGTGTAATCATTTTTTAATATAATGCCCTGTAACTGAAACCATCGAGAATTGAAGATTTTTATCTGTGAGTAATTTTTTAAAAATATATTTATTTGTAATCAAAAGGAATCTGCATCACCGTGGCATTCAGATTTATTTCGAATAATTTGCATAACAGAGAAAAATAAGCACTTGTATACCATTAAGATCTGTCCCAAGGAATTAAGAGTATGCTTTATCTTTTTTGGTTTATTGATTACTTTAAAAAAATACATGCTTTTAGGTGCTATTGGGAATTTGGGATGACCTTAAAAATTACTTTAAAATCACTTTTGAGGAATGCTTTGCAAATGGAACTTTATTCCCTGGGAATATCTAAAAGAAAAAAGTTTCTCTTTTACAATCAAATGCTGGTTTGTTAATTTAGTGATGACATTAAGTAGGAATATTATGAGTAATGTAATGTTTAATTATTTATGAATAGGATTTCTTAATAGAATTAAAACTTTAACAATGGAACTAGCAGCAATTTTGTTGTTTTTTGATATATCAATAAAATATTTTATGGAATCTACTAAAACTTGCTCATGTACCCATTTGCTTGTTGATTTAAAAATTAATTACAGTTAAGGAACAGACTTTTTCTGGGGGGAAAATAGAGATAGCTATAAAATATTAAAATGTAAACATATATGAATTCTTAGGTATCCTTTTGAATTTGAATTTCATTTAAATGATACATATAAACTAACCGATTTGGTTATATTAACTGGGTTATAAACTATTTACTTTCAACTAATAAATGACCATTAACCAACTGTTTTCAGTCATTTACCAATTGTGCATCATAGGTAAGACTTATTTTATTTTTCCCAAGAAACTATTACTTCTATCTGATATGTAGCCGTACATAATTTGTTAGATATTTTGGAAGATTAACTTACAGAAAGCAAATATACACTGCTGAAGTATTATCATTACACAATATAGTAAATTATGTCTCTATGAATCTTCATTAGAGACTAGAAAATATCAGCTCTAAGAGTTTCCTCTGTCCAAAGCCAAAATTATAACAAAGTTTGGGAATAAAATACACTTGGAGTAAAAAAGGCAGTGAGCCTTATGTGTACATATTCAACTGTGGAACCAAACAGCCTGGGGTCAAATCTCAAGTCTATCACGAACTTAGGCTAGTCATTTTAACCTCTCTGGAATTCAGCTTCCCCAGGTATAAAAAGGCAATGATAAAAGTAATTTGATTGAATTAAATTAGAAAATGCATTTAATACAGCACCTGACACATGTAAATTAATCATTATATAGCAACTAAAATTGAGTCCGTTGGAAGGTTGATGCAATGCCAGTGCTGGGCCAAAAAAGTGACTTTGCTCACAGATTTCTAATATAGTATTCAAAAGACAGAAACTTACAGTTGTGTTGTGTGTTGTATCCTAGGATAAATGCCTGGGAACCTGGAAAAGAGGACATTAAAAGGGGCAGCTAGTATAGGGGAAGGGAGGAAAATCAATTTTCTCTTAAGATTTTAAATTTTTTTTGCATGTGATCAAGGATGACAGAAAGTTGCCAAGGATACGATAATTTGTTTTCCTTTTCCTTCAGATGGTTAAATTATTTGAAGAGCTTGCAATCTAGTTTTAGAAGTGCACATAATAAAATAATTGCAATAAATATAAATGTAGGATCTTGTGTGTTTTCATTTCCTTACAACTAGAAGGAAAGAAAATCTAAAGTAATTATTCTTTACTTGCGTCCAAATTATTGGATTGTGCTAGCAGTACCCTTTTAGAAAGAAGTAAAGCTATTAATTCCCAAAGCAGTGGGAAAGGAAATTTTGGATTGTTTAGGGCTTCTCCGTGCAATGAAGAAATGTTCTAAAATAAATTGTAAAGGTGACCTTTATCTTAGGCTATGCATATAAGCATATAAGGGTACTGGGGCATTATTTTTTTTCATGTGATTAAAGAGGAAATATAACAAGGACATTTTTCAGATTTTTAAATTCTTTTATTGGGAGAGAAAGGAGATCAATACACGCCTGAGTCAATAAGGGGAGGAAAATTTGACTTCAAATCAGGAAATGAGAAAGAAAATGACAAGCTGATCATGGTTTGAATTAATTAGAGAAAGGATAATGGACTCTGCACAATTCTTCTCTTCTCTTTTGTAACTTTAATTTGTACTAGCTGTGCTTTCTAAGTGCTCATAGTTGTGTGAGGGTACAGACAGAAAAGCCCAAACCATGACGGCTGAGAAAATAAAAACACAGAGTGACTAATAGATGACAGAAACTTGACATGTGAATTAAAACACTTATATTTGTGATTATTAAAAATAAATTGACTGGGCACAGTGGCTCATGCCTGTAATCCCAGCAATCTGGGAGGCTGAGGTGGGTGGATTGTCTGAGCTCAGGCTTTGGAGACCAGCTGGGACAATGTGATGAAACCCCGTCTCTACTAAAAATACAAAACAATCAGTTATGCATGGTGGCGTATGCCTAATCCCAGCTACTGGGGAGGCTGAGGCAGGAGAATTGCTGGAACCCAGAAGGTAGAGGTTGCAGTAAGCCGAGATGGTGCCACTGCACTCCAGCCTGGGCAAGAGGGTGAGACTCCATCTTCCAAAAAAAAAAAAAAAAAATCAAATTGGTTTACCAATCAGATGTAACTAGTAGATTTGTAATTAATAATTTATGATGTTTCACATCCTGCTTCTTTGAATATATATCAAGATCATCCTATGGAAAATACTCATTTCCTTTTCATCTTTTTTCTGAGCATAATGGGGATCTAATTTGGACTACCATATCACTTAGCACTAGCTTATAAAAATTCCTGTGATGATGAAAATGCTCTGTAGTTGAGCTGTGCAACTTAATAACCACTACTCACATGTGGCTAGTGAGTATTTGAGATATAACGAGTGCAACTGATGAAGTGATTCAAAATGTTTAATTGATTTAAATGTTTAAGATGTTTTATGTATGCCTCATTGTAACTAACCACAAGGCAGAAACCTATAGTTGATGAAAAAAATAAAATAAAGGATTAAAAGAATACCACCACTACAGAAAACGATCAAACCACAAAGACAGACAGTGAGAGGAGGACAGAAACAAAGGCTCTATAAGAAAGCCAGAAAACAAATTATAGCGTGGGAGTAGCAAGTCCCTATTTATCAATAACTGCCTTAAATGTAAGTGAATTAACTTCTGTAATTAAAAGATCAAGAGTAGCAGGATGAATTTTTTTAAAAACAGTAACAAGATCTAAGTATATATTCTGTTGACAAGAAACTCAATTCACCTTTAGAGACACATAGAGAGTGCTAGGGTAGAAAAGGATATTCCATACAAAATGAAAACAACAGAGGGCAAAGATAGCTACATTTACATCAGACAAAATAGACCTTTAAGTAATAAACCGTATGAAGAAAGAAAGAAGGTCATTGTGTAATGATAAAGTTATCAGTTCATCAAGATAATATAACAATTGTAAATTTATATGCACCCAACATCAGAGCACCTAAACATATTTATATAAAAGCAATTGTTAACTCTTTTCCCATTTAGAACAAAAAGTAAAACTTGCTGCCAACACTCATTTAATTTTACATAAACAAACTCTTTGAGGCTGAAGCAAATCTGACAAAATCATAAAATTATTATATCATATTAGATTACCATTAGCAAGTACAGATAGCAAATAGTTAACTATTAATACTTAGATTAAACCTGAAAAGGATCCAATTTATTTTCAATATTCATGTTGGGCACATTCTCAGCAAATACGTACTATGTATATGTAGCACATTGAACTTGATAAAATTTAGAAGAGTAGAGACATAAATTTGTATTAGAGAAAAATCCCATATTTTAAAAATTAGAAATAGGTAATATCTATGCTAAGTAACAAATGACTGCTATGATTAAAATTTTCCAAGGAAGTTTACAAGAAAGAGAAATTACTGAGCACTGGGTTTGATCAGGGATTGTTTTAAGAGTACTTGGATGTTACACTGTAGTTTAAGACAAGAGTACAATTGAGCAGAAACTGTGAAGAACAGGAAAGTGTAGGGACTAATCTAGAATTAATGAGAAGACTCGTGCTAGATGAGTGGTTTTGCACAAGAAAACTGTGGAAGAAGTAAAAGGAGCTTTGAATGACGAATGGTTTGAATTCCAGATCAAAAACTTGTGAATTATTTTACAAGCAATAAAGAATCTTTGATAGATCTAATTGAGGAAGAAACATAGGTAATGCATTATTTAAGTAATGGTGCTTTGGCAGTTGTATTAAAATGGATGAAGGAAAAAGGACTCAGAGAAATGGATACAAATTAAATAAATTACTGAATGAATTCATACTACAACAACTATGCAGCATCTCAATGTAAAGAAAAAGTGTAAAAACTAATAATTATAATCAGAGCTTGATTTTTCTATGAAGCTAATGAAGTTTAAGCTTCAGGCTCCTAATTTGAACAGAAACCATCAAGGACCTGAGAGGGCCCTTAGTAATGTTTCTGCATGGTCATCTATTTTTGTAAAAAATTGAAGAGAATTAATCTCTTAATTGCAAGAGAATGAACTGCTGTCTCTCCTATTCTATGCTGATTTCCCATTCATTACATTTCCACTGAGTCAGTTGACATTACAGTGTCAGGCATTTGAACGATGCAACAAAAAGTTACACATAATATACTATTAGTTTGAGATTTATTTGGTATATTTTACAGTCACAATTAAATACAATTTGATAACTGGTGATCCTCCACATATAAGAATGGTTTCCAGGAATGCTCCTACCACCCCGTGCCAAATCAATTGGCATCGTAACACAAAAATTCAGTGTCTGAAGACAGGACATATGAATATGCCCGACACCAGAAGTCTATGGGTATTGAAGGAGAAACAAGATTAAAAAGTATGGAGACTGTCATCAGCTGTGTATTTTTAAATACATAAAAGAGTTATTGACAGTTAAACTTATGTTAATTTAATAGCATAGGAAGCAAACCATTTGAGAAGCAGACTTGTGCACGTTCAAAGTGAAATTCTGGGAATTAGCCCATTTGCACTAGCAATGTTTTGTGACCTTAAGGGAGTTACTTAAATGTGGCTCAGTTCAGTCATCTATACATTTGAAAGAGTAATAGTCTCCTATTTCACTGTGTTGCTTTAAGTATTGAATAAATGTGCTTAGATCTGTGCCTGGTATACAATTAACACTCAATAATATTAATCTTGATAAGTTTCTGAAACACTCTCCAAGTGATAATATTGCTATTAGAATAGAAACTGCTATTGGAAATTTAAGCCCAGGTAAGATATTTGAATTCATACTCAAATAGACAAAACTAAGGAAGGAATAAAGAAGTTTACATGATCTATTATGTCAACATACGTGTTACCAGTTAAATCAAATTAAACTTCAGAATGATAGTTCAGAATTCGTATTTGCTTGATTATTAACATATATATGCTATTTTATTTCTTATTTTCTCAGAACAAAAGACTAAGTCTAACTCTTCAACCCTTATCTTTTTAATAAATGAATGAAAATAAAATAAAATAAAATGTAAAATTCACACTGGAAGCAAAATTAGAGTTAAGGTGAGCCATTTAATATGAGAAAATGACCAATGCAAGAGGAGGATATCACAATTCTAAATACGTATGCAAGCAAAATCATAGCCCTAAAATATATAAAGATTGACAACATTAAACAGGGAAATACACAAAACCACATTTATAATGGGAGATGTAATATACCCTTTCAATATCTGATAGAAAAATCAGACAAAAACATAGTAAAAATACAAATATTTTCACGAAGCAATTACAAACTTGACCTGCTGACATAAGTAGAATTTTGAATAAAGAAATACTCATCAAATTTTAAAACAGTATAATTATTTAGAGTATGTCTTCTGACCACAGTGAAATTAAACAAGAAATCAATTTAAAAGATAATTAGAAAGCCAAATTTCCCAGAAATTTGCCATTTAGAAAAGTTTTAATAATAAATAGACTATTACATTAAGAACAGCTTGGTGATATAAACTTACACATCTCCAGTACCTGATTTATGACAAAGGTGAAAGCATGTCAATACAGAGGAAAGCATGATACTCTCATTAAATAATGCTATAACAATTGGATATATTTATTTTTAAAATGCATCTGGAGCTTTTTATTATACTATACACAAAAGACAATTATAATTGTTCTAAAGGTCTTAAATGTGAAAGATAAATAATTCTTTTAGAAGGAAAGCATTGTGTTCTAGGATTAGGCAAGGTTTCATTAAACAAAACACATAATGCACTAATCATAGAAAAAAATTTGAAAATTTGTTCTATTCTAAAATTAAGGAATTTTGTTTATTATTATAAAGGACATGTAATACTGAATGGAAAGAAAACCCACAGGCTGGAAGAAGGTATTTATAATACATATTATAAGAATATTTTCATATCTAGAATATATAAATATTTATAAACAATTCCTGTAATGCAGTAAGTCAAGGACAGACAATAAGGAAAAAAGATGCAAAAGATTTGAATAGAACCTTCACCAAAGAGGATATCTAAATCACCAATTACCACAGGAAAGTTTCTCAACTTCAAGATGATATGGACAGGAGACAGGGAAATAGTGGGTAGAAGAGGGTGGTCCACCGACAAAGGCCCCAACCTCAAGCCTGAAGACCTGTGGCCCTAAATGAGGACAGGCATTTCAGTTTTCACACCCATAAAGTTGCATTTTGGCCCACCATGCCCTCCTGTTCTGCCCCCATATAAACCCAAAACTCCAAGCACCAGAACAGACCTGTAAACGAGGAGATGAGGAGGCAAGCAGACCAGCAGACCAGCAAAGGCAGAACGATGCAGCAGAGAAAGAGAGGAGGGACATCTGGTCTATGAGGGGAGTTCGGCCAGGGACAGTTAGAGAAGAGTCCAGCCACTGGGAGGCCGGACTCAGGGCAAAGGCCACCTTCCCACTCCATCTTGCTGACAGCCACTTCCACCACTCAATAAAATCTTGCCCTTCTTCCTTGAGCCCCCAAGTGATCTGATTCTTTTGGGACACTGGGCAAGAGCTAGGGATACAGAAGGCCGTTATACTGTCCCCCAACCATGAGATAAGGAAGAGGGTCCATTTAGCTGATTAACACACAAACCATCTGCAGATGACAAAGCTAAAGGAGCACACTGTAACACACGCCCACACAGATACCCACCCCTTGATGCTAGTGTGACACCAGAGCTGGGAAGCACTCACCCCAATTCTGGTACCTGCCCATCTGTGTGCTCCCCCTCCAGTGAGGGGTTTGAGCTGCAGGGCAACCTAACAGGTGAGTTGCACCCCTGCCACATGTCCTGCAAGGGAAATCTGGGATCTCTCATATTTCAATTAGTCATCAAAAAAATTCATATTATAAACACAGAGAATTATTGCTTTGTGTTACCAGAAAGGCTAAAATTATGAAGATTAAAATTATCAAATATCTCTGAGGGTGTGGAGAAACCTGGACACTGCTGATAGAAATGTCAAGTGTTATAATCCATTTGGAGAATTGTCTAATTTTATCCATTACACCTAAACGTAAGCTACATCCTAATGTTTCACTCCCAAGTATGCACTTACCAGAAATGTGGATTGTGTTTACCAAAAACCACGTAACATCATGCTCATAGCAGCACTATTCATGATCAGCTCCAAACAAAAATCTGCTCAAATGCTCACTAACACGCACACAGAAAACAAAATGTGAAATATTCAAAAAATGGAATGTTTCATCACAGTAAGAATTAACCATCTATAACTTCATCTAACAATGTGTTTGAATGGTCCAAACATAATTTTTAGTGAAAAGCTCTAAACATAAGAGTAAATTGCTTCTTTTTCATTGTACAAAATACAAAAACCAGACAAATAGATCCCATGTTCTTGCAGATCAGAATCACGGTCTGTGTGTGGAGGGGGCGTGGCAGAGGCTTGAGAGGAGTATTGACCGAAAGGTAGTACTGGGGTTTTCTGGAAAATAATAATGTTCAGTGTTTTGACCTTGGTGGGGGTTTCATAGGTATCTTACCGTCTCAATATTCAGTATGTGATTTATTTATGTTTTCCTTATACACATTATACTACAATACAAATTTTTAAAAATCAGCATTCCAATTTGTTGATTTATGGATTATTAAACCTATTTATGTCAAGTGAGAGTGAGCCAGTTGCTTCATACACGTATATAAAAAGCATTTAGAAAACTAATTTCATGAATTGCTAGAGAAGCAGGAGCTCCAAATCATCCAGCACTTCGTTCTTGGCCAAAGTTTGTACACATTGGGTGCTGATTGTGAAAACATTGCCTAAACCAAAGTTTTGCAAGTGATTTATTTTAAAGTGTCTCTTATTTCCTGTTCTGAGATTTATACATAATAGACCTGAATTGAAGGGTTTATGAAATCCAGAGGGTGTCACCAACTGCTACTTCGCACACACTAAGAACATGAACATTTTCCCAGCTTAAGAAGAAATAGTCCAAGAGCAGGTCACAGCATTAACATTCAGTGGGAGTGCAGTGAGAATCAGGTTCAGCCTCTGGGATTGCTGGGCTTATGGTTGATTCTTTTGTTTACTTTGCAAAATTTCTGATAGGCGGAGCATCTAGTTTCAACTTCCTTTTGCAGCAAGTTCTTTCCTGCACTAATCACAATTCTTGGAAGAGGAGAACTGGACGTTGTGAACAGAGTTAGCTGGCAAATGTTCTCGTAAAAGACCAAAAAAATGAGACTTCCAGCAAAGATTATTTGCCTTATGTTATGGGCTGTTTGTGTAGCAGAAGGTAAGATTAAAAGAGGAGAACTCTTTTCCTAAAACTGTATTATGAAACATTTGCTAATGATGCTTTTCACAGTAGTAATAAAACTTGATTTAGAAAATGTGCTTAAGTATTGTATAGCTTAACAATTGAGTGGCTTTTGACATTGTTAAGTTTAAAAAATGTAAGTACCTTATTTGAATGGTATATCTGAATATTTATCTTAATTTTATTTAATGTAAAATTTAAGAAAATATTTAGACAATTGTTTCTGAAAAACTATAATGTGTAATAATCTTATCCCTTACAATTATCATAAAATATAACTAATTTTTTTGCTTAGAAGTATAACCAAAATGAATCATGTGAAGGATGTGAATACATAGTCAATAAAAGCCATCAAATCATAATGATTAATTTCAGATATGATTTTTACTCTTTCTAAAGAAAAATTCATTTATCATTTACAACTGTGATTGTCATAACTTTAGAAGTCTGATAAACAAACATTACTTGTATTATCAGAATATAATATTATATACATTTAAAACACAATTGAATATACAATATTTGTAACAGTTAAGTTGTTCAATAGGGATTTTTTTTCCTTTAGTTGTATGTAAGATATTCTTGAAGAGCAGTCTTTTGGTATAGTGAATATGAGTGTAGGAGTTTTTTCTAACATCAGCAAGACAATTTCTGGATTCATAATAAAATTTAAATATATCATTGCTTCTTGACATATTAAAAAGTTTATTCTTGGAGATTTGCTTTCCTAGTTTGTGATAGGTAACCAGTTATGTGAAAGATATTTGATCAACATTTTTAAACTAAATAAATTACATATTATTTATAATTTCCAAAAACTTTTCACTTAGTAAAAGAATTTTGATTGAGTCACTATACATAGCCTCTAGGAACTGAAGAAAATTAGCAAGTACACCAAGTCTCTCTGTTTAAGTCTTCCAATCTAAAAAATAAAGGCAGATATGTTTTTATAGTTTATCCTTCAGTAATTAAAAAAACATTCAAATATGTTTAATATCTTGTAAAAGATTGAACTTTCATTCAGTTCTATTTTCTAATGTTATTGCTTGTTATTCGGCTTGTAAACTTTATATGTAGCCACTTGTAAATGAAGAAGACAATCATTTCCTTGTACATGTAAATATTACAATTAGTATTTTAAAATGAAACATTTTTGTATTTGCAAACAGTTCCAGAACAATGTTAACGTTACCAATCATCACAGACATCTTTTTCTGTTTTATGTGTAAATATTTATGTCTTTTCTTACTAAATTTAAGGGAATGTTTTTAATATTTCATACATACATACTGTTTGCTCAGATTTTACATAGATATCATTTGTCATATGAAGGATATTTGTTTTATTTCTAATCTTTAAAATCAAGAATCAATGGCGAGTTTAATAAATAGTTTAAGTTAATAAAAAGTTGAATTTGAAATATTATTAAAATAGAGTACATCAAATTATATGTGATAATTAAACAGTAGTGATTTAAATTTCTTATTTGCATAATTGATTATTGCTGGGTTGTTTCACTTGAATTTTATGATTCATCAATGTGTGTTTAAATGTGATATCAGTTTCTACTGGTGAATTGAACATCAGTACTAGATATTTCATGGTGAAAATGAAATAAATCTGATTATTTCCTAGAAGATAAAGCACAACTTTAGTATTTAAAGCAATGCTTAGGTCAGCCTCACAATTTTCATAAAAGCACATGTAATGCAAAATCAATTGAGAAAAAGTACATAAAATTTCAGTGGATATCAAATTCCTGTTTTATTCCTTGTTTCCCAAGTACTCTCTAAAACTAAACTAGTTTGAGATGTCCATCAATTCTATTAATCTACCATATCTAGCAAACTTTGACTTAACAGAGTAGGCTTGTTGATGAAAAATACTCACATATACTTCAATATTTGCTTCTGTTTATATTTCCCATATTGAACACTGAATACTAAATTGAGAAAAGACAGTTTGAATACTATCACAATCTGCTTTACTCAACTGCATATATTTTAGCATTACTTCTGCCCTGTTAAAAGTGAACATTCACTTTGGGAGGCCAAATTGGGCAGATCATCTGTGGTCAGGAGTTCAAGACCAGGCTCACCAACATGGAGAAACCCCGTCTCTACTAGAAATACAAAATTAGCTGGACATGGTGGCACATGCATGTAATTCCAGCTACTTGGTAGGCTGAGGCAGGAGAATCATTTGAACCCAGGAGACAGAGGTTGCAGTCAGCTGAGATGGCGCCATTGCACTCCAGCCTGGACACCAAGAGCGAAAATCTATCTCAAAAATAAAAATAAAAAAATAAAATTATAGCCAGCAGGAATAATTTATAATTTCAGCTTTCTATTTTTTTTTTTAATATATTGGGGACTACATAGTACCTTTATAATGCAGTGCATTGTGTACGGTCACATTTCCAATTGTATAGGAACGTTAATTGCCTCCTTGTTGTAACAGTCTGTAGCTCAGGGAGTCACCACAAGCTACTAAGAATTGGGTCATATTTACAGGACAAAGTTTCAAATAGCGGTTTCTCAATCATACCACCTAATTTCACTTTTTTGAAATATATTATTACCGAGCTTTTCAATATATTATGACCAAGCAGATTTTTTTAGATTTAGGGTCTAACAATTGTGTCCTATGTGAAATTAGGCCACAGCCCAGAAATTCCAAGATGATTAAAGTGAATAAATTAAAACTCTGATGAAACCTGTTTAAGTAAATACTGGCTGTGTTGTTAGGCAGACATGGTTTCTAATCCGGAGATTTAGAGTGCAAAAACGTAATTTCAGTTCCCAAAATACATTACAGATCAAAGACTGAAGGATTCCATTACAATCAGAGAAAGGAGAATAATATTTTAAAATCCTAAATTTTATGTTTGAATTTCAGTGTGATAAATAAGAATTCCCCCTTCTTCCCCCAAGCCCCTACATTTTCAGAGGTCATAGTATGGGTAGTTACCTATATGGTGTGATTTAAAGTTGTGCAGTGGCCCAATTGTCTTCAATATGTCATCTACTCCTAAAATACTTTACATATTGATATTAATATTACCATAAATTTAACCAATCTGTCATTTACACAGAATGACAAATACACTGAATACCTACTTTAGGATAGTTAAATTTAGTATTATTCATAGTTTACTTTGAATTATTATAATCTGAAAACTTCCCTGAAACAAGTTCAGTGGGTAGGAAAGGGTAGAAATGGATGCTGATAAGGGTAAGAATAGGACAAAGTGATTCTGGAAGATGAGGTATTCCCAGGTAGGACAGATCTGCTGATTGAAGTGCTATAGTGAGTCTATAAGAGAAGGGGTAAAGAAAAAGAAAATGCCCACAGAAATGGCACGAGCATGAGACGTCTGCCAAGGCAAGCTTTGCTTATTTTAAATTTAGGCATATCCTGGGAATGCATATGCTACTCTTTTGCCTACATATAATTTAAACTAAAAATGAAATATCTAAGTATTGCTAACTAAAATTATTCTTAGGTAGAAGTAAGTTCCCAAATATAAAAGCAGATTAGTAAATGTGTGGCCTTTGGTTTCTAAGATCTGAGCCAGTCTACACTGACCCACTTTTATTTGCTCAATCACCAATTGTTTATTCTTTTGCCTCTTTTCATTCTTCCCAGTTATGCCTCCTCCTCCTCCCCCCAGACACCATCCCCTACCTGTCTAGGCCTTTAAGATTCTGCCACCCAATCTATCCTGTGCTCAGTTAACTAATGTGTACTTCACCCATTTCTTCACAAAACATAGTACATGGAAAGGGGATGACGTAATTGACAAAAAAGTGTTGCATTTTAGCTTAAAATTATAAGGAGACATAAAAAGATAGCTCAGAGGAAGTAAAGTAGCTGAACATCAAAAAATGAAACAATAAAACAGAAAGAAAAAAAGATCTGACAGAACACTTTTATTTCATCTGCATTTTAACTTAGCCAAGTTTTTCCTAAACCTTGTTAACTGGAAATGTAGTAGATAGAAAAGTGATTATAGAAATTTTCTTTCAGCAACTTCTGAACCATAACATAAATTTAAGCTTAGGACACACAGGTCAGATGTACAATGGAATTACAAATGTTAATGTTTCCTGGGTTCTTGCAACAGAGCTTTAAGTGCATTAGACAGTCATCGCCTTGTCTTCTATTTTCTAGTTGCTATTGTCTACTATGCCTTTTCTACAGGCTGTCCATAATCTACATATATAATGGAAAGGCTTCCAGATATTTTCATTTTTACTCATCTGTTCTTTCGCTCGTTCATTTTTTCCATCATTTCAACTTCCACAAGTGCTACTTAGTAATACTTGGTACAATAGGTGTTGTATTTTTTCCGCTATTTTCGGGGTCCTCATTTTACTATCTCCCTGTGGCTCCCTTTGTGTGACTAGAACAATAACTGGCATTAGGAACTAGCTATTCAAATACCACACATTTCAAGAAAGTTGTGGAATTTCAACCCGTGTTCTGATAGTATCTTGTTTCATCTCTACTTATGACATATTTGTTATTCTACCTAACTTAATATGGCTATCGTCTATTCTCCCAATTGCTTTTTATGATCCTTGAGTTTTCTTTTTTCTCTTTTCACTGTTAATTTGTTGTTGTCATTGAGACCGGAATCTCACATTGTTGCCTGAGGCTGGAGTGCAGTGGTGCGATCATAGTTCCCTGCACCTTCCTCCACCTGGGCTCAAGCAATCCTCCCACATCCAGCTAATGTTTTTTCTTTTCTTTTTTTCTTTTTCTTTCTCAAATGCCTATTAAATGTGACATAATCTCTACTTGCTTTTTCTAGAATTAGTTTCCTCTCTTTACACAGGTGTGTGTATGTGCATATATATATATATATATAACTTTTGAAATGATCTTTAGTTATTCTTATGTTATTTATAAAATAATTTGAACATTTCTTATTTTGAAAAGCTTATTGGATTATATAATGTATATGCATACAGAATTAACCCTTGACCAATATGGGCTTAAACTTCAGGGGTCCACTTACTATGTGATTTTTTTTCAACTAAACCAGGGTCAAAAATACAGTGTTGGTGGGTTGCAAAACTTATGCTTAGGAAAAGCTGACTTTTTGTACATGTGGTTTCCACAGAGCCAACTGTAGAATTTGAGTATGTGCAGATTTTGGCATATGTGAGAGTCCTGGAATACATAACCCCTACACGTACCAAAGGAAGACTGTATAAATAATACTAATATACATCAGTGAGAAGAAGGAAATTTAGCAAAATACCTATTTTTGCTATTTCTATTTTGTTCATTTCCTTTGTTTTTCAAATTGATTTTGTACTTTTGCTTTATAATATATTCTGATACTGACTAAGTTTAGAAGTAGGCTATTTAAAGTAAATCTCCTGTTTTTTTCCCACAAAATAATTCTAGGAAAATAGAATAAATGAACAAAGAGACCAACTTTAGTCTACCAAAACAATCTGGCACAAATTTGATTAAGGTTTTCCCAAATATGTAATTTTAGAATGAATTATTTTATTTGAATAAAAACAGTTTGCAAGTAACAGTTAAAAGACATATTGACATTGAAAATAAGTAATTAGTTATATGTTTGTATGTCAATAATAAGTTGGTGTTTGTATGTCAATAATGTCCCCTTAAAATTTGAAAGTGAAAAAATTAGGTAAATTAAGATGATTAAAAAATTAAGTATCATGGATTTTTAGCTTTGACCAAAATTATATAACTATTTCCCTCAAATTATAGCAAAAAGTTTCCTATTCTTGTCCAGTAGTTAAACATATTCACACTCCTAATTCATGGGCTAAAGAAAAATTGATTTTGTTTAGTATTATTCTTAATTTTTTGGGACTGGGGCTCACTTTGTCACCCAGGCTGGAATGCAGTGGTGCAATCATGGCTCACTGCAGACTCGACCTCCTGAGCTCAAGCAGTTCCCATCCCAAGTAGCAGGGACTACAGCCACCTTACCCAGCTAATTTTTAAATTTTTTTGTAGAGACAGGGTTTTACCATGTTGCCCAGGCTGGTCTTAAACTCCTGGGGTCTATTGATCCTCTTGACTTGGCATGCCAAAATGCTGGCATTACAGGCATGACCCACTGCATCCAGACTAAACATAATTTTAAATTGTAAAATAAAGCCAAATGAATAAAAACTTCACCAATGTAGTGTTTTTAAAATAAAATTCACTAGCAACTAAATGACTGTAAATGTAAGATGAAGTATTCACTGTTTAAACTCAAATACTTAGATATGACGGCTTAGTCTACTCATTAATCTAGAATGTGAAAAATCAGATGGCTATTTTAAAAAAAGTTTTAAGATAAATCATATCTCAAAAAATGTTTCTGTGCCTTTGAAAATATTTGTATGCTTTCTATTTAATAATCCTCTGCCTTATTTCCTTCAAGAATTGCCACTTAAAGTCAAGCAAATGGGGTTGTTGTATATACATGCTGAGAGTTTGACTACTTGGGCCAAAATAACTGTTCATTGTCTGACTGGAAGTCTTTGTGAAGGTGGTTTAACTGAGCTTGAATATTCAATTGTTAGTCAATTCAGGTAAATAAAAGTCATGTCACAAGATATACCTAATTATTATTCTATCTCAGTGCAGTGAATCATTACCTTAAATATTTTTGCTATGGTATGAGTTGATAATGACGTAGGACAGGCAAGCCCCTAAACTGGGTCTCAGCCTGGGAGAGTTCTTGGCTTTGCCCAGAAAAAAATTCACGGGTTAGCCAGTGGTGTTAAATAGCAATTTTTATTGAAGTGGCAGTGTCCAGCAGCAGCAGAGCTGCTGCTCCTTGCTGGGCAGGGCTACCCATAAGCAGAGTGTCCACAGTAGCAGCTCAGAGGCAATTCTGCACTCATATTTATATGCACTTTAAATTACATGCAAATTAAGAGGTGGTTAATGCTGAAATTGCTAGGATGAGAGTGGTAACTTCCAGGATGTTGGGTCATTACTGTGGAAAGGGCCGGTAACTTCTGGGTCTTGTCATGGTGATGGAAAACTGACATAGCACACTGGTGGGTGTATCTTACAGGGAGGGGCCTCCACTAAGACCTGTTTTGGATAATCCTCAGTTTGGTCCAGTGTCCAAGTCCCACCTCCTACCCCAATAATAGTCCCTATAATAATGATTAGAACAAAATGGACAGGAAAATGTATTTTAAGTGAGAAGACCTAGACATTAATGAATTCTTCCACTAACTATGAAAAACATTGTTCCTCAATTTGGGAGAGCTTACATTTTGATGGCGTGGGATAGATGAAAACCTAGTAAACAAATATTGCTATAGAACTGTGAACTAAATGTCACGAAGGAGGTAAAGTAGGGCCTAAGAGAAAATAGAGATGGGGATGGTAGTATGTGGAGACATTAGGTGGGCTGGTTTGGGGGCTAGAATGAGTGGATCACTTTGAGGACAGAACATCTGAGTAGAGGCCTGAAAGATGACACAAAGCCAGTCAGAAGAAATCTGTAGCAAAATTATTCTAACAGGAGGAAATAACCTGTGTAAAGGATGTAAAAGGAAAAAAGAGTTTGAAATGCTCAACAAAATATAAGCAAATAAATCAGGCTGGCTTTGCTCAGTGAATACATGGGGATTTAACATGATGAGGTCAGAGAAAGTGGTAAGAGCCAGAAAAGGGGTTCTGAAACCAAGGGAAGGAGTTAGCAATGCCTGATAAGTAAAAAGCAAGGTCATAGAAGAATTTTAATCCCAGGAATGATATGACCAGATTTACAAGAATCACTTGTCACTCTGTGAATAGACTGAAAGAACAGAGCATGGAGGATTGGAGACTGGTTAGCAGGCAGTTTCATGGCCAAGGTGACAGATGATGATCTGAACTAAGATTTTGAAGCTGGTAGTAGGAACAAGGGAAGAGAGAACAGGTGTGATCATATCTTTTTCTTGCAAGCAGAATTAAAAGATGTCATTTAACATTGACAGAAAAAACACCAGAATTTTAAGTACTATTTGAAGAAAAAAGGTAATCAATATGAGAATTCTTTTTACATAATAAATATATAGTCACAGAGTAAATATTGTGAGAAGCTAGTAGGAAGATTGTGTGGAGGAGACGTATCCTTGTTTTCTACATATGATTGTTAAAAGCAATTAACTGAATTTGGAAATCAAGAATTAGAGGCACAGATGTATCATCTGGAAATATAATAATAACCAGAAGGGAAAGCATTTACTTCTCACCAGGAAGTGAGAGGGCTAAAGCTTTTTTTGTGTGTGGGTAGATTACTTAACTTATTCATTTTTTCAATTAACCTGAACATCATGGAGTGGATCTGAATTTTGAAAGTGAAAAACACACCTATCCGTTTGTAATTAAAGTTTTCTTTTGTGGGGAAGGGGCCGGAGATTGTGTTGTTATGATAGAGTATTAGCACCATCTAGTGGAGTAGAAATATATTTACTTAAATTATAAAAATCAAAACTAACATGGAATCACATATTACTCTAGTTCACTAACACAGATGTATGAGAAATTTGCAAAAAGTTCAAAGGAAAATTAGTGCCCATGACAACTTTCACAAGCATTTTTAAATTTTGTAAAATAGTTTTATGTGGAGCTTTCCTTCTTATGATATATTGCAAAATGCTTTCACATGGATATGTTCCACGATGTGAATGGGCACTTCTAAAACTTGTCTCTTTGTGCTGCTACAACAAAATATTATTAACTGCATAGCTTATAAGCAACAGAAATTTATTTCTTACAGTTCTGAATGCTGGGAAGTCCAAGAGCAAGGCAGTGCCAGCAGATTCAGTGTTTGGTGAAGGCTGGTTTCTGGGTCATAGATCGTGCCTTTTGGCTGTGTCCCCAATGATGAAAGGGACAAGGCAGCTCTGTGGGGCCTCTTCTATAAGGGCACACGAGAGTTCCACCTTCACGACCTAATCACTTCCCAATGTCTTCACCTCCTAATACTATCACATTGTTAAGGAAATGGATCTCTCCAACACGGAATGGAGAAGGAAGTAGTTTATGTGGCCTGGGGGCCTAAGCGATAATTTGTCCAAAGCTCAGCTTGTCTAACAAAGGAAGGTTCCACCTTTTTACAGGCTTATACTTTAGATATTACACATGGAAGAATCTTGGGTTTACAGTCTTAGAAATCACATATGAAAAGGGTTTCGGTTTACAGCTTCAGGAATCACCTATGAAACGGTTCTGGTTTACAGTTTTAGGACTCACATGTGAAAAGGTTTCGGGTTTGCTCTTGTTTTAAGTAAAAACAGTGTCTTCCAGAGAGTTTCCCCAAGACCAAGCCTGCCACCCTTAGGGAGGTGAAACAGGAGGTGCCAGACGGTCAGCCTTTTCTTCTACCGAAATGCAGTGTGATAGTCAAAGGGGAAGTTGATCTCAGATGCCTGGGTCTCTCCTTCCTCACCCACCACTTTGAGACCCTCACCACTCTACAATATTAGTGAGAGGTCTCACTCTTATTCTCACTTTCCAGATCCTCTGGAGAAACAGATTAATGGTTTACATAATATACTTGTGATGTTACTTTTCTGGTCTTATTACAGCAGTAAAGGATTTCTTAGCCATTTAGAGAAACAAGGGGAAGCAGGAGAATAGTAAACACCCACTATTATTATTACATTGATGATGAGGGTTTTTAATCCTCACAAGGCTTGGGACCACGTTTAAACAAGGACTTAGGGTTGAATTTATGGCATACCTGCACAGGCACATGTGCCAGTTTGGTATATTCTTAACTGCATGACCCTGGCCGGTTACATGCCAGCAGCAGTTGGTTTGAATTTTACACAGACTCCTCCTTCAGCTGCTAGCAGATAACCTAGGGCCAGCTGGTTCTCATAAATCGCATTTCTCATTTGAGTTTCTTGTCAGGCCAAGAGGGACAGAGCTTTGCCCGTTTCATTAGTGAGTATTTTCAAAACAGCCTGTAACCGAATGATCTGGTTGAGCACATAAATAGGGGTCCAGTATCCCCATGAGCCATCCTCCGCCATGTGGCCAGCCCATAGTACTCAATAATTCTCTCCAGTGGTCACTCGTCATCTGTCCAGGCTCCTATTTTTAGGTCTCTTTTCTCCCTAGCGGAGTAGACTGAATACCCTAACAGCTCACCGGTCTTAACAGATAATAGGAAGAAAGAGGCTTAATGATGCCAATGACACAGCTACCTGTCCATCTCCTGGATTACACACCTTATACTAAGTACCATTATATAAACAGGTTCCCTTTTGTGTCCCTGTGCACTTATAATAACAGTAAAACAAAAGAATGGCAGTGACATTTCACCCTACCTTTGTAACCTGGTGGACACATTGAGAGCATTCTTCAAAATCAGTTAATGTCTGATTTAGTTATTAAGAAGAACAAGTCCCATGATTAATTTCCTCATGCTTCAGCCATGCGTGGACCAGCCAGCTTCTTGAATTGACTGGAGCAAGGCTTGTTGTCCTTTTTAAGGTGATTCTGCAGTCCTTGCCTTGGTCCAAGTTTCAGCTGCTGCTGGTTTTTACACAGCTGTGGTGGATTCAGGCTGGGATTTCCTCTACCTTCATGGCTGTAGGAGTGGTTAGGATCAGGTCTGAGGTCCTTTCCATTGTGGCTTTAGAGGGGCTGTACTCCCGTCCTTTATCCACACGTGATTACCTAGTGAGAAAGGGTGAACTGGGCAGAAAAAGCTTACAGGACATTTTTTATTTATTCAGGTTGAAGTATCCTGAGCGATTCTCCCTAGAGCTGGTAACTAGCATCCTAACTCAATCTCTCCCCACTCCCCAGGAGTTCCCGGGAGTGCCCGGAGTAGGGCAGGGGTCCTATAAGACTTCATAGGGGAATATCCTGTTTTTCCTAAAGGGGTTGCCTCTAATTTTGATTAACCCCAAGGGAAGTGCCTGCACCCACTTTAATCTTGTTTCCTGACACACTTTCCCTAAGCTGTTTTTGATGGTCCGGTTCATTTTTCCACTTTTCCGGAAGTCTGAGGTCGGTAGGCAGCGTGCAGTTTCCAGGTGATACCCAAGGCCGTTGCTGTTTTCTGGACTATATCCTCCACAAATGCTGGTCCGTTGTCTGATCCGATGCGTAGTGGCAGTCCAAACCTAAGGATAAGATCTCGAAGCAGCACATGGGTTACTTCATGGGCCCTTTCAGTCTCACCCAGAGTATGTGCACACCAGGACCAACAAATAGTTATGTCTCCCACACTTGGGCATTTCAGTCAAGTCTACCTGGAGATCTTCAAACGGAGCTGCTCCATAAGCTTGAATTCCAGGGGGAATATTTGGACCCTGCCTCGTGTTGTGTTGCCGACATGTAATGCATCGCTGTGCCACAGTTTTGGTCAAGGCTGGTAAGTGTGAGATGTAAAACTACCGGCCCAACATCTTTTCAAGTGACTCTTGACCTAAACAAGTGGTCTCATGTACGGCTTGTACAACCACTGCACATAGCAGGCCCTGGTATTTGGCAGGCCTACCAATGAGGCCTTTTCGTATTCATTAGAGTCACCGCTGTGTGGGGTGCTTTGATATTTAAATTCTTCCCAGAGTTGCGGCTAGAATCTTTGATTGCCATTTCTCTTCTTTTTTTTTTTTTTTTGACAGCATGAAAAGGCTGTGTTAAATCGGCTAGCCCTAAAGCCAGGGCTGATGGAAGTTTCGCTTTTAGCTTCTGCCTCATTTAAAGGGTGTCTTGTCTTCTCCCCTCCCCCCTTTGTCACTTTGTATGGGGGTTTGGCCACTACTACGAAGTTTGGAAATCCACAATTTACAAAACCCACAGTTCCCAGGAGCTCTCTTACCTGATTTTAGTCGCAGGTTCTGTCACTTTGCAGGTGGCTTGTTTCCTCTCTGCTTCTAGGCTGCATTCCCCCTTTCGGACGGTGAGCCTCAGATACTGCATTTGCTTTTTGGCAAATCTGGGCTTTCCTTTTAGACACTTTATACCCACAGTCCTCCAGGTGCCAAAGTAAGGCATTTGTTTGTGCACCTGACTGCTGTGGGGTGTCCCAATAGAAGGTCATCAGCATATGGGGCAGCATGCAAGCAAGAAGCTTCTGGGGGGCGGTCATGGGCTGATGCTTCTCCAAGGCTGATGAGAGTTTCTGAGCCCCTGGGAAGCTGGGTCCAGGTGTATTGAGTGGTTACACCTGATTCTGGGTTTCTCCCATTGAAATGCAAATAGTTTTTGACCCTCCGAGGCCAGTCCAATGCTAAGGAAGTATTCTTTAAGTCCAATTAAGTGAACCAACTATCCTCTGCTAGCAATAATCACAACTGCATGTACAAGTTGGGTGCAAAGCCACACAAGCCCTGCAATGGCCTGGGTGATAATATCAGTCTTCTGTTTCTGGCTAGGAAGTCTCCACCCTCCTTCCCAAGGGACAATGAGAGCCTGGATAACCCCCACCTGAGGCAGTTTTGGTAATGGGTCCAATACTTTTGAGGACTGATGAGTCCAGTCTGATCCATCTACACAAACACACATATATAATCGCTCTCCTTCCAATTCAAAACCATAAGCAAAAAGCTTCTGAGGTTAGTTACAGAGAGAGAGAGAGAGAGAGAGAGAGAGAGAGAGAGAGAGAGAGAGAGAGAGAGAGAGAGAGCGAGCCACATTCAAAAGTGCCGAATCTGGCACCCGTGGGTGATCAGGCCACACTTCCACCCAAAATGGAGCGGGCTGTTTTCCCAGATTCAGTCTTACCATATTCAGTGGTCCGGACGTTCTAAATACCCGATCCTTCTCGATGTTCAGCCACTAGGTGGATCCACATTGCGGGGCCTCCCTGCTCCCCTCTGGTGAGGCTTTTCCACCAGGCAAATCTGCCCGGGAGCGCTCTGGGGAGGCATCACCCCAGTGAGCAGGAGTCCCCCTGCAGGGATGCTCCACAGGGCTAGGCAGACCGCCTGAGAGACTTTTTCCTGCCGTATCCGAAACTCACTTCCTGGCCAATGGAGCGGCCATGGGAAATGGATCTCTTGAACACTGGGGCCGCGAGCCTGACCGATAATTCGTCCAAAGCTTAGCTCATCTAACAAAGGAAGGTTCCGCCTTTTTATAGGCTTATACTTTAGATATTACACATGGAAGAATCTTGGGTTTACAGTCTTAGATATCACATATGAAAATGTTTTGGTTTACAGCTTCAGGAATCACCTATGAAAGGGTTCTGGTTTACAGTTTTGGGACTCACGTGTGAAAAGGTTTCGGGTTTGATCTTGTTTTAAGTAAAAACAGTGTATTCCGGAGAGTTTCCCCAAGACCAAGCCTGCCGCCCTTAGGAAGGTGAAACAGGAGGCGCCAGCCGGTCAGCCTTTTCTTCTACCGAAATGCAGTGTGATAGTCAAAGGGGTAGTTGATCTCAGATGCCTGGGTCTCCTTCCTCAGGATATGTTCCACGATGTGAATGGGCACTTCTAAAACTTGTCTCTTTGTGCTGCTACAACAAAATATTATTAACTGCATAGCTTATAAGCAACAGAAATTTATTTCTTATAGTTCTGAATGCTGGGAAGTCCAAGAGCAAGACAGTGCCAGCAGATTCAGTGTTTGGTGAAGGCTGGTTTCTGGGTCATAGGCCATGCCTTTTGGCTGTGTCCCCAATGATGAAAGGGACAAGGCAGCTCTGTGGGGCCTCTTCTATAAGGGCACACATCCCAATCATGAGAGTTCCACCTTCACGACCTAATCACTTCCAATGTCTTCACCTCCTAATACTATCACATTGTTAATTAGTTTTAAACATATAAATTGGGGGTGAGGGAGGCTGCATATATTCAGAGCATAACATATGCCTTCTTAGCTTAGCAAAGTCTAATACTAATTTATCACTCAGGGTTCAGCCTGGGATGCCTAGGTAGAAGTAGAAGATTATCTATCAGTCAATTAACTGATTGATATACCAATCTACCTATCTAGCTACTTAAAAAGAGGTTTCTTATAAATTGCCTTATGGAATGAGCATGAGATAAGCAAGTTTGAAATCCACAGGCCAGGTAGTCAGAAAAGGAAGATTACAGGCAGGCTGGAACTCACAGGAAAGGAAACTGCTTTCCATAGAATGACCTCTCTTTTTCAGAGAAGCCTCAGCCCTGTGTTTTAGTCCTTTCAAATGATTTCATCTGGCCTATGTAGATTATCTAGAGTGATCAGCTTGTTTAAAGTCAACTGATTGGGATGATTGATATCTGGCAATATATTTCCCAGCAACATTTAGGTTAGTTTGACCGAATGACTGGGGATGCTGGCTTAACCCAGATGACTCTCTAAGAAAACTATCACAGCTCATTAACACCTTTCTGTTTTTCTAGACATTGTGAAGAACTTAAAAGACATTAATTTTATTTACTCCTCTCACAGTTCACACACTATTGTCATGTGTTTTATGTATATGTGTATATATACATACATATTTATGTTTAAAACCATATATTTTTATTGTTTTATAGTCAGTATTCATTTATTTTTACTTGAACATTTACCATTTCCTTTGTTTTTCATTTCTTCTTTCATCCTAAGACCTTATATTTAGGATCAGTTTCAGTTTTCTGAAATACATTTTTTTCACTCAATGTGTATTTATAGTGGTAAATAACCTCACATTTTAGTAATCAGTCCAGGCATGGTGGCTCACTGCTGTAATCCAGCATTTTGAGAGGCCAAGGTGGGCACATTGCTTGAGCCCAAAAGTTTGAGACCACACTGGGCAAAACAGCAAAACCACGTCTCTCCAAAAAATACAAAAATTAGCAGTGAGAGGTGGTTCATGACTGTAGTCACAGCTACTTGGGAGGCTGAGGAAGGAGAATCACTTGAGCCCAGGAGGTCAGTGCTGCAGTGAGCTAACATTAGGCCACTGCACTCCAGCCTGGGCAACAGAGATCTTGTCAAAAATAAATAAATTTTATGAATCAAAACTTCTTTTTTGAAAAAATGTTTCGTATATAGAATTCTAGATAGATAGTTATTTCTTCCTGCAAATTGAAGTGATTATTTAATATCTGCTGGCTTCTGCTATTGCTATTGAGAAATTCTTGTAAATCTAACCATTACTCCTTTTAATTTTTTCTCTAACAAGATTAAGATATTTTCCCTTTGGTTTTCTGTATATTCTTTATGATGCATATAGTTGTCTTTTAATTACTGCTTGGAATTTCTTAATTCTTGAATTTATTAATTGGTATGTTCCATTCATTGTTAAAAATTCTTTTCCAGCATTGCTCTGGCTTTTCTATCCTCATTGACTCTTAGCTCATCTGTGTATTTTCCACACACTGTGTCTCCATGTTGCGTCCTGTAATATTTATTTTGACCAGTCCTCCTGTCCATGAATTATTTTACAACCATATTATCGCTATTAACCTGTCCATTGATGATTAAAATGAGTTTTTTCATTTTTAGAAATTATATTTGGTTGTTTTGAAAATCCGCTACTACATTGTTATAATTTCTTTCCTTAGATGTCATTAGCCAATCTTTTCTCTTACATTTCAACAACAGAATTAGTGTGACTGGGTTGAAGGACGCAGGGGAGGTAAAGACGGCTCTGCTCCCTCCTGTCCTGTGCTTTCTTTTCAGGCCCTTGATCTCTCACCCACCCAAGAATGGGGAGGGGATCCTGGCGCGTGGCGGGAGCTCGTTCAAGTAAATATCGGACCCAAAGAATTTTGCAGAAAATGATTTATTTAGGCACAGAGAGAGAGACAGAAACAGAGTGAGCAAACTCCCGGGCTGTCCTGAGGGGATCCGCAAGAGAGAAAATCCGCACAGCTTAGGGGCGGGGGTGTTTTCATCCGGGACTTACTCCCACCCATTCAAGTTATCCTCCAGTCAGAGGAGTTCCTCCGAACTTCCTCTGCAGGGATTGGATGTTCTGACTTTGACACTGGATTGGCTGCTAGGCTCGCAATCAAAAGCCCCTCCTCCATGGCTTTTCGCGCACTTTCTAAACAAAAGAGCACACCTGGGCTCTCCACCTTTCCCGCCTGAACGTTACAAAAAGACCTCCAGGTGCTCGGATGCAGACGTGAAAGAAGGGAAGGCAGGGCAGGCATGTCGCTGGGAAGTTCTTGCCGCTGAAACCACGCCGTGGCCCCGGGAAGAGAACACATTCCCTCATTAGTATTATTGATTATGGTCTGTATATATTTATTCCAATATCAAAGATCTATTTTGTTCTTTATGAAGTTTATAGTACTTAGGTGCCTTTTTCCCCTATAATGGCTTTGACAGTTGCAATAATAATTAGATGCTTAAGAAAAAATCTTCCTCACAGTAAAGTTACAACTTATATTTTCTGGGTGGCTACAATAACTTTCAGTTTGAGACTACCTTAAGCCAAATTCATGCTTTCAAAATCCTTGGTCATCTAAGAAATTCAAAGCTGGATTCCTGTATGAAGAGTGTGTTTTACTTCCAGTTCTTCTTTATCTTGTGGGTGAATCCATTTAGGTTTCCAATTTTGAATTTTGTTGCTTTAGACTAACAAGGCTATCAAAAAGCAAGCTCATATCTTCCCCAAATGGTGAATACCCTCAGTGCAGAAAAAATTTGGCTGCCTGTTTTTCTCTCTGGGTTATTATACCAAAATTTCCTATTGTAATCCTTTACTGTTGTCAGCTTTCTAAGTGGTTCTATGAAATTATTCATTACAAAACATATGTGTTCCTTTTTCCTCCCTTTTGTGACAGGGTCTCACCCTGTCTCTCACGCTGTAGTGCGATGACATGATCATAGCTCACTGCAGCCTCAAACTCCTGGACTCAAGAGACCCTCCTGCCCCAGCCTCTCACATAACTGGGACAAGTATGTGCCACCATGCCTCCTTTGTTTCTTTAATTTTTTGTAGAGATAGAATCTTGCTATATTGCCCAGGCTGGTCTCAGACTCCTGGGCTCAGGGGTTTCTCGTGCCTCAGCTTCCCTGAATGTTGGGATTATAGGTGTGAGTCACCATGGCTGGCCATCTGGTTTTATTTTTAAGGTGTCTTAAGTAATAAGAATATTCTGAAATAATGCAGCCCAAGACATGCAAACTTTTTGTGAAATAGCCAGCCTGACAATAAATATTTTGGACTTTGTGTGCCATAATGTCTCTCTACTCAGCTCTTCTATTGTAACATAACAGAAGCCATAGACAATATCTAAATGCATAAACATAGCTGTGTTCTGATAAATATTTTATTTACAAAACAGTCTGTCGATGGATTTGGCCCACAGGTTAGTTTTCAAGTCTTCTGGCCCCTGACCTAATGTAACTTCACTAAACAGAAAATATACTACCTCTCCTTCTTACTATTATAGATTTTATGCACTTAATTAAATATTACCCAAACCACAATTTTTAAAATTATACTTTAGGTTCTGGGGTACATGTGCAAATCGTGCAGGTTTGTTTACATAGGTATACACGTGCCATGGTGGTTTGCTGCATCATCCATCCCCCAGTCATCTACATTAGGTATTTCTCCTAATGTTATCCCTCCCCATTTTCCCCACCCCCTGCTATCCCTCCCCTAGTCTCCTACCCACAACAGGCCCTGGTGTGTGATGTTCACCTCCCTGTGTCTGTGTGTTCTCACTGTTCAACACCCACTTGTGAGTGAGAACATGCGGTGGCAAACAACAATTTTTAAAAAGCCAGATAATATTTCTTCAGGTGGGTGTACCATGATTTGACAATTTTCATAAATATTCTAATTATACCCATTATTAAAAATGCTGGAATACTCTGTACCTAAATATTTCACAAAATCTTTAATTATTATTTGCTACCTTTTAAAAATTGAAATTATTTGTCAACTTATCTATGGGTACTTTTAAGATTCTTTATTGCTAAGTTTCTTTTTAGTGAGATAATAATCATTTATACTTCAGTTTTATTTAATAACAGTATTTACATTACCTCATTTTCCAGCATAATTTAATATCATCTCCTTTACATTTTTGTCATTAAAGTTGGTCAAAAAATAATTCTCACTGAATTTTTATCTCTTTTAATTACTAGTAATGGTCATGTTAATGGCTGTTCTTAAGTAAATGATCTATCTACTCTAACATTTTTCTTTTGATAGTGGCTAGTACTCTTGTTACTGCAAGAAGTGTGTTTGTGTTAAGAATAATTTTCCAGTTAAATTTTCTTTAAATTTGGCATATTTGATTTTTTCACAAATATAATTTTTAACTAAAAAATGTTCTAATGTATATATGTTCTGTTTGCAAGTTGCTTTATGCATTAAATCTTATGTTTTTGATATTTATTCATGCTTTTTAGTAAACATATTTATAAAATAATATGGTTATAGATAGATAGAACTAAGATAATAGTGGGATAAAAATGACATAGCATCATATTAGCAGGTAATTAAAAATTATAAAACAATGAGATTTATACATATTTATTTTAAATTTGTTTAAACCTAACTCTTCAATGTACCTGGCATTTTTGTGTATGTGTCTGTGTGTATTTGCAAGTAAAGTAAGGATTCAAATTTATTCCATTTCATTTCCAGGGGGTTTTATTTATTATTTATTATTATTATTTTTTGAGACAGAGTTTTCGCTCTTGTTTCTCAGGCTGGAGTGCAATGGTGTGATTTTGGCTAACTGCCACCTCCGCCTCCCAGGGTCAAGCAATTTTCCTGCCTTAGCCTCACAAGTAGCTGGGATTACAGGCATGCACCACCACATCTGGCTAATTTGATATTTTTAGTAGAGATGGGGTTTCACCATGTTTGTCAGGCTGATCTCAGACTCCTGACCTCAGCCACCTGAGCCTCCCAAAGTGCTGGGATTACAGGTGTGAGCCACCACGTCCAGCCCCAGTAGGTTTTGATTGCAAGACCGCCAGAGTGAGTTTCAATTTGAGATTTTTCAAGTTTACACAGTACATTAGACTTATCCATTGACAAGGTTACTTGGCTTCAAGAAAAATATAGACTAAGGATAAGGGCAAGCTGGGCTCAGTGACTCAAGCCTGTAATCCCAGCACTTTGGGAGGCTGAGGCGGGTGGATCATGAGGTCAAGAGATCGAGACCATCCTGGTCAACACGGTGAAACCCCGTCTCTCCTAAAAATACAAAAAATTAGCTGGACATGGTGGCACGTGCCTGTAATCCCAGCTACTCAGGAGGCTGAGGCAGGAGAATTGTCTGAACCCAGGAGGCGGAGGTTGTGGTGAGCCGAGATCGCGCCATTGCACTCCAGCCTGGGTAACAAGAGCGAAACTCCATCTCCAAAAAAAAAAAAAAAAAAAGGATAAGGGCAGTATGCACAAGAACAGCTTGATGGAGATTTCAGGCACTCAAACTCAGCTTCTGATATCTTAACCACCCCATAGGATAATTTTGTTGATGAAGAATGAGAGCTAATGCCAAGGTAGGTCATATCCATGCTGGACAACAACAGAATTAGGTATCCTTCGCTTAAATACTCCGGTTGTCACTTAGAACTTGGAACGTGATTTATGTGATCATCACTATTATTTGCTGTTTTTTATTTTCTGTAGATTTAATTTAATGTTTTACTAGTTTCTTGAGTTAGAAATTTAGATAATTGATTTACAACATTTTTTTTATTTCTAATTCACTGAAGTTTAAACTTTTTTCTCTAATCACTGCTTCAGCATTAGCTCACAAATTTTAACATATGTTTCCATTATTGTTTAGTTCAAATCATATTTTAATTAATATTGTATTTTTTAATTAACTCATGAGTTATTTATAAGTGTTGCTTAACTTCAAAAATTTTGAGAATTTTCCAGTTATTTTCTGTTAGCATTCTAGTAGACAGGGAGTACACTTAGAGTGATTTTAATTTTTTGAAATTGGTAGAGACTTGTTTTATGGCTTATTTTGGTGACTCTTCTACTTGTACCTGGAATGAATATGCACCTTGCAATTGTTGAAGGCTGTGTTTTATTAGTATAAAAAAGCTTAATTGGTTAATAATCTTGCTTATATCTTGTATATCCTTATTTTTCTATTTCTTTGTCTATTAGTATTGGAAACAGTGTGCTTAAATCTCAAACTATGATGGTGGATTGCTTACTTCTTTTATTTCTGTTATATTTTGAAGATATATTAATAGTTTTATACACAGTGGCATGCTGATAAATATAAAACAACCAACTATTTTTAAAAAGAAAGGGAACTGCCTTGATTTGTAAAATTTGCTGAGTTTCCTGGTGTAAACTCTCACAATATGGTCAATTTCAAGTTACCAACGTGTCATCAGTGAACATTGTATCAACAAGAGATACGTATAATTGGCTCCTATGAATCAGTGTGAGCCAGTTCCAGTAAACACTGTTCAAACACATTTAGAATTAGTGCATCTTTCTGTTAAAGGAGCTCTTCTATTAAAATGAAATTACTCTCTTTTTATCTAGTAATAATTTCAAACTTAAGTTATCATTTGCTTGATATTAATGCATTAACATCATTCTTATTTTGGTTGATACTTTTCTAGCATATTGGTTTTATCATTTACTCTCTATTTATATGTACAGTTTTATTAAAAGTAATCATCATATACTTGAATTTTCTTTTTTGCTTTTATCCAGTCAGGCAGTCTTTGTATGTTAAGTGTGGTGATGAATCCATTTACATTTAATATAATTACTGATACAGTTCAGTTTAAGTCTAGCATATTGCTGTTTATTTTTGTCTTGTTTTTTCTTTCTTCTTTTCTTGCCTTCTCTTATTTTAATCAAATAGTCTTGACTATCTCATTTTGTCATGCCTAACTAGTTATTTTATGTATCTCAATATTATTGTTTTAGTGGCTAACCTAGCAATTATAACAAAACATACTTAAATTATTACAATTTATCCTAAATTAATATTTTTACCACATCAAGACTATGGGAAAAACATCATAACACTTTTATTTTCTTTGCCTTTTTCTGACATTTTTGCTGTTATTGTTTCATATTATGCTTCTGAATTTATTAAAAATACTATAAAATGTGGCCATTGTTGATTTAAACCATCAATGACCTTTTTTATTGGAGTAAAATACATTTAGCATAATGTTTATCATGTTTCAGTAGCCTTTTTATTTACCCATATATTTATTTTCTTCAGATCTGCTTATTCCCTTTTGTACTTCTTTGCTTATATTTTAGATCAGTTTCCTTCAGCCCAGAGAACTTTAGTATATTTCTATAGTTGAGTCTGCGCTTGTTCAATTCTTTCTGTTTTTGTTTACTTAAGAATATGTTTCTATTCTCTTTCGTTTTTGAAGTGTATTTTCACCATTTATAGAGTTCTCTGCTGACGTAATTTTTAGCACTTTAGTAATGCTAAGACATATATATTCAGACTTTAGTATTTACTGCTACAGACTTGACTGTTATTTTTACTATTCTCCAAAAAAAAAATTATTTTTCATCTGTCTGTGATACGGTTTGGCTCTGTGTCCCCACACAAAACTCATCATAAATTTAATCCCAATAATCACCACATGTCAAGGGAGGAACTCAGTGGGAGGTGATGGGATCATGGGGATGATTTCCCCCATGCTGTTCTCATGATACTGAGTGAGTTCTTATGAGATTTAATGGTTTTATAAGCATCTGGTATTTCCCCTACTTGCACTTATCTCTCTGGGTACCATGTGAAGAAGGTCCTTGTAAGGTATATTGCTGAGTTAAAATGAGGAAACTGAGGCCAGTGTAAAAAAATGAGAATCCAATTTATTCAGCTCCCGGGCGAGGTTCTGTGGTCCGGGAAGGGGCCAGAGAAGTCGCAATGGGCTTCTCAGGGCGTGGGGTTTTATAAGAAGTGGAGGTAGTTGATTGGTCATTGGGAAACAAAGAGCAGACAATTTCATTGGTAAGGAGATTTGATTGATTGTTAGGGAAACAAAGAGCAGACAGTTTCATTGGTAGGCTGACTGGCTGGGGAGGTTAATGTTAAACTGCCATTGGACAAATCTTCCGCGGCCTTTTTAAATTTTGAAAGGGTTGAGTGAGGAATGCAGGAGTGGGCGTGTGGAGCCTGCATGGAGAAACCAGATAGGAGCAGGTGTGGGGAGCCAGCACAGAGAGATAAGTGTGTCCATTTGGCTCTTCAGCGAGGCAGCCGGCCTTACAGTCCTCTCTTCCTCTTCACCTTTCACCATGATTGTAGGTTTCCTGAAGCCTCTCTAACCATGTGAAACTGTGAGTCAATTAAACTTTTTTTTAAAAAATGAACTACACAGTCTCAGGTAATTCTTTATAGTAGTGCAAAATGGACTAATACTGTAAATTGGTACTGAGGTGGTAGGGCACTACTATAAAGATATCTCAAAATGTGGAAATGACTTTGGAACTGGGTAATGGGCAGAGGTTGGAACAGTTTGGAGGTCTCAGAAAAAGACAGGAAGATGTGGGAAAGTTTGGAACTTCCTAGAGACTTGTTGAATGATTTAGACCAAAATGCTGATAGTGATGTGGAATATGAAGTCCAGGCTGAGGTGGTCTCAGATGAGGATGGGGAACTTATCAGGAACTGGAGCAAAGATCACTCTAACTGTGCTCTAGCAAAGATATTGGCAACATTTTGCCTCTGCCCTGGAGATCTGTGTAACTTTGAACTTGAGAAAGTTGATCTGAAATTGGAACTTATGTTTAAAAGGGAAGCAGAGCATAAAAATTTGGAAAATTTGCAGCCTGATGATGCAATAGAAAAGAAAACCCAACTTTCTTGGGAGAAATGCAGGCCCATTGCAGAAATTTGCATAAAAAATGAGCCAAACGTTAATCACCAAAATAAGGGGAAAATATCTTCAGGGAATATCAGAGATCTTTGAGGCAGCCTCTCCCATCACAGACCCAGAGGCCTAGGAAGGAATGGTTTTGCAGGCCTGGGCCCCACTGCTGTGTGCATTCTCAGGACTTGGTGGCCTGTGTCTTAGCTGCTTCAGCTGCAGCCATGACTCAAAGGGGCCAACATACAGCTTGAGCCATTGCTTCAGAGGATGAAAGTCCTAAGCCTTAGCAGCTTTCACATGGTGTTGGTCCTGTGGGTACACAGAATCTAAAACCTCCACATAGATTTATAGGATGTATGGATGTGCTTAGATGTCCAGGCAGAGGTGTGTTGCAAGGGAGGAGCCTTCATGGAGAACCTCTGCTAGGTCAGTGAGGAAGAGAAATGTAAGATTGGAGCCCCCACACAAAGGCCCCATTGGGGCACTACCTAATGGAGCTGTGGGAAGAGGGCCACCCATTCTCCAGACCCCACAATGGTAGATCCACTGACAGCTTGCACTCAATGCCAGCAGTAAAAGCAGCCAGGGCAGGGGGGCCTTACCCTGCAAAATCACTGGGGCAGATATTCCCAAGGCTGTGGAAACTCACCTCTTGTATCAGTGTAACATGAATGTGAGACATAGATTCAAAGGAAATTATTTTGGAACTTTAAGGCTTAATAATTGCCCTATTGGATTTCAGACTTTCATAGAGCCTTTGGCCCCTTTTGTTTTGGCCAATTTATCCTATTTGGGATGGAAGCATTTACCCAATGCCTGTATTCCCATTGTATCTTGTAAATGACTAATGTGCTTTTGATTTTACGAGTTCATATGTGGAAAGGACTTGCCTTGTCTCAGATGAGACTTTGGACATGAACTTTTGGGTTAATGCTGGAGTGAGTTAAGACTTTGAGAGCTGTTGGGAAGGCATGATTGTGTTTTAAATGTGAGAACATGAGATTTTGGAGAGCCAAGAGGCAGAATTATATGGTTTGGCTCTGTGTCCCCACCCAAATCTCATCTTAAATTGTAATCCCCATACTCTCCATGTGTTGATGTAGGGACCCAGTGGGATGTGATTGGATCATGGAGGCAGTTTCTCCCATGCTGTTCTCATGATAGTGAGTGAGTTCTCATGAGATTTGATGGTTTAATAAGCATCTGGCATTTTCCCTGTTTGCGTTTCTCTCTTCTGCCACCATGTGAGGAGGTCCCTGCTTCCCCTTCCACCATGATGGTAATTTTCATGAGACCTCCCCCATGTGCAACTGTGAGTCAATTTTACCTCTTTTTTAGATAAATTACCCAGTCTTGGGTGTTTCTTTATAGCAGTACAAAAATGGACAAATACAGTATGCTTTTAAGAGTTTGCCTTTAATCTTAGGTTTTCAGCAGAGGATCAGTATAGGTTTTCTTGGTATGTAGCATTTTGGGGGTTTGTTGAAATTTCGATTTTGTGAGTTTATTTCTTTCATCAATTCTGGGAACCTTTCAGCTATTGTTTCTTTAAATACTGCCTATGTTCATTTTCTCCTCTATTGTTAGAATTTCAATAAAACATGTTTTATCACTTGACTCTACACCACACATTTTTTGTACTCTGTTTTGTTTGTGGTTGTGTATACACTTTTGTTTTTCTATACTTCAGTTTGGATATTTTTACATTACACTTTCTCTAAGTTTAATAAGTTTCTATTGTGCTGTTTTCATTTGATTCTTAACACCTCAGACAAGTTGTTATTTCTGATATTTATGAAATTTTAAGATAGCACATGATTTATTATGAGTCAATTTTATTTTAAATATCTTTTTAAAATTTTTTCCCATCTATTTTCTTTAATTCCTTTATCTATTTTAAAGACCTTAACACTAATTCTAGCATCTGAATCTGAATGTCTACTTCTACTGAATATTTATTTTCTTTTTGTTCATAGTTGTTTTGCTTCTTTGTGTATCTTTTAATTTTTATTCAAATCATATTTTTAGACAAAAAAAGTAATCACAAAAGTTTATATAACTTACTCTTACCAACAAGATTGTTCACTCTTTCTTTAGCCATTCAAAAATTTAACTCAGAGGAACCTGGGTAACACTTTTAGTTTGAGTCAGTCCCACTTCTCATTTCTAAAGTCTCAAAGAATAAACCTTCTTAGGTTTTAAAAATCAAGAATCTAGTTAGTTTCTTCTATCCTAAGAGACTAATAAACACACACACACACACACACACACACACAGAGTATATACATATACACATATATACATATGCAAATATGTATATATATACTGTATATGTGTGTGTCTATATATTAGTCTTTTGAGATAGAAGAAGCTAACACCATGTTATATTAACATAATATATATAACAATACACATAACATCATATATATTATATATATGAGTGTATGATATATATAATAAAAGCTCTTGTGGTGTTTGCTTTTCTGCTGTTTTGACATCTGCTCATATATATATATATATCTTAAATGCTCATATATACATCAAACAGTGGAAAAGTAAACATATATATAGAGAGAGCTTTTATTATATATATTATATAATATATATACAGCTTTTCTGCTGTTTTGACATCCGCTCTTATATATCACCCAGAGTGACTTTCAAATATGGCATGTTTTGATGAGCATGCAAGTTGTATATTTGAGTCAGGCCACTTTTCTTATTGAGACTTTTTCTATGAGACAATGGGAAAGTCAGTGTTCCCGTAAGAAGCTACCTAGACTCTAGGAAAGCAACCTGATTTGGCAAAGTTTCAGAACTTTTCATGCTAGATATAACATCCTCATGTTTGGTTCTTTCTTACCTCATTACCATTATTCTATTCAGGCTAAATAGAGGCCTGATCTTCAGTCCATATGCAGAGTTGACAAACATAACCAGGTAAAAAATGGCCAGAGGCCATATGTTTACTTGAAACAGGTCCTTCCTACTTAGGTTCGGTTCATTTAATTCTCTTTGTTCCCACAACTTACCTTTGAACATACACATGCACACAGAATTTGTTGTTGTTCCAATTTGCAGTGGGAGCGTTTTTCTTTTCCATCCTATTTTATCTTATTTGGAGCATTCCATATAATTTTGTATTAGCTTATCATGCTTTATTTTTGCAAATAGAATTTATCTATATGTATATTACAATAATATACACGTAATGCATATTATACATCTCTTTGATTACTTATTTAATAATTGGCTTCCCTACTGGAATGCAAATACTTTGAGAACAGATACTTTGTTTCCTCATTTTTTTTCCTTATAACTTAGAATAGTGCTTAATAAATATTTCCCAAATAAATGAAATAATAGTAGAATGCTTGCCAGCAATTAAGAGTGATATAACAAAATATATTTAATGCTTTGGAAAGTTATTAGGTTATTTTCTCACAGTGAACATTCTTATAAAATTATTTAGGTACAAATTTTATAAGGTGAAGCGCATTCTTACACTACTTGCAGAAATGTATGTTTACTCAATAGATGTGGGGGTAGGGGGGAGAGAGAGAGAAATTTAGGTAGACTTGTAACTGTATAGGCATTTTTAAAAGCAACAATTACCTAAACATACCGTACGTTTAACTATATGCTTTAAGCACTTATTTTGTTTTTATTGTTTGTAGATTGCAAAGAACTCCCTCCAAGAAAAAATACAGAAATTCTGACAGGTTCCTGGGCAGACCAAACGTATCCAGAAGGCACTCAGGCTATCTATAAATGCCGCCCTGGATATAGATCTCTCGGAAATATAATAATGGTATGCAAGCATGGAAAATGGGTGGCTCTGAATCCATTGAAGACATGTCAGAGTAAGTACTTCGTACATTTGTGAAATTTATGAAAACTTTTAGTCGTGAAAATACTTAAGATTTAATATTGTAGCAATTATGGCTGAATTATATCACTGTTGTCACTCAAATACAAAATAATACCTCATCATTTTTTTTTGAGACAGAGTCTGGCTCTGTCACCCAGGCTGGAGTAGTGCAGTGGCATGATCTCGGCTCACTGCAACCTCTACCTCCCGGGTTCAAGCAATTCTCCTGCCTTAGCCTCCCAAGTAGCTGGGACTACAGGCATGCACCACCACATCTGGCTATTTTTTGTATTTTTAATAGAGATGGGGTTTCACCATAATGGCCAGGCTGGTCACAAACCCCTGGCCTCATGATTTGCCTACCTCTGCCTCCTAAAGTGCTGGGATTACAGGCGTGAGGCACCATGCCTGGCCAATACATCATCAGTTTTAAAAACGGGTAGTCATCCTCCAGAATTCAAAAAGCAAGCATATAGTTTAAGTTCAATTATGAAATAATAACTTTGCCATATTTAATTTTCCTTATATTCAATCTGTCTTCTTATATCAAATATCCTTGTTCCCCCACTCCTACATAAAATATATTCCTTGTTATTCCATACTAATTTATATCTTTTTTTTTTTTCATTTTAGAAAGGCCTTGTGGATTTCCTGGAGATACTCCCTTTGGTTCTTTTAAGCTCACAGTAGGAAATGCGTTTGAATATGGTGCAAAAGTTGTATATACATGTAATGAGGGGTATGTAGTCCATGCAAAAAGAGGCTTATTATTAAGATAGTAAATGGAAACTGTACTACATTATATGTTTTAAAAGTTGTTATATTTTTCTATGAGCATTTAAAAAAGTAATACGAAAGTACCTGAAAATTTACCTATGATGGAAATAATTATATCTGGATACCACATTATCTCCTTAACACTGAAAAATTTAAATAAAGTATAACTTCTCTCCTAGGGTATAATTATAGGAGAGTGGGAAGCAGTAAGTATGCACATAGATAATTATTCACCCAACAAATCTTCACTACATTATATTTTGTGCAGAGTATCATGGGAGTTCAATGTATCAGGAACAACAGGAGTTGTAACACGTTTATATTGTATGGTAACTTTTTTGACAGATTTTATAAAATTTAAGGGAAGCAAGACTTTTACCTGCTTATAAGTTGTGTTTACAACTAATGTTACTTCATGTCCGAGGTCTGCAAATTATTCTTACCTTGTGGACTAAAAATACTGTTCTTTCAGAATCATTGACTCTGTTCCTTCTAACAAACTACTTGGTTTTCATTGGCAAATTCTTCAATGTACATCCTCAGTATTCTTTTGTCCCCTTTACTCTCTGCTAGATCAAAAATTACTTTGAAGAAAAATTTATATATGGGAAAACCAGGATTAGATCACTATAATCTTATACTTAATAAATAGAAATGTAATCAAATATTACAAATAGAATAACATTATTCTTCTCTCATGGTTTTCTTAATTTGAAGCAGTAAAATATAATACTTTAAAGCTTAGGCACTGGAGTAAGCCTACTTTTCTCTACCACTTAACACTTACGGGTATTTATAAAAATATCTCTTCACTTCTGTTTTCTCTCCTACAAAACAGACACATTTTATGTACACCATCGATTGGTGGGGAAAAATAAGTAAGACACACATTTACAGCCCTTAGAAGAGATCTTGAGATACTGTAGATACCAAATAAGTATAATTTTTTTATAAATTTATTCTCTCCTTAGTCACTACCTGAGGGAGGTTTTTCAAATAGGTTTTTAGCCTTTCAATCATTACTGCTGATTTTATCACACATAACCAAATAGGTTATAATTTCCTGGGCCTGGATTTCTTAAATTTGCTATCCTCCTCACCTCTGAAATATTTCTTTTACTACAGGCTTGTGTCCTTTCTTTAGGTTCAGAACTTGACTTTGCAAAGGACCTAAAAATGTATAGATCTGAAGCCTCTAGCAATGATTGCACATTTTGCACATGCCCTGGGAACTTATAATCAAGTAGAGCATTTTAGATTCAAAGGGCAGGCTTGATGGGTTACTAAAATTACGTAAGTTCAACATTAGATGGATTGGATAAGCAGATTTGACTCACTGAGTATTCTCTGAAAAGAATTTCTAGGATAGAGATGGGGAGATGGAAGCAAGTGCTGAAAGTAAATTACACAGTAACAACTTTTGAGGGGCACTATCTTTAATTATGTAGAAAGCCTAAGATGTTCAGAAAATATCAGAATCGTGGAGGACAGAGATATGGTGTAAGATTGGAGGAGGGAAACATAAGGTTAGCTATTGGTTACTATATTTTTAGCTTTTGTTTTAGAGAGAGTTCATGGAGCTTACTATATTATTGAATTTAACTAATTACCTACTTCAATGAAAAACAAGAATGCTGTGTCTGAAACAATAATGAGTTTGTCATGAACCAAGGATTATGATTATTCCCAGTTCATGCACCACAAGGGAGAGAAAGATAAAGGTTGGGGAAAGACAGAGAGAGACAGAGCAAAAGAGAGAAACTTGACAAATCTAAGAGAGAAAGAGGGTGAGGGAGGAAGAGAGGAAGGAAGGAAAAACAAAGAAAAAAGAAACAAGAAAATGCATATGCTGTTAATTTTTCTTGATATGGAGTTTCTGGACACTCAGAATGGCACTGAGTTTAAAACTGCATATAAGCACACATTATCTCACCACTCTGCTATTTTTGGGTTTTCAGGTATCAGTTGCTAGGTGAGATTAATTACCGTGAATGTGACGCAGATGGATGGACCAACGATATTCCTATATGTGAAGGTAGACATACATTTATTTACAAGTATATTGAAATACCTTAAATATCCAAGATTTTTCACAATGCCTAAGATATGAAAATATCTTAAAGTCTTTAATTAATTTTTTTTTTTATTTCTCATATAATGTAGAGTGGGAATCTCATCTTTTTATTACTGCATTCCTGGTGTTTCAAAAGCCAAATACGAATGCAACCTGATCTGATCTAATAATTGAAGTATTAGACATTAGGGAATCTAAAACTCATTTTTATTTCCTTTTGGATTCTAATGACTAGAAATGCATATAAGCATCATTAGCTAAATAAAGACCAGAATTACACCTTTATTAATGAAGAGGCACTCACCCAATAACCACCGAAATGCAGGGATCTATGATAGTAGCTGAAGTAGAGAACATGATTGAGACATCAAGAGAGGTTGTCCTGTGAACTTGCCTTTACTGAAAAGATGAATAAACTAGGAGCGAGCTCTGTTATTTCTTACTGATCTGTAAAGCTAACAGCGAAAATGAGAAAAATATAGATTCTGTTTTCATGTTTTTAGCTAATAATCCAACTCTCTAGTCTTATAGAAATAAAATAATCAATCACTGTTTTCATGTTTTTAGCTAATAATCCAACTCTCTAGTCTTATAGAAATAAAATAATCAATCAGAGTAGTATTTCCTAATTCCACGGTGAGTAGTAAGTGGAGAGACAGAAGTGTGATAATCACTCAAAAATTCCGTTAACTACAGAAGGTGATGCAAGTTTTTTCATCTATGGAAATGAGGTGAAGAATATTAATGTTCTAGAGAGCTTCTACATTGAAATCAACTGGGATGCTTATTAAAAATTAAAATCTTTGGTTACTAAAAATGACCTCTCAATCAGTATCTTTAAGGTGAAAATGCAGGAAGATAATCCTAAAATTTTTATTTTAACAAGCATACTGAGTCATTCTATAGTATAATGACGTTTGACTACAACTTTAGAGAAATTGGAAAATATTAAGTAGAATCAAAAGAAGTACTCAAATTATTTTGGACACTGATGTTGAAGAGGATGAAGAATTAAGGATGATTTCTCTATTGAAGTTAATGTCATAAAGTTTGCTTTTACATCTTTTAGGAATGTGGTGATATATTATTCTGGGTCATAAATGAAAATGTTGTATTTAATTATCCCAAGCTTTATATTTCTTAATTATTTAAAAATACTTGTGTGTTCCTACAAAAATACAAGCTAACATTCAAAGTAGTAATTTTCATTGTCCACTCCCATAGAAAATATCAGGAATAAACATTCCATTTGTTTGTTTCTTAGCAGCATGTATCTCTAGCAAACAGGTATATCACATGCTTCTAAAAAGAATTTAAATAATTTCCTCCAGTCTTATCCTGAGGAAAAATTTATACATACATATGTTTTTCATAATAAATTTTAAAAATTCCATTAGAAAACATTACATTTATTTTCTTCAGTTGTGAAGTGTTTACCAGTGACAGCACCAGAGAATGGAGAAGTTATCAGTGGTGCAATGGAGTTAGACCGAGAATACCATTTTGGACAAGTAGTACAGTTTGCATGTAATCCAGGCTACAAGATTGAAGGAGATAAAGAAATACATTGTTCAGATGATGGTGTTTGGAGTAAAGAAAAACCAAAGTGTGTGGGTAAGATACACTTAACTGTTTGAGCATTTTTAGCCTTTTAAATAAAAATATACGTTTAAAACCTCATTCATTCTAAAGAATATCAGCAATATTAACAATAGCTAATGTTTGTTGAGCACTTACTATATGCCTGTAATTGATCTTAGTTCTTTGCATTCATGACTTCATTTTACCTTTCAAACAACTCGATCATTTATTTAATATTATCACTTTTATTTTATAATTGAAGAGACTAATACAAAGAAGTTAAATAATGTGCCCTGGATTATCATGGCATAAACACTCAAGTTAGGATTTAAACATAGGTTATCTGACATCAGAACCCATGCTTTAACCATAACTCCATGGTACTTGCCTCTTAGGCTGAAAGAGAATGCTAAGTATTTCTGCTGCAAGTTTTAATATTGACCTCTGGAATAGACATTTGTTTTTAATTTTGAAAGCCAAAGATTTGTTATGTATTTCCAGGGATGCATTAGGATGACATTCTGTTTTTGAATAACACTTCTAGGAAGCAGACCTGTTTTCTATTTGTTCTACAAGTTTACTATAAATATTGCTGAATTGAATAGAATCTACTAAATAAATCTTTGTCTCTTAAAATAATTTTATAGTAAAGTATAAGCCAAGATTTTTTAAGTCATAATACTGCCAACTTGTGCATCATGACCAATCAATGATTTTGGCTTTTGTAATAAACATCATGGTTGATTTGTCTAGTAGTACCACAGTTCAAGTTCATTTTACCAATAATTATTAGGCAGAAGTTTCTGGCGTGTTTATGTTTAACATTATCAAAAATTCTAAATTATTTATACTTTTAAAGTCTAGTCTATCTTATAGTTAGATACAGAGAAAAGTATTTCTCTTCTTAAGAACTCTTTCTAATAACACTAGTTCTTTATGTTAAAAGCTAATATTTTTATTCAGCATAGCAAATATTATGTACTTTAGAAGTTCATGGATGGAACTTACATCCTTACAACTAGAATCCAATGGTTACTGAAACCTTCCTGGAATGGCTGATGCCTACAATTAAGTCCTAAAGGAAAAAAAATGAAATTTTGTAGATGAAAATGAGAGCAAAAGCATGCCAGAGTGCGTTCATGGAAAGGGAAGTGGAAAGGCAGTGAGGCTTAATAAGGAGCACGAAGCGCCACTGATTCTTACTAATCGTTCCTACGTACCTTAGTACAGAATGCAAATAGGGAATGAGTGAGTGATAAATTGAAGGTGGGCCAATACGGAGTGATGGGGTGCTACATACACCATCCTGAAGAACACACCTTTTATTCAGACTGATTTGGGAATCATTGAAGGATTTCAAGTGAAATAACAATGTGATTGCATGAGAAGTCACTAAGTTATACCTACGGAAATGGATTAGAAAGTGGAAGAACAGGGTTTGGGAAACTACTTATGATTGCTCCAATCCCAGGTTCAAATATTTGACAAAAGTGGGTGTAAAAGATGATTGTCAGTTTTTTTCGACAGAAATCCTGGATAAATGGTGATGACACAAAAACAGGTCTGCTACTTTTCAGAAATGTAATGACAAGGAGTTAAATGAATCTCTTTGACAAAGAGTCCTGTTGATAATTGCTGTCTTATCAATAACTAGAAAATGTGTTATTTTTGCAGGTCATTCAGTGAAAACATTACAATAAAACTATATCTATGGTCAGTTTCATACATACACTTGATGAATGTTGCTATGATGAATATCCTAACTATGTCAAGAAGGATAATTTATCTTTAAACTAAGTAAAGTTAGAATCATAATTTTAATCAGAATTTTAATTTTCTTCAGATAAATAATTGATTAAGTAGTCAAGTTAAAACAGAACTTTCGTTTAGTTGACTGATTTACCTGATGGAAACAAAATTTCTATTTTCATATAATTATGTCTTGGTCACAGTCCTTTAATTTGCAGTAAACATTTTGGAATTTAATCCTTTCTATTTAGAAATTTTATGCAAACCCCCAGACGTTATGAATGGATCACCTGTATCTAAGAAGAATATTTTTAAGGAGAATGAACGATTTCAGTATAAATGTAACATGGGTTATGAATACACTGCAAGAGGAGATTCTGTATGCACTGAATCTGGATGGCATCCGTTACCTTCATGTGAAGGTAATTTATATTTATTTTCTGCATCTTTTGTTATAAATTTATCACTTATTTAATTATTTTAATAAAACAATTTATTTTAATCAAAAGTAGAGTACTAATTTATATAAATAAACCTTTATAAAACATATAGAATTTTTTGTGTTCAAGGTTCATTTTGAGAACACTTTGTGTGATACACACACTCTGAAAATAGACATAAACAGGTCAGAAAGGTTCAGTTGTTTATTAAGTCATTGGTCTATCATCGAAAACCAGTCTGGAGCAGAGCCAGGACTATAATAGACTTCTTAATTCTCAGTAATATACAATTCTCAAACAAGTAGATTGCTCCTCTAATGCCCAGAATTTATTTAAATAATATTAATATTTTAAAATACTTTAAAAGTAGCTTGTATTAATACCAGGCGAGGAAACTCTCAACTGACAATGGAATTAAGTGGAAGGAAATGAATGTTTTAATTAACAACAGGCCCAGTATGACTCAACAGCGATGATGGTGCTGGAAAATTAAAAAAAAAAGAAAACCCAGACTCTCTTGGGTTTCATCATGGAATAATGTTATACAGAGCCAAAGAGTTCATCTCAGCTGTGCTGTTTGCCCACCAAAAAATACATCTGAAATAGAGTGTTCTACTTAACCTACTTCATTTTAAAAGGGAAAGTTTCAAACTATCATGACCTAGAAAAGAGAATATAGACAGTTGTGGACTTTAAAAAATTACGCTGTAAGAAGTACAGTAAGAAGATACAGCTATAGTGTGGCAATAACTGTTTTGAGATATTTTCAAACATTTACAAAAGGAGTGAGTTTGCTTTTGATGAGGACTGCTGCAGTGAGTGAAACAAGGAACAGTGTTACCACATACAGTCCTGAAATCTAAAAGGGAGATACTGTTACACTGTGAGAGAAAGAAGAGTTGAACTCTTAACAGCCCTCTGAACTTTAAATCCCATGATTCATAAATACATGTTTAAATCTTGCTTTAGTGATTCTCTTTTACAGAAAGCATAGTTAATTTTGGTTTAATTTTATACACTAAAAACATTTTTGTTTGCACCCACAAGTGTCTCCTTGGAAAACATATCTTTCTTCACAATTGCATGATCTCTACTTTTAGGCACTATTAAGAAAATATTTTAGAAAGAAATTAATGAACATGAGACAGTAATAACCCACATCAGATCCATGTTTGGCTAATGGTGTGTGGGGTCCAACTATTTGTCTTCATGGCATTCATAGTTCCTAAGCAAAGGAAGTGCATGCACAAGTCCTTTGGCATTAACTTCTGCCTGCAGTATATTACTTCAAATCTATAGTTAATTTATCCATCCAATAATCAGAATGCAACTTTAAAATACTTATTTTACATCAGGGCCTTGCTTTGTATTGAAGATAAACATTACAATAAACCACCATCCCAGCTTTCAGTGAATTCAAAATAAGACTCTGGGAATTTAGTTTTATATGAACATGTGACTCTGTTGCATGACTGCCTCATTGTAGGCATCTGATTATTTCGTCTCTTTTACTTGTTCACATTGCTACCTTCTTAAAACTCTTCTTTAGCACATATTTGTTTTCACAATGGGAACTCCATCTGTTTTTCCCAAATGTGTTACTTCATTTCTATGCTTGCTTCTCTTGAACACTGATTGATTTATTCACACAGACACACACACACATACACACACACATACACACCCCAAAGACTCTAAATTTATAAAACATTTATTTTTATAATTTTTTTCCATTTCTCAGTCACAAGTACAAGTAAAACCTGAATATTCAAGACTATGCGTATGGGTCCTGCTTGCTTTAGGAAGACAGATACCAAGAGAAGGCACTAGGATTGGGTACTCTTTTTCAGAAGACAGTTCACTAATAATCAATATAAATAAACATGAATTCATCCAAAATTAGATAAGCATACACCGTCTCTTACCATGTTTTATTTTATTGAAATATATTTTACATTAATTAGATATAGAGAAGTTATTATTAATAAACGAATTCCACTCTTTGTATGCCAACCTTTCTGACCCTGTTTATGTCTTTTGTAGCCTAAAAAATACTCTTTATTTTCTTGGTACAAAGCAAAGTTCTACTTGCTGATATAAGATGAATTTCAAATCTATATACATTATTTTCTTTGAAATCAATTACCTTCAAACTCGGTTGCTTCTAAATCTGTAAGAAGTTTGGAACTAAATAATAAAATAATATTAAAGTAAAATAATCCACTTAAATTTTAAATACTTAAATTTTCTTCAATCTGGTATATACATGTCGGAGGACTGATTTGAAGGTGAATTGTCAAAACTTTAGTCTCTGTGTCCAAAGGGACAATCTGTGATGGAAAGTCATTTACAGAAACAATCAAAGGTACCAAGACCTGCTAAATGAAAGCTTTCTTCAATCCAGATCTATCTCTTCCCTGTACAGATTGGATTTTCTATTGGTTCAAAACATACAGTGCTAACCTTGAATTAGTATTCTAACTTCAAATGACTAATGGTTGTTTCTAATACTAGAAAAATATGGATAGTCTCAAATATTGTTTTGGATAGAGGTACAGGTTCAAGGAATGTTTTAATAACATCATTTATTCTAAAAAAGATTGTGAGTGTAAGAAATTAAGGTTTATCATGGGATTTATGTCTACTACTTGAGCATAATCTCCAGAAATCCTTCTATTCTTAATTAACAAAATTATCCCATTGTTATTTTATTGATTTCTTAAACTCTTATTTTTTGTATCTCATAGCTTTTGACTTCAAAAACTACTATTAAATTGAGCTATACCATAAGGAAAAATAATTGAAGATATATAAACTGAACTTTAATGAGTGTATGAAAATATGATCGAGCAGAATAAACAGAGAAAAAACAAAGACAAAAGGAACACATTTAAGGCTCATTTGAAGTTAGTGTCAACATCAAACACTGAAGACGTATTTTACTTAAAATAGTAAAATTTTAAAATAGTAAAACTTTAAAACTTGTATATTAAGTCACATATTGTTTCTAATGTAATTATTGCTAATGTAAATATATTATCCTGTTAGCTATAGAAATATATTAAAGCTTATTCTGACAGAGTAGAGTATAAACTTAAGAGTTGAATGGACACAGTGGAATTATAGTATTGAGAGGAGGAAATACATAATGAATAATTAAAACTTTATAAAATTTTGTGTTTGACTAAATATACAAGTGATGAGAAAGCAATGTGGGGGAAATTTGCAGGTTTCTGTCATGAGGGTTCTTTCACAAATTAAGATATTGAGCAAAAAAAGAAAAGCATATTTTGAGAAAAGTATGATGATTTAGTTTGTCACATAATAAATTGCATATACTTTTGAATTTTACACATGGCCTGCCTAGTGCGAAGCTGCAATTGGCATATATGGACTTGAACCTCACTGAAAACGTTATTAGCATCATGATGGTAGCTTTTATCTTGAAAGTATCTATCTTTATTCACACAGAGAATGTGAAAAGGAAAACATCAAAATCAAGGACAAATATTCATGTAAAACAAACTGTAAGGGACCATTCATACAATACCTATGAATGGGCTTCAAGAAGAAATTCGAAGGTAGTGATAAAAATCAACATGAAGATCTAGGGCAGAATCACTTTAGAAACAAGAAATAGCAAGTGCAAATTACAGGAATAAGCTTGGAGTGTGTGAAGGCCAGACAGGATGTCAGAGTGGAGGCTGGGCGTGGTGGCTCACACCTGTAATCCTAGCACTTTGGGAGACTGAAGCAGGTGGATCACTTAAGGTCAGATGTTCAAGGCCAGACTGGCCAACATGGTGAAACCCCATCTCTATTCAAAATACAAAAATTAACCGGTTGTGGTGGCACACGCCTATAGTCCCAGCTATTCTGGAGACTGAGGCAGGAGAGGAGATTGAACCCAGGAGGAGGAGGTTGCAGAACTGAGATCGTGCCACTGCACTCTAGCCTGAGTGACAGAGCGAGACTCTGTCTCAAAAAAATTAAATAAATAAATAAATAGAATTTCACAGTGGTGGTAGCATAGAGAAGATGTAGAAAAATGGTAGGAGATGAAATGTGACAAGTAGGCAGGGCCTAAAAGTTAAGTAGAAGAGAAGTCAGCCAAAAATATAAAATAAAGGAAAATAATAAAATATAAAAGAAAAGCATCACTTAGACAAAGAGAAGGAGGAGAACAAATAATATAAGGCAATGGAGAACATCAAAAAGTCTGTGATCAGTGAAATCAAATATTACAGTTTTATCTGTTAAGTTCAATAAATAATTAAGAAGTCCATAAGACATACCAGTGACTGGAATATGTTAAATGTAAAGTGTTCCTGAATTTGAACATTGGAGCTCATCGGTAGCCTTTATCAGAGCAATGGCAACAAAATAGAGGTGTCAGAAACCAGGTGGTAGTGAGCTGAAGAATAAATGAGAGATGGGAAAGTGGAGGTAGCAATTATAAAATGGTATTTTAAGGATTTTGGTTTTGAAGGGGAGAAGAAGCATAGTACATTTGCTAAACTTGAACAAAGGGTTGAGAGCAGGGACTTAAAATTGGAGAAAGTTGCATATCAATAAGACCATGACTGATAGGTAAGAAAGAAGGAAGGAATAAACAATGGTTTAAGATATAGGAGAAAATGAAAAAATTGAAGTTAACCTGAATTTGAAAGAAACACCTTGCCATTGAAAACTAAACAAAAGACTTAAATCAGTCTAGATACAGCTAATGTTGAGGAATGCTGGAAGGAAATATAGGGAACTCACTACTGGTGGTCTCAATTGTTTTGTGTGAATGAAGACTTATTATCTGTTGATGAAGGAGCAATTGTTTTAGGTGGCTGGAGAGAAGTGAGGAGACTATGAATCATTTACTATGGGAAATCAATTAGTAAATAAATTAGGGGTATATAAATGGATTTCCACAATGCTGAATGTTCACCACAGCTTTTTAGTCCAAAATAAAGTATGACCCCAATATAAGTGGTAATATAACTTTTCTGCAATACTTAAAATGCATAGCATTTTATTTAAAAAGGAATATTGCAAATGGATCCAATATTGAGATATAGCAGAGTTAATGGAAAGGAATGAGAAGGTGCTTTATAAATCAGGACAGACAGGGCAAAGGATTGCAAACGATGGGATGCAGGTAAAATATAACTTGCCCCCTTTGTGTAAACAAAGTTTTATTGAAAGACAGCCATGTTCATTTGTTTGTGTATTGTTTTATCACTACTTTTGTGCTATAATGGCAGAGTTGAGCTGCTGCAGCAGAGACCTTTTATCTGGCCCTTTACAGAAAATATTTTCCGGCCAGGTGTGGTGGCTCAGGCCTGTAATCCCAGCACTTTGGGAGGCCTAGGTGGGAGGATCACCTGAGGTCAGGAGTTCAAGACCAGCCTGACCAACATGGAGAGACCCTGTCTTTACTAAAAATACAAACTTAGCCAGGCTTGGTGGCACATGCCTGTAATCCTACCTACTTGGGAGGCTGGGGCAGGAGAATCACTTGAACCCAGGAGGTGGAGATTACGGTAAGTGAGCCTATATTGTCCCATTGCACTCCAGCCCGGGCAACAAGAGCAAAACTTCATCTCAAAAAAAAAAAAAAAGAAAGAAAACATTTTCCAAACTGTAAGATTTGTTGGGTTCTTGCTGAGTTTTAAAAGGAAGAAACTGAGGCCAGCACAAGAAGATCCAATGTGAAGGATTTATTTGGCTCCTGGGCGAGGTTCTGCAGTCCAACAGGAGGGGCCGGAGAAGTCTCATGGACTCCTCTCAGACGTGGGGTTTTATAGGGAGTGGAGGTGTTTGATTGGTTGTGGGAGAGCAGGGTGTGGGCAAGACAAGACTGCTATTGGGTAGGGTTACAAGCCTTTGTTTGCATACAGGACTCGACTGCTATTGGCTAGAGTTACAAGACTTTGTTTGCATGTAAGACCTGACTGCTATTGGCTAGAGTTACAAGACTTCGTTTGCATACAAGACTTGACTGCTATTGGCTAGAGTTACAAGACTTCGTTTGTATACTGGCAGGGTTTTTTAAGGGAAGGCTAGGCTGTGCGAGGGGGTGAACGTGTCTGAGCTCTTGGAGAAGAAAAGGGGGGGTGTGCGTCCAAGCTCCCGGTGAGGCAACCAGCCTTACACAAACCCTGTGCTATTTTATCTTATTATAATAAGAAAATTGTATTGCAATATTTCATTATCTTAATATTTAAGATATTGAGACTAAAGTTTATTTTCATTCATGTTCACTTTCAATGTAGATCAGAAGAGACTCTACTCATTGTATTAATTGTAAGAATCAGTGAGAGAAACATCATCTTTTCATGTTCTTCTTTGATCATGATGTCTGTGGATCAGAGAACATAAAAATTCACACTATGGCTGTTAAAACTTCCTCTCTAAAGTGAAAGATATTACTTCCACTTTTACTACAGTGTCCTACACAATCACGTGGCCACTTCAAAGAGGAAGGGTTGTGAAGTCCTATCCATTGTCCAGAAGAAAGAAACCCTGAATAGTTGTAAACAGTCCTTATGAGAACCACAGACACCAAGGAAGTATAAAGCAGAAGTAGTAATTGAAGTTATATATGATGAGATCATTGCCAGTTATGGAAAATCATGAGTATGGGATGACTTTGGAGAAGAAGGGGTTAAGACACCAGGAAGGACAAATACATCAGATGAGAATATAGTGAAGGGAAAAATAACTGGTATACAAGAAAGGATACTATGATTTCTTCATTTTAATGCCATTTTTTGCTTTGTTAAGAACAAATAACACCTTTTTTTTTTCAAATTTGTTTATTTAATTAAAAATTGCAAATACTGTGGTGAATGAAATTAAAGGCCTCTGACCACAAAGTTTACACTGTAGGGTTTGAAAAATAAAGACAATTAGATAATAAATAATCCCTCATATACTGCTGGTTGTGTAAGTTGGTACTACATTCTGGAAGAGGGCTTACCAATGCCTATACAAGCTGAAGATAGACATATATCTTAATTATATTTGTGGTTAAATAGCTACATAATTGCACAAATTTATCTTTTTTAAAAATTGTGCTTTAAATTCTGGGGTACATGTGCAGATCTTGCAGGATTGTTACATAGGTACACATATGCCATGGTGGTTTGCTGTCTCCATCCCACCGTCACTTACATCAGGCATTTCTCCCCAGTTATCCCTCCCCAACCTCCTCACATCCCACTGTCCCTCCCTTGGGCCCCCACCCCACAACAGACCACAGTGTGTGACGTTCCCCTCCCTGGGCCCATGTGTTCTCATTGTTCAACACCCGCCTATGAATGAGAACATGCAGTGTTTGGTTTTCTGTTCTTGTAACACCTACTTTTGAATGTTTATATAAATGATGAATTTTAATGGATATTTATTTCTGCATTAACCACACATCCTTTTCTTTTCAGAAAAAACATGTAAAACTCCTTATATTCCAAATGGTTTCTACACACCTTTAAGGACTAAACACAGAGCTGGAGATGAAATCACATATGGGTGTGTAAGTGGTTTTTATCCTACAACCCGGGGAAAAAAGGTAAAATGCACAAGTACTGGCTGGATACCTGCTCCAAGATGTACCTGTAAGTTCCATTCATATCTTGACCCATTTCTTAATTCTGAAATTTCTTTTAAACACATAAAAAATGGGGACTCAATAAAACCAAATATTTGTCTTATTGTGTATATAAAGTAAGGCTGTTGGAAGTATTCTTTAGTTTTCAAAGTTTCCAAAACTCAATTTTTTGGCACTCAAAATTAAATGTGTATGTGTGTTTACTAATGTATGTTTGTCTAATTAATAAAATTCTTCCAATATCTGAATTAAAACATTAGATAAAAATAATGTCACCTAACACATACTATATTAGTTATTTGTTGCATTGTAACAAAATTCTGCAAAAATGTATTTGCTTAAAACAACAGACCTTTATTATCTTACAGTTACTGTGGGTGAGGAATCTGAAAATGGCTTAGATGGGTAGTTGAGAATCAGATTGTGTTCTTGTGTTGCAATCAGGATGACGGCCCAGGCTACAGTGATCAGAAGGCTTGACTGGGCAGGAGGATCTACTTCTAACATTACTGACACCCATGGTTGTTGTCAGGAAGCCTCAGGTCCTTACCACATAGGCCTTTCCATGAGTTAATGAAATGGCAGCTTTCTCCAGTGCTACTACTCTGAGACAGAGTAGAGGAAGCCACAATACCATGTATTAGTCTGTTCTCACACTACTAGAAAGAACTACCTGAGACTGGATAACTATGAAGAAAAGAAATTTAATCAACTCACAGTTCCACAGCCTGTACAGGAGGCATGGCTGGGAGGCCTGAGGAAACTTACAATCATGGTTGGGTGAAGGGAGAGCAAGCACATCTTACCATGGAAGAGCAGGAGAAAGAGCAAAGGGGGAAGTGCTACAAACTTTTAAACAACCAGGCCTCATGAGAACTCACTATCATGAAAGAGCAGAGACCCACCCCAATGATCCAATCACATCCCATCAGGTGCCTCCCTCACCACTGGGAATTGCAAGTCAATGTGAGATTTGTGTGGGGACACAGAGCCAAACCGCATCAACCTTCTGCTCATCTACTGCTAACTTCAGCCCTGTCTATTCTTTAGCAGTGAGACACTAAGTTCAGCAGACACTCAAGGGGAGAGAAATTAGGCACCACTGATTGGAGGGAGGAGTGTTGAAGGACTCCAAGTCTTAGTCATTTCTTAGTGTTAAAGGTAATTTCCTAAAACCATCACATGTAGCAAAATACCCCTCAAGTCAACAGAGCATTTTATTTCTGGGATGCCCCTTGGCCCATTTTAAAAGTTTTTCTATGTCTACAATCAAATTTCTTTTCTTTCTATCTAGGAGTACATAGTCAAGATGTACCACACTTAAACTATATAGTCCATGAAAGAAAAATATAATGATACAGATGATTGGTCAATGACTTCAATTTTAATTCCCAGCACAATTCCAGTCCCTAAGAGAGAAAGCTATTTTCAGTATGAAACAGATTTCAATGTGCATAAGAATTATAAGGAAAATATTTAATGATTTTGTGGTTTGCTTATGACAATGTAGTTCAGTCCAAATGTATCTGGACCATCTGAGACCCAACTATATCTGGATTTCAATTATTAATATTTAACAATGAACCATCTGGAGTTCTCATAGACAAGATAGAGAAGCTGACCAGTTACATGGTTTATCAGTTTGTTATTTCATTTAATAACCTTATCTGATTATCAGATGTAGGACTTTAGTCTCAGGCCTGCTTCATTACTCACTTGCTTCATTGAAAAGTTTAATGACTTGGGGGAAACAGTACAAAGTCACGATTGGATGATACAGAGGATGATAGTAATGAATCTGCATTAGGGCAGATTCAGCGTTCAAAGAGAATCTTATGTGCTAAGCTGAATCTAATAAGATGAAATTTAACAATGTTGACTCTAAGATCCTAGGATTGGGTCAAATAAATTATAGTATGGATATATTAGCAGCAGTTATAAAAATTAGTGAATATTTTAATAAATGTTAAGACCTGTTTGAGCCGCTATGATGGAAACACCATAAATGCTACGAGACCAAAAAACACATTTGTAGAAGTGTAAGAAGTAGAATAAGCTGTCTGAAGTCCTTCTATTCTCAGTGCTCATGAGACCCTCTGTAGGTTCTGATATTTGCTTCAAGGAACCACTTTGTAGAAAGGATACAAACAGATGTAAATGTGCCAAAATTAGAAAATAGCTAAGTAGCTCAAGCCTGTGGCAATGATATATGTTTATAATTATGCCTCCTTTTTGTTCCTTTTGCAAAGAAATCTCAGTGAACAATTTTATTTTATGACATTCTGTAAAATACTGTAATAAGATGGAAACTCATACTTGTTTTGAAATCAACCACAAGCTTTCAAATCTCTGCTCTGCCATTTAATGTGAAATTCAGTTGAGTTCTTAAGACACCATTCCTGCAAATCCAAGACCCAAGCTTTCCCAATGCAGAATTATTGTTAAATAAAAATGTCTTGACATCATGATAAAATTTGTAAAATCCAATGGTAAATAGAAAATATTCAAAGTCTTTAAAAAGTGGTGGGGAAAAATGTAGAATGTTCCCTAAAAGAAATAGACTAAGTTAACATTTTAATTGTAGTATGGAACATTTCAATGAAACAATGAAAGTAAACTGGAAGCTTGAAATAAATAGGGAAAAATCTATCAATTATAAGATATATGGATTGTAGACCAAGAAACTATACTAAAGAAGTATCATTCACTAGTCTTTGTTAGAGAAAGATATTTATGATATACAATGATTTGGCTTATAATCCATATAATAAATGTTTGTAGAAACAACATGAAAATTTCTCTAATCAAATGCCAAAGAAAATAAATAAATCACTGAATTTAAGAAAGATGGAGATGAAAAAGAATACTTATTTGTGTGTGTATGTATGTATTGAAATTCTTTTTAACCTGTTGCATAAGATTTATTGAAATAAAATCATATTTCATAGAAAAAAACCACTTTGTTATTGAAAGTACTAGATAATCTATACATAATCTTACAAAAAGAGAAAATTTTCTGAAAAACATATAAACCTGTTAATATAATAAAGAAGATAGCACTCAAATGTATTTGTCAAAATTAATATATAAAAACTTGGTAAAATGTAATTATATTGTACCTGACTTAAAATATTTTATGACATTAAAATTATTTTGCTCTCCAATTGAAATTAGGAATAAACTAAAAAGTTTATTATAATCTTAACTATTTGGATATTAAAAAATATTCCTAGTCTATTTCTCTGGTTAAATAAAGACTGGAAAATTTGGCTTAGTGAATTGTTTGCGGCATGAATTAACTGTTATTTTTCTGTGTGGTATTATCAAAGAAAAATTTTTGTGTTCCTCTATATTTTTACATTGTCTTTAGTAAATAGGAAAGAGCCTACTGAATCTATCTGTCTGTCTGTCTGTCTGTCTGTCTATTTATTTTTATTTTTAGAGATGGAGTCTCACTCTGTCACTCAGGCTGGAGTGCAATGGCACAAACCTGATTCACTGCAACCTCTGCCTCACGGGTTCAAGTGATTCTCTTGCCTCTGCCTCCTAAATAGCTGGAGTTACAGGGGCACACCACCAGGCCTGGCTAATTTTTTTTATATTTTTAGTAGAGACAGGGTTTCACCAGGTTGGCCAGGCTGGTCTCAAACTCCTGACCTCAAGTGATCTTCCTGCCTTAGCCTCCCAAAGTGCTGGAATTTGGGAGGCATGAACCACCCTGTCCAGCCCATGAATTAAATCTAAAACAACTGAAAACCTTAAATCCCTCAAAATACTACCTCCTTACATTGAGTGGTTCTGAGAAGAAAATTCAGACCTTTGCTTACTGATAAGAATAGAAAAGAAAAGAAAATATATAAGCTAAGTGGTAATATTGTCATATTTCTCAACGAAAAAGCTCATTTAATTAGCCAAGGGTAGGATATGTGTACTCAAGGGGAATACATTAAACAGGTCTGTATATTTTTCTTTCTGGAGAGACTTCATACAAATTTACGCATCATGTGATCCACAAGACATAATTGCATCTTCATTAACAAAGACTTTCTCGTCACATTTCTCAGTCATCTGAGTTCTATCGTTTGTTTTGACCTAAAAACCCTAATGGAATGTGTAATTATGCTAAGAAGAGAATATAATTCAGTAATAAAAAAATTATCTCTAATATGATTATTACAGTAAAAATTATTTATACTTTTTTTGTTTTTTTTTTATTGCAAGTGAAACCTTGTGATTATCCAGATATTAAACATGGACGTCTATATTATGAAATTATCCATAGAGTATACTTTCCCGTAGCTGTAGGACAATATTACTCCTATTACTGTGATTCAAATTTTGTGACTCCTTCAGGAAGTTCCAGGGGTTACATTCAATGCACACAAGATGGGTGGTCTCCAGCAATCCCATGCCTCAGTAAGTAAACCTCTTTACAGCAATATGTGCATAAAACTTCCAAAGAGTGGAGAGAGGAGAGCACATAAGTGATTATAACTTGTCTTATGTAACAGAAATAGGGCCAAGAAAAGAGTTGCTCAAGAAAATGACCAAAAGAGATCTTTCCTATTATGAGGAGTTCCTCTTGAAAATCACAAGTAGAGACTTTTTGATAATATCTATATAATTTATTTATACATATTTTAATTATAACAAATAATATTTAATATTGATATTTCTTTTTGTACAAACCTTTGTAACGTTAGTTCATCTTAAGTCATACATTATTTTTTGATGTTTATGCAATCTTAAATATCATAGAAATAATTTTAATATACTATTTTGAGCAAATTTATGTTTCTCATTTATTTATTTATTTATCATTGTTTTGGTCTTTAGGACAATGTTATTTTCCTTATTTGAGAAATGGATATGATACACATTCTGGAAGAAATTTTATACAGGGTAACTCTGTAGAAGTTCCCTGCCATTCTGGCTATGGTCTTTCAAATGAGCAGACCACAGTTACATGTACAGAGAATGGCTGGTCTCTTAATCCCAGATGCATCCGTGTCCGTAAGTACACTGCTTGAGATCCCAGCATGTTCATGTGTTTCTAAGTAATGTAGATGGCATTCTAAGACTCTTCTGCATTAACTGTGGAAAAACGCTTACGCCAACTTCTTTTGCCAACAGATCTATTTAGTTTTATTTTTTTCAATTGTGTATAAATGAATACACAAATTTCTTGATAAATACATAGCAAAATAAATGCTTTTATTAATAGGCATTAGTCAAGAATACAGTAAAAATGTTTGAATCAATACTTGTTGGTTAAATTAAGTCACATTGGAGCGGCATCACTGTATGGGGTAAATACCCGAGGTTCATCTCACACCAAGAAGATTAAGGACACAGACATGCACAAGGAGTGAGTTTAGGAGTGCAGGTTTAATAGGCAAAAGAAAGAGAAAAGAGAACAGCTCTCTCTCTTGTGAGAAAGGGGCACCCAAAGGTGAATTCCTGCCCCTGGTGGAGTGCTCTGGATTTTATAAACAGGCTTGAGGAGGCAGCGTCTGATTTACATAGGGCCCAAAGATTGGACATGTAAATGTGACATTTACATAATGTGCCAGAAGCTGGCAGCCCCACCCTCATCTTATTATGCAAATGGTTCTTTGCCTGGCCAGCGCCATGTTGCCTGTTCCTTACTGTACACATGACTGGCTGGCAAAGAGAAGGGAGGATGGAGCTGCCATTGGAACATGCCTAGTCCCAGGTCGCCTTTTCCTATTGGCACAACTGCTGGCATTCACTCTTGCAAGCCTCCAGCTTGCTAGTCTGTGATTGCGGCTCGATTTTACAGGCTCCTCTTTGACAGAAAAGAAAATGATTTGGGGGCTGATTTTTATTAAAAGGAAAACTTTACCAAGGACACCTGTACTCTCATTACCTGCCTAAATAATTTTTTCTTAACTCCTATATCAACATTAATATGTACATTGGAATCAATCATTTGACTCAAAATAATTATACAATTATAGTTTAAAATAGAAAGTAAATACGATGATAGCCAATAATGTCATTCAGATATTCAAGCAGTGTGATGACATTTTTACAGTAGATCTATTTGACTTTCTCTAGTATATGTAAGTACAAATGGGTTTTCTGGGATATTGTGCATATTCTACTCTAGAAGGTTTCCTATAGTGTTTATTCAAATATGCATTTAGATCAACAGTTCCTTCTTGTTTTATGTGTTGTTAATGAGTGGTGATGTCACATTTTAATATTTACAAATTGAGTGTCTATAAAATTTTATAGCATTGTCGTGTAAATACTTTGTAGTGTAATATCAAATTTCTTTTGTTACTAATTGGATTTAGAATATATGGAGTTTTGATATGTATTAGTTGAACTCATCTAATTCTGAATATAAAATCTCTTTTAATTATATTTAATGAAAATGCATTCTTTTTTGTGACTAGTGTTTTTCTTTTTCTGTTTTATGCATTATGAACATAAGTTGCTCATTTTACTAAGTAATTGTAAATCTTTTCTCATGATGAATGTTTTTTGTCTCTATTTAGAGGAATACTTCTTCAAAAACACAGAGCCATTATACTATTCTTTATTCTAGAAAGTTATATATTATCTTTACTTTTTATGTTTTTTAATTATTTTGTGTTGATTGTATTCATGATAATAGCTATATTTCACTTTTTAAAAATGTATTTTTCACTTTTAATAAAACATGGGAAACTCAACATTTCCCTAACAATTTTTATAGTACTCTTATCATACAGTATGTGTTATATTGTATAGTTTGTACAATGTGTGTATACACACACACACGACAACTATTCTGAATATTTTATTCGCACTATTTTTTTAAAGAGAATTTTTTTATTTGTATTTTTAATTTAATTTTATTATTATTATTATTATTATTTTTTAATTGTACTTTGGGCTCTGGGGTACATGTGCACATCCTGCATCCTGCAGGATTGGTGCATAAGTACATACATGCCACATCCTCCCCGCCCACAGTTACCTACATCAGGCGTTTCTCCCAGTGTTATCCCTCCCCATCTGCCTCGCCCCCGCTGTCCCTCTCCACCCCTCCACTGCACCTCCCCACCTAGCCCAGTGAGTGTTGTTCCCTTCCCTGTGCCCAAGTATTCTCATTGTTCATCACCTGCCTATGAGTGAAAACGTGGTGTTTGGTTTTCTGTTCTTGTGTCGGTTTGTTGAGAATGATGGTTTCTAGATTCATCCATATCTCTAAAAAGGACATGAACTCATCATTTTTTATGGCTGCATAGTATTCCATGGTGTATATGTGCCACGTTTTCTTTCTTTTTTATTTTGTTTATTTATTTTTTATTTTTTTAATTGTACTTTAGGTTCTGGGGTACATGTGCAGATCATGTAGGATTGTTGCATAGGTACACACATGGCAATGTGGTTTGCTGCCTCCATCCCCCCGTCACCTACATATGGCACTTCTTCCCATGTTATGCCTCCCTGAGTGCCCCACCCCCCCACTTTCCTCCTTTGGCCCTCTCAACAGACTCCAGTGTGTGATGCTTCCCTCCCTGTGTCCATGTGTTCTCATTGTTCAACACCCACCTATGAGTGAGAACATGCAGTGTTTGCTTTTCTGTTCTTGTATCAGTTATGGTTTCCAGATTTGTCCATGTCCCTACAAAAGACACAAACTCATCGTTTTTTATGGCCGGATAGTATTCCATGGTGTATATGTGCCACATTATCCCTGTCCAGTCTATCATCGATGGACATTTGGGTTGGTTCCAGGTCTTTGCTATTGTAAACAGTGCCACTATGAAAATATGTGTGCATGTGTCTTTATAATAGAAGTTTGAAGAGGATTACGGTTTTCAGATTCGTCCATGTCCCTAGAGAAGACACAAACTCATTGTTTTTTATGGCTGGATAGTATTCCATGGTGTATATGTGCCACATTATCCCTGTCCAGTCTATCATTGATGGACATTTGGGTTGGTTCCAGGTCTTTGCTATTGTAAACAGTGCCACTATGAACATATGTGTGCATGTGTCTTTATTTATAATCCTTTGGATATATACCCAGTAATGGGATTGCTGGGTCAAATGGAATTTCTATTTCTAGGTCTTTAAGGAAGCGCCACACTGTCTTCCACAATGGTTGAACTAGTTTACACTCCCATCAACAGTGTAAAAGTGTTCTTATTTCTCCACATCCTCTCCAGCATCTGTTGTCTCCAGATTTTTTAATGATCACCATTCTAATTGGTGTGAGGTGGTATCTCAATGTGGTTTTGATTTGCATTTCTCTAAAAATCAGTGATGATGAGCATTTTTTCATATGTTTGTTGGCCTCATGTATGTCTTCCTTTGTAAAGTGTCTGTTCATATCCTTTGCCCACTTTTGGATGGGGTTGTTTGTTTTTTTCCTGTAAATCTGTTTTAGTTCTTTGTAGATTCTGAATATTAGCCCTTTGCCAGATGGGTAGATTGCAAAAGTTTTTTCCCATTCTGTTGGTTGCCGGTTCACTCTAATGATTGTTTCTTTTGCTGTACAGAAGCTGTGGAGTTTGATTAGGTCCAATTTGTCTATTTTGGCTTTTGTTGCCAATGATTTTAGTGTTTTAGTCATGAAGTCCTTGCCTATGCCTATGTCCTGAATGGTTTTGCCTAGGTTTTCTTCTAGGGTTTTTATGGTCTTATGTCTTATGTTTGAGTCTTTAATCCATCTGGAGTTAATTTTAGTGTAAGGTGTCAGGAAGGGGTCGAGTTTCTGCTTTCTGCATATGGCTAGCCAGTTTCCCCAACACCATTTATTAAACAGGGAATCCTTTCTCCATTGCTTGTTTTTATCAGGTTTGTCAAAGATCAGATGGTTGTAGATGTGTGGCGTTGCCTCCGGGGCCTCTGTTCTGTTCCATTCATCTATATCTCTGTTTTGGTACCAGTACCATGCTGTTTTGATTACTGTAGCCTTGTAGTATAGTTTGAAATCAGGTAGCATGATGCCTCCCGCTTTGTTCTTTTTGCTTAGAATTGACTTGGCTATGCGGGCTCTCTTTTGGTTCCATATGAAGTTTAAGGTGGTTTTTTTCCAGTTCTGTGAAGAAGTTCATTGGTAGCTTGATGGGGATAGCATTGAATCTATAACTTACTTTGGGTAGTTTGGCCATTTTCACGATATTGATTCTTCCTAACCATGAACATGGAATGTTTCTCCATCTGTTTGTGTCCTCTCTTATTTCCTTGAGCAGTGGTTTGTAGTTCTCCTTGATGAAGTCCTTTACATCCTTTGTTAGTTGTATTCCTAGGTATTTTATTCTCTCTGTAGCTATTGTGAATGGGAGTTTGCTCATGATTTGGCTCTCTGTTAGTCTTTTATTGGTGTATAGAAATGCTTGTGATTTTTGCACATTAATTTTGTATCCCGAGACTTTGCTGAAGTTGCTTATCAATTTAAGGATATTTTGGGCTGAGGTGATAGGGTCTTCTAAATATACAATCAAGTCGTCTGCAAATAGAGACAATTTGACTTCCTCTTTTTCTAATTGAATACGCTTTGTATTTTTTTCTTGTCTAATTGCTCTGGCTAGAACTTCCAATACTATATTGAATAGGAGTGGTGACAGAGGGCATCCTTGCCTAGTGCCAGATTTCAAAGGGAATGCTTCCAGTTTTTGCCCATTCAGTATGACATTGGCTGTATGTTTGTTGTAAATAGCTTTTATTGTTTTGAAATATGTTCCTTTGATATCTAGTTTATTGAGAATTTTTAGCATAAAGGGCTGTTGAATTTTGTCAAAGGCCTTCTCTGCATTTATTGAGATAATCATGTGGTTTTTGTCTTTGGTTCTGTTTATGTGATGGATTACATTTATAGATTTGCGTGTGTCGAACCAGCCTTGCATCCCTGGAATGAAGCCTACTTGATCATGATGGATAATCTTTTTGACGTGCTGTTGCAATCGGTTTGCCAGTACTTTATTGAAGATTTTTGCATCTATGTTCATCATGGATATTGGCCTGTAGTTTTCTTTTTTAGTTTTATCTCTGCTAGGTTTTGGTATCAGGATGATGTTGGTCTCATAGAAAGAGTTAGGGAGGATTCCCTCTTTTTGTATTGTTTGGAATAGTTTCAGCAGGAATGATACCAGCTCCTTTTTGTACGTCTGGTAGAATTCGGCTATCAACCTGTCTGGATCTGTACTTTTTTTGGGCGGTAGGCTATTAATTGTTGGCTTGACTTCAGACCTCGTTATTGGTCTATTCAGGGTTTCAACTTCTTCCTGGCTTAGTCTTGGGAGTGTGCAAGTGTCCAGAAATTTATCCATTTCTTCCAGATTTACTGGTTTATGTGCATAGAGCTGTTTGTAGTAATCTCTGATGGTAGTTTGTATTTCTGAGGAATTGGTGGTGATCCCCCCATTTTCGTTTTTTATTGCTTCTATTCGATTCTTCTCTCTTTTCTTTTTTATTAGTCTAGCTAGCAGTCTGCCTATTTTGTTGATCTTTTCCAAAAACCAGCTCCTGGATTTATTGATTTTTTTGAAGTGGTTTTTTTTTTTTTTGTCTCTGTCTCCTTCATTTCTTCTGAGATCTTAGTTATTTCTTGTCTTCTGCTAGGTTTTGAGTTTTTTTTATCTTGTTCCTCTAGCTCTTTCAATTTTGATGATAGGATGTAATTTTAGAACTTTCTTTGCTTCTCATCTGGGCATTTATTGCTATACGTTTCCCTCTAGACACTGCTTTAAATATGTCCCATAGATTCTGGCACATGTGTCTTCATTCTTGTTGGTTTTGCATAACATTTTTATATCTGCCTTCATTTCATTGTTTTTCCATCTGTCATTCAGGAGTAAGTTGTTCAGTTTCCATGTGATTGTGAGGTTTTGAGTGTTTTTCTTAATCCTGAGTTCTAATTTGATTGCACTGGTCTGAGAGACTGTTCGCTATGATTTCTGTTCTTTTGCCTTTGCAGAGGATTGATTTACTTCCAATTATGTGGTCAATTTTAGAGTAGGTGTGATGTGGTGCTGAGAAGAATGTATATTCTGTGGATTTGGGATGGAGAGTTCTGTATATGTCGGTTAGGTCCGCTTGGTCCAAATCTGCATTCAAGTCCTGGATATCCTTTGTTAATTTTCTGTTTCATTGATCCATCTAATATTGACAGTGGAGTATTAAAGTCTCCCACTATTATTGTGTGGGAGTCTAAGTCTCTTTGTAAGTCATTAAGAACTTGCTTTATGTATCTGGGTGCTCCTGTATTGGGTGTGTATATATTTAGGATAGTTAGCTCTTCATGTTGCATTGATCCTTTTACCATTATCTAATGCCCTTCTTTGTCTCTTTTGATCTTTGTTGGTTTAAAGTCTGTTTTGTCAGAGACTAGGATTGCTACCCCTGCTTTTTTTTTTGCTGCCCATTTGCTTGGTAAATCTTCTTCCATCCCTTTATTTTGAGTCTATGTGAGTCTTTGCATGTGAGGTGGGTCTCTTGAATACAGGACACCAATGAGTGTTGACTTTTTAATCCAGTTTGTCAGTCTGTGTTTTTTGATTGGGGCATTTAGGCCATTTACATTCAACATTAATATTGTTATGTTTGAATTTGTTCCTGCCATTTTGTTACTGGCTGGTTGTTTTGCCCATTAGTTGATGCACTTTCTTCATTGTATTGATGGTCTTTACCATTTGATACGTTTTTGCAGTGGCTGGTACTAGTTGTTCCTTTCCATGTTTTGTACTTCCTTCAGGAGCTCTTGTAAGGCAGGTCTTGTAGCAATGAAATCTCTCAGCAATTGCTTGTCCATAAAGGATTTCATTTCTCCTTCACTTATGAAGCTTAGTTTGGCCAGATATGAAATTCTGGGTTGAAAGTTCTTTTCTTTAAGGATGTTGAATATCAGCCCCTACTCCCTTCTAGCTTGTAGAGTTTCTGCTGAGACATCCACTGTGAGTCTGATGGGCTTTCCTTTATAGATGACTCGTCCTTTCTCTCTGGCTGCCCTTAGAATTTTTTTCTTTATTTCAACCTTGGTGAATCTGATGATTATGTGCCTTGGGGTTACTCTTCTTTAGGAGTATCTCTGTGGTGTTCTCTGTATTTCCTGGATTTGAATATTGGCCTGCCCTGTTAGATTGGGGAAGTTCTTTTGGATAATGTCCTGAAGAGTGTTTTCTAGCTTGGATTCATTCTCCCCATCACATCAAGTACGCCAATCAAATGTAGAGTAGGTCTTTTCACATAATCCCATAGTTCTTGGAGGCTTTGTTCGTTTCTTTTCTCTTTTCTCTAATCTTGCCTTCCGGTTTTCTTTCATTAATTTGATCTTCAGTCTGTGATATCCTTTCTTCTGCTTGATCGATTCGGCTGTTGAAACTTGTGTATGCCTCAAGCTGTGTTTTTCAGCTCCATCAAGATATTTATGTTCTTCTCTAGGCTGGTTATTCTAGTTAGCATTTCATCTAACCTTTTTTCAAGGTTCTTAGTTTCTTTGCAGTGTGTTAGAACATGGCTTTTAACTCAGAGAAGTTTGTTATTATCCACCTTCTGAAGCATGTTTCTGTCAATTCTTCAAACTCTTTCTCTGTCTTGTTTTGTTCCCTTGATAGTGAGGAGCTGTGATCCCTGGAAGGAGAAGAGGTGTTCTGGTCTTTGATGGATTCATCCTTTTGTGGTGGTTTTTTCCCATCTTTGTAGATTTATCTCCCTTTGATCTTTGAAGTTGGTGATTTCAGGAGGAATCTCTGAGTGGACGTACTTTCTGTTGAGGTTGGAGCGATATCTTTTTCGGCCTGTAGAGGTGCTGCTGGGCTGCCTCGGATTCAGTCAGGCTGCTGGGTGGGTGGTCTTCCCCTGGAGTTTGTTTGCAGGTGAGATTAGCCGCGCCTTCCCAATGGTGTCTCTCCTTCCCCAAGCTCAGTCTTCCTGGTTGGGATCAAACTGGTGTATTTGCCGCCAAGCTGTCTAGCACGCGGGCTTCAGTTTGAGTTTTGTGGGGGTGGAGCCTGCCAGGCCTTACGGCCTGTTTCCCTGTTTTCAGCTCTGCCTCTTTCTGTGGGATGGGTAGTTTCATCCAGCTGGCGTTGTCCACACTTCCACCCAGGTCTGTGCCAGCTTGCGGCACCAGGCGGGAGCCTCGCTCAGATTTGCATCAACAACCCACGACACCCCTCAGTCCCGGGGGGCTCTCATGGACCGTGGGTTGCAGGAGGGATGAAGGAACCACAGGATCCGGATCGGAGACTGAGGCGGTGAAGTCCCCAACCCTCCGAGCCAGCTGCACGTTCGAGGTGGGGACATGCCCCGTCCTGTCTCAGGCAGCCCTCCCTGGGCTGCGCTCGCCCTGCTTCTCCGCTCACCTTCCCTGAGCTATTTTCAGAATCCTACTGTCCCACCGCAGTGAACTCGGCACCTCACTTGGAATCATTAAGTCCTCTAGCCCTCTGCATCTCATTCGCTGGGAGCTGCATTTTGGTGTTGCCTCCTCTCAGCCATCTTGGTGTCCGCCCCCCTGCCCCCGCTCTATTCGCACTATTAGTAAACAATTTTTTAACCAGCATTCCAATAACCCTCTATTGTAGTTTATTTTACTTTGAGACAGAATCTCATGTCACCCAGGCTGGAGTGCAATGGTGTGATCTCAGCTCACTGCAACCTCCATCTCCCAAATTTTAATTAATATAGGTTATAAAAGTATGGATATGACCTTTCACTCTAATCATGACCTTTCACCCTAATCTATTTTTTTCATCTGTCTCTTGTTTTGTGTTTCATCATCCAGTGTCAGATGATCCCATTACTTTTATTTTTTCTTGGTACATTAATTGAGGCCAATAATATGCCTTGATTGGATATGCAAGGTCTCCTATCCTATCAAACAACTCATTCAAGGTTTATGCCTCTTGCTTTGGTTTTGGAACTGTTCAAAGAGTCAAATACTTATTTTCTTTATTTCTTTCTTTTTTCTTTCTTTCTTTCTTTCTTTCTTTCTTTCTTTCTTTCTTTCTTTTTTCTTTCTTTCTTTCTTTCCTTCCTTCCTTCCTTCCTTCCTTCCTTCTTTCTTTCTCTCTCTCTGTCTCTTTCTTTTTTTTCTTGAATCTGTTGAAAGAGTCAACTTCTTCCCTCTCCTTTCCTCTCTTTACTTTTCCTTTTCTTTCCTTCTCTTTCCTTTTCTCCCCTTCCCTTCCCTTCCCTCCCATTTTTTCCTCTTCCTTCCTTCCCACCCTTTCTTCCTTCTTTCGACTGTCCCAAGTTTGTCTGGCTCAGTTATTTTTAAGAATGTTACTATTGGCCAGTACCAGTGGCACACACCTGTAATCCCAGCACTTTGGGAGGCTGAGGCAGCTGGATCACCTGAGGTCAGGAGTTCGAGACCAGCCTGACCAACATTGTGAAACCCCATCTCTACTAAAAAATAAGAAAATTAGCCAGGCATGGTGACGTGTTCTTGTAGTCCCAGCTACTCAGGGAGACACATTGCTTGAACTTGGGAGGCAGGAGTTGCATGAGCCAAGATCACACTGCTGCACTTCAATGGAGTGAGCAAGGCAGCAAGACTCCATCTCAAAAAAAAAAAGGAATGTTAGTATTTTACTCTTCGTGCTAGACCCCTTGCTTTGGTCAGGTTATTTAGATACTTTATTGTGATCATATAATTAACAAGTCCCAGCTTCATCTTCAGATTGAGATATCAACATTATATTATCAATGTACAGTCAGTTATCAGTGAATCACAGTACTTTCCAATTTAATAAAATCTAAATTCCTCATAACCGTGTTGTGAAAATAAGCAGAAAAATTTAAATATACTTGAATGAGTACAGTAGACGTATACTGGCTACTAGTATCTGTGTTTTGTTATGTATATATTATTCCAGCCAGAATGGGAAATGTTAATTCAGTTCCTCCATGCAGCCCACTGGGGGCTGTTGGCTTTGAGATTATTAAACTCTTTCTCTGCTGCAAACTCCACTGTCTCAGTGTATTGTTCTGTTGCTGTGCAGCAGACATGCAAATCTGACAGTCTTGTAACTGTTTGTGGCAAGCCAGGTAGAGGTCACTCTCCTTGAGGGCATTTGCTCATGGCCTAGTGCGCCCCTGCCACTGGGGCAGACCCAGAGACAAGCTCTAGCAGCTGCTTAGTTCTGATGATCTAAGGACTGCCGTTAGTTCTCATGTAACCCACAATGCAACCCGGGTGGGCTGCATCTTGCAAAATTGAAAGGCCTTTGTCTATCATTCCATCACAAAAAAGGAATATCTTATTTTTAACATGGCTTGACCTTAATACCCACTGGATTGGGGAGAATGGTGGCCACTGCATGGTTCTCATGCTTACAGTACCATGCTACTCCTAGATTTGTTTTGTAAGAAGAAAGGGAAATGGAATGAAATCCCCTATGTATATGTTTTTGGTTGCTTTGCAAAAGTTGAGCAAAGGAGAAAAATGGTAAAATCACGATCTAGCATGAAATTAAAACCAGTTTGGACTGATTTACAAAAAATAAGATGATGATGCCATGTTGGTTCAATTAAAGGAACCTATGACTCCCCCTCCTCCACCATATGGGGGAGCTGCAGCCGCACTACTGGCACCTAAGTCAGAGTCCCCACCCACAAAAAGGCACAAATCCAGGGCATAGGAATGATCTCTGCTTCTTATACCCAACAGGGGACTCCATTCAGCGAGGGTGTCACTCTGTTCCTGAGAGGCAGTTTTCCCTACAACAAACTATAGGAGTGTCGCTGCCACAGGATAGCCTATGGATTTATCTGGCTTTATTCTCTGTTCTCCATTTCCAACCTATTAAATTAGAAAAATAATATGCCTATTTATTGAGAAGATCTAAAGTTTATGGATGGAACAGGATTGAAAAAAAAAGATTCAAAGCATATGGAGAACCTATTCTCCTCTGTATTTGCTGCCCACAACCCTACCTGAGCAGTTACCCAAAATGTGCTGGATATTTTGTTGACTTCAGAGAAGCAAAGAATGGTTTTAGATAAAGCTAAGGAAAAGGCTGATCTTATGCAAACTGACTCTCCCAGTAATCCCGGAAGGGCAGCTGCTCAGATTGCAGTTCCCACCTCTGACCTGGGATGGAATATAAACACTGAAGATAGATCTAACCTTGAACATTATCAAGACCACATTTTGTCCAGCTTCTGCAAGGGAGTGCCCAAGCAAAGGAGCCTCAGGGTCCAGGAGATCAAGCAGAAGCCTAATGAGGGTTCCTTTGGAATTTTTAGAACAGTCTTTGAAGCTTTCAGACAATAAATGGATATTGATCCAGAAGCTCCAGAAAATTTAAAGATAGCTAACATGATGTTTATCCAACAAAGTACCCCAGATATTGAGAGAAAGTTATAAAATGTAGATGAGGCTTTGGACATGTTCATATCTCAATTAGTGAAGATTGTTTTCAATGTATTTACTTATCACAAGTTTAAAAAGTGGAAAATACAACAAATAATGAAGAGGCAAGCTACTTGTTAGCTGTGGCTCTCACCCTAGTAATCCTTGGACCACAACAAGGGCCCTTATCAGACATTTCATGTAAGGTAGGACCACCTGGACCCCCAAAAGCCAATAAAAAGGGACATTTCTTTGCAGGTCCCAACCAGTGTGCCTATTGCAACAGGGGGGACACTGAAAACTGCCCATGCCTTACAAAGTCTAATGTTAAAAATGTTAAACAGAGTCAGCCTTCTGCCCACCAAATGCCTGGGATAGCTGGGGAGCTTGAGAGAGATACTGAAGAAAAAGACCAGAAATGATGGGACACAGGGGCCTCTCCTGATCCAAAAAACACCCTCCATATTTCCCACATGTGGCCCCAGATCCTGACGATGGTGAGAAATCAGATTCTGGACTTTTTAGTAGACATGGTGCCAGCTATTTGTTGTTAGATACCTGGTTGTCTAAACTTTCCTGGGAAACTATGAAGGTGACTGAAATCTCAGGAAAAATACATTCCTCCAAACTTTGCATTGTCAGCTAGAGCAAGCTCATTTAAAGCAGAGTTTTCTATAAATGCATGAATGTCGTATCCCTTTGTTGGGGCAAGTCTTGTAAACGAAACTAAATGCTAAGATTACTTTTTCTCTGAGATGATTGGACGTCCCAGTGCCTTCAGACCACGCTTGTGCTCCGCAGGCCACATTATTACAACTGGAGGTTCTTGACAGTGCCCACATCCCTGAAGAGATACTCCAAAAGGTTAGTCTGATTTGGGTTGACCTCCCGCAGTACACAGCCCACACTGTGTATGCTCTTTGTTGGAACCGAAGTGGAGCTACTGACTTACTTCTACAAGACTGAATAGATATCAGGCCATCCTCCTGGATAATCCCAGTGTTACTTTGAGAGCTGTTTCTACTCTAAATCCTATACATGATTGCTTATAAATTATTGAGCAAGTTTATTCTATTCAACCAGACTTGACCAAAATTCCCTTTAAAAATCTGGACTTAGAAATATTCACTGAGGGAAGAAACTTTATGGACCACAGACAACAGAACACTGAGTATGCTATGGTAACCCTGCGACAGATCCTAGATTCAGAGACACTCCCTCCAGGTTCATCGGCACAGGAGGCAGAATTTGTAGTTCTAATCAGGGCATCCCAACTAGGTAAAGACTCCTGAGTCACCATTTACTCTGATTCCAGGTATGCTGTTTTGTTGTCCATGCTCATGGGGCTATTTGGAAAGAAGGGAGACTCTTAACCTTTGGTGATTAAAAGAAAGCAATTAAGCATATTAAAGAAATCTTAGCCTGAGTAAAAGCAGTCTAGGTACCCAAGAAAGTAGCTATAGTACACTACCCTGGACATCAGTGGATGAACAATTGGTAGCAAGATAAAAAGTCACTAGGCAGACCAGGCCACTAGAAGGGTGACCAGAGAAAAAAATGCCCAGAGCCTTGCTAATGCCATGAATCCCTGAAATAAACGTCAGCCTGAAGTCTCTACCTATTTGGAAGAAGATCTAAAACGAGCACTTGATTGAGGCTTTGACTCCAATCAAAGACCCCAAAATAAGTGGATATGTAACACAGAAGAAAAGATTCCAGTCCCCAAGTATCTTATGACAGATATCATCAAACACATACATGGTACCACACATATGGCAGGCATGCTACCCTTCAGTTGATCCAGGACTACATCTTTGGCTGAAACTTAAAGAAAATGATCCAAAAAATAAAAACTAGCCGGGCATGGTGGTGCGTGCCTGTAATCCTGCTACTCGGGAGGCTGAGGCCAGAGAATCGCTTGAACCCAGGAGGTGGAGGCTGCAATGAACTGAGATTGTGCCACTGCACTCCAGCCTGGGCAATAAAGGGAGACTCTATGTCAAAACAAAACAACAACAACAAAAACCTACTTTGTGTCCAGAACAATCTTAAGACTGGTCCTCCACCTCCAGTACCAGGGATTCAAGTAAGAGGTGAAGGGCTAATAGAGGACTGGCAAATTGATTTTATTGTGATGCCAAGGGTGGCAGGAAATTTTGAATACTTGCTTTTATTTATAGATACATTTTCAAGATAAATTGTAGTATTCCCTTACAAGACCAAGAGAATGTCCGTGGTTGTGAAAGCTTTGTTAGAGAAGATTATCCCTAGGTTTAGATGGGCTGTCTCCATCCAGTGTGACAATAGTGCAACTTTTGTAGCCTGGGACACCATATATTCCAGGCCCAGGCCCTCAGCATTGTCTGTAATCTTCATACGGCCTGGAGACTGAAAAAACTGAAAAGATAGATCATATTGTATCAAACCAAACAAATTTTAGCTAAGAGTTTCCAAGAAACTAGCAACGTGGAATAAAACTCTGTCCTTTGCCCTGCTCAGAGTAAGGGTGGTCCCTAAAATTGGCTGAAATTAAGCCCTTTAAAAATTTTATATGGGAGATCATTCTTCTGTTCTCTTCTCAGACTAAGGAAGGCTAATAATATACACACAAAGAAATTAGGTACTACCAAATATATATATAATCTTTAGGCCACAGTTGAATTACTATTCATGAGCGTGTGCTTCCAGCAGATTGTGCTATCTGACTGACATTCTCTTGCATCACATCCAACCCAGAGACTGGGTTCTGCTCAAGACCAGGAAAAGTCCTCAACACCCTGAGGACCACTTAAAATCACAGTGAAAGAGGCCACGTAAAATATGACTGGTGACTCATTCCTCTGTTAAGCTTGAAGCACTTAGACCCAGGATTCACCATAGCCATATAAAATCCACTCTGCCAGACACTTGTTCTATCAAGAAATGCAGAGAGGCCACTTTGACTTCAGAGACTGTCTCAACCCTATCTGAATGGATAAGTAAATCATTGATGGGCCTCACATATCTTTTGAAGAAAAATATCAGATAAATAACTAACTTTAATAAAATTAGACAAAACACATGTCTTCTTGACTATTACCCAATAGTTACTTTGAGCATAATAGGAATTTTTGTCATTGTAATTATGTGAAAAGGTGAGATAGCTTCCTGTCTATTCCCTGCCTTACTGAATGCTTAATCCATATATTTCCTTGGTCATTACAATTGCTAGATTTATAGATTTTACTTCATAATTGCCTTGTTCATTATAATTACTAGACTTACAGATTTTCTAGACATCCTATTCCATGCTAACGTAGTCTCCTGCCTCCCATTATTTGGACACTCTAAAATTTAAAAATGGTCACTCTTGTTTTAAAACTTCTAATTATACCTTTCCTATTACTACAGTGCCTAGACAGGCGTAACAACACTGCCGTTAAACTGTTTCAAGGCATTGCCACTGGAAGAAACTTATTGGAATGTTGGATCTGTCAGTAACTCCCCCAAACTATTCAAAATCAGCATTTTCTGTTAGTCATACTTGTCACTGACTTTCTGGATGTCTCAGAAACTACTACTTATCTGCACCAGCTGCTTTCCATGGCTCCTTCCCAGGTCCAACTAGTAGTACACCAAGAAATCACCACTTGTGTTTCAGTCTGTCTGTCCCTATCATAAATGGAAAGTCATTCCGTAACAAAGGCCCTCCCTGGCCTTGGCATACTGGATAGACAAATACAGCCAGGGGAAGGGAAATAAAATGAAAAGTTTCTCCTTACTATGCCAAAAATATTTACAGTGGGGAATATGATACAAATAAATCCTGAAGAGTCTGTAAAACAGATCCATAGTTCAATTCCATTTTGTCTATATTCCCCATGAACAAATCCATCAATAAATGCACGCTCGAGGGCTTCACCTGTGTGTCTCCTTGGTACATGTTTATTTGTGGCATAGGATCAGACCCATGTCTGTTAGGACAAGCCCAGTGGTGTCTCAGTAACCTGTATATTGAGGGCTCTCACTGATTGGGACACTGCTCAGTCCATCCTAATGACAAAAGATTCTCCCCATTTTCCCACGACTCCAAAAGGGACTGCCAGGCATATATCAATACATGTGGTGGCAGAGCCTTCTAGGCATCACGATTCCTAGCTACGGAGTATACACTAACTGGGACATGATCAGAAACTTATTGGCAACCGTAGAAATAACTATAAAAGAGGCTGCTTGGGACATTAAGGCTGAGCACACTCTTTAAATGTACTTGCCTGGATAGTTCTTGACAAAGCGTTACACTTAATTTTCTCTTGGCTATACAGAGAGGAGTCTGTACAGTGATCAGTACCACCTGCTGTACTTACAGCAATGCTTCTGGTAAAGTAAAAACCAAGCTAAAAAAGTCTGTCAGCGGTCTGTGTGGATACAGTATGTGTCTACCACAGACCCAGTGAGTGTTTTGAGCTTTTCCCCTGGATACTCCACGTTTTCCAGTCCATCTTTCAAGGACTCTTAAAGTTCAAGCTCACAATTCTGTTTCTAGGGCTTACAGTTTACATCATAGGCTGCTATCCAATTAAATATTACAATAAAACCAGAGACCAAAATACTAGCATGTTGATGCAGCACCCTCAGCCGAGTATAACAAGACAATTTCATTCCTATAATCCTGACTCACTCGCTGACTGTGCCCCTTGTCAGCAAAAAGAAGCAGGCGCAGCCATTGCCTGATTCCCACCATATTAGCTCTTACACCTCAGGACTGAGAAGGGATCAGGCCCAGGGGGAACTAAAACTGTCCTTAAGAAAATTATATAAAATTGATTAAGGGGAAAAAATTAACTATGCTTTCAGGACGAACAGTGGTAATCATTAAGCCAGCTCTCCCTTTGGCCCACTTCTTTGCAACTGGTCACTGATTACTGCCCTAGGATAATGTAGCCCTTGTCACAAGACCTTCTGGTTCTTTCCTTTACATACATAAAATCTAAGACATTGTGAGATGATATTCTGCGTGAGTTTCTCCTTTAGGTTCTGTATACCAAAAAAAATATCAACATACTGGTCAACAAGGCAAAATATCATCTTTACAAAAAAGTAAAAAATTAGCCAGGCATCATGGCACAGGTCTGCAGTACCAGCTGTTCAGGAGTTCTCAGGTGGGAGGATCATTTGAGCCTGCGAGGCAGAAGTTGCAGTGAGCTGAGATCACGCTGCTGAAATCCAGTTGGGAAACAGCGAAAGAGCATGTCTCAAAAACAAATAACAAAAATCAAAACACACACACACACACACACACACACACACACACACACACACACACACACAAAATCAACTGTTCTAAAGAGCCCAGCAAAAAGCTGACACATGAAATAATGCAGGTTTCACATCCTGGTGATTTCATCCCCATTACTCTCACCAGTTGACAACCCAAATTTTCTAGCCCGTCACTCTATGATTCCTTAAAGTCCCTTCCAAAGAACCCCTTCACAGAACAGATTTGAGGCTTGAGAATCCTCCCATTTCTTTGTTTGCTGGCCTTGAGTTGATTAAAGTCCTTCTTTGCTGCAAACCCTACTGTCTCAGTGTATTGATCTATTGCTAAACAACGGGCATGTAAAACTAATAGTTTTATAATAAAATAGAATCAAAGCTATTTTTAGAATAGATCCATGCATGTGAGCCTATTTCTGGATTCCCTTTTCTCTTCTGCTGTTCTGTGTGTTTATCCTTTCACCAGTATCATGAGATCCTTTTACTCACTGTAGCTTTTTCTAAATCTTAAAATCTGGTAATGTGCTTTTTTCAACTTCTCTTATCTTTTGAAGAATTGTTTAGCTATTTTAGCCCCTTTGCCTTTCCATATGACATTAGAATCAGCACAAAACATTGTGCTTTGTTATTCACTAGGATTGGGACACATTGATAGATGAATCTGGGGAGACCTGACATGTAACAGTATTGATCTTTTCCATCCATGAACATTATATACCTTTGATTTAGTAAGATCATCTTTGATATCTTACACCAGTTGTTTTGTGATTTTCAGCATACAGATCCTGTATTTTTTAGATTTATAACTAAATATTTTGCTTTTCTTGCTTCAACTACAAATCCAATTTGTTTAATAGATATAATTTATTAATATTACCTAATTCTTCTTGAGAGAGCTATCGTAGTTTGTGGCTTTAGTAAGTTTTTTAATAATTCAGGTTATTAGATTTATTGATATAGCATTATTTAGAATATTACTTATTTTTCTTGTAATATATGTAAAAACCATAATGATGTTATTTCTGTCATTTCTGATATAAGAAGTTGTGTCATCTTTTTTTCTGATTCAGTCTGTCTAAAGGTTTATCAATTATAGAGATCTAAATTAGCAAGTTTTTGGTTTCCTTTTCAGGTATATATTTACTTATTTATTATTTCACCTCTGATCTTTATTGTATTATTTCTTCTGCTTACTTTGAGTTTAATTTTTTTTTTTTTTTACTTTTTCTAATGTCTGATGGTAGAGGCTAAGGTTACTGAAGTAGAACACTGTCATTTTCTATCACATGTAGTTAGTGACACCAATTTATTTCCTAGTGCTCTAGTGTCATGCCACAACTTTTGAAATGTAGTTTATCCATTAGTGTTTGGCTGGAGTATGGTTAGTATTCTGTAAAAGATTTACTGGGTTTTTTGGAGGGAGGTGGGAAGAAGGAATTATTGCCAAAAGGTGGTTTTATTTATTTATTTTTTAATATCTGCTCTGTATTTTAGCTAAGAGAAGCAGCTTTGGAACTTCTGAAGTCTATACATCTGTGAGACTCCAAGGATTACTTGTTTTAAATTTTGTTTAAAAGTCTAAATTTGTTATGAGTCAACCTGATTCTTTCTTTCAAGACTTATTTTTAAGCTGGTTTATGGAGGGTTTTCCCCAGAGATAGTTTGTTCAGAATATTAAGCTTCTTCTGATGTCTCTACTAAACGACCTAGATGTTCAAAGGAGTCTTTCTACTCTGATTCAATTCGAATGCGTCCCAGTGTTGGGAGTGCTCTGGGCATCTTTCAGCTTTTTGTTCTCTGGTAGTGTTCTTCAACTGGTAGGTATCCTTTGTCCATTCTTGCGGAGTTTTGCTCTACTCACCAGAGTGTCAGTATTCAGCCAAGTAATCTAGGGAATTGCTGTGGAAATTTGTAGAGCCATTTTATTCCATACTTTCTTCTTTTCTGACTCCCTTTCCTGCAGATTCTGATGATCTCATCCTTTTGGGGAACACTGAGTTTTGTTTCTTCTACTCAGCCAGTCTGCCATTTTCTGCTTGAATTCTCCTTCTCTGTGCTGCTGTTTGGAAAATTTCTCCACGTGTTAAGTCCCTTTGATGATGGAACTCATCTCATACTGTCACTTTTTCTCTGGAATAAGGTGCTTCCTGCTTTCCAATGTCTGAAAATGTTATTTTCATCTATTTGGCTCCATTTCCTTATTTGTGGCTGGAACTCTGTTTTACTTGATTATTCTTGCCTGATCTTTTACTTTTTTATTTGTATCTACTGTTTGTTTTCTATTTGACTTCTGCTCATATTTGTGTTTCAAAATTTTGTTTGCTTAGTTATAATTTCTTATAAATAATTTACTTTCAGTTTTTATTCTTTTCTTTTATAGCTATGTAATGATACATTTTCCTCTAAGCATTGAGTGTCATCTCACCAAGTTTTATTTAATGTTTTTATTATCATTCAATTCAAAATATTTAATGTTTTCTCTTTTGATTTTCTTCTTATCCATGAGTTATTTATGAATAAAGCTGAGTTCTGGGAAGCAACCTAGTAACTGACGGTAATTTCTATCATCCCAGTTTAGAGAGACAGTATCTTCTGTTCTTTAAAGTTAAGTTCTACATACTTTGAGGTATCATCATTTTGTCCGTTCAAGATAAATACATCTGTTATTATTCCTCATCGTCTTTGAACTCCACATGTTCATTTACTTTGAAGCACACAATAAGAATGACATTTCAAATTCTTGGAGCCAAAGACCATTACAGTTATTTTGGCAGATTTTCTAAGATGATCACGGGATCTCAGATACTCCAATTGGCTAAATGAGTTTTGGAATTGCCTAAAAAATCTAAAATCGGCAAGATTAAAAAGTCCTGAGAAATAGCACATTGTCTATCATATTCTGACATGCTGTAGAATTCCAAATTCATGAGACAAACAGATTTTCAATAATTTCTTAGAAGGAATAGTAAGTGTCTTAAATAGTGCCTTGTTTAAAAAATGATGAAGAGTCTTGCTGTAATATCTTTGGCAACACAGAACTTATTTTCCTTAAGTATTTGAATGCTTATGATTCTGCAGATTTTCATTTATAAATGATTCATTATTTTTATATTCTCATATTATTTAAATTCTTATGAAATATAATTAAACATATCCTTGTCTTTTTCTTTTTCTCTTCCCTTTTAGAAACATGTTCCAGATCAGATATAGATATTGAGAATGGGTTTATTTCTGAATCTCAGTATACATATGCCTTAAATAAACAAGCAAAATATCAATGCAAACTAGGATTTATAACAGCAGATGGTGAAACATCAGGATCAATTACATGTCTGAAAAGTGGATGGTCAGCTCAACCCACATGCATTAGTAAGTAATTTATTACATTTGTACTGATTATCCAGATGTTACACAAGTTTACTAACTTTATTCTTTTTGTGTGGGCTGACACAATTTCATTTGAAAAGATAAAAAAAAAACTTTGAGGAACAAAACAGACATCTTTTTCTTTTTCTTTTTTACTTAATTACTCAAATATTAGTTTGTCTTTCCATTCAAGTTTTTCCCACTCTAAAGCATTCTGTGTTGTAGAAGCGAGTTAGGGAGATTTATGTGTATTCTGGTTTAAACTTATTTCTTTTTAGCTTATGTCTTTATGACTGTTATATATACCTGCTTTATGTGATTAGCCTTTAATATCAAAGTCTTTGCCCCTAGATATAAAAGTAATGTTTTTAGTGAAGATATGGATGCATAGTGCATAATATCAAAATAATTTAAACTCTATAATTTATAGATTTGACACTGTAGGCTATGTCTAATTCTGAATATCCTCCCCCTTAGAAATTTTTTGCAAATATATGGGTAATAGACAGATAAAATATTTCTAGATGGTACCAATTTCTGCTCTATTGAATGATTTTCTTACCATAGTATCTAGATATTTATGAATATTTTATAGGAAAAATAGGCTCAGTTTGTCTTATTTTTTGCAAAGCCACTCACATATATGTGTGTGTGTGTGTGTGTGTATTTCCCTATTTCCCTACCACACTATCTAGATATTTATGAAAATTGTGTAGAAACAATTGGCTCAGTTTGTCTTATTTCTTGCAAAGCCATCCAGTTTTTTTTTTTTTGACGGAATCTCGCTCTGTTGTCCAGGCTGGAATGCAGTGGCATATTCTTGGCTCACTGCAGCCTCTGCCTTATGGGTTCAAGTGATTCTCCTACCTCAACCTCCTGAGTAGGTGGGATTACAGGCACCTCACACCATGCCCGCCTAATTTCTGTATTTTTAGTAGAGACGGGTTTTCACTGTGTTAGCCAGGATGTCTAGAACTCCTAACCTTAAGTGATCTGCCTGCCTCAGTAATATTTTGAAGTAATGTTTAATAAACTCATGTTAAGGGAAGTTAATATTTAGTATATTCATGTATACTGTTTTCATTTTTTTATAGTCTATGTTTAATATGAGGTCTACTTTACAAAAAAGTTACTCCTCATAAAACTCATTTTATACTAAATTTTTATTAATTAATCTTTTAAGATTTTCTTATTGTGAAAGAGAAAATGTCTTTTATAACTAAGGAATTCATTTTTTAATCATGTTTTCCTTTTTACATATGCCTCAACTTTGAATTAGTCTGGCATCTTTATTTACAAAATGCTGTTATGGTTTTCTTTAAAAAAGTAATATACAACTGTAGTGCCCTGTTTTATTACTAGCATTGTCATAAATGCCTTGATATAAGTGAATTAAGAAAAATGTTCTTAAAATAGATTTTGGGGCTTAAACAATGAAAAAAATGCTGTGTAGAAACATATACTTCCATTTTTGGCAACTATTTCAGGACAATAATTTCTCACCAGTCTTAGATTATTTTTGTACAGTGTTTATTTATTACTACATCTAATCAATAAAACTTTTTCTTCTTAGAATGGGAAATATGCAGATTGTTTATTAGATTACATTAGAAATGATATTCTCAATTGTTTATGTACTAGAATCTTGTGATATGCCAGCATTTAACAATGCCAGAGCCAAAAGTAGCATCACATGGTTTAAGCTGAATGACGTATTGGACTATGAATGCCGTGACGGTTATGAAAGCACAAATGGAAGCACCACTGGTTCCATAGTGTGTGATTACAATGGTTGGTCTGATTCACCCACATGTTATGGTAAGTATTGTTTTTTGAGAAGTTCTTTTTTCAAACTGAAAATAAATCTGTGTTCCAATTTTAAAAATTTGAATTTTATAGAGAAATTGTTAAGGAATGTTGATTAAAATCATGGCATCTCTTGATTTAACATTAACTGAGAAAAGAAGGGTGTTTTGAAAATATCTTTAAAATAGTGCATCAAATTAATGTTTCCTATGGGTCACCTACCTTCCAAATTTGTGATTATAGTATAATTGCTTTTGTTGCTCTAAATACAAGCTTTCAAATTATTTAGAACTTAGCACTCATTACCAAAACTATAGCTTGTGACAACTTCCTCAGCTAATTTGTTTTTCAATTTCTACTTTATACCTTCTATCATGTGTGTTAATTTCTGTACTTTCTTAGTGTAGGTCTTTATTTTCTAACATTGATAAGTTCTGAAGACTATTACATGAATCTCATTTATGTTTGCCAATCAGCCATCAGTTTTTCAGGGTTAGAAGACGAATTAACTCTTTTGGAAAACAAGTATATTTAGAGTGTTCCAAGCCAGAGAAAAATACATGCAAAACTGTAAAAATAAAACAATAATATTTCAAGGTGGTAAAGCAGAGTCTAGCCTACTGAGGCTAGATGGGAGATATGGAAACAATTATCCAGATCAGCTCAGGGCATCATATCATTTGGATTCATTTTATGACTGATGAAAACCCATAAAAGAGTTTTAAGGAAAGGAATGGTATAATTTGACTTCTAGTTTTGTTGGATTGTTTTCCTGGGTGCTGTACTTTTTGTAGGCAAGAGGCAGCACAATGAGTCCAGGTAGTGTGAGGAAGTGTGGTGACTGAGAGAGAGTGATGATAGAGGAGGTGCAGAGCAGAAGGCAGATTTGGAAAACATTATGGTGGTGGAAAGTACAGGTGATGTTACTAAATGTTGGGTGTGAAAAAGAGTGAGATCAAGAGACTCACATTTTTTTTTATTATTTTTATTATTTTTATTGCATTTTAGGTTTTGGGGTACATGTGAAGAACATGCAAGATTGTTGCATAGGTACACACATGGCAGTGTGATTTGCTGCCTTCCTCCCCATCACCTATATCTGGCATTTCTCCCCATGTTATCCCTTCCCACCCTTACCCGCCGTCCCTCCCCTAGCCCCCCAACAGCTGACCACAGTGTGTGATGCTCCCCTCCCTGTGTCCATGTGTTCTCATTGTTCAACACCCACCTATGAGTGAGAACATGCAGTGTTTGATTTTCTGTTCTTGTATCAGTTTGCTGAGAATGATGGTTTCCAGGTTCATCCATGTCCCTACAAAGGACGCGAACTCATCGTTCTTGATGGCTGCATAATATTCCATGGTGTATATGTGCCACATTTTCCCTGTCCAGTCTATCATCGATGGGCATTTGGGTTGGTTCCAGGTCTTTGCTATTGTAAACAGTGCTGCAATGAACATTCATGTGCATGTGTCCTTATAGTAGAACGATTTATAATCCTTTGGATATATACCCAGTAATGGGATTTCTGGGTCAAATGGAATTTCTATTTCTAGGTCTTTGAGGAATCGCCACACTGTCTTCCACAATGGTTGAACTAATTTACACTCCCACCAACCGTGTAAAAGTGTTCCTATTTCTCCACATCCTCTCCAGCATCTGTTGTCTCCAGATTTTTTTAATGATCACCATTCAAACTGGCTTGAGATGGTATCTCAATGTAGTTTTGATTAGCATTTCTCTAATGACCAGTGATACTGAGCAGTTTTTCATATGTTTGTTGGCCTCATGTATGTCTTCTTTTGTAAAGTGTCTGTTCATATCCTTCAACCACTTTTGAATGGGCTTGTTTGTTTTTTTCTTGTAAGCCTGTTTTAGTTCTTTGTAGATTCTGGATATCAGCCTTTTATCAGATGGGTAGACTGCAAAAATTTTTTCCCTTTCTATTGGTTGCCAATTCACTCTAATGATTGTTTTTTTTGCTGTGCAGAAGCTGTGGAGTTTGATTAGGTCCAATTTGTCTATTTTGGCTTTTGTTGCCAATGCTTTTGGTGTTTTGGTCGTGAAGTCCTTGCCTACGCCTATGTCCTGAATGGTTTTGCCTAGATTTTCTTCTAGGGTTTTTATGGTGTTAGGTCTTATGTTTAAGTCTTTAATCCATCTGGAGTTAAATTTTAGTGTAAGGTGTCAGGAAGGGGTCCAGTTTCTGCTTTCTGCACATGGCTAGCCAGTTTTCCCAACACTATTTATTAAACAGGGAATCCTTTCCCCATTGCTTGTTTTTGTCAGGTTTCTCAAAGATTGGATGATTGTAGATGTGTTGTGTTGCCTCCGAGGCCTCTGTTCTGTTCCATTGGTCTATATCTCTGTTTTGGTACTAGTACCATGCTGTTTTGATTACTGTAGCCTTATAGTATTGTTTGAAATCTGGTAGTGTGATGCCTCCCACTCTGTTCTTTTTGCTTAGAATTGACTTGGCTATGTGGGCTCTCTTTTGGTTCCATATGAAGTTTAAGGTGTTTTTTTCCGGTTCTGTGAAGAATGTCATTAGTAGCTTGATGGGACATGTTTGTTTTTAATTGCTTTCTCACAAGTATGTAGGCAAATGGCAATACCATTTTGTAAAATGATACTGACTGGAGAGAAAGCATTTTGAGAGGGATGTTGCAACTTTTAACTTGGACACATTATGGTTGAGTCGCCAATGGAAAATCAAGATTGGATATGTGAACTGTGGAGTTGGATATGCATCTAGCCAGGAGATATGTATTTGGGAGTATCAGCATATAAATGATGACACCAAATTGGATAAGAATACAGGATGAAAAGAGTAAAGAGCTCAAGATGAAACCCTGAAACATTACAACATTTAAATATAAGGTAGAAGAGGAATAGACAGCAAAGAAAATGGCAGGGGTGGAGGGCAGGAAGGAGGACTCAGAGAAACAGGAGAAAAAAGTCTGGAATGTTTCCATAGACATAAAAAGAAGGAAATTATTAATGTAAAGGGAGTGTAACAGATTGTTTAATAAGTCATCCTGTCTGAACTCTAATTCCACCACTTGCTAAGCATGTATCTTTGGCCAACATAGCAAGTCTATTTGAAGCTTTGTTGACTCTTTCTTATTTGTAAAATGTTACAGTGTTTACAGCAGTTCTAATATTTCAAAGGATTGTTTTGGTTAGTAGACTAAATTATTTATAAACATTTATCACCATAGTGCCTTATATAATAAAGTCAAGGTTATTATAATTTAATTACATTATTATCATTATCTAAGTGACAAATGTTTCTAATTTAGTTTATTTTATTCAGTTGGGAAATGGTGATGGATTTGGCAAGGTAGAGGCCAATGACAAGTGTAACAAAAATGGTTTTTAATGGAGTAGAAGAGACAGACCCTAAATAGAACCTGCCAATAAAAATAATTAGCAAGACGTTTAATACAGACTGTGGACATAACTGGTTCAAGAAATCTGTCTGTGCAGCAAATAGCAAGTTTAGAATATTGCTTGAGGAAATTTACCCTGAAGGGAGAATTAAACAAAAGATTGAAGACACCAGAGCAAATATAGCAAAGAAGGGCACTGCAAAGATTGAACACATGACTTACATAGTCGCCCTGAGAAGATGTGAAGGGAAGAGGTTCAGAGCTACTGTGGAGGTATTGTGCTTGAGTGGTAACAGAACTGTTTTCATCTTTGTGACAGGAGATGGGAAGGAAAATGAGCAGTAAAGCGGGAAAATGGTAGAAGCTGATGGTTTCTGTTTTGAAGTATGAGACATGGTCATCTGTGATTGAATTGTGTATGGCTAAAGGAGGAGGAGGAGTACTAGGCAGAATAGAAAAGTTTTGAAATAGTCGCAGCTGAGAAAGAAAATAAGTACATTGCAGATGAAGGGCAGTGTCAAAGGTCCAGTTAAATTTGATCCATTCAAGATATCGTAAACACCTATCACAGGACAGGAGAAAATGGTGAAAACACAAGCACAGGTCTACCTATCTAGAGATTTTATTCCAGTATAAGAGAGGGAAAACAACAACAAAAAAGAGAAATAAGCTAAATATCCAAGTAATAAAAATATTTAAAATATATTTATGGATCACTATGTTCAAAGAAATAGAAAATCCAATGATTGAGATAGAGAATAGGAGGGAAGGAACTGGGGACCTCTTTTACAAAGAAGTCATTTATGCAAAGAATGGTTGAAAGCCATTCATTATAGTGATTAGGATATGTGCAACAGCTGAGACAGCAAAGAACTTGACATATTTAATAAAATTTAAAGATCATAAAATCTGAATCCTGAATTTAGTGGAGAAGGGAGACATTGGATAACATCGGAAGAGTAAGCATGAATCATAAAGAGTTTGAGTTTTATTCTAATAGAGAGGCGGAGGCTTATTTTAAGAGGATTATACATTTCTTTTCTGTGATGATAGGCAAATTTAGGTTTTATGAAGCCAGAAGCTTTTACAATTTTGAGGGGCCTTCATCAAAAGAGACACAAAATTGTGAATATATCATTTGAATAGTCTTTCCAATTACCAGACATAAAATGAAAACCTAAAGGAGAGGAAATTGGAGTGGTGGACATAGCAGTAGAAACTGAGGTAGAAAATGGCTTTCTATTGCAAATTTTACAAAGACATGATCATGTGAACACATAACTAGGAATTTGCTAGTATAGTACAGGCCTCCAAATGTTAAATGAAGAAATACCGGTTTAGTATTCTTTTCAAATATTCTTCTCTCAGCCATGTAACAGAAAACTGCATACAGGTTGACAGACATCTGAGTATATTTCAACTGTCCTAAGAGATCTCTTCTTTGGGGAAAGGTTTCCACAGAACTGTTATTATAGAGCACTTAACCTAAATAAGATTTATAATCATCAAGGAGTATATACCTCATAGTGAAAAATTCATACTAACATTTCACATATCCGGTACTAGGAACTAGAGTTTTGAATTTTATATGAAGAAAAATATTTCTAATTCAGGGAGTGTTCATTCACATTCTTCTCTAAATCACATTTCCTAAGTTATTACCTCTATATAAATATAGCAGTTGAATATACCCAATAATCAAGATCTTAATTTTTTCTATTTTTATTACCTGGATATTTAGCTTTTCACAATAAGGTTACACAGAGACTTTATATAAACTTAGCACAAATATGTAAATAGACACACATACAAATAAAAGAATCACTATGTAAAAGATTGGCGTAGACTTTTAGGAGAGAAATTCCAGTGATTCTCATTCAAGTGTGATTTTCACAAATAATCTGCAAAACTCAATATTAAAACAAATACAAAAGCAAATTTCTGTGGTTATTTTGTGACATTACTTTAAATCTAATTTTGTAATTATGTATTAATACTTGAGGTTATGATGTGATGACATTTCTTTTTGGTATGATTCTAATTTATGAATTCTAGCTTTTACTTTTCTAAGTTAGCAAGAAATTGGGATTCTGAATAAGAAAAATAAGTTTTGGATGCTATTTAGTAATGTTGCTGATTTTTAAAAATTATAAACATGTAAGAGATAATTTTACACATTTCTTATTTGAATCAGAATAATTATCACATTTATTAAACATTGATATAAACTATAGATATAATAAAAATTGTTATATGTTAACATTCAGGGACACCTAGAATTTGCTTTTCCATGTAACCTTGAAAATATATCTTAATTTGTTTTCTTTATTTGTAATATATTATGTGATTTTTACATTTTTTATAAATTAAAACATATTAGAAATGCTATTTTAAGTTCTGCTCCCTTGATCACATTAAACAAAAATACCAATTTTAGTTAATTTCTTAGTGCATACATCTTCACTAATAAATATTTGATGAGAATTTACCTTCTTGTGATGTATATGTCAATCATCAAGAATTATAAACATGATGAGACCAGAGATTATTTGAAGTTTGTTTAGTTTCAGTTAAATAAAGGTATTCTTGACTCTGCAATTACAGAATTATATCATCATTATTCTTAGGATACTCTGCAGCTCTATTATCCTTTAACTTTTTAAGATATTTCCATGGTGTTTTATGGTGTGTTCATTTCTTTTTAAAATTTTAATTTCTATATTTTTTATGTTTAGAGTGTCCAAATGCAGTTTTGTTCCACGGATGTATTGCATAGCGGTGAGATCTATACTTGTAGTGTATTTGTCACCTAAGTAGTGAACATTGTACCCATTAGGTAATTTCTTATTCCTCACCCTCCTGCTATCCTCCCACCTTCCTGATTCTCCAATGTCTATTACTCAGCCCTATCTCTCCATATGTACACATTGTTTAACTCCCATGTGTAAGTGACAATACATGGTATTTTACATTCTGAATCTGAATTATTTCACCTAAAATAATGGCCTCCAGTTTTATGCATGTTGCTTCTGAAGGCATAATTTTATTTACTTTTTTTGTCTGAGTAGTATTCTATGGCATATATATAAATATACATATACTACATATTCTTTATCCTTTCATCTGTTGATAGGCAGTTAGTTTGATTCCATATTTTTGTTCTTGTGAGTAGTGAGGCTATCAACATATGACCCTGGGTATCATTTTGATATAATTATTGATTTCCTTTGGGTAGATACATAGTAGTGGGCTTGCTGGGTGAAATAGTAGTTCTGTTTTTAGTTCTTTGAGAACTGTCCACTCTGTTTTCCACAGAGGTTGTACTGATTTACATTCCTACCAACAACATATAAGCATTCTTCTTTCTCCTCATTGTCAGCAACATTTGTTGTTTTTGAGTGTTTGACAGTAAACATTCTGTGATATTGAGACTTTTTTCATGTTTCTTGGCCATTTTTATGACTTTTTTTTTGCAAAATGTCTCCTCATGTCCTTTGCCCACTTTTTTTTTCTTGTTGAGTTGTTTCAGTTCTTTGTAGATTCTGCATATTAGTCCTTTCCCAGATTCACAGTTTGCAAATATTTTCTCCCATTCTGAGGTTGTCTGTTTTTGCTTGTTATTTCTTTTGTTGTGCAGAAGGTTTTTAGTTTAATTCAGATGCATTTGTCTATATTTGTTTTTATTGCACTTCCTTTAGAAGTCTTAGTTGTAAATTCTTTGCCTAGGCCAATGTCCAGAACAGTTTGGCCCTAGGTTTCTTGCATGATTTTCATGGCTTCAGGATTTGCATTAAATACTTTCATCCATTTGGGATTAATTTTTGTATGTGGTGAGAGATAGGAGGCCAGTTTCATTCTTCTGCGTGCGGCTATCCAAATTTCTTATTGCCATTTATGGGATAGGATGTCTTTTCCGCAGTGTGCATTTTTTATTACTTTGTTGAAGGTCAGTCGGTTGCAGGTATGTGGCTTTATTTCTGTGTTTTCTATTCTGTTCCATTTATCTATGTGTCTATTTTTATACCAGTATCATAATGTTTTGGTTATTATAGGCTTGTAGTATAATTTGAAATCAGGTAAGGTGATACCCTTGCTTAGAATTTCTTTAGCTAATTGGGATCTCTTTGGTTTCATATGAATTTTAGAATAGTTTTTTCTAATTAATTGAAAAATGGTGTTGGTATTTTCATAGAAATTGCATTGGATGTATAGATGGTGTTGGGCAGTATTGCCATTTTAATAACATTGATTCTTCCGTTCCATGTTCATGGGATGCTTTCTCTTTGTTTGTCTCCTCTACAATTTCTTTTATCAGTGTTGTGTAGTTTTCCTTGCAAAGATCTTTCATTCCCATGATTAATTGTATTATTAGGTATTTAACTTGTTTCATAGCTATTGGAAATGAGATGATTGAGTTTTGATTTGGTTCTCAGGTTGGCCACTATTAGTGTATAGAAATGCTACCAATTTTGTATGTCAATTTTGTATTCTGAAATTTACCAAATTCATTTATATAATTTAGAAAATTTTTTAGAGGGGTCTTTAGGATTTTCTAGGTATAAGATTATATTATCAGCAAACAGAGATAATTGGACTTCCTCATTTCCCTTATAGATGCCTTTTATTCCTTTCTCATGCCTGATTGCTCTGACTAGAACTTCCAGTACTATGTTGAGTAAAAGCAGAGAAACTGGGCACTGTTATCCTGTTCTAATTCTTATGTGGTGGGGGGACACTTTCAACTTTTCCCATTTAGTATAATGTTGGCTGTAGATTTCTGATATATGGCTTTTATTTTGAGGTGTGTTCCTTCCATGACTAGTGTTTTGACTATTTTCATTATGAAGTAATACTGAATTTTAGCAAATGGTTTTTTTTTGTATCTATTGAAATCATCATCTAATTTTTTAAAGATTTTTTGTTTATGTGGAGAATCACATTTATTGATTTGCGTGTGATGAGCCAAGTTTGCACCCCTGGAATAAAACCCACTTAATTGTGGCATATTATCATTTTGATATGCTGTTGGTTTTGATTTGCTAGTATTTTATTTAGGATTTTGCATTTATTCTCAACGGGGATATTGGCCACTATTAGTTTATTTGTTTTGTTGTCTATGACTGGCTTCATAGAAGGAGTTAGAGAAGATTTTCTCCGCCTTGATTTGTTGGAGCAGTTTTAGTGGATTGGTACTGATTCTTCTTGTATGTCTGGTAGAAATTGGCCATTAATTCTTCTGGTAGTGAGTTTTTTTTTCTTTTTTCTTTTTTTAACTGGGAGAGATTTTGTGACTGATTAAATCCCACTACTAGTTAATTGGTGTTATTGGTCTGTTCAGGATTTCCATTCCTTCCTTGTTCAGTCTTTGGAGGTTGTATGATTCTAATGAATTTATTCATTTTCTCTAGATTTTCTGGTGATTTTTTTATGTCTGTGGTATCAATTGTAATGTCTCTATTTTTATTTTTATTTGTGTTTAATGGAACATTTCTTCTTCTCTCTGTTAGTCTTGCTAGTAGTCTATTAATTGTGTTTATCTTTTCAAAACTAACTTTTAATTTCATTGATTCTTGTATTGTTTGTTTGATCCCAATTTTATTTAGTTCTTCCATGATTTTTGTTATTTCTTTTCTTCTGCTAGTTTTGTGTTTGGTTTGTTCTGGTTTTTCTAGTTTCCTTATGTGCAAAGTTAGCTTAATTTATAACCTTTCTATATTTTTTATGCAGGCATTTCACACTGTAAATATTCCTATTAGCACTGCTTTTGCTATATCCCAAAGGTTTTTGTATGTTATGTCTCTATTTTCATTTGTTTCATTTTTTTAAAATTTCCATCTTAATTTTATCATTGACTAGAAGGTCACTCAGAAGTCAGTCATTTAATTTTGATGTGTATGGATAGTTTTGAAAATTCTGTGTGATATTGATTTCTAGTTATATTTCACCATCTTCTGAGAAGATACTTGATATTATTTCTAAATGTTAAAATTTTTTTGAGGCTTGCTTTGTGGCTGTAGCTTAGCATATGGTCTATTTTGGAGAATGTTCCATGCACAGATGAGAAGAACATATATTCTGAGGTTGTTGGGCAGAATGTTCTTTAAATGTCTGTTAGGTCCATTTGTTCTAGAATTCAATTTAAGTATAACGTTCCTTTGTTTATATTTTTGTCCAGGCAATCTGTCTAGTACAGTCATTGGTGGTATGGAGGTTGCTCACCCTCATTATATTGCTGTTTATCTTTCTACTTAGCTCTAGTAGTATTTGCTTTATGAATCTGGGTGCTGAATTTTTAAGTACATACATATTTAGTATATCTTCTTGATTTCTTTATTATTATAGAATAAACTTCATCTTTTTTTCTTTTGTTGATTTTAAGTCTTTCTTGTAAATAAATATAACTATACCAAACTCTTTTCTTTTCTGTTTGTACAAAATATCTGTTTCTGTACTTTACCATGAATTTGTATAAGTTTCTCTCATTTAGGTGGATTTTTTGTAAGCAGTATGTGGTTGGTTTCTGTTTTCTAAACTTGGTCCACAAATCTATATCTTTTAAGTGGAATATTTAATCTATATATGGTGAAAGTTAACATTGACATGTGAGGTTTTGTTCTTGTAATTATGTTAGTTGTTACCTAGCTGGTTTGCAGTCTCAACTGTGTAATTCTTTTCAATAAGACCTATGAGTTTTTTACTTTTGCATGTCTTTATGATGATAAGTACTGACCGTCTGTTTCTATGTTCAGAACTCCCTGGATCATTACTTGTGGGACGAATTATTAAAGTGGATTTATAGTGGTGATGAATTCCCTTAGTATTAGCTTGTCTTGGACATATTTTATGTATTCTTCATTTGTGAAGCTTTATTTAGCAAAATACAAAATACATGTCTAACAAACATTTTCTTTTCCAAGAAATATAAAAGAATCTTCCTTTAGGAACTCCAAAAGTAGGACACCAAATTCTTCTGGCTTGTGAAGTTTCTGCTGAGAAGTCCACTGTTGGTCTTATGAGATTTCCTTTATAGTTGATGTGATGCTTTTCTCTTGTTGATTTTATAATTTTTTTCCCATTCGCATTGACTTCAGATAGTCTGATGACTGTGTTTGAAGTTCGTCTTGCAATGCATCTTCCTGGCATTATCTGAGTCTCTTGTATAGAGATGTCAATATCTCTAGCAAGAGGAGATAAATTTTCCTCAGATAGGTTTTCCAAACTTTTAACTTTTTTCTTCTCCCTCAGGAATATCTATAACTCTTAAGTTTTCTCACTTTTCAGAATGCCATTTTTCCAACTCATGACCTCAGGTGATCCACCCTCCTCGGCCTCCCAAAGTGCTGGGATTACAGGCGTGAGCCACTGCACCCGACTAAGAATGCAATTTTTCTCAAAACCTTTGCTCATTTTAAAAATTATTTGTTCTTAATTTTTGTCTGACTGGGTTAATTTGAAAGACCTGTCTTCAAGCTCTTAGAGCAAGTTTTCCTGCTTTGTATAATGTTATTAAATCTTTCAACTATATTTTGTAATTCTTCAATGAATTTTTTATTTCCCTAAGTTCTTTTTTTAAAAAAATATTTTTAATACTTTTTTATTCATATATGAGTTTTTTCCCCTAATTTCTTTGTGTTGCTTTTCATCTTTCTCTTGGACTCCACTGAGCTACTTTAAAATAAATATTTTAAATTATTTGTCTGGTATTTCAAACATTTTATTTTGGTTAGGAGTCATTACAGAAGAGTTAGTGTGATCCTTTAGGGGTGTTGTGATACTCTGTTTTATCATACTTCCTGAAATGTTTCAGTGTTTTCTTCTCATTCCAGTGGACTATCTCTTTTTCTTATTTTTGAGTGTAGTTTTCCATAGACAGGATTTCTTTCCCTTTGAGGGCGTGATTATGATGTATGTTGTTTAGGGTTCTTTGGTTTATGCTCTGGGTTCATTCAGAGCCGTTAGGCTCTGTATGAGTTCTTTGGTTAGAGATAACTTTGGTATGATGGCTTTCTTAATTGCTGGTTGTGGTAGTTATTTACTGGATATATGACAAGGCTTACTGCCTCCTGAAGGGCTGGTATAGAGGACTTGACAGAAAACTAACCTTGTTCTCCAGCATCATGCCCTGGTGTCTGCAGATTTTGCATTGGGCTGTGTAGTTCAACATCCAGGACAGTATGTGGTGCACACAGGTAAGAGCCAGCTGCAGCAGAAGCAGAAGAGTGTATGCTTGTCATTTTTTATGGGAGAAACTCTCTGTTGCCCCAGGCAATGGACTGATCCATGAAATGTACAGTGGTCTGAGGAACTGGGGACAAAGCTGGGTGGATCTGAACCACTAAGCTCACCCTTGGATACTGCAAGGATGAGCACAAGCACCAGCCCTCCCAGGGGTGTCAGGAGAAGACCCTGGTGAGATGCCCCTAGGTGTCTGCAGTGTGGGAGGCAGCTGCCCCAATTCCACGGCCTGGGCAGGCAGGGCCTGATCCACTTATCTGTCACAGTCCCAGTGGCGAGTACACTCAGATTGGACAGGCACCACCTTCTATCTCCAGGTTGCAATAGAAATGACAGCTATGAAAGGCATTTGCCCTGCAGTTCCCCATCAAAATATCTTCTATGTGGAACCACCTCCTTCAGCCCAAAACACACAGCATTTCAGCTCTCCTGCTCTCTCCTGCAGGAACACTGCTGCTATGTGTAAAGAGGGGGAGGAGCCTTGTCCTTCTTGCAAGCCTGGTTTCATTGGGCACATCACCAGTGGAGATGCAGCCACCCTTAATACTTCTAGAATGTCTGTCCTCTGGTGTGTCTGCATCAGTTTCCTTTGTGAGTGACCACAGCTATGTCCACTGGATTGGGAGCAGAGGAGCTGTCCCCCCTTGACATCCATGCACAAGCAGGGGGGCCACCTGGCTCCTGGTATTTATCTATTCTCCTCCATTGCAGAGCCAAGCACAGCGCCTATGTGTCTGCTGGAAGTGGTGTGTCACTTTCAGCCCATAAGCAGGTTGCTCTTGCACACAGGAAAGTGAATGCTACAGTCTTCTTTGTCACAAGGGGTGTCCCTTTGTTGCACTGCATTCTCCCTTCCTTTCCATTAGGAACAGCACTCTCTGATGGTTAAACTACTGGGAATGCTGTAGCTCCCCTGGGTCCAGCCAGCTATATATGACTGCCACATCCAAGCAGGTGCCAGGGAATGTCTGTGCAGCTCTGGGGTTATGGAGACACAGGGCTGAGGTTCCCGGGTAGGATACAGTCCCCATGTGAGTGCACTGCAAGCATGAAACTTACCACTGTAGCTCAGGTCCAAGGAGAAGGCAAATGACTCTGTTCAAGCTAGTAGTTTGGTGTACTGCCCTCAAGAAGTTCTGAAATCTCCACTCACACCAGTGTGTGTTGACGAGGGCAGAGGAGCTCTCTCACAGCTTGGATGCACATTCTGAGCTGCAGGGAGCCCAAAAGACTCCTACCAATACTTTCTATGAAGTCCCACAGGATCAACCTTTGCCAGGCTCTTGCTTCTATTTTTTTCTTTGCTTTGGCTTCTTAACACGATTTTTCTTCTATGCTCCAGCACCCTGTCTTTGATATTTTTCAAGTTATGATCATTTACCTGTAACTTTGGTTCTTCTCTCTGAGGAGAACTCGTGTCCAAACTCCTTAGTCAGCCATCTTGTTTTCAAAAGCCCTAATTCTGGTTTATGTATGCAACTTTAAAACTGTAGTCTCAGTCTTTTTTAATATGAGAGAGCAATTTCATACTTTCAGTAAAAACATATAACATTAAATTTCATAAATGTCAGTGATTAGAACTAGATTCATCATAAATAAGTTGAATTTACAAATTAATTTTTAGAACAGGTACATTTTAATACTATAACATTTCTCATAAAGTTCCATTTCAATTTAGACAGCATATAAAACATAATATGTAGCATTCTTTTCAGTGAAAAGGATTTGTCTGATGCCCCTCTGTATGCATGACCCAACATCAACCTCACTCTATTGTGGCCCATGTAATCTTTACTTTGGCAATGATTCATTATATTATTATGAAATTATTTTATCTTTTTAAAGAACGAGAATGCAGCCTTCCTAAAATACATGGACAATTAGTTCCTGACCCCAAGAATGACCAGTTTAAAGTTGGAGAGGTGGTGAAATTCTCCTGCAAACCAGGATTTACCAGAGTTGGACCTAATTCAGTTCAGTGCTACCACTTTGGATTGTCCCCTCAACTCCCAATATGTAAAGGTGAATGTTTATCTTACAATTGCTGAAACAAGAATGAAACCTTGAATAGTTCTAATTCTTAATTTTGTTTGGGCTTCTGTCATCTGTAATCTAATGAATTAAGTCAAAGATTTGCCTGTATAGGATATGGATTGGAACTGAATACTGGAGGTTCAGTTACTTAAGTTAATCTCCATTGTTTCTTGAACGGTGTACTGGAAGTATTCCTAGACACATAGGTGTTGTCTGTCTTAGTCTATTTTATGTTTATGTTTCTATAAAGGAATAACTGAGGGTGGATGATTTATAAAAATGTTTTATTTGGCTCACTATTCTCATGGCTATAAAATTCAAGATTGGGCATCTGCGTTCAGTGAGAGCCACAGACTGCGGGTAGAAGGGGAAGAGGAGCCAGTGTGTGCAGAGAGCACATGATGAGAGAGGAAGCAAGAGAGAACAGGGAGGTGACAGACTCTTTTTAAGAACCAACTCTTGCAGGAACTAATAGAGTGAGAACTATCCCTGAGTGGGGTCATTCATCTATTCATGACAGATCCATACCTGTGACCCAAACATCTCCCATTAGGCCCCACCTGAAACACTGGGGATGAAGTTTCACCACGGTGTTGGAGGGGACAAACATCTAAACCATAGCAGTGGCTGACAATGCAGGGAATTCTTTGTAATTTTCATTTTGCCTGTAATGTCATCATCCACATTGAACATTTTGTGTAGTGTGGGCTGTAACTTAAGTTTCATTGAGTGTGTCTAAACAGTATTTAAGCAGCTTATATTAAATTCAATTACTTGTATTGATTAGTCCAATTTAAAATACCATATTCAAATGCTTGCCTCAGTTATGATACTTTTGCAAAATGTTACAATAAAATGTTTCCATGAAATGTAAAAATTAACATGATTTTCATAACCCCATTTGCTAATTGGTTTTCCTGCATCTTTAAAGTATCTAGAAGACTCAGCGTACTTTAACATTTTAATATGACTTCAATATGACAATTTAGTTAATGTAATACAGTATGAACACCATTCTTGATTGTTTTAGGATGCTATAATAAGTTATATAATGAAGAATATATAAACAAAAGAAGAAAGTATCTCCATTTTACTGGATTTTTATATTGTAAAACAGACAAGTGAACCATTACTTACATAGTATTTCTACTATAGAGCAAGTACAATCATGTGGTCCACCTCCTGAACTTCTCAATGGGGATGTTAAGGAAACAAAGAAAGAAGAATATGCACACAGCGAAGTGGTGGAATATTACTGCAATCCCAGATTTCTAATGAAGGGGCCTAATAAAGTTCAATGTGTTGATGGAGAGTGGACAGCTTTGCCAATGTGTATTGGTAATGTATAAAATATTAATATATAAACTTGTCAAAACTTTGGTATTTTGTATGTAAAACAAATAAATTATGTTTTCACAAAAAAACACCTTTTTTGTAAAATTTAAATAGAGGAGGAGAGTACCTGTGGAGATATACCTGAACTTGAACATGGCTATGCCCAGCCTTCTTCTCCTCCCTATTACTATGGAGATTCAGTGGAGTTAAGTTGCTCGGAAACATTTACAATGATCGGGCATGGATCAATTACATGTATTAATGGAGTATGGACCCAACTTCCTCAGTGTGTGGGTAAGAATACACTTCTTAAATCAACATTTAATAAAGTTTAATATTTTTATTGTAGAAACAAAATTTACAACTCTATTTTTGAAATTTATAGATATACCTCAACATGTCCAGGCTTCAATACAATGAAACCAATGTTTTGCATATTGTTTATAATTCACTATGTGTCTAGAGAGAAAAAATAAAGCTAGAAATATAATTTTATGAATCTTTCTGCCTCTGATATCAATATTGTGTATCTTTAAAAGTGTGAAGCAACGTTTTACTTATAAAATTGTCATGTGAGGCCAGGGTGGTGACTCACGCTTATAATTCCAATGCTTTGGGAGGCCAAGGCAGGAGAACTGCTTGAGGTCAGCAGCTTGAGACTAGTGTGGGCAATATAGCAAGACCTCATCCCTATAAAAAATTTTTTTCAATTAGTTATGTTGGTGGTGCACGCCTGTAATCCACCTACTAGAGAGGTTGAGAAGCAAGGATTGCTTAAGGCCAGGAGCTTGAGATTGCAGTGAGTTTTATTGTGCATTCCAAACTGGGCAACAGTGTAAAACTCTTCCTTTAAAAAATAAAAAATTTAAAAAATTGTCATATAATTACATATGAGTACTAATCACCAAGAAAATATAACTGTTTTATATAAATACTGTTGTTATTATATGGTACTCCTTTCAGGTACTGAAAAGCAAAGAAACAAAGTTGACAAAATATCTGCTTACTAGTCTCCCACAGGAATATTCTCTCTCTTAAAGCTTGCAAAAGTGATAATTTTTCAGTTTGTTCCATATCAGCCAAAGTAAATTAATGTGCTGCAGGGTTTGTGGGCCACAGGCCTTCTATGTCAGTAGTATAACTGAGTGACATGAAGTAGTCATGTCACTTACAGTGTGACTAGAGATTTACAAGTCTTTAAATCACCTTGTCTCTTTGATGACTAACTGGAAGATCTTGGGGACTCTCATTTACATTTCTCTAAAACTGAGTTATTTCCTAGTGTTTTCCTGGGTCCTGCATTCTAAGAGTCCTAAATGTCCAATCCTACTTATTCATCCAATGAAATATCCAATAATATTTTGCATTTCCCAACGCACAAAATATCTTATGATAGATATTCTCTCTGACATCTCAGCGACAGAATACAGGGCTTACATTTTTACATATAGCATTTTGGTGCAATGTGATCAGGAGTAACTTGATTAGTGAAATTTATAATGATATGTCATAATTTTACTATGTGAATACTATTAACTTTATAGCTATTTTTATGTAATAATTTGTTTCATTCTTAGAATTTTAATACAAGTATTTTCATTGTATAGCAACAGATCAACTGAAGAAGTGCAAAACATCAAAGTTAATTATAATTGAGGGAAATTTAACCATAAAGAAAAACTTTGATCATAATTCTAACATAACGTACAGATGTAGAGGAAAAGAAGAACAAAAGCACTCAGTCTGCATAAATGGAAGGTGGGATCCGGAAGTGACCTGCTCAAGTAAGCTCTTATTTTGTTTTAAAAAATGTATTCCATTTTTCATTTGGAAAAGTGATATGTATATTTGTATTTTTTAAAAGTTTAGCTATTTATTATTACAAATGCTCCTGAACCAGGAAGGTAATTTAAAAACTAATGAAAACAGTTTCTTTCTTTCTTTTTTTTTTTTTTTAAGAAACTTTTATTTAAGGTTGAAGGTTACACGTACAGGTTTGTTATATAGGTAAACTGCATGTCACGGGGGTTTGGTGTACAGATTATTTGATCACCCAAATAATAAGCATAATACCCAATAGGTATGAATTGTTTATTGAATTCTTACTGTGTGCTAGGACCAGTGCTGTGCTGAAGATGACTTGGACAGTCTCATGAGAGCTTAATTGTTTAATTTGCAGAAATTTTGCATGATGTTAAACATAGCCATTATTAAAATTCAATTATATTATCTTATACTTAAAAACAAAGGCAATAAATTAATACAAGCTGTGCCATGTGAATTAGTTACTTTTAGTATAAAAAACACAGACGTAAATTCAATGGTTTTTAAAATTAATATCCAGGCACTACATGTCATCATTACTGTTGGGGGACCAGTGCTTCTAATTCCTTTTCTTGTCAACAAATGTTCCTGTGCCTATACCTCTGTCTATGACAGTAACTACTATGTATCTGCATATATATATGTATGTATTACATAGCTATATCTATTTCTATCCATTTTTTTAATCTGTCTGTCTACCTATTCATCTATGTATCCATCTGTTCATCCATTTCCCCAATCATCTATTTATCTATTAATTTATTCTTTATCTTGAAAAGTTAGTCATATTGACACATAGAGTTTCACTTAAATAGTGTAGGGTTTATTCCAGTCTTCCCATGTTTTATATCTGTATTTTGCTCTCCAATCGTGGGGTTCCTTGCCTCACTGGCCTCAATATTTTTACCAATGTCTGCCAGTCTAGAATATATGAACGCATTAACAACTAATACAAAAACTAATCTACTAACAACAGTTCAATATATTTAGAGTCCTAAAAAGCAAATAACATACATGCAGTGAAGTGTACATGGTCTACAGTTTTCTCTTGAGTTTTATAGTGTTAGCACTTCCGTTTAGGTTTATTGGAATGATCATATGGTTATTGCTCTTTCTGTTAATGTGATGCATCACCTTTACTGATTTGCCTATGTTGAACCACCGTTACATTCTTTTTATTAAACCCACTTGATCATAGTGAATAATCTTTTTAATGAGCTGTAGGATTTGTTTTGCTAGTATAATGTTGAGGCTTTTTTGTACCTGTGTTCATCAGTGTAGTTTTCCTTTTGTGTTGTGTCCTCGTCTGGTTTTGGTTTCAGAGTAATGCTGGGCCACTAGTATGAGTTAGAAAAATGATCTCCTCTTCAAATTTTTGGAGTCATTTTAGAAGAATTGGTATTAGTTCTTTTAAAATGTTTGGCAGAACTCAGCAATGAAGCCATCAGGTCTTGAATATTTTTTGATTGGAGACATTTTATTACTGACTTAATCTATTCCCTCATGATTAGTCTGTTCTGATTTTCTATTTCCTTTGCGTTAATCTTAGTAGGCTGTGTATGTCTAGGAATTTGTCCATTTCTTCTAGGTTATCCAATTTGTTGGCATTTAATTGCTAATAATGGTCTCATTATTCTTTATATTTTTGTGATATTCATTGTAATGTCTCCTTTTTTTTTTTTAAATCTCCGATTGTGTTCCTTTAAGTCATACCTCTCTTTTTTAGTTTTTCTAGTTAATGCTTTGTCAATTTTGATTCTTTTTAAAAAATCCAATTCTTTCATTGATATTTTGTAGGTTTGGGGATCTATTTTGCTTACTTTTGCTCTGATCTTTATGTTTTCTATCCTTCTATTAATTTTGGGATTAATTTTTTCATATTTTTCTGCTTCTTTGAGGTGCAGTAGCAGATTGTTTGAGTTCTTTCTACGTTCATGATGTAGGCATTTATTCCTATAAACGTCCATCTTAGAACTACTTTTGCTGCATTTTATAAGTTTTGTTATGTTTTGTTTCCATTTTACTTTTTCTCAAGATATTTTTAAATTTCTTTAAATTTTTTGACCCCATTGTTGTTTCAGAGCACATTGTTTAATTTTTCACCTAATTTAAAACTTTCCATAATGCCTCTTATTGACTTCTCCTTTTATAATACCATTGTTGTCAGAAAAGATACTTGATATTATTTCAGTGTTCTTGAATCTGATGACTTGTTTTATGACCTAACATTTGATATAATCTGAAGAATGTTCGTGTGCATTTGAGAAGAATATGTTTTGTTGTTGTAATGTAGAATGTTCTTTGTATGTCTGTTCAATCTATGTGGTATAAATTATTGTTCAAGTTTAATGTTTCCTTATTGATATTCTGTGTGGATGATCTGTCTAAATGTTGAAAGTAAGGTATTGATATCCCCTACTATTACTGTGTTGCATTCCACATCTCCATTCAGGTCTCTAAATGTTTACTTATATATTTAGTTGCTCTGATGTTGAGTGCATATATAAGTTTACAACAGTTGCATTATCTTGACAAATTGACCCCGTTATCATGATGTAATAACCTTCTTTGTTCCTTTATACAATTTTTTCCTTTAAGTCTATTTCTTCTGAAATAAGTATAACTACCTCTGTTCTCTCTTGGTTTTTATTTTTATAGATTTTTTTCTATTCCTTCACTGCAATCTATGAATGTACAATACAGTGAAATAAGACAATTGTAAGCAGTTTATAATTGGGTATTAATTTTTAATTTATTTGGTCATTCTATGCCTTTTGATTGTAGAATACATTCCATTTTTATTTAAAGTAATTTTTGATAGGTAAGGATTTACTAGTGGCAATTTGTTAATTGTGTTTTGGTTGTTATTTTTTTAAATTCTTTGTTTCTATCTCTCTTGCTTGCTTTATTCATGCCTTGATATCTTTCTGTAGTCGTATGCTTTGGATTTTTTCTTTTAATCTTTTGTGTATCTATTAGAGGTTTTGCTTTGTGGTTATCCTTAGGCTTATATAACATATCTTTTAAAAGTCTATTTTAAGTTGATAGCAACTGAATTCTGATTACATATAAAATCTCTAAATGTTACTCTGCTCCTCCCACGTTTTATATCTTTGATGACATACTTTACATCTTTCTATAATTCGTATCTCTTAACAAAGCGTTGTGCCTTCAGTTGTTCTTAGTAGTGCTGCCTTTTAACTTTATGCTAGCTGTAATTCCCCAACACCATTACAGTATTAAAGTGTTTGGATTTCATATCATACTTACTTTTACTAGTAATTTTTATACTTTAACATCTTCGTGTTACTATTTAGCATTATCTTCTTTCACCTTCAAGAACTCCCTTTAGCATTTCTTGTAAGGCAAAATAGTGTCCTTATACTCGCTTAGCTTTTTTTAATCACAGAAAGACTTTATCACTCCTTTGTTTTTAAGACAGAATTGTAGAATCTGGAATTATTGGTTGGCAGTAATTTTCTTTCAAAATTTTGGGTATATCATTCTACTTCCTTATGTCCTGCAGGGTTTCTGTTGAATAATCCACTGACAGTCTTGTGGAAATTCCATTTTATGTGACCATTCACTTTTTATTTGCTGCTTTCAACACTTCATCTATAACTTTTGATAATTTGATTGTGTTATATCTCTAAGTGAGTATCTTTTATTAAACTTATTTGATTTCCTTTGTGATTTCTGGAAGTTGTTTTCCATGTCTTCCCCACTTGTTGGAAGTTTTCTATTATTATTTCTTTGAATATGTTTTCTATTTCATTCTATCTCATTCTTTTTTTTTTTTTTTTTGGAAAGAAAGAAAAAAAGAATGAAGAAGAGAAAGAAAAAGGAAGAGAAAGAGAGAGAGAGAATGGGAGTATTGCTTTCTTGCCCAGGCTAGAATGCAATTTAGTAATGGGTATTGAAAACCTCTTTTATACCAATAATTATACTTAATGATGTAATTTTTCTCTCATACTTAATGATGTAGTCTCATTCTATTTTTTACATGCTGATAACGCATATGTTATTTCACATGATGGCATCCCATCTGGATCTTGAGCTAGCTTCACATTTATTTATTTAGCTTCTCATATTAGGTGATTTTCAGTAATTTGCCTTCAAGTTCACTAATTCTTTCTTCTACTTTATCTGGTCTGCTGATGAATACCTCTTTAAAATTTTTCATTTCAGTTATAGTATTCTAAAATTTGCGACTTTTGTTTGGTACTTTTAAAATACTTTCAACCTCTTTGTTGAATTAGTCAATTTGTTGTTGCATTGCTCTCTTGACCTCAGTGAGTATCTTTATGACCATATTTTGAATTCCCTCTTGAGTAAATCCACTTCCCTCAAGTCAGTTTCTGGAGACTCATCATGTTCTTTTGTTTGGAATATATTCTCGTTTCTTTTTCTTTTTTTTTTCCTTTAACTCACTGTGCTTCTGTGCAATGGATAAAACAATGGCCTTTCTCAGTCTTATCAGACTGGCATCTTATAGTAGAAAGATCTCACTAATTTTTCCAGCCAAAAATTTGCATATGCCTCTCAAGTCTTTGTGCACACTGCTGTCTCTTATTTTTGGTGGCCCTTTGGAGGTCAGAATGTGTCACATCTTGTCAGTACCTGGCACAAATAAGGTAGGAGTCAGGTTCTCTACATGTAGCTGAAAATTTTGAGGCATTGGCTGTGTATTTCACTTCTTTCTGCATTCATAGTGAAAGTAAATGTGGGAGCTTATCTCACAGTCTCTCTGTATTCCACCAGGTAAGGACCCTGTGGCTAATGCCTGTACTAATATTCAGGCTGCACACTCTTATCCTGAAGAGGTAGCTGCTGAAAATGAGTTCATTGTATTACCACCTTTTTATATTATGTGATGTAGGGCCTTTCAGGAATGCAAATCCCTATCATCTCCCAGAGTGAGTTTATTAAAGAGACAATGCCTTGAGTCAGGGCTATAGACATAATGACATTTGAAGGCATGGCTAAACTTGGTCCAGGAAGAATGGGAAATCTGAATTGATCATTGGGGTGAGTCTCATGAAGTCCCAAATTTTGGCTTTGGCTGTGGGAAGATTATTGTTTGTTTGCATCATTAGCTGCCCTGTGCAAGCTCTATAGAAGCCAGGTTATTAAGTAGCCAGTGCAAGCATGTGCCCTAAGCCCTTTCTGGAGAGAAATGGAAATCAAACATTCTCTTCCCTTTTCTGCACTGCTCCAATTTGGCATAGCCTCTGGTGTTTTTACGTACAATCTTAAGACCACCTCTTTGCTTTATGATCTAGGCAGACTGGTATATTCCTAGTATGTTCTGCTGTGAGAGTTAAGAGTTTCAGGATGGAGTCCTTTTAGAGGTAACTGTAAAAGTTGTAGCACTTGATGGATGACTTAAACCTTTCTGGAGATAAACAGGGAGCTGCATTTTAAAAACTTTTTCTCTGCACTGCTCTTGGGCAATGAAGCTCCTGGAAGTGCTTTCACGCCCATATAAACCTGCCATGTTTTCTTATGGTCTAGATCGACTCTGGATATATTTTGTACACTCTACTCTCAGAACAAAGAGCTTTAAGATACAGCCTCTGAATGAAAGTTGTAAAAGTTAGGGCACTCAAGTTTGTGTGGACAAACTTGTTCTAAGAGTAATTAATGTACCTGGATTTATCACTGGGGTGAGCCATGGGAACTGGCTAGAGGAGTGTGTGATGTAAGTTTGTTAGAAGCCAGACTGCAACTTATTTCAAAGCCAGAACTCCAAGTAGCTGCTGGAAGAGTGGGGAGAAAAAGGGGGCTGCATTTTTTTCATCCCCTTCTCTGAACTGCTATTAGGGAATGAAGTCTCAGGAAGTTCTTCAGCACTTGTATCAAATCACTTTTTTTCCTGTGATGTAGAAATACTCTCATGTGTCTAATCCTCTCTGCTTCCAAAATTAGTGAATTAAGAGCCAAAGCACAGGAAATCTTAAACTTTGGATGCTTTACATGAGATACAAAAACTCCTCTCCACAAAGAGAAATTGAGTTTTTGAAATTCCTTTTCTAACTGTATGGTGCAGTGCACAAGGCTGGGGGTCCATGCTCCAGTGTGTTGCAGATTTTCTTACTTGTTCATTGTGAATGTTTTCTTTGTTGCCTGGTGAGTAGGAGTCCCTTTGTTGGTCTCTCATTTTCTTTCAGAAGGAGTTGATTCATGAATATGTTATACCTGAGCGAGTTTAAACAGAAGCGCTATGCTTTGAGTTATGTTGAGAGTCCGCTTTAATGGCTGGCATCTGAGAGTTAGCTACAGCTTAAATCTCTCAGCCCAGAACTAAGGGCGGTTAACATTTTTATATTAGTTTAGGGTTAGGGGGCAGTAAGCAGATTATTAAAGAAGCAGAAGGAGCAGGTTAGGGAAAGGGAGGGGGTGTTTAATGACAAAATTTTATCTAAAGTTGTTTTTTACTTAGATGTGAGGTAGGCAGTTACACAGTTGCAGGTACAGGATGTATGGGCCAGTGGGCCCTGTTTCTCAGAAAATTGGTTACAAAGGTGCCAGGTGTCTTAGACTACAAAGTTCTCAGAACAGAATGCCCTACATAGCTCAGGGTGGGTAAAATGGAGTTGGCAAAATTGTTTAAAATGATTTATCACAGCCAAGCTAGAGTATTTCAAATAGATGTTTGTTTAAGACATTCTTGGGTGGAAGAAGAGTCAGGAGCTTCTACTTTTGCCATGTTGCTGACATCACCCCCTGCATAGCTTTTTCTTTTACTCCCAGGAAACTAGAGTATTCCAGGGATCGTTAAGTGCTCCTACATAAGCAAGAGAGAAACCAGTACTTCAGGACGCTCCCCAGAAAGCTAGGATGATAAATACATACTTTACTCTTATCTTTCCTCTCTGAGGGAGAAGCAGCGAAAATATATTGGTCGCTGTTTACTTTGGGGCATTGCAGGAGGCTCTGAACTGGTTTCTAGATTTCTCACAGAGGTAGTTGGTTCCAGTATTGTCACTGAAGCAGTGTACCTGGGCAGGGAAGGGAGAGTTGTGGCTTCCTATGCTGCCATCTTGCTGATGTCACTGCCCTCTTTCATCCTCAATATTGATCGTTTTTTTCTCTTTTTTTATACTGATCATTGTTTTTACTTTTTTCCCCAATTTTATTAATTTTAATACCTTTAAATGTTCTCCATTTGCTCTCTATTTTTTAGCTTTATCACATTTTACTAATATTAGCTTTGCTGATTTTCTCCCCTTTCTATTTTTCTTTGTCCATTTTCTCTTTTTCACTGACATTATTTTCATCCTTCCTAGGACTTCAATTTGAATCCCACATCTCTCAATCTTAGCATAGAAAACAAAAATATGACCATAAACGATCATATTTTGAAAATATAAAACTTTAAAGTTCCAACTTTTTAAGCACTGATTCAGCTGTGTTCCAAAATGTTACATATGTGTGTGTGTGTTTATGTTGTGTGTGGGGACACAGAGGGAGAGAGAGAGGGAAAGAGACAGAGAGAGAGAGTGTTCATTTTCATTTTATTTGAAATATTTTCTCATTTGTCTTGTGGTATGTCTGTTGATGATCAATTGTATTGAAGTTTATAGTCTAATTTCTAAATGTTTGTTTTTCTAGATAACTTATTTTTGCTGGTTTCTAATTTAATTCTGTTGTGAAAGTATACTGGGAAAATTTCAGTATTTTGAAACAGTCATTTTTTAATTGCACAGCTGATAGTCTACTTGCTGATGGTTCTATTTAGAAAAGAAATATGCATACATACTAAGTGTAGAATTAGGCTATAATGAGTCACAATGGTCTTTAAATTTAAATTTAGAATTAGGCTATACCATGTCACAATTTTGTTAAATAAACAATCTCTTTCTCAATTACTTAGTATCAGAAAATGCTTTAAATTAAATAATAATGATTGCAGTCCACATTAAAATCAATGGGATATAGTTGAAATCTAGGTGTTTTAGCATTACAACATGCATTAGAAGAAAAAAAAACAAAATAAAAACAACAAGTACTATAATCTAGAAGGTAGGAACATACACCTAACAAAAATAGAAGGAAAGAGTCATTCAAACATAAATAGTTGATCATTAATATTAAGAAAAATAAATTGATGAGAATGTTAAAAACATTAAAATATTGAAAAACATAAATAAGGCAAAATACTTTTGACAAAATATGAAGTACTTTAATTATTATAGAAAAAATGAAAATGAACTTATAAATAACAATTAATGAAGTTTTATTCACCCAAATATCTCCCTGAATTGATAACAAAATATCAGACAATTGAAATAATTGCCATGATTTCCTGTAATATGCTTGCATAAAGCTTTAGTTGAAGTAGAGCATACACTGATAGGAGAGAGCAGAATCAAGGAATTATAGGGTGCTGAATGCTCCTAGATGCTTCCAAACTCCTCCATCAGTCAAACAGGACATGCTTCATTTTCATATTATGAAAAAATAAGCTATTTCTGATGAATCACAGTTTAACAAGAGTTTAGCTGTGAGATTACAGAGGTGTCTTTATATCTGATTATGTAACTAAAGCCAGGCTTTCCCTAAACAGTATAGGTGGTAAGGTAGTAAATAAAAGCTTGAGGGCAGTTTCAAACTTTAAATAGCACACTATAAATCACTAGTGAATATATTTAATGCTTATATTGGTCAAGTGGCAGTAACAAATTGAATATTAACTAAATATAATCTTGCCTGTGGCTAATCAGAATCCATTGGCAGAACATTTTGTGAGGGTTTTAATCCAATTCTGATATATTTGATAATAGGTATGAATTTTTATTTAATGTGTGTAATTAAGAATGTGTAATTCCATTAAAACATTCTAAAGTTTCAAAATAATTAAAATTGGTATTTATAAATTATGCAAAATTTATTAAACAAAGAATGTACAAAAGAACCGTAAGAAAGTCTATGAGAATACAAGCCCAAAGTTCTATTATTTAATATAACTGTTACAAAGTTGAAAAGTATAATATATGTATACATAGATGATTATTGTAAGGCATATTGCCGAGTCAAAATGAGGAAACTGAGGCCAGTGTGAGAAAATGAGAATCCAATTTATTCAGCTCCCGGGCGAGGTTCTGTGGTCCAGGAAGGGGCCAGAGAAGTTGCACTGGGCTTCTCAGGGTGTGGGGTTTTATAGGGAGTGGAGGTAATTGATTGGTCTTTAGGGAAACAAAGAGCAGTTTCATTGGTGAGGGGAAGTCAAGGTGCCAATGGGGCAAGCTACCATTGGTTGCCAGGCAGGACTACTGGTGGGTTGACCGGCTGGGGAGGTCAATGTTAAGCTGCCATTGGACAAATCTTTGGCGGGCTTTTTAAATTTTGAAGGGGTTGAGCGAGGAATGCAGGAGTGGGTGTGTGGAGTCTGCATAGAGAGACCAGATAGGAGTGGGTGTGGGGAGCCAGCATAGAGAGGCCAGCACGGGGAGAGATAAGTGTGTCCATTTAGCTCCCCGTGAGGCAGCCGGCTTTACATCCCAACCTTTTTGATGATATAGGATGCCGCTTCTTTCTGGCTACTTCCTGCTGAACAGGGACTGAGTGGGGAGGTTAGTTGGCCGGTGCCTTGGTTGGGAGTTGGACATAGGGGTGAAGTAGCATCTGATTTACAGCCATTCTGGAGATTTTTTCATGCGAGCTTGTAAAAACCTAAGAAAGAACGGAGCCAGGATTAGTAGAAGACAAACCATGATTAGCGGAATGATAACAGGAGCTAGCCAGGTGAATATGGGAGATTGCCACCAGTTAAGAGGAAAGTTTGGCACACTTGGTGTTCTTCAGAGGTCCTCCTTGAGGTGATAGAGAGCATTGACATTTTCTTCTATTAGGCCTGTTTCACTGATGAAATAGCAGCACTGTTTTTGGAGAAACAGACAGGTACCTCTTTTTTCCGCCGTTAGTAGGTCAAGGGCCCGTTGGTTTTGGAGAGTTAGCTGAGCTAGTGACGTGATTTGTCGCTGGAGGGAGGCCAGGGAGGCAGCTGATGCTTCAATGGCCACACGGAGTTTGTTTTCCAGTTGAGTGGCTGGAGTGACACTGTAGCTTAAGGTGCCGCCTCCAATTCCAGCAGCGACTGAAGAGGATGCTAGGGAGAGGCTGACTACTATTGGGAGGAAAACAGCTCGTTTATTTTGGCACTGAGGGGAAGACGGAAGGAGGGATAGGAATTTAGCTTGTCCATACACCTTTAGTTGCGGGACTAGGGTGACGGGCACACAGGGGAATAGGGAGGAAGTTTTGATAATTTTGATTAGGGTTCCATTACACTAAAATTATTTTTTTTGGTGGCACGTAGAGGGAGGTTTTTATTTTTATTGTGGTGTTGCAGCTGGGACTGGAGCTGCTGGCTGTCTTATAGCAGAGAGAGAGAAATTTTGAATGTATTTTGAACAAGGGGATATTTGTTAAGTTGGTGCCAAGCCCTGTAGGTGACTGTGACAGATTGAAGTTGAACTGGAGGGGAACTGCGGCCAAGGCGGGGAGTTGCTGAGAGAGGCGCATAAAAAGCAGTGAGGGAGGTTTACGGTTTTGGTTAAGTTTAACATGTTGGCTCCCTGCTGTACTAGAGTTAACTAGGAGAAAGGATGAGAGGTGTTATTTGAGGGTTTGATTTGGTTAGTTAGGGTGGCTTTATTTTCTAGGATTGTATGGCTTACAGAGCCAAGTTGTTTTATAACTTTAGGGATAATGCAGGTATAGGACTGGAATATTAGCTATGTTTCCTGGGGGTATCTTTGGCTGCCGCATATAAGGGCTCAGCCAGAGTAGCGAAGTTCGGAATTCAGTGATGGAAAAATCCCACAAATCTTAGAAAGGAGAGGGTTTTGTTAGCTGTTTCCAGGGGGCTGCAGTGCAAGTAGTGCCTTCTGATGGTCTGTTGTTAAGCCCTTAGTTTGGGGAGTAAGGTGAATACTTGAATAGATTACCGAGGTGACCGACAGTTGTGCTTTGGAGGGGGAAACCCGGTATTCCCTAGACCCAAGGAAATTAAGGAGAGTGGCAGTATGCTACCGTGACATGGAGAGGGAAGGGCTGCAAAGCAGCAGGTTGTCCACGTACTGTAAGAGGAGACTAGGCTGAGGGGGGCAAGAGGTTAGGTTAGCTGCTAATGCTTGTCTAAATATGTGAGGGCTGTCTCTAAAGCCCTAGGGCAGGACCGTCCAGGTTAACTGCTGCGAGAGGTTAGTGTCTGGATCAGTCTAAGTAAAGGCAAAGAGGAAATAGGACTTAGGGTGAAGAGGAATGGTAAAGAAGGCGTCCTTGAGGTTAAGGACTGTAAAATAAGTAGTGGAGGGAACGTTTGATAATAGGGGTATGGATTGGGAACTACAGGGTGGAGGGGAATTACTGCCTCATTGATAAGGCGCAGGTCCTGAACTAGGTGAAAGCTGCATGGCTTTTGGACTGGCAAGATAGGAGTGTTACAAGGGGAACTGATAGGAATAAGGAGTCCCTGTGCTAGGAGTTAGGCGACAATAGGCTTTAGGCCCTGGCGGTGGGTTTTTGAGATGGGAAACTGAGGACGTGAGGGAAAGTGGGTAGGATTTTTAAGAAGTATTTTAGCTGGTGTGTGATGTTTGGCCACTACAGGCTTAGAGGTTTTCCACACCAAGGGATTAACTACATTAGGAGGGATGGGGGTTGAGACAAGGGGTTGAGCCCGGGCATAGGGTTGGTTAGGAGGGGCAGTAGGAGGTGAGTGGGTGATGGGTTTGAGTATGGGGGCCAATAAGTTGGAGAGTGGCCCCCACAGTTTGGAGAATATTGTGTTTTAATAGGGGAACTAGGCATGAGGGTATGATTAGAAAAGAGTGAGAAAAGGGGTGTCCTTGGAGGACACAGGCTAAAGGATGAGTTCGATTAGGGTAGGAAGGCTCTTTATTAATTCCCATAACTGAAACCTGAGAAAGTATACTAGGCCCTGAGTAGGAAGGCAATACAGAACAGGCAACCTCCATGTCCATTAAGAAGGAAATGGATTTACCTGCTCCTCGTAGCGTTACCCTGGGCTCGGCAAGGGTGATGGGGGTCTTCGAGTCCAGGTTGCATTGATCATCCATGAGGCCAAGGAGTTCAAACGAAGGGACTGCATCCTTTGGACTGGCTTGCCCCTCACATGGACTTGCAGGGGGTGAGCCTGTAGTCCGGAATGGGCAGTCTACCTTCTAGTGTCCAGTTTATTTGCAGATCGGACAGGGTCCGGGAGGTGGATGTTGACAGGGGCACTGCTGGGCCCAGTGTCCCTCTTGGCCACATTTGAAGCAGGTCCCAGGTGGGACTTTTGAAGTAGTCTGGGCAGGTCCTAGGGGACCTTTTCGGAGGAACTTTGAGGAGTTTCCCCCACCAGATGGTGGGTGCGCTGCCAGCCTTAGGGCTGCTACAATAGCTTGGGTTTGGAGGCTTACCTGTTGCTGTAAATGGGCCCGGCGGATGGCCTTAGCCTTTTCCTCCCGGCCATTAAAAACTTTAAATGCCAAGTTTACCAGGTCTTGTATGGGAGTTTGGGGGACCTTCTCTGCTTTCTTTAGTTTTTTTTCTAATGTTTGGTGCTGACTGGGAGATAAAATGGGCCACTAGAGGGTGATCCCGGCTGGGGAGTTTGGATCTACTTGGGTATGTAGGACTATAGCGTTGGTTAATTGGTTAAGGAAGGCAGCTGGGTTTTTAGTAGGACCCTGAGTTATTTCATGCAGCTTATTATAATTAAGTACCTTATGAGCTGCGCCTTGCATGTCCACTAGGAGTTACTGCAGCATTTGGTCTTGGCGGCAGTGGTTATTTTCATTAGGAGTAAGAGTAGAGGACAGAATTACATAAATGTTGTGCTAGGTTAAGTTATAGGCCTGAGTGAAATAGGGAAATTCTTTAGTATAAACAGTAGGATTGGTGGAGAATGACCTTAGGCATTTTTTAATGGTGGACAAGTTAGAGAAAGGAACGTGTACCTGGACTACACCTTCCGTTTCAGCCATCTTGCAGAGAGGACAAAGGAGGGAGTTCTCATTAGTGTACGTGCCATGCAGGCAAATTTGAGCACTAGTGGGTGGGGTCACATTAGGACTCAGGAGGGCAGGAAGTGGCTGGGGTTTTGAAAGGGGAGGAGCAGAAGGGATTTGAGATTCGGTATAGAGGGGACAAAGCGGGGAGCCCCCGTTGGTGGGAGTGCTGTGTGAGCGAGTGTGGGCACTGACTGGAGAGGTTAAGACCTGGGGAAGCAGGAGGGGTTTGGGGTTCCACATAGGGTGGAGGATTATTAGGTTGGGTTGGGGGTAGGGGGAGTTATTCAGGCAAGTCAGGATCAGAGGAGGAGGAGGAGGAGATTGCCTGTAGGGCTGAAGGCTGTTTGGGTAAGTCCTTAGTTAAAAGCATCTGAGCCGTAGTACAAGAGGAACAGAGGTTGGGGTGGGCATGGAGATACCAGAATGCTTGGATGTAGGGAACGTCGGCTCACTTGCCGTTCCTTTGGCAAAAATTGTTTAAATTAGTGAGGACATTAAAGTTAAGCGTGCCCTCTGGAGGCCACTTGGACTTGTTGTCCAGCGGATACTGTGGCTAGGCTACAGTGGAGAGGAAGAGTAGCCTTTTTTTTTTTTCTTTTTTAATAGAGAGGCCCAGCTTGGGTAGGTTTAGAACTAGGCATCCCAGTGGCGACTTAGGGTCTGGGTGGGATTTGTGGTCACCCATGATTTTTTTTTTTTTTTTTTTTGTGAAACAGGAGGATTTTATTAAGGTGGCCACTGGCTCAGCAGATTAGCATTTTAATACTAAGCACCTAACAAAGACAGGGCTTGGCTTTTTATACATGAAGTACACAGTGGCACTAAAACAAGTTTGCAGGCATAGAACAAAGGCAATTCATTAAGCAGTAATAGGTACTTAACTTGGGCTTACATGTGACAGTTGCTATGTGACCCAGATGTTTGCTATCTGTAGAGCTTAAGGATTTTAGCACAGGCCTTATCTATTCCCTTTTGCTACAGTTTTCAGAAAGCCAGAGTCCCGCCTGCTTGGGCATTTCTCATGACCTTCACTGTAGAAACTTACAGTTATCAGCAATAGAGAACAAGAATACAAGAATTTGTAAACTTATAAAACTTGGAAAGCAGGATACAATTTTACTGGAAGGGAAAAAACTCACTCACACATTCACTCGAGAACAGGAGAAACAGAAAGAGAAACTGAAAATATTTAAGCGGGAGCTGGCTTGCCAAAGGGCGAGTTTTGAGGTTAGGAGCCGAGGTCTGATCCAGGCCCTAAGTAGGGCCTGGAGGAGTAAACAGGGCTTCTGATTACCCAAGCCTCACTTGCTGCTGTGGAGATGACCTGTTGGCATCCTGGACTGCACTACCAAACACCGGAGAGGGTTCAGGAAGATGGGGATGTCTCCCTCAGGTTCCTGACCCTCAGCAGACCCCTTAAGGGGGGAAGACAAGCACGAAGGGATATCTCCTCTACACTCAGGTCCTCAGAATGGAACCGGGGCCCCGGGCCCACGGCGGGGAGGAGTCCCTGACGTGGCCGCGGTTACAGACAGGGAGTCCAGAGGTAGGCAGCGGGAGAGGCTATGGGCAACAGAAGTCTTCCCTTGCAGCGGAGCGGCTCCCTGGTCCGGCTTCAGGTGGAGGAGTTGGTTTCCCCCTTAGGAGGGGGTCTCACAACTCCTTCCCGGGTTTTGGCACTAGCTGTAAGGTATATTGCTGAGTCAAAATGAGGAAACTGAGGCCAGTGTGAGAAAATGAGAATCCAATTTATTCAGCTCCCGGGCGAGGTTCTGTGGTCCGGGAAGGGGCCAGAGAAGTTGCACTGGGCTTCTCAGGGTGTGGGGTTTTATAGGGAGTGGAGGTAATTGATTTGTCTTTAGGGAAACAAAGAGCAGACAGTTTCATTGGTGAGGAAGGTTGATTGATTACTAGGGAAACAAAGAGCAGACAGTTTCATTGGTGAGGGGAAGTCAAGGTGCCAATGGGGCGAGCTACCATTGGTTGCCAGGTGGGACTACTGGTGGGTTGACCGGCTGGGGAGGTCAATGTTAAGCTGCCATTGGACAAATCTTTGGTGGACTTTTTAAATTTTGAAGGGGTTGAGTGAGGAATGCAGGAGTGGGTGTGTGGAACCTGCATAGAGAGACCAAATAGGAGTGGGTGTGGGGAGCCAGCATAGAGAGGCCGGCACGGGGAGAGATAAGTGTGTCCATTTAGCTCCCGGCGAGGCAGCTGGCTTTACAATTATGATAGGTAATAATAATTTATAAAACAGTTATTGAATTTTATATTATTCTATTTAATCATATAAATTATGATTCTTAATAAAAAAGCCTAATTTTAATACTTTTTATTTTTAATATTTTTATTTTAATGTTAACTATATGTTTAATATTTTTTAGTGACACAAATACAATTATGCCCACCTCCACCTCAGATTCCCAATTCTCTGAATATCACAACCACACTGAATTATCAAGATGGAGAAAAAGTATCTGTTTTGTGTCAAGAAAATTATCTAATTCAGGAAGGAGAAGAAATTATGTGCAAAGATGGAAGGTGGCAGTCAGTACCGCGCTGTGTTGGTCAGTAGTGTATAATTTGTTTTACATAATTCTTTCAAATGAAGTTAATACTCTATTGTGCTTTGTGTAAGCAAGAGAGACGTTCTTTCTCTATGTCTATTACTTTATCTGGACACAATAAATTAGGATCTAGGCACATTAATCAATCACCACTTTTTCTGTTTTTTGAACTAAATACAGCCAAAATTTGGAATAATATGCAAATGTCAGATAACATTTAAAATTCATGCATATTTTCATCCTCATGATGAATAGGACATGAATGAAGAGGATTATTGAACAAGAAGATGGTAATATAGATATGGTGGAGGAATATATCTTTGCAAGTTTCTAATATGTTTTTGTTTTTAAATAATTTTATTTGCTCAAATTATACTCATTTTAAAGTCCAAAATAATGTTTGATTTTATATTTCAATTTAAATATTTTATTTGTTCTTGACACTTCGATTTTCATTCTTCATTTAGAAAAAATTCCGTGTTCACAACCACCGCATGTAGAACATGGAACCATTAATTCATCCAAATTTTCAGAAGAAAGTTATGCACATGGGACGAAATTGAGTTTTACTTGTGAAGATGGTTTCAGGCTATCTGAAGAAAATGAAATAACATGCTCTATGGGAAAATGGAGTTCTCCACCTCAGTGTGAAGGTTAGGACAATATGAAAACTAAATTTCTGTTTACAGTAGAATACATTAAAAATGATCTCTATTATCAAAGTGAGGGGAGATATATATATAATAAATATATAAAATTATATAAATATAAATGCTATATATAAATATATATAACGTACAAATATAAATGAAATATTATATAAATATATAAAATTATTATACCATTAAAATACTTTTTGCATGATTGAATCTATTCTATTTCAGTTAATTTTATTTGTTAATGATAGAATCATTGTTTTATTCTGGCATTAAAAATATAACATCTAGTGAAATTAAACCTATCTGTATTAGTTCATTCTCATGCTGCTATAAAGAACTGCCTGACAAAGACAATAAAATACCTAGGAATACAACGAACAAAGGATGTAAAAGACCTCTTCAAGGAGAACTACAAACCACTGCTCAAGGAAATAAGAGAGCACGCAAACAGTTGGAGAAATATTCCATGCTCATAGTTAGGAAGAATCAATATCGTGAAATTGGCCATGCTGCCCAAAGTAATTTACAGATTCAACACTATCCCCATCAAGCTACCAATGACCTTCTTCACAGAACTGGAAAAAGGCCACCTTAAACTTCATATGGAACCAAAAGAGAGCCCGCATAGCCAAGACAATCCTAAGCAAAAAGAATAAAGTCGGAGGCATCAGGCTACCTGATTTCCAACTATACTACAAAGCTACAGTAATCAAAACAGCATGGTACTGTTAACAAAACAGAGATACAGACCAACAGAACAGAACAGAGGCCCTGGAGGCCACACCACACATCTACAACCATCTGATCTTTGACAAACCTGACAAAAACAAGCAATGGGGAAAGGATTCCCTGTTTAATAAGTGGTGTTGGCAAAACTGGCTAGCCATATGCAGAAAGCAGAAACTGGACCCCTTCCTGACACCTTACACTAAAATTAACTTCAGATGCATTAAAGACTCAAACATAAGACATAAGACCATAAAAACCCTAGAAGAAAACCTCGGCAAAACCATTCAGGACATAGGCATAGGCAAGGACTTCATGACTAAAACACTAAAATCATTGGCAACAAAAGCCAAAATAGACAAATTGGACCTAATCAAACTCCACAGCTTCTGTACAGCAAAAGAAACAATCATTAGAGTGAACCGGCAACCAACAGAATGGGAAAAAACTTTTGCAATCTACCCATCTGGCAAAGGGCTAATATTCAGAATCTACAAAGAACTAAAACAGATTTACAGGAAAAAAGCAAACAACCCCATCCAAAAGTGGGCAAAGGATATGAACAGACACTTTACAAAGGAAGACATACATGAGGCCAACAAACATATGAAAAAATGCTCATCATCACTGATTTTTAGAGAAATGCAAATCAAAACCACATTGAGATACCATCTCATGCCAGTTAGAATGGCAATCATTAAAAAATCTGGAGGCAACAGATGTTGGAGAGGATGTGGAGTAATAAGAACACTTTTACACTGTTGGAGTATAAACTAGTTCAACCATTGTGGAAGACAGTGTGGCACTTCCTCAAGGACCTAGAAATAAAAATTCCATTTGACCCAGCAAATGGAATATACCTAGTATATATACCTTTGGGTATATACCCAGTAATGGGATTGGGGGGACCAAGGGAGGGACAGCGGTGGGTGGGGAGTTCAGGGAGGGTCAACATGGGGAGAAATGCCAGGTGACAGGGGATGGAGGCAGCAAACCACATTGCCATATATGTACCTGTGCAACAACCCTGCATGATCTGCACGTGTACCCCAGAACCTAAAGTGCAATAAAAAAAATGTGTTAAAAAAAAAATAGAACTGCCTGATACTGGGTAATTTATGAAGGAAACAGGTTTAATTAGCTCCCAGATCTGCCTTGCTGGGGAGGCCTTAGTAAACTTAAAAACATGGTGGAAGGAGAAGAAACACATGATGGCAGGAAGGAGAAATGCTGAGCAAAGAGGAAAAAGCCCCTTTTAAAACCATTAGATCTGATGATAGCTCACTCACTATCATGAGAATAGAAGGATGGGAATAACAGCCCCAATTATTCAATTACCTCCCACTGGGCCCCTCCCATGAAATGTAGGGATTATTGGGACTACAATTCAAAAAGATTTGGTTGGGCACATGACAAACCATATCATTCCACCATGTTCCAAGTCTCATGTCCTCACATTTCAAACCATAATCATGCCTTCCCCAAATTTCCAAACTCTTTAACTAATTCCAGCATTAACTCAAAATTCCTGTCCAAAGTTTAATCTGAGACAAGGCAGGTCCTTTCTGCCTATGAGCCTGTAAAATCAAAAACAGGTCAGTTACTTCCTACATATAATGGGGGTACAGGCATTGGGTAAGTGCTCCCATTCCAAAAGAGAGTAAATGGCCAAAACCAAGTGGCTACATGCCTGTTGGAAGTCCAAAATTTAATAGGGCAATCATTAAACCCTAAAGTTCCAAGATTATCTCCTTTGACTCCATGTCTCACATTTAGGTCACGCTGATGCAAAAGGTGGGTGAGCTCACAGAGCCTTGGGCAGATCTGTCCCTGTAACCTTGTCCCCCTCCTGGCTGCTTTCATGGGCTGACATTGAGATTCTGTGGCTTTTTCAGGAGCATGGTGCAAGCTATGAATGGATCTACCATTCTAGGGTTTTATGGATGGTGGCCATCTTCTCCAAGCTCCACCTCCACAAGGCAGTGCCCCAGTGGGGACTCTGTGTGAGAGCTCTGACCGCACATTTTTCTTCCTCAATGCCCTATCAGAGGTCCTCCATGTAGGCTCCACCCTGTAGCAAACCTTTGTCTGGACATCCAGGCATTTCCATATATTCTCTGCAACCTGAGTGGAGGTTCCCAAACCTCAATTTTTGACTTCCGTGCACCCACAGGCCCAAGACCACGTGCAATCTACTAAGGCTTGGGTTTTAACCTTCTAAGGCAACAGACCAAGCTGTATGTTGGCCCCTTTTGCCACAGCTGGAGTTGAAGCAGATGGGATACAGGACCTCATGTCCTGAGGCTGCATAGAGCAGGGGGTGCCTAGGCCCTTTCCATGAAACCAATTTTTTCCTTCCTGAGCTTCTTGGCCTGTGATGGGAGGGGCTGCCCTGAGGGCCTCTGACATGCCCTGGAGACATTTTCCCCACTGTTTTTGGCTCTCATTACTTTTGCAAATTTCTGCAGCAGGTTTGAATTTCTCCCCAGAAAATGAGATTTTCTTTTCTATTGCATTATCAGGCTGCAAATTTTCAAACTTTTGTGCTCTGCTTCCTCTTGAGCTCTTTGCCACTTAGATATTTATTCTGCCAGATAGCCTAAATCATCTCCTCAAGTTTAAAGTTCCACAGATCTTTAGGGCAAAGCCAATATGCCACCAGTCTCTTTGCATAGCAAGAGTGACCTTTACTCCAATGTCCAGCAAGTTCCTCATCGTTATTGGAGACCACCTCAGCCTGGACTTCATTGTCCATATCACTATAAGCATTTTGATCAAAGCCATTCTACCAGTCTCTAGATAGTGCCAAACTTTCCCACTTCTTCTTGTCTTCTGAGCCCTCCCCATTCCTAGGAAGTTCCAAACTTTTACATGGTTTCCTGTCTTCTTCTGACCCCTCCAAATGGTTCTAACCTCTGCCTGTTACCCAGTTCCAAAGTCAGTTCCACGTTTTTGGTTATCTTTACAGCAGCACCCTACTCTCTGTGATACCAATTAACTGTATTAGTCCGTTCTCACACTGCTATAAAGAACTGCCCAAGACTATATAATTTATAAAGAAAAGAGGTTTAATTGACTCACAGTTCCAAATGGCTGAGGAGGCCTCAGGAAACATACAACCATGGTGGAAGTGTAAGCAAACGTGTCCTTCTTCACATGATGGCAGGAGGAGAAGTGCAAAGCAAAGACAAATCAGCCCCTTATAAAACCATTAGATCTCATGAGAACTCACTTCTGAAAACAGAAGCAGAGGGAAAATCACCCCCATGATTCAGTTTCCTCCCATGAGGTCCCTTCCACAACACATGAGGATTATGGCAACTGCAATTCAAGATGAGATTTGGGTGGGGACATAGCCAAACCATATCACTACGTGTTCTGTAAGTTATGTTTGCTTTGCCACTAGGTTTTAAAACTTCTTTTACATTCTTCCCAGAAGGCCCCTTCTGATTTCCTACAATATATTACATTTTACCTGGAATTGTTAACCCTAATGTGTATCTAAGTTTACGGAGGCATTCCTTACAGAGGCATTGATGATCTCTTTCTTAAATGTATTGATATTTTTAGTTTCAAGTCCTTGCTCAGTTCATGACAGTTGGATAGATGGACAGACACCAGAATGTTGGTTTTAGGAAACATTTGTGTACTTCTCTGTGACATCATAGTAACTCCTGTGTTGTTTATTTTCAAATAAAACTACTGAATATAAAAATAGGTACATAAAATTAAATTTCCAAATTAGTGAAACCTGATTTTTTCTTTCCTTAGGTCTACCTTGTAAGTCTCCACCTAAGATTTCTAATGGCGCTGTAGCTAACATGTCAGACAGTTATCAGTATGAAGAAGAAGTTACATACACATGTTCTGAAGGTTTTGGAATTGATGGGCCTGCCACTGCAAAATGCCTGGGAGAAAAATGGTCCCACCCTCCAGCATGCAAAAGTATGGTGTTTTGAATTTTATTACATGTATGATAAATATTCTTCATTCAAAGTATAAGTGTTACCAATAACAAAGTAAGCAGTGACTCTAGAATTTCACAAGGTTTTCTTGAATATTCTGGAGTGTTGTGGGAAATTATAGCTCTAGTGATTAAAATGTTTGACATGATAAGCCAAATTGCTTCATTTTCACATCATCTTGCGTGAACTTTCAGCATCCTCTGATGGACATCCTCAGACTTCTCATCTCTGTTCTTAGAGTGCAGCTGTCCTCTACTCATCAATGTCATCATTATTCAATCTTCTGTCAGTTTGTCAACAATCTCTCTATGTTTTTTAAACTATTAAAGAATTATTATAGGTAATTCACATTGGACAGAAGCGAAAATTTCAGAAATAAACAATCTAGGTGGTGTATTACTGTTTTCTCACATTGCTATAAAGAACTTCCCAATACTGGGTAGTTTATAAAAGAAATAGTTTTAATAGACTCATAGTTCCACATAGCTGAGGAGACATCGTGAAACTTACAACTATGGCAGAGGAGAAGCAGGCACCTTCTTCACAAGGTGGCAGGAGAGAGAGGAGTGAGCAAAAGAGGAACTTACAAATGCTTATAAAACCATCAGATCTTGTTAAATATAGGAAACTGCCTCCATGATCCAGTCACCTCCCAACAGGTCTCTCTCTCAACACATGAGGATTATAATTCAAGGTGAGATTTGGGTGGGAACACAGATCCTGATCATGTCAAGTGACAAGGATGGGCAAAACATAATGTGAACACTAAATGTGTATTTGCAAGTGCTACAGCTACCAATATCTCTTCAGGTTTCTAATAGCATTCCTATCTTATATTTTTAATAGATTTAGAACAATTTAATTAAGTCAAAATGGCTAACATATTTTGTCAAGTTATGAGAAAAATATCGCCCAGTATTCATTGATTCTATATTTCACTATTATTTTAGAATATATTACATACATTGTATGTAACCTGTTTTTAAAGATTTGCTGAACAAATACTTATTTTTCCTATTTCAGGAACGGATTGTCTTGGTTTACCGAGCTTTGAAAATGCCAGACCCGAGGGAGAGACAAAAAATTCATATAGGTCGGGTGAGCAGGTGACTTACACTTGTGCGCCATATTTCCAAATGGATGGACCCAGTACTGTAACATGTATTAATAGGAGATGGACAGGAAGGCCAACGTGCAGAGGTATTTGATGAATTTTTAAAATGTATTTATATAAAGTGTGGTCCCTGCTCAGTGGCACCTGCCTGTAATCCCAGCACTTTGGGAGACCAGGGCGGGTGAACCACTTCAGGTCAGCAGTTTGAGACCAGCCTGGCCTCCATGGTAAAACCCCATCTCTACTAAAAATACAAAAAAATGTAGTGAGGCATAGTGGCTTGTGTCTGTAGTCCCAGCTACTGGGGAGGCTGAGGCAGGAGAACGCTTGAACCAGGGAGATGAAGGTTGAAGTGAGCCAAGATCACATAACTACACTCCAACCAGGGTGACACAGCGACATTCCATCTAAAAAAAATAAATATAAAATAAATAAATAGATAAGTAAAATTTATTTACATAAAGTGTCTTAGGCAATAAAATATAGAATTGTCTCCAACATCATTTAAAATGAACATAAATTAAGTTTTTAGGGCAGGACAAAACAGATATATCTCTAAAAATAACTGAGTATTTGATTGTTAATCTTAACCCAATAGTTCTCAAAGTGTGGTCCCTAAACCAGCAGTGTCATCATCTTCTAGGAGCTTGCTGGAAATGAAAATTAAATTTCATAAGCTCATTCCAGATGTACAGAATCAAAAGTCTTGAAACAGGACCCTGAAACTGGTTTACCAACCCCTCCAGGGAATTGTATGCACACTTCTGTGAGAAGCATTGCTATGTACATTCTCAGACCTCATTATTACTGAATATTACTAAATAAATACTAATTATTACTATACTATTATTATTAAATATGGACATGAAACTTTCTGATGAATTTTGCATTGTTCAGCATAGTATCCTTAAACATTGGCAATTAAATTATCTGAAGTTATTTTTATTATTTTAGATTTATTTTCTTTTATTTTTCCACATCTCCAATTTGGATCCTTTCATTATCCATTCTTCTTCTCTTTTAACTTCGATAATTTTCAAAATGTGTTTTTAACTCTTTGCTGATTCGCTAAGAAAATGCCTGTTTGTGTTAATTTTTTAATTTTTATTTTTCATTTATTTTTATTTTTTTATTGCATTTTAGGTTTTGGGGTACATGTGAAAAACATGCAAGATTGTTGCATAGGTGCATATGTGGCAGTGTGATTTGCTGCCTTCCTCCCCTTCACCTATATGTGGCAATTCTCCCCATGCTATCCCTCCCCACTCCCCACCCCCTGCTGTCCCCCCCACTGCCCCCAACAGACCCCAGTGTATAGTGCTCCCATCCCTGTGTCCATGTGTTCCCTTTGTTCAACACCCATCGGTGAGTGAGAACATGCGATGTTTGATTTTGTGTTCTTGTGTCAGTTTGCTGAGAATGATGGTTTCCAGGTTCATCCATGTCCCTACAAAGGACACAAACTCATCATTTTTGATGGCTGCATAATATTCCATGGTGTATATGTGCCACATTTTCCCTGTCCAGTCTATCATCGATGGGCATTTGAGTTCGTTCCAGGTCTTTTCTATTGTAAACTGTGCTGCAATGAACATTCGTGTGCATGTGTCCTTATAGTAGAACAATTTATAATCCTTTGGATATATACCCAGTAATGAGATTGCTGGGTCAAATGGAATTTCTATTTCTAGGTCTTTGAGGAATTGCCACACTGTCTTCCACAATGGTTGAACTAATTTAAACTCCTGCCAACAGTGTAAAAGTGTTCCTATTTCTCCACATTCTCTCCAGCATCTGTTGTCTCCAGATTTTTTAATGATCGCCATTCTAACTGGCGTGAGATGATATCTCAATGTAGTTTTGATTTGCATTTCTCTAATGACCAGTGATGATGAGCATTTTTTCATATGCTTGTTGGCCTTATGTATGTCTTCTTTTGTAAAGTATCTGTTCATATCCTTCACCCATTTTTGAATGGGCTTGTTTGTTTTTTTCTTGTAAATCTGTTTTAGTTCATTGTAAATTCTGGATATCAGCCCTTTGTCAGATGGGTAGGCTGAAAAATTTTTTTCTCATTTTATTGGTTGCTGGTTCACTCTATTGACTGTTTCTTTTGCCGTGCAGAAGCTGTGGAGTTTGATTAGGTCCCATTTGTCTATTGTGGCTTTTGTTGCCAATGCTTTTGTTGTTTTGGTCATGAAGTCCTTCCCTACGCCTATGTCCTGAATGGTTTTGCCTAGGTTTTCTTCAAGGATTTTTATGGCGTTAGGTCTTATGTTTAAGTCTTTAATCCATCTGGAGCTAATTTTAGTGTAAGGTGTCAGGAAGGGGTCCAGTTTCTGCTTTCTGCATATGGCTAGCCAGTTTTCCCAACACCAATTAAACAGGGAATCCTTTCCCCATTGCTTGTTTTTATCAGGTTTGTCAAAGATTGGACAGTTGTAGATATGTTGTGTTGCCTCCGAGGCCTCTGTTCTCTTCCATTGGTCTATATCTCTATTTTGGTACCAGTACCATGCTGTTTTGATTACTGTAGCCTTGTAGTAGAGTTTAATGTCCGGTAGTGTGATGCCTCCCGCTTTGTTCTTTTTGCTTAGAATTGTCTTGGCTATGCGGGCTCTCTTTTGGTTCCATATGAAGTTTAAGGTGGTTTTTTCCAGTTCTGTGAAGAAGGTCATTGGTGGCTTGATGGGGATAGCGTTGAATCTGTAAATTACTTTGGGCAGTATGGCCATTTTCACGATATTGATTCTTCCTAACCATGAACATGGAATGTTTCTCCATCCATTTGTGTCCTCTCTTATTTTGTTGAGCAGTGGTTTGTAGTTCTCCTTGAAGAGGTCCTTTACGTTCCTTGTTAGTTGTATTCCTAGGTATTTTATTCTCTTTGTAGCAATTGTGAATGGCAGTTCGTTCTTTATTTGGCTCTGTTTAAGTCCGTTGTTGGTGTATAGGAATGCTTGTGATTTTTGCACATTGATTTTGTATCCTGAGACTTTGCTGAAGTTGCTTATCAGTTTCAGGAGATTTTGGGCTGAGACGATGGGGTCTTCTAGATATACAATCATGTCGTCTGCAAATAGAGACAATTTGACTTCCTCCTTTCCTAATTGAATACGCTTTATTTCTTTTTCTTGCCTGATTGCTCTGGCTAGAACTTCCAGTACTATATTGAATAGGAGTGGTGAGAGAGGGCATCCTTGTCTCGTGCCAGATTTCAAAGGGAATGCTTCCAGTTTTTGCCCATTCAGTATGATATTGGCTGTTGGTTTGTCATGAATAGCTTTTATTATTTTGAGATACGTTCCGTCGATACCTAGTTTATTGAGGGTTTTTAACAGAATCAGCTTTCAGAAAGTGGGTAATAAGATACTTCCGTGAGCTAAAAGAACATGTTCTAACCCAATGCAAAGAAACTAAAAACCTTGAGAAAAGATGTGTTAATTTTTAAGGGGATAAAATGTATAAGCATCATGATTGCCAACCCAAATATGATGCCATATAATCTATTTATGGTTTTTTTTGCAATTTATAAATTAATGTTAAATACATAGAACTGGTAATATTTATGCTACTCAAACTCAGAGAGAGATATCCAGGAAGGCTTTAATTTATACTGGCTTCCAGTAGGAAAAAAAAAAGGGTCTATCGGTGTTCTAGCAAAGGATGAAGAAATTTAAAACATCAAAGCTTGTACCTTACAAAAAAATTGTTTTATGTCTTTTCGTCAATATTACATTTAAATGTATTAAAATCAACAAAAATTTGATAACAGATTGTCTATTTGTTTTAAATTCATTTTGAAATATATTTGTATTCTTTTGATTTACTACTCAAAATGAACACTAGGTGAAATTACTTCTTTTCTTTTTATTCAGACAGTTCTTGTGTGAATCCGCCCACAGTGCAAAATGGTTATACGAGGTCAAGACAGAAGAGTAGATATTTATCTGGTGATAGAGTATATTATGAATGTAGGAGACCTTATGAAATGTTTGGGGATGCAGAAGTGATGTGTGTAAATGGAAACTGGACAGAACCACCTCAATGCAAAGGTAGAGTATTATACTTCCTTTAACATTTTTGGAGAGTACAGCACGGTTAAAATATGTTGTTTTAAATAAAACAAAGTTATTTTTGTGTAATATATTTTTCAAATGCAAATGAAATGATCGATGATGCTTAAACTTCAATTATTCTTGTGAATGGAACACAAGTAATATGGTACATTATTTTTGAAAATATTTGACCAGATTAAAAGAAGAGTTGGAACTTGAAAAATAATGTATCTTAAGCCTTACAACACTCAGTTCCTTCTGAGGAATACATGTAATAAGAAATACATTGTGTGCATTTGACAGACATAAGACATATCTACTCTAAGATCTAGAATAGGTAGTTGAAGAGAGATCGTAAGTTGTGATATAAATGTGGGCATCTTCAGTATACAGATTATATTCAAAGGTATGTGACTAACTGAACTCATCCAGGGAGCTACTGTATTTATAAAAAGAAGTCTGAGCACATAATCCTGGATCATTCTAATATACAGAGATGCAGTAAGGGAAACCAACAAAGGAAATTGTATCTTATCGATTTCCATTTTGTAAAATTAATGTTTGTCTGAAATTTTTCACTATTTTACTTAGAATCTACCTATGTTTTATATTGAAGCGAGTTTTTGTAGACAGCATATATGCATTCTGCCTTTCTGGGTCTGGTTTGTTTTTATGTTTATTTTTTGAAATTTTATTTTATTTTTTGATGGAGTCTTGCTCTATGGCCAGGCTAGAGTGCAGTGGTGTGACCTCGGCTCACTGCAATCTCTGCCTCCTGGGTTCAAGTGATTCTCCCGCCTCAACCTCCCGAGTAGCTGGGATTACAAGTGCATGCCACCATGCCCAGCTAATTTTTGTATTTTTAGTAGACAGGGTTTCACCATGTTGAGCAGGATGGTTTTCATCTCCTGACGTCATGATCCTCCTGCCTCAGCCTCCCAAAGTGCTGGGCTTACAGGCTGAAGCCACCTCACCCGGCCCTTTCTGCCTCTCTTCCCTTTTAACTGGTGCACTTGGACCATTTACACTTAAAATAATTATTGATGTATAGGGACTTAAACCTCTGCCATTTATTTGTTTCTGTTTGTTTCCTCTGGTTTCAGTCCTATTTTCCTATTCCTCCATTCCCCTTGGGGAAAATTTTTAATAAGATTAATTAATTTTGATTCATATGTATCATTTTTGATTGTATCTCTTTGTATAGCTTTTCTCCTCCTTTAAAAAGCTTGTGGCTCTAGGTAATACTATGTGCATGTAATAATATATCACTGTCTACTGGTACTGACATCTCCATCTTCTACTGGGATAGGAAAGTCTTACTTTTATTTAGATCCATTTACCCTCTCCTCATATTAAATATAAATGCCATTAGTATTTTCTGTACATACATTCAGCACCATATTAAACCATAATTTAACAAACTTAAAGGAAAAAAGCCGGTTATATTGACTCCTCTTTTTATTCATTATATTGTCCTTTCCGTCTCCTAAAGTCTCAAGCTCTTTCTGCTCTCTCTTTATTTTGATTTGAAGAATTCCTTTAGTAATCCTTTAAGCACGGGACTACTGGAGAAAAATTCTCTTGGTTTCCCGTTCTTTGAGAATGTCTATATATTCCCCTTTACTTGTAAAGGATAGTGTCACTGGTTATAAAATTTGGAATTGAAAGTTCTTTTAACACTTGAAAACTGTGCCACATGGTTATAGATGAAAAACTCACTGTCATTAGATTTGTTGATCTCCTAGAGGAAAGGCATAGTTTTTTGTCTAGTTACTATGAAGATTTTTTTTCTTTTTCTTTAAGTAGTGTTATTTTAATGTCTTTTTTTTTTTGAGACGGGGTGAGTTTCGCTCCTGTTACCCAGGCTGGAGTGCAATGGCACGATCTGGGCTCACTGCAACCTCCGCCTCCTGGGTTCAGGCAATTCTCCTGCCTCAGCCTCCCGAGTAGCTGGGATTACAGGCACGCACCACCATGCCCAGCTAATTTTTTGTATTTTCAGTGGAGACGGGGTTTCACCATGTTCACCAGGATGGTCTCGATCTCTTGACCTCGTGATCCACCCGCCTTTTAATGTCTATTGGTATAAATTCCAATGTGTTTATTCTCTTTGGAGTTCACTCAGCTTCTTAAATATGTAAGTTTATGCCTTATGGCCAAAGTGGGAGGTTTTCAGTCATTATTTTATTTATTTATTTTTCCAGCCAATTATCCTTTCCTTTCTCTTTCTGGATCAGCATTATTTATTGTTGTTGTATTTTTCTAAATGTCTCAGTTGAGATTTTTGTTTTCAGTCTATTTTCAGAGTCGTAATTTATATTGCTCTATATTCAAGTTCATGGATTTGTCATCTCCCAATGTATTATTAAGCCTATCCAGTGTTTTAAAAAATTTTTGTCACACTTCCATTTTATAATTTCTTCCAGGGTTTTTTTTTTTTTTTATTATACTTTAAATTCTGGGCTACATGTGCAGGTCATGCAGGTTTTAAAAACGATCATCAATTTCAGAATCTCTGCCCTCTTAGTGTCACTCCAAAGAATGTTTAATACAAAATAAGAAACTTTCTTTGTTAGAGTTTTCTATGTTTACCATGTATTCATTCAGAAAGACATTTCGTATTGCTGGACTACTATAGGCAGAAATATTTGTTAATGTTTCGTGTGTTTCTTCAGAAAGGACAAAAGAACTTAAATATATTACTTTCAGTTTGTAGGATTAAAATTTCTTCCAGGAATCATTTCTTTCCCCCGAAATCACAACACTGTTGATATTATATAAAGTGATGTGTTTATATTTGCCTTATTTAAATTTGTATTTTGATTTGCTCTCCCAAGAAATCAAGTGATGAAATGATGTTTTTTAGATTCTACAGGAAAATGTGGCCCGCCTCCACCTATTGTCAATGGAGACACTACTTCATTCCCATTGTCAGTATATGCTCCGGATTCATCAGTTGAGTATCAATGCCAGTACTTGTATGAACTTGAGGGTAACAAGCGAATAACATGTAGAAATGGACGATGGTCAGAACCACCAAAATGCCTACGTAAGTCCTTTAATATACCCATGGAATCCTGGACAAATCAGTGTGATGAGTCTGATAGTTTGCTGTTTGTAACAGAATAATCACAGATTACTGAACAACTATTCTGCTGAATGCTTGCCTACCAAATATTTATGTTAGAAAGTAAAGAAATTTTTCTCCTTTCTCTTTATATTTATTTCATTTTAAAACATTTAGTTAACAAATAAAAATAACATATTTTCATGTTTGACAATATGCTCTTTTGATATATTTGTAGTACAATGATTACCATAATCAAATTAATTAGCACATTTCTTATCACCTATGATTACCATTGTGTGTAGGTGGGTGTGTGAGTTATATGTGTGTGAGTTTGTGGTGAGGATACTTAAAATCTGCTTCTTACCAATTTTCAAATAAATAATACAATACTATTAGCTATAAATATCACTAGATCTCTGTTTGATTCCAAGTTCTTACTCATATTGTAGCTGAAAATTTGTACTCTTTGACCAATATCTTAAATAAAGAAAAATAGCAATGATAAGTTCTAAAATGCAGGGATCCTACAATGACAATTGACATAATGAACCATTGATAAAAAACCCTAATTCTCATACATAAAACATAGTACCTAATTTTCACGTCATTTACCATTTTAACTTTATTTAAATCAATATGTTGTTTTTACGTAGTTAGTTTAGACACTGTTTTGAGAAATAATTCCTGAACCATCATATAACATTCTACTTGAAAATCTGGAAGTCTATGAAGAAGATTTGTATACTAGTTAATGCTTTATGTTCGTTGTTTTCTATTTTCAGATCCATGTGTAATATCACAAGAAATTATGGAAAAATATAACGTAACATTTAAGTGGTCGGTCGAACAAAAACTTTATGCAAGATCAGGTGAACCAGTTCAATTTGTGTGTAAAGATGGATATCATCCTTCACCAGGTTCTCATGATTTTCGAAGAACATGTCAGGATGGGAAACTGGAGTATCCCACTTGTGTAAGAAACAAACAGAATTCAAATCCACACCTTTATTAAGAATATTATTATTAAATCAGTTCTCAATTTCATTTTTAAATATTGTTTTATTCCTTTTTATTTTAAGTAAGATTTTGGGTTGATTTGTTAGAATGTACTTATAATCTGAGACCCATGGCCCTCTTCTTAAAAGCTCTGTATTAAAAGTTGGCAAATAAACTGTTGTGTCCAGTTCATGAAATTTGTATGACAAGAAATTGGATACAGTTTTTTTCAGACTTCATTTCTGTCCATCACTCTTAAATCTCTCAAAGCTTTCTCCATGACTGCTGAGGCTCATTGTTTTATAGTAAATGGAAAACATATTGTGTCTGATTTCAAAATTATATCACTTCACAAAGATGTAGAAACCTCACCAAGTCTTAACTCATGTTAGTAATAAGATACACGTAATTACTACTTATTAATACATAAATGCATCAAAATGATGAAATGGAGTTAATTCTACAAGATATCAATCTAGCACACATAATAATGCAAACTAATCATAAAGAGGATTTAAAATGTAATTCGGTATATAACTATTACAACATAGACATATGAAACATAAAAATACAGTATCAGTTATAAACACGCATGCACTCACCTGCAGACACAGAAATACGATAGTTTTCTCTGAATTAATGTTTATAGCAAAAATATTGCCAGGAAATTTAAAAGTGTAGATAAAATTCTATATATGTGTTTAGAGATAATTGGGGTAAAAGTTGTAGTTCAATTCCTTTGTATGTATCAGTATTCTCTGACTTTTCTACCTTTAACATATATCACATTTGAACCTCAAGCAAAATTTATTTCACAATAATGATATCGAATGACCAAGGTGATACATGTTGAGAATGACAAAGATGTCACTGGTAATTACCAAGTTATGTTTGTGATAATGTTAAATTTAAGAATATACATTTATTCCTAAACTGTTTTAGTGCATTTGGGCCACTATAAAAAATTATCATAAACTGGCTAGTTATGAAAACTAGAAATTATTTCATACATTTTTAGAGGCTGAGAGTTTCAAGATTAAGATGCCAACTGATTTGATGTCTTGTAAGAACTTGCTCCCTGTTATGGAGATGGTGCCTTCCCACTATGTCCTTACAATCTAGAAGGTACAAGGGAGTTCCATGAGGCTTCTTTGTAAAAAGACTTATCCAGTCTGTGAGAATGGAATCCTCATGGCCTAATCACCTAAAAAGGCCTCACTTTCTGATACTATCACCATAGTGATTAGCATGTAACACATGAATTTTGGAGGGACGCTACTATTCAGATCATAGCACAGCATAGGCATGAACAAATATATTCCATGTAAATGGAAACCAAAAGAAAGCAGGGTGGCCATACTAACAATTAACTGAAATGGAATTTTAAGTCAAGTCTGTAAAAATAAACAATGAAAGGTCATTATATAGTGATAAAAGAGTCAATTTGCCAAGAGATTATAACTATAGTCAATATATATGCATCACCATAGGAGCAATGGAACTTATAAAGCAAACATTAATACATCTAAAGGAAGAAATAGACAACAATACAACAATAGCAGGGGGCTTCAATACCCCATGTTCAAAACTGGATAGAAAATCTCTCCAGAAATCAATAAAAACATTGGACTTGAACTATATGTTAGACCAAATGGATGTAGCAGATATATATAGAACATTCCATTTGACAACAGTAGAATAAGCATTCTGCTCAAGCACACAAGATACATTCTCTAATATACATCATATGTTGGGCCACAAAACAAGACTTAAATTTTATTTATTTATTATATTTTATTGTTATATATATTTTTTATTATACATTAAGTTCCGGGGGACAGGTGCAGATCCCGCAGGATTCTTACATAGGTATACACATGCCATGGTTGTTTCCACCCCCCATCATCTACATTAGGTATTTCTCCTAATGTTATTCCACCCCAGTCCTCCTACATTCTGCTATCCTTCCCCTAGACCCACCCCACAGGCCCCAGTCTGTGATGTTCCCCTGCCTGTGTCCATGCATTCTCATTGTTCAACAGCCACTTATGAGTGAGAACATGTGGTGTTCAGTTTTCAGTTCTTATGTCGGTTTGCTGAGAATGATGGTTTCCAGCTTCATCCATGTCCTTGCAAACGACATGAACTCATCCTTTTTCGTGGCTGCATACTATTTCATGGTGTATATGTGCCACATTTTCTTTATTCAGTCTATCATTGATGGGAATTTGGGTTGGTTCCAAGTCTTTGCTTTTGTAAACAGTGCTGCAATGAACATACATGTGCATGTGTCTTTATCACAGAACAATTTATAGTCCTTTGAGTATACACCCAGTAATGGGATTGCTGGGTCAAATGGTATTTTTACTTCTAGATCCTTGAGGAATCACCACACTGTCTTCCACAATGGTTGAATTAATTTACACTCCCACTAACCGTGTAAAAGTGTTGCTATTTCTCCACATCCTCTCCAGCATCTGTCGTCTCCAGATTTTTTAATGATCTCCATTCTAACCTGCATGAGATGGTATCTCACTGTGGTTTTGATTTGCATTTCTCTAATGACCAGTGATGATGAGCATTCTTTTCAAATGTTTGTTGGACGCATAAATGTCTTTTTTTGAAAAGTGTCTTTTCATATCCTTTGCACACTTTTGGATGGGGTTGCTGTTTTCTTGTAAATTTGTTTAAGTTCTTTGTAGATTCTGATTATTAACCCTTTGTCATATGGGTAGTTTGCAAAAATTTTTTCCCATTCGGCTTGTTACTGGTTCACTGTAATGATTGTTTCTTTTGCTGTGCAGAAGCTCTTAAGTTTAATTAGATCCCATTTGTCTATTTTGGCTTTTGTTGCCAATGCTTTTGGTGTTTTAGTCATGAAGTCCTTGCCTATGCCCTGAATGGTATTGCCTAGGTTTTCTTCTAGGCTTCTTATGGTGTTAGGCCTTGTGTTTAAATCTTTAATCCATCTAAAGTTAATTTTTGTATAAGGTGAAAGGAAGGGGTCCAGTTTCAGCTTTCTGCATATGGCTAACCACTTTTCCCAAAGCCACTTATTAAACAGGGAATTCTTTCCCCATTGCCTGTTTGTGTCAAGTTTGTCAAAGATCAGTTGGTTGTAGTTGTGTGGCATTACTTCCGAGGCCTCTTTTCTATTGCATTGGTCTATATCTCTGTTTTGGTACCATTACCATGCTGTTTTGATTACTCTAGCCTTGTAGCATAGTTTGAAGTCAGGTATCGGGATGCCTCCAGGTTTGTTTTGTTTTTGCTTAGGATCATCTTGGCTATGCGGGCTCTTTCTTGGTTCCATATGAAGTTTAAGGTGGTTTTCTTCAGTTCTGTGAAGAAGGCCACTGGTAGCCTGATGGCGATAGCATTGAATCTATATATTACTTCAGTCAGTATGACCATTTTCACAATACTGATTCTTCCTAACCATGAGCATGGAATGTTTCTTCATCTGCTTGTGTCCTCTGTTGTTTCCTTGAGCAGTGGTGTGTAATTCTCCTTGAAGAGGTCCTTCATGTCCCTTGTTAGTTGTATTCCTAGGTATTTAATTCTCTATGTAGCAGTTGTGAATGGGAGTGCACTCATGATTTGGCTGTTTGTCTGTAATTTGTGTATAGGAATGCTTGTGATTTTTGCACATTGATATTGTATCTTGACACTTGGCTGAAGTTGCTTATCATCTTAAGGAGATTTTGGGCTGAGATGATGGGGTCTTCTAAATATACAATCATGTCATCTGCAAATAGAGACAATTTGACCCCTTCTTTTCCTAAGTGAATACCTTTATTTCTTTTTCTTACCTGATTGCTCTGGCCAGAACTTCCAATACTATGTTGAATAGGAGTCGTGAGAGAGGGCACCCTTGTCTTGTGTCAGATTTCAAGGGAATGCTTCCAGTTTTTGCCCATTCAGTATTATATTGGCTGTGAGTTTGTCATAAATTGCACCTACTATTATGAGACATGATCCATGGATACCTAGTTTATTGAGAGTTTTTAGCAGAAAGTGCTGTTGAAATTTGTTGAAGGCCTTTTCTGCCTCTATTGAGACAATCATGTGGTTTTCATCTTTTTTCAGTTTATGTGATGGATTACGTTTATACATTTGTGTATGTTGAACCTGCCTTGCATCCCTGGGATGAAGCTGACTTGATGGTGATGGATAAGCTTTTTGATGTGCTGTTGCATTCAGTTTGCCAGTATTTTATTGAAGATTTTTGTATCAAAATTCATCAGTTTATAAGAAACAGTAGAATTTTTTTCTTTTCTTTTCTTCTGTTAGTGACTGGTTGCTGGCAAAGAAGTTTCATTTATTAAAATTAGTTAGATGAAATATTTAAGCCTATACACTATGGTAAAATCAGTTTACATATACATAGTTTGGTCCAGCATAAACAGAGATGTATAGATTTATCAACAACATGCTGGAATTTAACCAGAAACCTAAAAATGCACTCGTATTTTTTCTTTTCCTTCCCACTACTCAAAATTTACATAAATAGCTTTTAAAAATATTATGGACAAATAATTTTTCTGTAACTTCACTACAATAAGAAAAACTGAGAGCATTTTTATTATCCCAAAAGAAATAATAAATTATATTACAGAAGTTATATTTAATCATATGTTACAGTAATCAAAATAATATTAATGATTTCAAATATAACATGAAATGTAAAATCTCTATACTGTTCTTAGATGATTTTAAAAACTATCCATGAATATATATGAAAATAGAAAACCCTTGAAAGTGGTTGACAGACAAAGAAGAGAGATACTGAAATGTAAAACTTGACTCTTTTGGCAACAAAAAGATATCTAGATTGAGTTGAAGAAAGGCTGAAGAAGGAAATGAAGGCACTTTTCATTAGCTACCATTTATAAATCAGTTTCAGGACACAAAACATGATATAAAACATCTGAAAGTGTTTTTGGTACACTTGCACAATTCTGCTAGAAACATATATTTCTAAAATGGGTTGGTCTAGAGCATCGGTAGGAAGAATATGTTCTGTAAGCAAAAGGATGGGATGTATAGCAAGGTCTTTCTGGAGTACAACTGGAGAATTTTGAAGCTCTCAACAAGGGAAGAGGCTATGGATTAGGTAAACTCTAGCATGATCACCTTACATGATCCCTGGAGGAAAGTAGAATGAGTAGGACATCACAACCTGTTTTCATTTTTTTGCTCAGTTAGCAGGTAAAACCATCCAAACTTACCAACTCATGGAACACAACGGACACCCAAAACAGAGAACGCAAAACAAACAAAAAAGATGAAAATGCAATGTGTTGAAGTTTATAAAATTATATATAATTTTAGAAATAAGTTAATGTTTGTATTTTATGTGTGAATAAATAAATTAATTAAAAGTTTTTTAGGTTTTTTTTTGTTTTTGTTGATGTAGGGTCTCACTCTGTTTCCCAGGCTGGAGTTCAGTGGCGTGATCTCGGTTCACTGCAGCCTCCACCTCCAGGGTGCAAGTGACTCTCCTGCCTTACCCTCCCAAGTAGCTGGTATTACAGGCATGCACAACCACGCCTGGCTAATTTTTGTACTTTTAGTAGGGACTGGGTTTCGCTATATTGACCAGGCTGGTCTTGAACTCCTGGCCTCAACTGATCTGCCTGCCTCCGTCTCCCAAAGTACTAGGATTACAGGCATGAGCCACAACAGCCAGACTAATTAAAAATTTTAATAGGTTAGCTACAGGTCTTTGAAGATTGGTTTTTCTCTTTATTTAAGTAAATATTTCAGGTTTGTGTCTTTATTAATAAACTTGTTGGAAACATTTTCATCCTTTCAATGGTATCTTAGAACGATGATAAACTTTTTTTTGAAGTAATGTACAAAACTACATAATTATTTATATTTTTATTATATATTACATTTATTTATGTTAATATTTTTGATATATTGTTTATTTGATATACCCACACAAAATATTCTATTTCTTTAGAGGTAATAAAAATTCTAAATTATTTTTATAATTTGCCACTATTTTCAAATGTGCCAATATATACACATTTATACATATGTATGCACAGTTTTTCCATTCATCAGAATCCAGTTGTATTTATATCTTGGATTTTTTGCTTGGGATTAGTATTTACTCCTTCATTTTGTGATATTTGTTCACTGAAAATATATTACATTTATAATCATAAAAATGAATAATGGTGTAAAAAACATACCTGGGTAGTATCTTGACTAGACTAGCAGGGGACAGACATTGCCTCAGCTTTCTTGTAAAAGAATTCATGACAGGCAAAGCAAAGGAAAGAGAATGGAGTTGAATAGAGATTTAAAATCTGCACTCTTATTCAGACCAATGTAAATATTAGATATGGGAGGATTTCAGTATAAAGCTACTCACATCCTCTACCTTGATTTTTAGTAGCTCTGTATTGTTATCTTCTTGGAGACACTTCAAAAGAGTTTACACTTGATTTGACTCCAAAAATTTCATAGTGTCATATTCAACAATGACATTATTAAATACTTTTGCATTCTGGGCTATATATAGTTTTCTGAATCTTAATTACTAATGCAAACAGTAATAAGTAAAATGAATGAAATGCACGAGTGATATCATTTAAATATAAGCTGTGTATTCTTTAGTGCAGGATATTTATTTGTTGTGTATTCCAAGAGAAACTTTACGAATATGCAGATATAAAACATGGACTATTAGATGAGAAAGACAAATATGAGCCATCCTTACCAGATCACAAGGAAATATTTGTCTATTACTCCTGTGAATATCGTTTCATGTGTCCTTCAACTCCTTCAAAACCCTTATGGACTCATGCTACATGCACAGAGAAAGAATGGGGATCAGCAGTGAAGTGTCTTGGAAAGTAAATTCCCTAATCATTATCTGGATAAATACTTCAGTGAGTGAAGAGGGCTACCCCAAATTGGATCAGGGTCTTGACACGGGCAACAACTATAAGAGCCAGCAGAGATGAAAGATGTACCCTTTATTTTTTTTAGACCATTTTAAGAGTTTCAAGTGATATGAAAAGAGGTGAACTTTGGGGGACTATTTTCCAAAGATTTCTATCCATAGTAGAAATATTCTAAAAATATGTCTAAATATCTTTATTCATAGAAATATTTGAATTTTAAAAAAATTGACAACTCTCTAAAAATTGATACAATTTTTCTAATACTTATTGTGTCAATATGAACATAAGTTTCCCCTAGAAAAATCTAGAAATAACTAAATAAATAGAGAGCTATACTAAGTTCTTGGAGTAGAATACACAACAGAGGAAATACATCACTTTTTTTCAAATTGTACTATAGCTTTGAAATAATTCCTATCAAAATTTCAACAGTTTTTTTGTAAATATAGAAAATTTCATACTAAATTTATGTAAAATGCACAGGAGTTAGAATAGCTTGATTGAAACAATATCTGAAAATTGAAACAATATTTAAAAATAATAAAATTGAAAGGATCGTACTAATGAAATTTGAGGCCTAATGCACAGCTATCAGATTCAAGATAGAATAGTACTGATGGAGGGATAGACATGAATCAATAGAAGACAAAGAGAATCAAGAATTAGACCTACACAAATATGCTCAACTGATATTTGACAAAGATTCACAAATAATTCAATGGAGAAAAAATCCCCCCCATCTTTTTTTTTTAATTCCAGGGCTACATGTGCAGGCTTGTCACATAGGTAAACTTGTTTCATCGGGGTTTGTTGTACAGAGTATTTCGTCACCCAGGTATTCAGCCTAGTATTCATTTGTTATTTTTCCTGATCCTCTCCCTCCTCCCACCCCTCACCCTCCAATAGGCCTCAGTGTGTCTTGTTCCCCTCTATGTGTTCATGTGTTCTCATGATTGAGCTCACACTTAGAAGTGAGAACAGGTGGTATGTGGTTGAGAAAAGTTTAATTTCAGCAAATTGTGTAGGGCATTAGCATTTTTTTAGTCAAAAAATTTATTTTGATTTAATCGCACATATTTTACAAAACACAAATCCAAATGCATCCTATGTCGAAATGTAAAACATAAAACAATGAAACTTGTGGAGGAAAAAAAGAGAAAGTCCTTGTGAACTGGGGTTTGAGAAAATTGTTCTTAAACAGGACACCTAAAGGATGACCCATAAAAGAATGATATAATAATAATACTTTATCAACATTAAACACTTTTTCTCTGTGAAAGACATTCAATGAGAGTGAAACCATAAGTTACATGTTAGGAAAAATATTTGCAAATAGTATATCTGACAAAGTACTTATACACAGTATACATGAAGAATTCGCTAAACACAAGTACAACAATCCAATTCATAAATATGGCAAAGTCTTGAACAGATCTAACAAAAAAGTTATACAGATAGAAACTAAACATGGGAAAAGTTTTTCAACGTCATTGAAACATTAGGGAAATACAAATTAAAACCACAATGAGATACTTCTATTTACCTAATAGAATGCTTTTAAAAAATTAAATGAAAACCCACTGGTAATAGCAAGTGCAGGTAAAAATACAAAACAATGGATCTCTCATACACTGCTTGTAGCAAAGCCACTGTGATAATTTATTAGAGATCAACAGCACTTTTCATATAACCCAGTTATCTAATCCCTGACTGTTTATCACAGGGCCGGAGATGGCAAACTGTAGCATATGGACTGCTATCTATTCTTATAAATAAAGTTTTATTGGATGTGAACCACATTTTATATTTATGTATTGTCTATTATTATTTTGGTTGTATAACAGCAAAGTTAAGTAGTTGTAACAGAGGCCATATGGTTCACAACCCTAAAATACTAATCATATGACCCTTTGAGAAAAACGTTGCTAATCTCTGCCCTAGATAAATAAAAAATCATCTTCAGGTAAAACGTTGCACAAAAATGTCCATCATAGCTTTATATGTATAGCCAAAAAGTAGAATCAACTTAAATGTCCTTAGATGAGTGAAAGCATAAACAAATAGGATAAACAAACCTGCCACATCCATACAATGGAATAATTCATGACAATTTCAAAAATGAATTATTTGTAATGCAACAGCTTGTCCCCATCTCAAGGACATCATCCTGAGTGAAAAGCATCTAATTCCAAAAGTTGACATATTGTATAATCCCATTTATACAACTTTATCGAAATGAAATATTACAGTTATGTAGAACATACTAGTGATGGGTAACAATGAGGGGTGGGGAAATGTGGGGCCGTGAAAGGACAGTATATGAGCGTTTTCTGGAGGTGATAGAATAGTTCTGTATACGCTGAGTAGTTATGCGTATGACTGACTGTGGTGATGGTTACATGAGTGCAAACTGTGGTAGAGGTAACATACACACATACACACGTACACAAACACAAACACAATAGCAAGTTCATGGGAAAAAAACATGAAATTCAGTAAGGAAAGTAGCTGAGTTAGTAGTAGAGTACTGATGTCAATTTCCTGGTGTCAGTTATTGTACTTGCTAATACATGGGAGGGCATAATCTACTAAAATTACTCAAAATAAGAAACAGAAAAACAAAAGGAAAATCTGAGTTTCCAAATTAGAAGAACAGAAGAAATATTCAGGAAAAAATGAAAAATAATTGTTGAGTATTGCTTAAAAAAAAAATAGACAAGAGAAGATAATGTTCATCCTGTAACCAGGTTTTTTTCTTAGATGCCGGTGATCGTTGTGGGTTCTTGGACTCCAACCTCTTAAAGAATAAGGTGGACCTGCTTCAGCTGCACCGTACGCTGGCAAAGTGAATATTGGACCCAAAAAGTGTTGCAGAAAGGTGATTTTATTTAGGTAGAGAAAACAGAGGGAACGAAGAAGAGAAAGCCTTCCACGAAAAGTGTGGAAGGGGATTCCAGAGAGGAAAATCCCGAAGGGAGCCCCCACCATGTGGGAGGGGATTCCAGAAAGCTGGAAAATCCGGCCCAGGGGAGGGAGCACAGACTTTTATTCTGGGAGAAACTCCCACCTTCTCAAGACTCTGGGCCGACGAGAGGAGCTCCTTAGAACTTCCGCTGGAGGGACTGACTTTTAGTTTCTTCCAGTGCCAGCGAAATTCGAACATAAACCATTGAATCTCCCGGATAGAGAGAGATGGGAAGGGGGCATGGCGCTGCGGAAATTTTTGCCCTTAGAGCTATGACCCCTCGTGGACCCGGAAAGAGAACACATTGCGTCAGTCCAACCAAAACTTGGCACTACTTATGTGAAAATGAACTCTGTGCTCATAAATAAATGAAAACATCTCCTAGATTCAGACAAACCAACATTTTAAATGTCAGAGAGATTAGAAGAAGCCACCAAAAGACTGAGACGGTAGTGTTTGAGACAGAAGAGAAACCAGGAGAATGTGGTGTTCCATAAACCATGTGAAGCAGGTATTTCAAAATTGAAGGATGGGAAACTCAAGTTTTGATCAACGGATTTGATTAGAAAGAAGATATCGGTGACTGTTACTAGAGAGGTTTAAGTGTAGTGGTGGGAATGAAAAAATGAAATGAGGCAGCAATTGTAGATAATGCATTGAAGTCATTGTATTATAAAGTGAGAAGAAAATTTGGAGGTTACTAGAAAGAGAGTTCCACAAAGAATTTGGTGAGCTTTTTTTTGTTTCTCTTTAAGATGGAAGATGTTTGGCATGTATGCATAATGGTGGAAATAATTTGGAAAATAGAGAAATTAATGATAGAGTTGAGAAGGAATAATTGAAAGAGCAAAATCCTTGCATCAAAAGAAGGTATACAATCTGGTACAGACTGTTACAGACAAGCTGCCCCAGGAAACCCCCTCTGGGCAGCTCCCCGCCCCCCACATTGGTCTGCAGCTGGACTCTTATACTCTTATCTAAGTGCCACAGTAAGGCTGCCAGACAGGCTACCATTGAGCAAAGACTAAGGTCATGGAAAACGAACCTTTGTTACACATAATTGTAAATTTGTGTTTTACGCAACCTGTAAAATCCTGTTGTTTTTTCTTCACTGCCACCACAGAAGTCACAGGATGATGTAAGTCTGTCTCAAGTTGACAAACTATCTTTGTGCTTGTTACAAGCTGATAGATAACTCTGTCCTGAAACTCCCTTATGCCGCTCTCACCCCATGTAAACCCCTCATTTTGTAGGCTTCGGGCTTCCTCCTCTGATTGTTATGGAGCAGCCCGGCGGCTTAATAAAACTTGCGTGCCTGACTTTGGGTCTACTCGTCCTGTCCCTCAGCTAACCTTTCACAGACCATAACAAGGCAGAAGTAAGGCTCAGCATCCAGTGAAAGCAGGAGACAATGCAGAAAAGGATGCATGTGAACAGCAGGTAGTTTTCTGCTGATTGCTTCTATGTCTTGGTGAAGAAATAAAAGAAGTCATTAGCATAGCACAAGGTTGGGATTGGTGGTTAAGGAGGGAGATAATAAAAATAGGGGATGAAAAAGCAGTGTCAAAATTATTTAAGACTGTCATCATGAATTTAAGACAAGTCGGCACAGTTGGATTTGTTTTCTTGTAGACACACTCTGCTGTGCCAGTTCAGGGATGAGGAGAGCAGAGAATTTATTAGCGAAGAATTAGGTGTTCTAAGACTTGGATTACAGATAGAAAGAAAGGAATGGGCAGGAGAGTCTACACAAGGGATTGACTTACAGTGATGAACCATGGAATCTAATTTGGTTATGGCGGGAAGAGAGAAAGTGAAGGGAAAAGAATAGTGAAAAAGTATCAGGGTCATTGAATATTTGGAACAAATGTAGTAGAGTAAGTGAGTTAAAAAGATTGTTGAAATGGTCTAGAGTGTGATGCTTAAAATTTAGATATTTCAGGTAGTGTAGCAATTGGAAATGACACGGTTTAGCTAGACTAGAATCAATAGTGGAGACCAGCAGTAGCTCACAGGGACTTCTCTGGTTTCTTGATTGGAATAGCTTCTCTAGTTTCTTGATTGAATGCACATAGCTATGTGCATTCCCATTGGCTTCTGAACCACCATCAGTAAGTTTCATCTTAGTGAGATCCTTAGGCTGTCTCTTTCTCCAAATTTCCCCATTAAATGTTAAATTTCTTTTCTTTTTTTTTTTTTTTTGAGACGGAGTTTCGCTCTTGGTTCCCAGGCTGGAGTGCAATGGTGCGATGTCGGCTCACCGCAACCTCCGCCTCCCGGGTTCAGGCAATTCTCCTGCCTCAGCCTCCTGAGTAGCTGGGATTACAGGCACGCGCCACCGTGCCCAGCTAATTTTTTGTATTAGTAGAGACGGGGTTTCACCATGTTGACCAGGATGGTCTCGATCTCTTGACCTCGTGATCCACCCGCCTCGGCCTCCCAAAGTGCTGGGATTACAGGCTTGAGCCACTGCACCCGGCTAAATGTTAAATTTCTGGCTGGCTGGCCACTTTGTTGCTTGCCTGAGCTAGTATCCTCTAGACAATCTAGTCGTCTCTGTTCATTTCCCACTGTAATCTCTTTGTATTCAATAAGATCCTCAGGCATGGGCTTTTCCAAGCTATTAAGTCACTCCCCTCCAGCAGGGCAGCAGAGCTTCCAGTCCACATAGACTGCCAGCCCATTCAGGGTTCAACTTCTGAGCCACAGAACTGGGCTGCGAGACAAAGGTGGATGAAAGCAGCCGCTCTCTTTTACTGAATATTATGAAGACTTTCTGGAAGAAATATTTCCCAACAGTATGCTGTTTGGCCAATTTCCAGAGACAACCAATCGTTGTTTTTTAAAATTTTATCCAGTTTTATTGCCCCCTTTCGGTTGGGAGTGAATGTACCAAGACCCTCAGATAACCATTCTCAAAGTCCCACCTGAACAAAATGATTTTGAATTATAATTTTGTATCTTCAAACATTTCAGGAAGCGTTACTTGGCAAAAATTATTCCCGATTAGACTTTTTAGAGTCTCCAAAATATTAAAACTGTTAAGAAGGTACCTAATTCTTAGTGCCAGTTTTAAAGGGAATTTACAACTACAAAAGTGGTGTTGTCGTATTAAGATGAGGACTAGACGACCTGCACTTGCTTGCCTTACCAAACAGCTGAATGCTTAGCTAGAAGAAAAAAGGGAGCTCCTCTCTTCTCTAAATGGTCCATTTCTGATTATTCCAAACTCAGAGACTTGGTGACTACAACAAGGAAATTAACAGCTTTTATTTTTCTCAAATAAATATTACATGATGAGTTGAGAATGTTATTGTGAAAACACTGATTAGACACTATTTGTTTATTTCACACAATCTGCATGAACTTTGATATTTACCACAAAGGGCTTCCCGTTAGTGCACTGAAATTCAAAGTCATGCTCATAACTGTTAATGAAAGCAGGTTCAAAGCAACACCACCATCACCGGAGTATCTTTAGTTTTATGGGAATGGGACTACCAAGCATGTTGCTCTTATTTGGTATAATTCTAATCTCATGGGCATCCATTGTTGGGGGAGAAGGTAAGTTGAAACAGATCTGAATATTTTAGTTTCTTTTCAAATATATTTATTGATTGTGTGTGCATGCATAAGTATATTTTTAAATGAAAAAAATAGCTGAGAATAATTTGAAGGAGTAGCATCATATTAATCTATTTTATGGAAATATTTTCTAACATGCAATTAGCAGGAATATAGAATGAAATTAATTCTCGCTATTCTCTAGGCTGCAAAGGAAAAATGCTCACCAAACAGATAGTGTAAAGAGAAAATAAAGGAGGGAAAATCTGCGATAATAAAGATGACAAGGTGAAGTATTAGTGTAATTCTGCATAAACTCTGCAATGCCACTGACTAGAAAAATCAACCTCAGAAGATTTTGCCACCTTTAAAATGTTTTTAGAATTTTATTTTCATAGATTTGTTAATTTAAATTTTAAACGTTATTAAAATGAAGGAATTCTCATTTGAGTGTAATTATCATTCAACAGAGATAAATATATTTTAATTGTAGTATGGAACATTTCAATGAAACAATGAAAGTAAACTGGAAGCTTGAAATAAATAGGGAAAAATCTATCAATTATAAGATATATGGATTGTAGGTGAAGAAACCATACTAAAGAAGTATCATTCACTAGTCTTTGTTAGAGATAGATATTTATGATATACAATGATTTGGCTTATAATCCATATAATAAATGTTTGTAGAAACAACATGAAAATTTCTCTAATCAAATGCCAAAGAAAATAAATAAATCACTGAAATTAAGAAAGATGGAGACGAAAAAGAATACTTGTTTGTGTGTGTATGTATGTACTGAAATTCTTTTTAACCTGTTGCATAAGATTTATTGAAATAAAATCATATTTCATAGAAAAAACCACTTTGTTATTGAAAGTACTAGATAATCTATACATAATCTTACAAAAAGAGAAAATTTTCTGAAAAACATATAAACCTGTTAATATAATAAAGAAGATAGCACTGAAATGTATTTGTCAAAATTAATATATAAAAACTTGGTAAAATGTAATTATATTGTACCTGACTTAAAATATTTTATGACATTAAAATTATTTTGCTCTCCGATTGAAATTAGGAATAAACTAAAAAGTTTATTATAATCTTAACTATTTGGATATTAAAAAATATTCCTAGTCTATTTCTCTGGTTAAATAAAGACTGGAAAATTTGGCTTAGTGAATTGTTTGTGGCATGAATTAACTATGTTATTTTTCTGTGTGGTATTATCAAAGAAAAATTTTTGTGTTCCTCTATATTTTTACATTGTCTTAGGAAGTAGGAAAGAGCCTAATGAATCTATTTATCTGTCTGTCTGTCTGTCTATCTATCTATTTATTTTTATTTTTAGAGATGGAGTCTCACTCTGTCACTCAGGCTGGAGTGCAATGGCACAATCCTGATTCACTGCAACCTCTGCCTCATGGGTTCAAGTGATTCTCTTGCCTCTGCCTCCTAAATAGTTGGAGTTACAGGGGCACACCACCAGGCCTGGCTATTTTTTTTTACATTTTTAGTAGAGACAGGGTTTCACCAGGTTGGCCAGGCTGCTCTCAAACTCCTGACCTCAAGTGATCTTCCTGCCTTAGCCTCCCAAAGTGCTGGAATTTGGGAGGCATGAACCACCCTGTCCAGCCCATGAATTAAATCTAAAACAACTGAAAACCTTAAATCCCTCAAAATACTACCTCCTTACATTGAGTGGTTTTGAGAAGAAAATTCAGACCTTTGCTTACTGATAAGAATAGAAAAGAAAAGAAAATACATAAGCTAAGTGGTAATATTGTCATATTTCTCAACGAAAAAGCTCATTTAATTAGCCAAGGGTAGGATATGTGTACTCAAGGGGAATACATTAAACAGGTCTGTATATTTTTCTTTCTGGAGAGACTTCATACAAATTTACGCATCATGTGATCCACAAGACATAATTGCATCTTCATTAACAAAGACTTTCTTGTCACATTTCTCAGTCATCTGAGTTCTATCCTTTGTTTTGACCTAAAAACCCTAATGGAATGTGTAATTATGCTAAGAAGAGAACATAATTCAGTAATAAAAAAATTATCTCTAATATGATTATTACAGTAAAAATTACTTATACTTTTTTTGTTTTTTTTTTATTGCAAGTGAAACCTTGTGATTATCCAGATATTAAACATGGACGTCTATATTATGAAATTATCCATAGAGTATACTTTCCCGTAGCTGTGGGACAATATTACTCCTATTACTGTGACTCAAATTTTGTGACTCCTTCAGGAAGTTCTGGGGGTTACATTCAATGCACACAAGATGGGTGGTCTCCAGCAATCCCATGCCTCAGTAAGTAAACCTCTTTACAGCAATATGTGCATAAAACTTCCAAAGAGTGGAGAGAGGAGAGCACATAAGTGATTATAACTTGTCTTATGTAACAGAAATAGGGCCAAGAAAAGAGTTGCTCAAGAAAATGACCAAAAGAGATCTTTCCTATTATGAGGAGTTCCTCTTGAAAATCACAAGTAGAGACTTTTTGATAATATCTATATAATTTATTTATACATATTTTAATTATAACAAATAATATTTAATATTGATATTTCTTTTTGTACAAACCTTTGTAACGTTAGTTCATCTTAAGTCATACATTATTTTTTGATGTTTATGCAATCTTAAATATCATAGAAATAATTTTAATATACTATTTTGAGCAAATTTATGTTTCTCATTTATTTATTTATTTATCATTGTTTTGGTCTTTAGGACAATGTTATTTTCCTTATTTGAGAAATGGATATGATACACATTCTGGAAGAAATTTTATACAGGGTAACTCTGTAGAAGTTCCCTGCCATTCTGGCTATGGTCTTTCAAATGAGCAGACCACAGTTACATGTACAGAGAATGGCTGGTCTCTTAATCCCAGATGCATCCGTGTCCGTAAGTACACTGCTTGGGATCCCAGCATGTTCATGTGTTTCTAAGTAATGTAGATGGCATTCTAAGACTCTTCTGCATTAACTGTGGAAAAACGCTTACGCCAACTTGTTTTGCCAACAGATCTATTTAGTTTTGTTTTTTTCAATTGTGTATAAATGAATACACAAATTTCTTGATAAATACATAGCAAAATAAATGCTTTTATTAATAGGCATTAGTCAAGAATACAGTAAAAATGTTTGAATCAATACTTGTTGGTTAAATTAAGTCACATTGGAGCGGCATCACTGTATGGGGTAAATACCCGAGGTTCATCTCACACCAAGAAGATTAAGGACACAGACATGCACAAGGAGTGAGTTTAGGAGTGCAGGTTTAATAGGCAAAAGAAAGAGAAAAGAGAACAGCTCTCTCTCTTGTGAGAAAGGGGCACCCAAAGGTGAATTCCTGCCCCTGGTGGAGTGCTCTGGATTTTATAAACAGGCTTGAGGAGGCAGCGTCTGATTTACATAGGGCCCAAAGATTGGACATGTAAATGTGACATTTACATAATATGCCAGAAGCTGGCAGCCCCACCCTCATCTTATTATGCAAATGGTTCTTTGCCTGGCCAGCGCCATGTTGCCTGTTCCTTACTGTACACATGACTGGCTGGCAAAGAGAAGGGAGGATGGAGCTGCCATTGGAACATGCCTAGTCCCAGGTCGCCTTTTCCTATTGGCACAACTGCTGGCATTCACTCTTGCAAGCCTCCAGCTTGCTAGTCTGTGATTGCGGCTCGATTTTACAGGCTCCTCTTTGACAGAAAAGAAAATGATTTGGGGGCTGATTTTTATTAAAAGGAAAACTTTACCAAGGACACCTGTACTCTCATTACCTGCCTAAATAATTTTTTCTTAACTCCTATATCAACATTAATATGTACATTGGAATCAATCATTTGACTCAAAATAATTATACAATTATAGTTTAAAATAGAAAGTAAATACGATGATAGCCAATAATGTCATTCAGATATTCAAGCAGTGTGATGACATTTTTACAGTAGATCTATTTGACTTTCTCTAGTATATGTAAGTACAAATGGGTTTTCTGGGATATTGTGCATATTCTACTCTAGAAGGTTTCCTATAGTGTTTATTCAAATATGCATTTAGATCAACAGTTCCTTCTTGTTTTATGTGTTGTTAATGAGTGGTGATGTCACATTTTAATATTTACAAATTGAGTGTCTATAAAATTTTATAGCATTGTCATGTAAATACTTTGTAGTGTAATATCAAATTTCTTTTGTTACTAATTGGATTTAGAATATATGGAGTTTTGATATGTATTAGTTGAACTCATCTAATTCTGAATATAAAATCTCTTTTAATTATATTTAATGAAAATGCATTCTTTTTTGTGACTAGTGTTTTTCTTTTTCTGTTTTATGCATTATGAACATAAGTTGCTCATTTTACTAAGTAATTGTAAATCTTTTCTCATGATGAATGTTTTTTGTCTCTATTTAGAGGAATACTTCTTCAAAAACACAGAGCCATTATACTATTCTTTATTCTAGAAAGTTATATATTATCTTTACTTTTTATGTTTTTTAATTATTTTGTGTTGATTGTATTCATGATAATAGCTATATTTCACTTTTTAAAAATGTATTTTTCACTTTTAATAAAACATGGGAAACTCAACATTTCCCTAACAATTTTTATAGTACTCTTATCATACAGTATGTGTTATATTGTATAGTTTGTACAATGTGTGTATACACACACACACACGACAACTATTCTGAATATTTTATTCGCACTATTTTTTTAAAGAGAATTTTTTTATTTGTATTTTTAATTTAATTTTATTATTATTATTATTTTTTAATTGTACTTTGGGCTCTGGGGTACATGTGCACATCCTGCATCCTGCAGGATTGGTGCATAAGTACATACATGCCACATCCTCCCCGCCCACAGCTACCTACATCAGGCGTTTCTCCCAGTGTTATCCCTCCCCATCTGCCTCGCCCCCGCTGTCCCTCTCCGCCCCTCCACTGCACCTCCCCACCTAGCCCAGTGAGTGTTGTTCCCTTCCCTGTGCCCAAGTATTCTCATTGTTCATCACCTGCCTATGAGTGAAAACGTGGTGTTTGGTTTTCTGTTCTTGTGTCGGTTTGTTGAGAATGATGGTTTCTAGATTCATCCATATCTCTAAAAAGGACATGAACTCATCATTTTTTATGGCTGCATAGTATTCCATGGTGTATATGTGCCACGTTTTCTTTCTTTTTTATTTTGTTTATTTATTTTTTATTTTTTTAATTGTACTTTAGGTTCTGGGGTACATGTGCAGATCATGTAGGATTGTTGCATAGGTACACACATGGCAATGTGGTTTCCTGCCTCCATCCCCCCGTCACCTACATATGGCACTTCTTCCCATGTTATCCCTCCCTGAGTGCCCCACCCCCCCCCACTTTCCTCCCTTGGCCCCCTCAACAGACTCCAGTGTGTGATGCTCCCCTCCCTGTGTCCATGTGTTCTCATTGTTCAACACCCACCTATGAGTGAGAACATGCAGTGTTTGATTTTCTGTTCTTGTATCAGTTTCAAGAAGATTATGGTTTCCAGATTCATCCATGTCCCTACAAAAGACACAAACTCATCGTTTTTTATGGCTGGATAGTATTCCATGGTGTATATGTGCCACATTATCCCTGTCCAGTCTATCATCGATGGACATTTGGGTTGGTTCCAGGTCTTTGCTATTGTAAACAGTGCCACTATGAACATATGTGTGCATGTGTCTTTATTTATAATCCTTTGGATATATACCCAGTAATGGGATTGCTGGGTCATATGGAATTTCTATTTCTAGGTCTTTAAGGAAGCGCCACACTGTCTTCCACAGTGGTTGAACTAGTTTACACTACCACCAACAGTGTAAAAGTGTTCTTATTTCTCCACATCCTCTCCAGCATCTGTTGTCTCCAGATTTTTTAATGATCACCATTCTAATTGGTGTGAGGTGGTATCTCAATGTGGTTTTGATTTGCATTTCTCTAAAAATCAGTGATGATGAGCATTTTTTCATATGTTTGTTGGCCTCATGTATGTCTTCCTTTGTAAAGTGTCTGTTCATATCCTTTGCCCACTTTTGGATGGGGTTGTTTGTTTTTTTCCTGTAAATCTGTTTTAGTTCTTTGTAGATTCTGAATATTAGCCCTTTGCCAGATGGGTAGATTGCAAAAGTTTTTTCCCATTCTGTTGGTTGCCGGTTCACTCTAATGATTGTTTCTTTTGCTGTACAGAAGCTGTGGAGTTTGATTAGGTCCCATTTGTCTATTTTGGCTTTTGTTGCCAATGATTTTAGTGTTTTAGTCATGAAGTCCTTGCCTATGCCTATGTCCTGAATGGTTTTGCCTAGGTTTTCTCCTAGGGTTTTTATGGTCTTATGTCTTATGTTTGAGTCTTTAATCCATCTGGAGTTAATTTTAGTGTAAGGTGTCAGGAAGGGGTCGAGTTTCTGCTTTCTGCATATGGCTAGCCAGTTTCCCCAACACCATTTATTAAACAGGGAATCCTTTCTCCATTGCTTGTTTTTATCAGGTTTTTCAAAGATCAGATGGTTGTAGACGTGTGGCGTTGCCTCTGGGGCCTCTGTTCTGTTCCATTCATCTATATCTCTGTTTTGGTACCAGTACCATGCTGTTTTGATTACTGTAGCCTTGTAGTATAGTTTGAAATCAGGTAGCATGATGCCTCCCGCTTTGTTCTTTTTGCTTAGAATTGACTTGGCTATGCGGGCTCCCTTTTGGTTCCATATGAAGTTTAAGGTGGTTTTTTTCCAGTTCTGTGAAGAAGTTCATTGGTAGCTTGATGGGGATAGCATTGAATCTATAAATTACTTTGGGCAGTATGGCCATTTTCACGATATTGATTCTTCCTAACCATGAACATGGAATGTTTCTCCATCTGTTTGTGTCTTCTTTTATTTCCTTGAGCAGTGGTTTGTAGTTCTCCTTGATGAAGTCCTTTACATCCTTTGTTAGTTGTGTTCCTAGGTATTTTATTCTCTCTGTAGCTATTGTGAATGGGAGTTTGCTCATGATTTGGCTCTCTTTAAGTCTATTATTGGTGTATAGAAATGCTTGTGATTTTTGCACATTAATTTTGTATCCCGAGACTTTGCTGAAGTTGCTTATCAATTTAAGGATATTTTGGGCTGAGGTGATAGGGTCTTCTAAATATACAATCAAGTCGTCTGCAAATAGAGACAATTTGACTTCCTCTTTTTCTAATTGAATACGCTTTGTATTTTTTTCTTGTCTAATTGCTCTGGCTAGAACTTCCAATACTATATTGAATAGGAGTGGTGACAGAGGGCATCCTTGCCTAGTGCCAGATTTCAAAGGGAATGCTTCCAGTTTTTGCCCATTCAGTATGACATTGGCTGTATGTTTGTTGTAAATAGCTTTTATTGTTTTGAAATATGTTCCTTTGATATCTAGTTTATTGAGAATTTTTAGCATAAAGGGCTGTTGAATTTTGTCAAAGGCCTTCTCTGCATTTATTGAGATAATCATGTGGTTTTTGTCTTTGGTTCTGTTTATGTGATGGATTACATTTATAGATTTGCGTATGTCGAACCAGCCTTGCATCCCTGGAATGAAGCCTACTTGATCATGATGGATAATCTTTTTGACGTGCTGTTGCAATCGGTTTGCCAGTACTTTATTGAAGATTTTTGCATCTATGTTCATCATGGATATTGGCCTGTAGTTTTCTTTTTTAGTTTTATCTCTGCTAGGTTTTGGTATCAGGATGATGTTGGTCTCATAGAAAGAGTTAGGGAGGATTCCCTCTTTTTGTATTGTTTGGAATAGTTTCAGCAGGAATGATACCAGCTCCTTTTTGTACGTCTGGTAGAATTCGGCTATCAACCTGTCTGGATCTGTACTTTTTTTGGGCGGTAGGCTATTAATTGTTGGCTTGACTTCAGACCTCGTTATTGGTCTATTCAGGGTTTCAACTTCTTCCTGGCTTAGTCTTGGGAGTGTGCAAGTGTCCAGAAATTTATCCATTTCTTCCAGATTTACTGGTTTATGTGCATAGAGCTGTTTGTAGTAATCTCTGATGGTAGTTTGTATTTCTGAGGAATTGGTGGTGATCCCCCCATTTTCGTTTTTTATTGCTTCTATTCGATTCTTCTCTCTTTTCTTTTTTATTAGTCTAGCTAGCAGTCTGCCTATTTTGTTGATCTTTTCCAAAAACCAGCTCCTGGATTTATTGATTTTTTTGAAGTGTTTTTTTTTTTTTGTCTCTATCTCCTTCATTTCTTCTGAGATCTTAGTTATTTCTTGTCTTCTGCTAGGTTTTGAGTTTTTTTTATCTTGTTCCTCTAGCTCTTTCAATTTTGATGATAGGATGTAATTTTAGAACTTTCTTTGCTTCTCATCTGGGCATTTATTGCTATACGTTTCCCTCTAGACACTGCTTTAAATATGTCCCATAGATTCTGGCACATGTGTCTTCATTCTTGTTGGTTTTGCATAACATTTTTATATCTGCCTTCATTTCATTGTTTTTCCATCTGTCATTCAGGAGTAAGTTGTTCAGTTTCCATGTGATTGTGAGGTTTTGAGTGTTTTTCTTAATCCTGAGTTCTAATTTGATTGCACTGGTCTGAGAGACTGTTTGCTATGATTTCTGTTCTTTTGCCTTTGCAGAGGATTGATTTACTTCCAATTATGTGGTCAATTTTAGAGTAGGTGTGATGTGGTGCTGAGAAGAATGTATATTCTGTGGATTTGGGATGGAGAGTTCTGTGTATGTCTGTTAGGTCCGCTTGGTCCAAATCTGCATTCAAGTCCTGGATATCCTTTGTTAATTTTCTGTTTCATTGATCCATCTAATATTGACAGTGGAGTATTAAAGTCTCCCACTATTATTGTGTGGGAGTCTAAGTCTCTTTGTAAGTCATTAAGAACTTGCTTTATGTATCTGGGTGCTCCTGTATTGGGTGCGTATATATTTAGGATCACTAGCTCTTCATGTTGCATTGATCCTTTTACCATTATCTAATGCCCTTCTTTGTCTCTTTTGATCTTTGTTGGTTTAAAGTCTGTTTTGTCAGAGACTAGGATTGCTACCCCTGCTTTTGTTTTTGCTCCCCATTTGCTTGGTAAATCTTCTTCCATCCCTTTATTTTGAATCTATGTGAGTCTTTGCATGTGAGGTGGGTCTCTTGAATACAGGACACCAATGAGTGTTGACTTTTTAATCCAGTTTGTCAGTCTGTGTTTTTTGATTGGGGCATTTAGGCCATTTACATTCAACATTAATATTGTTATGTTTGAATTTGTTCCTGCCATTTTGTTACTGGCTGGTTGTTTTGCCCATTAGTTGATGCACTTTCTTCATTGTATTGATGGTCTTTACCATTTGATACGTTTTTGCAGTGGCTGGTACTAGTTGTTCCTTTCCATGTTTTGTACTTCCTTCAGGAGCTCTTGTAAGGCAGGTCTTATAGCGATGAAATCTCTCAGTAATTGCTTGTCCATAAAGGATTTCATTTCTCCTTCACTTATGAAGCTTAGTTTGGCCAGATATGAAATTCTGGGTTGAAAGTTCTTTTCTTTAAGGATGTTGAATATCAGCCCCCACTCCCTTCTAGCTTGTAGAGTTTCTGCTGAGAGATCCACTGTGAGTCTGATGGGCTTTCCTTTATGGGTGACTCGTCCTTTCTCTCTGGCTGCCCTTAGAATTTTTTTCTTTATTTCAACCTTGGTGAATCTGATGATTATGTGCCTTGGGGTTACTCTTCTTTAGGAGTTTCTTTGTGGTGTTCTCTGTATTTCCTGGATTTGAATATTGGCCTGCCCTGTTAGATTGGGGAAGTTCTTTTGGATAATGTCCTGAAGAGTGTTTTCTAGCTTGGATTCATTCTCCCCATCACATCAAGTACGCCAATCAAATGTAGAGTAGGTCTTTTCACATAATCCCATAGTTCTTGGAGGCTTTGTTTGTTTCTTTTCTCTTTTCTCTAATCTTGCCTTCCGGTTTTCTTTCATTGATTTGATCTTCAGTCTGTGATATCCTTTCTTCTGCTTGATCGATTCGGCTGTTGAAACTTGTGTATGCCTCACAAAGTTCTTGTGCTGTGTTTTTCAGCTCCGTCAAGATACTTATGTTCTTCTCTAGGCTGGTTATTCTAGTTAGCATTTCATCTAACCTTTTTTCAAGGTTCTTAGTTTCTTTGCAGTGTGTTAGAACATGGCTTTTAACTCAGAGAAGTTTGTTATTATCCACCTTCTGAAGCATGTTTCTGTCAATTCTTCAAACTCTTTCTCTGTCTTGTTTTGTTCCCTTGATGGTGGGGAGCTGTGATCCCTGGAAGGAGAAGAGGTGTTCTGGTCTTTGATGGATTCATCCTTTTGTGGTGGTTTTTTCCCATCTTTGTAGATTTATCTCCCTTTGATCTTTGAAGTTGGTGATTTCAGGAGGAATCTCTGAGTGGACGTACTTTCTGTTGAGGTTGGAGCGATATCTTTTTCGGCCTGTAGAGGTGCTGCTGGGCTGCCTCGGATTCAGTCAGGCTGCTGGGTGGGTGGTCTTCCCCTGGAGTTTGTTTGCAGGTGAGATTAGCCGCGCCTTCCCAATGGCGTCTCTCCTTCCCCAAGCTCAGTCTTCCTGGTTGGGATCAAACTGGTGTATTTGCCGCCAAGCTGTCTAGCACGCGGGCTTCAGTTTGAGTTTTGTGGGGGTGGAGCCTGCCAGGCCTTACGGCCTGTTTCCCTGTTTTCAGCTCTGCCTCTTTCTGTGGGATGGGTAGTTTCGTCCTGCTGGCGTTGTCCACACTTCCACCCAGGTCTGTGCCAGCTTGCGACACCAGGCGGGAGCCTCGCTCAGATTTGCATCAACAACCCACGGCACCCCTCAGTCCCGGGGGGCTCTCATGGACCGTGGGTTGCAGGAGGGATGAAGGAACCACAGGATCCGGATCGGAGACTGAGGCGGTGAAGTCCCCAACCCTCCGAGCCAGCTGCACGTTTGAGGTGGGGACATGCCCCATCCTGTCTCAGGCAGCCCTCCCTGGGCTGCGCTCGCCCTGCTTCTCCGCTCGCCTTCCCTGAGCTATTTTCAGAATCCTACTGTCCCACCGCAGTGAACTCGGCACCTCACTTGGAATCATTAAGTCCTCTAGCCCTCTGCATCTCATTCGCTGGGAGCTGCATTTTGGTGTTGCCTCCTCTCAGCCATCTTGGTGTCCGCCCCCCTGCCCCCGCTCTATTCGCACTATTAGTAAACAATTTTTTAACCAGCATTCCAATAACCCTCTATTGTAGTTTATTTTACTTTGAGACAGAATCTCATGTCACCCAGGCTGGAGTGCAATGGTGAGATCTCAGCTCACTGCAACCTCCATCTCCCAAATTTTAATTAATATAGGTTATAAAAGTATGGATATGACCTTTCACTCTAATCATGACCTTTCACCCTAATCTATTTTTTTCATCTGTCTCTTGTTTTGTGTTTCATCATCCAGTGTCAGATGATCCCATTACTTTTATTTTTTCTTAGTACATTAATTGAGGCCAATAATACTGTTGAAAGAGTCAACTTCCTCCCTCTCCTTTCCTCTCCTTACTTTTCCTTTTCTTTCCTTCTCTTTCCTCTTCTCCCATTCCCTTCCCTTCCCTCCCCTCCCATTTTTTCCTCTTCCTTCCTTCCCACCCTTTCTTCCTTCTTTCGACTGTCCCAAGTTTGTCTGGCTGAGTTATTTTTAAGAATGTTACTATAGGCCAGTACCAGTGGCACACCCCTGTAATCCCACTACTTTGGGAGGCTGAGGCAACTGGATCACCTGAGGTCAGGAGTTCGAGACCAGCCTGACCAACATTGTGAAACCCCATCTCTACTAAAAAATAAGAAAATTAGCCAGGCATGGTGACGTGTTCTTGTTTCACAAGGTTAAATACCACAGGAATTATTTCAGATATTATACAACAATATAACTTCTAGGTAGATCAAAAGGAGAAATTTCCCTTGATTTGTCAGCTGAATTTCTGCACGCTTTTTCCTGATAAGGTGAAAAACAAAACAATTTCTCAAGCAGCAATACTATATTGAGAAAATGACTTGAGCTAAAAAAAGAGCACTACTGTATTGAGGAAATATCTTGAGCTAAAAAAGCACTCAAAGATAAAGTACATCAAATCCATAGAATGTACAATATTAAGAGTAAACCCTAATGTAAACTATGGACTTTGAATGATAATAATATTGATGGTGAGGGGGGCTATTCATGTGGTAGGGAAGAGGAAGTGGTATATAGGGAATCTCTGTACCTTCCACTCAAATTTGCTGTGAAAAAAACTGTAAATAAATACTAAAGTCTAATAAAAATATGTGTGTATATATATACACATATATAAACTGTAAATAAAACTATAAATAAAAACTAAAGTCTAATATACACACATATTTCTATTAGACTTTAGTATTTAAGGTTTTATTTACAGTTTGTATATATACATTATATATAGACACACAAGAAAATAAAAGAGTCAAAACATATTGAGATTTCACCCATCTTCTACATTGTTTTAATACATCTTGCACCACAGTGCATATGGATGTACGTGTAAGTCTCTATATACATATATATGGTAGTTTCTTAGTATCCTGAAGGAATTGATTCTAGGATCTCCTCACCCCCAGAAGATACCAAAACCCACAGATGCTCAAGTCTCTAAGAGAGAATAGTGTTGTATTTGCATGTAACCTATGCATATCCTCCCATGTAATTTAAACCATCTCTAGATTATTTATAATACCTAATATAATGTAAATACTATATAAATAGTTGTTATCTTTTTATTACATCATTTTTATTGTTTTATTATCATTTTATTTTTTTTTTTCTTTTTCAAATGTTTTGAAACTGCAGTATAAATACATATTTATATGTACACCACTTAACAAAATTTAGCTCTAATTTAATCTTGGTTGAGTTGTTCTCACTGATTGTCTTGTAGTCTCTAAATTATTTTCACTGAAACTATATAAACTTCATAACAAGAAAATAATTAAAATCTTAATAAACAAAAAACAAACTTCTTACTCAACATTTTTACAGCACCAGAAAAAAAAAAACAGGACAGAGTTTCTGGTGGAGATACCTATGACAGTTGATGAGAATAGAGAAAAGACGTAAATCTGAGAGTTGAGAATAAGCCTATCACTCTCTGCTGTACACTACATAGGTCAGGGAGATTTGCCACTCTTACAATCTGTCTTCATTCTTAAATTGTTGTGTGAGGGTTTTCTTCTTGAGCACATTGCAGAAGAGTTCATATTTCATATCACTCCAAAATATAAATATCATATTAATTGACAATGACCTCCTCAAATACTCTTGTGCTCTTAAACAGTGATATTTCTTTGTCTCAAATTAGTACACTGGAAAGCATTTAAGCTAAAGGTATTTAAGTTGAAGGAAAGAAAAAACTATAATTGAGATGATTAAAGCATAATCTAGTGATTCATCGATGTAATTTATTATGTAATTCTTCAGTTTTGTGTTATTTTTCCCAGCAACACTTTGTGATTTTCCAAAAATAAACCATGGAATTCTGTATGATGAAGAAAATTATAAGCCATTTTCCCAAGTTCCTATAGGGGAAGTTTTCTATTACTCCTGTGAATATAATTTTATGTCTCCTTCAAAATCCCTTTGGACTCGCATAACATGCACAGAAGAAGGATGGTCACCAACACCAAAGTGTCTCAGTGAGTAAACGCCCTGATCATTACATGGATTTCTTTAAGTGAATAAAGAAGGATGTGCCAGACAAGATCATAAGGTCATGATAATGACAGGGGCAGTAACCAGAGGAGCTGGAAAGATGGGAGATGTTGTCCTCCTATTTTGCGATGCCTCTTGTGAGAACCAAATGAAAAGTAAATATGTCAACTGTCTTGTATTACCTAGAAATGCTCTATGCTTTGAAATACATTAATTTTAAAAATCATAATTAATTATGATTAGTATATTTGACTGCTAATATTTCTTTACTAATATCATTTGGTAGCAGCCTGATCATAGCTTTCCTTTAAAGAAAGTCAACTTTATACATTTTTTGTTTTGAATTTACCGTTCTCTTGCACATTGCAAGGTAAGGTTTAGTATTTTCACCTTTATATGTTTAATAAATCATTTCTTTGGACCTTCAAAGTGTAGCTATATTTATCCTCCAATAAATGTAGAGAACAGACTCCAGTGACAACAGGTGTGTTAAAAAGAGAAAAACAATGGGAGAGAGAATAGACGAGGCAACAAAGGAGATAACAATGATATTTCTCCTTTTGTAGGAAACGTTTACGAGAATTGAGAGAAATATTTATACGAAGATGTTGTTTTGTCCCTAGAAAAGTTTATAAACATAAAATATTTTATTATAACAACCATACAGCAGTAGCATGAAATACTTTCTTTTATATGTACATATATGGGAATAGAAAAATATATTTCATCATATATACAGTAACATGATGAAATTCTTTTGAAAATATTTACACATGATGTCAGTTTTCAAAGTTTTCAACTCTTAATAAAATATTTTAAAATGCAGTTGAACTTTTTTTGCTACTTTCATCTCATACATTAAACAATTTTTGGTCCTTAGGAATATGTTTCTTTCCTTTTGTGGAAAATGGTCATTCTGACTCTTCAGGACGAACACATCTGGAAGGTGATACCGTACAAATTGTTTGCAATGCAGGATACAGCCTTCAAAAAAATAACAACAACATTTCATGTGTAGAACGTGGCTGGTCCACTCCTCCAAAATGCACCTCCATTAGTAAGCAAAATTCTGCTCTCTCAGATCATGGTAACTTTTGTTAATTTTTTAAAGAAATAAATCTATTGTTGTAGGTTAAATGTAGGTTTCAGCACTACTTCTATCATTATTTATTTGATTTTCAGCTCCAATTGTGTCTAAGTAGATGTGCAATAACATAGTTTGCCTACCTATGTAAATCAAATGTATGTGATAGGTAGAAATATGAGACAAGAATACACTTTGAAGACAATCAATGTTAAGTAATACCTGTTTGGTAGTTATATTACCAGGTTAGTTAACCATAAATGGTTACAAAACTGAGGTATTAAGTGAAAATAAGTCCAATTCCAGTTAAAATGTCTTAAAAGAGAGTTTTTACTATTTATCTTTATTTAAATTCATATGCTTGAATCAATAAAGCATCGTCTTCTAAGTTGTAAAACCTCCATACTTCTGAGATGTATTTTTTTTGTGGGTGGCTTAGAATTTGGAAAATGATTCTTTTAGAAACCTGTGGTATAAGTGATGGCACCTCCCAGTCCTGGGTGAACTCTTGTAATTCTTCATCTTTATAGCTCTTCAGTAATTGTTCTTTGCTCAGCCCAGTGCAGTTCCATCCTATGCATGCACAGCTCAGTATTCAACTAAAACCTCAAGGAGCCTCATGAAAACTTCTATAGCTTTTTCTCTGCATACCACTTTCTCTCTGCTACTACGTCCAGTAACTTCTGGCCACCATAGTCTCCAAGACTGACCTTACTAATCTCAACTAAAGAAGACCACTATGTTCTTCATGGGTTCTCCATCCCTGCACAGTTTAGAGAAGGCCTGCCAGCAAAGAGATGGGGTTTCATTGACTTTGTTTATTATTATTATTATTTTATTTTATTTTTAATTTTTTTATTGCATTTTAGGTTTTGGGGTACATGTGAAAAACATGCAAGATTGTTGCATAGGTGCATACGTGACAGTGTGATTTGCTGCCTCCCTCCCCTTCACCTATATGTGGCCTTTCTCCCCATGCTATCTCTCCCCAACTCCTCACCCCACGCTGGCCACCCCTGCTGTCTCCCAACAGACCCCAGTGTATAGTGCTCCCCTCCCTGTGTCCACGTGTTCCCATTGTTCAACACCCATCTATGAGTGAGAACATATGATGTTTGATTTTGTGTTCTTGTGTCAGTTTGCTGAGAATGATGGTTTCCAGGTTCATCCATGTCCCTACAAAGGATGCAAACTCATCGTTTTTGATGGCTGCATAATATTCCATGGTGTATATGTGCCACATTTTCCCTGTCCAGTCTATCATTGATGGGCATTTGGGTTGGTTCCCGGTCTTTGCTATTGTAAACTGTGCTGCAATGAACATTCGTGTGCATGTGTCCTTATAGTAGAATGATTTATAATCCTTTGGATATATACCCAGTAATGGGATTGCTGGGTCAAATGGAATTTCTATTTCTAGGTCCTTGAGGAATTGCCACACTGTCTTCCACAATGGTTGAACTAATTTACACTCCCACCACAGTGTAAAAGTGTTTCTATTTCTCCACATCCTCTCCAGCATCTGTCGTCTCCAGATTTTTTAATGATTGCCGTTCTAACTGGCGTGAGATGGTATCTCAATGTAGTTTTGATTTGCATTTCTCTAATGACCAGTGATGATGAGCATTTTTTCATATGCTTGTTGGCCTCATGTATGTCTTCTTTTGTAAAGTATCTGTTCATATCCTTCACCCATTTTTGAATGGGCTTCTTTGTTTTTTTATCGTAAATCTGTTTTAGTTCGTTGTAAATTCTGGACATCAGCCCTTTGTCAGATGGGTAGGCTGAAAAATTTTTTTTCCCATTCTGTTGGTTGCCGATTCACTCTATTGACTGTTTCTTTTGCCATGCAGAAGCTGTGGAGTTTGTTTAGGTCCCATTTGTCTATTTTGGCTTTTGTTGCCATTGCTTTTGGTGTTTTGGTCATGAAGTCCTTGCCTATGCCTATGTCCTGAATGGTTTTGCCTAGGTTTTCTTCTAGGGTTTTTATGGCGTTAGGTCTTATGTTTAAGTCTTTAGTCCATCTGGAGTTAATTTTAGTGTAAGGTGTCAGGAAGGGGTCCAGTTTCCGCTTTCTGCATATGGCTAGCCAGTTTTGCCAACACCACTTATTAAACAGGGAATCCTTTCCCCATTGCTTGCTTTTATCAGGTTTGTCAAAGATCGGATGGTTGTAGATATGTTGTGTTGCCTCCAAGGCCTCTGTTCTATTCCGTTGGTCTATATCTCAGTTTCGGTACCAGTACCATGCTGTTTTGATTACTGTAGCCTTGTAGTATAGTTTGATGTCCGGTAGTGTGATGTCGCTTTGTTCTTTTTGCTTAGAATCGACTTGACTATGTGGGCTCTCTTTTGGTTCCATATGAAGTTTAAGGTGTTTTTTTCCAGTTCTGTGAAGAAGGTCATTGGTGGCTTGATGGGGATAGTGTTGAATCTGTAAATTACTTTGGGTAGTATGGCCATTTTCACGATATTGATTCTTCCTAACCATGAACATGGAATGTTTCTCCTTCTGTTTGTGTCCTCTCTTATTTCATTGAGCAGTGGTTTGTAGTTCTCTTTGAAGAGGTCCTTTATGTTCCTTGTTAGTTGTATTCCTAGGTATTTTATTCTCTTTGTAGCAATTGTGAATGGCAGTTCGTTCTTGATTTGGCTCTCTTTAAGTCTGTTATTGGTGTATAGGAATGCTTGTGATTTTTGTACATTGATTTTGTATCCTGAGACGTTGCTGAAGTTGCTTATCAGTTTCAGGAGACTTTGGGCTGAGATGATGGGGTCTTCTAGATATACAATCATGTCATCTGCAAATAGAGACAATTTGACTTCCTCCTTTCCTAATTGAATACACTTTACTTCTTTTTCTTGCCTGAGTGCTCTGGCTAGAACTTCCAGTACTATATTGAATAGGAGTGGTGAGAGAGGGCATCCTTGCCTAGTGCCAGATTTCAAAGGGAATGCTTCCAGTTTTTGCCCATTCAGTATGATATTGCCTGTTGGTTTGTCATAAATAGCTTTTATTATTTTGAGATACGTTCCGTCGATACCTAGGTTATTGAGGGTTTTTAACAGAATCAGACTTCAGAAAGTGGGTAATAAGATACTTCCGCGAGCTAAAAGAACCCGTTCTAACAAAATGCAAATAAACTAAGAACCTTGAGGAAAGATGTGTTAATTTTTAAGGGGATAAAATGTATAAGCAGCATGATTGCCAACCCAAATATAATGCCATATAATCTATTTATGTTTATTTTGCATTTTATTAATTAATATTAAATACATAGAGCTTTTAATATTTATGCTACTCAAACTCAGAGAGAGATATCCAGGAAGGCTTCCATTTATACTGGCTTCCAGAAGGAAAAAAAAATGTCTATCGGTGTTATAGCAAAGGATGAAGAAATTTAAAACATCATAGCTTGTACCTTACAAAAAAATTGTTTTATGTCTTTTCCTCAATATTACATTTAAATGTATTAAAATCAACAAAAATTTGATAACAGATTGTCTATTTGTTTTAAATTCATTTTGAAATATATTTGTATTCTTTTGATTTACTACTCAAAATGAACACTAGGTGAAATTACTTCCTTTCTTTTTTTTTTTTTTTTTTTTTGAGACGGAGTTTTGCTCTGGTTACCCAGGCTGGAGTGCAATGGCGCGATCTCGGCTCACCGCAACCTCCGCCTCCTGGGTTCAGGCAATTCTCCTGCCTCAGCCTCCTGAGTGGCTGGGATTACAAGCACGTGCCACCATGCCCAGCTAATTTTTTTTTTTTGTATTAGTAGAGACGGGGTTTCACCATGTTGACCAGGATGGTCTCGATCTCTTGACCTCGTGATCCACCCGCCTCGGCCTCCCAAAGTGAAATTACTTCCTTTCTATTCAGACCGTTCTTGTGTGAATCCGCCCACAGTACAAAATGGTTATATGAGGTCAAGACAGAAGAGTAGATATTTATCTGGTGATAGAGTATATTATGAATGTGGGAGACCTTATGAAATGTTTGGGGATGCAGAAGTGATGTGTGTAAATGGAAACTGGACAGAACCACCTCAATGCAAAGGTAGAGGATTATATTTCCTTTAACATTTTTGGAGAGTACAGCAGGGTTAAAATATGTTGTTTTAAATAAAACAAAGTAATTTTTGTGAAACATATTTTTCAAATGCAAATCAAGTGATTGATGATGCTTAAAATTCAATTATTCTTGTGAATGGAACACAAGTAACATGGTACATTATTTTTGAAAATATTTGCCCAAATTAAAAGAAGAGTTGGAACTTGAAAAATAATGTATCTTAAGCTTTACAACACTCAGTTCCTTCTGAGGAATACATGTAATAAGAAATACATTGTGTGCATTTGACAGACATAAGACATGTCTACTCTAAGATCTAGAATAGGTAGTTGAAGAGAGATCATAGGTTGTGATATAAATGTGGGCATCTTCAGTATACAGATTATATTCAAAGGTATGTGACTAACTGAACTCATCCAGGGAGCTACTGTATTTATAAAAAGAAGTCTGAGCACATAATCCTGGATCATTCTAATATACAGAGATGCAGTAAGGGAAACCAACAAAGGAAATTGTATCTTATCGATTTCCATTTTGTAAAATTAATGTTTGTCTGAAATTTTTCACTATTTTACTTAGAATCTACCTATGTTTTATATTGAAGCGAGTTTTTGTAGACAGCATATATGCATTCTGCCTTTCTGGGTCTGGTTTGTTTTTATGTTTATTTTTTGAAATTTTATTTTATTTTTTGATGGAGTCTTGCTCTATGGCCAGGCTAGAGTGCAGTGGTGTGACCTCGGCTCACTACAATCTCTGCCTCCTGGGTTCAAGTGATTCTCCCGCCTCAACCTCCCGAGTAGCTGGGATTACAAGTGCATGCCACTATGCCCAGCTAATTTTTGTATTTTTAGTAGACAGGGTTTCACCATGTTGAGCAGGATGGTTTTCATCTCCTGACGTCATGATCCTCCTGCCTCAGCCTCCCAAAGAGCTGGGCTTACAGGCTGAAGCCACCTCACCCGGCCCTTTCTGCCTCTCTTCCCTTTTAACTGGTGCACTTGGACCATTTACACTTAAAATAATTATTGATGTATAGGGACTTAAACCTCTGCCATTTATTTGTTTCTGTTTGTTTCCTCTGGTTTCAGTCCTATTTTCCTATTCCTCCATTCCCCTTGGGGAAAATTTTTAATAAGATTAATTAATTTTGATTCATATGTATCATTTTTGATTGTATCTCTTTGTATAGCTTTTCTCCTCCTTTAAAAAGCTTGTGGCTCTAGGTAATACTATGTGCATGTAATAATATATCACTGTCTACTGGTACTGACATCTCCATCTTCTACTGAGATAGGCAAATCTTACTTTTATTTAGATCCATTTATGCTCTCCTCATATTAAATATAAATGCCATTAGTATTTTCTGTACATACATTCAGCACCATATTAAACCATAATTTAACAAACTTAAAAGAAAAAAGCCAGTTATATTGACTCCTCTTTTTATTCATTATATTGTCCTTTCTGTCTCCTAAAGTCTCAATCTCTTTCTGCTCTCTCTTTATTTTAATTTGAAGAATTCCTTTAGTAATTCTTTAATCAAAGGTCTACTGGAGAAAAATTCTCTTGGTTTCCCGTTCTTTGAGAATGTCTATATTTTCCCCTTTACTTGTAAAGGATAGTGTCACTGGTTATAAAATTTGGAATTGAAAGTTCTTTTAACACTTGAAAACTGTGCCACATGGTTATAGATGAAAAACTCACTGTCATTAGATTTGTTGATCTCCTAGAGGAAAGGCATTGTTTTTTGTCTAGTTACTATGAAGATTTTTTTTTCTTTTTCTTTAAGTAGTGTTATTTTAATGTCTTTTTTTTTTTGAGACGGGGTGAGTTTCGCTCCTGTTACCCAGGCTGGAGTGCAATGGCACGATCTGGGCTCACCGCAACCTCCGCCTCCTGGGTTCAGGCAATTCTCCTGCCTCAGCCTCCCGAGTAGCTGGGATTACAGGCACGCACCACCATGCCCAGCTAATTTTTTGTATTTTCAGTGGAGACGGGGTTTCACCATGTTCACCAGGATGGTCTCGATCTCTTGACCTCGTGATCCACCCGCCTTTTAATGTCTATTGGTATAAATTCCGATGTGTTTATTCTCTTTGGAGTTCACTCAGCTTCTTAAATATGTAAGTTTATGCCTTATGGCCAAAGTGGGAGGTTTTCAGTCATTATTTTATTTATTTATTTTTCCAGCCAATTATCCTTTCCTTTCTCTTTCTGGATCAGCATTATTTATTGTTGTATTTTTCTAAATGTCTCAGTTGAGATTTTTGTTTTCAGTCTATTTTCAGAGTCGTAATTTATATTGCTCTATATTCAAGTTCATGGATTTGTCACCTCCCAATGTATTATTAAGCCTATCCAGTGTTTTAAAAAATTTTTGTCACACTTCCATATTATAATTTCTTCCAGGGTTTTTTTTTTTATTATTATACTTTAAATTCTGGGCTACATGTGCAGGTCATGCAGGTTTTAAAAACGATCATCAATTTCAAAATCTCTGCCCTCTTAGTGTCACTCCAAAGAATGTTTAATACAAAATAAGAAATTTTCTTTGTCATAGTTTTCTATGTTTACCATGTATTCATTCAGAAAGACATTTCGTATTCCTGGACTACTATAGGCAGAAATATTTGTTAATGTTTCATGTGTTTCTTCAGTAAGGACAAAAGAACTTAAATATATAACTTTCAGTTTGTAAGATTAAAATTTCTTCCAGGAATCATTTCTTTCCCCCGAAATCACACCACTGTTGATATTATATAAAGTGATGTGTTTATATTTGCCTTATTTAAATTTGTAGTTTGATTTGCTCTCCCAAGAAATCAAGTGATGAAATGATGTTTTTTAGATTCTACAGGAAAATGTGGCCCGCCTCCACCTATTGTCAATGGAGACACTACTTCATTCCCATTGTCAGTATATGCTCCGGATTCATCAGTTGAGTATCAATGCCAGAACTTGTATGAACTTGAGGGTAACAAGCGAATAACATGTAGAAATGGACGATGGTCAGAACCACCAAAATGCCTACGTAAGTCCTTTAATATACCCATGGAATCCTGGACAAATCAGTGTGATGAGTCTGATAGTTTGCTGTTTGTAACAGAATAATCACAGATTACTGAACAACTATTCTGCTGAATGCTTGCCTACCAAATATTTATGTTAGAAAGTAAAGAATTTTTTCTCCTTTCTCTTTATATTTATTTTATTTTAAAATATTTAGTTAACAAGTAAAAAATATATTTTCATGTTTGACAATATGCTCTTTTGATATATTTGTAGTACAATGATTACCATAATCAAATTAATTAGCACATTTCTTATCACCTATGATTACCATTGTGTGTAGGTGGGTGTGTGAGTTATATGTGTGTGAGTTTGTGGTGAGAATACTTAAAATCTGCTTTCTTACCAATTTTCAAATAAATAATACAATACTATTAGCTATAAATATCACTAGATCTCTGTTTGATTCCAAGTTCTTACTCATATCATAGCTGAAAATTTGTACTCTTTGACCAATATCTTAAATAAAGAAAAATAGCAATGATAAGTTCTAAAATGCGGGGATCCTACAATGACAATTGACATAATGAACCATGGATAAAAAACCCTAATTCTCATACATAAATCATAGTACCTAATTTTCACGTCATTTACCATTTTAACTTTATTTAAATCAATATGTTGTTTTTACGTAGTTAGTTTAGACACTGTTTTGAGAAATAATTCCTGAACCATCATATAACATTCTACTTGAAAATCTGGAAGTCAATGAAGAAGATTTGTATACTGGTTAATGCTTTATGTTCGTTGTTTTCTATTTTCAGATCCATGTGTAATATCACAAGAAATTATGGAAAAATATAACGTAACATTAAAGTGGTCGGCCGAACCAAAACTTTATGCAAGATCAGGTGAACCAGTTCGATTTGCATGTAAATATGGATATCATCCTTCACCAGGTTCTCAAGATTTTCGAAGAACATGTCAGGATGGGAAACTGGAGTATCCCACTTGTGTAAGAAACAAACAGAATTCAAATCCACACCTTTATTCAGAACGTTAGTATTAAATCAGTTCTCAATTTCATTTTTAAGTATTGTTTTATTCCTTTTAATTTTAAGTAAAATTTTTGGTTGATTTGTGAGAATGTACTTATAATCTGAGACCCATGGCCCTATTCTTAAAAGCTCTGTATTAAAAGTTGACAAATAAACTGTTGTGTCCAGTTCATGAAATTTGTATGACAAGAAATTAGATACAATTTTTTTCAGACTTCATTTCTGTCCATCACTCTTAAATCTCTCAAAGCTTTCTCCATGACTGCTGAGGCTCATTGTTTTATAGTAAATGGAAAACATATTGTGCCTGATTTCAAAATTATATCACTTCACAAAGATGTAGAAACCTCACCAAGTCTTAACTCATGTTAGTAATAAGATACACGTAATTACTACTTATTAATACATAAATGCATCAAAATGATGAAATGGAGTTAATTCTACAAGATATCAATCTAGCACACATAATAATGCAAACTAATCATAAAGAGGATTTAAAATGTAATTCGGTATATAACTATTACAACATAGACATATGAAAAATAAAAATACAGTATCAGTTATAAACACGCATGCACTCACCTGCAGACACAGAAATACGATAGTTTTGCTCTGAATTAATATTTATAGCAAAAATATTGCCAGGAAATTTAAAAGTGTAAATAAAATTCTATATATGTGTTTAGAGATAATTGGGGTAAAAGTTGTAGTTCAATTCCTTTGTATGTATCAGTATTCTCTGACTTTTCTACCTTTAACTTATATCACATTTGAACCTCAAGCAAAATTTATTTCACAATAATGATATCGAATGACCAAGGTGATACATGTTGAGAATGACAAAGATGTCACTGGTAATTACCAAGTTATGTTTGTGATAATGTTAAATTTAAGAATATACATTTATTCCTAAACTGTTTTAGTGCATTTGGGCCACTATAAAAAATTATCATAAACTGGCTAGTTATGAAAACTAGAAATTATTTCATACATTTTTAGAGGCTGAGAGTTTCAAGATTAAGATGCCAACTGATTTGATGTCTTGTAAGAACTTGCTCCCTGTTATGGAGATGGTGCCTTCCCACTATGTCCTTACAATCTAGAAGGTACAAGGGAGTTCCATGAGGCTTCTTTGTAAAAAGACTTATCCAGTCTGTGAGAATGGAATCCTCATGGCCTAATCACCTAAAAAGGCCTCACTTTCTGATACTATCACCATAGTGATTAGGATGTAACACATGAATTTTGGAGGGACGCTACTATTCAGATCATAGCACAGCATAGGCATGAACAAATATATTCCATGTAAATGGAAACCAAAAGAAAGCAGGGTGGCCATACTAACAATTAACTGAAATGGAATTTTAAGTCAAGTCTGTAAAAAGAAACAATGAAAGGTCATTATATAGTGATAAAAGAGTCAATTTGCCAAGAGATTATAACTATAGACAACATATGTGCATCACCATAGGAGCAATGGAACTTATAAAGCAAACATTAATACATCTAAAGGAAGAAATAGACAACAATACAACAATAGCAGGGGGCTTCAATACCCCATGTTCAAAACTGGATAGAAAATCTCTCCAGAAATCAATAAAAACATTGGACTTGAACTATATGTTAGACCAAATGGATGTAGCAGATATATATAGAACATTCCATTTGACAACAGTAGAATAAGCATTCTGCTCAAGCACACAAGGTACATTCTCTAATATACATCATATGTTGGGCCACAAAACAAGACTTAAATTTTATTTATTTATTGTATTTTATTGTTATATATATTTTTTATTATACACTAAGTTCTGGGGTACATGTGCAGATCCTGCAGGATTCTTACATAGGTATACACCTGCCATGGTTGTTTCCACCCCCATCATCTACATTAGGTATTTCTCCTAATGTTATTCCACCCCAGTCCTCCTACATTCTGCTATCCTTCCCCTAGACCCACCCCACAGGCCCCAGTCTGTGATGTTCCCCTGCCTGTGTCCATGCGTTCTCATTGTTCAACAGCCACTTATGAGTGAGAACATGTGGTGTTCAGTTTTCAGTTCTTATGTCGGTTTGCTGAGAATGATGGTTTCCAGCTTCATCCATGTCCTTGCAAACGACATGAACTCATCCTTTTTCGTGGCTGCATACTATTTCATGGTGTATATGTGCCACATTTTCTTTATTCAGTCTATCATTGATGGGAATTTGGGTTGGTTCCAAGTCTTTGCTTTCGTAAACAGTGCTGCAATGAACATACATGTGCATGTATCTTTATCACAGAACGATTTATAGTCCTTTGAGTATAGACCCAGTAATGGGATTGCTGGGTCAAATGGTATTTTTATTTCTAGATCCTTGAGGAATCACCACACTGTCTTCCACAATGGTTGAATTAATTCACACTCCCACCAACAGGGTAAAAGTGTTGCTATTTCTCCACATCCTCTCCAGCATCTGTCGTCTCCAGATTTTTTAATGATCTCCATTCTAACCTGCATGAGATGGTATCTCAATGTGGTTTTGATTTGCATTTCTCTAATGACCAGTGATGATGAGCATTTTTTTCAAATGTTTGTTGGACGCATAAATGTCTTTTTTTGAAAAGTGTCTTTTCATATCCTTTGCACGCTTTTGGATGGGGTTGCTGTTTTCTTGTAAATTTGTTTAAGTTCTTTGTAGATTCTGATTATTAGCCCTTTGTCATATGGGTAGTTTGCAAAAATTTTTTCCCATTCTGCTGGTTGCTGGTTCACTGTAATGATTGTTTCTTTTGCTGTGCAGAAGCTCTTAATTAGATCCCATTTGTCTATTTTGGCTTTTGTTGCCAATGCTTTTGGTGTTTTAGTCATGAAGTCCTTGCCTATGCCCTGAATGGTATTGCCTAGGTTTTCTTCTAGGGTTCTTATGGTGTTAGGCCTTATGTTTAAATCTTTAATCCATCTAAAGTTAATTTTTGTATAAGGTGAAAGGAAGGGGTCCAGTTTTAGCTTTCTGCATATGGCTAACCACTTTTCCCAAAGCCACTTATTAAACAGGGAATTCTTTCCCCATTGCCTGTTTGTGTTAAGTTTGTCAAAGATCAGTTGGTTGTAGTTGTGTGGCATTACTTCCGAGGCCTCTTTTCTATTGCATTGGTCTATATCTCTGTTTTGGTACCATTACCATGCTGTTTTGATTACTCTAGCCTTGTAGCATAGTTTCAAGTCAGGTATCGGGATGCCTCCAGGTTTGTTTTGTTTTGCTTAGGATCATCTTGGCTATGCGGGCTCTTTCTTGGTTCCATATGAAGTTTAAGGTGGTTTTCTTCAGTTCTGTGAAGAAGGCCAATGGTAGCCTGATGGCGATAGCATCGAATCTATAAATTACTTCAGTCAGTATGACCATTTTCACAATACCGATTCTTCCTAACCATGAGCATGGAATGTTTCTCCATCTGTTTGTGTCCTCTCTTATTCCCTTGAGCAGTGGTTTGTAGTTCTCCTTGAAGAGGTCCTTCATGTCCCTCGTTAGTTGTATTCCTAGGTATTTAATTCTCTATGTAGCAGTTGTGAATGGGAGTGCACTCACGATTTGGCCGTTTGTCTGTAATTTGTGTATAGGAATGCTTGTGATTTTTGCACATTGATATTGTATCTTGACACTTGGCTGAAGTTGTTTATCATCTTAAGGAGATTTTGGGCTGAGATGATAGGGTCTTCTAAATATACAACCATGTCATCTGCAAGTAGAGACAATTTGACTTCCTCTTTTCCTAAGTGAATACCTTTATTTCTTTTTCTTGCCTGATTGCTCTGGCCAGAACTTCCAATACTACATTGAATAGGAGTGGTGAGAGAGGGCACCTTTGTCTTGTGCCAGATTTCAAGGGAATGCTTCCAGTTTTTGCCCATTCAGTATTATATTGGCTGTGAGTTTGTCATAAATTGCACTTACTATTGTGAGACGTGATCCATGGATACCTAGTTTATTGAGAGTTTTTAGCAGAAAGTGCTGTTGAAATTTGTCGAAGGCCTTCTCTTCCTCTATTGAGACAATCATGTGGTTTTTGTCTTTGGTTCAGTTTATGTGATGGATTACATTTATAGATTTGTGTATGTTGAAACTGCCTTGCATCCCTGGGATGAAGCTGACTTGATGGTGATGGATAAGCTTTTTGATGTGCTGTTGAATCCAGTTTGCCAGTATTTTATTGAAGATTTTTGTATCAAAATTCATCAATTTATAAGAAACAGTAGAATTTTTTTCTTTTCTTTTCTTCTGTTAGTGACTGGTTGCTGGCAAAGAAGTTTCATTTATTAAAATTAGTTAGATGAAATATTTAAGCCTATACACTATGGTAAAATCAGTTTACATATACATAGTTTGGTCCAGCATAAACAGAGATGTATAGATTTATCAACAACATGCTGGAATTTAACCAGAAACCTAAAAATGCACTCGTATTTTTTCTTTTCCTTCCCACTACTCAAAATTTACATAAATAGCTTTTAAAAATATTGTGTACAAATAACTTTTCTGTATCTTCACTACAATAAGAAAAACTGAGAGCATTTTTATTATCCCAAAAGAAATAATAAATTATATTACAGAAGTTATAAATATTTAATCATATGTTACAATAATCAAAATAATATTAATGATTTCAAATATAACATGAAATGTAAAATCTCTATACTGTTCTTAGATGATTTTAAAAACTATCCATGAATATATATGAAAATAGAAAACCCTTGAAAGTGGTTGACAGACAAAGAAGAGAGATACTGAAGTGTAAAACTTGACTCTTTTGGCAACAAAAAGATATCTAGATTGAGTAGAAGAAAGGCCGAAGAAGGAAATGAAGGCACTTTTCATTAGCTACCATTTATAAATCAGTTTCAGGACGCAAAACATGATATAAAACATCTGAAAGTGTTTTTGGTACACTTGCACAATTCTGCTAGAAACATATATTTCTAAAATGGGTTGGTCTAGAGCATCGGTAGGAAGAATATGTTCTGTAAGCAAAAGGATGGGATGTATAGCAAGGACTTTCTGGAGTACAACTGGAGAATATTGAAGCTCTCAACAAGGGAAGAGGCTATGGATTAGGTAAACTCTAGCATGATCACCTTACATGATCCGTGGAGGAAAGTAGAATGAGTAGGACATCACAACCTGTTTTCATTTTTTTGCTCAGTTAGCAGGTAAAACCATCCAAACTTACCATCTCATGGAACACAACAGGCACCCAAAACAGAGAACGCAAAACAAACAAAAAAGATGAAAATACAATGTGTTGAAGTTTATAAAATTATATATAATTTTAGAAGTTAATGTTTGTATTTTATGTGTGAATAAATAAATTAATTAAAAGTTTTTTAGTTTTTTTTTGTTGTTGTTGAGGTAGGGTCTCACTCTGTTTCCCAGGCTGCAGTTCAGTGGCGTGATCTTGGTTCACTGCAGCCTCCACCTCCAGGGTGCAAGTGACTCTCCTGCCTTACCCTCCCAAGTATATTTTACAAAACACAACTCCAAATGCATCCTATGTCGAAATGTAAAACATAAAACAATGAAACTTGTGGAGGAAAAAAAGAGAAAGTCCTTGTGAACTGGGGTTTGAGAAAATTGTTCTTAAACAGGACACCTAAAGGATGACCCATAAAAGAATGATATAATAATAATACTTTATCAACATTAAACACTTTTTCTCTGTGAAAGACATTCAATGAGAGTGAAACCATAAGTTACATGTTAGGAAAAATATTTGCAAATAGTATATCTGACAAAGTACTTATACACAGTATACATGAAGAATTCGCTAAACACAAGTACAACAATCCAATTCATAAATATGGCAAAGTCTTGAACAGATCTAACAAAAAAGTTATACAGATAGAAACTAAACATGGGAAAAGTTTTTCAACGTCATTGAAACATTAGGGAAATACAAATTAAAACCACAATGAGATACTTCTATTTACCTAATAGAATGCTTTTAAAAAATTAAATGAAAACCCACTGGTAATAGCAAGTGCAGGTAAAAATGCAAAACAATGGATCTCCCATACACTGCTTGTAGCAAAGCCACTGTGATAATTTATTAGAGATCAACAGCACTTTTCATATAACCCAGTTATCTAATCCCTGACTGTTTATCACAGGGCAGGAGATGGCAAACTGTAGCTTATGGACTGCTATCTATTCTTATAAATAAAGTTTTATTGGATGTGAACCACATTTTATATTTATGTATTGTCTATTATTATTTTGGTTGTATAACAGCAAAGTTAAGTAGTTGTAACAGAGGCCATATGGTTCACAACCCTAAAATACTAATCATATGACCCTTTGAGAAAAACGTTGTTAATCTCTACCCTAGATAAATAAAAAATCATCTTCAGGTAAAACGTTGCACAAAAATGTCCATCATAGCTTTATATGTATAGCCAAAAAGTAGAATCAACTTAAATATCCTTAGATGAGTGAAAGCATAAACTAATAGGATAAACAAACCTGCTACATCCATACAATGGAATACTCCATGACAATTTAAAAAATGAATTATTTGTAATGCAACAGCTTGTCCCCATCACAAGGACATCATCCTGAGTGAAAAGCGTCTAATTCCAAGAGTTGACATATTGTATAATCCCATTTAAACAACATTATCAAAATGAAATATTACAGTTATGTAGAACATACTAGTGATGGGTAACAATGAGGGGTGGGGAAATGTGGGGCCGTGAAAGGACAGTATATGAGCGTTTTCTGGAGGTGATAGAATAGTTCTGTATACGCTGAGTAGTTATGCGTATGACTGACTGTGGTGATGGTTACATGAGTGCAAACATGTGGTAGAGGTAACATACACACATACACGCATACACAAACACAAACACAACAGCAAGTTCATGGGAAAAAAACATGAAATTCAGTAAGGAAAGTAGCTGAGTTACTAGTAGAGTACTGATGTCAATTTCCTGGTGTCAGTTATTGTACTTGCTAATACATGGGAGGGCATAATCTACTAAAATTACTCAAAATAAGAAACAGAAAAACAAAAGGAAAATCTGAGTTTCCAAATTAGAAGAACAGAAGAAATATTCAGGAAAAAATGAAAAATAATTGTTGAGTATTGCTTAAAAAAAAAAATAGACAAGAGAAGATAATGTTGATCCTGTAACCAGGTTTTTTTCTTAGATGCCGGTGATCGTTGTGGGTTCTTGGACTCCAACCTCTTAAAGAATAAGGTGGACCTGCTTCAGCTGCACCGTACGCTGGCAAAGTGAATATTGGACCCAAAAAGTGTTGCAGAAAGGTGATTTTATTTACGTAGAGAAAACAGAGGGAACGAAGAAGAGAAAGCCTTCCACGAAAAGTGTGGAAGGGGATTCCAGAGAGGAAAATCCCGAAGGGAGCCCCCACCATGTGGGAGGGGATTCCAGAAAGCTGGAAAATCCGGCCCAGGGGAGGGAGCACAGACTTTTATTCTGGGAGAAACTCCCACCTTCTCCAAGACTCTGGGCCGATGAAAGGAGCTCCTTAGAACTTCCGCTGGAGGGATTGACTTTTAGTTTCTTTCATTGCCAGCGAAATTCAAACATAAACCACTGAATCTCCCGGATGGAGAGAGATGGGAAGGGGGCATGGCGCTGCGGAAATTTTTGCCCTTAGAGCTATGACCCCTCGTGGACCGGGAAAGAGAACTCATTTCCTCAGTCCAACCAAAACTTGGCACTAGTTATGTGAAAATGAACTCTGTGCTCATAAATAAATGAAAACATCTCCTACATTCAGACAAACCAACATTTTAAATGTCAGAGAGATTAGAAGAAGCCACCAAAAGACTGAGACGGTAGTGTTTGAGACAGAAGAGAAAGCAGGAGAATGTGGTGTTCCGTAAACCATGTGAAGCAGGTATTTCAAAATTGAAGGATGGGAAACTCAAGTTTTGATCAACGGATTTGATTAGAAAGAAGACATTGGTGACTGTTACTAGAGAGGTTTAAGTGTAGTGGTGGGAATGAAAAAATGAAATGAGGCAGCAACTGTAGATAATGCATTGAAGTCATTGTATTATAAAGTGAGAAGAAAATTTGGAGGTTACTAGAAAGAGAGTTCCACAAAGAATTTGGTGAGCTTTTTTTTGTTTCTCTTTAAGATGGAAGATGTTTGGCATGTATGCATAATGGTGGAAATAATTTGGAAAATAGAGAAATTAATGATAGAGTTGAGAAGGAATAATTGAAAGAGCAAAATCCTTGCATCAAAAGAAGGTATACGATCTGGTACAGACTGTTACAGACAAGCTGCCCCAGGAAATCCCCTCTGGGCAGCTCCCCCCACACATTGGTCTGCAGCTGGACTCCTATACTCTTATCTAAGTGCCACAGTAAGGCTGCCAGACAGGCTACCATTGAGCAAAGACTAAGGTCATGGAAAATGAACCTTTGTTACACATGATTGTAAATTCCTGTTTTACGCAACCTGTAAAATTCTGTTGTCTTTTTTTAACTGCCACCACAGAAGTCACAGGATGATGTAAGTCTGTCTCAAGTTGATAAACTATCTTTGTGCTTGTTACAAGCTGATAGATAACTCTGTCCTGAAACTCCCTTATGCCGCTCTCACCCCATGTAAACCCCTCATTTTGTAGGCTTCGGGCTTCCTCCTCTGATTGTTATGGAGCAGCCCAGCGGCTTAATAAAACTTGCGTGCCTGGCTTTGGGTCTACTCGTCCTGTCCCTCAGCTAACCTTTCACAGACCATAACAAGGCAGAAGTAAGGCTCAGCATCCAGTGAAAGCAGGAGACAATGCAGAAAAGGATGCATGTGAACAGCAGGTAGTTTTCTGCTGATTGCTTCTATGTCTTGGTGAAGAAGTAAAAGAAGTCATTAGCATAGCACAAGGTTGGGATTGGTGGGTAAGGAGGGAGATAATAAAAATAGGGGATGAAAAAGCAGTGTCAAAATTATTTAAGACCGTCATCATGAATTTAAGACAAGTCGGCACAGTTGGATTTGTTTTCTTGTAGACACACTCTGCTGTGCCAGTTCAGGGATGAGGAGAGCAGAGAATTTATTAGTGAAGAATTAGGTGTTCTAAGACTTGGATTACAGATAGAAAGAAAGGAATGGGCAGGAGAGTCTACACAAAGGATTGACTTACAGTGGTGAACCATGGAATCTAATTTGGTTATGGCGGGAAGAGAGAAAGTGAAGGGAAAAGAATAGTGAAAAAGTATCAGGGTCATTGAATATTTGGAACAAATGTAGTAGAGTAAGTGAGTTAAAAAGATTGTTGAAATAGTCTAGAGTGTGATGCTTAAAATTTAGATATTTCAGGTAGTGTAGCAATTGGAAATGACAAGGTTTAGATAGACTAGAATCAATAGTGGAGACCAGCAGTAGCTCACAGGGACATCTGTGGTTTCTTGATTGGAATAGCTTCTCTAGTTTCTTGATTGAATGCACATAGCTATGTGCATTCCCATTGGCTTCTGAACCACCATCAGTAAGTTTCATCTTAGTGAGATCCTTAGGCTGTCTCTTTCTCCAAATTTCCCCATTAAATGTTAAATTTCTTTTTTTTTTTTTTTTTTTGAGACGGAGTTTCGCTCTTGGTTCCCAGGCTGGAGTGCAATGGTGCGATATCGGCTCACCGCAACCTCCGCCTCCTGGGTTCAGGCAATTCTCCTGCCTCAGCCTCCTGAGTAGCTGAGATTACAGGCACGCGCCACCGTGCCCAGCTAATTTTTTGTATTAGTAGAGACGGGGTTTCACCATGTTGACCAGGGTGGTCTTGATCTCTTGACCTTGTGATCCACCCGCCTCGGCCTCCCAAAGTGCTGGGATTACAGGCTTGAGCCACTGCGCCTGGCTAAATGTTAAATTTCTGGCTGGCTGGCCACTTTGTTGCTTGCCTGAGCTAGTATCCTCTAGACAATCTAGTCTTCTCTGATCGTTTCCCACTGTAATCTCTTTGTATTCAATAAGATCCTCAGGCATGGACTTTTCCAAGCTATTAAGTCACTCCCCTCCAGCAGGGCAGCAGAGCTTCCAGTCCACATAGACTGCCAGCCCATTCAGGGTTCAACTTCTGAGCCACAGAACTGGGCTGCGAGACAAAGGTGGATGAAAGCAGCCGCTCTCTTTTACTGAATATTATGAAGACTTTCTGGAAGAAATATTTCCCAACAGTATGCTGTTTGGCCAATTTCCAGAGACAACCAATCGTTGTTTTTTAAAATTTTATCCAGTTTTATTGCTCTCTTTTGGTTGGGAGTGAATGTACCAAGACCCTCAGATAACCATTCTCAAAGTCCCACCTGAACAAAATGATTTTGAATTATAATTTTGTATCTTCAAACATTTCAGGAGTTGTTACTTGGCAAAAATTATTCTTGATTAGACTTTTTAGAGTCTCCAAAATATTAAAACTGTTAAGAAGGTACCTAATTCTTAGTGCCAGTTTTAAAGGGAATTTACAACTACAAAAGTGGTGTTGTCGTATTAAGATGAGGACTAGACGACCTGCACTTGCTTGCCTTACCAAACAGCTGAATGCTTAGCTAGAAGAAAAAAGGGAGCTCCTCTCTTCCCTAAATGGTCCATTTCTGATTATTCCAAACTCAGAGACTTGGTGACTACAACAAGGAAATTAACAGCTTTTATTTTTCTCAAATAAATATTACATGATGAGTTGAGAATGTTATTGTGAAAACACTGATTAGACACTGTTTATTTCACACAATCTGCATGAACTTTGATATTTACCACAAAGGGCTTCACTAAGCTAGCTTCCCGTTAGTGCACTGAAATTCAAAGTCATGCTCATAACTGTTAATGAAAGCAGGTTCAAAGCAACACCACCATCACCGGAGTATCTTTAGTTTTATGCGAATGGGTCTATCAAGCATGTTGCTCTTATTTGGTATAATTCTAATCTCATGGGTATCCATTGTTGGGGGAGAAGGTAAGTTGAAAACAGATCTGAATATTTTAGTTTCTTTTCAAATATATTTATTGATTGTGTGTGCATGCATAAGTATATTTTTAAATGAAAAAATAGCTGAGAATAATTTGAAGGGGTATCATCATATTAATCTATTTTATGGAAATATTTTCTAACATGCAATTAGCAGGAATATAGAATGAAATTAATTCTCGCTATTCTCTAGGTTGCAAAGGGTAAATGGTCACCAAATAGATAGTGTAAAGAGAAGATAAAGGAGGGAAAATCTGTGATAATAAAGATGATAAGGTGAAGTATTAGTGTAATTCTGCATAAACTCTGCAATGCCACTGACTAGAAAAATCAACCTCAGATGATTTTGCCACCTTTAAAATGTTTTTAGAATTTTAATTTCATAGATTTGTTAATTTAAATTTTAAACGTTATTAAAATGAAGGAATTCTCATTTGAGTGTAATTATCATTCAACAGAGATAAATATATTTTAATGAAACAATAGAAAATATTATTTTTATGTGTAAACCAGTGAACTGCCAAGAAATTGCTTTTTCTGAGCTCTTCCACAAATGTGAAAAGTGAAATAATATATATCACCTCCTTATTAATACTGTAAACTGGTTCTTGTAATATTTTATAAACTGTCTCATTGTATTTCAGGTGGAAATTAAAGCCACCGTATCAAAAGGAATTGCAAACAAAATCTCTACCAAGGTCTAGGATACTGATTAAACTGTGTGTGTACATGGAGTTTCAATAATTGTGCCTTACTCTTTGATTTCCAGAAAGTTTTGTTTTACTGCTTTGCTGCTTTCTAATGTTTACAGATTTTTAAATTTTTTTGAACACTTTCTCCTCGGTCCTGAAATAAGAGAAAAATAGGAATAATAAAATGCTTTCTTTTTAATATATGCCCTTACAAATGTTGCAAAACTTTATTTCTACAGGCTTGAAATTCATTTAATTTGTTTTTACTTTTAGTAGTGCGTTGTAATCCCAGGAGTGTGATTGTATGAGTGTATTTGATTTTTCTTAAGTCTGTGTTTATGGTATTTATTAAGTGGCTTAAACATCTGTCACAAACGGTATCACAAGAATATTAAATGGGGTGTGGAAGCAGAGGAAGATAAGTGAAAATTATGAATGAGAATTTTGGCAATTCCTAACCCAGCAAAAAATATTCATGCTTCAATCCAGTCCCAGGATAAACTTCAGTGAAATTCTGTCTAGAAGTTGTCTAGGTGTTAAATGACCTGTAAGTGTGTGTTACGCTTTTGTTTAGGTGTCTGTTTAGAAACTGGCCAGAGGGCAGAAACAACGCTCGAGGGCAACAGTTTTGTACAAATAGAAAACTGCATGCCTCCAGCAGCAAAATATCAAGCAATATATTTATTAAGCAATATATTGTGCTTCATGCTGTAGCAGAGAACCTGGAAAGAATATGACAACCCCACCCATGCCTCACTACAACTTCCGGTGTCCTAAAAGAAAAGCATCACGTAAATAAGCAAATAAATTACAAGGTTATATATAGGGATTGTCTGTGAGTGTGTGTGTGTGTGTGTGTGTGTGTGTGTGTACAGTCATGCATCACTTAATGATAGGAAAACATTCTGAGAAGTGCATTAGGCAATTTCGTCCTCTTGTAAACATCATAGAGTGTGCTTACACAAACCTAGATTGTATAGCCTACTACCTCACTAGGCTGCGTGGTATAGCCTGACAGTCTTAGGACGCAAACCTGTACAGCATGTTACTCAGCTGAACACTGTGGGCAATGGGAGCACAATTGTAAGAATGTGTTTATCTAAACATAGCAAAGGCACAATAAACATACAGTATAAAACATTAGTAATGGTGGACTTGTATGGGATTCTTATCATAAATAGGGTTTGCGGGACTGAAAGTTGTTCTGGGTAAGTCACTGAGTGAGTGGTGTGTGAATATGAGGGCTTAGCACCTTACCATACACTACCTTAAACTTCATAAACACTGAATACTTGGGATAGACTAAATTTATTTTATTTATATATTTATTTTGATATTTTAGAGGGAGCAAGTGGTTTTTGGTTACATGGAGAAGTTCTTTAGTGCCAATTACTGAGCTTTTGGTGCACCTTATTTTAAAAACTTTTCTTCAATAATAAATTAACTTTAATTTATGGTAAGCTTTTTTAGTTTATCAACTGAAAACTTTTTAACTTGTAACTCTTTTGTGATAACATTTAGCTTACAACACTCTTTGTACAGATATACAAAAGATTTTTTTCTATCTTTGTTCTATAAGATTTTATCTTTTAAATATTCTATTTATTTATTTACCTTTTACACCTTTTTGTTAAAAACAGACATAAACACACACATTAGCCTCGGCCTACAAAGGGCAGGATCATAGGTATCACAGTCTTCCTCCTCCCCTCTGGTCCCTCTAGAAGGTCTTCAGGGCAGTAACATGCATGGAGCTGTCATCTCCTGTGAAACAAAGGCTTCTTCTGGAACAGTTCCTGAAAGAGCTACCTGAGGATGTTTTACAGTTAATTTTTCTAATGAGAAGAAGTGAACTATAAAATAATGATAAAAACTCTAGTATATTAAATACATTAACCAGTACCACGGTCATTTATTATCTTTATCAAATATTATATACTATACATAATGGTGTATACTATAGTTTACTGGCAATGCTGTAGGTTTATTTATACCAGCATTGCCACAAAAATGTGAGTAATACATTGCACCACGGCGTAACAGAGGTCATCAGTTGGTAAGAATTTTTCAGCTACATTGTAATCTTACCGAACCACTGTGACATAAGTGATCAGTCATTGACCAAAACATCATTATGTGGTAAATGACTGTATGCCTGTATGTGTGTTTGTATATATGCGTATATATATATATATATATATACGCATATATCAAAAGAAATAGATTCATAATATTCTATCAGAAAGTAGAGATAAGAAAAATTATTTTCTACTTTTCAAGTGGGTGTTTGTGTAATGGGAGGCTTGCAAAAGGACGATAACACTCCTAGCTTGCACCATTGTGGATGTGCACAATGGGTGTGTGATCAGTGCTGTAGAGGAAGTTCGGTAGGATATAATTGGATGATGAAAAATATGTAAGTATGAATGTATGAAAATCGAGTACTATAATTTTGCAATTGTGGAGGAGTGAAGGATACTTAAAAGGAGTTGTGATATGTTCATACTATCAAGACACGAGGGAGTCTTTCCCTCGGTATCTTCTCTAAAAATATCTAGTGTCACATTATAAACAGTTAGATAATCAATTTAAGGTTTCACAAGGTTAAATACCACAGGAATTATTTCAGATATTATACAACAATATAACTTCTAGGTAGATCAAAAGGAGAAATTTCCCTTGATTTGTCAGCTGAATTTCTGCACGCTTTTTCCTGATAAGGTGAAAAACAAAACAGTTTCTCAAGCAGCAATACTATATTGAGAAAATGCCTTGAGGTAAAAAAAAGAGCATTTCTGTACTGAGAAAATATCTTGAGCTAAAAAAGCACTCAAAGATAAAGTACATCAAATCCATAGAATGTACAATATCAAGAGTAAACCCTAATGTAAACTATGGTCTTTGAATGATAATAATATTGATGGTGAGGGGGGCTATTCATGTGGTAGGGAAGAGGAAGTGGTATATAGGGAATCTCTGTACCTTCCACTCAAATTTGCTGTGAGAAAAACTGTAAATAAATACTAAAGTCTAATAGAAATATGTGAGTATATATATACACATATATACATATATATAAACTGTAAATAAAAGTATAAATAAAAACTAAAGTCTAATATACACACATATTTCTATTAGACTTTAGTATTTAAGGTTTTATTTACAGTTTGTATATATACATTATATATAGACACACAAGAAAATAAAAGAGTCAAAACATATTGAGATTTCACCCATCTTCTACATTGTTTTAATACATCTTGCACCACAGTGCATATGGATGTACGTGTAAGTCTCTATATACATATATATGGTAGTCCCTTAGTATCCTGAAGGAATTGATTCTAGGACTCTCCTCACCCCCAGAAGATACCAAAACCCACAGATGCTCAAGTCTCTAAGAGAGAATAGTATTGTATTTGCATGTAACCTATGCATATCCTCCCATGTAATTTAAACCATCTCAAGATTATTTATAATACCTAATATAATGTAAATACTATATAAATAGTTGTTATCTTTTTATTACATCATTTTTATTGTTTTATTATCTTTTTATTGTTTTTTCCTTTTTCAAATGTTTTGGTACAGCAGTATAAATACATATTTATATGTACAACACTTACCAAAATTTAGCTCTAATTTAATCTTGGTTGAGTTGTTCTTAGTGATTTTCTTGTAGTCTCTAAATTATTTTCACTGAAACTATATAAACTTCGTAACAAGAAAATAATCAAAATCTTAATAAACAAAAAACAAACTACTTACTCAACATTTTTACAGCACCAGAAAAAAAAAAACAGGACAGAGTTTCTGGTGGAGATACCTATGACAGTTGATGAGAATAGAGAAAAGACGTAAATCTGAGAGGTGAGAATAAGCCTATCACTCCTCTGCTGTACACTACATAGGTCAGGGAGATTTGCCACTCTTACAATCTGTCTTCATTCTTAAATTGTTGTGTGAGGGTTTTCTTCCTGAGCACATTGCAGAAGAGTTCATATTTCATATCACTCCAAAATATAAATATCATATTAATTGACAATGACCTCCTCAAATACTCTTGTACTCTTTAACAGTGATCTTTCTTTGTCTCAAATTAGTACACTGGAAAGCATTTAAGCTAAAGGTATTTAAGCTGAAGGAAAGAAAAAACTATAATTGAGATGATTAAAGCATAATCTAGTGATTCATCGATGTAGTTTATCATGTAATTCTTCAGTTTTGTGTTATTTTTCCCAGCAACACTTTGTGATTTTCCAAAAATAAACCATGGAATTCTGTATGATGAAGAAAATTATAAGCCATTTTCCCAAGTTCCTATAGGGGAAGTTTTCTATTACTCCTGTGAATATAATTTTATGTCTCCTTCAAAATCCTTTTGGACTCGCATAACATGCACAGAAGAAGGATGGTCACCAACACCAAAGTGTCTCAGTGAGTAAACGCCCTGATCATTACATGGATTTCTTTAAGTGAATAGAGAAGGATGTGCCAGACAAGATCATAAGGGCATGATAATGACGGGCAGTGACCAGAGGAGCTGGAAAGATGGGAGACGTAGTCCTCTCTTTGCGATGCCTCTTGTGAGAACTAAATGAAGAATAAATATGTCAACTGTCTTGTATTACCTAGAAATGCTCTATGCATTGAAATACATTAATTTTAAAAATAATAATTAATTATGATTAGTATATTTGACTGCTAATATTTCTTTACTAATATCATTTGGTAGCAGCCATATCATAGCTTTCCTTTAAAGAAAGTCAACTTTATACATTTTTTTGTTTTGAATTTACCGTTCTCTTGCACATTGCAAGGTGAGGTTTAGTATTTTCACCTTTATATGTTTAGTAAATCATTTCTTTGGACCTTCAAAGTGTAGCTATATTTATCCTCCAATAAATGTAGAGAACAGACTCCAGTGACAACAGGTGTGTTAAAAAGAGAAAAACAATGGGAGAGAGAATAGATGAGGCAACAAAGGAGATAACAATGATATTTCTCCTTTTGTAGGAAATGTTTATGAGAATTGAGAGAAACATTTATATGAAGATGCTGTTTTGTCCCTAGAAAAGTTTATAAACATAAAATATTTTATTATAACAACCATACAGCAGTAGCATGAAATACTTTCTTTTATATGTACATATATGGGAATAGAAAAATATATTTCATCATATATACAGTAACATGACCAAATTCTTTTGAAAATATTTACACATGATTTCAGTTTTCAAAGTTTCCAACTCTTAATAAAATATTTTAAAATGCAATTGAACTTTTTTTGCTACTTTCATCTCATACATTAAAAAATTTTCGGTCCTTAGGAATATGTTTCTTTCCTTTTGTGGAAAATGGTCATTCTGACTCTTCAGGACGAACACATCTGGAAGGTGATACCGTACAAATTGTTTGCAATGCAGGATACAGCCTTCAAAAAAATAACAACAACATTTCATGTGTAGAACGTGGCTGGTCCACTCCTCCCAAATGCACCTCCACTAGTAAGCAAAATTCTGCTCTCTCAGATCATGGTAACTTTTGTTAATTTTTTAAAGAAATAAATCTATTGTTGTAGGTTAAATATAGGTTTCACCACTACTTCTATCATTATTTATTTGATTTTCAGCTCCAATTGTGTCTAAGTAGATGTCCAATAACATAGTTTGCCTACCTATGTAAATCAAATGTATGTGATAGGTAGAAATATGAGACAAGAATACACTTTGAAGACAATCAATGTTAAGTAATACGTGTTTGGTATTTATATTATCAGGTTAGTTAACCATAAATGGTTACAAAACTGAGGTATTAAGTGAAAATAAGTCCAATTCCAGTTAAAATGTCTTAAAAGAGAGTTTTTACTATTTATCTTTATTTAAATTCATATGCTTGAGTCAATAAAGCATCATCTTCTAAGTTGTAAAACCTCCATACGTCTGAGATGTATGTTTGTTTGTGAGCGGCTTAGAATTTGGAAAATGATTCTTTTAGAAACCTGTGATATAAGTGATGGCACCTGCCAGTCCTGGGTGAACTCTTGTAATTCTTCATCTTTATAGCTCTTCAGTAATTGTTCTTTGCTCAGCCCAATGCAGTTCCATCCTATGCATGCACAGCTCAGTATTCAACTAAATCCTCAAGGAGCCTCATGAAAACTTCTATAGCTTTTTCTCTGCATACCACTTCGTTTCTGCTACTATTTCCAGTAACTTCTGGCCACCATAGTCTCCAAGACTGACCTTACTAATCTCAACTAAAGAAGACCACTATGTTCTTCCTGGGTTCTCCCTCCCTGCACAGTTTAGAGAAGGCCTCCCAGCAAAGAGCTGGGCTTTCATTGACTTTGCTTTATTATTCTTATTATTTTTTTTATTGCATTTTAGGTTTTGGGGTACATGTGAAAAACATGCAAGATTGTTGCATAGGTGCATACGTGACAGTGTGATTTGCTGCCTTCCTCCCCTTCACCTATATGTGGCATTTCTCCCCATGCTATCTCTCCCCAACTCCCCACCCCCCGCTGTCCCCCCTACTCCCCCTCAACAGATCCCAGTGTATAGTGCTCCCCTCCCTGTGTCCATGTGTTCCCATTGTTCAACACCCATCTATGAGTGAGAACATGCGATGTTTGATTTTGTGTTCTTGTGTCAGTTTGCTGAGAATGATGGTTTCCAGGTTCATCCATGTCCCTACAAAGGACGCGAACTCATCGTTTTTGATGGCTGCATAATATTCCATGGTGTATATGTGCCACATTTTCCCTGTCCAATCTATCATCGATGGGCATTTGGGTTGGTTCCAGGTCTTTGCTATTGTAAACTGTGCTGCAATGAACATTCGTGTGCATGTGTCCTTATAGTAGAACGATTTATAATCCTTTGGATATATACCCAGTAATGGGATTTCTGGGTCAAATGGAATTTCTATTTCTAGGTCCTTGAGGAATCGCCACACTGTCTTCCACAATGGTTGAACTAATTTACACTCCCACCAACAGTGTAAAAGTGTTCCTATTTCTCCACATCCTCTCCAGCATCTGTCATCTCCAGATTTTTTAATGATCGCCGTTCTAACTGGCTTGAGATGGTATCTCAATGTAGTTTTGATTTGCATTGCTCTAATGACCAGTGATGATGAGCATTTTTTCATATGCTTGTTGGCCTCATGTATGTCTCCTTTTGTAAAGTATCTGTTCATATCCTTCACCCATTTTTGAATGGGCTTCTTTGTTTTTTTCTTGTAAATCTGTTTTAGTTCGTTGTAAATTCTGGATATCAGCCCTTTGTCAGATGGGTAGGCTGCAAAAATTTTTTTCCCATTCTGTTGGTTGCCGATTCACTCTATTTACTGTTTCTTTTGCCATGCAGAAGCTGTGGAGTTTGTTTAGGTCCCATTTGTCTATTGTGGCTTTTGTTGCCAATGCTTTTGGTGTTTTGGTCATGAAGTCCTTGCCTATGCCTATGTCCTGAATGGTTTTGCCTAGGTTTTCTTCTAGGGTTTTTATGCTGTTAGGTCTTATGTTTAAGTCTTTAGTCCATCTGGAGTTAATTTTAGTGTAAGGTGTCAGGAAGGGGTCCAGTTTCTGCTTTCTGCATATGGCTAGCCAGTTTTGCCAACACCACTTATTAAACAGGGAATCCTTTCCCCATTGCTTGTTTTTATCAGGTTTGTCAAAGATCGGATAGTTGTAGATATGTTGTGTTGCCTCCAAGGCTTCTGTTCTATATCTCTGTTTTGGTACCAGTACCATGCTGTTTTGATTACTGTAGCCTTGTAGTAGAGTTTGATGTCCAGTAGTGTGATGCCGCTTTGTTCTTTTTGCTTGGAATTGACTTGGCTATGTGGGCTCTCTTTTGGTTCCATATGAAGTTTAAGGTGGTTTTTTCCAGTTCTGTGAAGAAGGTCATTGGTGGCTTGATGGGGATAGCGTTGAATCTGTAAATTACTTTGGGTAGTATGGCCATTTTCATGATATTGATTCTTTCTAACCATGAACATGGAATGTTTCTCCTTCTGTTTGTGTCCTCTCTTATTTCATTGAGCAGTGGTTTGTAGTTCTCCTTGAAGAGGTCCTTTACGTTCCTTGTTAGTTGTATTCCTAGGTATTTTATTCTCTTTGTAGCAATTGTGAATGGCAGTTCGTGCTTGATTTGGCTCTCTTTAAGTCTGTTATTGGTGTATAGGAATGCTTGTGATTTTTGCACATTGATTTTGTATCCTGAGACGTTGCTGAAGTTGCTTATCAGTTTCAGGAGACTTTGGGCTGAGACGATGGGGTCTTCTAGATATACAATCATGTCATCTGCAAATAGAGACAATTTGACTTCCTCCTTTCCTAATTGAATACGCTTTATTTCTTTTTCTTGCCTGATTGCTCTTGCTAGAACTTCCAGTACTATATTGAATAGGAGTGGTGAGAGAGGGCATCCTTGTCTAGTGCCAGATTTCAAAGGGAATGCTTCCAGTTTTTGCCCATTCAGTATGATATTGGCTGTTGGTGTGTCCTAAATACCTTTTCTTATGTTGAGATACGTTTTGTCGATACCTAGGTTATTGAGGGTTTTTAACAGAATCAGCCTTCAGAAAGTGGGTAATAAGATACTTCCGTGAGCTAAAAGAACATGTTCTAACCCAATGCAAAGAAACTAAGAACCTTGAGAAAAGATGTGTTAATTTTTAAGGGGATAAAATGTATAAGCATCATGATTGCCAACCCAAATATGATGCCATATAATCTGTTTATGTTGTTTTTTTGCATTTTATTAATTAATGTTAAATACATAGAACTGGTAATATTTATGCTACTCAAACTCAGAGAGAGATATCCAGGAAGACTTCCATTTATACTGACTTCCAGAAGGGAAAAAAAAGGTCTATCGGTGTTCTAGCAAAGGATGAAGAAATTTAAAACATCAAAGCTTGTACCTTACAAAAAAATTGTTTTATGTCTTTTCCTCAATATTACATTTAAATGTATTAAAATCAACAAAAATTTGATAACAGATTGTCTATTTGTTTTAAATTCATTTTGAAATATATTTGTATTCTTTTGATTTACTACTCAAAATGAACACTAGATGAAATGACTTCTTTTCTTTCTATTCAGGCAGTTCTTGTGTGAATCCGCCCACAGTACAAAATGGTTATATGAGGTCGAGACAGAAGAGTAGATATTTATCTGGTGATAGAGTATATTATGAATGTAGGAGACCTTATGAAATGTTTGGGGATGCAGAAGTGATGTGTGTAAATGGAAACTGGACAGAACCACCTCAATGCAAAGCTAGAGGATTATATTTCCTTTAACATTTTTGGAGAGTACAGCACGGTTAAAATATGTTGTTTTAAATAAAACAAAGTAATTTTTGTGTAATATATTTTTCAATTGCAAATGAAATGATTGATGATGCTTAAACTTCAATTATTCTTGTGAATGGAACACAAGTAACATGGTACATTATTTTTGAAAATATTTGACCAGATTAAAAGAAGAGTTGGAACTTGAAAAATAATGTATCTTAAGCCTTACAACACTCAGTTCTTTCTGAGGAATACATGTAATAAGAAATACATTGTGTGCATTTGACAGACATAAGACATATCTACTCTAAGATCTAGAATAGGTAGTTGAAGAGAGATCATAGGTTGTGATATAAATGTGGGCATCTTCAGTATACAGATTATATTCAAAGGTATGTGACTAACTGAACTCATCCAGGGAGCTACTGTATTTATAAAAAGAAGTCTGAGCACATAATCCTGGATCATTCTAATATACAGAGATGCAGTAAGGGAAACCAACAAAGGAAATTGTATCTTATCGATTTCCATTTTGTAAAATTAATGTTTGTCTGAAATTTTTCACTATTTTACTTAGAATCTACCTATGTTTTATATTGAAGCGAGTTTTTGTAGACAGCATATATGCATTCTGCCTTTCTGGGTCTGGTTTGTTTTTATGTTTATTTTTTGAAATTTTATTTTATTTTTTGATGGAGTCTTGCTCTATGGCCAGGCTAGAGTGCAGTGGTGTGACCTCGGCTCACTGCAATCTCTGCCTCCTGGGTTCAAGTGATTCTCCCGCCTCAACCTCCTGAGTAGCTGGGATTACAAGTGCATGCCACCATGCCCAGCTAATTTTTGTATTTTTAGTAGACAGGGTTTCACCATGTTGAGCAGGATGGTTTTCATCTCCTGACGTCATGATCCTCCTGCCTCAGCCTCCCAAAGTGCTGGGCTTACAGGCTGAAGCCACCTCACCCGGCCCTTTCTGCCTCTCTTGCCCTTTTAACTGGTGCACTTGGACCATTTACACTTAAAATAATTATTGATATATAGGGACTTAAACCTCTGCCATTTATTTGTTTCTGTTTGTTTCCTCTGGTTTCAGTCCTATTTTCCTATTCCTCCATTCCCCTTGGGGAAAATTTTTAATAAGATTAATTAATTTTGATTCATATGTATCATTTTTGATTGTATCTCTTTGTATAGCTTTTCTCCTCCTTTAAAAAGCTTGTGGCTCTAGGTAATACTATGTGCATGTAATAATATATCACTGTCTACTGGTACTGACATCTCCATCTTCTACTGAGATAGGAAAATCTTACTTTTATTTAGATCCATTTACCCTCTCCTCATATTAAATATAAATGCCATTAGTATTTTCTGTACATACATTCAGCACCATATTAAACCATAATTTAACAAACTTAAAAGAAAAAAGCCGGTTATATTGACTCCTCTTTTTATTCATTATATTGTCCTTTCCGTCTCCTAAAGTCTCAAGCTCTTTCTGCTCTCTCTTTATTTTAATTTGAAGAATTCCTTTAGTAATCCTTTAATCACAGGTCTACTGGAGAAAAATTCTCTTGGTTTCCCGTTCTTTGAGAATGTCTATATTTTCCCCTTTACTTGTAAAGGATAGTGTCACTGGTTATAAAATTTGGAATTGAAAGTTCTTTTAACACTTGAAAACTGTGCCACATGGTTATAGATGGAAAAACTCACTGTCATTAGATTTGTTGATCTCCTAGAGGAAAGGCATAGTTTTTTGTCTAGTTACTATGAAGATTTTTTTTCTTTTTCTTTAAGTAGTGTTATTTTAATGTCTTTTTTTTTTTGAGACGGGGTGAGTTTCGCTCCTGTTACCCAGGCTGGAGTGCAATGGCACGATCTGGGCTCACCGCAACCTCCGCCTCCTGGGTTCAGGCAATTCTCCTGCCTCAGCCTCCCGAGTAGCTGGGATTACAGGCACGCACCACCATGCCCAGCTAATTTTTTGTATTTTCAGTGGAGACGGGGTTTCACCATGTTCACCAGGATGGTCTCGATCTCTTGACCTCGTGATCCACCCGCCTTTTAATGTCTATTGGTATAAATTCCAATGTGTTTATTCTCTTTGGAGTTCACTCAGCTTCTTAAATATGTAAGTTTATGCCTTATGGCCAAAGTGGGAGGTTTTCAGTCATTATTTTATTTATTTATTTTTTCAGCCAATTATCCTTTCCTTTCTCTTTCTGGATCAGCATTATTTATTGTTGTATTTTTCTAAATGTCTCAGTTGAGATTTTTGTTTTCATTCTATTTTCAGAGTCATAATTTATATTGCTCTATATTCAAGTTCATGGATTTGTCACCTCCCAATGTATTATTAAGCCTATCCAGTGTTTTAAAAAATTTTTGTCACACTTCCATTTTATAATTTCTTCCAGGGTTTTTTTTTTTTATTATTATACTTTAAATTCTGGGCTACATGTGCAGGTCATGCAGGTTTTAAAAACGATCATCAATTTCAGAATCTCTGCCCTCTTAGTGTCACTCCAAAGAATGTTGAATATAAAATAAGAAACTTTCTTTGTTAGAGTTTTCTATGTTTACCATGTATTCATTCAGAAAGACATTTCGTATTCCTGGACTACTATAGGCAGAAATATTTGTTAATGTTTCATGTGTTTCTTCAGTAAGGACAAAAGAACTTAAATATATAACTTTCAGTTTGTAAGATTAAAATTTCTTCCAGGAATCATTTCTTTCCCCCGAAATCACAACACTGTTGATATTATATAAAGTGATGTGTTTATATTTGCCTTATTTAAATTTGTAGTTTGATTTGCTCTCCCAAGAAATCAAGTGATGAAATGATGTTTTTTAGATTCTACAGGAAAATGTGGCCCGCCTCCACCTATTGTCAATGGAGACACTACTTCATTCCCATTGTCAGTATATGCTCCGGATTCATCAGTTGAGTATCAATGCCAGTACTTGTATGAACTTGAGGGTAACAAGCGAATAACATGTAGAAATGGACGATGGTCAGAACCACCAAAATGCCTACGTAAGTCCTTTAATATACCCATGGAATCCTGGACAAATCAGTGTGATGAGTCTGATAGTTTGCTGTTTGTAACAGAATAATCACAGATTACTGAACAACTATTCTGCTGAATGCTTGCCTACCAAATATTTATGTTAGAAAGTAAAGAATTTTTTCTCCTTTCTCTTTATATTTATTTTATTTTAAAATATTTAGTTAACAAGTAAAAAATATATTTTCATGTTTGACAATATGCTCTTTTGATATATTTGTAGTACAATGATTACCATAATCAAATTAATTAGCACATTTCTTATCACCTATGATTACCATTGTGTGTAGGTGGGTGTGTGAGTTATATGTGTGTGAGTTTGTGGTGAGGATACTTAAAATCTGCTTTCTTACCAATTTTCAAATAAATAATACAATACTATTAGGTGTAAATATCACTAGATCTCTGTTTGATTCCAAGTTCTTACTCATATCATAGCTGAAAATTTGTACTCTTTGACCAATATCTTAAATAAAGAAAAATAGCAATGATAAGTTCTAAAATGCGGGGATCCTACAATGACAATTGACATAATGAACCATGGATAAAAAACCCTAATTCTCATACATAAATCATAGTACCTAATTTTCACATCATTTACCATTTTAACTTTATTTAAATCAATATGTTGTTTTTACGTAGTTAGTTTAGACACTGTTTTGAGAAATAATTCCTGAACCATCATATAACATTCTACTTGAAAATCTGGAAGTCAATGAAGAAGATTTGTATACTGGTTAATGCTTTATGTTCGTTGTTTTCTATTTTCAGATCCATGTGTAATATCACAAGAAATTATGGAAAAATATAACGTAACATTTAAGTGGTCGGCCGAACAAAAACTTTATGCAAGATCAGGTGAACCAGTTCAATTTGCATGTAAATATGGATATCATCCTTCACCAGGTTCTCAAGATTTTCGAAGAACATGTCAGGATGGGAAACTGGAGTATCCCACTTGTGTAAGAAACAATCAGAATTCAAATCCACACCTTTATTCAGAATATTATTATTAAATCAGTTCTCAATTTCATTTTTAAATATTGTTTTATTCCTTTTTATTTTAAGTAAAATTTTGGGTTGATTTGTTAGAATGTACTTATAATCTGAGACCCATGGCCCTCTTCTTAAAAGCTCTATATTAAAAGTTGGCAAATAAACTGTTGTGTCCAGTTCATGAAATTTGTATGACAAGAAATTAGATACAGTTTTTTTCAGACTTCATTTCTGTCCATCACTCTTAAATCTCTCAAAGCTTTCTCCATGACTGCTGAGGCTCATTGTTTTATAGTAAATGGAAAACATATTGTGCCTGATTTCAAAATTATATCACTTCACAAAGATGTAGAAACCTCACCAAGTCTTAACTCATGTTAGTAATAAGATACAAGTAATTACTACTTATTAATACATAAGTGCATCAAAATGATGAAATGGAGTTAATTCTATAAGATATCAATCTAGCACACATAATAATGCAAACTAATCATAAAGAGGATTTAAAATGTAATTCGGTATATAACTATTACAACATAGACATATGAAAAATAAAAATACAGTATCAGTTATAAACACGCATGCACTCACCTGCAAACACATAAATATGATAGTTTTCTCTGAATTAATGTTTATAGCAAAAATATTGCCAGGAAATTTAAAAGTGTAGCTAAAATTCTATATATGTGTTTAGAGATAATTGGGGTAAAAGTTGTAGTTCAGTTCCTTTGTATGTATCAGTATTCTCTGACTTTTCTACCTTTAACTTATATCACATTTGAACCTCAAGCAAAATTTATTTCACAATAATGATATCGAATGACCAAGGTGGTACATGTTGAGAATGACAAAGATGTCACTGGTAATTACCAAGTTATGTTTGTGATAATGTTAAATTTAAGAATATACGTTTATTCCTAAACTGTTTTAGTGCATTTGGGCCACTATAAAAAATTATCATAAACTGGCTAGTTATGAAAACTAGAAATTATTTCATACATTTTTAGAGGCTGAGAGTTTCAAGATTAAGATGCCAACTGATTTGATGTCTTGTAAGAACTTGCTCCCTGTTATGGAGATGGTGCCTTCCCACTATGTCCTTACAATCTAGAAGGTACAAGGGAGTTCCATGAGGCTTCTTTGTAAAAAGACTTATCCAGTCTGTGAGAATGGAATCCTCATGGCCTAATCACCTAAAAAGGCCTCACTTTCTGATACTATCACCATAGTGATTAGGATGTAACACATGAATTTTGGAGGGACGCTACTATTCAGATCATAGCACAGCATAGGCATGAACAAATATATTCCATGTAAATGGAAACCAAAAGAAAGCAGGGTGGCCATACTAACAATTAACTGAAATGGAATTTTAAGTCAAGTCTGTAAAAAGAAACAACGAAAGGTCATTATATAGTGATAAAAGAGTCAATTTGCCAAGAGATTATAACTATAGACAACATATATGCATCACCATAGGAGCAATGGAACTTATAAAGCAAACATTAATACATCTAAAGGAAGAAATAGACAACAATACAACAATAGCAGGGGGCTTCAATACCCCATGTTCAAAACTGGATAGAAAATCTCTCCAGAAATCAATAAAAACATTGGACTTGAACTATATGTTAGACCAAATGGATGTAGCAGATATATATAGAACATTCCATTTGACAACAGTAGAATAAGCATTCTGCTCAAGCACACAAGGTACATTCTCTAATATACATCATATGTTGGGCCACAAAACAAGACTTAAATTTTATTTATTTATTGTATTTTATTGTTATATATATTTTTTATTATACATTAAGTTCTGGGGTACACGTGCAGATCCCGCAGGATTCTTACATAGGTATACACATGCCATGGTTGTTTCCACCCCCTATCATCTACATTAGGTATTTCTCCTAAAGTTATTCCTCCCCAGTCCTCCTACATTCTGCTATCCTTCCCCTAGACCCACCCCACAGGCCCCAGTCTGTGATGTTCCCCTGCCTGTGTCCATGCGTTCTCATTGTTCAACAGCCACTTATGAGTGAGAACATGTGGTGTTCAGTTTTCAGTTCTTATGTCGGTTTGCTGAGAATGATGGTTTCCAGCTTCATCCATGTCCTTGCAAACGACATGAACTCATCCTTTTTCGTGGCTGCATACTATTTCATGGTGTATATGTGCCACATTTTCTTTATTCAGTCTATCATTGATGGGAGTTTGGGTTGGTTCCAAGTCTTTGCTTTTGTAAACAGTGCTGCAATGAACATACATGTGCATGTGTCTTTATCACAGAATGATTTATAGTCCTTTGAGTATACACCCAGTAATGGGATTGCTGGGTCAAATGGTATTTTTATTTCTAGATCCTTGAGGAATCACCACACTGTCTTCCACAATGGTTGAATTAATTTACACTCCCACCAACAGTGTAAAAGTGTTGCTATTTCTCCACATCCTGTCCAGCATCTGTTGTTTCCAGATTTTTTTAATGATCTCCATTCTAACCTGCATGAGATGGTATCTCAATGTGGTTTTGATTTGCATTTCTCTAATGACCAGTGATAATGAGCATTTTTTACAAATGTTTGTTGGATGCATAAATGTCTTTTTCTGCAAAGTGTCTTTTCATATCCTTTGCCCACTTTTGGGTGGGGTTCCTGTTTTCTTGTAAATTTGTTTAAGTTCTTTGTAGATTCTCATTATTAGCCCTTTGTCATATGGGTAGTTTGCAAAAATTTTTTCCCATTCTGCTGGTTGCTGGTTCACTGTAATGATTGTTTCTTTTGCTGTGCAGAAGCTCTTAAGTTTAATTAGATCCCATTTGTCTATTTTGGCTTTTGTTGCCAATGCTTTTGGTATTTTAGTCATGAAGTCCTTGCCTATGCCCTGAATGGTATTGCCTAGGTTTTCTTCTAGGCTTCTTATGGTGTTATGCCTTGTGTTTAAATCTTTAATCCATCTAAAGTTAATTTTTGTATAAGGTGAAAGGAAGGGGTCCAGTTTCAGCTTTCTGCATATGGCTAACCCCATTTCCCAAAGCTACTTATTAAACAGGGAATTCTTTCCCCATTGCCTGTTTATGTCAAGTTTGTCAAAGATCAGTTGGTTGTAGTGGTGTGACATTACTTCCGAGGCCTCTTTTCTATTGCATTGGTCTATATCTCTGTTTTGGTACCATTACCATGCTGTTTTGATTACTCTAGCCTTGTAGCATAGTTTGAAGTCAGGTATCGGGATGCCTCCAGGTTTGTTTTGTTTTGCTTAGGATCATCTTGGCTATGCGGGCTCTTTCTTGGTTCCATATGAAGTTTAAGGTGGTTTTCTTCAGTTCTGTGAAGAAGGCCACTGGTAGCCTGATGGCGATAGCATTGAATCTATAAATTACTTCAGTCAGTATGACCATTTTCACAATACTGATTCTTCCTAACCATGAGCATGGAATGTTTCTCCATCTGTTTGTGTCCTCTCTTATTTCCTTGAGCAGTGGTTTGTAGTTCTCCTTGAAGAGGTCCTTCATGTCCCTCGTTAGTTGTATTCCTAGGTATTTAATTCTCTATGTAGCAGTTGTGAATGGGAGTGCACTCATGATTTGGCCGTTTGTCTGTAATTTGTGTATACGAATGCTTGTGATTTTTGCACATTGATATTGTATCTTGACACTTGGCTGAAGATGTTTATCATCTTAAGGAGATTTTGGGCTGAGATGATGGGTTCTTCTAAATATACAACCATGTCATCTGCAAATAGAGACAATTTGACTTCCTCTTTTCCTAAGTGCATACCTTTATTTCTTTTTCTTGCCTGATTGCTCTGGCCAGAACTTCCAATACTACATTGAATAGGAGTGGTGAGAGAGGGCACCTTTGTCTTGTGCCAGATTTCAAGGGAATGCTTCCAGTTTTTGCCCATTCAGTATTATATTGGCTGTGAGTTTGTCATAAATTGCACTTACTATTGTGAGACGTGATCCATGGATACCTAGTTTATTGAGAGTTTTTAGCAGAAAGTGCTGTTGAAATTTGTCGAAGGCCTTCTCTGCGTCTATTGAGACAATCATGTGGTTTTTGTCTTTGGTTCAGTTTATGTGATGGATTACATTTATAGATTTGTGTATGTTGAAACTGCCTTGCATCCCTGGGATGAAGCTGACTTGATGGTGATGGATAAGCTTTTTGATGTGCTGTTGCATTCAGTTTGCCAGTATTTTATTGAAGATTTTTGTATCAAAATTCATCAATTTATAAGAAACAGTAGAATTTTTTTCTTTTCTTCTGTTAGTGACTGGTTGCTGGCAAAGAAGTTTCATTTATTAAAATTAGTTAGATGAAATATTTAAGCCTATACACTATGGTAAAATCAGTTTACATATACATAGTTTGGTCCAGCATAAACAGAGATGTATAGATTTATCAACAACATGCTGGAATTTAACCAGAAACCTAAAAATGCACTCGTATTTTTTCTTTTCCTTCCCACTACTCAAAATTTACATAAATAGCTTTTAAAAATATTGTGTACAAATAACTTTTCTGTATCTTCACTACAATAAGAAAAACTGAGAGCATTTTTATTATCCCAAAAGAAATAATAAATTATATTACAGAAGTTATAAATATTTAATCATATGTTACAATAATCAAAATAATATTAATGATTTCAAATATAACATGAAATGTAAAATCTCTATACTGTTCTTAGATGATTTTAAAAACTATCCATGAATATATATGAAAATAGAAAACCCTTGAAAGTGGTTGACAGACAAAGAAGAGAGATACTGAAGTGTAAAACTTGACTCTTTTGGCAACAAAAAGATATCTAGATTGAGTAGAAGAAAGGCCGAAGAAGGAAATGAAGGCACTTTTCATTAGCTACCATTTATAAATCAGTTTCAGGACACAAAACATGATATAAAACATCTGAAAGTGTTTTTGGTACACTTGCACAATTCTGCTAGAGACATATATTTCTAAAATGGGTTGGTCTAGAGCATCGGTAGGAAGAATATGTTCTGTAAGCAAAAGGATAGGATGTATAGCAAGGACTTTCTGGAGTACAACTGGAGAATTCTGAAGCTCTCAACAAGGGAAGAGGCTATGGATTAGGTAAACTCTAGCATGATCGCCTTACATGATCCCTGGAGGAAAGTAGAATGAGTAGGACATCACAACCTGTTTTCATTTTTTTGCTCAGTTAGCAGGTAAAACCATCCAAACTTATCATCTCATAGAACACAACGGGCACCCAAAACAGAGAACGCAAAACAAACAAAAAAGATGAAAATACAATGTGTTGAAGTTTATAAAATTATATATAATTTTAGAAATAAGTTAATGTTTGTATTTTACATGTGAATAAATAAATTAATTAAAAGTTTTTTAGTTTTTTTTGTTGTTGTTGAGGTAGGGTCTCACTCTGTTTTCCAGGCTGCAGTTCAGTGGCGTGATCTTGGTTCACTGCAGCCTCCACCTCCAGGGTGCAAGTGACTCTCCTGCCTTACCCTCCCAAGTATATTTTACAAAACACAAATCCAAATGCATCCTATGTCGAAATGTAAAACATAAAGTAATGAAACTTGTGGAAGAAAAAAAGAAAAAGTCTTTGTGAACTGGGGTTTGAGAAAATTGTTCTTAAACAGGACACCTAAAGGATGACCCATAAAAGAATGATATAATAATAATACTTTATCAACATTAAACACTTTTTCTCTGTGAAAGACATTCTATGAGAGTGAAACCATAAGTTACATGTTAGGAAAAATATTTGCAAATAGTATATCTGACAAAGTACTTATATACAGTATACATGAAGAATTCGCTAAACACAAGTACAACAATCCAATTAATAAATATGGCAAAGTCTTGAACAGATCTAACAAAAAAGTTATACAGATAGAAACTAAACATGGGAAAAGTTTTTCAACGTCATTGAAACATTAGGGAAATACAAATTAAAACCACAATGAGATACTTCTATTTACCTAATAGAATGCTTTTAAAAAATTACATGAAAACCCACTGGTAATAGCAAGTGCAGGAAAAAATACAAAACAATGGATCTCTCATACACTGCTTGTAGCAAAGCCACTGTGATAATTTATTAGAGATCAACAGCACTTTTCATATAACCCAGTTATCTAATCCCTGATTGTTTATCACAGGGCAGGAGGTGGCAAACTGTAGCATATGGACTGCTATCTATTCTTATAAATAAAGTTTTATTGGATGTGAACCACATTTTATATTTATGTATTGTCTATTATTATTTTGGTTGTATAACAGCAAAGTTAAGTAGTTGTAACAGAGGCCATATGGTTCACAACCCTAAAATACTAATCATATGACCCTTTGAGAAAAACGTTGTTAATCTCTGCCCTAGATAAATAAAAAATCATCTTCAGGTAAAACGTTGCACAAAAATGTCCATCATAGCTTTATGTGTATAGCCAAAAAGTAGAATCAACTTAAATGTCCTTAGATGAGTGAAAGCATAAACAAATAGGATAAAAAAACCTGCCACTTCCATACAATGGAATACTTCATGACAATTTAAAAAATGAATTATTTGTAATGCGACAGCTTGTCCCCATCACAAGGACATCATCCTGAGTGAAAAGCATCTAATTCCAAAGTTGACATATTGTATAATCCCATTTATACAACATTATCAAAATGAAATATTACAGTTATGTAGAACATACTAGTGATGGGTAACAATGAGGGGTGGGGGAATGAATGTGGGGACTGTGAAAGGACAGTATATGAGTGTTTTCTGGAGGTGATAGAATAGTTCTGTATACACTGAGTAGTTATGCGTATGACTGACTGTGGTGATGGTTACATGAGTGCAAACATGTGGTAGAGGTAACATACACACATACACACGTACACAAACACAAACACAAAAGCAAGTTCATGGGAAAAAAAACATGAAATTCAGTAAGGAAAGTAGCTGAGTTAGTAGTAGAGTACTGATGTCAATTTCCTGGTGTCAGTTATTGTACTTGCTAATACATGGGAGGGCATAATCTACTAAAATTACTCAAAATAAGAAACAGAAAAACAAAAGGAAAATCTGAGTTTCCAAATTAGAAGAACAGAAGAAATATTCAGGAAAAAATGAAAAATAATTGTTGAGTATTGCTTAAAAAAAAAAATAGACAAGAGAAGATAATGTTGATCCTGTAACCAGGTTTTTTTCTTAGATGCCGGTGATCGTTGTGGGTTCTTGGACTCCAACCTCTTAAAGAATAAGGTGGACCTGCTTCAGCTGCACCGTACGCTGGCAAAGTGAATATTGGACCCAAAAAGTGTTGCAGAAAGGTGATTTTATTTACGTAGAGAAAACAGAGGGAACGAAGAAGAGAAAGCCTTCCACGAAAAGTGTGGAAGGGGATTCCAGAGAGGAAAATCCCGAAGGGAGCCCCCACCATGTGGGAGGGGATTCCAGAAAGCTGGAAAATCCGGCCCAGGGGAGGGAGCACAGACTTTTATTCTGGGAGAAACTCCCACCTTCTCCAAGACTCTGGGCCGATGAAAGGAGCTCCTTAGAACTTCCGCTGGAGGGATTGACTTTTAGTTTCTTTCATTGCCAGCGAAATTCAAACATAAACCACTGAATCTCCCGGATGGAGAGAGATGGGAAGGGGGCATGGCGCTGCGGAAATTTTTGCCCTTAGAGCTATGACCCCTCGTGGACCGGGAAAGAGAACTCATTTCCTCAGTCCAACCAAAACTTGGCACTAGTTATGTGAAAATGAACTCTGTGCTCATAAATAAATGAAAACATCTCCTACATTCAGACAAACCAACATTTTAAATGTCAGAGAGATTAGAAGAAGCCACCAAAAGACTGAGACGGTAGTGTTTGAGACAGAAGAGAAAGCAGGAGAATGTGGTGTTCCGTAAACCATGTGAAGCAGGTATTTCAAAATTGAAGGATGGGAAACTCAAGTTTTGATCAACGGATTTGATTAGAAAGAAGACATTGGTGACTGTTACTAGAGAGGTTTAAGTGTAGTGGTGGGAATGAAAAAATGAAATGAGGCAGCAACTGTAGATAATGCATTGAAGTCATTGTATTATAAAGTGAGAAGAAAATTTGGAGGTTACTAGAAAGAGAGTTCCACAAAGAATTTGGTGAGCTTTTTTTTGTTTCTCTTTAAGATGGAAGATGTTTGGCATGTATGCATAATGGTGGAAATAATTTGGAAAATAGAGAAATTAATGATAGAGTTGAGAAGGAATAATTGAAAGAGCAAAATCCTTGCATCAAAAGAAGGTATACGATCTGGTACAGACTGTTACAGACAAGCTGCCCCAGGAAATCCCCTCTGGGCAGCTCCCCCCACACATTGGTCTGCAGCTGGACTCCTATACTCTTATCTAAGTGCCACAGTAAGGCTGCCAGACAGGCTACCATTGAGCAAAGACTAAGGTCATGGAAAATGAACCTTTGTTACACATGATTGTAAATTCCTGTTTTACGCAACCTGTAAAATTCTGTTGTCTTTTTTTAACTGCCACCACAGAAGTCACAGGATGATGTAAGTCTGTCTCAAGTTGATAAACTATCTTTGTGCTTGTTACAAGCTGATAGATAACTCTGTCCTGAAACTCCCTTATGCCGCTCTCACCCCATGTAAACCCCTCATTTTGTAGGCTTCGGGCTTCCTCCTCTGATTGTTATGGAGCAGCCCAGCGGCTTAATAAAACTTGCGTGCCTGGCTTTGGGTCTACTCGTCCTGTCCCTCAGCTAACCTTTCACAGACCATAACAAGGCAGAAGTAAGGCTCAGCATCCAGTGAAAGCAGGAGACAATGCAGAAAAGGATGCATGTGAACAGCAGGTAGTTTTCTGCTGATTGCTTCTATGTCTTGGTGAAGAAGTAAAAGAAGTCATTAGCATAGCACAAGGTTGGGATTGGTGGGTAAGGAGGGAGATAATAAAAATAGGGGATGAAAAAGCAGTGTCAAAATTATTTAAGACCGTCATCATGAATTTAAGACAAGTCGGCACAGTTGGATTTGTTTTCTTGTAGACACACTCTGCTGTGCCAGTTCAGGGATGAGGAGAGCAGAGAATTTATTAGTGAAGAATCAGGTGTTCTAAGACTTGGATTACAGATAGAAAGAAAGGAATGGGCAGGAGAGTCTACACAAGGGATTGACTTACAGTGGTGAACCATGGAATCTAATTTGGTTATGGCGGGAAGAGAGAAAGTGAAGGGAAAAGAATAGTGAAAAAGTATCAGGGTCATTGAATATTTGGAACAAATGTAGTAGAGTAAGTGAGTTAAAAAGATTGTTGAAATGGTCTAGAGTGTGATGCTTAAAATTTAGATATTTCAGGTAGTGTAGCAATTGGAAATGACAAGGTTTAGATAGACTAGAATCAATAGTGGAGACTACCAGTAGCTCACAGGGACTTCTCTGGTTTCTTGATTGGAATAGCTTCTCTAGTTTCTTGATTGAATGCACATAGCTATGTGCATTCCCATTGGCTTCTGAACCACCATCAGTAAGTTTCATCTTAGTGAGATCCTTAGGCTGTCTCTTTCTCCAAATTTCCCCATTAAATGTTAAATTTCTTTTTTTTTTTTTTTTTTGAGACGGAGTTTCGCTCTTGGTTCCCAGGCTGGAGTGCAATGGTGCGATATCGGCTCACCGCAACATCCGCCTCCTGGGTTCAGGCAATTCTCCTGCCTCAACCTCCTGAGTAGCTGAGATTACAGGCACGCGCCACCGTGCCCAGCTAATTTTTTGTATTAGTAGAGACGGGGTTTCACCATGTTGACCAGGGTGGTCTTGATCTCTTGACCTTGTGATCCACCCGCCTCGGCCTCCCAAAGTGCTGGGATTACAGGCTTGAGCCACTGCACCCGGCTAAATGTTAAATTTCTGGCTGGCTGGCCACTTTGTTGCTTGCCTGAGCTAGTATCCTCTAGACAATCTAGTCTTCTCTGATCGTTTCCCACTGTAATCTCTTTGTATTCAATAAGATCCTCAGGCATGGACTTTTCCAAGCTATTAAGTCACTCCCCTCCAGCAGGGTAGCAGAGCTTCCAGTCCACATAGACTGCCAGCCCATTCAGGGTTCAACTTCTGAGCCACAGAACTGGGCTGCGAGACAAAGGTGGATGAAAGCAGCCGCTCTCTTTTACTGAATATTATGAAGACTTTCTGGAAGAAATATTTCCCAACAGTATGCTGTTTGGCCAATTTCCAGAGACAACCAATCGTTGTTTTTTAAAATTTTATCCAGTTTTATTGCTCTCTTTTGGTTGGGAGTGAATGTACCAAGACCCTCAGATAACCATTCTCAAAGTCCCACCTGAACAAAATGATTTTGAATTATAATTTTGTATCTTCAAACATTTCAGGAGTTGTTACTTGGCAAAAATTATTCTTGATTAGACTTTTTAGAGTCTCCAAAATATTAAAACTGTTAAGAAGGTACCTAATTCTTAGTGCCAGTTTTAAAGGGAATCTACAACTACAAAAGTGGTGTTGTCGTATTAAGATGAGGACTAGACGACCTGCACTTGCTTGCCTTACCAAACAGCTGAATGCTTAGCTAGAAGAAAAAAGGGAGCTCCTCTCTTCTCTAAATGGTCCATTTCTGATTATTCCAAACTCAGAGACTTGGTGACTACAACAAGGAAATTAACAGCTTTTATTTTTCTCAAATAAATATTACATGATGAGTTGAGAATGTTATTGTGAAAACACTGATTAGACACTGTTTATTTCACACAATCTGCATGAACTTTGATATTTACCACAAAGGGCTTCACTAAGCTAGCTTCCCGTTAGTGCACTGAAATTCAAAGTCATGCTCATAACTGTTAATGAAAGCAGGTTCAAAGCAACACCACCATCACCGGAGTATCTTTAGTTTTATGCGAATGGGTCTATCAAGCATGTTGCTCTTATTTGGTATAATTCTAATCTCATGGGTATCCATTGTTGGGGGAGAAGGTAAGTTGAAAACAGATCTGAATATTTTAGTTTCTTTTCAAATATATTTATTGATTGTGTGTGCATGCATAAGTTTATTTTTAAATGAAAAAATAGCTGAGAATAATTTGAAGGGGTATCATCATATTAATCTATTTTATGGAAATATTTTCTAACATGCAATTAGCAGGAATATAGAATGAAATTAATTCTCGCTATTCTCTAGGTTGCAAAGGGTAAATGGTCACCAAATAGATAGTGTAAAGAGAAGATAAAGGAGGGAAAATCTGTGATAATAAAGATGATAAGGTGAAGTATTAGTGTAATTCTGCATAAACTCTGCAATGCCACTGACTAGAAAAATCAACCTCAGATGATTTTGCCACCTTTAAAATGTTTTTAGAATTTTAATTTCATAGATTTGTTAATTTAAATTTTAAATGTTATTAAAATGAAGGAATTCTCATTTGAGTGTAATTATCATTCAACAGAGATAAATATATTTTAATGAAACAATAGAAAATATTATTTTTATGTGTAAACCAGTGAACTGCCAAGAAATTGCTTTTTCTGAGCTCTTCCACAAATGTGAAAAGTGAAATAATATATATCACCTCCTTATTAATACTATAAACTGGTTCTTGTAATATTTTATAAACTGTCTCATTGTATTTCAGGTGGAAATTAAAGCCACCGTATCAAAAGGAATTGCAAACAAAATCTCTACCAAGGTCTAGGATACTGATTAAACTGTGTGTGTACATGGAGTTTCAATAATTGTGCCTTACTCTTTGATTTCCAGAAAGTTTTGTTTTACTGCTTTGCTGCTTTCTAATGTTTACAGATTTTTAAATTTTTTTGAACACTTTCTCCTCGGTCCTGAAATAAGAGAAAAATAGGAATAATAAAATGCTTTCTTTTTAATATATGCCCTTACAAATGTTGCAAAACTTTATTTCTACAGGCTTGAAATTCATTTAATTTGTTTTTACTTTTAGTAGTGCGTTGTAATCCCAGGAGTGTGATTGTATGAGTGTATTTGATTTTTCTTAAGTCTGTGTTTATGGTATTTATTAAGTGGCTTAAACATCTGTCACAAACGGTATCACAAGAATATTAAATGGGGTGTGGAAGCAGAGGAAGATAAGTGAAAATTATGAATGAGAATTTTGGCAATTCCTAACCCAGCAAAAAATATTCATGCTTCAATCCAGTCCCAGGATAAACTTCAGTGAAATTCTGTCTAGAAGTTGTCTAGGTGTTAAATGACCTGTAAGTGTGTGTTACGCTTTTGTTTAGGTGTCTGTTTAGAAACTGGCCAGAGGGCAGAAACAACGCTCGAGGGCAACAGTTTTGTACAAATAGAAAACTGCATGCCTCCAGCAGCAAAATATCAAGCAATATATTTATTAAGCAATATATTGTGCTTCATGCTGTAGCAGAGAACCTGGAAAGAATATGACAACCCCACCCATGCCTCACTACAACTTCCGGTGTCCTAAAAGAAAAGCATCACGTAAATAAGCAAATAAATTACAAGGTTATATATAGGGATTGTCTGTGAGTGTGTGTGTGTGTGTGTGTGTGTGTGTGTGTACAGTCATGCATCACTTAATGATAGGAAAACATTCTGAGAAGTGCATTAGGCAATTTCGTCCTCTTGTAAACATCATAGAGTGTGCTTACACAAACCTAGATTGTATAGCCTACTACCTCACTAGGCTGCGTGGTATAGCCTGACAGTCTTAGGATGCAAACCTGTACAGCATGTTACTCAGCTGAACACTGTGGGCAATGGGAGCACAATTGTAAGAATGTGTTTATCTAAACATAGCAAAGGCACAATAAACATACAGTATAAAACATTAGTAATGTTGGACTTGTATAGGATTCTTATCATAAATAGGGTTTGCGGGACTGAAAGTTGTTCTGGGTAAGTCACTGAGTGAGTGGTGTGTGAATATGAGGGCTTAGCACCTTACCATACACTACCTTAAACTTCATAAACACTGAATACTTGGGATAGACTAAATTTATTTTATTTATATATTTATTTTGATATTTTAGAGGGAGCAAGTGGTTTTTGGTTACATGGAGAAGTTCTTTAGTGCCAATTACTGAGCTTTTGGTGCACCTTATTTTAAAAACTTTTCTTCAATAATAAATTAACTTTAATTTATGGTAAGCTTTTTTAGTTTATCAACTGAAAACTTTTTAACTTGTAACTCTTTTGTGATAACATTTAGCTTACAACACTCTTTGTACAGATATACAAAAGATTTTTTTCTATCTTTGTTCTATAAGATTTTATCTTTTAAATATTCTATTTATTTATTTACCTTTTACACCTTTTTGTTAAAAACAGACATAAACACACACATTAGCCTCGGCCTACAAAGGGCAGGATCATAGGTATCACAGTCTTCCTCCCCCCCTCTGGTCCCTCTAGAAGGTCTTCAGGGCAGTAACATGCATGGAGCTGTCATCTCCTGTGAAACAAAGGCTTCTTCTGGAACAGTTCCTGAAAGAGCTACCTGAGGATGTTTTACAGTTAATTTTTCTTATGAGAAGAAGTGAACTATAAAATAATGATAAAAACTCTAGTATATTAAATACATTAACCAGTACCACAGTCATCTATTATCTTTATCAAATATGATATACTATACATAATTGTGTATACTATAGTTTACTGGCAATGCTATAGGTTTGTTTATACCAGCATTGCCACAAAAATGTGAGTAACACATTGCACCACGACGTAACAGAGGTCATCAGTTGGTAAGAATTTTTCAGCTACATTGTAATCTTACCGAACCACTGTGATATAAGTGATCAGTCATTGACCAAAACATCATTATGTGGTAAATGACTGTATGCCTGTATGTGTGTTTGTATATATGCGTGTGTATATATATATATATATATATATATATATACACACACACATATATCAAAAGAAATAGATTCATAATATTCTATCAGAAAGTAGAGATAAGAAAAATTATTTTCTACTTTTCAAGTGGGTGTTTGTGTAATGGGAGGCTTGCAAAAGGACGATAACACTCCTAGCTTGCACCATTGTGGATGTGCACAATGGGTGTGTGATCAGTGCTGTAGAGGAAGTTCGGTAAGATATAATTGGATGATGAAAAATATGTAAGTATGAATGTATGAAAATCGAGTACTATAATTTTGCAATTGTGGAGGAGTGAAGGATACTTAAAAGGAGTTGTGATATGTTCATACTATCAAGACACGAGGGAGTCTTTCCCTCGGTATCTTCTCTAAAAATATCTAGTGTCACATTATAAACAGTTAGATAATCAATTTAAGGTTTCACAAGGTTAAATACCACAGGAATTATTTCAGATATTATACAACAATATAACTTCTAGGTAGATCAAAAGGAGAAATTTCCCTTGATTTGTCAGCTGAATTTCTGCACGCTTTTTCCTGATAAGGTGAAAAACAAAACAGTTTCTCAAGCAGCAATACTATATTGAGAAAATGCCTTGAGGTAAAAAAAAGAGCACTTCTGTACTGAGAAAATATCTTGAGCTAAAAAAGCACTCAAAAATAAAGTACATCAAATCCATAGAATGTACAGTATCAAGAGTAAACCCTAATGTAAACTATGGACTTTGAATGATAATAATATTGATGGTGAGGGGGGCTATTCATGTGGTAGGGAAGAGGAAGTGGTATATAGGGAATCTCTGTACCTTCCACTCAAATTTGCTGTGAGAAAAACTGTAAATAAATACTAAAGTCTAATAGAAATATGTGAGTATATATATACACATATATACATATATATAAACTGTAAATAAAAGTATAAATAAAAACTAAAGTCTAATATACACACATATTTCTATTAGACTTTAGTATTTAAGGTTTTATTTACAGTTTGTATATATACATTATATATAGACACACAAGAAAATAAAAGAGTCAAAACATATTGAGATTTCACCCATCTTCTACGTTGTTTTAATACATCTTGCACCACAGTGCATATGGATGTACGTGTAAGTCTCTATATACATATATATGGTAGTCCCTTAGTATCCTGAAGGAATTGATTCTAGGACTCTCCTCACCCCCAGAAGATACCAAAACCCACAGATGCTCAAGTCTCTAAGAGAGAATAGTGTTGTATTTGCATGTAACCTATGCATATCCTCCCATGTAATTTAAACCATCTCAAGATTATTTATAATACCTAATATAATGTAAATACTATATAAATAGTTGTTATCTTTTTATTGCATCATTTTTATTGTTTTATTATCTTTTTATTGTTTTTTTCTTTTTCAAATGTTTTGGTACAGCAGTATAAATACATATTTATATATACACCACTTACCAAAATTTAGCTCTAATTTAATCTTAGTTGAGTTGTTCTTAGTGATTTTCTTGTAGTCTCTAAATTATTTTCACTGAAACTATATAAACTTCGTAACAAGAAAATAATCAAAATCTTAATAAACAAAAAACAAACTACTTACTCAACATTTTTACAGCACCAGAAAAAAAAAACAGGACAGAGTTTCTGGTGGAGATACCTATGACAGTTGATGAGAATAGAGAAAAGACGTAAATCTGAGAGGTGAGAATAAGCCTATCACTCTCTGCTGTACACTACATAGGTCAGGGAGATTTGCCACTCTTACAATCTGTCTTCATTCTTAAATTGTTGTGTGAGGGTTTTCTTCCTGAGCACATTGCAGAAGAGTTCATATTTCATATCACTCCAAAATATAAATATCATATTAATTGACAATGACCTCCTCAAATACTCTTGTACTCTTTAACAGTGATCTTTCTTTGTCTCAAATTAGTACACTGGAAAGCATTTAAGCTAAAGGTATTTAAGCTGAAGGAAAGAAAAAACTATAATTGAGATGATTAAAGCATAATCTAGTGATTCATCGATGTAGTTTATCATGTAATTCTTCAGTTTTGTGTTATTTTTCCCAGCAACACTTTGTGATTTTCCAAAAATAAACCATGGAATTCTGTATGATGAAGAAAATTATAAGCCATTTTCCCAAGTTCCTATAGGGGAAGTTTTCTATTACTCCTGTGAATATAATTTTATGTCTCCTTCAAAATCCTTTTGGACTCGCATAACATGCACAGAAGAAGGATGGTCACCAACACCAAAGTGTCTCAGTGAGTAAACGCCCTGATCATTACATGGATTTCTTTAAGTGAATAGAGAAGGATGTGCCAGACAAGATCATAAGGGCATGATAATGACGGGCAGTGACCAGAGGAGCTGGAAAGATGGGAGACGTAGTCCTCTCTTTGCGATGCCTCTTGTGAGAACTAAATGAAGAATAAATATGTCAACTCTCTTGTATTACCTAGAAATGCTCTATGCATTGAAATACATTAATTTTAAAAGTCATAATTAATTATGATTAGTATATTTGACTGCTAATATTTCTTTACTAATATCATTTGGTAGCAGCCTGATCATAGCTTTCCTTTAAAGAAAGTCAACTTTATACATTTTTTGTTTTGAATTTACCGTTCTCTTGCACATTGCAAGGTAAGGTTTAGTATTTTCACCTTTATATGTTTAGTAAATCATTTCTTTGGACCTTCAAAGTGTAGCTATATTTATCCTCCAATAAATGTAGAGAACAGACTCCAGTGACAACAGGTGTGTTAAAAAGAGAAAAACAATGGGAGAGAGAATAGACGAGGCAACAAAGGAGATAACAATGATCTTTCTCCTTTTGTAGGAAATGTTTATGAGAATTGAGAGAAACATTTATATGAAGATGCTGTTTTGTCCCTAGAAAAGTTTATAAACATAAAATATTTTATTATAACAACCATACAGCAGTAGCATGAAATACTTTCTTTTATATGTACATATATGGGAATAGAAAAATATATTTCATCATATATACAGTAACATGACCAAATTCTTTTGAAAATATTTACACATGATTTCAGTTCTCAAAGTTTCCAACTCTTAATAAAATATTTTAAAATGCAATTGAACTTTTTTTGCTACTTTCATCTCATACATTAAAAAATTTTCGGTCCTTAGGAATATGTTTCTTTCCTTTTGTGGAAAATGGTCATTCTGACTCTTCGGGACGAACACATCTGGAAGGTGATACCGTACAAATTGTTTGCAATGCAGGATACAGCCTTCAAAAAAATAAGAACAACATTTCATGTGTAGAACGTGGCTGGTCCACTCCTCCCAAATGCACCTCCACTAGTAAGCAAAATTCTGCTCTCTCAGATCATGGTAACTTTTGTTAATTTTTTAAAGAAATAAATCTATTGTTGTAGGTTAAATGTAGGTTTCAGCACTACTTCTATCATTATTTATTTGATTTTCAGCTCCAATTGTGTCTAAGTAGATGTGCAATAACATAGTTTGCCTACCTATGTAAATCAAATGTATGTGATAGGTAGAAATATGAGACAAGAATACACTTTGAAGACAATCAATGTTAAGTAATACGTGTTTGGTATTTATATTATCAGGTTAGTTAACCATAAATGGTTACAAAACTGAGGTAATAAGTGAAAATAAGTCCAATTCCAGTTAAAATGTCTTAAAAGAGTTTTTACTATTTATCTTTATTTAAATTCATATGCTTGAGTCAATAAAGCATCATCTTCTAAGTTGTAAAACCTCCATACGTCTGAGATGTATGTTTGTTTGTGAGCGGCTTAGAATTTGGAAAATGATTCTTTTAGAAACCTGTGGTATAAGTGATGGCACCTGCCAGTCCTGGGTGAACTCTTGTAATTCTTCATTTTTAAATCTTTTCAGTAATTGTTCTTTGCTCAGCCCAATGCAGTTCCATCCTGTGCATGCACAGCTCAGTATTCAACTAAAACCTCAAGGAGCCTCATGAAAACTTCTATAGCTTTTTCTCTGCATACCACTTTCTCTCTGCTACTACGTCCAGTAACTTCTGGCCACCATAGTCTCCAAGACTGACCTTACTAATCTCAACTAAAGAAGACCACTATGTTCTTCCTGGGTTCTCCCTCCCTGCACAGTTTAGAGAAGGCCTCCCAGCAAACAGCTGGGCTTTCATTGACTTTGCTTTATTATTCTTATTATTTTTTTTATTGCATTTTAGGTTTTGGGGTACATGTGAAAAACATGCAAGATTGTTGCATAGGTGCATACGTGACAGTGTGATTTGCTGCCTTCCTCCCCTTCACCTATATGTGGCATTTCTCCCCATGCTATCTCTCCCCAACTCCCCACCCCCCGCTGTCCCCCCTACTCCCCCTCAACAGATCCCAGTGTATAGTGCTCCCCTCCCTGTGTCCATGTGTTCCCATTGTTCAACACCCATCTATGAGTGAGAACATGTGATGATTGATTTTGTGTTCTTGTGTCAGTTTGCTGAGAATGATGGTTTCCAGGTTCATCCATGTCCCTACAAAGGATGCGAACTCATCGTTTTTGATGGCTGCATAATATTCCATGGTGTATATGTGCCACATTTTCCCTGTCCAGTCTATCATCATTGGGCATTTGGGTTGGTTCCAGGTCTTTGCTATTGTAAACTGTGCTGCAATGAACATTCGTGTGCATGTGTCCTTATAGTAGAACGATTTATAATCCTTTGGATATATACCCAGTAATGGGATTGCTGGGTCAAATGGAATTTCTATTTCTAGGTCCTTGAGGAATCGCCACACTGTCTTCCACAATGAGTGAACTAATTTACATTCCCACCAACAGTGTAAAAGTGTTCCTATTTCTCCACATCCTCTCCAGCATCTGTTGTCTCCAGATTTTTTAATGATCGCCATGCTAACTGGTGTGAGATGGTATCTCAATGTAGTTTTGATTTGCATTTCTCTAATGACCAGTGATGATGAGCATTTTTTCATATGCTTGTTGGCCTCATGTATATCTTTTTTTGTAAAGTATCTGTTCATATCCTTTGCCCATTTCTGAATGGGCTTGTTTGTTTATTTCTTGTAAATCTGTTTTATCCCATTGTAAATTCTGTATATCAGCCCTTTGTCAGATAGGTGGGCTGGAAAATTTTTTTCCGTTCTCTTGGTTGCCATTTCATTCTATTGACTGTTTCTTTTGCCGTGCAGAAGCTGTGGAGTTTGATTAGTTCCCATTTGTCTATTGTGGCTTTTGTTGCCAATGCTTTTGGTGTTTTGGTCATTAAGTCCTTGCCTACGCCTATGTCCTGAATGGTTTTGCCTAGGTTTTCTTCTAGGGTTTTTATGGTGTTAGTTCTTATGTTTAAGTCTTTAATCCATCTGAAGTTAATTTTAGTGTAAGGTGTCAGGAAGGGGTCCAGTTTCTGCTTTCTGCATATGGCTAACCAGTTTTGCCAACACCACTTATTAAACAGGTAATCCTTTCCCCATTGCTTGTTTTTATCAGGTTTGTCAATAATCGGATGGTTGTAGATATGTTGTGTTTCCTCTGATGCCTCTGTTCTCTTCCATTGGTCTATATCTCTGTTTTGGTACCAGTACCATGCTGTTTTGATTTCTGTAGCCTTGTAGTATAGTTTGATGTCTGGTCGTGTGATGCCTCCCGCTTTGTTCTTTTTGCTTAGAATTGACTTGGCTATGCGGGCTCTCTTTTGGTTCTATATGAAGTTTAAGGTGGTTTTTTCAGTTCTGTGAAGAAGGTCATTGGTAGCTTGATGGGGATAGCATTGAGTCTGTAAATTACTTTGGGCAGTATGGCCATTTTCACGATATTGATTCTTCCTAACCATGAACATAGAATGTTTCTCCATCTGTTTGTATCCTCTCTTATTTCATTGTAGTTCTCCTTGAAGAGGTCATTTACGTTCCTTGTTAGTTGTATTCCTAGGTATTTTATTCTCTTTGTAGCAATTGTGAATGGCAGTTCGTTCTTGATTTGGCTCTTTTTAAGTCTGTTATTGGTGTATAGGAATGCTTGTGATTTTTGCACATTGATTTTGTATCCTGAGACTTTGCTGAAGTTGCTTATCAGTTTCAGGAGATTTTGGGCTGAGATCATGGGGTCTTCTAGATATACAATCATGTCGTCTGCAAATAGAGACAATTTGACTTCCTCCTTTCCTAATTGAATTCCCTTTATTTCTTTTTCTTGCCTGATTGCTCTGGCTAGAACTTCCAGTACTATATTGAATAGGAGTGGTGAGAGAGGGCATCCTTGTCTAGTGCCAGATTTCAAAGGGAATGCTTCCAGTTTTTGCCCATTCAGTATGATATTGGCTGTTGGTTTGTCATAAATAGCTTTTATTATTTTGGGATACATTCCATCGATACCTAGTTTATTGAGGGTTTTTAGCATAAAGGGCTGTTGAATGTTGTCGAAGGCCTTCTCTGCATCAATTGAGATTATCATGTGGTTTTTGTCTTTGGTTCTGTTTATGTGGTGTATAACATTTACAGACTTGCATATATTGAAACAGCCTTGCATCCCTGGGATGAATCCTACTTGATCATGGTGGATAAGCTTTTTGATGTGCTGTTGCAATCGGCTTGCCAGTATTTTATTGAAGATTTTTGCATCTATGTTCTTCATGGATATTGGCCTGTAGTTTTCTTTTCTTGTTGAGTCTCTGCCGGGTTTTGGTATTAGGATGATGTTGGTCTCATAAAATGATTTGGGAAAGATTCCCTCTTTTTGTATTATTTGGAATAGTTTCAGAAGGAATGGTACGAGTTCCTCTTTGTATGTCTGGTAGAATTCGGCTGTGAACCCATCTGGACCTTGGCTTTTTTTGGGTGGTAGGCTCTTAATTGCTGCCTCGACTTTGGACGTTGTTATTGGTCTATTCAGGGTTTGGACTTCTTCCTGGTTTAGGCTTGGGAGGAGGCAACTGTCCAGGAATTTATCCATTTCATCCAGGTTTTCTAGTTTATGTGCATAGAGTTGTTTGTAATAATCTCTGATGATGGTTTGAATTTCTGTGGCATCTGTGGTGATATCCCCTTGATCATTTTTTATTGCATCTATTTGGTTATTCTCTCTTTTCTTTTTTATTAATCTGGCTAGTGCTCTGTCTATTTTGTTGATCTTTTCAAAACACCAGCTCCTGGGTTTATTGATTTTTTGTAGGGTTTTTCGTGTCTCTATCTCTTTCACTTCTGCTTTGATCTTAGTTATTTCTTGTCTTCTGCTAGGTTTTGAGTTTTTTTGATCTTGCTCCTCTAGCTCTTTCAATTTTGATGATAGGGTGTCAATTTTAGATCTCTCCTTTCTTCTCATGTGGGCATTTATTGCTATATATTTTCCTCTAGAGACTGCTTTAAATGTGTCCCAGTGATTCTGGTATGTGGTGTATTCATTCTCGTTGATTTCAAAGAACATCTTTATTTCTGCCTTCATTTTATTGTTTATCCAGTCAACATTCAAGAGAAAGTTGTTCAGTTTCCATGAAGCTGTGCAGTTTTGGGTTGGTTTCTGAATTCTGAGTTCTAACTTGATTGCACTGTGGTCCGAGAGACTGTTGTGGTTTCCGTTCTTTTGCATTTGCTGAGGAGTGATTTACTTCCAATTATGTGGTCAATTTTAGAGTAGGTGTGATGTGGTGCTGAGAAGAATGTATATTCTGTGGATTTGGGGTGGAGAGTTCTGTAAATGTCTATTAGGTTTGCTTGTTCCAGGTCTGAGTTCAAGTCCTGGATATCCTTGTTAATTTTCTGTCTTGTTGATCTGTCTAATATTGTCAATGGTGTGTTAAAGTCTCCCACTATTATTGTGTGGGAGTCTAAGTCTCTTTGTAAGTCATTAAGAACTTGTCTTATGTATCTGGGTGCTCCTGTATTAGATGCATATATATTTAGGATCGTTAGCTCTTCTTGTTGCATTGATCCTTTTTCTATTAGGTAATGTCCTTCTATGTCTCTTTTGATCTTTGTTGCTTTAAAGTCTATTTTATCAGAGATGAGAATTGCAACTCCTGCTTTTTTTTGCTATTTGCTTGGCATATCTTCCTCCATCCTTTTATTTTGAGCCTCTGTGTATCCTTGCATGTGAGGTGCGTTTCCTGGATACAGCACACTGATGGGTTTTGGCTTTTTATCCAATTTGCCAGTCTGTGTCTTTTGATTGGGGCATTTAGTCCATTTATGTTTAGGGTTAATATTGTTATGTGTGAATTTGATCCTGCCATTTTGATGCTAGCTGGCTGTTTTGCCCGTTGGTTGATGCAGATTCTTCATCGTGTTGATGCTCTTTACCATTTCATGTGTTTTTGGAGTGGCTGGTACTGGTTGTTCTTTTCTATGTGTAGTGCCTCTTTCAGGAGCTCTTGTAAAGTCAGTCTGGTGGTGATGAAATCTCTGAGTACTTGTTTGTTCACAAAGGATTTTATTTTTCCTTCACTTATGAAGCTTAGTTTGGCTGGATATGAAATTCTGGGTTGAAAGTTCTTTTCTTTAAGGATGTTGAATATCGGCCCCCACTCTCTTCTGGCCTGTAGGGTTTCTGCTGAGAGATCTGCTGTGAGTCTGATGGGCTTCCCTTTGTGGGTAACCCGACTTTTCTCTCTGGCTCCCCTTTGCATATTCTCCTTTATTTCAACCCTGGTGAATCTGACAATTATGTGCCTTGGGGTTGCTCTTCTAGAGGAATATCTTTGTGGTGTTCTCTGTATTTCCTGGACTTGAATATTGGCCTGCCTTGCTAGGTTGGGGAAGTTTTCCTGGATAATATCCTGAAGAGTATTTTCCAGCTTGGATTCATTCTCTTCGTCACATTCAGGTACACCTATCAAACGTAGATTAGGTCTTTTCACATAGTCCCACATTTCTTGTTGACTTTGTTCATTCCTTTTTACCTTGTTTTCTCTAATCTTGCCTTCTCGTTTTATTTCATTGAGTTGATCTTTGACCTCTGATATCCTTTCTTCTGCTTGGTCAATTCGGCTGTTGAAACTTGTGCATGCTTCGTGAAGTTCTCATGTTGTGTTTTTCAGCTCCATCAATTCACTTATATTCCTCTCTAAGTTGTCCATTCTCATTAGCATTTCATCAAGTCTTTTTTCAAGGTTCTTAGTTTCTTTGCATTGGGTTAGAATATGTTTTTTTAGCTCACAGAAGTATCTTATTACCCACTTTCTGAAGGCTGATTCTGTCATTTCATCACACTCATACTCCATCCAGTCTTGTTCCCTTGCTGGTGAGGAGTTGTGATCCCTTGTAGGAGGAGAGGTGCTCTGGTTTCAGGTGTTTTCATCCTTTTTGCGCTGGTTTCTTCCCATCTTTGTGGATTTATCCACCTGTTGGCTTTGTAGTTTTTGACTTTCTGATTGGGTCTCTGAGTGGACGTCCTGTTTGTTGTTGATGAAGTTATTTCTGTTTCTTAGTTTTCCTTTTAACTGTCTGGCCTCTGTAGTACTGCTGAGGTCCACTCCAGGCCCTGCTTACCTGGGGATCACTTGCAGCAGCTGCCAAACAGCAAAGGTTGCCACCAGTTTCTTCTTCTGCTTTGTCCCAGAAGGATACCTGTCAAATGTCTGTCTGAGCTCTCCTTTATGAGGTGACTCTTTGGATATATGGGGGTCAGAAGCTGCTTGAGGAAACAGTCCTTTATATTAGCTCAGGTGCTGAGCTGTGAGCCCCATTGTTCATTCAGAGCTGCTGGGCTGGTAAATTTAAGTCTGTAGCAGCAGAACTCATAACCACCCCCCCTTTTTTTCCCAGGTGTTCTGTCCCAGGGAGTTAGGGCTTTATGAGTTTCTGCTGTACTGTTGTTCCTTTTCTTTTCCTTCAGGGCTGCCCTGCCCACAAGGAGGCAGCCTAGTCACTCTCAGCCTGCAGAGGCTTCGCTGAGCTGCTGTGGGCTCTGCCCAGCTGCCGTGTGAACTTCCCTGCAGTCCTGTTTATATGGGTGTAGTTAGAGCTGCTTCCGCAATGTTGGCCCGCCTCTGTAATCATGGACTTTCTCTGTAATGACGGGTTGCCACAGCAATGGCAGGCTGCCTCAGTAATGGTGGACACCCCTCCCCCACAGAGCTGGACCATCCTGGGTTTAGCTGTGCTTGCTGTGAAACTCTCAACCCAGAGCATTTCCAATTGCTGTTTTTTTGTTTTTGATTTTGTTTTTGTGGGGGTGGGACCAGCCGGGCCTGATCTCCTGGCTCCCTGCCTCAGAGCCTTCTATTTTTTCATTGAACGGTCAGCCCTCTCCCAGGTGTCCTGGTCGCCTGTTGAATAGGTGCCGGGATCTGTGTGATTTCTGGTGCAGCGACCCACTGCGCCGCTGAAACCGCGGCTCTGAGATTCGTGGCCCTTTTTTTTTTTTTTTGCCCGGGAATCTCCTGGCCTGGCTCCCTATTTCAGCTTCCCTTGCTGGCTAAGTGGGAACACAGTCCTGTTTACTCTGCACCGGGAGCGGCTGCGCCAGGGCGCAGGCAAAACAGCTGCGCTGGCCAAAACAGCTGTGCTGGCAACCTGTGGGGCTCCTCCGCCTCCACTCACCCTCTGCACTTTCACTCGGAGCTGCAATCCTGAGCTGGATCTAACCGGCCATCTTGGAACTCCTCTCTGCTTTATTATTTTTAAGTATTGAGGGTTTTTTTTTCTTTTTTCAGTCATCACAGTCCTGTACTGGGTGATTTCCAGCATTCTGAAAATAAATTTTGTACAATTTTCTAAATTTTTTTCAGTGGGATGATATGTTGATAGCAGCTACTCCATCCTATCAGGAAATAGAATCTGTGGTATGTTTTTCAAAAGACGTTATGTTATCAAATATTAATCCACATCTTCAGTTCTTAAATTTAAACCTCTAAAGCTGGGCATGGTGATGTGCACCTGTAGTCCCGGCCACTGGCAAGGCTAAAACAGGAGTTCAAAGCTTCAGTGAGCTATGACTGCACCAGCGCACTCCAAACTGGTCAATAGAGTAAGACCCTTCCCCACTTGCAAACCAAAACAAAGCAAAGGAAAATGAAATTTAAACTTCTAGAAATGAAGTCTTTTTATTTTTATTTTTTATTTTATTTTATTTACTTATTTTTATTGTACTTTAGATTTGGGGTACATGTGCAGAACATGCATGATTGTTGCATAGGTACATACATGGCCAGGTGGTTTGCTACCTCCATTGCCCCATCACCCACATCTGGCATTTCTCCCCATGTTATCTCTCCCCAACTTCCCCACCCCCATCTGTCCCTCCCCTAGCCCCCGACAACAGACCCCAGTGTGTGATGCTCCCCTCCCTGCGTCCATGTGTTCTCTTTGTTCAACAATTGCCTATGAGTGAGGCCATGCAGTGTTTGATTTTCTGTTCTTGTGTCAGTTTGCTGATAATAATGGTTTCCAGATTCATCCATGTCCCTACAAAGGACAAGAACTCATCATTTTTTATGGCTGCATAGTATTCCATGGTGTATATGTGCCACATTTTCCTTGTCCAGTCTATCATCAGTGGGCATTTGGGTTGGTTCCAGGTCTTTGCTATTGTAAACAAAGCCACAATGAACATACTTGTGCATGTGTCTTTATGATTATTCCCAGCCATCTTTTTAAAACAACTGGAACTGTGATAGTTTTTCAGTAAACAGTTAAGTCATGGTCTCTTTCAATTATAAGGGGTTGAAACATTATTAACATTTGCAAAAATAAAATAACAAATGTTACTAACACCAGAAAATTCCAGTGATTGAATAGGGTTCAGAATTCATAAGCTTCAGTTATGGTATAAATACTTCCATGCTCTCTCTTGTCCATATTGTTCATGTCAGGAATAAGCTCTCTTCATTTTGTGAGATGATGGCTATTGTCAGGCCAGCAATTATATTTTAGAAGCTTAACAAATTAAGTTTGGCCAGCTGTTATCCATACAAGCTGGCTCTGTGTACAATCTGTAAGATTCTGTTAGCCTTTGAACAATTGTGTTGCTTTGTGACACAAAAAATATCCCAGGCTTAACTCATGTTTTCCCTGCCACAGAACTGGAATCACCATACCTCCAATAAGTCCTGGTTCCATTTAGTGGGCAATGACATTAAGAAGCTAAGTTGCCAAAATAAACTTGTTTCAAAATTTAGCACACTTTATTTAATCAGAAAAAGTACATATCTTATTGTTCAAGTTCTCAGAACATAGCTACCTTTCCCTTTCTGCCTGTTGGTTCCCAGCAAAGACCTGGAACCAACCCAAAGCACAAGACAACACATTGAGGTTATCAGAGTAGATGGAGAAAGTCATAGTCTCCAAAGTGGAAGAATTCAGCAGAGCACTGTATGTCCCAGGTTGAATGGTAGCTCAAGAACACTGTGGAGAGTTAATAAAATTTCAGGGCAAAGATTCCTAATGATATCTGCACAGTCTGTTTTTTCATGTAAGGTAACATCTTGCAAGTTATGGTAGTCCATGTTGCAGGAATTAGTACAGAGACATCTCTTGGGGCCCTGACTCCATTTCCACAACCATGCAATAACCATATATGAAAAAAGCAGCTGGGAAACCCTACATCAGCCAAGATCAATTATTTTCAATGGCATTTCGTTTTTAACAATTAGATAAGAAAAAGACTATAAACAACCAATAAAGAACTGCCAAGCAAAATATTGGAATAAAAAACAGGGATTTAGGGATACATGTTTTATTTTAGGGAAATAAGGCATGTTCTATTGGGATTTGGGATTTGCTCAAGTAAACTGTGATCAAACCATTAAAGTGCCAATAATGGTGCATAAAACTAGCTAGTTTAAAAATATTTATGAGATTATTAATTAGAAAATATTTCAAATTTATTTTTGCATTTGTTTGATTTATTCAGATTATTTCTTTTGTCTTGAATGTCAATTATTTATTTTACATAACGATTAATATATAATTTTATAAACTAACCATTAGTGAAAGATGATAAGTGAGAAAACTACACACATAGCCATATACATATCTATTTCTAATTGAATCAGAAGATATTCATAATGAGTTAGTATTTATGAACATATTAGTGATGCAGTTGTGTATAATGGAAAGATTCAAAAAATGTAGAAGATGAGTTTTTAAAAAAATCTTTGATATTTAGTTACCCTTTTGTAAAATTGGGAGTAATGGCTTTTTAATATTCCCTTCAACGTAACATTTAGTAGTTGTATCCTGTTTGGGTGTTTCACATATCTACTTTTTTTTTTTTGAGATGGGATTTTCCTCTGTCACCCAGGCTGGAGTGCAGTGGCGTGATTTCAGCTCACTGCAACCTTCGCCTTCTGTGTTCAAGTGAGTCTACTGTCTCTGCCTCCCTAGTAGTTGGGACTACAGGCTTCCACAACTGCACCTGGCTAATTTTTGTATTTTTAGTAGAAACAGGATTTCACCATATTGGCCAGGCTGATGTCAAACTCCTGACCTCAGGTTATCTGCCCACCTTGGCCTCCAAAAGTGCTGTAATTATAGATGTGAGCCACTGCATCTGGCCCACTTATCTACTTTTCATACATCATTACCATTTTTTTATTTTACAAAAAGTAATTAAATATGTTGCATTTTAATTTTGTTACTTGAGGAAAAATTTTTTTGTGACTTAAATGTGAAAGATCTTCATATTCTGTATTATAAATATATTATTAAACTTATTACTATTAAACAGCAAAATTAAAACTTATATTCCTGATTAAACAAATTAAATAATTTACTGTATAAATAACTTCACAGGATTTTCTTATTACAATCCTGAAGAGATTCTCATACAAAATTTCACCTTGCTGTACAGTTTCCCAATTTGTCTGAAGTGCCTTAGATATATTTGTTGGGTATAAATAATTAGTTCATATGTTTTCTTGAAGGCAAGAATATATTTTATACTCCTCTGTATATGAAACCCCTTTCATCTTATTTTTATATAACACACCTTAAATTTGTTTCTGCAATTAAAATTCACATATGTTCATTTAATTTTATTTTTTGAACCAGAATGTCATGTTCCAATTTTAGAAGCAAATGTAGATGCTCATCCAAAAAAGGAAAGATACAAAATTGGAGATGTGTTGAAATTCTCTTGCAGACAAAATCTTATAAGAGTTGGACCAGATTCAGTTCAATGTTACCAATTTGGGTGGTCACCTAACTTTCCAACATGCAAAGGTCAGTATTTATTTCAGAAGTATTGAAACAAGAATCTGATTTTTATAATAATGCCTATATGTTTCTATTGGAGCTTATATTATATCTATAATCTGACAAAGTGGAAAAATGGCAAAGTTAGTATTTTCTTTAGGAAGGAGAAAGTGTGCAAGTCTATAGTAATTGAGTTGCATAGATTATTTAGGTGTCCTTAATCAAGAAGTAATTCTACTTCTGTGTTTTAAAAATACATAATGGGACTCTATAGGTCAAAATATAGTAGCTGGAATTGAGAAGTGTTAGGATTTTTCCATCTATCTCAATAAAAAATTCATACTTCTAAAAAATATTGTATGAACAATGTTACATTTTATTAAGTAATTAAGAAAATAATTAAGTCATTGCACATATGAATTATTCATTAGAAAACAATGATGATTTGTACCTGCTTCAGATGGCACTATTTTTTATCTAAAATGGCTTATTATATTATTTGAAGTATGTATTAGTTCATTTTCACACTGCTGATAAAGACATACCCAAGACTGGGCAACTTACAAAAGAAAGAGGTTTAATGGACTCATAGTTTCATGCGGCTGGGGAGACCTCCCAATCATGGTACAAGGTAAAAGTCACATCTCGAATGACAGCAGACAAGAGAAGGGAACTTGTGCAGGGAAACCTCCTTATATAAAACCATCAGATCTCTTGAGACTTATTCACTATCACAAGAATAGCATGGGAAAGACTCGCCCCCATAATTCAATTACCTCCCACCAGGTTCTTACCACAACAACTGGGAATTGTGGGAGCTAGAATTCAAGATGAGATTTGAGTGAGGACACAGCCAAACCACATCAAAGTATTTATAGATATTAATAAAAATTATAACTATGCATTGTATATGTATATTATGCCATATATTTGGTAACTACTTTTATATAGCATTCAGATTATTGACCTACTTAAACATCTTCAAGGGTACAGCTTAATATCCTGATTATAATAAACAGCCTACAAAATATTGGGAAAGATAGGCTATCAGGATGTTTAAATATAGAGAGAATAGAAGATTGTACTAAGAAAATACTATTAATTTGGTGAAATGTAAGATATTTTGTATGTGTAGGCAACTGTCTTTATGAGATAAGCATTCTGAAGAATTTAGGACTAAAATCTCACAGTCATTTACTTTAAATTACTTCACAAAAAATAAGTAAATAGGGCAAAGTGTAACATTTGTATATCTAGGTAATCGGTTTACAAGTGTTCATTCTGCATTCTTTCTCCTTTCATTTGCTCAAAATTGTTCATCATAAAAAGTGTCAACATTTTAATAAATGAATACAGTCAATACACTATGTACATTGCAAAAAACACACCCTCCCAAAAATAGGAATGCAATATAGTAACTCCACATTTTGCTATACTTATAAGACCATTTAAACATTATTTATGGTTTCTTTATATTAGGTCAAGTACAGTCGTGTGGTCGACCTCCTCACCTCTCCAATGGTGAAGTTAGGGAGACAACAAAAGAGGAATATGGACACAGTGAAGTGGTGGAATATGATTGCAGTCCTAATTTTATAATAATAGGGCCTAAGAAAATACAATGTGTGGATGGAAAATGGACAACTTTACCCATTTGTGTTGGTAAATAAATACTATCATTTAAACAGAACAGTTACTATTATTTTGCACTTATATATACATACACATGTAAATAGATTTAAAGTATTTTGAGTAAACATTTATTTTATTACCTTTTCTTAGAACAAGTGAAACCATGTGGCTATATACCTGAGATCGAGCATGGTTATGCCCAGCAGTCTGTCCCTCCCTATCAACATGGATTTTCAGTGGAGGTGAATTGCAATAATGAATATACCATGATTGGAAATAACATGATTACCTGTATTAATGGAATATGGACAGAGCTTCCTCTGTGTGTGGGTGAGAAAACATTGCTAAACTCATATTTGATTATTTATAATTTTGATTGGGATTGCATAAAGTGTATAAATCTGGCTAGAATTGCAATTTATTGATACTGACTTTTTCTTTCACAAAAAAAATGTCAATCCATTTATTCAGGTCTTATATTAAACTTTGCCATATGATTTTATGAATTTCTTGTAATTACTTCACAAATTTCTTCACCAATTTATTTGGGATTTTTCAGTTATGATGAATGGAAACTTTTATTAACTTATGTGCTTGAATATTTATACTTTCTATATACAAGAATGTAATTTAATTGCATATATTAATTTTGTTTCCAGTAACCTTGTTCAATTCTTGTATTGGTTCTAATATTGAATTTGTAGACTATATTTCTACGGATAATTGGAATCTAATTTCTTTTATTTCCTTGCTTTAACTCAGTTTTTACCTCAGCATGTTCAAGATAGAACCACCTAAATAATAATCAGGTAGCTTGATTTCTATTAAATCCCATCGTGTTTGGAGTCTCTCCTTAGGAGAAGAGTAGGGGACTAGGACCCAGGAACTAGGGATGATTCCTGCTCTTTCTGTCCCCATAATTCTCTTTAGTCCTAATTTTCTGATTAGTTTGTCTGTTTCCTCCACAAAAGTAGTAAAATCCATTCCAGGTTTTTCCTCCAGTTTATCAGTCTGTGTGCTCTACTCTTACCTTGTAGCCTCAGGACTTCCACCCTTGACACTTCAGTACCTGCAGGTGTTTTTTTTCCTCTGCACCCTCAGATCCTGGCCTCTTTTGTCCTATCTCTAGCAACCTCGATACATTAAGTCTCTAATTTTGAACTTTGAAGACAAGCAGACTTTCTGCTGCTGTTCTTCTCACAGAAACTTAAACAGAACCACCTCTCCCTCCATCTCTGGGACTTTTGGATTATCAATTGGCCCACCCATTACTGGGAAAAATTACTGTAGGTGTCACCACCCATCGTGCCAGTCAAATACGTGGTTAGTGGCCATCCGTGATGAACTATTGTGAGAAAATGTCTTCCACAACCAGGGGCCAGAAGTCTGTTAGGAGAAGATGTAGGTCATATATCTTCATGCTCACCAACTTTTATGCAAAGAGTACACAAACATCCAACCTCTAGCCCCATATGGGATGAATTAAAAATAGACACGATTGCAGGAAAACACTTGTAAACACAGAAGTAGCAGAGCATACTCCATGTCTCATTATCCCATCCTTTTACACACTAAGGAAAAAGCTCCATAACTGTCTACATATTTATGGGAAACAAGGAAGGAACGTAATAATAAGAACTACTTAGACAAGCAAGAGACTTACTAGAAATGTACGTTCAGAAGCTAAATGGAGATATCAGTGAACTCTTCCCCCGAGAATACTGTGACTGAATCAGAGTTTTGGCTACATTTTTGAAATGTGGGAGTCATTGAGCCTCAAGGGGCATCCAGATTTATCTCTTACTGATGCTTTGCTTTCTACAGACTTACTTATGTATTGCCTCTTTTTGTTATTTAAATGTTTTGAAGATATTTATTTAAGATGGCTTAGTGCAAAACAATTATATATGTGTACATTTTTGGAGTCTTTAAAAATTCATTTGTAGTTTCATAAGAACTATCTTTCAGTCAAAACTCCCACCAAGAAAACCCATCTTGCACTTTCATTTCCCAGAAAACTTTCTGATGTACTTTTCTGTCATTTAAAGATGGGATACAGTTTTTTGTTTTCTTTTTCCTTTTTTTAACAGCATTTCCCATTTTATGCAATGAGATCAAGAATAATTTTTCGTGATGTTGCTTAAAAGCATCAATTTAATTATGCTATTAATATTTCAGATATTTTATTAGCATAATTGTTTAATTTCTATTTAATATTATTCTGTGTAAATTTTTTTTATAGCAACACATCAACTTAAGAGTTGCAAAATAGAAGGAGCTAATATAAGAACGTTCTTCAGACTATTTGGGAAGGAATTTAATCACAATGCTGGAATACGTTACAGATGTTTAGATATCCCCGGAAAAAGGCGCTCAGTCTGCATAAACGGGAAATGGAATCCTGATTTAGACTGCACAGGTAAGGGTTGTTTAAAACATTTTGTTGATCCTGTTGCTTCTTTACAAGAAAAAATATTTTGAAATTAGAATGTTTTTAAATAATTTCTAAGCTAATAGTAAAGTTTGAAACTATTTATAATATTCTTTCCAGACAAATATTATTATTCTTTAAAAGCCTTGGCTTGGCTGGGCACGGTGGCTCACGCCTGTAATCCCAGCACTTTGGGAGGCTGAGGTGGGCGGATCATTTGAGGTCAGGAGTTCGAGACCAGCCTGACCAACATGGAGGAAGCCCATCTCTACTAAAAAATACAAAATTAGACAGGCATGGTGGTGCATGCCAGTAATTCCAGCTACTCAGAAGGCTGAGGCAGGAGAATCACTTGAACCCAGGAGGCAGAGGCTGCAGTGAGCTGAGCTCTCACCATTGCACTCCAGCCTGGGTAACTAGAGCCAAACTCCACCTCAAAAAAAGAAAGTGCCTTGGGTTTCTGGTAAAGATGAGAGAGTAAAGCCATTTTTACTCTATTACAGTCTCTCAAAACCTTAAAAAAATAAAGAACTGTAAGAAAAGAGCAAAACTTAATCTTCAATGACTTTAACAAACAATTAAAACCCAAATTATGCCCTGTGAAACAAAACTAAGAGATATTGTCAATTCTGGATGAGATGGTAGGCTGAGTAAAAAGCAAGCTGAGAAAGAAAGTCTATTTGAGTAATACATGGTTTCCCTAAGAGTAAGTCTCACATTTCTCGAAGGCTTATATTCAAATCATTTTATTTGGGCAATAGGATTATAAATTACAAGTAATTATAAAATGGGACACCATATTAGATTAAAATAAACCAGAGCTAGAGAAAACAAAGTGCTTATAAAAGGATGACAATGAAAGAGGGAAGCTAGATTGCAGACTTCTCATCAGTAGTATAAAAAGCAAAAGAAAATAGGGTAATTTCTTCAAAGTGCTTAGTGAAAGTAACTGCCAACCAAGTGATCTGTATACAAATATAGTTCACTAATGATTCCAAACTAAAGAACTTTTCAAACAAAGGAAGGACTAGGAGTTTACACATCAGGTCATAATTTGACAGAAATCATATCAAATACACATTAATGAGATGAAATACTAATTTATAACAGAAAATATGATGTCATTAGAAATTGTGAGGAAAAAATAGTGAAATATATTGTTAAACTTAAATACATAAGGATTTCAAAAAGATGGCTACAATTTGTTTAAAACAAGTGAAACATTTTTATGTTTATAAAATATTTTAATTTTATTATATATTATACTTATTTGAGGAAGAGAAATATTCTGATAATTGAAAGAAGCTTAAAGACTTTTATGTGTAAACAGTAGCCACCACTGTGGAAAAACATGAGATGAAGGAGACCACTGTAAGGGGCATGAGCCCAGGTCAGGAGGTTCAGAAAATGTGTTGGCATCCAAGTTAACCATTTAAAGGTTTTCTTAAAAATAAGCAAGCAACCAAATAAAAAGTCAATTCCTTGTCCAACAGAGATATTCCAGTTAGGTTCATCACCAGCCATTTTCATGTTTATAAGAAAATGCAAATTATGGAAATCCTTTATTGAGATCTAGGGTTTAGTTATTAGGGGAAGTCTCAATTGGTGCTACCATAGTTATTTCTGATTGTTTTCACTTTTATTTTCAGTTCTAAATTGTTTGAATATAAATGTGTATAACTTTTTGAATAATATGGGTTAGTGAGAAAAAAATTTAAAGCAATTCATTTGTGAATTATACAAGAGAATTGACAGGAATAATGAATAGGAGATAAAGGAGAACATCTGAAAAATTTCAAACTAATGGTTATAACAAAAAATGCTCTTTAAACTGTAAACTATACTGACACAAAAAACATTTGTTATTATAACATTTGTATAGAGAGAGAGAGAAAGAAGTGATAGACATAGTGTATGTGTGTTATTGAATATTCCATTATCCTGAAATACTACCCTGTTGAGCTGTTTTTTCTTAGCTTTTATTAATCATATAATTTAATTTCAATATTTTATAGAAAAAGAGGAACTCTGCCCACCACCACCTCAGATACCTAATGCTCAGAATATGGCAACCACAGTGAATTATCAGGATGGAGAAAAAGTAGCTGTTCTCTGTAAAGAAAACTATCTACTTCCAGAAGCAAAAGAAATTCTATGTAAAAATGGACAATGGCAATCATTACCACGCTGTGTTGGTTAGTAGTTTATTTCTTATTGTTTTTTTTTAATTAATTAATTAATTAATTTTTTATTGCATTTTAGGCTTTGGGGTACATGTGAAGAACATGCAGGATTGTTGCATAGGTGCATACGTGGCAGTGTGATTTGCTGCCTTCCTCCCCTTCACCTATATGTGGCATTTCTCCCCATGCTATCACTCCCCTACTCCCCACCCCCCGCTGTCCCTCCCCTATTTCCCCCCAACAGACCCCAGTGTATAGTGCTCCCCTCCCTGTGTCCATGTGTTCTCATTGTTCAACACCCACCTATGAGTGAGAACATGCGATGTTTGATTTTGTGTTCTTGTGTCAGTTTGCTGAGAATGATGGTTTCCAGGTTCATCCATGTCCTACAAAGGATGTGAACTCATCATTTTTGATGGCTGCATATTTCTAAGTAATTTCACTTAAGAAGAGGTTACTAGCCACCTATGCTTTATCTAAAGAAAAGGAAAAAGAACTTATGACTAATCTATTTCACTGTACCCTGAAGCATGAAATTGCTAAGTACCCAATTCTGTCATGAAAAAAAGCAAAGTTTCTCTAAGAGTTATCTCCAACAGCGTACATAGAAGAAACAAGTTTGAAATTTCTACATCTTTTAAAAAATCTTTTCTATCATCTTTTTACTGTACCTTTTCTATGTTTAAATATATTTAGATATGCAAATACTTACCATCATGTCACAAAGGCCTATAGCATTTAGCACAGTAGCATGCTGTACAGGTTTGTGGCCTAGGACAGTGATACCCAACATCAGGCATTAGATTCTCATAAGGAGCAAGTGTAAGGTATATTGCCGAGTTAAAATGAGGAAACTGAGGCCAGTGTGAGAAAATCAGAATCCAATTTATTCAGCTCCCGGGCGAGGTTCTGTGGTCCAGGAAGGGGCCAGAGAAGTCGCACTGGGCTTCTCAGAGTGTGGGGTTTTATAGGGAGTGGAGGTAATTGATTGGTCTTTAGGGAAACAAAGAGCAGACAGTTTCATTGGTGAGGAGGGTTGATTGATTATTAGGGAAACAAAGAGCAGACAGTTTCATTGGTGAGTTTCATTGGTGAGGGGGTTTGATTGATTACTAGGGAAACAAAGAACAGAGAGTTTCATTGGTGAGGGGAAGTCAAGGTGCTGATGGGGCAAGCTGCCATTGATTTCCAGGCAGGACTACTGGTGGGCTGACCAGCCGGGGAGGTCAATGTTAAGGTGCCATTGGACAAATCTTTGGTGGGCTTTTTAAATTTTGAAGGGGTTGAGTGAGGAATGCAGGAGTGGGTGTGTGGAGCCTGCATAGAGAGACCAGCATGGGGAGAGATAAGTGTGTCAGCATGGAGAGGCCGGCACGGGGAGAGATAAGTGTGTCCATTTAATTCCCAGTGAGGCAGCCGGCCTTACAGCAAGCAACCTAAATCCCTTGGATGTGCAGTTCACAATAGGGTTAAAGATCCTATGAGAATTTAATGCCCCGGCTGATCTGACAGGAGGTGGCATTCAGCCAGTAATGTTTGTTTCCCTGCTGCTCACTTTCTGCCTTGCAGCCCAGTTCCTAACAGACCACAGAGGGTACCAGTCTGCAGCCAGGGGTTTGGGGTCAATAGGAGCAATAGGCTGCACCATATAGCCTACTACTAGGTATGTAGTAGCAACATTACCTAGGTTTGTGTAGGCTCACTCCATGATGCTCACACAAGGAAAAAAGAGCCTAATGACACATTTCTAAAAATATATTCTTCTCATTAAGTGCTGCATGACTGTATTTCAAAAGCAATTTCAAAATATTATTCAACAATACATCAGATATGTCAAAGAGTGCTTAGAGCTGGACAAGATGCCTGATAATTGAACAATCTATTTAGCTAAATAAAAACCATTGGTAATTTTGTCTAGAGATATTTCCATAGGAGGTAAGTAATTGCACATTCAAGAAAGAATGTGGGATGATAAAGTAAGATCATGGAGGATGGGAAACAAGTAAATGTGTTTGAAAGGGAATAAAGAAATGAGGCAGTTGCTGGATAGAAGATACAGATACAGTGACATTTTACCTTAATGAATTGTGACATTTTCAGCATGTTTCTAGATTGGTGAATGATTAAGTGGAGACAGAGAAATTGATGTTACAGAAGAAAGGGGAGAATTCATGGAGAATGGTCTTTTACTAGTTTAAAGGTGAAAGAATCTAGTGTCCTCATGAAGAAGTCAATCTGAGAAAGCAGGGTCAGTAACTCAATGAAGCAAGCCATTTGGGATAAGATTACTTATTTAGTGACTTTGTATTTATGTTCTTGGTGATATATAAAGGGAGATCAGTCAGTACAATGGAATGTATTACAGGCAATCTTAGCATGAAGTTCAAACATTTATTGATAGGGAAAGATGCCTTTGGTATCAAAAAAGTAAATGCAAAAGAGCTTGCCTGCAATTCATTTTCAGTAAAGCTACAAGTTTGTGATCATATAGTAGTTGGTATATGCTATCTGCATAAAGTAACAAATACCCTGAGACTAGAAATTGTAAGAAAGCTATTTACTTTTACCTTTCCTCTTTAAATAACAATTGAATATTAAGGGGTGGAGGAGGAACCTAGACCAGAAGTTTACTCACCTGTCTCTCCTGCCTTAAATAAAAAGTATTCCCAGTATTTTATGTGAGCTTCACTTTAACATGAAAGGAGCTATATGTTTTGAATCAGACTTTACGACAGAAATACTGTAATTATTTGAATTTTCAGACACCTTATATTAAAGATATGATATATGGTGCTTTATTATTTTATTTTGTTTTAACTAACATATTGACTGTTTCTCAACAAATAAATGCTATTTTCCAGCGTCTACCACATACTGTGGGCCCCCTCCACTTATTAGCCATGGAGATATCACCTCATTCCCATTATCAGTATATCCTCCAGGGTCAACAGTGACGTACCGTTGCAAGTCCTTCTATGAACTCCAGGGCTCCGTAACTGTAACATGCAGAAATAAACAGTGGTCAGAACCACCAGAATGCCTAGGTGAGTTCATAATACTCTCTTGGAATCTGAGATTTAATATTTATCATATAATTTTAATGGACTAATTTCATAGAATAATCTTTACTTAAGTTTCATTTAGATGAAATCTTTCCTGCCAAATGTAAATACATACGAAGAAATGTCTGAAAAATCTGCGTTAAGAAAGTGAGAATAATTTCTTTAAAAATTGTAAAGAATAGTCTCAGTGGATGATAAAAAAAAAAAAAAAAAAAAAAACAAAATGAAACTAATCTGCCTCTAATTTCCAAATAAATAAGTAAAATTCTAAGAGACCTACATGTGATAAGGTACACTATGAAACTCTGTAAATAGAGTCCCAAGCTATTTATGGGGCCTATTCTCATAACATCAAATATCTTCATGTTAGAAGTGTCTACCTGAGAATTTCTCAGAGACCATTTGAAAAACATTGGTCTAGGAAAGCTGTCATTTAATAGTGTATAAGGTTCCACTTATAAACCTGAAAGCTTTCCCTAGTAGAAGTCCTAGTTGAATATTACTGACATGGCTTTTTACTTCTATGTTGCCAGAATTTCTAGTCGGGGAGATAGAAAATCTGGAAGAGTTATTGAGCCACTTTCCAAATCTTCACTGCCCCTTCTTTTTACTCTATTTGCTTCTGCTACACAATAATGCCAATATACATATTCAGTTTCCACAAATTCATGTCTACTTTGTGGCATTAAAAAAATGAATATGGTAGACTCCTTATGAAAATTTGGAGATTCACATTTAGGTTTTAAAAGGAGATTCTTTTACTTGTCATGACAAACTAAAAGGGACAAAATGCCAAGAATATGAGCTAATTAATAACACCAATTATGGAAAAAGCAGGAATGTCAGTTTATTCTAGACTAAGTGGATGAAAACTGGAATTTCCATAAAGCTCTTCTGTTTTCTAGTATCCAAAAGAGACACCATGATAATAAGGATCTGTTCCTGCAACAGTTCTCATTATTGCCCAATGCCTCGATTCACTGGCATAGACCAGAAGCTCCTTTTAGTCTTGAGACTTCATCCTTCTGATGATGTCTCTTTCTTCTACCTTCTGTAGTAGCAAAATACCCCGATGCCACTATAGTCTATACAGTGCTTCAAACCACTACTCATTCTATGTGAGTCCCCTCTCCTAGGATATCATTATAATTGCATGAGAACTGAACTCAGAAGGTGTTGAGTTAGTATAAGGCAAAAGTATCATCCAAACAATTGTGCTACAATGAAGAAAAACTAGGTTTCAAAGGTAACTTCTAGTATTTAAGTTGGAGTGATTGATGGATAGATAAAAATGCCATTATCTAATATTCTAAGTACAACAAAGTTTTAGATGGTCTAATAATTTAAAATAGGCGGAAATTATCATGGGCAGTGATCATAAAATAAATTTCCAAAAAGAATAAAATTGTTACTTAAAAAGTGTGTGCCATGTTGACAGAGTTTGCAGGAAGGGCATTCCAGCAAAAAGGAACAATATTTTGAACAATAAGAAACACAAACACACAATGACAAAAACCACAAAAACAAGAAAAAAAAAAAAAACATCGTAGATATCTAGACAATTCAAGGAAAGATGACCTAACTATGAAATGGAAAATAATTTTATTTCCCATGTGATTAGACAGCTCTGAAGAAGGAATACCAGAAATATATTTCTTTGGATGGTTTAAGGTATTGAATGAAGCAGGGAGCCATTACAGATTTTTAATGGCAGTTTTTTGATGTAGTCTGTCTTTTTTTTTTTTTTCTCGAGTCTGAGTCTTGCTCTGTCACCCAGGCTGGAGTGCAGTGGCACGATCTCAGCTCACTGCAACCTCCACCTCCTGGAAATTCTCCTACCTCAGCCTCCTGAGTAGCTGGGATTATAGGCACGCACCACCATGCCCAGCTAATTTTTGTATTCTTAGTAAAGATGAAGTTTCACCATGGTGGCCAGGCTGGTCTCGAACTCTTGGCCTGGTGATCCACCTGCCTTGGCTTCCCAAAGTGCTGGGAATACAGGCGTAAGCCACCGTGCCCAGCCTGATGTAGTATCTCAGAATAATCAGTTGGGTAAGAACATGTGGTTATTTTAAATGGAGAAAACATGCAATATGTGGAGATTGTTTATGGCCCTGCCAGAGATAGATTAGGGTTTTGACTAGTAAGTAAAAAAACAGGAACCAAATGAAAGAGGAATTAAGGATAACTTCAAAATTTCTTGATTTATGGAGAATATTCTCAGGTGCTTAACACATAAGAATCTTTACAAATTAATCAAAAATCAGTATAAAAATTCTGTAAAGTATGTAAACTGAAAATGAAGAACATATGACAAATATGAAAAAACGCTTGTCTACACCAACATAAAATTTCAATGAAGTGGCAATGTTTTTCTAGGAAATTAGCAAAAAGAAAAAAATACATAACATAAAGGCTTGGGAAGAATGTGGGGCGTTAAGCACTCTAATATACATACAAGTATATAATTACACATATGTGTAGAAATACATATTACATATCACAAGTATTACATGTGTAACATATATGTATGTGAATGTGTAACATACATGTACACATACATAATATATTTATACTATATGCATGCATATATATGCATAATGCACATAATATATGTATACATATATGTTATGTATATGTAATACATAATATATAAATACATATTTATATGTTACATATACATTGTATATAACATTATATTTATATAATTAACATACATATAATTGTATGTAATATATGTATGCATACATACAAATATCTATGTATACATATGTTACATGTATGTAAATATGTATATCGTATATATTACATATACTATATATTATAGGTTACATATATGTTACATGTTACATATATTTAGTATATGATTATATATCGTATAAACATATTTTAAATATTATATGTTTAAATTATAAAATATATATAATTATATAATATAAATACCTAATATATGTATAAATTGTATATAATATTGTATATTTTATATAAATTATTAATTAGGCCAAACTCTTTGAAGCATAGTTTGGGACTAAGCCTCAAATTTTAAAAACATATATCCTTTAATGATTTTATTTCTGGAAAATTACTCTATACATGCATTCTTGCAAGGAAGAATATATGTACAAGGTTATTCATCTTCTCATTGTAATAGTAAGCCATAGAGACTACCTAAATTTGTATCAATAACCTTGTGAGTTGAGTATTAACAACTTATGTCTACAGATGAAGAAACTGAGGCACGAATGACAGTATTTTGTTCAAATCACAAGGTCGGTATTTGGTTGAACTAGGATTCAGACACAGGCAATCTGGTTCCAATTCCACGTACCTAAGTCCTATGCTATGTGGTCACTCATGTGTACCAAAGAGTCAAGAAGAAAATAGATCACTCTCACCTGGGACTGGCAGGGACTAGTCTGTTATGTGTTATCTGGGAAATACGTGGTAACACATCCACATATCTCCTGAGCATGGAAGAATCTTAAGTACAAAAAGTTTTTAGGGTTGCCACTTCCTAGAATGGCTCCTCAAATTAAGCCCTGGGCTTCTTTCTGCATCTTCTGAACAATTTCTGTATCAGAGATTATGGTCTTAAGAGAACATGCTGTTTAGTATCATCAGAATGTGTTATTTACTCAAGAAATATTGTCTCTCAATTTTAAAAATGCTGATTTTAAGAAAGAATGAGTGACATCTGTGGTTAGGGAAGAAAACACTGCTTTTCTACAGAAATCAAGTTGTCACAAAAGTTAAGTTTCACAAATAATTACATTATAAAAAGGGATGTCTAAACAACAACATTCATGCTGGTAGAATTTTTAGTACAGTATAGCAATTAAGAGCTCAGGCTCTGAAGTCTTAAGGATACTGAAGTCTAAGGATACTGAAGTCTATGGATACTGGTAGAATCCATATTCTGGCTCAAAGCACTTACTAAACTGTGTGACCTTGGGAAAATCTCTCTGAGAATTCATTTCCTCATATATAGTCCATACACAGTGCTAAGAACAGTACCCATAATAACTCAATAAATATTATTTTTCAATAAATATTAATATATTTTCATCATTTTATTTAATTCCAAAATATTCTTAAATACAATTTCACTATTCTATGAAAGTAAAGATATTTATTTATTTTATTTTACCATTTCTTCTTTTAGAACCATGTGTGATATCTGGAGAAACTATGAACAAAAATAACATACGGTTAAAATGGATCAGCAGTGAAAAACTTTATGTAAAAACAGGGGATGCTGTTGAATTTGAGTGTAAATTCCTCTATCAAGCAGAGAAGTCATCACCATCATTTCGAGCAATCTGTCAAGAAGGGAAAGTTGAATATCCCGTATGTACAAAGCTAGCATATTTTTCCTGAATATATTCATTAAAGTAATCATACATCTATGCTAAAAGTAGCCATTATGTAGCCAATTCTGTAGTTACTGCTTTTATTCTTTCAGGTGTTGTTTAACAGTTTTATTTAGAACTCTGGATTTTTAGAGTTTCAGAAATGTATAAACTGAGAGAACAATGTTTCACTTAATAGGAGGGTGTCTTAATCCATTTTACATTGTTACAACAGAATATCATAGACTGGGTACGTTCTAACCAATAGTTTGTTTCATAAATCTAAAAGTCCAAGATTGAGGGGCTGCATCTGGTGAGGATCTTCTCAAAGCACCATAACATGGTGGGAGGCATCACATGGCAAGAGAGCATGAGTGAGAGATAGAGAGAGAGAGAGAGAGAGAGAGAGAGAAAGAGAGAGAGTGGGGGGGCAAACCGATCCTTTATAGACACGACTCCTCAGTTAACAATCCAATCCCATGATAACAGCATTAATCCATTCAAGAAGGCAGAGCTCTCATGACTTAATCACCCCCTAAAAGTCTCAGCCACAACACTATTGCATTGGGAGTTGTTTCCACCACATAAAATTTCGGGGACACATTCAAACCACAGGAGATAGCCATATTATTCCTGGGCAAATCACAATAGGAGAAATTTTATTCACAAATACTTACAGAAACAGTAAATGTTCTCACTTCAGTACTTAATTCAACTAATCCCTTCTGCTTGTCTCAAATTTATAAGATAACCTTGAAGCTTTCTGAATTAACTTTGAGAGGAAATGCAGATGTTATTTTAGTCTCTATGTTCATGTTATTATCACTTAAAAACCTGCAAAACCTTTCAACTTTTGTGGTTGTAAATTCATAAACATTTATAAATCCTCTAATGTAAGTCTAGCTACCTATCAAATACTGAATACCCCTTTAAGTATTAAATGCACCATCTTCTATAAAAGAGTAGAAGACTTTGAAGTTTTAACCAGTCCTTCTGTGGAGCTTCTAATCTAGACAAGGGGTAATATAGACATATAAAAAGGTGAAAATTATTAGGTTACAAAATTGCATATACATAATTATCTAGATGTAGATAAATGGTTATAGAAGAAAGAGTGAGAGAAATACAAATGATGGCTTTAAAAATTTATGTGATTTTGATTTAAAAAAATTAAAATAGGCTGGGCACAGTAGCTCACTCCTGTAATCCAGAACTTTGGAAGGCCAAGGCAGGTGGATTGTTTGAGGCTAGGAGTTCAAGACCAGCCTGTCCAACATGGCAAAACCTTGTCTCTACTAAAATACAGAAATACAGCCAGACTTGGTAGTGCACACCTATGATTCCAGCTGCTTGGGAGGCTGAGGCCGGAGTATCGCTTGAACTTGGGAAGTGAAGATTGCAGTGAGGTGAGATCATGCCACTGCACTCCATCCTCGGTGACAGAGCAAGACTGTCTCAGAGGAAGGAAAAAAAAAAGAGAGAAAGAGGAGAGAAAGAAAGACAGGAAGCAAGGGAGGAAGGGAGGAAGGGAAGAAGGGAGAGAGGGAGGGAAGGAGGGAAGGAAAGAAGGAAGGAAGGAGGGAAGGAAGGAGGGAAAGAGGGAAGGAGGGAAGAGAGGGAGGGAGGAAAAGAGAAAACAAAGAAAAAGAGAGGAAGAGAAGAAAGAAGGAAAGAGAAAAAAGAAGGAAAGAAAGAAAGCGAAGTTAAAATAGAATATTTTCAAATTATTCATATTTTCCCACGTTTTACATTATTCCTTTTGAGCATATATTACGTTTATATTCAGAAGAGAGTGATCAAAACTGTCACTAAAGAACAAGGCAATAGAAGATGAGTATAAAGACCATGTTGGTCGTGATGCTAATTTCATGCAACAACTTAATTATTTTTTGATGTACCATAGTTTGTGAAAGTACTACACAGAAGTATTAGAAATATACTTTAGAAATTCCTGTATTTCACCGGCATTTCTTAGTTAAAATATTGTTTGGTCAGAAGAGTTTTTTAAGTATCCTGAGGGACGGAGTTTTCAGTGAACCAAGACTGTGCCACGCACTTCAGCCTGGGTGACACAAGGAGATTCTGTCTCAAAAAAAAAAAAAAAAAAGTTTTTTTAAATATCTATTAAAAATATGACTACTAATAGAGGTAAAAATTAAGACGTAACATATTCATCACCACAGATTTGACAATGGATTCTTAGTTATCACACCAAAACTACAAATAAGAAAATACAAAGTACAGAAATTGGATTTTCTCAAAATTTAAAATTTCATGCTTCAAAGGAGACTATCAAAAAAGGAAAACAGAACTCACACAATGGAAAAAATATTTGCAAAATTGTATATCTCATAAAGAACCTGTATCTAGAATGTATGTAAGGAACTTTTACAACACAAAAGACAACACAATTTTAAAATAAGCAAAGGATTCAATTAGATGTTTTTCTAAAGAAGATATATAAATGGCCAATAGGCACATGAAAAGATGTATAACATCATTAATTATTAAGTAAATGTGAATCAAAACCACAGTGAGATAACACTTCACATTCTCAAAGATGGGTATAATTAAGAAGTCAGATGATACCAAATGTCAAGGAAATGGGAAGCAGCATACACTGCTGGTAGGAGTATAAAATGGTTTGGACAAGTTGGAAAACAATCTGCAGTGTTTTTTTAAAGTTAAACAATAGAATTGCCATTAACTCAGCAGTCTACTCCTAGATACATGCCCAAGATAAATTTTTTTAAAATGTGCCCACAAAACAATTGTACATATACGTTTATAGCAGCATTATTTGTGTTAGCCAAAAGGAGGAAACCACCTATGCTCATCAATTGATGAATGGGTAAACAAAATGTGATATATCCAAACAATGGAATATTATTTGGGCATCGAAGGAGAATGTAGTAACAATAGACGCTGTAACATGGCTGACCCTTGAAAACACTCTGTTACGTGTAAGAAGCCAGTCACAAATGACCACATATTATAATTCCATTTTATGGCATTTCCAGAATGGGCAAACATATAGAAACAGAAAGTGGATCTGTGGTTGGTTAGGGCTGGAGCTGAGCAAGATTGGTTAGAAGCAGGTAGCCAAAGTGTACAGGGTTTCTTTCTGAGGTGATAAATATTCTCAAGTTGGTTGTGGTAATTGTTGTAAAACCCTGTGATTATACTAAAAAAATAAGACTTTAAATTGTACCCATTAAGTGGGTAAATTGTATGGTATGTAAATTATATCTCAATAAAGACATCACAAAACATAGTGGTCAAATTGGTACATGAACAAGTTTTAGTAGATTCCATAAAATATTTTATTGATATATCAAAAAACAACAAAATTGCTGCTAGTTCCATTGTTAAAGTTTTAATTCTATTAAGAAATCCTATTCATAAATAATTAAACATTACATTACTCATAATATTCCTACTTAATGTCATCACTAAATTAACAAACCAGCATTTGATTGTAAAAGAGAAACTTTTTTCTATTAGATATTCCCAGGGAATAAAGTTCCATTTGCAAAATATTCCTCAAAAGTGATTTTAAAGTAATTTTTAAGGTCATCCCAAATTCCCAATAGCACCTAAAATCATGTATTTTTTAAAGTAATCAATAAACCAAAAAAGATAAAGTATGCTCTTAATTCCTTGGGACAGATCTTAATGGTATACAAGTATTTATTTTTCTCTGTTAGGCAAATTATTTGAAATAAATCTGAATGCCACAGTGATGCAGATTCCTTTTGATTACAAATAAATATCGTTTTAAAAAATTACTCACAGATAAAAATCTTCAATTCTCGATGGTTTCAGTGACAGGGCATTATATTAAAAAATGATTACACTGCTGGATAAAACAGCCAGTTCTAGGTGTCTTATTTGTAATCTTTAGTCCTGTTTCAGCAGTTGTCCAAAGTCAAGCTAATTGTAATGATCTGTTCTGTGGGACACAATGGTAAGGATGACCTAATAAGGGGTTCTAGTATCTGCTTACTATTGCTATTACATATGCTTACGAATGAGCTGAAATAACAATTGGAAGCATAACTCTCACTTCAAACAAAAAAATGACCATGTTGCTGTTTCATGTCTCCAACAGACCTTGATAATACTGACTCTCGTTTTTTGGTGCTTGTAGGACGCTCTTATTTCAGTTTTTGTAATCTTCATGATTCCAAAAAGTATCTGATCTAAAAACGGAATTGAAAGCGTAAAATTTTAAAATGCCAAGAGTCCTGTGAGGCAGAGATGGGTGGATCACTTGAGGTCAGGAGTTCAAGACCAGCCTGGCCAACATGGTGAAACCTCATCTCTACTAAAAATACACAAAAAAGGAGTTGGGCATGGTGGTACCCGCCTGTAATCCCAGCTACTCCGAAGGCTGAAGCAGGAGAATCACTTGAACCTGAGAGGCAGAGGTTGCAATGAACTGAGATCAGACCATTGCACTCCAGCCTGAGTGACAGAGTGAGACTCCGTCTAAAAAAAAAAAACCTCTTTCTTTAACTGTGTCTTTTTAACAATATTTGAGCACATGTTCAAATATGATAGTACACTACCTCATAAACAATTTGGTTATTAACCTTGTAGCAAATATTACAGTTAATTTTAAAAGTTTTTTACATTTAGAAAGTCAGAAAGGCAGTCTTTTCTGCCTTTAATGAAGCAGATCCTCGAATATAGCATATAGTTTCTTACCTCTAGTGTGACATAACTTTGAATTAAAGGTAACAAAAAGCCTTAATATTAATAAAGATGATGACAAATGTGAACACAAAACTTTTACACATACAGTGTACTGAAAACAGTGATATAGTCCAGTCAATGGGCATTAGAAAATAAAAATATTTTGATGTGTAGATTAATTTGTAACATTAATCAAGATGGAAGACATACAAAAGAGATTAGGTTCTACGTCAAATCATACAAATTAAAATTAAACAAGATTTATTGGTTTTTATTCATAAATAAAGAAATGTTCAGCACAAATTAGATTCAAATATTTAAGCAAGGAAAAACTCAGATGTTTTTAACTTATTTCCTCTCAAATTATGTTTTATGAGGAATTTCATGATGTATTGAAATATGATTCCTCTTTCTGCCATTCATTTCCTTGTTATAGATTCTTGATAAGACATAGTCCTTGAGGAGAAAAAGAGAGATTTTTGAAAAAAGCATCAACTGCAGTCGTGTTTATTACAATCTTAGCATTTCAAGTTTTCATATAATGAGTCATTGTTTTTATTAAGTATAATAAGGACAGATGATCTTACTTGGTAAATAATATCACTAGTTCCCTTTTAAAAACTCAATATTATTTACTACACTACTCACCATTTGTTAATATATTTCTACATTGTTTACCTTTTTCTCTTGAAAGTCAGAAATTCATACTGTACCAAAACACTTAAATAGCATATAAATTTTTTTCCACCCTGATTTTACCACAATTAGAAATAAAAATAAAAATTTTCCCTACTATTGTGTGTCTTTTAAATATTTTTTTAATAGAGTGGTCAAAGCATCTAAAAAGCTGACTTTATGTAGTTCATATAGTTCATGGTTTGCAATTTTTAAAACAGGTAAACATGCACTTTGCCACTACTTATATTTTTAATATTCTTAGTTGAACAAAAAATATAATTTCCATTTTTTATATAGTGTCTTCAAAAAGGGTTAAAATTCTGATCCTACAAGATGGTTTACATAATTTTATTATACTCTTTTAATATTTCTCTAAGAAAAGAGTCAAATTATTTTCTGTAAGTGGCAGAGGATATAGTTTTTAAATTGTCGTGTGAGGAAACACTTTAGTATGTGATTTCCAATAGCTACATAAAAACGTGGTCCTGAAAATAAATACCTTATTTTCCAACATTTATTAGTAGTGCATGAACTTATATTGAGAAGTAGGAGAAAGTGTGATTTTGTCTTTATCACAGAATATATGTTAATTTTTGCACATTTAAATATTGCACATATAAATTAATTTATTTTTCCATTTGCCAAAATGTCACAAATATCAAATGGCTAGCATTGATTTCACTTCAGACAATTCAGAAAGCCTGCTCAATTAATTAACACTTCCAGTTGTTTGCCTGGTATAAAAAAGAAGTGAAGAAAATACGACTATTTTTTCTTTCCAATTGGAAAGAAGTGCTGTAGAACATAACATTTCTGAAATGTTGAATAACAATCTGAAAAAAAAATACCTATAGGTCAAAGACTCTTCTTACCTTTCTCTTGGAATACATCTTGGATATTCTAACTGCCCTCTGTCACATCGCATTCTAAGTTTAGATTCACTCATAGATAACTGAACCATGTAAGTGTTTCTTCTACAAATAAACTCGATATATTCACCATGCAAAATATGTGGTCTGTTGTCAAAATCCCATTTCAGAAGTAAATTATTCCTTTCCATTTCAGCAAAAGATAATGTGCATGGCTCTGAGAACAAAAAGTAAAAAAAAAAAGTTAAAAAGAAGAAAACTATCTTGATACATCTTGGTACACACAGGAATCATGTGTTGCCTACTCATGAGGACCTTAAAATTCCCAGGCATAAGAGTGGTAAGCCAGTTAACTAGAATTAATATTTGAGTCAGGAAATATGTTCAAACATCACAGAAAACAGTGAGCCATTTCTCTCTGTGGTCTTGGATTTGGAGAAAAGGTATTTTCTGCCACTTAGTTTTATGTCATTAGCCTTTTCAAAGATAGCAAACAAAAAAAGGTATTTTGGGGGAGCATTGACAGTTACTAATGGTCATTGAAATCATGCTCTTTTCTCTTTTTTCTTCTTCAGAAAGTTCGAATAAAATTCTCATGGGACAAATTATTAATTGCTGTACAGATAACATTTTATGTAAATGTAGACATGAACTAGAGTCTCAGCACTGACCCAAGCTTTACAACCTCATGCCATCCAAAGTGGTGGACGGTTACTTCTCTTTAAAATTTCTGGTTAAGAATTATCAAGACTGGATTAAGATGTTTAAATTCTAAGCATGGAAAGTATAATTGTGTCCTTTCCCAGGTATATTAAACAAAACAGAACCTTAAAGTATATATATTAGGATACACAAAAAAACCTCTTTCATTTTTTCCCCAAAATAAAAACATTAATATTTCTAAAATATCAAATATCAAATTATTTCAGAAAATGGAATTTCTTGTGTCCTTATTTGTCTCCTGGATGACCTAGCATTAAGGAATAGTTTCTGAGACAGGTAAAAAGGTCCAGAGTTGCTAATATGGCATATCAATCATATACCTGCAATACATTAACAAAGTTATTTACAGCATTCCCTCCCCGGTTGCTTCAGGGGATACATTTCAAACCGCAGTCCATGCCTGAAACCGCAGATAATGGCAAACCCTATCGTCATGTATTTAGAACATGTTTCTGTTCATGTCTTCTGCCCACAAATGTAATGCCTCTGCCACCTCTACCACGCATTTATTATGCACCGTAGCTTGTCACTTTTGCAGTTTTAGGTGCAACAACAAAACTAGCATGTATGTCTTTTTCCTTCTTCAAACATTCATAGATAGAAGACTCACTGTTACCGTGGATCTTAACAACCTCAGCATACATTTTCTTTTTAAGTTGAGAATGTCCACCTTTTCACTTAAAGGAAGCAGTTTATAGCTTCTTTTTAGCGTATCTGGGCAGGAAGGATGGAATGGCATGAGATTTTCTTATACTACTTAGTGCATAATTTAAAACTTGTAAGTTGTTCATTTCTGAAATTTTCAATTTCACATTTCAGACTGCAGTTTACAGCAGGTAACTGCAACCACATAAAGTGAAACTGCAGCTGAGAGGAGAGTACTGTGTTCAGTTATTTTTTTCAACAACTACTTATTAAATGCCTTTGTGTCAAACGTTATGCTGGAAGTGCTACAGGCGATAAAAATGAACAAGAATTATTGTAGTCATTACAAATAGTTTTGAAAATAAATTCAAATAGTACTATAATTTAGGATGTCATTGTTCTAAAAGCATGAGATTTAAATTAAGAGAAATTTAAAAGTCGACTCATGGACCTTTAGCTTTCAGTTATGACAGAGTAGATTATCTCAAACCAGCACTTCTATTAAGAACCAGACATCTGAAAAACAGGAAAACAAGCAAGAATTTCAAGGTATCAGAAACCCTCCAAGGAACTTAGTCAAGGAATTAAGGTTCTGGAAAAAAATTTATTCAGGTGGGTTCAACATCTCTGTGAGGCTGGGTGTGGTGGTTCATGCCTGTTAATTCCAGCACTTTGAGAGGCCAAGGCAGACGGATCATCTGTAGTCAGGAGTATGAGACCAGCCTGGCCTAAATGGCTAAACCCTGTCTCTACTAAAAATAAAGTTAAAAAAAAATAGCCAGGGGTGGTGGCGCATGCCTGTAATCCCAGCTACTCTAGAGGCTGAGGCTGGAGAATCGCTTGAACCCAGGAGGTGGAGGTTGCAGTGAGCCACGATCACGTCACTGCACTCCAACCTGGGTGAAAGAAGGAGACTCTGTCTCAAAAAAAAAAAAAAAAAAAAATTATATGTGCCATTTTTTTTTTTCTTAAGGTATCTTTTGACTCTAGTCTGAGCTGAGGGGCTAGATGATAGAGAATGGCCAGCATTGGCATAGAGCCAGCAGAAGTTTTGAAAAATCTCATGGAGTTGAAGATACAAAAATGAGAATTTGGGTAAACCAAGGCAGCTAGGACTTGAAAAGTAAAGAACATAGAAGGATAGGAGTTGTAGAAATAGGAGCTTGAGGCTCTGCACCAGATTTTCTCTGAGGTACTGCTTATCCTTGATTTGCACAGAGGCATAGGATGAGGAGCCAAGCAGAAAGTAAATCATAAAGTAAATAAAAAGTTACAGTGGGCATTTGGGCAGTTTCCCAGTGATATCAGAGAGAGTCAAGGAGAAAGAGCTGTAATACACACAACAAACTCTGTGAAGAACCCTAGAGCATTACAGTCTGTGAGAAAAGGCAAACAGATGTCTGAAAACAAACGTTGAGAAAGCTTTATTTCTAATTATATTGAAACCAACTGCCTCTACCGTAATCATCAGCCAGAGGACGAGCACTCTTTGGAGTAAGTTGACATCATCCAAACCTCCTAAAATTTTCCGTAATATAATATTTAAAATTCAACTGTTAACAAAAACATCAAGAATTTGGGGCTAGAAAATAGAAAAAAATATACACAGGATGGTCCAGTTATTGGAGTTTGCAGACAAGCCTTAATGAAAAGTATGAATGATATGTTCAAGAAGTTGATGTTGAGATAGGATCTTTCATCAGATAACTCAAATCTACAAAAAGAAAATATGAAATTGAAATTCTAGAAATGCAAAGATAATAGCTGAAATTGAGAACTTAAAAGGTAAGTTTAAAGCAGATTGGATACATCTAAAGAGAGGATTATCAGACTAGAAGAAAATTACCAAATTGAAACAAAGAAATAATACAATGAGAAAATTAATAAAACACTACTACAGTGAGACAAAAAGAAAATGAGAGAAAATATAGACTTATAGAGACAACGGCATAGCAAAAAGATGTAATATGTGTATCGTGGACTCACAGAAGGAGCAGGAAATGTACATTTTAAAAGATATTAGCCAAGCATTTCTAAAACCCATGAATGATACCAAGTACATCAAGATTCAAGGAATGCTACTAACTTGATGAATAAAATGTAAAAAGAAACCCACATCTAGGCCAACATAAATAATTTACTGAGATTAAAAACAGAGAGTAATGTTAAAAACAGCAGAGAAAAAAAGAGATACATTACCTTCAAAAAAGTAGCATTAAGAATAACATTGGATTATTTAACAAAAACTATAAAAACCAGAAAAGGATGAAATGACACATTTTAAAGCACTGTAAGAAAGTCAGGGCTAGGCTACAATTCTATATCAGGCAAAAATATCCTTCAAAACTGAAAGGAAATAAACATACTTCCAGACTACAAAAATAAATAAATAAATAGATAAACCCTGAGAAAATAATAAAGAAATAATCATTTTCAAGCAGAAGGAGAAACAGAGAAACAGGAAAAGGTGAGGAGCAAACGCATTGATAAATACATAGGTAAATCTAAAGGACTATTATTGTTGGAGAAAACTATAATGTCAATCATATCTTTCAGATTTAAATTATAAGTAGAATTAAAATAGAGAACATAATAGTACAAGAAGTTGAAAGAGTAAACAAAGTTAAAGTGTTTTAAAGTCCAAGAGAAGTGGTACAAGTTCTAATTCATTTTGGATTGAATTAATAAAGATTGTTTGATATAATCTTTATGATAATGGTTAAGAAAAAAATGACAGGAAAGTATAATTAACAAGCTAATAGAAGACGAAATGGTTTGCCAAAAAATAGATATATCCATAAGAAAGTAAAAATATTTTTCAAAAGAGAAAATAATATAAAACAGACCGGGCACCATGGCTTACACCTATAATCCAGCACTTTGGAAGGCCAAAGCAGGAGGATCACTTGAGCTCAGGAGTTCAAGACTGGCCTGTGAAACATAAGGCGACTCCATCTCCACTAAAAATAAAAATAAATAGCTGGGTGTGGTGGCACACACTCTGTCTCTACAAAAAAAAAAATTAAAAATTAGCTGGGAGTGGTGGTGCACATCTGTGGTTCCAGCTACTCAAGAGTCTGAGATGAGAGGTCATTTAAGCCCGAGGTCAAGGCACTCCAGCCTGGGCAACAAAAGAGACCCTGTCACTCTTTATATATCTGTCTATTTATCTATCTGCTGATAGACCAGCCTAGGCAACATAAGGAGATTCCATCTCCACAAAAAATAAAAATAAAAAAAATAGCTGGGTGTGGTGGCACATTTACCTAAAGCAAATATATGCTCCTTATAAAGCAAATATCAACAGATTTTAAAGTGCAGATATAATTCAAAGTGTGTCTTAATCGAATTAAACTAGAAATCAATAACCTAAAAAAAACTAGAAAATCCCCTAAATATTCAGAACTTTAAAAAGAAACTTCTGTGTACCTATGCAACAATCTCGCATGTTCTTCACATGTACACCAAAACCTAAAATATAATAAAATAAATAAATAAATAAATAAGCAAAAAAAAAAAAAGAAACTTTTAGATGGTTCAGTACACATAGAATATATCAAAATGGATATTATAAAATTTTCTAGTTGAATGGTAGTAAAAATCCAAGATCTAAAAATGGGTTGGATGAAGTTAAAGTTGTGCTCAGAGAGAAATTTCTATTTTTAAGTCATATATTAGAAAAAAACATAAACGGTGAAAATCAGTAATCTGTGTATTTATCTAAACAAGCCAGAAAAAAGAGTAACAAAAGAAATACAAGAAAGTAGAAGAAAGGAAATAATAAAGATAATAGCATAATTAATAAAATAGAAAGCAAAATTTGATGAATCAACAAATGCAAATGTTGGTTGTTTGCAAACACTAATAAAATGTATAGACCCTTAGCAAGGCATGTCAAGTCAGAGACAGGTGTTAATAGAAGTAAAAACAAAAGATACATCAATGAAAACCTCCAGAGGAGGATAGGAAGATGTCGTAACTACTTTATGTTAGTAGATTTCACAATGTAGTCGTTATGAACGAATCAAGAAACCTCTCCCTACCAAAAAAAGTCCCAGATGGCTTCTCCAGTGAACTCTTAAAATTATGAAGGAAGAAACAGCACCAACTGAGAGAATCAGAAAAGAGGGAACACTTCCCAATCATGGGTTGAGGTCAGCATAAACTTGGTATCAAACCAGAAAGGAAAATAACCAACCAATCTTTCTCATGAAAATAGATGAGTAAAATATTGATAAATAAAAATACAACAACATATAATATGCATAGTGCATCACAACCTTATGGAATTTTTCATGGGAATACAATTATGCTTTAACATTAAGAAGAAGCAATATAATTTATTAAATTTGCAGGGAAAAAATGAAAGTAATAATCATGTAATTATTTCAACAGATATTGCTAAAATTAAACACCTGTTGAAGATTCTTTAAAAATATTTTTGGCAAGAGAGAAAAAAATGTTTTCTAGATTTTTTTTTTATTGTACTTTAAGTTCTGGGGTACAGTTCTCAAAATAAGACATTAATGCAGCCAACAAACATATGAAAATATTCTCTTCATCACTGGTCATTAGAGAAATACAAATCAAAACCACTTTGAGACACCATCTCACGCCAGTTAGAATGGCGATCATTAAAAAATCGGGAGACAACAGACGCTGGAGAGGTTTCTATATCTTTAACTTGATTTTTTTCAAAAGTATTTATAACAACACTCAAAGGTGAATTATTGAAAGTGTTGAGAATGGGAAACAAAAAGATATCCACTACCTCTTCCATTCAACATTGTACTGAAGTCCTAGCCAGTGAAAGAAAATAAGCAAAATAAAAGTCATAATTGGAAATAAAAAATATTTTCTTATTATTTACAGTTATGCTATTTTATGCCTCTGAGGGCCTTGGTAAATGTTATTCTTACTAGGATGCCTTGCTAATAAAACATTAATTTGCTTCATCTTTCCATACTGTGTTGTCCATTTCTTTGTTTTCCTATTGTACAAATGTTTTCTATTATAGTACCAATCACAATGAATGATAATTGTTAACATTTAGTCGCACCACTACAGCTTATTCAACTTATACCAAACTACCTGATGTGTGGTTTGCATTTAACTGATATTTATTAGTACAAACTGAACTATAGTTATTTATGATCTAGAGGAAAGAATAGAAGTCAGTGATGAAATAAGTACATGAGTAAGATAACACAAATGTAGCAAATTTAGCATTTTATCAGTGTTATGTTAACTCAAAAATGATGGCAAGTTAAAAATATATAGTTTCACTTTATTAGAGGCATATTTAGTAGTACTTACCTAAACACAATGGTGGTGTAGTCCACACTCCCTCTAAACAATAGGCCTCCCTAGATCCTTGTAGGAAATAGTGATCAAAACATCTGTATTCTATTGAAGAGCCATTTTCATAGGTGTCTACTGTTAAACCAATAATAACTCCATGTTTAATAAGTGGAGGAGATGTGCACATTCCTTTAGATTCTGCAAAATAAGTTTTAAAGTATACAATGAATTGCTATAATGAGCTTCCAGTATTTTATAAGTGCTACAGAAATAAATTGAGACATTTTATAGAAAGTCTTTTTTTTTTTTCAGACAGAGTCTCACTCTGTTGCCCGGGGTGGAGTACGGTAGGTGGCACGATCATGGCTCACTGCAACCTCTGCCTCCCCAAGTCAAGCGATCCTCCTGTCTTAGCCTCCTAACTAGTTGGGACTACTGGTGCATTGTTTTTTGGTTTTTGTTTTTTAAGAGACAGGGTCTCACTCGGTTCCCAGGCTGGTCTTGAATTCCTGGACTCAAGAAATCTGCCCACCTAGCCTCCCAAAGTGCTGGGATTACAGGTGTGAGCCACTGCACCTAACCATAAAGGCATTATTAAGGCAGTTCTCAAAATTTTAAAATATTGAAAATATTTCATAATAATGTTATACCATGCAATTTATAATTAGAATCTTATGTTATAATATTTACATACTTATTTAAAACCAGCAGAGTATTAACAATCATGATTTTACTTTTCCCTAAGTGTATGGGATTTCTATAGAAGCCACGCCTTCTATATACATTGTCTTCCTTTTCTTCTTTATTAAAAGTAATAGTCCCTATATCTGGGGATTACTGAGACAATGGGTCCCCAGTAAGCCCTAAGTAGATGCTTTACAGTGTTTGTTGTTGAGTGTTCATAAGAGGGTGATCAATTCTCTGAAAGTCTGGTGACATTTATAAAACCTATTGATATTTTCTCTTCATAAAATTGATTTATTGGAATTAAAAGATGTCATCATGGCCATCCTATATAGGTATATATGCTGACTGAAATCTGATAATTGGATCACTCCTAACTTTATGGATCAGAAGATGATGGTGGTGAATTGGTTAGGGTAATAAGTATAAATTTTCTCTAAAGATCAGCGATGTTGAGCTTTCTTTCATATGTTTGTTGGCCGCAGAAATGTCTTCTTTTGAGAAGTGCCTTTTCATATCCTTTGCCCACTTTTGGATGGGGTTGTTTTTTTCTTGTAAATTTGTGTAAGTTCCCTGTAGATTCTGGATATTAAACCCTTGTCAGATGGGTAGATTGCAAAAATTTTCTCCCATTCTGTAGGCTGCCTATTCACTCTGATGATAGTTTCTTTTGCTGTGCAGAAGCTCTTTAGTTTAGTTAGATCTCATTTGTCGATTTTGGCTTTTGTTGCAATTGCTTTTGGCATTTTCATCATGAAGTATTTACCCATGCCTGTGTCCTGAATGGTATTGCCTAGGTTTTCTTGTAGGGTTTTTTATTGATTGGGGTTTTACGTTTAAATCTTTAATCCATCTTGAGTTAATTTTTGTATAAGTTGTAACCACAATGAGATACCATCTCACACCCAGTCAGAATGGCAATTATTAAAAAGTCAAGAAACAATAGATGCTGGTGAGGCTGTGGAGAAACAGGAATGCTTTTATACTGTTGGTGGGAATGTGAATTAGTTCAACTATTGTGAAAGACAGTGTGGTGATTCCTCAAGGATCTAGAACCAGAGATACCATTTGACCCAGTAATCCCATTACTGGGTATATACTCAAAGGAATACAAATCATTCTATTATAAAGACACATGTGCACATATGTTTATTGCAGCACTGTTTACAATAGCAAAGACTACAATATCAAATGCCCATCAGTAACAGACTGGATGAAGAAACTGTGGCACATATACACTATGGAATACTATGCAGCCAAACAAAAGGATGAGTTCATGTCCTTTGCAGAGACAAGGATGAAGCTGGAAACCATCATTCTCAGCAAAATGACACAAGAACAGAAAACCAAACACTGCATGTTCTCACTCATAAGTGGGTGTTGAACATTGAGAATACATGGACACAGGGAGGGGAACATCACACACCGGGGCCTGTTGGGGGTGGCCAGGCTAGGGAATGGATAGCAGAGGATGAGGGAATTGGGGAGGGATAACATTAGGAGAAATACATAATGTAGATGACAGGGAGATGGATGCAGCAAACCACCATTGTATGTGTATACCTATGTAACAAACCTGCACGTTCGACACATGTACCCCAGAACTTAAAGTATAATAAAAAAAAATAAATAAATAAAACCCTACAAATTCTGCACTTGTATCCCAGAAAACGAAGTAAAATAAAAATTAAATTAAATCAAATTAAAATGAGTAATAATAAATAGAAGAAAAATAACAACAAAAAACAAATAAATTTTCAACCCAGGTAGCAGATATTGATCAAGTAAGATACCCATAGAGAGCATTATTATTTTACCTTTTTTAATACATAAAGGGTATTTCACTTCTCCTCTGTTGCACCGCACATTTAACTCAGACAATGGAGTTAATGGAGATAAGTCATATCCCTGTTTACATACAAAATCTATTAAATCTCCATGTAATACTTTTCCTTCATATTTCCACTTCATCTCTATGTTATTTCTGTTCATGTAATCCACATTAACAGTACATGGCTCTGAAAAACAAAATACTCTTTTAAATTCTTGTGTGAGAAATATAAAAGTGATATTTTTAAAACAAAAAATATGACAAGTATCAAAAGCAATTTTATAATTGAAACCATCATTAAGGCTTCCCACACACATATATACATATAAGAAAATATATACTTCATTATTATCAAATGGATCTATATATTACTTATTATAATAAACTAAAACCACTAATTTAAAACATCAAAAATACTGTTTAAGAGCATCAATTGGTTAGATTAATAATAATTTTCTTTCTATAAAATAAAAACCTTGAACTGCCATATAGAAAATAACAGAAAATCTCCTAATGAATAAAAGCAAGACTCCTGCCCTCATGAAACTTACCTTCTAACTGAGAGAAACACCCACAATACATAATAAATATAATAAAGATATGAATTGCATAATTTGTGGCTGATATGGTTTGGCTTTGTCCCTACCCAAATCTCATCTTGGATTGTAGCTCTCACAATTCCCACATCATGGGAGGAACCTGGTTGGAGGTAATTGCATCATGGGTTGGGTTTTTCCGTGCAGTTCTTGTGATAGTGAATAAGTCTCATGAGATCTGATGGTTCTATAAAGAGGAGTTCCCCTGCACATGCTCTCTTGCCTGCCACCATCTTCTTCTTTGTCTTCTGTCATGATTATGAAGCCTCCCAAGACATGTGGAACTGGGAGTCCATTAAATGTCTTTCCTTTATAAATTACCTAGTCTCAGGTATGTCTTTATTAGCAGTATGAGAACAGACTAATATGGTGGCCACCTTTAAATTACAGAACAAGATAAATTTGATGAGGGGTAACAAAAGAGCTAGGGAAGAGAAGTTGCACTTTTCAGTGAGGTGATTAGGACAAGCCAAAATAAGAATATTTGTACAAAAGCTTAAAGATGACTGGGTGAACCATGTCATTTTCTTTATAAAAGAGTGTTCCAAGCAGAAGTAACAATCAATGAAAAGGCCCTGAAGTGAGAGCATTCTCGGCTTGTTTGTGGAAGAATAAGAAGACTGGAAAGACTGGAGTGATAAGAGCAGGGAAAAGAGTATGGAGAGGTTAGAGACTCTTAATGTCTAGAATAATAATTCCTACAGAGAAAATTCTACTCTTCATTATATTGTTGTGTGAATTTGTACTGATAGCCTTCCCAGTTTCAATAGATAAGTAAGATATACAAACCACCTTTCTCTTGCCCTGATAACAAAGCTTAATCTTCATTTGGTATTTCCTTTGATTCCTTAGGACCAAGCCTAACTCTCTTGAGGCAGTTGTTCCAGATACAGAATGATGTATTTCCTTAAATACATCATTGTTATTTCCTTAAATACATCATGGTTATTTCCTTATGAGCTTGTTTCATTACTAGCTTGGCCATAAAAATTTTAATCTAGTCTTTGTCCTTAGAGATTACTATACCTCCATTGAATTAAATATCAATGACATCAACAACTTAATATCAAAAATATTTATAAAAATATGAGAGCAACAGAAAAATTCTATGGGAATATGTATCTGAATTTGAGTGGGAACCGCCTCGAAGTATTACTTGGAAGGTAGAAACTACTAACAAAAGGTTGAAAGAGCTCAATACTTAAAACTTACATATACTTAAAAACACTATAAATAAAGAGAATTTAAAAATAATTGCCATAAACATTATCAAGTGGATAATTTAATTTATATAGATATTGATCTTATAACGATGAAAAACAGCTAAACTATCAATAATTTATCCATGAAAAAAAATCTGTGGCCAATAGAAAATTGAAAAATTCCAAATTAATTAATTCCTAAAAAAAATAAAATTAAAACAACTGTGCTTGCCTGCTTAACAAAAAATGTCAAGATTAAAATATTCAAAGTTAACAAAGATTAAGAGAATTACTACTTTAATTCACTTATGGTAGGGTTAACGAATCAAACAAACTTTCTAATAGGCAATTTGGTAATTAATAGAAAATGAATTAAAATTACCAGATCTCATAATTATTTTTAATAAAAAGAAATAAGTTTAACATGTACAAAGATCTACTTGGAAGTGTACTGTTTGGAATATAAAAATGTTGAACACTAAACATCCATCGATAAACTGGTTAAGTTACATACGTTAATTTCCATTATGGAATACTAGGCAGTCATTGAATATATATTGTAGAAGTATGACAAACCATGTTTATAACATATTTTGAGTGAAAAAAATCTAAGATATATACCTCTGTATCTTATGATAGCATTTTTGTGGAGTGTGCGTGTATGTGTATCTGTGTAAAACATTCAGAAGACTATTATCAAAGTTATTAACAAACACTTTTATATAATCCACAAGATGTAACAAATGCGTCCATTTGGGTGAGGATGTGGTGGTAAAAAGCTGTTAACAATATATTCTACCAAGGAAAGAACAGGACTAATTATTCTTCTCCAAATGACATTCTGAGGGCAATACAAGCAGAGATGTTGAGAGGTATATAGTAGAGAGGGAATTTTAGCTAGCAGAAAGGCAATCCAAAAAGTAATTTCTTGCAAAAATGTGAATATACAAAAATGTGAATATACTTAATGCCACTGAATTGTACACTCAGAATTTGTACACTTAAAAATGTACACATAAAAAAATTGAACATTAAAGTGGTAAATTTTATCTTATGTATAATTTGCAACAATAAAAAAGAAGTAAGGGGATAAGAATTAATGTGGTCCTAGACGCTGAGATTTTAGGGACTTTCTACTTAAAGAAATGAGGGGTGAAAACACTTGGGAAAAAAGGTGTATACAGAATCATCATTTTCATGATATAAAAGACTGTAAGAAAATCACATGAAAGTACAAACATAGACATTCAACATGTTCTCTTTCTTACCCAAGCAAACGGGTGGGGATGACCATTTTCCTTGTTCACAACGAGAGATTTTTGATCCCCTCAGTAAGTAATATTCATTGCATCTATATTCCACTGAGGATCCTGTTGTATAGCTTGCCAATAACCCATCTGCAACAGCCCCATTCATTACAACAGGAGGATGCTCACAATTCTCATTATTTTCTAAGAAAAGAAGTTGTTTTAAAATTAACATAAGCTTATAACAATATAATATAGTCAGTCATACTATAGTGTCTCAATATTTGTATTGTATAAATTTGGACAATTGTTTTATGACTTCAGTACAAATGTGAAAAACGTTATTCAGCTCAAATATTTTTAAAATTTGCTAAGCAAGAAACGAGAGCAATTATGTTACCTAAAAAGAACTATGCATATTTTTTTCTCTTTTCTCAGTTGTGAAGGAATTATGATATAGATATTTTTTAAATCTGTAGAATGAGAAACTGTTCTTTAATCTAAAGATTATGGTCAATTCTAAAATTGCTCTTTGGAATTACCCACTTTTATTTTCTTATTTCTCATTCCTCTTCATCTCTTGTCTGAATCAACCCATGAAGGAAATATCCATTTTTTCCCCTTTTTTGGTATCTTTCTCTTACTCTGTCAATTTCCTTAGCATCCTTCACAGCTTTTGCCTTATTCAATAAATGTCCTAGATAAATATGTTTGCGGAGATCTCTCTCTGATCTGATCAAGAAATGAGAAAGAGGACAGGAATAGTAGCCCCCAGGAGTGATAGTGTAGCCTGGTGGTGCCCTTCAGAAAATGAAAGATCAAGGACATGCCTCAGAAAGGGATAAGGTTAAGAATGGCCAGATGCAATGCTCTACCCTAACTTTGTAGGATATATGGGGAGAAGAAGTAGATAATGCTATGTGGCCTGTCACTCAGTCCACCAGGCCTTTATTTACTTCTCTGACAAAGCACATCATCATTTGTGTGCTGTCGATTAAAGCGTACAGGTCATGGTATGACACAGATCAGATAATTGTGCTTAGCACTATTGTGTTCAAAAGGTTTTGTTTTGTTTTTTAGAAAAATTTTTTTATTATAATACTTTAAGTTCTGGGGTACATGTGTAGAACATGCAGGTTTGTTACATAGTTATACACGTGCCATGGTTGTTTGCTGCATCCATCACCCCGTCACCTACATTAGGTATTTCTCCTAATGCTATCCCACCCCTAGCTCCTCACCCCCCGACAGGCCTCAATATGTGATATTCCCTTCCCTGTGTCCATGAGTCCTCATTGTTCAACTCCCACTTATGAGTGAGAACATGCAGTGTTTGTTTTTCTGTTCTTGGGTTAGTTTGCTGAGAATGATGGTTTCCAGCTACATCCATGTCTCTGAAAAGGACATGAACTCATCCTCTTTTGTGGCTGCGTAGTATTCCATAGTGTGTGTGTGCCACATTTTCTTTACCCCATCTATCATTGATGGGCATTTGGGTTGGTTCCAAGTCTTTGCTATTGTGAACAGTGCCTCAATAAACATACATGTCTACATGTCTTTATAATAGAATGATTTATAATCCTTTGGGTATATGCCCAGTAATGGGATTGCTGGGTCAAATGGTATTTTTAGTTCTAGATCCTTGGGGAATCGCCACACTGTCTTTCACAATGGTTGAGCTAATTTACATTCCCACCAACAGTGTAAAAGCATTCTTTATATTGACTTAAATTCTGTAGATGGCTACACACACACACACATGCATACACACACGTACACACACAAAGCAGAAGAGTAAGTGCTATAGCAATGTGTTTCTAATTTGCCTAAACAGTCTATTCCTAAGATGTGCATATTAAATTAAAAGAATGGAAAATTTTACATCATAAGCTTAGCTATTGATGTTAAATGTAGCATACATACCAACACACTTGGGAGGAAGTGTCCATTTTCCACGCCTGCAAGTTATCTCATTTGATCCATGGAGAAGGTAGCCACTTTCACATGCATATGTCACTTTATCCCCATTGTAATAAATCTTAGAGTGTAAATTCACTGCACCATTTTCAATGAAGGGTGGTTCCTCACAGGCTACCTTCTGTCCTTCTGAAAAGGTACAGTTAAAAGAGAAAAGACCATTTAGTCACACATGCAGATTTCATTTTAGCAAAGCTTCTTCAAGGTGTTACTAACCAATGCATTTTGGAGGTTCTGTCCATTTTCCATTTTCACAGCGTATTTCTTCTGACCCATGGATCTCAAAATTAAGTTCACATTCTATATGAACTATTTCTCCATGACGATAACTTGTTGAACTTGAACGTGTTTGAATTTTCGAGTTCACGGGCAGAGGTGGAGGAGGACATCTGCTTCTTCTTCCTTATCAGCAAATTTAGTCATAGAATTACAAAAAGTAATAAAGATTTAATGAAGGTGTTCATTATGTCAAGCACCATAGAAAACATGGCCGACTGATTCTAGGAATATTCCTTCGATCACCATCTCTTGATGTTAACTTCCTTGTGTGATACCCCTTTTCATGAGTAGGACCTGTGACTTGCTTCTAGCCCACAAAATTGCAGCAAAAGTGATGGATTTTTGATTATGTATACATAATTCTGTAACATGAGATTTTAACGCCCTTCTTGCCAAGAGACTCTCTCTCCTTGCTGGTTTTGAAGAAACAAGAGGCTACATCATTAGCTTCCAAAGCAGAAGGGTTGCAAGGCAAGTGGAAGGGGCCTGCCTTCAGTTAACAGCCACAAGAAACTGAGGCTCTCAGTGCAGCAGTCTGCAAAGCACTGAATGCTACCAATAACCATATTGAGTTTGGAAGAAGACTTGCCCAGTCAAGACTCAGACGAGACTGCAGTCCAGCTAACATCTTGATTGCAGCTTTGTTAGCTATGGATGCAGAGAGCTTGTTAAGCCACACCCAGACTCCCAACCTACACAGAATGGGAAATAATATCTTTGTGTTGTTTTAAGCTGCGGAGTTTGTGGTGACATTGTTATGCACCAACAGAATACTAAAATAGCAGGCCTTTTAAATTCATCACCTCCTTTAGTGCTAAAATAACTTTATTAAGTAGGAACTATTATTTTTCCTGTGTTATAGACAAATTAAAACTTATGAAGTAAATAAATTAATAGCATGCAGCAGATCTGTTCCTGAACCCTTGGCTATCTAAATTAAAATCCCCTGCTCTAAAATACTGACTACACTACTTTCTTATTGCTGCTGTGATGAATTACAGTTTAGTGACTTAAAATAGCACAGATATATTCTCTTACGGTCCTGGAGGCCAAAAGTCCAGATTGAGTTTCACTGGACTAAAATCGAGGTGTCAGGAGAGCTGCATTCCTTCTGGAGGCTTTGGAAGAGAATCGGCTACTTTTCCTTTTCTAGCTTCTTGCAATTACCTGTATTACTGGGCTCACAACCCCTTCCTCAAAACACTGCAGCCTGTGGCTTCCATTGTCACCTCTCCTGCTTCCTCTTCTGTAGTCAATCTCCCTCTGCCTCCCTTTTATAAGAGCATTTGTGATTCTACTTAGAGTCTGAAAAAATAATTCCAGATAATATTCCTGCCTTAAGATTGTTAACTTCAAAGGGTCTTTTACCATGTAAGGTAACATTTAGTGGTTCCCAGTGTTAGAATGTGGTTATATTTTGGGAGGAGTAGGAGAGATATGACTCAGCCCACAACACTGCCTGTTGTATGCCTAATGACTGTTTACCAGAGAAAATAGGCAAGTTGTCATGCTGGCTAAATTGGAAGACGAGTAGGGTATAGAAGGCCTTAAGGAGGTCTGCCATTTACTATTGAAATAGCAACTTGGGAGACCGAGGCCTGCTGATCACCTGAGATCAGGAATTCGAGACCAACCTGAACATGGCAAAACCCTGTTTCTACTAAAAACACAAAAAAATCAGCCAGGTATGTTGGTGGGTGGAGATTGCAGTGAGCTTAGATCGTGCCACTGCACTCTAGCTTGGGAGACACAGGGAGACTCCATCTCAAAAAGAAAAAAAAGAAAGAAATAATAGGCTTTTAAAAATTTGCTTAAAAAAATCCTCTCTACTACTATATTAAGGATGTTAAGCACGAATGAAAAACTATAAAATCTTTAAAGTTACTACTGTTCAGTCCATTTAGGGAATTATGATAGTTCCCGGCAATCCCATTGCAAACCCCTGGTCAGAGCCTTCATTCATTTTCCTAGCACCTGTTTCAAAATTTTCACCACTTTCTTCCAAGTTCTACCTTCACGTCTTTCACCTGCCTGTCAATAGACATTATATCCCATATTACAGAAAATAAAAAATGACTATCAAACCCTTGCCTCACCCTATCTTTCCAATCCTCAAACTCCTATTTGTCTCTTAAGACCAAATTTAAATATTATCCACCACCTCTGTGAATGTTATTCCTCGGCATACCAATCAGAATCTCTAATGTTTATTCCGTCACTTTGTACCTGAGTTGATTGTACCATTTGTCACATTATAGCAATTATTTTTTTCATATCTGTATATTCTGCTAGATAAGACCCTCGTATCTAGGTGTGTTTAAATAACTGTGGATGTCTTCTGCATTACCTGTTAGACACATTTAGTAAGAGAAACGTGACCATAGATATGACATTTTTGGGTAACTTTTACTACATGCCTCTTTCCCATTTTCACTTCTGGGGATTATTCTTTTGCTTTTTCTGCTTTCTACCTCACTATTTTGGAGACTAATTTTTATATCTGGAAGTATGTGGCAAATTAAGAGAAAGTGTCCTTGCAAAGCTGCCAGATTGGGCTAATTAGTCTAACAATTCCCAGTAAGAAAAGTTATTTGTTATAATAAGGGATTTAAAATGTATAATAGAGATTTTAAAATAATAAATGTAAAAGATATAGTTCTTTACAAAGTAATACAAAACAAAGATTTATTCAGATGGAATATATTAAAGATTGCTGGAAATAACACTAATTTAAAAGACAATGTTTATTTCAAAAAATAGGACTCAGGAAAAAAATTAGGTATCACCACAGGAATTTTGTCAGAGCTAATGGAGAATAAAGCTGATAAAGACATGGCATTTTGTGAATGTTAAATTTAAAAATTTACCTTCACATACAGGAGATTCTGGGTACCAACCAAAGCTATAGCATTGAATTAAATCTGATCCACTGAGATAATAATTTTCATGACAGAAAAACTGAACGACATCTCCTTCTTCATAGGTTTGCTTTACAGGATGAAAATAACCATTTTCGATTAATCTTAAAGAAGAGCACTTTAATTCTACAAATGAAAGAATGAATAAAAATACAGACAATTGTTTATTTTTTCTGCTAGAACCAAATTCACTTACTATTTACATGATATATCTAGAATAGAAATTAAATTTGCCAAAAAAGCTTACGAATTCATTTTATGTATTTGTTAAATAGCATTCCTCTTATTTTAATGTAATCTTGTGAGCTAAAATGAATTTTTTCTACTTGAGAGCTTTAAACTAACAAAGACTGCTATCAACATAATTAAAAATAAAGGCAAAAAGTATGGAAAATGAAACATAGTGTGACAACTTATATACACTTCTCTATGAGAGAAAGTTTTCAAGGTGAAAATAGATTTTATTCCAAATGAGAACCTACTGGTACATTTTGGTGTGACAGACCATCCGTATGGGTGACATTCTACCTCCTCGGTCTTGTTTCCTCCAGCTGTGTAGTAACCAGTGGCACATTCGTATTGTACTTTGTCCTTCACTTTGAATGTCTTCTGTGTTGTGGAATAATTTCCATTATATAATTCAGGAGCCAAACATGTTTCTAAAATTACAAAAATTATTTATTTTATAAACCTTTTTAATAACCTAGAATATTTTAAAATCTCAAAATGTATTTTCATGAATCTTAAGAATATACAGTAAAATCAGCTCTTAGCAAAATGGAAAAAGAACCCCAGTTTCTCTTTGCCTCTCTATTGTCTTTTTTCATACACCTATTGACCTAACCGTACCAGTTTTCTGTTCTTAAAATTCTGGTCTACAAGTGCTTAACCAAAGGCCAAAATTCAACTGACAGCTTGTGTAGTAGCAATTTTTAAAGTATGTCCTGTCTATGCATTTGTACAATTTAAACAACATACTAACAAAGTATACATATATTTAAATTACTGAATTATTTTTAAGTATATCTGACTTTGGTTCACAATGTAAAATAAAGTACATGATCTTAAATTCTTCTGTAATGAAGGAAATAGTGACATACAAAGAAAAAATTTCTTTCACTCAGATGTGGTACCTCATGCCTGTAATCCCAGCACTTTGGGAGGCCGAGGCAGGCAACAAGATCAGGCGTTCAAGATCAGCCTGGCCAATATGGTGAAACCCCATCTCTACTAAAAATTACAAATAATTAGCCAGGTGCGGTGGTGCGCACCTGTAGTCCCAGCTACTCAGGAGGCCGAGACAGGAGAATCACTTGAACCCAGGAGGTGGAGGCTGCAGTGAACTGAGATTGCACCACTGCAGTCCAGCCTGGGCAACAGAGCAAGACTCCATCTCAAAAACAGAAAAGAAAATAAAAAGCTTATTTTATTTTATTCCATTCCAATTCCTTTTATTGGTGCAAAGTAGGAATTATTGGTGTAGGTGTGTTGTAGGGATTGAGAACATTTGGATTAAGGAATCACTTAGCACTTGAGAAAAGTAATGTAATATTAACTTCTTGCATTGCAGACATAATGAAAAATAAATTCTATTAAATAAAAAATGCCTCTTCAGTTTTAGGAAATGAATATTATACCATGTTCTTTCCTACAGGTTGGTTGAGAAGACCATCCATCAGAGAGACATTGAACCACTTCTTCATCCTTTCCTCCACTGGTTTTGTATCCTGAAGTGCAACCATAATGCATGTTCTCTTGAATTTTGTATAATAACTTTATATCAGAGATGTAACCATTACTCAGCTCAGGCTTAATGCATTTTTCTATGGGAAAAAAAATTTATTTGTTTAACTTAATAATGAAACTAAGCTTGTGTTTTACTAACTTCTAAAATTAAGCCAAAAGCATAATGTTAATATTAGCAATTTAATTTTGGAAATATCTGCATATTTTTTTTTGAAAATGGATTCAAATATAATACTGACTTTCATTGTATTTACTATTTTTAGTTCTTACAGTAATTTCTATTCCCACCACATTTACTTCCAGGTAGGTTTGCTAAATATATCAACTACAGCAACCATATTCGATGCCCTCTTTTAAATGAAACTAACTCAATCAAAGCCCCTTACTCTGGGTCACCTGCCCTAGCGGAAGATAATTGATAGTTTGACGATAGTGTAGCCTGACATAAAATAATGAAATGAGTCAATTAGATTACCTTCTCACAAATTTGAACTCAAACTTTCATTCAAAATTGAAAAACACAGTTTTTAATGGGTATCATGAGAGAAGTTGGCATACAAAGAAGAGATCAGTCTTACAAATGATAAAGCATTGGAGTAGCAATATTGCCCTTCCAGAGGCCAGTGTTTCAAGCATTTTTCTGGCATCCTATGCTTAATTATCAAAATAAGTTTCTCATTACTTAAAGTAAATTACATCTTTTCCCCTTGCAATGTGATTAATAACAATTTCAGTTATTACCCTATTCCCTTCAACAGAGTATTATTAAAAACAGATAAAGAAAATAACATTTTAACATAAAAGCATTATTTACCAGAATTCAAATTATGCTTTCAATTTGTAGAAAGACAGTTTGCTAGTGATTTCGTTTTTCTCTACTACAGTGTTTAACCACTTTCCATTTTTATTGGACCCGTAGTTTTATAAACAAATTTCTTTGAGTATTGTAACATTGAGTTGACACATTCAGCTGACTTACTAAAGCACCTTGGTTCTGGAGACCAGCCTTCTGCTGTACACGTGGTTCGCCCTTCTTGTCTCCCACTTTCGGTGGTATAACCAGCCAAGCAGAAAAATGACAATTTTGTTGTTATGTTCATTGGAAAGTAAAAGCTTTTAAAAGTGTAGTAATATTGGGCAATTCTTCCATTTTCCACATGAGGAAAACCACAGGGTTTCTCTGAAATGAGCAAATGTCAAGCTGAAAATGGAAAAAAAAATCTAAAAACATAAAATTTGTAATCAGGTGACAAGACAAACTAATTAAAAGTTATTTAGAGTAACTTGAACTAGTACTTATTTTTCCTAAATTTTTATGGTACTTTTGTGACAATTCAAGCAGTCCTTTTATCATAATTGCAAGTTACTTTAAACATCCACCAGTCATGATAAAACTTAGCAGACTGCTTCTTCAGGCAAGCTCCGCTAACTTTGTAGAACAGTACTTTCTTTTTCTTATTAGAGACAGAGTTTTCCTTGTTATCCGAGCTTCAGTGCAGTGCTGAAATCATAGCTCATGGCCACTGGGAGCTTCTAGACTTAACCAATCCTCCTGTCCTGTAGCTAGGACTGCAGGCACATGCCACCACACTTGGCTAAATTATGCTTTATTTTTTGTAGAGATGGGGAAAGGGGTCTCATCATGTTGCTCAGGCTGGTCTTGAACTCCTGGACTCAAAGGATCCTTCTGCCCTGGCCTCCCAAAGCACTAGGATTACAAGAGATAAGCCACTGCACTGCACCTGCACTTCCTACTAGATATGTATCAAAAGTCACATATGTAATTTAAAAATTTCTAATAGTCACATTCATAAAAAATATGAAGGATGAGCTGAAGTTAATTTTTATAATATATTTTAATTGACCCAATATATTGAAAATATTTTACATTCTTTTTTTCTGTTACTAACTCTTTAACATTCCCTATGTATTTATAGTTACAGTACATATGATCTTGGGCTAGTGACATTTTAAGTACTGTCTCCAATAGCTATATGTGGCTAATGCCCACTGTAATTGGACAGCACAGTTCAGGAATAAAGTTTCTCCTTAACATATGCAAATTCATTAAAAATTTTCAAATAAATAGCATTTTCCAAGAAAAAACAGACAACAAATTAAAACGAATAGAATACTTTAGCAAGAGCTTTGCAAAACAGGATATTTAAATGGTCAGAGACCTAGTACTTAGCGTTATTAGTCATCAGGGAAATGCAAATTTAAATCACCGTGAGATAGTACTGCATATCCAATAGAATTGCTGAAATGAAAAAGACAGGCTATCTCAATGACTGGTGAAGAACTGAAGAAACTAGAACTCTCATATTTATACAATTGTAAGTATAAATTAGATCAAACTCTATGAGAGAACACCTTTGCAATATTTATTGGTGTAAAACATGTACAAACCATATTCGTGATTAAAAAAGCATATATTTGTATACCAAAAGACATGTAAAAGAATGTGTATAACAGCACTACTCATATAGTCCCAACCTGGAAACAATCTAAATGTCCATAAATAGGAAAAAATAAACACATTTTACACTATGTATACAATGGATATTATACAACAACAGAAATGAATGAATGGTGAATATCATAAACATAATATTGAGTGAAAGATGCCAATCAACTATGAATTATTGTATAAATTTGCATAACTTTTTAAAAGAAGAAAAACTAATCCATGATAACAGAAGTCCAATTGGTTACCTTTGGGGTTTAGTGCCCTACAGGCATCAGTTACGTTTCTGGGGTGCTGTCACTGTTCTATGTCTTGATCTGGATGGTGTAAAACTATATAAAAATTATAGAAGTGTACCCCATGATTTTTGCATTTTTCTGGATATATTATACTCCAAATCAAACACATATTTAAAAAATATATCTTTGTGTTGAAGATCCTAAAATCATAAAAACACTTAAAAGAAAGAAACGCATGAACAACCCTAGGAGCTGTGTTGAGAAGAAACATGGGCAGTCATGGATAAAAGAAGGGCTGGATCTAGTATGATTACTGTTGCTTCAATGCCTAAGTTGGTCACTGCATACTAATGCTACCGTGAGACATAGAATAAAAGTAATGCTAGCCTAGTTTTGAAGGAAATGGATGTGGAATGATGAGTAACCAAACTTCCAGCATCTGATGGAGCAGACAGAAAAACACGGGCAGGATAGTTCCCATTTTCTGAGAATTCTTCTCATCATTTTTCACACCCAAGAACCCAAGGAATTTACAATAAAAAGGCTCTTCCAAAACTCCTTGTGCAATGGTGAATACACAAGGAGTTTCCCTGAGGGCACAGTTGCTTGTCAGGGAGGGGCAGCAAAGTATTCTTTGCACAACAATCCTAGATTGTGGCTTTAAAGACTCTGTCCTGGGACATATCTCTCCACCACCAGTATAGGCACATTACTTGTTAAGGAGGCTTGAATGCCTTGGAGAATATGAATTCCTGAGAAAAAATTATTGAGAAATGTGAGGAATATACTAATTATAAGTAAACCAGGAAATCACTGATGTCTGGTCATCTAAAAAAGTATATGAAGAGATGTACACATTAGCAATCAGAGAACGGTAAATAAATAAAAATTGGATTTCACATTGCAGATAATAGCATAGCAACCAGTACAAACATGGACAATATGAGGTGATGGTGAGGATGATGAGAAGCAATAATTGATATCCTCTCTCGGAGATGATATACTTTGAAACTGGCCTTCTGCAAAAGTAATCTGTCGCTACTCACAGAAATCAAGTACAAGAATAGATTCAATAGTTTCACCTGTGAGTGAATACAGACTGACGATATTCTCACAGAAAGATAAGTTGGTTATATTATAATATTCGTTTCAGAGCTATTTGTGGTTGAGAAACTAGAGTAACATGTCAAAACATTATAGTAGGTCCAGGGGAAATGGACTTCAAGATTAGGAATAAGGGGATAAAATGTGTAAGTAAAGCAAGAGTGAGATCTTTCACAAGTTAATAATAATTGCATACCATGAAATGAGAAATCCAATTAACTGAATTCTTGCCCCTGAAGTTCATAATGGGAGTTGAGAGAAGCATGCAAAAATAAGATTATTGTCTCGGTCTTTAAGCAGTTTACTTTTTTTGTTATGTAAAATAGTATTATAATGTTATAATAATCAGAAAATTCAGTAGAATATTTCAATGTCTTTATGGTATAGATAACAGACAATTATATCTGCTAATATTTCCCTATTTAGACAGAAAAATAAAATCAAAAGAAATTCATGCAAAAATCATCCTATTACAGAATTAAAAGTATCAAATAAGATTAATTCTGTGTCTTTCACTTTTATAATTTTAATCTTAGATGTTTTGGTAGAAAATTTACAGTAAATTATTGAATTAAAATACAATTAAAACTTATATATTTAATTTCAACAAATTCCCTAAGATGTTTATTTTAGAAAAGCCTTATTGCTGTAGTATCCTTCTTTGTATGTTCACTCTTGCTAATACAAAGTGCCTCTCTGGATTCTTCATCCTACGATCTGATAATATTGATAATTGTTCCTAAACAACATACCCGTGTACACTGCCTCCCTTACACTATCACACTAAGCATACACACTGGACAATATGAATATAAAGCTTTCTAATAGGGAGTCCATAGGTATTGGTTTGTTTGGAAAGTCTTGATTTACACGTGTTCAAATAATTATCAATAGAACCCTTCTTTTACTCTCAAAAGTGTCCCTGTTTGTACAAGCAATTATATGGTTGTCCTACTAATCAATACTTAATGTCTTCAACCAATGAATAATTCATTGGGATAAAAATCAAAGTCTCAAAAGTAGAAAATCTTGCTCATTATTTATGGCTATTTCTTTTTCGAATTTCCCACATTAAACTCTCACCTTATGAACAGAATTAAAATTGTACAAGTTTTGTCAGTATTAGGAATGGATTCTAGCATATATTTAGAATTAAAGTTAACATGTGACTTTGAAATGGACATACTGTAGCCTGAAAACATTTTAGATGTATTTAGATCCTGGTCTCCTGTCCCCAAACCTAGAGATACAAGCGCTTTTGTTTTGTTTTGTTTTTCTGGCTTATGCTACTGTAATAATTAGTAATTTTGCTCACAGGAAAAGGTCTAAATATTATTAAAAGTTGTGTTTATAAAAGATATGTTATAAAATTGATATATTAAAATGAAAGAGTATAGTAAAACTTTGGTTGTATAAATATTAGAATCTCCATTTATATGTTTTAGAGAATAAAGAATATTAAGAATTAATTTTACCTTCTGCATAGAGTTCTCCTGAGATTATTAGTATGATGATAAAAGGCAAGTTTTTCAACCTCATCTTCAGTGGTGTGCTTCACAAATATTTTAACAATTCTAGCCACTAGGAACTTGTCATTAAGTACACAATACTTCTCATGAGGAAAAAGTTAATAATTTACATCTGTCTAAGTCCTTTTGTAGCAAGTCTTATATTTTACTTAAAATATTTTCAAATAATTTTAAAGTAACACAACTATATTAATTGACATTACTTATCTTGCCAGAGTCCAATAAGAACATTATAATTGATTTGGTCATCAATAGCAGCAGAATAAATAATTAACACAGGCTGCATAAAAAACTAGGTAAATTTTCAACCTAAGTTCCCAGTTGTAAATTCATAGATTAAAGTTCACTTGTGGCCATGGATCTTTACCAATGTTGATCAAGTAAAAAGATGAACTTAGGAACATGAGCTAATGGACACCTGATGTTGAAATATGTTGACGTCTAGATTGCATTTCTCCAAAGAGATATATAACCATAGTTGTCTCAAGCAATGATAGAGTAGTAGTAAACAAGTTAGAATCATATTATTTAAAATTCCTAAAATAGTAATATTTGACATTTAGAGAGTTTGTACTTTGTGGCAGATGGTGAGATAAGCACTGTAATATATCAACATTCATTTTTGAGAAATATTTATAATGTCCACAATATGGCAGGATATGTAACAGTTTTGAGGTAGTAAGCAGTAAAAAAAAAAATGGAATAAAATTCTTGCCCTCATGGAGTTGACAGGCTAATGAGTTTTAATTTAAAATACAAAATAGGAAAAAATGAAGGATAGGAGGCAGGATTAACTTGCAGCTCCCACTTGGATGGACAGACCAGGATGTGGAGACTCGCATCATGAATTTTGGATCCAAGAACTACTGCAGGGATATACCAGGAAAGCCAAGAGAATCCACAGATTCTTTGAAAGACATGGATTGCTCCTGCATGACCTAGGAGACAGCCTATATACTGTGAATGCCCAAACAGTGAAAGGGGGATTGTCCACCCCTGAACACACACTCTTGGGGAACCTGAAGGTCTAGATCACAAGAGAAGAATTTGACCTTACCTGGAGCAGAGACAATTTAGACAACTGAGTGAAATACAGGAGTAGAGGAAGCAGGGGGAAAAGCCCTGGCTCTCTGGGTCCCCAGAGAAGCTATTTCTGACTTGTCTAACAGGGGACCTGGAAAGGGCTGCCAGAGGAACTGGGAAAAGATCACAGGGAGAAGGAAACCACCAGCTGAACTTTCTAACAATTTCGACTGAACAGAAACTTCCTGGCCAGAACTCGGGAAAGGGTGTGAATCTGGTGTGCAGAGTCAACAGGTAGGGAGGCACAAAAACCTGTCTTGCTTTCTCAGTTGAGAGGCTGGTAGTCTGGGGCAAGTTCTCAACCCTGTTCACCCACTGCATGGAGACAAACTCATTGCTGTTGGTGGGAACATGGTAGAAGTGAGAATAGCTTGTTGAGTTGTGTAGGAGCTGGGTAAGGCCTGTAACTGCCAGCTTCCCCCCAGTTCCCTGACACCCTTCATGACACAGCAGAGGCAGCCATAATCCTCCTGGGAAGATAACTCTATGGACCTTGGAATCACACCCTCTTTCCCCGCAGCAGCTGCAACAAGCCCCGCCCAAGGAGAGTCTAAGCTCAGACATGCCTAACCCTGCCTCCACCTGATGGTCCTTCCATAACCATTCTGGTAGCTGAAGACAAAGGTCATATTCTCTTCTAAGTTCTAGGTCCCACTTACCACCTGATCCTCCCCTATACTACCACAGCTGATGCTCTCTTGAAATCGCTACCTTCTGGCACGATGCCAACCAGCAGAAAACTAGTGCATTAAACAAGTACAACTAAGGACCCTCACAGAGTTCATTTCACTCCCCTGCCACCTCTATTAAGACAGATGCTGGTATCCATGACTCAGAGATCTGAAGTCAGTTTACGTCAAAGGACTCTGTGCAGACAACCCGCAGTACTAGCCCAGAGCCTGGTATCCCTATTGGATGGCTAGATTCCAAGAGAAATAATTGTTGAGCAAGAGGGCCTTGCAGTGCCCCCAGCGGCCAGCAGGGGTCGTGCCACCACTACACCTCTAGCAAGAGGGCCTGGCAGCACGGAGAGGATCCTGCATTGCCGTGGTTACCAGCAGGGGGCGTGCTGCCACTGCACTATGAATAAGAGGTCTCTGCAAGTGCCCCGACCGCCAGGAGGGGATGCCGTCACCGCCCTATAAGAGGGCCCTGCATTGACCCTAGCCGCCAGAAGGGGGCGCCCGAGATCTCCTCTTCAGATTTCTGAGGCTCCGCCTCCGGCGTGCGTGCCATCAGAGAGTCGGCGTGCGTGGCGTCAGAGCCCCGGCGTGCGTGGCATCACATCGCCTGCGTGAGAGCGTGGCGTCACAGCGCCGGCGTGTGTGCGTGCGTGGCGTCATAGTGCCAGTGTGCGGGGCGCCACGGCGGTCTGCAGAGTTTTTTGCTCATGAGTACAGACCTTGAGGGACTGGGAAGGCGGAGCTGCGTCCTCTTCCCCGGAGAACTCAGAGTAGGGTTCGGGGGAGCACCGCGAGGACGGGGCCGTATTCTTCTCACCACAGACCCGGCTGGCACGCAAAGGCAGAGCCGCGTTCTCAGCACAGACCTTGGGGGCACTGCCTTAGTTTGGGACAACTCTGGGCCGCGTTCACGGTGAGTAAAATCCTTCCTGTTTGTAGCCCTGACTGCTGAGGGTCACAGACTAGTAAGAAGGTCTCCGTGTGGAAAACTGGATACCAAAAGCCTCTGAATCCTGCGCACCGAGGTTTTCCCCACCCAATGCCAGGCGGCCGCAGTGCGAAGTCCACACCATAGCCCCAAAACACAAATAGAGCGTTCCCAAGGCAGATATGACATCCGAAATACGAATACAGCACCCACAGTGCTCTTGTAGAAAACGCCTGTAATGCCAATGCAAAGCCTCAGTACGAAAATGTTAATATAGAACCCGCAGTACCCACGTGGCCCTGCCGGTACAGCACTGTTAACGATCAACGCTGACATATCAATGCAAACGTGGAAAATAAGGGTTGGGGGTTAGGGATTAGAAGAATTTTAGGTAAAATAAATTAAAATAGTTATTTGAGCAAAGGAGTGATTCATGAATCACGGCTGAAGCTCTAAATAGAAAAGAGGATTTGGGGGCCGGGCGCGGTGGCTCAAGCCTGTAATCCCAGCACTTTGGGAGGCCGAGGCGGGTGGATCACGAGGTCAAGAGATCGAGACCATCCTGGTCAACATGGTGAAACCCCGTCTCTACTAATACAAAAAAATTAGCTGGGCACAGTGGCGCGTGCCTGTAATCCCAGCTACTCAGGAGGCTGAGGCAGGAGAATTGCCTGAACCCAGGAAGCGGAGATTGCGGTGAGCCGAGATCGCGCCATTGCGCTCCAGCCTGGGTATCAAGAGCGAAACTCCGTCTCAAAAAAAAAAAAAAAAAAAAAAGAAAAGAGGATTTGGGGCTAAGTGAGGTTTCTCATTCGCTCCAGGTGGGCGAATGCATATTGTGGGATGGTTCCCTCCGTGTCACTCGTCATACAGCCAACTGGCGGCTGGGCTTTTTATCATTGACTGTGGTTGTTTGGTTAATTTTTTTTGTCAGTTTAAATGCCCCCAAGTTCGGTTTCCGTTTGTTTAGGGAAGACCTCAGGCTAACAGCCTACTCCGTTTTTGCTTTAACATGTCATGACCGTAGTTCATTTTCATTTTACTTTCCTGGCATTAATAGAAGTAAATTCACGTTTGTTGTTATTCAGAAGGTCGGTTTAATTGGCAGCCTATTTGAGATGGTGCATGAAATAATGTCTTTTAATCACTGGCATCTTAGATTAGACGAAATATGTTAACCCTATTAAGCTTTGTTATTAAACCATAACAGGAGTTGAATTTCCTTTTTTTTTCCTCCTAGGCTTTAACCATTTAAAATACACTCAAGCATCTCCTAACAATGTGGATACTTTCTGAGAAATTTGTCCTTAGTGATTTCATCTTTCTACGAACACCATGGAGTGTGCTTACAAAACCTAAATGGTTTAGCCCCCTCCATCCCTAAGTTATATGGTATAGCCTATTGTTACCAGGCTACAAACCTGTATAGCACATCTCTGTACTGAATGCTGTAGTTAACTGTCACACCATGGTGATTGTGGATTGTGAGCCCAAAATATCTGAGACAGGTCTCAGTCAATTTAGAAAGCTTATTTTGTTAAGGTTAAGGACATGCCCATGACACAGCCTTAGGAGGTCCTGACAACAGGTGCCCAAGGTATTCAGGTTAGAGCTTGCTTTTATACATTATACAGAGACATGAGAAACTAATCAGTATGTGTAAGATGTAAAGGTTGCATTGTTTTGAATTCTTGATCCGCCTTCCACTGAATACACAGTTTAGTCCGGCTTAGTGAGTCTTCATTTTTACGTATACAGTAGGGCAGAGGAATGGCGTGATCTTGGCCCACCACAACCTCTGCCTCCTGGGATCAAATGATTCCCTTGCCTCAGCCTCCCTAGCAGCTGGTAGTACAAGCATGCACTACCACGCCTGGCTAATTTTTGTATATTTAGTAGAGATGGGGTTTCTCCATGTTTGTCAGGCTGGTCTCAAATGCCTGACCTCAGGTGATCCACCTTCCTTGGCCTCCCAAAGTGCTGTGATTACAAGCATAAGCCACCATGCCTGGCCAGGAAGCATATTTTGATTCTGATATTGTCAGCTGCATTTCTCTAATGACCAGTGATGATGAGCATTTTTTCATATGTTTGTTGGCCTCATCTATGTCTTCTTTTGTAAAGTGTCTGTTCGTATCCTTCACCCACTTTTGAATGGGCTTGTTTGTTTTTTTCTTGTAAATCTGTTTTAGTTCTTTGTAGATTCTGGATATCAGTCCTTTGTCAGATGGGTAGATTGCAAAAATTTTTTCCCATTCTGTTGGTTGCCGATTCATTCTAATGACTGTTTCTTTTGCCGTGCACAAGCCGTGGAGTTTGATTAGGTCCCATTTGTCTATTTTGGGTTTTGTTGCCAGTGCTTTTGGTATTTTGGTCATGAAGTTCTTGCCTACGGCTATGTCCTGAATGGTTTTGCCTAGATTTTCTTATTGGGTTTTTATGGTGTTAGGTCTTACATTTAAGTCTTTAATCCATCTGGAGTTAATTTTAGTGTAAGATGTCAGGAAGGGGTCTGGTTTCTGCTTTCTGCACATGGCCAGCCAGTTTTCCCAACACCATTTATTAAACAGGGAGTCCTTTCCCCATTGCTTGTTTTTGTCAGGTTTGTCAAAGATCAAATGGTTGTAGATGTGTGGTGTTGCCTCCGAGGCCTCTGTTCTGTTCCATTGGTTCTATATCTCTGTTTTGGTACCAGTACCATGCTGTTTTGATTACTGTGGCCTTGTAGTATAATTTGAAGTCAGGTAGTGTGATGCCTCCAGCTTTGTTCTTTTTGCTTAGAATTGACTTGGCTATGCAGGCTCTCTTTTGGTGAGATGGGTGTTTTTCATGTTAGTCAGGCTGGTCTTGAACTGCCGTCAGGTGCTCTGCTCGCCTCAGTCTCCCAAATTGCTGGGATTACAGGCTTTAGCCACTGCACCCTACCATTACTAGGCATTTTGGTTTTCTTTCTTTTTTTATTTTTTCAGATGGAATCTTGCTGTGTTAATTAGGCTGGAGTGCAGTGGCTTGATGCTGGCTCACTGCAGCCTCTACCTCCTGGGTTTAAGCAGTTCTCCTGCCTCAGCCTCCCAAGTAGCTGGGATTACAAGTGTGTGCTAGCAAGCCTGGGTAATTTTTGTATTTTTAGTAGAGATGGGGTTTTGCCATATTGGCCAAACTGGTGTTGAACTCCTAACCTAAAGTGATCTGTCCCCCTCGGCCTCCCAAAGTGCTGGGATTACAGGCATGAGCCACCATGCCCAGCCTTTCTTTTTTGAGACAGGGTACTGTGCTGTCGCCCAAGCTGGAGTGCAGGAGTGTGATCTTGGATTAATGTGACCTCCACATTCTGGGCCCAAGCAGTCCTCCTGTTTTGGCCTCCCAAGTAGCTGGGACTACAGGTGTGTGTCACCATGAATCGGCTAATTTTTGTATTTATTGTAGAGATGGAGTTTTGCTGTGTCATCCTGGCTGGTCTTGAACTCCTAGACTCAAGCAATGCACCTGTCTTGGCCTCCCAGTGTGCTGTGATAGCAGGCATTAGCTACCGTGCCCAGCCTATTTTTCACTTGGGAGAAAATACAAAACTATGTTAAAAATAGGCTGCACTATTTTATATTACACATACAGTATTTAAGGATGGTGATTTCTCTCTGACCTTGGTAACACTTGTTATTTTACATTTCTTTGGATTGTAGCCTTTTGAGTGTGTGTTAAAGGACTGTATCATTGTGGTTTTCTGTAGATTGCCATGATAATTATATTGATCATCTTGTTACGTGCTTTTTTGAGACGGAGTCTTGCTCTGTTGCTCAGGCTAGAGTGCAGTGGCGCGATCTTGGCTCACTGCAACATCCCACTCCTGGGTTCACGCGAGTCTTGTGCCTCATCTCTCGAGTAGCTGAGATTACAGGCTCCTGTTAACATGCCCATCTGTTTTTGTATTTTTTTTTTTGAGATGGAGTCTCTCTCTGACACCCAGGGTCGAGTGGAGTAGCGCAATCTCAGCTTACTGCAACTTCCACCTCCCGAGTTCAAGTGATTCTTGTGCCTTAGATGGGCGCCACCATGCCCAGCTAATTTTTGTATTTTCAGTAGAGATGAGGTTTTTTCATATTGGTAAGGCTGGTCTCGAATTCTCAACTTGAAGTGATGTGCTCGTCCATCTCCCAAAGTGCTGGAATTACAGGTGTGAGACACTGCACCCTGCCACTCCCAGGCATTTTGGTTTTCTTTTCTATTTTTTTTTTTTTTTTGAGATGGGATCTCGCATCTGTTGTCCAGGCTGGAGTGCAGTGGCCTGATATCAGCTCACTGGAACCTCAAGTCTCCTGAGTTCAAGTAATTCTCCTTCCTCACCCTCCCAAGTAGCTGGAATTACAGGTGCGTGCCACCACGTTAGGCTAATTTTCGTATTTTTTTTTCATTGCATTTTAGGTTTTGGGGTACATGTGAAAAACATGCAAGGTAGTGTTGCATAGGTGCATACGTGGCAGTGTGATTTGCTGCCTCCCTCCCCTTCACCTATATCTGGCATTTCTCCCCATGCTATCCCTCCTCAACTCCCCACCCCCCCGCTGGCCCCCCCCAACAGACCCCCGTGTATAGTGCTCCCCTCCCTGTGTCCATGTGTTCTCCTTGTTCAACTCCCGCCTATGAGTGAGAACATGTGGTGTTTGATTTTGTGTTCTTGTGTCAGTTTGCTGAGAATGATGTTTTCCAGGTTCATCCATGTCCCTACAAAGGACGTGAACTCCTCGTTTTTAATGGCTGCATAATATTCCATGGTGTATATGTGCCACATTTTTCCTGTCCAGTCTATCATCGATGGGCATTTGGGTTGGTTCCAGGTCTTTGCTATTGTAAATTGTGCTGCAATGAACATTCGTGTGCATGTGTCCTTATAGTAGAACGATTTATAATCCTTTGGATATATACCCAGTAATGGGATTGCTGGGTCAAATGGAATTTCTATTTCTAGGTCCTTGAGGAATCGCCACACTGTTTTCCACAGTGGTTGAACTAATTTACACTCCCATCAACAGTGTAAAAGTGTTCCTATTTCTCCACATCCTCTCCAGCATCTATTTTCTCCAGATTTTTTAATGATCGCCATTCTAACTGGCGTGAGGTGGTATCTCAATGTAGTTTTGATTTGCATTTCTCTAATGACCAGTGATGATGAGCATTTTTTCATATGTTTGTTGGCCTCATGTATGTCTTCTTTTGTAAAGTATCTGTTCATATCCTTCGCCCATTTTTGAATGGGCTTGTTTGTTTTTTTCTTGTAAATCTTTTTTAGCTCATCGTAAATTCTGGATATCAGCCCTTTGTCAGACAGGTAGGCTGCAGAAATTTTTTCCCATTCTGTTGGTTGCCGATTCACTCTATTGACTGTTTCTTTTGCCGTGCAAAAGCTGTGGAGTTTGATTAGGTCCCATTTGTCTATTTTGGCTTTTGTTGCCAATGCTTTTGGTGTTTTGGTCATAAAGTCCTTGCCTACGCCTATGTCCTGAATGGTTTTCCCTAGGTTTCCTTCTTTATGGTGTTAGGTCTTATGTTTAAGTCTTTAATCCATCTGGAGTCAATTTTGGTGTAAGGTGTCAGGAAGGGGTCGAGTTTCTGCTTTCTGCATATGGCTAGCCAGTTTTCCCAACACCACTTATTGAACAGGGAATCCTTTCCCCATTGCTTGTTTTTTTCAGGTTTATCAAAGATCGGGTGATTGTAGATATGTTGTGTCACCTCCGACACCTCTGTTCTGTTCCATTGGTCTATATCTCTGTTTTGGTACCAGTACCATGCTGTTTTGATTACTGTAGCCTTGTAGTAGAGTTTGATGTCCGGTAGTGTGATGCCTCCCGCTTTGTTCTTTTTGCTTAGAATTGATTTGGCTATGCGGGCTCTCTTTTGGTTCCATATGAAGTTTAAGGTGGTTTTTTTCCAGTTCTGTGAGGAAGGTCATTGGTAGCTTGATGGGGATAGCGTTGAATCTGTAAATTACTTTGGGCAGTATGGCCATTTTCACAATATTAATTCTTCCTAACCATGAACATGGAATGTTTCTCCATCTGTTTGTGTCCTCTCTTATTTCGTTTAGCAGTGATTTGTAGTTCTCCTTGAAGAGGTCCTTTACGTTCCTTGTTAGTTGTATTCCTAGGTATTTTATTCTCTTTGTAGCAATTGTGAATGGCAGTTCGTTCTTGATTTGGCTCTCTTTAAGTCTGTTATTGGTGTATAGGAATGCTTGTGATTTTTGCGCATTGATTTTGTATCCTGAGACTTTGCTGAAGTTGCTTATCAGTTTCAGGAGATTTTGGGCTGAGGTGATAGGGTCTTCTAGATATGCAATCATGTCGTCTGCAAATAGAGACAATTTGACTTCCTCCTTTCCTAATTGAATACGCTTTATTTCTTTTTCTTGCCTGATTGCTCTGGCTAGAACTTCCAGTACTATATTGAATAGGAGTGGTGAGAGAGGGCATCCTTGTCTAGTGCCAGATTTCAAAGGGAATGCTTCCAGTTTTTGCCCATTCAGTATGATACTGGCTGTCGGTTTGTCATAAATAGCTTTTATTATTTTGAGATACGTTCCGTCGATACCTAGTTTATTGAGAGTTTTTAGCATAAAGGGCTGTTGAATTTTGTCGAAGGCCTTCTCTGCATGAGATAATCATGTGATTTTTGTTTTTGGTTCTGTTTATGTGGTGAATTACATTTATAGACTTGCGTATATTGAACCAGCCTTGCATCCCCAGGATGAATCCTACTTGATCATGGTGGATAAGCTTTTTGATGTGCTGTTGTAATCGACTTGCCAGTATTTTATTGAAGATTTTTGCATCTATGTTCATCATGGATATTGGCCTGCAGTTTTCTTTTTTTGTTGAGTCCCTGCCGGGTTTTGGTATTAGGATGATGTTGGTCTCATAAAATGATTTGGGAAGGATTCCCTCTTTTTGTATTATTTGGAATAGTTTCAGTAGGAATGGTACCAGTTCCTCTTTGTATGTCTGGTAGAATTCGGCTGTGAACCCAACTGGGCCTGGGCTTTTTTTGAGTGGTAGGCTCTTAATTGCTGCCTTGACTTCAGACCTTGTTATTGGTCTATTCAGGGTTTCGACTTCTTCCTGGTTTAGGCATGGGAGGAGGCTACTGTCCAGGAATTTATCCATTTCTTCCAGGTTTTCTAATTTATGTGCATAGAGTTGTTTGTAATAATCTCTGATGATGGTTTGAATTTCTGTGGAATCTGTGGTGATATCCCCTTTATCATTTTTTATTGCATCTATTTGGTTATTCTCTCTTTTCTTTTTTATTAGTCTGGCTAGTGGTCTGTCTATTTTGTTGATCTTTTCAAAAAACCAGCTCCTGGATTTATTGATTTTTTTGTAGGGTTTTTCGTGTCTCTAGCTCCTTCAATTCTGCTTTGATCTTAGTTATTTCTTGTCTTCCGCTAGGTTTTGAGTTTTTTTGATCTTGCTCCGCTAGCTCTTTCAATTTTGATGATAGGGTGTCAATTTTAGATCTCTCCTTTCTTCTCATGTGGGCACTTATTGCTATATATTTTCCTCTAGAGACTGCTTTAAATGTGTCCCAGAGATTCTGGTATATGGTGTCTTCATTCTCGTTGGTTTCGAAGAACATCTTTATTTCTGCCTTCATTTCAGTGTTTATCCAGTCAACATTCAGGAGAAAGTTGTTCAATTTCCATGAGGCTGTGCGGTTCTGGGTTGGCTTCTGAATTCTGAGTTCTAACTTGATTGCACTGTGGTCTGAGAGACTGTTTGTTATGGTTTCCGTTCTTTTGCATTTGCTGAGGAGTGATTTACTTCCAATTATGTGGTCAATTTTAGAGTAGGTGTGATGTGGTGCTGAGAAGAATGTATATTCTGTGGATTTGGGGTGGAGAGTTCTGTAAATGTCTATTAGGTTTGCTTGTTCCAGGTCTGAGTTCAAGTCCTGGATATCCTTATTAATTTTCTGTCTCGTTGATCTAATATTGACAATGGTGTGTTGAAGTCTCCCGCTATTAATGTGTGGGAGTCTAAGTCTCTTTGCAAGTCTTTAAGAACTTGCCTTATGTATCTGGGTGCTCCTGTATTAGGTGCATATATATTTAGGAACGTTAGCTCTTCTTGTTGCATTGATCCTTTTACCATTATGTAATGTCCTTCTTTGTCTCTTTTGATCTTTGTTGCTTTAAAGTCTATTTTTTCAGAGATGAGAATTGCAACTCCTGCTTTTTTTTGCTCTCCATTTGCTTGGTAAATCTTCCTCCATCCCTTTATTTTGAGCCTTTGTGTATCCTTGCATGTGAGATGGGTTTCCTGGATACAGCACACTGATGGGTTTTGGCTTTTTATCCAATTTGCTAGTCTGTGTCTTTTGATTGGGGCATTTAGTCCGTTTACATTTAGGGTTAATATTATTAAGTGTGAATTCGATCCTGTCATTTTGATGCTAGCTGGCTGTTTTGCCCATTAGTTGCTGCAGATTCTTCATTGTGTTGATGCTCTTTACCATTTCGTGTGTTTTTGGAGTGGCTGGTACTTGTTCTTTTCTATGTGTAGTGCCTCTTTCAGGCACTCTTGTAAAGCAGGTCTGGTGGTGATGAAATCTCTGAGTACTTGCTTGTTCTCAAAGAATTTTATTTTTCCTTCACTTATGAAGCTTAGTTTGGCTGGATATGAAATTCTGGGTTGAAAGTTCTTTTCTTTAAGGATGTTGAATATCGGCCCCCACTCTCTTCTGGCCTGTAGGGTTTCTGCTGAGAGATCTGCTGTGAGTCTGATGGGCTTCCCTTTGTGGGTAACCCAACCTTTCTCTCTGGCTGCCCTTAGTATTTTCTCCTTCATTTCAACCCTGGTGAATCTGATGATTATGTGCCTTGGGGTTGCTCTTCTAGAGGAATATCTTTGTGGTGTTCTCTGTATTTCCTGGACTTGAATATTGGCCTGCCTTGCTAGGTTGGGGAAGTTTTCCTGGATAATATCCTAAAGAGTATTTTCCAGCTTGGATTCATTCTCTTCGTCACATTCAGGTACACTTATCAAGGTAGATTAGGTCTTTTCACATAGTCCCATATTTCTTGTTGACTTTGTTCATTCCTTTTTACCCTGTTTTCTCTAATCTTGCCTTCTCATTTTATTTCATTGAGTTGATCTTTGACCTCTGATACCCTTTCTTCTGCTTGGTCAATTCGGCTGTTGAAACTTGTGCATACTTCGCGAAGTTCTCGTGTTGTGTTTTTCAGCTCCATCAATTCACTCATATTCCTCTCTAAGTTGTCCATTCTCGTTAGCATTTCGTCAAGTCATTTTTCAAGGTTCTTAGTTTCTTTGCATTGGGTTAGAACATGTTCTTTTAGCTCATGAAAGTTTCTTATTATCTACTTTCTGAAAGATGATTCTGTCATTTCATCACACTCATTCTCCATCCAGTCTTGTTCCCTTGCTGGTGAGGAGTTGTGCTCCCTTGTAGGAGGAGAGGTGTTCTGGTTTTGGGTGTTTTCATCCTTTTTGCGCCGGTTTCTTCCCATTTTTGTGGATTTATCCACCTGTCGACTTTGTAGTTGCCGTCTTTCTGATTTTGGTAATTTTAAGTCTGCAGCAGCAGAACTTATAAATCCCCTTTTCTTCCCCCCAGGTGTTCTGTCCCAGGGAGTTAGGGCTTTATGATTTTCTGCTGTCCTGCTGCCGTTTTCCCTGCCCACAAGGTGGCAGTCTAGTCACACTCAGCCTGCAGAGGCTTCGCTGGGCTGCTGTGTGCTCCACCCAGCTTCTGTGTGAACTTCCCTGCAGTCCTGTTCATATGGGTGTAGTTAGAACTGCTTCTGCTATGTTGGCCCGCCCCTGCAGTGACGGAGTCTCTGTAGTGGCGGGTTGCCTTGGTTACGGCAGATTGCCCTGGGAACTGCAGGGTGCCTCCGTAGTGGAGGATGCCCCTCCTCCACAGAGCTGGACCGTCCCAGGTTCAGTTGTGTTTCCCGTGGTGCTTTTTTGCCTGGGAATCTCTTGGCTTGACTTGACTCCCTGTTTCAGCTCCCCTTGATGGCTTAGAGGGGACTCAGTCTCGCTCACTCTGCACAGGGAGCCACTGCCCCAGGGCGCAGGCCAAGCGGCCATGCCGGTCAAACCAGCGGTGCTGGTGACCCGTGGGGCTCCTCCGCCTGTGAATCTCCTGGTCTGTGAGCAGTAAAAATCCGCTGCCCTGGGAGCCGCTGCGTCGGCTGAAGCAGCGGCTCTGAGATTCGTGGTGCTTTTTTGCCCAGGAATCTCCTGGCCGGGCTCCCCGTTTCAGCTGCCCTTGCTGACTTAGAGGGGACTCAGTCTCGCTCACTCTGCACAGGGAGTCGCTGCCCCAGGGCGCAGTCCAAGCGGCCGCGCCGGTCAAACCAGCGGCGCTGGCGACCCGTGGGGCTCCTCCGCCTTTGAATCTCCTGGTCTGTGGGCAGTAAAAATCCGTCTGGAAATGCAGCGTCCACTCACCTTCTGCGCTTTCTCTTGGAGCTGCAATCCCGAGTTCCTCCTAACTGGCCATCTTGGATCCCTATCCAATTTTTTATATTTTTAGTAGAGACGGGGTTTCATCATGTTGACCAGGATGGTCTCGATCTCTTGACCTCATGATCCACCCACCTCGGCCTCCCAAAGTGCTGGGATTACAGGCGTAAGCCACCGCGCCCGGCCCCTATCTTTTTGATAATAGACATCCTAATAGGTGTGGGTTGATATCTCATCGTCATTTTAATTTGCATTTCCCTGATGATTACTGATGTCAAGCATTTTTTTTCATATTTTCAGCCATTTACATGTCTTATGTCTTTTTTTTTTTTTTTTTTTAACCGAGAAATAGTCAGGTCCTTTTAAAATTAGGTTGCTTGTGTTCTTGTTATCTAGTTGTTTGAGTTCATTGAATATTTTGGATATTAACTCCCTATCAGGTGTATGATCCCGAAATATTTCTTCTCATTCTGTAGATTGTTTCTTTATTCTGTTGATTGTTTCCTGTGCTCCATGTAAGTTTTAGTTTGATGAAAGCCCATTTGTCTATGTTTGCTTCTGTTCCCTGTGCCTTTGGGGTCATATCCATAAAATGTTTTCTACACCAATGTTAAGAAGCTTTTGAGGTCTTACATTTAAGCATTTAACCCATTTCAAGTTCATTTTTATATATGGGGTGAAAGAGAGGTTGAATTTGATTCTTTTGCATGTGGATATTAGGTTTTCCCAACAGCATTTTGTGAACAGAATATCTTTTCTGGGTTGCATGTTCTTGGTGTTTTTGTGGAAGATTTGTTCATTATAAACCCATGGATTTATTTCCCGGCTCTCTGTTTTGTTCCAGTGGTCGATCATGTCTATCTTTGTAGCAGTACCATGCTTTTTTCACTACTGTGACTTTATAGTGGACTTTGAGATCAGGTAGTGTGATTCCTCCAGCTTTGTTCTTGTGTTCAGTCAAAATTGCTTTGGTTATTCAGGATCTTTCATGCTTCCATATAAGTTTTAGAATCAGTTTTTTTCTATTTCTATGGGGAATACCACTGGAATTTTGAAAGGGATTAGGATAACACATGTTGGTGACGATGTGGAGAAAAGAGAATCCTTGCATACAATAAAATTTAAGGAATATGGGAATATATATTCGTATATTCACAATGGAATACCATTCAGCCTTAACACAGAATTGTGAGGAATATAGGAATATATGTTTCTGTATTCACAATGGAATGTTATTTAGCCTTAAAATAGAAAAAAATTGTTGCATTTGCGATGACATAGATGAAACTGGATATTATGCTAAGCGATATAAGCAGAGCACCGAAAGACAAATACTGCATGATGTCATTCATGTGTGGATCCTTAAAAAGTTGAACTCTGCTTAGGAACTGATTCGTTAAAAAAAAAAAGAAAGAGAAAGAAAAAGGAATAAAGAAAAAATGTTGAACTCATAGAGGCAGAGAGTAGAATGGTGGTTACCCAGGGCTGGGTGTGGGGGAAGAATTAGGCAGATGTTGGAGAAGTTATGGGGAGAATTAGGCAGATGTTAGCCTTAAACTCCTGGACTCAAGCAATACTCCAGCCTTGGCCTCCTAAAGTGCTGGAATGACAGTCATGAACCACTGTTGCCAACCACAAATAGACTTTTCAACAAATGCTGGTGAGGCAAGTGGATATTCATGTACAAATAAATTAATTTGGGCCCCTGCCTAACACCATACTCAAAAATTAACTGAAAATGGATCACAGAACTAAATGTAAAACTAAAACCATAAAACTCTTAGAAGAAAACGTGTAAGAGTAAATTCTTGTGATCTTGTGTAAGGCACTGATGTCTTAGATACAACATCCAAAGCGCAGTTGAAGACCAGCCAGGGCTACCTAATGAGACCTGGAAAAGGAGGAAAGGGAAAAAGCAAGAAAATAAAAAATTGAACGTCAGCTGAATTTAAAACTTTGGCACATCAAAAGATACAATCAAGAAAGGGGAAGACAGCCCACAGAATGGGAGAAAATATTTATAAGTCATATGTCTAATAACTGATATATCCAGAAGAACTCTTATAACTCAGTATTAAAAGACAATCCAACTTAAAAATGGGAAAAGAACATGAATAAGCATTTCTCCAAAGATAACATTTTAATGTCCAATAAGCACATTAAAAAGTGTTCAACATCGCTAGTCACTAGGAAAATGCAAATTAATCCATAATGAGATGTCTCTTTCCACCCACTACAATAACTACAACCAAGCAGATGCATAACACCAAGTGCTGGAGAGCGTGTGGAGAACAGAACCCTCATACACTGCCAGTGGGACTGTAAAATGGTACAGCCACTTTTTTGGAAGATAGTATGACAGTTTCTCAAAATGTTAAAAATAAAATTGCCTTCTCTAGCAGAACTGCAAGGGGCTCAAGACAAAAATAATAATAAAATAAAAAAGTAAAATTGCCTTAAAGTCAGCAACTTTACTTCTAGGTATCTAACCGGGAAAAATGAAAATGTATGTTCACACAAAGACTGGTAGGTGAATGTTCACAACAACACCACTCACAAGAACCAAAAAGTGGAGACAAGCCAAATGCCCATCAACTGATGAAGGAATTCAAATGTGGGGAATACAAAGGAATACTATTTAGCAATCAAAAATGAGTTCTGAGCCATGCTACCACAGTGATCAACCTCAACAATGCAATGCTTTGTGAAAGAAGCCAGATGCAAAAGAACACACATCACGTGATTTCGTTTATATGAAACATCCAGAACAGCCTAATGTAGAGATAGAAAGCAGCTTACTGGTTGACTAGGGCTGGGAATGAGGCTGAGAAGTGACTCTGATGGGCACAAGTTTCTTTCTGGGATGATGAAATGTTCTTAAACTAGATTTTGGTGATTGTTACATAATTCTGTAAATATACTAAGTATACTAAAAATCATTGAATTGGACCAAGCACAGTGGCTCACACCTGTAATCCCAACACTTTGGGAGGCCATGGCAAGATCACTTGAGCCCAGGAGTTCAAGAACAGCCTAGGAAACATAAAGTGACTCCATCTCTACAAATAATTTAAACACTTAAACAGGTGTGGTGGCACAAGCCTGTAGTCTCAGGTACTCAGGAAGCTGAGGCAGGAGGGTCACCTAATCCCAAGAGGTTGAGGCTGCAGTGAGCCATGATGGCACCACTGCACTCCAGCCTTGGTGTCAGAGTGATAACCCTGTCTCTCTCATACACACACACACACACACCACACACACACACACACACACACACACACACACACATATCATTGTATACTTAAAATGGGTAAATTTTAGTATGTAAATTACACCTCTATAAAGCTGTTAATTTTTAAATTATTTTTAAGGTTTTTTTTTTTTTTTTTTGAGACAGAATTTTGCTGTTTTTGCCCAGGCTGGAGTGCAGTGACGCAATCTCAGCTCATGACAACCTCTGCCTCCTAGGTTCAAGCGATTCTCCTGCCTCAGCCTCCCAAGTAGCTGGGATTACAGGCTCCCGCCAGGATGCCTGGCTGTTTTTTTGTATTTTTAGTACAGATGGGGTTTCACCATGTTGTCCAGGCTGGTCTGAAAGTCGTGACCTCAGATGATCCACCCGTCTTGGCCTCCCAAAGTGCTGGGATTACAGGCATGAGCCAGGCAGTTTTTTAAGTTTTAAAATTATACTATTTACCCCAGCACCAAGATTGTAGTCTCAAAATACCATTGCCCAGTGAAAGAAGACAAGCCTTCCTGGAGAAAATGCTGATTCCAGGTCTAGACCAGAAATGTGTAAGGAGCCTGGAACATATTGTCACTCTGGATAGCAAAGAATCCATCAAAGATTATTAGGATGATTTCAACATGTCTGAAGGGCCAATCTGAATGGACTCCTAACCAAAGATAGGACATTTTATACATTAATAAGGATAATAGTTACAGTGAATTGAGATATATCAGATATGTTTGAATGTCTGCATTCATAATGATCCTTTTGAAAAAATAAAAGTGGGCTGGCACAGTTCCTCATGCCTGTAATTTCAGCACTCTGGGAGGCTGAGTTAGGAGGATCACTTCATCCAGGAGTTCAAGACCAGCCTGTGCAACGTAGGGAGACTTTGTCTCTACAAAACATTTTTAAAATTACTCAGGTATGAGGGCCCATGTCTTTGGTCCCAGCTACTCAGGAAGCTGAGATGGGAGGGTCACCTGAGCCTATAAGTTTGAGGCTGCAGTGGCATGACTGCTTCTCTGCATACCAGCCTGGGCAACAGAGCTAGACCCTCCCTGTCTAAATAAATTAATAGAAGTGGTCACCATTGAAGGATATAAATGAAACAGCCCATCATTTTGAAAAATGGTAAACAGAAGAAATCAAGCCATGAACTGGCATTTTCTATATAAGTTGTACAAGTGAGTAACACAGTTTATAAGAAGCAGCATCTCTTTTTTATATTTACTTCATTTTTTTCTGCATGCAATGCCCTTCTTAGGGTAGCAGTATCTCTTTCTGGAAGTATGGCAGCTCATAAATGAAGAAGGAATGATACAACAATACCTTCATTGTTCAATCCATAATTGATCAATGGCCATTAACATCACCAATTAAAAAAAAAAGATGTCCAGAGAGTACACACCTCCTCCCAGAAGAAACTAGCACAGTCTTTTTGCCCTGACCCTCAAGTCCAGCCTGAATCTGACCAAGTCTTGAGATCAACTACTAATTTATAAAAACTAGAACAAAGTGAAGAGCAAATTAACCAACATCACATGACACAATTAGCAAAATTCACAGTATGGGAAACAGCGTAATGAGAATACACTTAGCATAATCCAAACTATGGGGAAACGGCCTGATTTATTCAATAAATGAACTGCAAGGGACAACACAACACAACACAGAGATCAAAGTGGGAAGCTGTCAGGATCAAAAAAAACCTAAGAGGCGAATCAAACAATCCCAAAGAGAGACTTTATTTGGATCCTGATTCAAACAATAAATACATGAAATGACTGGAAATTTGGAGCTAGCAGGAGAGTTGACAGTGATAAAGAGCAATGGTGTGAGATGGTTGGTTGATGATGGTATTGGGATTGTATTTTTTAAAGAGTTCTTGTCTCCGGGCACAGCAGTTCACACCTATAATCTCAGTAGTATGAGAGATCAAGGCGGGAAGATCCTTTGAATCCAGGAATTCTAGACCAGCCCAGGCAACATAGCAAGACTCTGTCTCTACTAAAATACAAATAAAAAAATTAGCTGGGCATGGTGGTGTGAGTCTGTAGTTGCAGCTACTTAGGAAGCTGAGGCAGGAGAGGCCACAGTGAACCAAGATCATGCCACTGAACTCCAGCCTGGGTGACAGAGACCTTGTCTTGAAAGAACAAACAAGAATCGTATCTTCTACAGACATATACCAAGACAGTCAAGGAGGAAAGTATATGATGTGTGGGATTTGCTATAAAATCATGAGAGGAAGAGGAGAAGCATGTAGGAGCATACATGTAACGAGATTGGCCATGAGATAACAGATACCTGAATCTGTTGCTGAGTAGGTGAAAGCTCACTACACTAGCCTCTTGTTCAAAATGCTCTAGAATAGAAAGTTTGTCTAAAAATCCACTTCATGGATTTGTAACAAGCATTGAATAAGGTCATGTATACAGAGTGCTTTATCACCACGGCTTGCAGATAGTCAGCACACAAACATTGTTTTTAGTTTTGTATAGTCCCTGTCCATTAATCACATCCAAAAAAGGTATGTTGTTCACACCAAGAGCTCTGGCCCGTGGACCTTTGTCCACTTGGTGGTAATTTATTGGAATTTGAGGTTTAGAATGAGGAAATGCCAACTTTCAAAGCCCCGGGCCTACTATGAAATAGCAAAGCCAACAGTTCCAGATGCCTTCATAGCACACCTAGTAAGTAGGACCACTTTTCTCTCACCTTGTAGGCACACTTGAGTTCATTCATTCACTATTTTTCATTCATTTCTTATATGCCATGTATTGGGTGCTAGGGACCCATAATACAGTGGACCCATAATTGACTGGAAGCATCACTTTCAAAACATCATTTCAGGATGAGTATTTCATGTCAAGTGGATTCAAGGAACAGTGTGAAGGATCCATGGCCTCAGTCACCATGAAGACCCTCCCAAGAGCCAGCCCTGCTGGGCACATATAAATGAGTGGAGACATGGAACTCAACCTTACAAGGCCTAGAGCCTGACAGCACACAAGACAGAAGCCCAAACAACCAAGAACAGGAAGCTGAAGGTGAGAGGTGGGCCCCAAAGGATTCTGTGAAAATGCTTTGTGTTTGTGGATTTATCACGCAGAATGAAACCTTTGTTTTTATTCACAGGTTAGACACGCTGTCTATATAGAATCTATGAAGGGACATTTCTGAGCCTTTCGAGACCTATAGTGAAAAATGGAATATCTCCGGCAGCCCAGGATGAATAATGCAGTCACCAAGAGGGGCAGGATGGCCACAGGTGGCCAGCAGCAGGGATGGGCATTGTGAGCCATTGGATGGGGTTGTGGGGCATGGCATTGTGGGGCGTGGCATTGTGAGCCACTGGCCTTTGTTGTTTCCTGGTAACCAGGTGACATAGGAGGCTTTGTGACATCAGCCAGGGCCAGCAGCCTTCAGTTGGAAGCTGGTAGTGGTAGGAGGAGGAGCTCCAACTACACTCAACGGCAGTTTTTGTGCCAAGTTTTTGCGCTTGTTCTGTTGCTTTTTTTCTTTTTTTTCTTTTGTGTGTTGCTTTGTTTTGTTCTTTTCTTTTTTGTTGTTTTTTTTTTGATTTTGTGTGTTGCTTTCTTTTGAAGGTCCCCTTCTAGGTCACCCATGGGAAATATATTAAGCTGTTGCCTAGACCCCAGGGCTGGCCTCTGTTGTGCCTGCTGCAGGCAGAAGGTGGCGTCTTGTTGTGAATCCGAGACTCAGTCTGTGGCAGCCGCAGCACCAGCATCCACCACTGCAGAGTCTGCCACGTCAGATTCCGAAGTGGCGGAGGTCCAGTACATGCAGCCCGTCACCAACTCAAAGAGGCGCAAAGGTAAAGAAGCCACGGGTGCCATTTGCTCTCTGGCACATCTCTGGCCACCACCTCCCCCACCTGCTTCCCATCCCCTCACCCCAGAGACATCCTCAGCTTCCAGCTCCCTCCTGCCTATAGCCATCTTTCCCAGGGCTGGGCATGGGGGACAAAGGCTAGTCCTGCCTCTTGTCTTTGTTGTTGAGCCTTCTTGCTTGAGGCCTTTTTGGTCTAGTCTCTCCCTTTCCTCGATGAAAATTCAAATACTCCAGTTCTGGAGTCTCCATCCCATTCTCTAGCCTGACCTATCCAGCTACTGTGGTACCTCAGTGAAGGATCCGGTTAAAGGCCCAATCGTTTCTTTTCTCCTATTCAATAAGGAAGCTAATAATTGGGATAATTCAGACTGAAATATTTGGAGACTTCTTAAATTTAAAATAGAGTTTACCATGGAAGAGATTATATGGTGTTCTTAATAGATGGTTTTAAGTCACCTTGACCGAAGCAGCTTTATTTCTTCCAATTGTAATTTGAAAACTGAAGGAAAAATTGAGGGACATGCTTAAAATGACTGCAAAAGATATGAAATGTTACTGCCAGAGCTGTAAAGAAAAGTTGTATTTGTTTTGGTTTTACCCAAAAGTTCAGCCTTGGAGCTCTGATTACTTTAAAATTCCCACTTTGACATGAATGTCTCTTCAGCCCTACTCCAGTAACTTCACGGGCTTTGTTTACCTCCTTGTTCTGAAAGACAGGTAGAGCTAGCTCATGGTTACAGGTTCCAAAAGAGATGAGATGACTTTAGACGTGAATTTGTAAGGTAAAGACTTGAGAGTTAGAAGGCTAGACCCTGCCTGTGGAAAAGAGTTTGTTTTCATGGCTCCCCTTCCTACAGGATGGGAAAGGGGAGGAGAGAGGAAACATTTCATTTTTTTTGCTATGGTCAAGTTGAAGACAAAAACTAACACTTGTAAGGCAGGAGAGGAGCATTTAGTTACAAAATCAGTCAAACATTTGTGTATCACTACATTTGTTGAGCAAATGAAAGCTACCAGACTCAGAAAACCAGAGATGCTAATGGAACTGACATTAGTAACCAGGGTTTTCTATTGAGTTCAGTGCCCAGGATGACTTCCAATAACAACCACACTCCCCTCCACACATACACTTTTCTCAGGACTGGAAAGCTCAGGCAGCCCAGGATGAATAATGCAGTCACACGGAGGGGCACAGTGACCACAAAGTGGGCAGCAGCGGGATGGGCATTGTGAGCCATTGGGTGGGGCTGCGGTATGGGGCATTGTAAGCCACTAGCCTGACTTGGTTGTTTCCTGGTAACCAGGTGACATAGGCTTTTTGGGTGATAGGCATCAGCCAGGGCCAGCAGCCTTCAGTCTAAAATCCTTTAGGATTTTAGAAATAGATGAATCTAGCTACAGATAGTTCTGAGTAAGGAGTTCCTTGAACAAAAACTAAGTCCACTGAAATAGAAAGTATTATATCATAAAGACATAGAAATATGATCAGCTCATTTCTTTCATTTTAATGGCAGAGATTTTATTAGTATGGAGAAAACGTCTTAACAGCTCTTGTATTTAAACTTGAGTTTGGCTCTTACTTTCACAGAATAATTAAGCCTCATGATTGGTGTGGCTTTGTAACAAGGAAGTGCTGTACTCTGTTTTCAGAATATTGAAAAATTGTGGAAGAATGAACAAATAATTATGAGACTTAATAGATTGTACCTTATACACAAATCATGCAAGTACCTGTGAAAACTCCTTGCTTGGTGGTGTATGGCAAGGCTCTGTGTAATATTCTGTACGATTTGGTAGATGAGGTAGTGAGAGAACAAAGTGAGCCTTTCCCTTATTCTTTAGGATGTAAAACATGTTTTCATGTACATCTCATTGGAACCTTCCAAATGCAAATAAGGGCTGTGTATATTCTCCCTATGTTGCTGATGCAGAAAGGAAGGCTTAGAGATCTGAAGGGACTGTGTGAGACAGCTACTGAACAGAACTGAGGTTCTAAGTCATCAAAGTAGACATGAAAGTCGTAGTGATGCCAAACTCAGTTCTTAAAGAACTTGACAGACTCCAGAATGTCTTCTATTGTAAGGTCTACCCGTAACATAGACCTCTCTTAGAACTTACTTTTGTCTTGATTAGTTCCTTTGCATTTTATTTTACACAACTTACAGGCAACATTTACCTCTCCATTTTTCCTCCTAAAGAGATAGGTCCTCACTGTGTGGCACAGGCTGGCTTCTGACTCCTGGCCTGGGCTCAAGCACTCCTGCTGCCTCAGCCTGTAGGAGAGCTGACAATACAGGCATGTGCCGTCTCTCCTGGCTCTGCCTTCTGTCTATACATTTATTGAAATGGATAAGGATAAAAGTAGAGGTAACAAAATGGCCTACATTTACCAGTCAAATCAACAGTTTAATAAATGTTGAAGAGTTTCTTCTGCTAACTGATTTGAAGCTGAGAATGCCCTGGTTGGGAGAAGCTGGCAAGAGGGCAGGTAAGGCCCCACACGTTAAGCACAGGATGCTGAGTAAGAAGTGTTAAGTCAGAGCAGTTGAAAAAATAGTTTGTGAGCACAGAATTTACCATTTTATGTGTATTTGCATGACAGTAAGTTTCTATATGTCTCTTCAAATCTATTTTTGTGGTATTTAATAAAGGGGTAACAGAAACCTCAATTTCAACGTTTATTCTTTGGCCAGGCATGGTGGCTCATGCCTGTAATCCCAGCATTTTGGGAGGCTAAGGTGGGCGGATTACCTGAGGTCAGGAGTTTGGGCCAACATGATGAAACCCCTTGTTTACTAAATATACCAAAAATTAGCCAGGCGTGGTGGCACGTACCTGTAATCCCAGCTACCTGGGAGGCTGAGGCAGGAGAATCGCTTGAATCCGGGAGTTGCAGTTTGCACTGAGCCGAGATCGTGCCAATACACTCCAGCCTGGGCTGGGCAAATAAGAAAGAAACATGTTCAGAACACTCTAATATATAAAGTATAGACACATTCAAAGTTTGTTAATATCTTTATTTCAGAAAATTGTGTATCACTTTTCTTGGAAAGTGATACATTTCTACTTAGATGTGAAACATTTTAGCCTTTCTATAATGAGGAATTGAATTCTTTTGGTGACTTAGACAAATACCACAGCAACCAGTGCTCCAGCCATTCTGTGGCACACTAAACAGTCATTTAAAGTCATCAGGTAGAGCAGGGCACACTGCTGTGGAAAGACATCCTGGAGTGCTCTCTAGGTGGCAAGTCCTGTTCCAGGAACTTATGCCATAAATGATGCTCTGCTTCATTGTTCTCTTCTGAAATATTTCAAAAGAATATTGTGTCTTGAAGCTATTTCAAAGAGACGTTCTAAGAACCCACTTTAGATCTCAGACAGACTCGAACATATTTCGTCCTATCTTGCCTTTATTTAGCAGTGTATCTAATATGACTGGGGGTAATACAAGTAACACAGATTAAGATAGTAGGAGCTCATTATCCAATTTTATCACTACCCATCAACTTTTCATGCAGCTTTTTGTGTTCTTACCTTAGGAACGCTGCTAATTTGCTGGCTCTCTCAAGTGAGGGGTCAGGGAAGGGAAAGAATGGGCATATGATGTAGAGACCTCTGAGCAGCAGGTCTTTCAGCTTTCTAGTAGCTTTTTTCAACCCTGCTTTTAAAATGACTATCAGTATGTTTCATGTAAAAGAAGTAGAAAATAAAGAAAAATTATTTATTATACTCAGAATACCCAGAGCTCACTTGTGTTACTATTTGAGTACTGGTTCTTCTGGAAATTTTTGGTATGCATTTGAATATATTTTATTTCACAAACTTTTTTGTAAAATAAAACTTTTTGATCATTTTATATGTGCTGCCTTGTAACTTTTACTTAAAGCAGTGAAATAATGGCGTAAGTTTCTCAAACAGTACTTGACACCTAGAGAGCACTCTAGGATGTCTTTGCATGCCAGGGCACCCTGCTGTACCTGATGACTTTGAATAACTGCTTAGTGTACTACAGACTGGTTAAAGCATTATTTGTTTACCTACCCTTTGCGATTGGCTGTCTTTTTTCGTAAAGTCAGACACAATCCTGTTATGTTTGATTCTAAGAACACGCATAAAGCACATTTTGATGACAGATGTGTGATATCTCATTATAAAGTTCAGATAATATATTTTGTCTAGTGACATAATTAAACCGATGAAATGAGTCACTTTGTATTTAAGGTATTTTAGTATTAAATATACTTGTGTCAAACTGCAGTTACCCTTGACTTTTAAATAGACATTAACATTTTTCATTTATGTTTTTGTGGATCTTGATAGCTTGTGTCTTTAATTCTAAATAGCTACCAGTTAAAAAAATCTGATGCTGTCTTAGATGATAAATCAAAAGACAAATTTAACAGATCTGGGAGAATTGGGAGAAACTTAACTAGTTTGGGGTAAAATGAAATACATTTATTGAGCACTTTTAAATGGCCTGCCAGTGTTGCAGACTCAGGGCAAACAGTGGAACGCAACATAAAGCCCCATTCTAAGTCTGACCCTTACATTCGATAGGGAGGTAAGGGCAGATAGCACATGAATAGTCAAGAATGGCAGGTGGTGACGTGCTGGGGAGAAAGTAAAACAGGGTAATGGATTAAAGAGGAGGGCAATTTTATGGAGGGTTAGGGGTAAGAGCTGGATGTTCTCTTTAAGTGACATGTGAACAGTCTTAAAAGTGAAATGGGCTGGGTGTAGTGGCTCCCACCTTTAATCCCAGCACTTTGGAAAGCCAGGATAAGGGGATTCCTTGAGGCTGGAAGTTTAAGACCAGCCTGACCAACACAGAGACACCCCATCTTACTTATTTTTAAAAATAATAAAGTGAGGGGAACCTTGTGAGGATGATGGGAGAGGGCTTCCAGAGAGAGATATCTGCTTTGGAATTCCTGAAATAGAAACAAAGTTGTTTTAGGCAAAGGACAGAAAGACACAAGGGTGGCTGCAGCAGAGTGAAAGGATGCTGGGAGGAATATGGTGGGTGAAGGCCTTGTACACGTAGTGAGCACTCACAGAGAAGATGGACTTCAGTTGAGATGGAAAACCACTGGAGGATTATAGCCCAGAGGTTACTGTTAATTTTCTAAGAAAAAGACTGAACAAGTGGCTCCGTGCAAATACACTGTAATACAGGCAAGGGTAGAAGCAGGAAGAGCAGCTAGGTGGAGTAGTTCAGGTGAGAGCCAACAGTGAAGAGAAGAACAACAATGACCTGAAAGAGGCTGACTTGAGAAAATCAAGTGAATCTCAAAGTAGATAAACGTATTTATTTTGACACAGCATCATGAATGTTACTCAATGTGTGTTAAAATGCACACTTAATAATTACAATAATAAATACGTATACTTTACTACAATTTTAAAAATACACCAGGTTAGATGATAAATACAGAAGCAGGATATATAGATCCACAGAAGTTAAATAATCCTGTAACATTTCCTAAAATGTGGGGATTTGCCTGGACCTTCACATGGGCAGCAGGTGTGATGAGATGCTCTCACTGAGCCATACAGTGCTTTTCTGTATTAACTGGTTCCTAGACTATTTCACACTGATGAGGTTGCCCTAGCTGGAAAGCCAAGGCTCTTTCATTTCTCTCTTCCCCTCTCCTTTGCCTTCCTTCAACACCAAGGAGAATAGTCCAGCAGCAGCACAGTCCATGCTTGTCAACCACCCAGCTCCATACACTCCAGCCCCCGTCCACATTCCCCAAAGCTCCTTGTGAGATTCCTCAGAAGCACCAATGCAGTGACTGTCTCTCTGTATTCTCCTAGCTCCTGTTGACGACCCAGAGGAGTGGACACCTGGCAGTGAGGAGGAGGAGGTGGCCTCTGACATGGTAACATACATTTCTTTGTCTGGAATTTTTTTTTTTTCTGGGGCTTCTAGACTATGAAGTGAATATGATTTTTGACTGCCATCATAAATCAGGCCTCAGGGGGTCATGGACTCTAGCGACTGGTCACTGGAGATTATGACCAACTAAGGCCTGAAGGACGATGTCCGTCAAAAGAGGGCATCACCTAACTGGTTGTGAGCATATTTCTCAGTAGCAGCGTTTTCTCCTTGAAAAATAATTTTATATTTCCTAGCCAACATAGAGACTTGCTAAATATTCCACACCCACTGGATTCTCTGCAAGCATCTTCTATGCTTCATTTGGTGCCAGTGACTTCATCACTGTTCTACATCTGTTTTTGTTTTTGTTTTTGTTTTTGTTGAGACAGAGTCTTTCTCTGTCACCTACAGTGCAGTGGTGTCATCTCAGATCACTGTAACCTCCACCTATTGGGTTCAAGTAATTCCTCTACCTCAGTCTCGCAAGTAGCTAGGACTACAGGCATTCGCCACCACCATGGCTGGGTATTTTGTAGTTTTTCACCAGGTCTCAATCTCTTGACCTCATGATATACCTGTCTCGGCCTCCCAACATGCTGGGATTACATACATGCGTGAGCCACTATGCGAAGCCTGCCATCTGGTTTTCTAATGTCACCAAGTGAATACAAGACCTGTGCCAACAGGACCCAGCATGATGTAATCCTCATGGTGTTTCTTTTTCTCTTATTGCAGGAGGAGCCTGCGGCCCAGTATCACCACGGTACGTATTCTTTTTCTTTTAAACAGTTGTTACTGAGACGTTGATGTGCAAACCAATTCACCCATTTAAAGTAGGTGATTCAGTGCTTTTACTCTATTTACAGGGTTGTGCAACCATTGTTACAATGCAATTTTAGAAGCTCTTGATTCCGCCTGAGAAAACCCCATTAGTAGTGATTTCTCTGTTTTCCCCTAACCCCACGTCCCTGGTTCTAGGCAGCCCTAATCTACTTCCTGTTTCTACAGTGCACTGCCTTTCTGTATTAACCGGTTCTTCAAATGATGATTTCATATTGATGAGGTTGCCCTAGCTAGGAAGCCAAGGCTCTTTCATTTCTTTCTGCCCCTCTCCTTTGCCTTCCTTGAGCACCAAGGAGAATGGTCCAGCAGCAGCTCAGTCCATGCTTGTCAACCGCCCAGCTCCACACACTGCAGCCCCCGTCCACATTCCCCAAAGCTCCTTGTGAGATTCCTCAGCAGCACCAACGCACTGACTGTCACTCTGTGTTCTCTTAGGTCCTGTTGAGGTCGTACAGGACCTCATAATAGAAGATTTGGAAGAGGACGAGAAGCCCTCTGACCTGGTGAGATGCATTTCTGTCTTTAGGAGACATTTTTTTTCTGGGTCTTCTAGAATATCAAGTGAATATCATTTTTGACTGCCATTGTGAATCAGACCTCGGTTGTCATGGACTCTAGCGACCAGTCACTGGAGTTTATGACCAACTGAGGCCTGATTGACGATGTCAGTCAAAAGATGGCATAAATTACAAACTGGTTGTGAGCGTATTTCTCAGCAGCAACATTTTCTTCTTGAAAAATAATTTTGTATTACCCAGACAACATAGACACTTGCTCTATATTCCAAACCCAGTGCATTTTCTGCAAGTATCCCCTATGCTTCATTTGGGACCTATGACTTCATCACTGTTTGATATCTGGTTTTTTGTTTTGTTGAGTTCAGTTTTGTTTGTGAGGCAGAGTCTCTGTGTCACCAGGCTACAGTGCAGTGGTGTGATGTCACATCACTGCAGCATCTACCTACAGCATTGAAGCAATTCTCCTGCCTCAGCCTCCCGAGTAGCTGGGACTACAGGCTCTCGCCACCACCACACCCAGCTTTTTTGTAGTTTTTAGTAGAGACAGGGTTTCACCATGTTGGCCAGGATGGTCTCAATCTCTTGACCTCATGATCTGCCAGCCTCGGCCTCCCAACGTGTTGGGATTACATGCGTGAGCCACCGCACCCAGCCTGCCATCTGGTTTTCTAATGTGACCAAGTGAATACAAGACCTGTGCCAACAGGACCCAGCATGATGTGATCCTCATGGTGTTTCTTTTTCTCTTATTGCAGGAGGAGCCTGCGGCCCAGTATCACCAGCGTACGTATTCTTTTTCTTTTAAACAGTTACTGAGACGTAGTTGATGTGCAAACCAATTCACCCATTTAAAGTAGGTGATTCAGTGTTTTTACTCTATTTACGGGGTTGTGCAACCATTGTTACAATGCAATTTTAGAAACTCTTGATTGCCCCTCAGAAAACGCCATTAGTAGTGACTCCTCTGTTTTCCCCAATCCCCACACCCCTGGTTCTAGGCAGCCCTAATCTACTTCTGTTTCTATAGTACACTGCCTTTCTGTATTAACCGGTTCTTCAAATGACGATTTCACATTGATGAGGTTGCCCTAGCTAGGAAGCCTAGACTCTTTCATTTCATTCTGCCCCTCTCCATTGCCTTCCTTGAGCACCAAGGAGAATGGTCCAGCAGCAGCTCAGTCCATGCTTGTCAACCGCCCAGCTCCACACACTGCAGCCCCCGTCCACATTCCCCAAAGCTCCTTGTGAGATTCCTCAGCAGCACCAACGCACTGACTGTCACTCTGTGTTCTCTTAGGTCCTGTTGAGGTCGTACAGGACCTCATAATAGAAGATTTGGAAGAGGACGAGAAGCCCTCTGACCTGGTGAGATGCATTTCTGTCTTTAGGAGACATGTTTTTTTCTGGGTCTTCTAGAATATCAAGTGAATATCATTTTTGACTGCCATTGTGAATCAGACCTCGGTTGTCATGGACTCTAGCGACCAGTCACTGGAGTTTATGACCAACTGAGGCCTGATTGACGATGTCAGTCAAAAGATGGCATGAGTTACAATCTGGTTGTGTGTGTATTTCTCAGTAGCAACATTTTCTTCATGAAAACTAATTTTGTATTTCCCAGCCAGCATAGACACTTGCTAAATATTCCAAACCCAGTGCATTTTCTGCAAGTATCCCCTATGCTTCATTTGGGGCTATGACTTCCTCACTGTTTGATATCTGGTTTTTTGTTTTGTTGAGTTCAGTTTTGTTTGTGAGGTAGAGTCTCTGTGTCACCAGGCTACAGTGCAGTGGTGTGATCTCACATCACTGCAGTGTCTTCCTACAGCATTGAACAATTCTCCTGCCTCAGTCTCCCGAGTAGCTGGGACTACAGGCTCTCGCCACCACCACACCCAGCTTTCTTGTAGTTTTTAGTAGAGACGAGGTTTCACCATGTTGCCCAGAATCGTCTCAATCTCTTGACCTCTTGATCTGGCAGCCTCGGCCTCCCACCGTGCTGGTATTACATGCGTGAGCCACCGCACCCAGCCTGCCATCTGGTTTTCTAATGTGACCAAGTGAATACAAGACCTGTGCCAACAGGACCCAGCATGATGTGATCCTCATGGTGTTTCTTTTTCTCTTATTGCAGGAGGAGCCTGCGGCCCAGTATCACCAGCGTACGTATTCTTTTTCTTTTAAACAGTTACTGAGACGTAGTTGATGTGCAAACCAATTCACCCATTTAAAGTAGGTGATTCAGTGTTTTTACTCTATTTACGGGGTTGTGCAACCATTGTTACAATGCAATTTTAGAAACTCTTGATTGCCCCTCAGAAAACGCCATTAGTAGTGACTCCTCTGTTTTCCCCAATCCCCACACCCCTGGTTCTAGGCAGCCCTAATCTACTTCTGTTTGTTTCTATAGTACACTGCCTTTCTGTATTAACCGGTTCTTCAAATGACGATTTCACATTGATGAGGTTGCCCTAGCTAGGAAGCTGAGGCTCTTTCATTTCATTCTGCCCCTCTCCATTGCCTTCCCTGAGCACCAAGGAGAATGGTCCAGCAGCAGCTCAGTCCATGCTTGTCAACCGCCCAGCTCCACACACTGCAGCCCCCGTCCACATTCCCCAAAGCTCCTTGTGAGATTCCTCAGCAGCACCAACGCACTGACTGTCACTCTGTGTTCTCTTAGGTCCTGTTGAGGTCGTACAGGACCTCATAATAGAAGATTTGGAAGAGGACGAGAAGCCCTCTGACCTGGTGAGATGCATTTCTGTCTTTAGGAGACATGTTTTTTTCTGGGTCTTCTAGAATATCAAGTGAATATCATTTTTGACTGCCATTGTGAATCAGACCTCGGTTGTCATGGACTCTAGCGACCAGTCACTGGAGTTTATGACCAACTGAGGCCTGATTGACGATGTCAGTCAAAAGATGGCATGAGTTACAATCTGGTTGTGTGTGTATTTCTCAGTAGCAACATTTTCTTCATGAAAACTAATTTTGTATTTCCCAGCCAGCATAGACACTTGCTAAATATTCCAAACCCAGTGCATTTTCTGCAAGTATCCCCTATGCTTCATTTGGGGCTATGACTTCCTCACTGTTTGATATCTGGTTTTTTGTTTTGTTGAGTTCAGTTTTGTTTGTGAGGCAGAGTCTCTGTGTCACCAGGCTACAGTGCAGTGGTGTGATCTCACATCACTGCAGTGTCTTCCTACAGCATTGAACAATTCTCCTGCCTCAGTCTCCCGAGTAGCTGGGACTACAGGCTCTCGCCACCACCACACCCAGCTTTCTTGTAGTTTTTAGTAGAGACGAGGTTTCACCATGTTGCCCAGAATCGTCTCAATCTCTTGACCTCTTGATCTGGCAGCCTCGGCCTCCCACCGTGCTGGTATTACATGCGTGAGCCACCGCACCCAGCCTGCCATCTGGTTTTCTAATGTGACCAAGTGAATACAAGACCTGTGCCAACAGGACCCAGCATGATGTGATCCTCATGGTGTTTCTTTTTCTCTTATTGCAGGAGGAGCCTGCAGCCCAGTATCACCAGCGTACGTATTCTTTTTCTTTTAAACAGTTACTGAGACGTAGTTGATGTGCAAACCAATTCACCCATTTAAAGTAGGTGATTCAGTGTTTTTACTCTATTTACGGGGTTGTGCAACCATTGTTACAATGCAATTTTAGAAACTCTTGATTGCCCCTCAGAAAACGCCATTAGTAGTGACTCCTCTGTTTTCCCCAATCCCCACACCCCTGGTTCTAGGCAGCCCTAATCTACTTCTGTTTGTTTCTATAGTACACTGCCTTTCTGTATTAACCGGTTCTTCAGATGACGATTTCACATTGATGAGGTTGCCCTAGCTAGGAAGCTGAGGCTCTTTCATTTCATTCTGCCCCTCTCCATTGCCTTCCCTGAGCACCAAGGAGAATGGTCCAGCAGCAGCTCAGTCCATGCTTGTCAACCGCCCAGCTCCACACACTGCAGCCCCCGTCCACATTCCCCAAAGCTCCTTGTGAGATTCCTCAGCAGCACCAACGCACTGACTGTCACTCTGTGTTCTCTTAGGTCCTGTTGAGGTCGTACAGGACCTCATAATAGAAGATTTGGAAGAGGACGAGAAGCCCTCTGACCTGGTGAGATGCATTTCTGTCTTTAGGAGACATGTTTTTTTCTGGGTCTTCTAGAATATCAAGTGAATATCATTTTTGACTGCCATTGTGAATCAGACCTCGGTTGTCATGGACTCTAGCGACCAGTCACTGGAGTTTATGACCAACTGAGGCCTGATTGACGATGTCAGTCAAAAGATGGCATGAGTTACAATCTGGTTGTGTGTGTATTTCTCAGTAGCAACATTTTCTTCATGAAAACTAATTTTGTATTTCCCAGCCAGCATAGACACTTGCTAAATATTCCAAACCCAGTGCATTTTCTGCAAGTATCCCCTATGCTTCATTTGGGGCTGTGACTTCCTCACTGTTTGATATCTGGTTTTTTGTTTTGTTGAGTTCAGTTTTGTTTGTGAGGCAGAGTCTCTGTGTCACCAGACTACAGTGCAGTGGTGTGATGTCACATCACTGCAGCATCTACCTACAGCATTGAAGCAATTCTCCTGCCTCAGCCTCCCGAGCAGCTGGGACTACAGGCTCTGGGCACCACTGCACCCAGCTTTTTTGTAGTTTTTAGTAGAGACGAGGTTTCACCATGTTGGCCAGGATGGTCTCAATCTCTTGACCTCATGATCTGTCTGCCTTGGCCTCCTAACGTGCTGGGATTACACGCGTGAGCCACCGCGCCCAGCCTGCCATCTGGTTTTCTAATGTGACCAAGTGAATACAAGACCTGTGCCAACAGGACCCAGCATGATGTGATCCTCATGGTGTTTCTTTTTCTCTTATTGCAGGAGGAGCCTGCGGCCCAGTATCACCAGCGTACGTATTCTTTTTCTTTTAAACAGTTACTGAGACGTAGTTGATGTGCAAACCAATTCACCCATTTAAAGTAGGTGATTCAGTGTTTTTACTCTATTTACGGGGTTGTGCAACCATTGTTACAATGCAATTTTTGAAACTCTTGATTGCCCCTCAGAAAACGCCATTAGTAGTGACTCCTCTGTTTTCCCCAATCCCCACACCCCTGGTTCTAGGCAGCCCTAATCTACTTCTGTTTGTTTCTATAGTACACTGCCTTTCTGTATTAACCGGTTCTTCAAATGACGATTTCACATTGATGAGGTTGCCCTAGCTAGGAAGCCGAGGCTCTTTCATTTCATTCTGCCCCTCTCCATTGCCTTCCCTGAGCACCAAGGAGAATGGTCCAGCAGCAGCTCAGTCCATGCTTGTCAACCGCCCAGCTCCACACACTGCAGCCCCCGTCCACATTCCCCAAAGCTCCTTGTGAGATTCCTCAGCAGCACCAACGCACTGACTGTCACTCTGTGTTCTCTTAGGTCCTGTTGAGGTCGTACAGGACCTCATAATAGAAGATTTGGAAGAGGACGAGAAGCCCTCTGACCTGGTGAGATGCATTTCTGTCTTTAGGAGACATTTTTTTTCTGGGTCTTCTAGAATATCAAGTGAATATCATTTTTGACTGCCATTGTGAATCAGACCTTGGTTGTCATGGACTCTAGCGACCAGTCGCTGGCGTTTATGACCAACTGAGACCTGATTGATGATGTCAGTCAAAAGGTGGCATAAGTTATAAACTGGTTGTGAGCGTATTTCTCAGTAGCACCCTTTCCTTCTTGCAAAGTTATTTTGTATTTTCCAGCTGACATGGACACTTGCTAAATATTCCAAAACACCCCACTGGCTTTTCCACATTCATCTTCTATGCTTTATTTGGGGACCAGTCACCTGTGGTTTTCTAATGTCATCAAGTGAAATGACCTGCACCAACAGCACCCAGCAAGATCTGATGCTTATGATATTTTGTGTTTTTTTCTGTTGTTGCAGAGCAGCGTGATAGCCCCAAATGACTACTGTAAGTATTCTTTTTCTTTTAAACTGCTTTATTGACACACAGTTGACGTGCAGAACAATTCACTTACTTAAAATGGGTGATGTAGTGTTTTTACTATATTTACAGGGTTGTGCAGGCATTGTCACAATCTAAGTTTAGAATCTTTTCATTTCCCCTCAGAGAAACCCCATAGCCGTTAGTAGTTACTTCTCTTTTTTCCCAAGCCCCACACCCCTGGCCCTAGGCAACCACTAATCTACTTTCTGTTTCTCTAGATTTGCCTACTCTGGCAATTTCTTTTTTAATTTAAATTTGATTTTAGTATCTGCGTTACATGTGCAGGATGTGCAGGTTTGTTACATAGGTAAAAGTGTGGCATGGTTTGCTGCACTTGTCAACCCATCACCTGTGTATTAAGCCCCGCATACGTTAGCTCTTTATTCTGATGCTCTCCCTCCCACCTCTCCCCCAGCAGGCCCCAGTGTGTGTGGTTCCCATCTCTAACATTGTACATATTCTAATACCACTTTCTTCCTAATGAGAAATCTAAGTGATGAGTTGGGGGATTTTCTTGCTTGCTTTTGTCTGGAGAACCTCCCTGGCTTCAGGTTCCTAATAGGTGTGAGGATCTGGGGCGTGCTGTGAGAAACAGATGTCTCCATGAAGAACTCGGCTCTGAGACAGGAGAATCTCCATCATGTCCTATTGATGCTACCGTTGAAATAGGTTTTTGTTTCCTTCTGAAAACCGTCTCACACAGAGAGCCAAGGCAGCTGCTTTAAGTCATGATGAATATCAAGTGGACCACATGGTGGTTTGAGGGATTTTTTTGGAGCATGCATTCTGTGGAAATGCGTTGCTTTTCGGTAAAATTTGATTGTCCTGTATGTTTCAGTATTTTTCCAATGGAACAAAGAATGATCCCAGCACTTTGGGAGGCCGAGGCGGGTGGATCACGAGGTCAAGAGATCGAGACCATCCTGGTCAACATGGTGAAACCCCGTCTCTACTAATACAAAAAATTAGCTGGGCACGGTGGCGCGTGCCTGTAATCCCAGCTACTCAGGAGGCTGAGGCAGGAGAATTGCCTGAACCCAGGAGGCGGAGATTGCGGTGAGCCGAGATCGCGCCATTGCGCTCCAGCCTGGGTATCAAGAGCGAAACTCCGTCTCAAAAAAAAAAAAAAAGAATGAAACTGACTGGGCAGTGTCACTTGTTCACCCCAGAAGTGATTTTCTCATGACCAGATTGTCCTAGACATTTTTAATCTCTAGACGAAGCTTCCCAGTGGTTCTGCAGGGGCGCTGCTGTTTGTGAGTCAAGGAAAATGTCAGTGTTATCAACATTGAGGTTCTCAGAATTCATGGACACCTGCTCAGTGGGCTCCATGGGAGAGAGCAAGAGAGAGCCTCGTGCTAGACCTGAAGGGGAACATGATTTAGAGGATCAGAGGGAAACAAAATGAGAACATTTGGGACATTGTTAAAAGAGACTGTCAAGGTTGCAATGTTAGGGGCATCAGTTCAGCATCATCACCAGGGCCCAGGCAGGATATGAGACCACTTCTGGGGAGGAGTGAGTAGGACTTGGCCTTCCTCTCTATCGAAAGCTTGATGTGAACATCACCCTAAATGCCTTGAGAAAGGAGCTTCCTTCCTGACCCATGTCTTCTCCATCTCTTTGTGTGATGATGGCAATGACATCAGCAGAAATTGCGGAGAGGAGCAGAACAGGAGTCAGGTCCCCATTTTTCTGACACAGAGCAGACAGGACATGAGTCAGTAGAAATGGACCTCAGGGTCAGGCCAGACACAGAGAAGTTCCAGGCCTATCTTCCTGGGGCTGAGACAGACAAGTTTTTATTTTTCACTTCTTCTGGAAGTCTCCTGAGGAATGATTCTTCAGTAGATCCTGTTGGCCAAGGGTCTTCTGGCCCAGAAATGCTTTTCAACTGGACAGAGTCCCCCAGCTCTTGGCCTGGGCAGCTGCAGTACTGCGAAGTAGCAGGGCAGGTTGGGAGGGACATGAGTTCCAGTGCAGGGTGATCTCAGCAAAGGAATAGGGACTGATCCCAGAGTCCAGGTCATACTTGCAACTCTTCTGTGCAATCCATAACATCTCAGTTTCCACTTACTTTGGAGATGGTTTAAAATTTTCTGTCTCAAAGTCTGAGTCTTCCCACAGGTGAGTAGAGGAACCCGGGCTATGGGTATTTACTAGCAGGGCAGTGACTGTGTCTTCCTCATTTGTCCTTTCCCCAGAGCTCAGTCCTGGGATGGACACGTTAGACTCCATGGATGTTTTAATGAACACAACCCTGGGATGAGCTCTAGTGCAGGTGTGGAAAGGTTTTCTTCTCAGCCTGTCCAGCCTGTTGAGCCACACACTCATCCTGGAGCCTGCCCAGCTTCTGAGTCAGGGTCCCTGGAGATGCGGGTGATCTTCTGAGGACAGTGAGACGCCCCCACCCCTCTGCTCCTGCTGCTCTGATCTAGTCTAGACAGGGTGTGCAGGGCCATGCTCTTCCACTGGGTGCAAGCGTGTCCCTGCTGGAATCCCTCTGGACCTGGATATTGTCCTCACTGTCATATCCCAGCCCCACACAGTGACGGGCCCTTGTGCAGATGCCCAGGAAGTGACCGTAAATCATTTGCAGCAAATGATTCTGCAAAAAACACCAGGAGAGGGGAGTCAGGTCTTCCTCATGTCTGGATCTCTGGAGCTGTCCCATCTAGTGTGCTTCTCAGTCATATACATGCCTCTTTATAGTTAAATAAACAAATACATACAATGAAATTTCAAATCCTCATCACAACAGCCACCATGCAATGGCCCAGCAGCCATACAGCAGAGAGCATTTCCATCCCCACAGAATGCTGTCTTGCATGTCTGCTGTGAGCCTGGCCCAGAGTCTGATTGTTGGACTCATCTCACTGAAAGCGTGCACATCAAAGTTGGGATCTCAGGGTTGTGGGATTGGAGGTGAGACCTATAATGGGTCAGTGGAAGGAAAAATGGAAAGGTGATTCCTTCAGCTCCTCTTTCTCACTTGAAGGCTGGAAAGTGTGAGCAATGCCTTGTTGAAGACCTCTGGCTCCACAGAGCCTAGAGAGAGTCTGAGAACACTGAGGAAAGCTCAGGGTGATCTCGTGTAATCCAGTGTGACCTCACCTGGAGTAGGAGGGTGGGTGAGTCACTCTCTGAAATAACTTTTTGCTGAGATTGGTGTCTCTAAAGATTGGCCAGTGGACACCATCCATGAGGGAAGCTGCAATAGGACAATTTCTGCAGGTAGAAAATGATACCCTAGGCCGGGCGCAGTGGCTCACATCTGTAATCCCAGCACTTTGGGAGTCTGAGGTGGGCAGATCACGAGGTCAAGAGATCAAGACCATCCTGGCCAACATCGTGAAACTCCGTCTCTACTAAAAATACAAAAATTAGCTGGGCGTGGTGGCATGCACCTGTAGTCCCAGCTACTCGGGAGACTGAGGCAGGAGAATTGCTTGAAACCAGGAGGTGGATGTTGCAGTGAGCGGAGATCCCACCGCTGCACTCCAGCCTGGTGCCTGGTGACAGAGCAAGACTCTGTCTCAAACAAACAAACCAAAAAAATGAAAATGATAACCCTAGGAGTATTTCTGGGAGCAGTTGGGTTACACCTGTTGCTTTGGAACCTAGGAAGGGGGCCATGAAGCCAGAACCAAAAAAAAAAAATTGCTGTAGAGGTCTGACTTGTTCCTGTTGTATTTTAATAAGATAGAGATGAGAGGGTGTGTGTCCAAGGGCTTTGTGGGCTGCATTTGTAACCATCGTTTCTTGCTGTGGTATTTAATGATTACTTTTCCCAGGAGACCAGTTTTTCCTGCCTGTGTCACAGCAAACATCTAAGCCTTGCTTTTTGATTGTTTAATATGTTTTGGGAATTGGGAATGCGAGAGTATTATTAGGTCTTGGCATTGTCTAAGATGAAAGATATCTGGTGAGACTCCCTCACGGTACTATTTGAACATAGTTGTTTCTCTGAGATGGTCTCAGAATCTTCAGTTCCACATTCCATATGCCACACCCAGCAAAGCTCCCTGAGTTACTCAGTCTTAGGCCACCAGGGCACTGACTTTTATTCTGTCTCCCTCCAGCTCCTCCTGAGGATGATGACGAGGTAAGAACCCCTTTTTCTGTCCTCTAAAGAATGCCCTGTCAGGTGGGGATCAGGGAGGGAGAGCATCAGGATAAATAGCTCATGGATGCGGGGCTTAAACCTAGGGGATGGGTTGATACATGCAGCAAAGCACCATAGCACATGTTTACCTATGTAATAAAGCTGCACAGTCCTGCACATGCATCCTGGAACTTAAACTTCAAAGGAAAGCAAAATTAAAAAAGAATTATTTCTTTCCTTCTGTTAACTGTGATAATCTGAGAAGGCACATTATGTACGACATGTCCAATTCTCTTTGTGGTGGTGGAATTCAATAGGAGTGTCTTCCCATCGGATACGTGATATATTAGAATCTTTTTAAATGACAGCATCCATTAACAACTGTAATGCAGAGAAATTTTCCTCAACACCAGCTTTCCTCTTTGGTTTAGGCATTGTGTATTTGCCAATGTAAATCAACTTCATAGGTAAATTCTGTGGGAAAAGGTCTTGTCTTTTCCACAGGTGTCCTCTATACTAGGATGTTTGATTCTTGGCCTTTGACTCAACCATTGTCTTACAACTAGTTTCCTGAGATCATCAAGAGACGAACAGATCTGTGGGGTGGGGGGAGTGCAGAAGAATTAATCTGATCCTCATAGTGTCTTCTTTTGTCTTAATTGCAGAGTTCATCAGTCCCTGGTTATGGTATGTACCCTTAAGTAGCTCACTTGCTGAGGAACAAACTTGCTGGTTTTAATATATAGAAACCTGACTCTGGGTTCCGGTTAAAGAATATTGGGGGTCTAGTGAGAGCAAATAATTTTGCAAGTGTATAACTATGATCAGAGGGACTGTATGAATGTATGTGAACCCAGAGGACCAGCCAGGGGCTGTTGTGTGAGCCGACGTGGCTTCAGCTGGAGTAGAAGTGAAGTGAGTGCACCTCTCTCTGACTTACTCTGATGTTGGTGGTTCTAAAGAGTGGATTCTACAAAATCTCAACAGTGAAGAAGATGCCTTTCAAGGTAGGCAACAAGATTACAGGTGGAATCTAATAAAGCAGGTTCCCAGGAGCCTTCAGCTTCTGCCTGCTGCTTGGGAGGCTGAGCGAGCATGTAGAAAGAGAAGAAAAAGAAAACATGGACAAAGTTTGTTCTTGTCAGAGTTTAATGTCATAGTGGTGAGAAGTGTGAGTACCCTGTCTGTGATCACCTCTTCTTGCTTTATTATTTAAAGATGGTCTTTCTGAGGATACCTCTTTTCTGCCTCTACCACTGCAAAATGTTAAAGCCTTTAGTTTGGGACACAGTTCTGTCATAGCAGTTACGTAATTCTGGAGACAACAAGTCTTCCACAGTGTGCCCAGATGCTTGAGAGAAACTGATCCTCACTTTCTGAACTGTTAGGTTTCATGGCAGCACATTCATTTGTCTGTCCTTGCTGTTTACTCCTGATATCAAGGGCTCTCTCTGGGCATGGGGGACAGGATGAAGATTCGCTCCGGGCTCATTGCAAAGCTCCAGTGTCTTGTAAATGGAGGAAGACGCACAGCCTTGAGCACACTGCTCAATTTCATTATTTAAATTAGAATATGGAGTTTTACCATCATTTGTTAAAGAGGCCTTCCTTTTCCCATTGTGTATTCTCAGCACCTTTGTTGAAGATCAGTTGACTGTGTATGCATGCATTGAATTTTGGGCTTCTCTATTCCATATCTCCAGTACTTAACGCGTGCCCCCATGCTAGGACCCTGCTGTCTGAATTTCTGTATCTTTTCCTCTCGTAGATTTCAATCTCATGAATGCGTATCTTCCAATGCTATTCTTTTTTAACATTATTATGATTATTTGAGACATAAGAATTCATAAAAAATTTTGGGTTATCTTTTCCATTTCTGCACAGTTGGCTGTTACCAGTTTGATAGTAGTTGATGTGCGTCTTTGGATCATTTTGTAGTAGTGTGTATTAGTCAGGTTTTGTCTTCCTGTCTGTGAATACGGGATGCCTTTTCAATTATTTGTACCTTCTCTACTTCCTTTCAGTCACATTCTGTTCCTACCAGGTTACGAGTATTTCATCTCATTGGTTAGATTTATTTCTAAGTATCTAATGATTTCAGAGGTTATTATCCATGGAATTACATTTGTAATCTTACTATTGGATTGTTTATATTGAGTGCATATTAACACAACTGCCGTTTGAGTGTTAACCTTGTACTCTGCAATTTTGATGAATTTATTAGCATGAATAGCATTCTTGTAGACTATCTCCGATTTTCCATATGCAGAATGTTAAAGAAGTTCTCAGCTTCATACTTCTCTTCTCAAGTATATTGTTGCTGTGAAGGTCTATGCATATTCACCTACTGAATGGTGTCCTTCCAATTGGTGTAGTAAGGTTGTTCAAGAAATACTTTGCCTACTTATTCCATAACTGATAGTTTTAATTCTTTGTTCATGCTATTGCATATTTATTATTTTTCCATAGAGTAAAATGCAGTATTTCTGATTGGATTCTGCATACCTAACTTCTCTCTTCGTGTTGACTGGAAGAATATAGGAACGTCTCTTGTGCTTCTGTCTTTCCACCATTAATTATCTTTTAAACTCTAGCCTTCAGAATCTGAAGTGAATCTGGAATGTGGAAATGTGAAGGAAAATGCACAAGAAAGAAACCTAATGTTGCTATTCCCATGGCTTCCCTCCTTTCATCAGCCTAAATGTATGTTTAGTTCACAGTATTTGAGAGCGTCTTGCTTCTACTCGTATCACAAGTTTTCCCAAATACATACTGATAATATCTGTGTCTAGGCCAGTTTACCTACCAAAACATAGTTTTAAACATACTTTTGTGGATTATTCAAAATTCGGTATGTACAGAGATATCAGTAATATGCTTTCACCCAACCTGTTACCCTCCTCGGAAGGAATGCACAAATCAGGTCTCCCGTGACACTATCCAGAGCACTTTTCCAAGGCTAAGCTATGGTCATCTCCATAACTTGGCGACAGCCTCAGTTTGAGCCACTTTTCATTTAAGAGAAAGAAATCATACAGGATATGATATCACATGCTTAGAACCTTCCATTATGGTAGATAATTCTCCTCCCCAAGTAAACTTGTGTTCATTCCATTTGACCAGGTATCTGTTGATCTGTCATCAGGTCACTGGCTCATTTTGTAGACAACATGCACTTAAATTGTTTCTTTTTTTCAGAAGTAGCTACTGTGTGGAATCAGGATGTCACCAAAAGCATTTTTGACACTCGTATCTCATTCTTTTGTCCCAAGGTTAGAGTTAAGTTGAAATGACTATTTTTGGACAGAGCAGTTGTGCATTATGGCATCACCCCTGACTTGGGAGCTTATCTCTTGGGTTTGCATGCAGCTCTGGAACATGTTAAGCTTTGAGATATCAAGCAAGTCAGTTCTTTTTTAATTTACCATTCTGAAAATCTACAATACACAATTTATTTTAATAAACCCATTCAATCCTCACTACAGACCTCACCTAAACAGTGATTGTTTACTATCCACACACTCCTTGGATGGAGAAACCAAAGGGCTAATGAATGTGCCCATGCTTCTAAGCCCCTAAAGGAAGGAGGCAAGATACGAACCTAGGGATATAGCTCTAAAGCTGAATTGATAATGAATTGTTGAACTGCAGTTATTACCCTGAGGAGGATGGCTCTCAACCCTACCATCACAGGTAGCCATAAGTTGGTTCCCTCACACATGCAAGTCCTAGATTTACATGAGTCTACAGAGATCCCAAACACTGTCTATGATTCCAAGATGGCTGCAGCAGTCACGTGGCTTAGAGTCATTGGTGTGAATAATACAGAGCTGCCCCACATGCCTCTGACAACAGGGTCAAATGCAAGTTCTGAATATTAGGAAGCAGTACTTAGAAATATTGAGAAACTCCTTTCAGTGCTGGGGACATTCCTCAGCAGTTGGCCCCAAACAAATAAGATGAATGAGATATTTTTGAGATAGTTGAAAACTCTTTATCACCACGAGACTGAGAAATGATCAGATCCTGCAAGCTACATTCATTAGACACAATGACAATTAAGACAGCAAAAAAGCATTGGGTTACTAGTTCACCACACTCACTGCAGCTCTGCACTGCAGAGTTAAAACACATCAGCATCCAGCCCATGTCTCCCTTCCTGAAATACACTATGCTCGATGGACTGGCGAGTACAAAGATAGGTATCCTCCATAGGCAATTACTACACATGCATGACAAAGGAAAGGTGGACCAAAGAAGAAAATATCGTGTGATTAACACTGGTTGTTTTATCGAATATAATGTCAATATTTCCAATTCTTCCATCATCGACTATAACAAAAGTTTAGTACATAACTACAATAGACTGTTTTGCCTAGAATTGAATTCATTTGTCTGTTCAACTTAGCTTTTATTCAAGGATTGATAATTCTAAAAAACCGAATTGCAGTGACAGCCATTTATGTGACAACCATTTCCCTTTATGTGAATCCATAAATAGAAAAATGTTCTGGGGACATAAATCATATAAAACAAATATTGTTATTTCTGTTTGACACAATAAATCCCTAGTGTCCTCTTCTAAAAAATAAACCCCACCGTGATTACACATTGCAAACCAAAAAGTTATCTAAAACCGGTCTCAATTTAGAAGTTTAATTTGCCAAGGTTAAGGACATGCTGGTGACACAGCTCCAGGAGGTCCTGAGTACTTATGTCCAAGGTGATGGGGCTATAGTTTGGTTTTTACATGTTTTAGGAAGACATAAGACATCAATTAATACATGCAAGATGTAAATTTCTTCCATTTAGAAAGACAGGACAACAGAAAGTGGGAGAAGGTAGGGGCTCCAGGTCATAAGGAGGATTTCAAGATTTTCTGATTGTCGATTGGTTGAAAGAGTTCAAAAACCTGAAATCAATAGAACAAAGTGTCTGGGTTCAGATAAGGGGCTGGGTAGACCCAGGTTTTTATTATGCATCTTTAAAACTGATGCTAAATCTAGCACCAGCATGATTGGGTCCTAGAGTACTGTCATAGTCTTGAATATGCTGTTTGTTTAAAAGAGCTTCAAAACATGTGAGAGGCAGAAAGACAGTCTTCCATTGAACCTTAGTGTGCATTTGAGTTTCCATTTTCGGTTGACTCTTTTGTGTTGCTGCATGATTCCTCTAGTATGAGGCGGAGACCTCCATGTCTCATCTGTTTCCTGCTGCCCTCCCTTGCCAGCCCTCTTCCACCCAGGGGGACGGCCCAGCAGCAACTCAGTCCGTGCTTGATAATCACTCACCTCCATACCCCACATCCAGCAAAGCTCCCTGAGTAACTCACAGCCACCAACCACCAGGGTGCTGAGCTTTCCTCTTGTCCTTCCAGTGTCTTCAGATGACCAGGCGAGCACGGTCGGACTCCGTTCCTGGACAGAGGATGAAAACGTGGAGGAGGAAAGCCTCTATGTAAGATTCCTTTTCTTTGTCTTCTAAAGAAATTTTGCTTTTGTGATTTCTTCTCAATTAATTTGGATATGAAAATCTGAAAATGTACATTATGTACGGCATATGCAATTCTCTTTGTGGGGGTGAAATTCAGTGGGAGTGTCTTCCCAACTAACACGCAATACACTGGGAGGTTTTCAAATGACAGCATCCGTCATCGGCTGTAATGCAGAGGCACTTTCCTCAACATGTTTTCCTCCTTGGATTAAGCATTGTATGTTTGCCCATTAAATCAACTTTAAAGGTGAATTCTGTGAATAAAGATCTTATTTTTCCATAAGCATCCTCATGGTTTTGGGGATGTTGACCTATGGCTCAGCCACTGTACCACTTCTGGTTTTCTACCCTTGCCAAGGGAATAACAGCTCTATGTGAAGGGCACCGCAGAATCTCATCCTCATAATGTTTTCTTTTGTATAATTGCAGAAAACATTCCAGGAGAGAGTGAGGAGTAAGTACCGTGAAGTAACTCACTTCATGAGGGACCAAAGTGCTGCTTGAGTGTATAGAAACCTGATTCTGGGATCCCACTGGGAAGGAGGATTGGGGGTCTCCTGAGAGAAGGTGATTTTGCCAATATAGAACTCCAGCCAGAGAGGCTGTAGGAAGGTTTATCTACCCAGAGCAAAGACCAGGGAATCATGTGTGAGGCAGCGTGGGTTCAGCTGGAAGAAGAGGAGTGGGTGAGTCACTCTTTCTAATGACTTGTCCTGATGTTTTTGTTTCTAAAGTCTGGATTCTGGAGAGCGTCTTCAGACGCAATGAAGACGACCCCCAAGGTAGGGAACTACTTTCCAGGTAGGACCTAATGGGAAAGGGTTCCCAAGAGCTTTCAGGTTATCCCTGCTGCCTGAGGGGCTGAAGAAGGAAGTATGAAATCAGAAAGAAAATGAAAATGTGTGTGAGGTTTGGTTTGTTCTTTTCAAAGTTTGTTGTCATAAAGGTAGGAACTGTCTCTCTGGGCTAGGAGGGTGCTGTGTTCATTAGAGATGATCTTTGCAGTACACCTTCTCTTTTCTGCCCAGCGAAACATCAAAACCTTTGGTTTGGATTAATCAGCATTCCTTGGGATTATGCACAAGGGATGTAGGGCTGGGCATTGAGTGTCATCTGTAATGAAAGGAAGGAATCTGTGGGAAGATCTCTCAGAGGCATTTACTTGAACTTAGAGAAAAAATTCTGCTGTGTGCCAAGGGGAAATTGATAATCACCCTCTGAACTTTTAAGACTTGTTATAGCACGTTTATGTTTCTGTCCTCTCTGTGGGTTTAAAGGGATCTCCCAGGGGTGGATGGCAGAGTGAATATTCACTCTGGGCTCACTGGTACATCTCCAGTCTCCTGGGAAGGCAGGGGAGAAGTTTGACCTTGAGCACATTTGTAGCCTCCACTTCCCACCCCTACCACAGATTCTGAGATGAGGCTTCTTTCTCTCCAGTTCTCTTAATTTTTGGGGAAACCAAGGGTTCCTTCCCACAGAAGATGGCATTACACTATTTCCTGTCTTCAAAAATTAAGCTTCTATTGTTCTCTAAGTTGATATTTATAAGTTAAGTTCTGGACCTTAATTTCACTGTGCAGGAAACTCCATATGATAAAATGTGCTGATAGCACATAATGTCCATGATATGGATGACATTTTTATCTTTGGAGGATCCTCATTTTACATAATAAGATACAAAACTAAGTGGGCACCCTCTATCCAGTCCAGGGCACTTCATTAAAGAACTGAGTTTGCTGTTGTCTGTCATTTGCTTTTCTTCATGAGACCTTTGAACCACCTAAATATTGCCAGCACCCTCTTTTGGGACCCTGACATCTGAGAGGGTGAGATGGCACAAGTGCAGACATCCCTGGTTCCTCCCTGAAATTTCCCTCCTCCTTTAATCATCTTCCTTAAGGGACCCGCTCTGGCTGCTAATGACTTGTTTAGACCTCTCCAGGTTTGGACTATATTATACATAGAGTAAGTCAATATGTGTTTCTCGGTGTCTGGCTTTTTCGCTCACATTTTGATCTGAAATTCATTCACGTTCGCAAGTGTAACTGTAGTTCTTCCATTTCCTTGTTGCATACCATTCCACTGTAGTCACGTATTACAGTTTATCCACTCTACTGTTGATTGACATACAATTTTCTTTTTTTGTTTTTAAATAATTATGGCTGTGAGAAGTAATGTTGCTTTGAGTATTTTTGTCAATGGTTTTGGAATAATACTGGCATTCATTTCTGTGAAGTAGATTGTTAGAAGGGAACATATCTTTTATTGTCCTGAATAGTGCCAAATATTTTTCAAAATGGTGATGCTAATTCATGCTCCTGTAGCAGCATATGTGAGGAGACATTTCTCCAAATCCTTGTGAACTCTTAGTTTTATCTCCCCCCAAAAATTCCATCACTGTGGTTAGTCTTTCATTTGTATAGCATCTTACTTAAAATTTTTAACCAAAAATTTTGTTTTAATCTAATGATGCAGGCCAGTAGGTTTGCGTACGCCAGTCTGACCCCAGCCATGTAAGTAATCATTGATCAAAATGTCACTATGCCACATGACTGTACTTAATAACAGCGCTTAAGTTATTAAAATGAAAAGGATAACTGATGTACATTTGAGTCTTGGATACTATGTGGTCACTTCTCTATGTTGCTTCGTTGAAGCATCACAATCACTTTGAGGCATAATTAGTTTGGTTCTATTCATTATACAGATGAGGAATGTGAGTCTCAGTTAAGTAAATTATTCACGAGACACACCCACATTTGGATCTCTCTAACACCAATGGCTAATCTGTAAACTAACATGCTGCACTGCCTGTAGTGGTGAAGTAGACTTGCCGTAAAGTGAAGTTTGCTTCCACAGCTGGGCGTGTTAGCTTAGTGGGGTTGCTGTTACCCATTGCTTTATGGGTTTGAGATTGGTGTTGCAGAAACCCAGATGGAGAAGCTCTTGGCTGAGGGAGTGAAAAATTACTGAAAGGATAGACGAGTGCATTTGAAGGATCATGCTTCCATAGAGCATGTTGTTGAGCCTCTTGGAATAAGAACAGATACAATCAAACAGAATCACCCAGTCCTCAGTTGTACCATTCAGTAAGCATCAGCACGCCATGAAGTGTGCTCACTGCTGTGTTTTGGGGACATAAAATATATCCCAGGCCTCTGTGGCCACCCATTCTGTCCTGTCCAATGAAGCTGTTCTGTTCCATTGGTCTACATCTCTATTTCTGTACCAGTACCATGCTGTTTTGATTACTGTAGCAGTTGACTAAGTTTCTGATCAGGTTTTCAGTATTCATTGAGAGAAACAGAACCTTGTGCAAACAATCCACAGCATGACGTGCCCCTCATAAAACTTTGTTTCTGCGTTGCAGGTAGTGCCGGCGTTCCCTCTGAAGTATGAGTCTGGTAAGTATTCTGGAATTATTGTCAAGAAAAAAAAAGCTGGTTTCAATGTGAAGTGCCACCCTGATTCTGGGATCATGATAGGAATAAGCATAGTGAAAGTGTTTTTTAAAAACCTGAGTTCCCCAGGGAAAAATCATGGCCAAATTTTGAGGCAGCAGCTGTGCTCCCTTTTGGGTGGTACTGAGTTGGGTGCTTGAGGATTGGTGGTGTCTTGTGTGAGGCTACATCATGTGATGTGAATGTGTGTGCTTCTGTGTAGGTGAGGCTGTGTGTTTTCTCAGGAGAGATTTCCCATTTATACAGCTCATTCGCCAGTGTCCACTTCTAAAAAATAAAATCCAGCCCCACTCTACTCTGTACAGTGATTCCTCCACCCTCACTAGAGCCATCCCTGGGTCTGGTTTATTATCCTCACTGCTCAGGTGGAGAACCTGAAGGGCCAAGTGGTGGCCCCGGCTCCCAGGTTCCCGAATGAAAAAGTGAAAACACAAACCCAGGAGTGTGGGCCAGTGCTGACACTGGCAACTATTGGCATGCTCTTCGTCATGTACAGGTTATTTCATCATCCACATATTAAGCCTAATACCAGTTATTTTCCTGATGTCCCCCCCTCCTCCCACCGTCCACCCTCCAGTAGGCCCCAAGCTCACAAATTCTAAGAGGACTAGGGGACCACACGGGCCAGTGCGACCCACTTCAGTTGTGAACTTAATTTGCTCAGCAGCTGACCGAAGCACGTAAGCATTGGTGATGTCTTTTAGTAGATTTAGTAATATTACCTTCCCAAGTCCTAAAATGCTCAAACCCGGCCAGCTGAAAATGGTGAGGAGAGGGACAGGTAGGAACTCTGTAGCACTTGGTTGGTAGCCTGGTTTCCACCCCCTCGTGGCAACTCTCTTGTGCATGCAGGTTAAAGATCCTCAGCCTCAACCCAAGCCTCCTCCATGAGGAGCCGTCTCACTATTGGCCAGCTACTGCAGCATATGGCCACCAGCCCAAGTGAAACAAAACGTTGCTTTAAAACGAGTTATGTATTCATAATGTCCACTCATTGTTTTGTAATCTCTGCTCTCTCTGTGGTTATATCTTCCTATTAATTTCTGATACTAATTTTGTAATTTCCCTCTTTTCTTGATAAATCTCATCAATGACTTGTGGACTAGACTTTTCTTGAAAACCAACTGTCGGCTTTCATCCACGGCTGGGGCTTCATCCACAGCTGAGTCATCATCCATGGCTGGGGCATCAGGGGCATCATCCAGAGCTGGGGCATCATCCACAACTGGGTGGTCATCCACGGCTGTGGCATCAGGGGCATCATCCAGGGCTGAGTCATCATCCACTGCTGGGGCATCATCCACGGCTGGGGCATCATCCACTGCTGGGTCATCATCCACGGCTGGGTCATCATCCACTGCTGGGGCATCTTCCACTGCTGGGGCATCATCGACAGCTGAGTCATCCACGGCTGTGGCATCAGGGGCATCATCCACAGCTGGGTCATCATCCACACTGAGTCATCATCCACTGCTGGGGCATCATCCACAACTGGGTCGTCATCTACGGCTTAATCATCCACGGCTGTGGCATCGGGGGCATCATCCATAGCTGGGTCACCATCCACAGCTGGGTCACCATCCACGCTGAGTCATCATCCACACCTGGGGCATCATCCACGGCTGTGGCATCAGGGGCATCATCCACGGCTGGGTCATCATCCACGCTGGGTCATCATCCACTGCTGGCCATCCACAGCTGGGGCATCATCCACGCCTGGGGCATCATCCACAACTGGGTCGTCATCTACGGCTGAATCATCCACGGCTGTGGCATCAGGGGCATCATCCATAGCTGGGTCATCATCCATGCTGAGTCATCATCCACAGCTGGGGCATCATCCACAGCTGGGGCATCATCCACAACTGGGTCGTCATCCACGGCTGAGTCATCATCCACGGCTGAGTCATCATCCATGGCTGGGGCATCTTCCACTGCTGGGACATCATTCACAACTGGGTCGTCATCCACGGCTGAGTCGTCATCCACGGCTGTGGCATCAGGGGTATCATCCACGGCTGGGTCTGCATCCACGCTGGGTCATCATCCACTGCTGGGGCATCATCCACGCCTGGGGCATCATCCACAACTGGGTCGTCATCTACGGCTGAATCATCCACGGCTGTGGTATCAGGGGCATCATCCATAGCTGGGTCACCATCCACAGCTGGGTCACCATCCACGCTGAGTCATCATCCACACCTGGGGCATCATCCATGGCTGTGGCATCAGGGGCATCATCCACGGCTGGGTCATCATCCACGCTGGGTCATCATCCACTGCTGGCCATCATCCACAGCTGGGGCATCATCCACGCCTGGGGCATCATCCACAACTGGGTCGTCATCTACGGCTGAATCATCCACGGCTGTGGCATCAGGGGCATCATCCATAGCTGGGTCACCTCCCACAGCTGGGTCACCATCCACGCTGAGTCACCATCCACGCTGAGTCACCATCCACGGCTGGGGCATCATCCATGGCGGGGTGCATCATCCTCAGCTGGGGCATCATCCATGGCGGGGTGCATCATCCACAGCTGGGGAATCATCCACGGCTGTGGCTTCATCCACTGCTGGGGCATCATCCACGGTTGGGTGCATCTTCCACGGCTGGGGCATCGTCCACGGCTGGGGCATCGTCCACGGCTGAGTGCATCTTCCACGGCTGGGTGCATCATCCACGGCTGGGGCATCTTCCACGACTGGGTGCATCTTCCACAGCTGTGACATCATCCACGGCCGGGGCATCATCCACGGCCGGGGCATCATCCACGGCCGGAGCATCATCCACAGCTGGGGCATCATCCACGACTGGGGCATCATCTATGGCTGTTTTGCCAGATTAATCAGATCTAGATTATTAACAATTTGAGTTCCACTTGTACAGTTTTTGTTTGTTTCATAAGTTATATGTTAATAATTGAAATAACCAGAATTTTCCCGTTTTAATTATTTCTATTTCTATATAGAAAGAGTTGTTTTAAGAAAACACATGCCTCTGCCTGTGTTTGTGAACAAGAGTGTTGGGTCTAAAGCCTTTCTCTGGTAGCTCTGTAGGAAGATTGCCCACTTCACCCTTGCTTTCTGCGGGTTCCAGAGGCTTCCATTTAAAGGAGCATCTCTCCCCACTCTCCCTCACCTGACACCAGCTCTCCTGTACCCACTGGCTTTCTAAACGCTTTCTTCCACCTTCACCTCATTGAATTCAAGACTCTGGAAGATAGTCAAAAATTATAAAAAGGTGAGTGGGGGTGATCTGGAAATCCCTGCTATACTATTTTTAAAGGAATCTACTGGAAACTATGTTTTAAATAAAGCCATCCCTTAGCACTAGGATATCAAGCCATTCATTTTGACAGAACTTTGAGATACAATTCAAATGTTTTTTATATGAATATATATGTATGTGTATATATACAACTATATACATACGTATGTATATATAACAGTTGTATATATATGTGCCTACACATGTATACAGTTATGTATATAGTTGTGTGTATATATATATGCACACATGCACATATATATATAGTTGCTTTAGGACACAAAATTACTAATCTTGAGGAAAAAGCATTTGTCTACATAAATACTGAAACTATCTGGCATAGCAAAAGTCCCCTTTAAGAAAATGACTTACAAAGCTCAGAGTGACAGAAAATGCTCACAGCGTGTGTATGTGAAGAATGTGTCATGTTGGCTCCAGCTGTCAACATTGCCAGTGTTGCTGCTGTCCTCAGTGCAGACAGCTGTGGCATTTGTTCAGAACCTTCAGATGCTGAGGGTGGCTGAGCTGGCCCTGCCTGGGCCACAGACCCTAAACTGGACAGAGGGGAGAGACTGGGGGTCAGAATCAGCATAGTGAGGAGGCCGGGTGTGTGGAGTACAGCCGACTGTGGATCCCCTGTCCCCAGTTGAGGTGCCCCCTCCTCTGTACAGTGAGGAGGGTAAAGACAGGAGCCCTGGGTATGGTTTAGATGCCACTCCTCTTCCTGAGACACTGCTGTGGAGCCTCAGCTTTCCGAAGCCATCTTACATCTCCCAAAACCTTCAGGGGAGCAGAGCCACTGCATTTAAATAAGAGCTGCGACCTGCCTGTTCCTGTGCCCCTCTGCCCTGAGTTCTTACAGCTGACCCGGTGGGGTGAAGGTGTGTCCTAGCAGGTCAGTGCTGCCACCTAAATCTACCCAGTGGGCTCCCTGATGACTAAATTCCCATGGAGGCTCTGAGTTATTTTCTATCTTGGGAGTGTCCCTCACTGTCCCACACTGCCCTGAGACCCCAAAGCCTTCCTGCCTCTGACACACCGGGGCATCTCAGGTGGAGAGCCTTGGCTGTCCTGATCCTCCTTTCTGAAGCTGCTCATGATGTCAGAGGGGGCCAGGGCAGCCGGGAATCCTAAATAAAGGGGGGCGTGGGTTGAAGGGAGGTCACTTGATCCTGCCAGCTGTGCCAGCAGAGCATGTGTGGCACTTTCTGTCGGTGTTTCCTGGGACCCAGAAGCACAGAGTTTACTCACACTATTAACACTCTCATTATCAGCCACCTAAAGGCCTCTCTTTCATGTTTTTCTTTATCACCATTTCAAATCATGTTTTCCTCCATCTCCGAGTCACCAACTCAAGTGTAAATCGTGGTTCCACTCCAACTTCCCAATCATCTCTACAGATTAAAGAATTCATAGTGTGTTTTCATTTCTTAAGCAAATAATTTTTCCTCTTTAGGCCTCATCTGGTTTATTTTTTATTTTTTCTAAGATTTAAACTCAGACTTAAACATTCAATTTCATCCATGTGTGCATATGAACCATTTCCATTACTTCCAACAGGTCAGCATTGTGTAAACTGCATTTTAGATTAAACCCTGTGCTGAGCAGCCAGGTTGCTACCAATACCACGTGACCAGTGAGGACTTCCTCCTGCGCATTTCCCTCCATCTCCGAACCACAGTGGACTAGCTGCATGGAGGGTGCACACTTAATGTTACTATGTGCTGAGGGACGTCCTGCCGGATGGCTGACCTTGTAAATATCCCAGTTGTAAGAGCGTCTGAAGCTCCACAGCCTGACTGGAAATTTATTTTTATTTTTTAAATTGCAACATTAGTTGTCTGCTCAACACTCATGCCTCAACTGGTTTCATGCCTCACTCAGAAATGACTGCACAATTCTAGGGCATCCACAGGAACCTATAGGTTTTGCCTGCCCCTGCCCCTGCCCCTGGCTGGCTGATCTCCAAACCCTCTCCCTGGCTTCCCTGCTGAGGGGGCTCTGGCAGCTCCTACCACTCCCATCCTGCTCCCCCCAAGCCCTTTTGCTTTGCTCTCTGCTCTTCCAAGCAGCTCCTCCCACACAGACGTGCTGGGCTCCACAGGGGTTTCTTTCACCTCAGGTGGATCAGAACATGTGTTCATGTGACTTTTATTCATCCACATTTTGCCTTGTCTAAATTGCTTTGTTGTGATATTTGTCCATTTTTAGTGACATTTCCATTTTATCTTTTTTCTATTTTTTTTCTGAAATCTAGATTGTCCTTGCTAATATCTTTCCATTGTTCCACTAACAAAGCACCTTAAATAGCCATTCAGGAACTCATAAGGTTATGTGACTTATCAAAATCCTAGAAACCTCAGCAAGTTCAGCACATGAAAATGCACTCAATCCCAAGTCATTAGCAGAGTACACACTGAAACTAATTTCTCACTCTTACACCCACCAGAATAGGCACGTTATCAGAGACAAAAATGCAAAGGGTGGTGAGGATGTGGAGGAACTTAACTGTCGTGTTACTCTGGGAACATACTTAGTTTCAACCATTTTGATAAATGGCTTTCTAGTGTGTACTACAGTCATCCAGCATCTGTGACCCTACAGTCTCACTCCTGCCATTTATGTCCAAGAGACGTGTGAGCCAAGGATATTGGTATCCACCTGGGGGACTTACAGAAGCCTTGTTTCAAGTAACTATCATGAGAAACAGCAGAGTGAATGTAAAAAACACGGAGGTGTAAATTAGTTGTGCCAACTTGCTACAATGTTATAACGACTCAGCAGTACAAAATGACAAATGTTTCATCACGTGGAACATGGGTGAAATTCACATATTCACATATAATTTTCAACCAGAAACAAAAGAGTACATATTGCAGGTTTGCATTTATATGATGTTTAAATTTAAAATGTGTTGATCATGATCAGAGTAGGTATGTCCTGGGGTTACTGCCTGGAAATTAGCTGCAGAGGGACTGCTAGGGAATGTACATCTGGGTGGTGGTAACAGTTTAAGAAGGCAGCAGTCTGCGCATGTCGTATGTGTGCCACAGGTAAAACAACCATCACCTAAAAACTAATGCAAATAATATCTTTCCATCATGCAAACGTCCATCTTTATTGTTTCCCTGTGAGTCTATCTATATTTTAAATAGAAGTAACTTCAATTTTGTATGTACAAGAACACGCTCACACTGCTCTCTTTTAACTGGGAAAATCATGATAGCAGATTCTGTAAAAGACATGACAAGAAAGGTGAATTAAAAGTCAAACTCTTTCGAATACTGTTGCAAAATCCAACACAATATATTAGCAATCTTGATTCCAAGGTTTGTTTTTTTTAATTTTCCTTTGCGTTTGGGATACATGTGCAGAATGTGCAGGTTAATTATACAGGTATACATGTGCCATGGTGGTTTGCTCCACCTATCAACCTGTCATCTGGATTTTAAGCCCCACATGCATTAAGTATTTGTCCTAATGCTGTCCCTCCCCTTGCCCCCTACCCCTGACAGGCCCCAATGTGTGATGTTCCCCTCCCTTTGTCCATGTGTTCTTATTGTTCCACTCCCACTTATAAGTGAGAACATGTGGTGTTTGGTTTTCTGTTCCTGTGTTAGTTTGCTGAGGATGATGGCTTCCAGCTTTATCTATGACCCTGCAAAGGACATGAACTCACTCTTTTTTATGGATGCACAGTATTCCATGGTGTATATGTGCCACATTTTTGTTTTGTAAAGGAAAGACTGGGGTTTTGATATGGATATAAATGTGGTGGGATGAGGACAGGATCCCTACTGTTGAGGGTGCTGCTGGGGAGAGTGGTGAGAAGAGACAGAGCCCTCAGGTTAGAGGAATGGACATTTGGTTAGAAGTAGGACCTGGGTGGTCCTCAGGGACAGTCCTGGGGTTGGGTCTCCAGACTGTAGCTCTGGAGGGTTCTCTCTAAGAGGAGAAGGGACTCTGCAGGGCTTGGGATGAAATAGGAGTCTGAAGATGCTGACCTTTGGTTTGGAAGAAATGAACGGGAAGAAAGGTCCACTCTGGGCTAGTGCAGCCACCGCCCATCCTCAGCCAGGCCTTAGTCCAGCTGCACAGACAGTGGCTCAGATCAATAGTAAGTCAGGTGGGAAGCTTTATAAACTGAGTTCCTCAAGCCACTGACACTCCAGCCCAGGTGCCCTTTATCAGATAAGGGCATTAACTGCTCACCCAGGGTTGGTCAAGTGGAGGGAAGCGGAGCGGTCATGTGACAGTTTAGAATGTTGCTTTCTAATACAGTTGGGTGTTACAAAGCCTAATACAGTTGGGGTGAGTTGGCTGCAGGGGTCCCTTGTAGCCAACTGATCATTGGAAACGTGTAGCCCCCATGGCAGCTGACTGTGACACTGCTATGAAAGGATTGCCCTGTTTTGAATCACCCTCGTCTTTCCAAGGGGCTTCATTTGAGATAAACCACATCCTATTTGGGGTCTGGGATGGAAAGGAAGAGACAGTGGCCGAGTCTTGTGTCCAAGCTCTTTTCTGGGCTCAGGCATCTATTCCAGGACCTTGGGTCAGGACGTCTTGAGAGTCAGGGGAGTTCATGTTTTGGGGGGTCTAGAGCAAGATCTGGAGGTCTGGAGTGTGAAGACATCTCTGGCCCCGAGGCCTCAGGTACGTTTCTGCCCCAGGTGCATCACACAGCAGTGTGGTGACTGGAAAGTCACATGCCTTTAAGAGAATTTCTTCCAACTGTGAAGTGCAGGCCACAGCTCCTGCTCTGCCCACCCTCAGGGCTGACGTGGGCATCACAGGAGATGATCGCATGTACTGTCCATGCGCTGTAAAGCCTCTCAAACAGGCAAATGAAGAAAAGCCAACCTCCATCCTCCCTTGCCCTGGAGCATCCATGTCCCCTCTCTGGTCACCCACTGTCAAGTGTGTAGCTTCTCCCAGGCATTTAATGATGGAGGAATCATGGAGCATTGAAGAATCAGCCACTTTTTCTAAAGCTTTAACTCTGTTCAATGATCTTCGGCCTCATCATGTTAACCAGTCAGCCCTATTAAAGTGTTTAGATGGCAGTGCAGAGAACTGGAGGCTGAGGGGTTGCAGGACATTCCCCGGTTCTCATGGCTTTAAGTGGGATTGAGCCCAGGCTCTCAGGTCCCAGCCCTCATGCTCAGTCACTCTGCTCAGCTGCCTTTCTGGACCATCTCATCATAAAGGCATTTTCCACACAACCCTTCTCTTAGGTGTTTCCAGTGCACGTGAAAACCCAAGATCTTCCAAAAGCCCAGCGCTGGCTCAGAGGCTGTGTCGGGGAGTCAGTGCAGTGGGATCCACCGTTTGAGCTCTGCATCAATTATGGTCCGTTTCCTCTGGTCTTCTGCCAACAAGATGTCAGCAGCTCTCTTTACTGTGAATGCATTTCCCAGGTTCTTAGCTGATGAATTTGAGGAGAAAAGCATTTTCCTCCTTCAAGAATCTATACAGCTCCAGACCAGCAGCAAGTCAAGAAGGGGCCCCCGACCAAGCACAGGTGCTGCAGACGGTGAGCTGATGGCACTGTGGATATTCAGCCCTTATGTTGATTCAAGAATAATGATTGCAGGTTTGTTCCAAAGTTGCATATTTAAAATCAATAAAAATGCTAAGCCATATTGTTATTCATGTGAGAAAATTTTAATTTACTATTCAATAAGTAGTGTTTTAACCACATAAAGATACATTCACAGCTAAGCTTTGGTTCACATTTAATAGTGAAACACATCTGAAGCTCCTGATTAGACATTAACTGATTGTTAAACATTTGCTGCAATAGATCAGCCCCCAAAATAGTGTTGCAAAGTGACTCTTTAATTAATAGATGCTATTATTTGGATAACTTTTACAGTTGCAAAAAAAAAGAACAGATACTGACGTTAGCACAGGCCCCTTTCCTCCATTTCCCCCATAACTGATGTATCAGAATGGTGCATTTGTTATGGTTAATGAACCAATATTTACACACTATTAACTATATGTCTTAGCATTATGGATTACTTTCTATTTTGCATTTTCATGGGTTTTCTTTGTTGTTGTTAATTTGCAATGTCTTGCTCCACCTTGCATGCACTCATTGTTCTCCTGCTGACAACCCCCTGTGCTTCACCTGTTATTCTTTCTGTCTGTTCCTTGGAAAGAGCTAATTTTTTTTTTTAAAGATCAGTCTCACTCTGTTACATAGGCTGGAGTGCAGTGGCGCAATCTCGGCACCCTGCAACCTCCGCCTCCCAGGTTCAAGTGATTCTCATGCCTCGGCCTCTCAAGTGGCTGGGATTACAGGTGCCCACCACCACACTTTTAGTAGAGATGGGGTTTCCCCATGTTGGCCCGGCTGGTCTCTGACTCCTGACCTCGAGTGATGTGCCCACCTCGGCCTCCCAAAGTGCTGGGATTACAGGCATGAGCCACCACACCCAGCTGGAAACAGCTGATTTTTTAAATTGTCTCTAGAGTTTGCCTTTTTACAAAATAACACCTAGCTTGAATCATAGAATATGTAGCTTCTTCAGTAGACAATCATAGAATATGTAGCTTCTTCAATAGTTCATGCCATGTTGGTCCATGGTGCCAGCACCTTGTTCTGAAACATCCCAGCCTCCAGAACTGTGAGAAAGAAAAAACTGGGTTTATACCACCCAGCCCATGGTATTTGGGTTACCTTTTCTTTTCTGGGGACAGGGTCTCACTGTGTTGCCTAGGCTGGAGTGCAGTGGTGCTATCTGAGTTCATGGCAGCCTTGACCTTCTGGGCTCATGTGATCCTCCCATCTCAGCTGGGACCACAGGCACATACCACCATGCCGGGCAAATTTTCTTTATATTTTTGTAGAGATGGGGGTTGCACTATGTTGCCTAGGCAGGTCTTGATCTCCTGGCCTCAAGCAGTGTTGGGATTCACTCAGGGTGGCTGGAAAGATATTAAGGGAAATATCAGGGAAACTTATAAGATATAGTCTCAAACGTTTTGGAAGGCAAAAAGCTTTTCATAACTTGTAATAATGGAACAGGCTGAAGGCAGCCGGTTCTTAACTTAGAGCATGAGGTCAAGGGTAAAAATTAGGGGTAATAGAAGCTTCCCCAGTTGAGTCTGTTTACACCACATTCCTTTGTCTCTAACTCCCTTGTTTACTCATGTGGTCTTAAAACTAACCTTTGAGCCGATGGCCCTCTGCGGGGAGGTCAAAGCGAGATTACCCCTTAATGGTGTTTGTTCTGGGCCCTGGAACCAAATCTTTAATGTGTTAATTATCCACAAGCATGTTGACTTAGAACTTCTGTCATTAAATCTAAACTGAATAAATGCGAGGAGGGACAGCTATTGAAGGGTTGGGTAGCTCAGTGGCCCTCTGAGAGCAGCCGACTTGTTCACGGTACTTTGTGTGTGGAGGGTATTTATTCATCTGTCACAGAGTCAGGGTTTGCAGGACAGGCCCCCACAGGTGGTGATCAATGTCTCAAAGCAATCCATCTGCCTTGGCCTCCCAAGGTGCTGGTGTAAGAGGCAGGAGCCTCCACGCCCAGCCAGCCTTGTTCTAGCAGCCTGCCCTGAACCTGGCCGAGTCTTCCAGAAGACACTGGTTGGAGAGGGCAGTCAGGAGGGGCACTATCAGGCTTTAAGCTGTGTGAAAGGGGAAGTTTTGCCCAGCAGCAAAGTCTCTCTGGATTAAGAGTTTTGTGATTGGCAGCCACAGTGAACTAGAGAGATGCGTACTCCAGGGAAAGCCTGCACCTCCTCCAAAGTGTCTGTGCTGGTTTCTGGGGCCTACGACCACTGCTTTCCATCTGGGATTCTGTGGTCACAGGGGGAGCAAAAGACCTGAGAAACACCCCGCAGCGTGACTGGTCCTCATGGTCTCTTCTCTCCTGTAATTGTAGGTGATTTCAGGAAAACAGCCTGGATTCTGCAATCACCAACTCACTGATGAAAAATCCAGATGAAAAGAAAGGCTCTTTCATTTCTTTCTACCGCTCTCATTTGCCTTCCTTCAACACCAAGGAGAATGGTCCAGCAGCAGCTCAGTCCATGCTTGTCAGCCGCCCAGCTCCATATACTCCAGCCCCCATCCACATTCCCCAAAGCTCCTTGTGAGATTCCTCAGCAGCACCAATGCACTGACTGTCACTCTGTGTTCTCTTAGGTCCTGTTCAGGTCCCACAAGACTGCAGAGTGGAAGATATACAAGAGGAGGAGATGCCCTCTGACCTGGTAAGATGCATTTCTTCATCTTGAAGAGAAATGTTTTTGTCTGGGGCTTCTAGAATATCAAGTGAATGTCAGTTTTGACTGCCATTGTGAATCAGGCCTCTGTTGCTCATGGACTCCAGTGACCGTCACTGGAGTTTGGGAGTGTCATCCCAACTAATACGTGATACACTGGGAGGTTTTTAAATGACAGCATTGATTATCCACTGTAACACATTGATTGACGATGTCAGTCAAAACACGGCATCACTGACAAACTGTCTGATAGTGAGCATATTTCTCAGTAGCAACTTTTTCTTCTTGAAAAATAATTTTGTATTTCTCAGCTGACAGGGACACTTGCTAAATATTCCAAGAAAACCCACTGCCTTTTCCACAGGCATCCTCTGTACTTTATTTGGGGACCAGTGACTTGATCATTGTTTGACACCTGGCTTTCTAATGTCACCAAGTGAATAAAAGACCTGTGCCAACAGGACCCAGGATGAGCTGATCATCAAGGTTTGGTTTTTTCTTTCTCTTATTCCAGGTAAACTCTACAGCCAAAAATTAGCAATGTACCAACTCTTAAAAGAACCAGCTTAATGAGATGTAGTTGACATGCAAACCATTGACCCATTTAAAATGAGTAATTCAGTGTATTTCCTATATTTACAAGCTTGCGCAACCATGGTTAACAATCCAATTTTAGAACCTGTTCATTCCCCCCCAAAGAAACCCTGTTGGTAGCCACTCCTCTGTTTTCTCCAATCCCCACACCCCTTGTTCTAGGCAGCCCTAATCTACTTCCTGTCTCTCTAGTACACTGCCTTTCTGTATTAACTGGTTCTTAAGGTGACTATTTCACATTGATGAGGTTGCCTTAGCTAGGAAGCCAAGGCTCTTTCATTTCTTTCTGCCCCTCTCCTTTAATTATTTAATCCTATGTGCTCCCTTCCCCAATCTAGCAGCTAGTGAATGATAGCTGACCAAGTATAAATGCCAGGACTATAGAACTGTGATAAAGGGTTTGTCCAAGGAAAGGGGCGTTTACTATTTTTGTTTTCACAGAGGAAATGGCTATTTTTCATCTAAAGTTTCTGAAAGGCAGCAGGGAGCTTCTGGAGGGTGAGTTACCTGCTCTGCACAGGGAGGCTGAGGCCAAGGCTTGTGTGGTGGATCTGCTGCCACCAAGTGGTGAGGGAGGGAGCCTGGGAGAGTCTCAGTCTTTCTGGGCTTCAGTTTCCTCATCGGTAAGGTAGGGGCTTATTGTACCTCTCTGAGGTCCCTTCCTGCTCTGTCTTCTCTGAGCCTCTGAGGAATTGAGATGCTTTTCAATACTGCCTAGGACCTTCAGCTGAGACCTGACTCTGTGTGTCTCCTGCAGGAGCCTGAGCCGAGTCTACACGCTGGAATCCCAGAGCTGCGGGAACAGGTGGAAGAAAGAAAGTCAGCAGGTTTAGGGGATGAGAATAATCCACAAAGGACAAGCCATTGGTAAATGAAAACCAAAGAAGGGGAGAATAAGGACAAACTGGGACAGAAGCCTCAGGGGAAATGGGCAATGCCTATGATCATTTAAATTCTCAAGGAGCAGCATGAGCTGAGCAGTGGGGACTGAGAGAAACTTACTCCACAGGAATCTCCTGCCTCTGGCCAGGGAGAGCCACAGATTAGATCAGAGCTGGTTTATAGTGAGGGGCAGCTTCAACTCCAAGAGGGGGAGGATACAACCGTAAGCCCCCACCCCAGACCCAGGAGCCCCGACCTCAGGGCTGCCATAGCAGTGGATACTCTTGAGGTCAGTGTGGGTTAGAGGGAATAACTGTGCTTGGAGAAGGGTGGAGATGTCCATTCTTACATCAAACAGTTCTGTCCTAGGTCAGGTGCCAGAGTAAGTGTCCCTTGATTGTATAGGAAGCAGTGATACTTATGCTTATTCTTCTGCACCTTCAGTTGAGGGAAGTTTCTCATAAACATTTATTGAGTATTTAATTTTCTTTATACTGTGCTAAGCACTTGGGATTCAGATATTTAATGTCTGTAAAGAAACTGAAGCCATTGAGTGGAAGAACACAAACATGATTTCAACAAGATGCGGTAGTTCTACTCAAGTGAGATGCTGTGGCAGCTCGGAGGATGGGAGGGTATGTCAAATGATATTGCTCCTAATGACAGGGGGAAGCATAAGAGAACATTTTCAGATTGGCCGGGCACGGTGGCTCACGCCTATAATCCCAGCACTTTGGGAGGCTGAGGCGGGTGGATCACAAGGTCAAGAGATCGAGACCATTCTGGTCAACATGGTGAAACCCCGTCTCTACTGAAAATACAAAAAAAATTAGCTGGACATGGTGGTGCACACCTGTAGTCCCAGCTACTCGGGAGGATGGGGCAGGAGAATTGCTTGAACCCAGGAGGCAGAGGTTGCAGTGAGCCGAGATTGCACCATTACACTCCAGCCTGGGTAGCAAGAGTGAAACCCCATCTCAAAAGAAAAAAAAAAAGAGAACATTTTCAGAATAGACTAGTCTTCCCTCAAGCTCCCACAGTAGAGGATCCTGGGTCAGGGATGGTGTAGGGCAGGCACCTCGCTAGAGAAGGGGATTTGCAGCATTCTGAGAGAAAGAGCATCCCTTACAAGACACTGAGGACAGAAATGTAGATGAAAGAGTCGGAGGTTTCTAATCCATTTTATTCAGTCATGGATGAACACTGCTGAGAGGCCCCTCTGCGCTGGGCCCTTAGCTAAGAACCATGACCACAGAGATGAGTAAAATAGGATCCCCGCTTTCACAGAATTCTCAGTCTAGTGACTGGTGATTCATGAGAAGTGTAGTGATGGTGGGTTCATTGGAAGCAGTGGCCCATGCCTCATGAGATGACCTCAGTGGATGGCCTGGGCCAGTGACCGTGGACTTCAGCCATATTTCAGCATCTCAAGGTACATTACATCAATACTTCACCTCCATGTTGAGTCAAAGCAGTTAACACAGTCGAGGTATTCAGAGGACACTGGTGCTATCAGTAGCTATTGACTGTTTCCAGCTGGGGAAATAAAGAAGTAAATTTAACAACTCTTCTAAATTAGTCCTTGCTGTAATGATAAATAACTTTATCTTGATAATGAATCATATTCTGGCAAATTAATTATAACTTGCCATAATGAGAAATAACTTTATCCTGAGTACAGCTGACACACAAGCCCTTGAAGACACGTGCCTGAGGATTCTGATGAAGATATGATGTCCAAATATGTGCACAGTTGGACCTACAGGCCAGCTTTGAAACAGTGGAAGACCTAGTTTCAAATTCAAGATTCCTTTGAGTAGAATCTCACTTTACCTCTCTTTGCATGGCAATGGGGTCAATCTTCCCTGAGCTGCCCCTTACAAGAAAAGGAATCATACTGGTAGGAATTCAGACTTCAGCAGACATGGGTAATGAAGGAAGTCTTACAAATGTATTCTAGCCACCTAGCAAGAAACCAGAAATTTGGCAAATTCATTCACATTCAGCACAGTTGTGTGCACTAGATCACAGACCCTGAGACATGAAGAACAGACCCCCTAACAAGGGAAAGTATTTCTTCCTGTCCTAGGACATCACTGCCAACTTCAGGGAAGTGGGAACACAGCTGCCCGCTTTACAGTATGGGTTACTTTTGTGCCTGGAATGTGTCTGATGTCCTGAGACCTGTACCCGTTTCAGGCAGCCTTGGGAGGAGTCTGAATCACTGATGGAATTGGACAGTGCATGGAGATGATTGAGCAGGAAAAGGGTAAGTGCAGGGGCATGGCCAGGTCATACTGGGAGACAATGAGTGACACTGATGGGGACAGACAAAGATAAAGTCAAAAGTGTGTGCTTCAGTGTCAAAAACTCAAACCAATAACTAATTTGCTTTTATAGGTAATAAGTATTTTTCTATTTACATGAGAATTTAATCTCAAAACAGAAATCATAAAAATAGTAAGTCCAGGGCATAAGACCTAAACCATAGCTCATATTTATTCTTTCTAAATAGAGCTATCAGTAAAATCTTCTTCTTAAAACATATATTGTGGTTACAAAAAGGCAAAAGTTGGCCAGGTGCGGTGGCTCATGCCTGCAGGCCCAGCACTTTGGGAGGCCAAGGCGGGTGAATCATGACGTCAGGATATCAAGACCATCTTGGCCAACATGCTGAAACCCTGTCTCTGCTAAAAACACAAAACATAGCCGGGCGTGCTGGCATGTGCCTGCAGTCCCAGCTACTTGGGAGACTGAGGCAGGAGAATTGCTTGAACGTGGGAGGCAGAGGTTGCAGTGAACCGAGATTGTACCACTGCATTTCAGCCTGGTGACAGAGCAAGACTCTGTCTCAAAAAGAAAAGAAAACAAAAGAAAGAAAGAAAAACAGCAAAAGTCTTAGTGAAAATCATTGGTGTTCCTTAGAAGAGAATTAAATATAGTCAAGGGAAGACCAAGTCTCATACTTCTCTTGTATATTCCAAACGTCCAGGGAAATTCCAGGTAATAGAGCTTATTTCCTATGCTGTTTAAGCAAGGTTGCAGACACTTCTGAATTTTGGGCCCAATAGTCTAGGAGGGCACAGCTCTGTCCTGGAAAATGATACAGGAATGGATACTCTTCCTGTGACATTCTGGTCATTTGTCCAGCATCACAGAAACCAAAAAATGGAAATATGGCCAAATTCATGATTTGCTAGCCCTCTTGTTCAGATTTCTTACCTGATTCTTAGGATAACAGCATTACTTTAAGATTACGATGAAGATATGCTGTCCAAATATGTGCACAGTTTTGAGCAAAATGCTTGGTACAAATTGGTCAACAAACAATTACTGAATAATTATATGAATATTTACTGAATGACAGGGATCCTATGAATAATTATGGAATAATTATTGTGATTGCTTTTATTAGCAGTTCTCAAAACTCATCTATGTGTGACCTGAAGTAAGCCACATGGCTTTGTGAATCTGCAGTTTCATCATTTTTAAAATGAAGAAACCTGACAGATTTTCATTCTGCCACAGAAGGTTAGGCCTCCCAGATACCAGAACATACATTTACTTAAAGCCTTTGATATATCTCAAAGCAGTATCCTTACAGTATAGTTGGAGGATGGTGGGGACTGCAGAGAGGCACGCTTTCCAATGGGATTGAGCCAGTCCTCCTTCCTTCACTTCCACATGAATTCTGGGCAGCCCAGGGTCACACCCATTGCACCCTCAACTCAGGCAAGCCCAGCAGCCAAACATAGGAGACCTGGGCTACAGAACAGTCTCCCAAGTCCCAGGCTCACAAAGCCTAGGTGGTGATGAAAGCTGAGAAAGTGAGGAGGTGGTTCAGGCGATCACTCTGCCCTACTCGTTCCTCTCATCTCAAATTCACCTTCTATTGCACAGCAACACGGAGGACCACCAACCACCCCTGACCATCACCTTGATCTTGCTGTGTTTGGTTAGTGGGATGCAACCACACATCAATGGTGTTAGACCAACTCAGAAAAATATCTCTCAAACAGTATTCCATAAGGACCACTCATGGCCCTGTTATTTTCAACATATGGAAAAACCAAAATGAAAGCAACAAAATCATATCAGGTTTACAAGACTTCTCAACATAGATGGTCACACATGCTTCCAGGAGATCTCTATAGCAATAATTTTGATGACTTGATACCTTGAAAAGAGCTCTTCTGGGACTAGAATGACATCCATAAGTGACAAGAATGAGATGTAGTGTTCAGTCACATTAAAAAACAAATCATCTCACATAGAGGAAGCTTTGGACCTAGGGACGTCACACTGGTCTTAAGTGTAATGAAAAGCCTCTTCTGCCACAAACATCAGCGTAGTGGTATCTGCCAGTAAGAAAAAATAAGTCGGTGTAACCATGGGATGCAGCAAGAAGAATATTGAGCCAGGAAAGAAAACATTTTTAAGGAATGAATTACTCATTCACTTCCTAGTGGATACAGAAAAAACTGCAGAAGACTCAGAGGATATCATGGCAGTGTAATACGTTGATACCTTAAACTTGTGGAAAAGCCTTAAATTCTGTTTTAACATATGAGAAGCTGGGGTGACTGACTTCATGACTAGCATTAAGAAAATGTCACGTGTTGGGAAACTGTTTCTGCCTTGATGATTTTATACACACAAGAGATGAAAAATGAGGCACATGCTTACATATATTGGGAATGAGATGGGACTGGCATTGTCACAAGGGTAAGCAAATACTGAGAGTGACTGATAGAGGAATGGTCCCCATCGGTTGTGACCTCAGGTGAGACCAGGAAGCCTGTGTTTTAGCAAACCCTGGGCAATTGGAATGAAGGGCTCCTAAGATTCCATGACATGCCCAGATTCTAATTCTGTTATTGCAACAGCAGACCATTACCTGGCACACTGGCCACTAGCTCCCACACTCTTGTCAGAGTCTGAGCTACAGGCAGCGCCTTCAGCTCTCAGCTCAAGCATTTCCAATGTTGTTTTTGTGGTTAAGGACCCGAGAGTGCTGTGAGGAGGGATCAAATTTTTCTCAACAGTAAGTTAAGAATTTGAGTTATTGACATCCCCCAGTCCTGATTAAACCTATTTGATTTCCAATTTTTCACCCATCACGTGTTTGACTTTCTTCTCCCCAGTCCCTGGCTCTACCTGTGGTGCCCCAAACGTCAGCATGGTGACATCTGGCAGGACTTGTTCCAAGAAAACCACATCGGCGAACTTTCCAGATACCATCGAAAATTCCTACTACCATCAGGAAGAGACAAAACTGAATATCAGAGACAGCAAAAATAGACTTCTTATGAGCCAGGTGGCCTACTTCCTGAACTACCAGCTGAAGACATACAGTAAGTTGTATAGGTTGACCACCAGGAAAGTGATGAATGATGTCCTGTCTTGTCTCCAGAAACTAACCATTCTCTTCATCAAAATTAGTTTCATCCTTCCCATACTTGTAGAAAATAGCAATGGGTATTTTAACATTTAGTTAAAGATGGAAGATGGTGAAAGTAATTAGCAACTTTTCCACATCTTCAGTAAGGTGGGTGTGGGACTGGGGTTAAAATCCCAGCTATTGATTTCTGACACAGGCACAGAACCACCTGTTTTTCTCATCAAAAGGCTAAATCATGTTTACAGGAATCCTCTCTGTACCGTATAAGATCCTGCAGACAAGTAGCATCTAGTCTGTTGGTCTAAATGTCTGAGGCTACTAAACTTCCATTTGGTTCCAGTTTCTGCTGAGGCCCAGTAGGCAAAGCTGTGTTCTGTGGACACTGAGAGAAACACAGTGATGGCACACAGTACCTGCTGTGAGGAGCTTGAAGGGGACCCTGCTCCTAATAGAACCTGTGATATCTGTAAGTGGCACCATCAAGAGCAGGGAGTATCCTGGTACTGGTGCCTCAACTCCCCATTAGCTGGGATCCCCGGTGGACACCACCACACCTGGCTAATTTTTGTATATTTAGTAGAGGCAAGGTTTCACCATGTTGGCCAGGCTGGTCTTGAACTCCTGAGGTCAAGTGATCTGCCCTCTTGGGCCTCCTAAACTGCTCAGATTCCAGGCATGAACCACCATGCTTGCTCCACAGATTCTTTTTTCAGTAAAAGTTGTTAGAATTCATCCGTCAGTCCAGTCTCCTGTAAAAATTTCTCTAAGAATTCATCGACAATGATATACGATTAGATAAATCAGCATTGCAGCAACACTTCTGGAAAGTATTTAGGGCAATGTTTGAAGATTTTGTGGAAAAAGTTTTAATTTTTTGCATTGACTTAGGTCAGAGGATACGTGATTAAGATCTAGCAGATGAGGAAGATTTTGTCCCATGGATCTGAGAAGCAGGCTCATCTATTTCTAGGGCAACTTAGTCTAGGGCCCGTTAGAACATTCCCGTCAGAATATCACATTCTTACACTGAGAATATTTTAAGTCCTTGTGCTATGAGTGGACACTGATTTGGTCTTGTGTGAAGTGTGATTTGCTTAATGTGACCTGCTCTTCTGAATATGTTTACAGAAGATCGAAAAGATCACAATGAAGAACAGAAATGCAGAGACAGCAAACATAAACTTCTTATGAGTCAAGTGGCCTACTACCTGGGCTGCCGGCTGAAGACGGAAGGTATGGTCTATTGGTTCACCATCATGGAAGTGCTGAACAGTGTCCTGTCCTGTCTCTGAGAAGTGATACACTCTCTTCTTCAAGGTTAATTTCATCCTTCCCATACTTCTAGAAATATAGCAATGGGTATTTTAGCATTTTGTTAAAGACGTAACACAGAGACCAAAGTATTTAGCAACTTTTCCACATCTGCTGTAAGGCAGGTGTGGGACTAGGGTTAACATCCCAGCTGTTGATTCCTGACACAGGCACAGAACCACCTGTTTTTCTCAGCAAGAGGCTAAATCATGTTTACAGGAATCCTCTCTAGCATATAAGATCCTGCAGAACTTATAACCAAGATAAAGGTAGAAGTGTTTATTTCCTGGTTTCAAGGTGACTGAGTAGCTAAGACAAGTTGACTTTAAGGAGATCAACTGTGTAGATGAGAAGAGTAAAAGCAGAGAAACAACATCTTCAAATCAATAGGCAAGACTGTCAGTGACATCCCTCAGTCCCGATTAAACAAATTTGACGTCACCAGTTTCTAACTCATCATGTGTTTGGGTTTTTTCTCCCCAGTCCCTGGCTTTCTGTGTTCTGCCCCAAACATCAGCATGGTGGCATCTGGCAGGCCTCCTTCCAGAAGAAACACAGAGGTGAACATTCCAGAAGGCATTGAGAAATCCTGCTCCTGGCAGGAAGAAAACAAACCAGCTTTCAGAGCCAGCAAATATAGACTTCTTATGAGTCAGGTGGCCTACTTCCTGAACTACCAACTGAAGACATACAGTAAGTTCTATAGGTTCACCACCATGAAATTGATGAATAATGTCCTGTCTTGTTTTGAGAAACTAACCGCTTTCTTCATCAAAATTAATTTCATCCTTCCCAAACTTGTGGAAAATAGAAATGGTTATTTTAACATTTTGTTAAAGATGGAAGACAGAGGCCAAAGTATTTAGCAACATTTCCACATCTGCGGTAAGGTGGGTGAGGGACTGGGGTTACAATCCCAGCTATCGATTTCTGACACAGGCACAGAACCACCTGTTTTTCTCAGCAAAAGGCTAAATCATGATTACAGGAATCCTCTCTGTACCATATAAGATCCTGCAGACAAGTAGCATCTAGTCTGTTGGTCTCAATTCTGAGGCTACTGAACTTCCATTTGGTTCTGGTTTCTGCTGAGGCCCAGTAGGCAAAGCAGTGTTCTGGGGACACAGGGGGAAACACAGTGATAGCACACAGTACCTCCTTTGACCAGCTCAAGGAGGACTCTGCTCCTAATAGAACCTGTGATATCTGTAAGTGGCACCATCAAGAGCAGGGAGTACCCTGGTACTGGTGCCTCAGCCTCTCCATTAGCTGGGATCCCTGGTGGGCACCAAAGCACCTGGCTAATTTTTGTATTTTTAGTAGAGGTGGGGTTTCACCATGTTGGCCAGGCTGTTCTTGAACTCTTGAGGTCAAGTGATCTGCCCTTCTGGGCCTCCTAAAATGCTGGAATTCCAGGCATGAGACACCGGGCTGTCTCCACAGATTCTTTTTTAAGTAAAGGTTGTTAGAATTCATCCCTTGGTCCAGTCTCCTATATAAATTTCTCTAACCATTCATTGACCATGATATACGATGAGATAAATTGGTATTGCAGCAATCCTTCTGGAAAGTAGTTAGGGCAATTTTTGAAGATTTTGGGGAAAAAGTTTTAATTATTTGCACTGACTTAGGTCAGAGGATATGTGATGAAGATCTACCAGATGAGGCAGATTTTGTCTCATGGATCTGAAAAGCAGGCTCATCTACTTCTGAGGTGACTTAATCTAGGGCCTGTTAGAACATTCCCATCAGAATATCACATTCTTACACTGAGAATATTTTAAGTCCTTGTGCTATGACTGGACACTGATTTGGTCTTGTGTGAAGTGTGATTTGCTTAATGTGATCTGCTCTTCTGAATTTGTTTACAGAAGATTGAAAAGATCATGATGAAGAACAGAAATGCAGAGACAGCAAAAATAAACTTCTTATGAGTCAAGTGGCCTACTACCTGGGCTGCCGGCTGAAGATGGAAGGTAAGTTCTATAGGTTCACGGTCACAAAAGTGCTGAACAATGTCCTGTCTTCTTTCTGAGAAATGATAGACTCTCTTCTTCAAAGTTAATTCCATTCTTCCCATACTTCTAGGAAAATAGCAGTGAGTATTTTAACATTTTGTTAAAGATGGAAGACAGAGGCCAAAGTATTTAGAAACTTTTCCACATCTGCAGTAAGGTGGGTGTGGGACTGGGGTTAATATCCCAGCTATTGATTCCTGACACAGGCACAGAACCACCTGTTTTTCTCAGCAAGAGGCTAAATCATGTTTACAGGAATCCTCTCTGAACCTCCAGAATCACCCTCCCTGTGTCCTTCTCTTCTTTATTCTGGGTCCTGTGCACAATCTGGACTGACAGAGGAAGCGTTGGTACTAGGATCTCTGAGTCAGATGGTCACCATCACCTGCACTGGGAACAGCAACATTGGATACAATGGTGTTGACTGGCTGCAGGTTTCCCGCTGCTTCCTCCAAGCTCCTCGTGCATGGTAGCACCCATCGACCCCCAGGGATTCCATCTCCCTTCTCTAGCTCTCATTCAGGAAACGTGCCCTCCTTGACCATCTCTGGACTCAGCCTGAGGATAAGACTGATTATTCCGTTCAACTTTGAGAAAAAGCATGAATACTCGCACATGCTCCAGACACATGAAAAACTGAGACATAAACCTCTCTCTGCCTCCCCTGGGTTGTCAATCACTCATTATAATAGTCTGTGACCAACAGCAGCTGAAGGATCCATTTTTCTGTTGTCTTTTCTCTAAGAATTGAGGGGTCTAATGCTGTTATGTCAGCCATCACTTAACATAACCTGCAGCAGTGCCCACACATCCTGTCCTCACAGGTCCGTGAGAACACCAGGAGCTACATCCATCTAGCACTACACTGTTGCACTCTTCCAAATCTCAGGTGAAGAAATTGTCCCACAAGTACACACCCAACTTTGTGAGCCATAATCTGTGAACATGGCATTTACTATTAGTAAATATCAGCAAATAGTAATTAGTAAATTAGTAAATACTAAACTAGTAAATAGTAATTAGCAAATAGTATTAGTAATTAGTAAATACTGGCTGGTATTTGCAAATAGTAAATTATGATTTTACTAATTGCTAGTATTACTAATTAGTAAAAAAAGCATTTACTAATTGACTAATTATTATTTATTGATATTTACTAATAGTAATTATCAATTAGTATTATTACTATTACTAGTACTAATTTACTAATTACTAGTATTAGTTAGCATTTACTAATTTACTAATTACTATTTATTGATATTTACTAATAGTAATTATCAATTAGTATTATTACTATTACTAATTACTAGTACTAATTTACTAATTACTAGTATTACTAGTTAGCATTTACTAATTTACTAATTACTATTTATTGATATTTACTAATTATCAATTAGTATTATTAGTATTATTAATTACTAGTACTAATTTACTGTTACTAATTACTAAATAACTAGTTTATTACTAGTAAATACTGGCCAGTATTTATTAATTACTAATTCTATTAGTATTAGTGAATACTAATATTGGGGTACTGCAAAGGAGGAGAGAGAAGAATAATACTAAAACTATTTAGTAATACTAATTTACTATTAGTAACACTAATTTGCTATTAGTAACTACTGGCCTGTATTTACTAATATTAATAATTAGTAATAGTATTATTATTCGTATTTACAGTTGCTATTACTATTGGCCCTGAGCCCTCTCTGAAAGTCTGTCTCAGTATGCAGCCAGGCAGGGAGTCATTTCCACATATTCAAACCTCAGGATGCTTCGCCTGCTCTGCAACTCCTTCCACCCCAGGAGAAAAAAAATCAGGATGCATTCTGCCATCTCAGACAGCACCCATGATTCATTTCACATTCAATTTCCCCATCAAATTCACAGGCACGAAGCACATGGCATTATTCCTTTTCCTAGTGATCTGTGTGGTGGCAATTGTAAGTAGGACACTTCTTCATGCCCTTGGCACTCCCAAATCTGTGAAACTCCCTTTCTAGGCCAGACTCCCTTTCTGGCAGCTGCAGTATGCCTCTCCCTCTCCAAAATCCTGACACCACCAGCCCCTGGTTTCTGTTTACCCAGGACATGAAGGAGCAACCGTAATGTGTCTCTCTGGAGAACAGCACTGGTTCTCCCTTGGGTTCTGTGGAGGTGAACTTTGGCAGCAGGCAGCAAGGCGAGCTGGATGGAAATAGGTTCCAAGGTCAAAGAGAAAACTGTGTGGTCACCTCCTGCATGCCATTCACAAACTAAGAGACCTTGGGCAAGGAGGTCACCTTGCCTCTAGGAAGCCTCAGTGTCCTCCTCCGCAAAATGGGGATGACAGCCACACAGGGTGGCAGAATCAAAGTGCCTGGTCAAATGCTGTGCCCTTCATAACCGTGACAGCTGTTTGTTGAGGTTGTGTGAATGGATGGCGTGATGAGATGCCCTGAAACGAGCTGCTCTCCAGTCTCAGCAGGCGGCATTCCTCACGGACAGTCCACTGCAGTGCTAGTTTGTCCTCACCTTTGCAGCCTCAGAATCCTGACTGAGTTAACATCAATAGAGTAGCCGCTCCTGCCCTAACATCTCCCTAGACAGAGCAAAAAGGGTCCTGGGGGAGGCAGAGGCGGAGAGCTATTCAATACATTCACCACCATGTAATGCATGGCACTGACCTCACTGAATAAGGCTGGGTTTGGAGGACCCTTGCAATGCCAAGCCCCAGCTTCTAGTTCATAAGTAGTGGGGAGGTCTGAAGGGGTCCTGGGGGAGTGGCAGCCAGGCTACTGGGGTTGGGGCAGTGCCTATTTACCAACCAGAATGGAAACTTTTCAGCATCTTAACCACCACAGCGTAGATGGCGCAGCACACACCAGCTGGGCTGCAGCACTGGGGTGTGAGGTGACAGGAGTCTAACAAACCCCAAGACCTGCCCAGGAGAGTTTAGCAGGAAAGGGCCCCTGTATGAGTGCAAAAGACTACACCTAATCCAGCACTTTGGGAGGCTGAGACAGGTGGATCACCTGAGGTCAGGAGTTCAAGAGCAGCCTGGCCAACATGATGAAACCCCGTCTCAACTAAAAATACAAAAGTTAGCCAGGTGTGGTGGTGCCTGCCTGTAATCCCAGCTACTTGGGAGGCTGAGGCAGGAGAATTGCCTGAACCCGGGTGGCGAGGGTTGCAGTGAGCTGAGATCACAGGACTGCACTCCAGCCTGGGCCACAGAGTGAGACTATACCACATACTGAGCACTATTTGTCTCTGTCTCTGTCTATCTCTCTTTGTCTCTCTCTGTCTCTCTGTCTCTCCCTCTCAGCCTCAGTCTCCCCATTGTTCAAACAGAATACATTTATCTCCGACCCTCCTAGACTCAAAAGGTGAGGTGAGACGTGTGTTTGTGGATGTGAACTTGTGCATATGTACATGTGCACATGGGTGCAAGTGTGTGCATGTGTGTATATGTGTGTAAAAGGCCACACACCTCCCTCTCTGATGTCTCCACCACCATGCTGGACCCACCTTTCCCCTCCCCAGGTGCTCACACCCATCTCCTCCCAGCCTCTCGCCCTCCACTTCAGGCCTTACCTACCACACCCACCTGGTGTCTGCCCTCACCTTGGAAAACACAACCCCTTAGAACAAGCTGACTGGCAAGGGAACTGGCATGATGGAATGCAAAGCTAATCATACAGAGATGGGCCTGTTTATTTGCATGGCACGCACTTGTCTCTGACTGTTTTATCCACCCCGAGCCAACAGAAAAGTTCTCGATTTATCCTGCCCACACAGAGAGACCAGATTGGCAACAGGCACGCACATTCACAGAAGCCCAATATAGACTTCCAATTATCTTTTAATTTCACTCCTGTCTTTATTTGTTCATTTCACTTTTTCCAAATGGGGACTCAAAAAAAAAGCTGTAATTTATAGAGTTTGAAGTCAACTAGCAGGAGTGTCGTGTTCACCTGCCGGATGGAATGAGACCTCAGTGTAGAGACGAAAGCTCACTTCCAGCTGCCCTGCAAGGAAGATGTCTGCCTGTCATGGGTCCCAAAGTCCCTGTTCTTGTCTGTTCTTCTATCTGTCTATAGTTTCATCTCTTTTTTTGAGACAAGGTCTTGCTCTGCTGCCCAGGCTGAAGTGCAATGGTGCAATCATGGTTCACTGCAGTCTTGACCTCCTGAGCTCAAGGGATCCTTCCAACTCCAGCCTCCTGAGTAGCTGGAACTACAGGCATAGGCCACCATGCTCTGCTAAGTTTTAAATTTTTTTAAAGAGAAGGGGGCTCACTCTATTGCCCAGGCTGGTCTTGAACTCCTGGGCTTGAGCAATCCTCCCACCTCAGCCTCCCAAAGAACTCGGATTACTAGTATGAGCCACCATGCCCATGCTGTTTTCCTATTTTGTGTATCCTTGATGTTTCACCTCTGGGGCCTCTCTGACCAGGAGAGACTGCCCCCCCAAGGTCAGCTCGTTCCTAGAAATAGCAAGTGGCTTACCCAGGAGTGTATCTCTTGTATGCAAACCAACCAATCAGAACCCATACACCCCCAACCATCACCTTCATCAGATTCTCAAGGCCTCTCACACTCTGGGCCAGTATTCCCCTCCTCCAATCACCCCAGGCCCAGCTACCAGACAAGTAAAGACAGCCCTGAGCCTGCTGAAAGTATTCCAACTAGCCAATCTGAATGCTGCTTACCCTTGGGACCTGTGAGTAAACCACCACCTTTCAATGGCAGTTGTATCCTGATCTGTTGGCCTCGCCGGACCTGAATAATAATGAAACCTACATTTTCACACACTGTCAAGTGGCTGTGTTCACCGAGAATTGGAATGCAGGGCAGAAAGCAGGAAGGCTCATTTAATGAAGGCATCTTCTAGGCTCAGCTGTTTCACAGGCATTACTTCTGCCCTCAAACAAGGGAAGGTCGCAGGAAGCCCCAAGCGATGACTCAAATTGGTGGCATCTGGCCCTGCGCCTCACCCTGCACCCAGCCCCAAGCTCCAATCTGGAGGTCTCCAGCCTTTGTTGTTTTCACGTTCCCCATGGGTTCCTCTTCTTTGCTATTTCCCCCATTCCCAACACATCAAATGCCATCGCCACACCCTCTCATCCTAGCCCGGTGCAGGGACTCCTGTTCCAAACTCCCATGGAAGCCCTCTGGAACCAGCATTTGCACCCCCACCATCTCCCTGCCTGGCATCTCCTAGACCACAGCCTCCATGGGTAGAGGTGCCATGACGGTCTCCCTAACTTATGTCATGACATGGACATCCCAACGCATGGCCCGGTACATGGTAAATATCTTGTAAATGTTTGTTGAATCAATCAATCGATCAATCAGTCTAAGCCCCTTCCTTTCTTTATCAATACCTAATTCTAAACACTTCTTTCTGGAATCCTTTTTCCTGACCTCTGTTCTGATAACCCACCTCATTCATCTCTCCTTTGTGACGCATGGTGGCCTGATCATGTCTCAGGCTTATGCCCGGTCTTCTGGACCATGGACATAAGTTCCCCTGTGGCTGGGACTGTCTTCTGCTCCCAGTGATCCTCCCACCTCCCCACACCACTAGGTTGGTTCTGGCACATCCAGTATCCAGGAGCTTTTCAAATGGAAATGCTGATTGTTTGACTTGAAGGGTTTAAGCTGGAGCCACAGAGAGAGGGCTCTGGGATACGATGGAGCCTTTATCAGGTGAGGAGCAGCAGTCAGAGGGGCTGAGAACCTTCTAACTTGGTGGCATTTGAGAGGACAATGAGAGGTCCCATCTCATCAAGGGAGCATTTCATACGTCTTCCCTTCTCCAAGGTACAGCTACCCCTACCAATGGAATGGTAGCCTGGCAACTGGGGGACCCCTCATCAACTTCAACAAAGCATTTTTCACCCCTGGAAAAACAAACATTTTGATTACCCTGAATACCTCATTATCTAGTTTCCAGATGAAGACAATGGTCTGTGCAGCCAGAAATGCTATAAATCAGGACTTGTCACTCTCAACCCATTGGCACTATCTGTCAGCCTCAGTTTCCTCACCTGTAAAATGGGGGCAATGATAATAACCACCTCTCCAGATTACTGGGAAAATTAAATGACTTTACTTATACAAAGCACCGAGGACTTCATTTCCATTCTGTTACTCACCTTGATTATGTAGAGAGGAACTGCTCACCCACCACCCAAGAATGAACAGGAATTTTCAGCAGACAAGTAGAAAAGCTAACTTATTTTTTATTCCTAGACCCACTGAAAGCTCCTGAGATGACTGTTTAAAATGGAGGTTTCCTGGGACCCACCCCAACCCACTGAATCAGGACATCTAGGAGGCAGAGCTTAGAAATATGCATCTCTGGCTGGGCGCAGTGGCTCACGGTAATCCCAGCACTTTGGGAGACCAAGGCAGGTGGATCACCTGAGGTCAGGAGTTCAAAACCGGCCTGACCAATATGGTGAAACCCCATCGGTACTAAAAATACAAAAATTGGTCAGGCATGGTGGCACACAACTGTAGTCTCAGCTACTCAGGAGACCAAGACAGGAGAATTGCTTGAACCTAGGAGGTGGAGGTTGCAGTGAGTCAAGAGCATACCACTGTACTCCAGCCTGGACAACAGAGTGAGACTCCATTAACAAAAAAGAAAGCAAGAAAGCAAGCAAGAAAGCAAGAGAAAGGAAGGAAGGAATGAAAGAGAAGGAAAGATGAAAGAAAGAAAGAAGGAAGGAAGGAAGGATGGTGGGACAGGCTGAGGACACCTGACTTCCTAAGAGGTCACACCTGTTAGATGAAGTCAAGTCTGTAAAACTCTAGACTCTGCAAACAAGGATTTGCATCCCCATTTACAAGCCAGTTGACATAATCTTGGAGGTCTAGTTACTCCTCTGTCAAATGAGAATAACAATCATGTCTCTCCCCAAAGGGGCTGTGAGCACTACAGGAGACGAGATAAGTTTCATCCTGAGTGTCCAGCCCAGTCCACTCTATGTAAATATAGTCCCTGCTGGCTACTGTCCCGAGTGTCCAGCCCAATCCACTCTGTTTAAAGATAGTCCCTGCTGGCTACTGTCCCAAGTGTCCAGCCCAATTCATTCTGTGTAAAGACAGTCCCTGCTGGCTACTGTCCTGAATATCCAGCCCAATCCACTCCATGTAAAGACAGTCCCTGCTGGCTACTGTCCCGAGTGTCCAGCCCAATCCACTCCATGTAAAGATAGTCCCTGCTGGCTACTGTCCCGAGTGTCCAGCCCAATCCACTCCGTGTAAAGATAGTCCCTGCTGGCTACTGTCCTGAGTGTCCAGCCCAATCCACTCCATGTAAAGACAGTCCCTGCTGGCTACTGTGCCAAACCGTGCAGTGCCCCACATAGACTTAGGGTCTTCAGCTGAGTCAGCTACAGACTGTCCCCAAGGACTTGGAATCCAGCAGGAGACCAGATCTTGCAAACAATGCACTTCGTGATACAGCAGCTCTGGCCAAGGCTGAAAGAGGAGCCTCTGAGAACAAGAGACCCAAAGGGGGAAATGAGGATCTTGGACGGATGGAGGCACTAGAGAGGAAGGCTTTCAGACAGTCTTTCACCCAACTCCAATGGGCCAGAGGGATGTCTACCAGCCTTGCCAGGCAAGAAGTCACCCTAAGCCCAGGATTTCTAGGTAGTGATCAGGAGATGAATTTGGAAGGGTAAACAGAGGCTGGCACATAAAGGGCTGTGAACACAGGCATAGGGAGTCAGGATTGTCTCCTAGAGTCAAAGCCTTCAGAGCCAAATTCCTCCCATGCATGCATTTCCTGTGGCCCACAGAGTAGTTTTCATTTTCATTTTCCAGTCAGATACCAACATTTACAAATTGAGAGTGATGACGTCACTATCGGGATTCTAAGTTTCTCTGCAACAGTGGGAGTGTGAGGCAGGGGTGGAGTGGACAGGGGTCCTCACTTGTTCACTTTACCTGACTGGCCCCCATAGGCAGAGAGGGTTTGGGACCCCTGGACAGAACTCTGGGGACCCTTTGAGGACCCTGGACAGTGGAGGGTTAGAATTAGGTTTGTGCTTTGGAAGGTCCTGCTGATGATGATTGATACTAGCGTCCGTGCCGAAGTCGGCGCGTCAGTGGCGCGACGGCAGCGTCCGAGGCACTTCGGCAGCGTCCCAGGCGAGGATGGCATCGGCGGCACGGTCAGCGCGTTGCGAGTGTAGGCGGCCCGGTAAGCTGGTCGGGGGCATCCACGGCGCGGTCAACAGTTCTGCGGCTTCTCAGCCGCTGACAGCGTCAGTGGCGTCGGTGCATCATGGGCGTCCACGGTATCCCAGGCGCTGACGGCGCCCGCGGGGTGTGCGGCGCGACGGCGGCGTCTGAGGCACTGTCCGTGCGTCGGGGGCGTCCGCGCCGAGGTCGGTGCGTCAGTGGCGTCTGCTGCGCGGTCGGCGCGTCAGTGACGTCAGCGGCGCGACGGCGGCATCCGAGGCGCCTCGGCGGCGTCCCAGGCGAGGATGGCATCGGCGGCACGGTCGGCGTGTCGGGAGTGTCGGCGGTGCGGTAGGCTGGTTGGGGGCATCCACGGCGCAGTCAGCGGCGTCTGAGGCGCGGTAGGCTCGTCGGGGACATCCGCCGCGCGGTCAGCGGTTTGGCGGCGTCCCAGGCGCTGACAGCGTTGGCGGCGCGGTCAGCACGTCGTGGGCGTCTGCGGCGTCCCAGGTGCTGATGGCGTCTGCGGGGTTTGCGGCGCGACGGCGGCGTCCGAAGCGCAGTCGGCGCGTCAGGGTCGTCTGCGGCGTGTTGGGGACGTCTGCGGTGCGACAGAGGCGGCCGAGGCACTGTCCGTGCGTCGGGGGCGTCCGCTTCGGCGGTGTCCCAGGCGCGGATGGCATCGGCGGCGCAGTCGGCGCGTCGGGAGTGTCCGAGGCGCAGTAGGCTGGTCGGGGGCGGCCGCTGCGCGGTCAGCGGGTCGGCAGCGTCCTAGGCGCTGACAGCGTCAGTGGCGTCGGTGGTGTCCAGAGGGTCTGCGGCGTCGGGGGCGTCAGCCCAACACTTATCTTTCACATATACAAGGTAAGGATTAAAAGTTAACTTAGTTTGTTTGCTCAAATCCTGTCCCAAGAGGAAAATCTGTGTGTAAATGATGTTATTAAAGTCATGCTGCCCGCAGAAAGAGACAATGGAGTTGGGGATGCAGGAAGAAAAAGCAAATTACTCAAGAAAGTGTGTGATTCCAGGCAAAGGACTCTGTGTTTAGCAGCTCACATTACTCACTTGGAGGGGGACAAGGAGGCTGGGCTCTGCTGCGGCCGTGAGAGGGACTCTCAGGACAGCAGCAGTGGGAACAGAGCTGAGTTCAGAGAGCAAACAGGCAATGGGGCCCAGAAGGGCCTGGCAGGGTGTCAGTCCACAAGACAGAGGTAAGGCCAGACAGAGGTTACAGCAGCTTCTGGAGAGAAAAAAAACAGGAAAGAGAAAAGCAGTGGGAGAATGAGCTGTCATCATAGACAGAAATAAGAGTGAGTGCAGCTAAGAGCCACAGACGTGATTACCTCTGCACCCTAAGCTCACAGGCCAGGGAATCTGCATGCCAGTCTCCACTTGCTGAACAGCAATTTTCTCTTGATCATCTTTGGTTTTAGGACACTTGAGGCATGAGTGTGGCCAATGACTTGACACTCTTCTTTTTTTTGCCGGCTGAGTTTTCAAGTGCTTCGCTCTTCAACTGGGGAAGGTTCTTCTTTCCAAGAGAAGGCTCTAAACGCAGCTCTTAAAACTACAGCCAGAAAAACCCCGCTGTCATCCATGATCTTACTGTGATTTTCTCTTCCACCCAAGAGAAACATCAGATAAGGAAAATAGCCTTGGACAAGAAAGCCCAATGAGTAGAGAGAAGCAAAGAGACATTTTGGTATTTTATTTATTGTTGATCTTTGATGCATCACCCAGTAATGACAAGATGGCCAGGAGGAAAAAGCAATCCTAATTGACAAACATATTTAAGAAACTTAGGATTAATAAACGTAAATCGCTTCCGGGTAGATAAGGCAAAGGCAAGGAAATCACACTAGATACAGGCTGTATTTTGGGAAGGAGGAGACTCTAAAAATCAAGGAAAATCAACATTCAATGAACATATGAGAGAACAGAATTAGACTAAACACAGGATATTTATAAAACTATCATATATTTGGGAGGCTGAGGTGGGTGGATCACGAGGTCAAGAGATCGAGACTATCCTGGTCAACATGGTGAAACCCCATCTCTACTAAAAATACAAAAAATTAGCTGGGCATGGTGGTGCATGCCTGTAATCCCAGCTACTCAGGAGGCTGAGGCAGGAGAATTGCCTGAACCCAGGAGGTGGAGGTTGCAGCGAGCCGAGATCGCGCCATTGCACTCCAGCCTGAGTAACAAGTGAAACTCCATCTCAAAAAAAACCCAAAAAGCCTATCATATAAATATACATATTGCTTATATATATCTCCATTCTATTTAACATACACACCAAATATACATAATGTATATTACAAAAAACATAAATGCCCATATTTATGTACAAAAATCTTTTGGAAGATTTTATTACATAAGGATGTGGAAGATATTGAATTAACATCATAGTCATTATTCTGGTCCACTGAAATTTGAAAAAATATTTAGAAAAATCGGACAAATGAGAGAGAGAGGCCATGGTAAGAAACAAATTCCCTATTAGACAGCATGGAGAAGTCACCAAGGAAGGGAGAATGTGAAAGGCATTCAGAATATCCTCTTTCCTGAAGCCTGGTTAATGCTCGGGACTCCTGGGAAAGCCAGCAGGGGAGACTGTCAGAGCCGTGGGTATGTGTCCTGATGGGGGAGGGGTGTGGGAATCCATGGAAAAGCAAAAGAGACAACAGTGGAAAGAAAACAATTGAAATACTCTACGTTATCACAGCACGTGTCAGAGACTACACATCCCCCATCACAGCACGTGTCAGAGAGTACACATCCCCCATCGCAGCACGTGCCAGAGACTACACATCCCACAACACAGAACGTGCCAGAGACTACACATCCCCCAACACAGCACGTGTCAGAGACTACACATCCCCCATCGCAGCACGTGTCAGAGACTACACATACCCCATCACAGCACGTGTCAGAGACTACACATCCCCCATCACAGCACATGTGAGAGAGTACACATCCCCCATCACAGCACATGTGAGAGAGTACACATCCCCCATCGCAGCACGTGCCAGAGACTACACATCCCACAACACAACACGTGCCAGAGACTACACATCCCCCAACACAGCACATGTCAGAGACTACACATCCCCCATCACAGCACGTGTCAGAGACTACACATCCCCCATCACAGCACGTGTCAGAGACTACACATCCCCCATCACAGCACATGTCAGAGAGTACACATCCCCCTTCGCAGCACGTGTCAGAGACTACACATTCCCCAACACAGAACGTGCCAGAGACTACACGTCTCCCATCACAGCACATGTCAGAGACTACACATCTCCCATCGCAGCACGTGTCAGAGACTACACATCCCCCATCGCAGCACGTGCCAGAGACTACACATACCCCAACACAGCACGTGCCAGAGATTACACATCCCCCATCACAGCACGTGCCAGAGATTACACATCCCCCATCACAGCACGTGCCAGAGACTACACATCCCCCAACACTGAGCGCTAGTACAGGAGTTATTAAGAAGTTATTTTAGGCAGTTAGAGAAGGCATCCACATCTTTGTTCTCCTTAGTGTGAGACAACAAACCCCAGGTATTTACCCTAGAACACAGAGCCATTTCACTTGGGGGCTCTTTTCCGGAATTGGGACCAGAACAGAAGGTAGAAATGTTGGAGTGGTGAGTATGGAACAAACCTCAAATCTGTCCTTTAATCTCAAGGATCTCTTTAAACAAGTTTTCTTTCATGGAGAACGTCGTCATCATGTGAGGCTGGGAGAAGTCCTGGAGAAACTGAGGATCTTTGGCCAGGGCACAACCTGGGGCTATTTAAAGGCTTCTGGACTGAACTGGCTTCCAACAGCCTTTTCAGGTGATGGTAGTGGGTCTCCTGCTACCCTGTCACAAAATTTTTCTTTTTTTCTATCCACAGTCAATATCTCTCGTATCCTTTCTGTGTATGCAATGTGTGGGAAGTTTTGCAGTTCAGGGAAACAGTTCTGTTAGGAAAGATCAGTAGTTTCAGTAACGCAACAAGCATCTCTACTGTTAACCTGGTGAGCACATGGTATTTCTAAGCCAACATCACCATCTAGTGAAGATAAAAATCCTCTCCACGTGGTTTACCAATTCTCCCTTTTTATGCCTCTAGAAATCAGGCTCTATGCTCCTTCTGTGAATGGGAAAGCTCTGCCTTCAACAATTAGGAGTAAAATGTCCTCCATAGCCAAATTTTCGTTCTGATACTGTCCCATCAGCAGGAATATTATCATTAGGTCCCTATGTTCCTTTAAGGCACCTATTAGGTCTCCAATGAGAACCGCAATTAGTAAGGGGATTTTAAGTCAGAAGTTAACTGGAACCATTTTCTAAGGGTAAATGTTTTAGCACAGGCCTCAATAGCAGGGAATCTAACACATTCCCTCCATTAAAGAAGCCTTGCCCAAAGGCAACTATTACATAGTGTCTCCGGAGATTCATTTTTTGAGGAGCCAGGCAGATCACACAAGTTTTAGGAAGTCAAAGTGGAATTGCAAGTGGACAACTAAGGCCGCGTGAGATCCCATCACTTCATCTGTTCCATGGTGTGGGGAGTCACACATGTAACACAGTGCTGGGACCCAGGAACCCAGGAGGGAAAACAGTCGGGGACATGCTCTCACTGTCTTCCCCTCCACCACGGGTCACAATGAAAGGAGGGAAACTAAAGGCCGGGCGCGGTGGCTCACGCCTATAATCCCAGCACTTTGGGAGGCCGAGGCGGGTGGATCACGAAGTCAAGAGATCGAGAGACCACCCTGGTCAACATGGTGAAACCCCGTCTCTACTAAAAATACAAAAAATTAGCTGGGCATGGTGGCGCATGCCTGTAATCCCAGCTACTCGGGAGGCTGAGGCAGGAGAATTGCCTGAACCCAGGAGACGGAGGTTGCGGTGAGCCGAGATCGCGCCATTGCACTCCAGCCTGGGTAACAAGAGTGAAACTCTGCCTCAAAAAAAAAAGAAAAAAAAACGTGAAAAGAAGAGAGAGCCTAGCCCCATCTTTCTCCCACGCTGGATGCTTCCTGCCCTCGAACATTGAACCCCAAGTTTTTCAGTTTTGGGACTTGGACTGGCTCTCCTTACTCCTCAGCCTGCAGACACCCTATTGTGTGACCTTGTGATTGCGTTAAGTTAACACTTTTTTTTTTTTTTTTTTTTTGAGATGGAGTTTTGCCCTTGTTACCCAGGCTGGAATGCAATGGCACGATCTCGGCTCACCGCAACCTCTGCCTCCTGGGTTCAGGCAATTCTCCTGCCTCAGCCTCCCGAGTAGCTGGGACTACAGGCACGCGCCACCATGCCCAGCTAATTTTTGTATTTTTTAGTAGAGACGGGGTTTCACCATGTTGACCAGGATGGTCTCAATCTCTTGACCTTGTGATCCACCCGCCTTGGCCTCCCAAAGTGCTGGGATTACAGGTTTGAGCCACTGTGCCCGGCCCGTAAGTTAACACTTAATAAACTTCCATCTAATATTATATATATACACACACACACATCCTATTAGTTCTGTCCCTCTAAGAGAACCCTGACTAATACAGATTTTGCTACCAGGAGTGATTCTAGAGGAACAGAATATTGAGGATGAAGTTTTTCATTGGTTTTGGGATTTCTGGAGTTGGCTGCTTAATATTATTCAACCCCAAAATGCTAAGGACTCTACTAATAGTATGGAAAACACCGATAGTCCTCAGTGGAAACAGTTTAGAGAGTTATGCAAAATAAATGCATTTGACACTCCTGATTCACAGCTCATGAGAGGCAAGGAGTTTAGTGACTTTATACATAATACCTTTGACCATATGTGAAGAACCAAGGAACATAAGAGGTTAGTTGCTCCTAAGTTCAGTGGACAAAGTGATGAAAGAAAATGATAAACCCAGGGAATCTGTCTCCCAGCGTCAGAACAGACACTGAACCTCAAATCTAACATTTTCCTGAGTGAAAGTCTTATCTCCTGTAGAGAAAGAACAGAAATTGTGGAAAAACAGACACAAGCTTGTATCATGCGATTGGTGAACTTGCAATAAAAGATGCATGCACAGCTTCGCCAGGTGTCTACTGTTAAAGTGAGGGCATTGATTGGAAAAGAATGGGACCCTGCAACCTGAAATGAGGACGTGCTACTGCTAGGAAGGACCAACACCAAGAGGAGAAAAATGTGACCATAGGCTCTGCCCTACACCCCAGAGCCCAAGAAACAACTGCTGGATTCACAGGAATGAAAAGTGCTTGAAGAAGTAGAAACTTACCTTTAATGGTTCTTTTTAGGACCAGGAGAGGTTAAGGAAAAAGGACCATTGCATCTAGAGAAATAGTAAGAATTATATTATTGGACCTAGAAATAGAAATTCCATTTGACCCAGCAATCCCATTACTGGGTATATATCCAAAGGATTATAAATCATTGTACTATAAGGACACATGCACACGAATGTTCATTGCAGCACAGTTCACAATAGCAAAGACCTGGAACCAACCCAAATGCCTATTGATGATAGACTGGACAGGGAAAATGTGGCACATATACACCATGGAATATTATGCAGCCATCAAAAACGATGATCATGTCCTTTGTAGGGACATGGGTGAACCTGGAAACCATCATTCTCAGCAAACCGACACAAGAACACAAAATCAAACACCGCATGTTCTCACTCATAGGCGGGTGTTGAACAATGAGAACACATGGACACAGGGAGGGGAGCACTACACACTGGGGTCTGTTGCGGGGAAATAGGGGAGGGACAGTGGGGGGTGGGGAGCTGGGGAGAGATAGCATGGGGAGAAATGCCAGATATAGGTGAAAGGGAGGAAGGCAGCAAATCACTGCCACGTATGCACCTATGCAACAATCTTGCATGTTCTTCACATGTACCCCAAAACCTAAAATGCAATTTAAAAAAAAAGAATTATATTCTTCTGCATGTTCACTTTACAAAGGGTTTTATATATATTATCTCATGAATATTTATTAATTAATTTTCCAGATACCATTCTAAACACCGGGTGTACAGAGGTCAGGAAATAAGATCGCCTTTAGAAACTCAAACTTGTGAAATGAAGTGCTCAGAAACATACTTTTATCAGAATGTGGGAACTGTTCTAACTCTGAATATTATAGCAAGGTAGGGGCAGGGCACATAGGATAAGACATTTTTTCCTAATCAGAGGGTGGGACATTGAGAATTCTCAAAGGCAATCCCATTCTCATCCACAGGAGGATGTCTCAGAGAAGCAAGGATGGTGTAAGGCAGGGTCTTCTCTAAGGAAGAGTCTTTGCCACAACCTTAGAGAGTGCAGAGAATCCCCCAGAGGATTGCTGGGATAAGAAGACAGGGAGCTAAAAGGAATTCAAATTGGAAAGAAAGTAAAATTACTTCTGTTCATAGGTGACATAATCTTAAATGTCGTAAAATACTAAAGATTTCACAAAAAAAACTATTAGAACTAATAAGTGACTTCAGCAAAGTACCAGGACACAAAATAGCACCCAAAAATAATGTGTGTTTCTATCCCCTAACAATTACCAATTAAAGGAGGAAATTAAGAGAATAATTTTATTTACAACAGCATAAAAAAACACATAGGAATTATCCAAGGAAGTGAAAGACTTGAACAATGAAAACTACAAAATATTGCTGAAAAATATTAAAGAACACATGGAAAAAGTGGAAAGACTTCCCATATTTATGGATTGGAAGATTTAATATTGCTAAGATGTCAATACTACCAAAGGTGATATACAGATTCAATGCAACCTCTATCAAAATCCCAACAACTTTTTTTTTTTTTTTTTGCAAATATAGAAAAATCCATCCTACATTCATATGGAATCTCAAGGGACGCTGAATAGACAAAACAATATTGAGAAAGAACAAGCTGGGTGTGGTGGCTCATGTCTGTAATCCCAGCACTTTGGGAGGCTGAGGCAGGAAGATTGTTTGAGGCCAAGAGTTCAAGACTAGCCTGGGCAACACAGCAAAAACCTTTCTCTACAAAACATTTTTAAAAAGAACAAAGTTGGAAGACTCATATTTCCTGACTTCAAAATTTAATACAAAGTTCGAGTAATCAAAACAGCGTGGTACTAACACGAAGACATATAGACCAATGAAATAGAATAAAAAGCCCAGAAATAAACCCTGTATATATGGAGAAACGATTTCTGAGAAGGGCGCCAAGACCATTCAATGGGGAAAAGACAGTCTTTTCAACAAATGGTTCTGGGAAAGCTGGATATCTAATTGCAAAAGAAAGAAGTCGGACCCTTGTTAGGCTGCACCTTTACTTGTCCATGGGCTAAAGGGAGCAGACAACTAACTGTCATTTTTGGATCTTGAGGTCTAGTCAGTCTGCCCTTTTCAGAGTCTCCTTATGTTTGTTGTATAGAAAATGTCCAGGGTTTTAGTTCTACTTACTGGGAGACCTCAGGAAAAGCATGCGTATTCCATCTTCCCGGAAATGAAAGTCACTCTGCCAGCCATTTTGTTTTGCTTTTGTTAGAGACAAGGTCTCTGTCACCCAGGCTGCAGTGCGCTGCATCGTAGCTCACTGCAGCCTCCCACTCCTGAGCTCAAGCAAGCAACAGCAATCCCCTTGTCCCAGTCTCCTGAGTAGCTAGGACCACAGGTGTGTAACACCACAGCTGTCTATTTTTTTTTTTTTTTTTTTTTAGAGATGGGGTCTTGCTATATTGCCCAGGCTGGTCTCAAAGTCCTGGCCTCAAGCAATCTCCCTGCCTCAACTTCCCAAAGTGCTGGGATTACAGGCATGAGCCATCATGCCTGGCCTCAGTTTTTTAATGTAACTTCTTATTTCACCTTCATTTTCTGAAACATCTTTTTACTGGGTAAATAATTCTAGGTTGCAGGGTTTTTTTATTTCAGTACTTAAGAGATGTTGGGCCACTGTGTTCTAGCTGACAATCGTTTTGATGACAAAACTGCTATCGCCTTTCTTCCTTTGTACATAACTAGTTGTTTTTCCTCTGGCTGCTTTTACAATTTTCTAACAGGGTTTGAGAGATTGTATTAGGATTTGCCTTTGTTTAGTTATTTTCCTATTTCTTGTGCTTGGGGTTGAGTGATTTAGATATGTGGCCTTATAGGGTTCATCAAATTTGGGGAAATTTGGGTCACTATTTCTACTAATAGTTCTATTCCTCTCCTCGTTTGGATATTCCAATTGTCTTGGTTCATTTATTCTATAATAAAATACCACAGACTAGGTAATTTTGAAATAATAGAAACTTATTTCTTGTAGTTCTGGAGGCTGGGAAGCCCTAGATCAAGGCACCGGCACTGGTGTCTGGTGACAGGGGCTCTTTGCTTTCAAGATGGTAGCTTGTTGCTGTGTTCTCACATGGTGGAAGGCAGACAGCAAAAAGGGCCAAAACTCTGTGTGAAGCAATGCCTTAATCCCATTCATATGACCTAATCTCTTCCTAAAAGGCCCCAATTAATACCACCACAATGGAGATTAAGTTTGAACATGAATTTTGGAGAGGATACACTAGTACCCATTATTATGCTACTTGAAGTTTTTCCACAATTCACTCATGTGTTGTTCATTTTTATGCCTTTCTTCCGTTTTATTTTGTGTAGTTTCCATTCTTATGTCTTTCAAGTATAATCTGTCTTTGCAATATCTAATCTAATGTTCATCCTATCCAGTATATTTTTCTTCTCATGATTTGCAGTTTTAATCTATGAAGTTCAATTTGGGTCTTTCAGACACGTGACAAAACAAACATATATATATATATATATATATATATATATATATATATATATATATATATATATATAAACACGTTCAATTTTTCCTCCAGCCTTTGAAAATATAAACTTATTATTGTTTCAACTGTCTGCTATTTCTATCCTCTATATCAGTTCTGAGTCAATTTCAGTTGATGGATTTTTTTCTCATTACGGTTTGATTTTTCTATTTTTTTGAATGCCTCATAATGTTTTTCTGATGTCGGATATGGTGAACGTTTTCTTGTTTGGTGCTGAACATTTTTGTTTTCCTATAAATATTCTTGGGCTTTGTTCTAGGATGCAGGTAAGTTACTTGGAAATAACTTGATCCTATGGCTCTTGCATTTAAGATATTAGATCGGCCCTTAGCCGTGTTGTATTCTTTTTTTTTATCACTGCTGTTGACAAATGACAACAAACTTAGTGACTTAAAACAGCACAAATGTATTATCTTACATTTATGTCCAAAATGGGTCTTTCTGAACTAAGAGCCACCATGTTCCTTCCTGGAGGCTCTGAGAATCCATTTCCTTGCTCCTAAGGCTACCCACATTCCTAGGTTTATAATTCTTTTTCATCTTCAAAAGCCAGCAACAGCAAGTTAAGCTCTTTTCATGTCCTATCACTCTGACTTCCCTCTTGCGCTTATTAGATTGGGCCTAACTAAATAATACAGGGTAATCATTCCATCTCAAGGTGAGCTGATTGGCAAACTTGATTCCATCTGCAATCTTAGTTACGCTTCAACACGTAACCTAACATAATCATAGATTCTGGAAACTACTATGTAGACATCTTTGGAAGGCCATGGTTCTGCCTACAGTAAGCATTCAGTCTTAGGCTAATCGTTCTCCACTATTGATGCAAAACTCTTCTTTGTTCTGTACTTATGTTCTCAGCTCAAGGAGTTCACCAGGCTGAAAACTCAGTTTTCCAGTTATAACCCAGAAACACTCTCAGGGTAGTAAGCTGGGCAACTAAAGGGATCACCTCATTTGTTTCCCATATTTTAGGGATCCACTACTTGGTATTTAATGTCATTTGACCCATCTGCTATCCTCTTTTTGAGCAAAGGTCAGTTCTCAATTCACGTGCAGAGTCAGCAAATGGGCCCTGGGAATAAAATGGCTAGAAATCTCAGTTCATCTTGGACAGTTTTACCTTACCTCCTGAACTTCAGTTCTTCTAGTGCTGGTTACTGCCACAATGCTCAGCTCCATCTAAAAATAAAATGCCGTATTTTGCCTCAAAATCCTCTCTGAGCTCAGACTGGCTCTTAATCTGGTAGATTTCTGGACTGTCACATTCCTTTACATCATCCCTAGATACTCTGTTTTTTTTGTTTGTTTGTTTGTTTTTGTTTTTTTTTTTTTTTTGAGTCGGAGTTTCGCTCTTGTTACCCAGGCTGGAGTGCAATGACTTGATCTCGGCTCACCGCAACCTTCGCCTCCTGGGTTCAAGCAATTCTCCTGCCTCAGCCTCCTGAATAGCTGGGACTACAGGCATGCGCCACCATGGCCAGCTAATTTTTTTTGTATTTTTAGTAGAGACGGGGTTTCACCATGTTGACCAGGATGGTCTCGATCTCTTGACCTCGTGATCCACCCGCCTCGGCCTCCCAAAGTGCTGGGATTACAGGCATGAGCTATAATGTTTTTATATGTAATGAAGCATACAATTTGACAGAGAAAGAGAATAGGAAGGGTCCAAGATAGCAGTCCTCAATCCTAGATGTCTATTAGCTTATCTGCGGGAATTTAAAAAATGCAGATGCCTGGACTCCATACCAGAGACGTCCATTTAACTAGGCTGGAAAGGTACTGGGCATCAATGTTTAGAGAATCTCCATGGGTGATATGAATCTGCAGCCAGGGCTAAGAATCACTGGTCTGAGAGCTCAGCTTATCCAGTACAGGATGATAGCTAAACGTGCAACCAGCTCAGAGAAAATGCTGAAAACCAAATCACAGACTACGTCTGCATTCCTACAGTTAATATTGGCAGAGCCTGAAACAAAAAGAAGAGAAAAAGTGATAGAAGGACATCATTTGTGTCCCCTACACCTAAGATTTCTCTCTTTCAAATGTGTTGTTTTGCAGTTCACATTATTTAGGCCCTGAGACACCAAGACAAACTGACATTGATAATATAATCAGTCATCAATAAATAACTCAAATCTTATTGCTGTATAATAATTTTATTAAACAGTTTTATGGAAAAAACCCAAAACATTTCTGTATGCGTCATGTCATATAATTTCCAGGTGTGTTAAGAGTCCGGTGACAAATTACACTTGGAGAACAGCTTTAAAATTCACTCCTGTATTCCACTCCTATCTGAAATATTGAAAAGCAGCTCTGTACCTCAGCATTAAAGGTTACAAAAAGCACCATTTAAAAGAGGACTCATATATTTAACTCCCTTCGAATTATAGTCCTATCTCTCCTTTCTGACACAGAGCTGCACTCATTAGAAATGCTGCCATGTAATAGCAACCAGCATGCTCCAATTTACCAAAATTCAAACAAGTCTCATATGTGAGACCCATGCAGAGATTAGGACTGACCAACAGCAGTGAGCTTTGGCTGTCCCAAAACCACAAGCTGGATTGGGTAAGTGTTTTGCAGAGGGGAACAGAAAAGAAGTAAGATCACCAATACCTAATATATTACTTAATGTAGGTATCCGTTGACCATTTAACCTGACACCTGCAAAATCCATAGTGTTTAGTATTTCACACCCATCTTACTGCAAAAATGCTGTGCTACATACAATTAATTCAAGTTAACGCCAATATTGAAACTAATAAAAAATTAATTTGTAATAAAACTTATTCACTTCGAAGCACAATTGAGAAAAGCAAATCAAGACAAAGCCCAAACTAGAATCCCAGAAGGATTCCATTGCTAAGAATTGGACTCTGTAAGTAATAGACTTGAGTTTTTCTCTTTTTTCCTTCTTTCTTAGAATTTAAAAAATGATTTGGCTTTTTACTCTAAAAGTCTGGGTTCATTGCAGAAATCACAGTCCTTCCATCTCCAATTGTGACTGGCACTTAAGGAGAGACAAATGTTTCGATCCAATGAGTTTTGAAAGACCCTAGTTGCTACCCTCCCAGATCCTCCGTACCACGGGTAACTGGAGTCAGCAGCCCCTGGTAGAAGACAGCAAAAACTGGGCTTTAAGGATGAATTGGAATAATGCAGGAATACACTGTACATCTGCTGTTAAGCCCATGCCCCAAATCACTAGAATATGAGAATGTAGAAATCTCTGAGAACAGAATGAATTTCAAACACACACAAACAGACTATTGCATATCATTTTTAGTTGAGGTCAAAATTATTAAAGCCCTATTTCCCCAATTAAAAGCAGGGAATTCTATTAGTATGTCTTCTTCATTTATATCCCAGATTAATATAAACCCAGTCTAGAGGTATCACTTCTTTCCAAACTTAACTTCATTTTAACAACATACATAGAATACTGACACTTTTCAAAGTTTTCATCCCAGACCCATTAGATCTAGAAGAGACGAGGAAGAATCAGAGCAAAGTGAATGGGCCTGGGTTTGTAGGATTCTCACGAACTTCTCTTGGATTCTTCTTTTACAAAGTTTCTGTACCATACAAGCATACGTTTAAAAAGCCAACACTACTGAGGTCAGGTATGCCCTTCAGGGGTGTTGCCCAGAATGGTAAAATCCCATCCAATTCCAAGCTTAAAGGAGGCTAATAACCATGGTATGGAATTTCTCTGTACCAGCAGCATGGCTAACCCATGTTGTTTTAGGTAACGTCTGACTCACTGGGAAAGTCTGCCTGACAAATGAACTTAAAGCAGAATAGAGAAGAAAGGGAAGAGAATTGGAACAAGATGCAAAGGGAAGATTGTTTTACACTCTAATTCTGAACGGTGATATCCAAGGACACCACCATGTGGTGTCTGATTTAATTTCCGTTTCAAAGAGGACATTTTCTGTTCTACGTTACTCAAGCCTTTAGTCTCCTATTGTTACTCCTCAGCTCGGCCCCTCTTCTCTTCCCCACAATTCCAAAACCATGCTGCAGTTCTTTAAGGGTCAGCCCCTGTGAAGAGCTATTTTCTTATTCTGCCTACTTTGACTCTGTAAAATTCCAACAGGAAAAATAAAGGCTAAAAAAGATTTTTTTTTTGTCTTTAGTCATTTTCAAAATCTGTCAAACTCTCTCCTGCATAAAATTATTATTATTTTGAGACAGAGTTTCACTCTTGTTACCCAGGCTGGAGTGCAATGGCGCGATCTCGGCTCACCGCAACCTCCGCCTCCTGGGTTCAGGCAATTCTCCTGCCTCAGCCTCCCGAGTAGCTGGGATTACAGGCATGCGCCACCATGCCCAGCTAATATTTTGTATTTTTAGTAGAGACGGGGTTTCACCATGTTGACCAGGATGGTCTCGATCTCTTGAGCTTGTGATCCACCCGCCTCGGCCTCCCAAAGTGCTGGGATTACAGGCATGAGCCACCGCGCCTGGCCCTCTCCTGCCTAAAATTAATTATCCCATTAATCAGTATACAAGGATGAATGAGTAGTACTTTGGGTTACTTCTTTCTCTCCCTCCCTCGCTTCCAGGCAGAGTGAGACAAGGCCTCTCAGAACCATGGGATCTATCAGCAGTATAGAAAAGGGACAGTGCTGAAGGAGTCATCACCCAGTTCCTCCTACCCATTCCCTTCTATGCCAGCTGGTGGGCTCCCATTTCACATCTGGCTGAGAGTTACCTCAGAACATGGGAAACTGACACTCTGCACATTTCCAGATAGAAAGATCTGAAGGTCACTAGCGCCAAACCCTCTGTCACTGGAGGCAGACCCATTTCACAAAAGCCTTGGGCCTCAAAGAAACTGAAGAGATCTCTTTTCCTGCCCCACTCTACTGATACACCTGTGTGGAGTAAAAATTTTCACACATGAACACGTAGATATTACCTTTTGATACTGTTTACAAGAAATATGAATATAACAAACTTCATGTAACAACCAAGATTTTGAATCTTCCTAAGTGGCCCACTTATTTAATGGGTATTGGACAAATACAAAATTCTAGTACAACTGAAGACTGTAAATCCTGAGAGTTGGTTATAATAGGATCTGGCCTGGATTTTTAAATGGCACACTATTGAAAAAGTGTTTGGGACCATAAAATGTTCTCCACAAAAGCCTTTTGCTGCAGAAGGTGGCCGCGGATGGCTGAAGTAGTATTTACTCTTAGCAATTAACTGCCAAAGCATTTAGTTATTTGCATCCCAGCAAAACAACAACGCCACACCTTACTCTATCACACCTGGAACCCAAGAGGTCTACAGGCCCAAAGACAACTGTGTTGTCCGCTTTGCATGGGAAAGACGGGAGGTAGCTAACCTGACCTGGAGGTGCCCTTTCAGTGTGGCTAGGCTCATCTGAGTGGTCAGGGAGTCTCCCATTCATCAATACTTTAGCCTCCTTTAGTGCTGAATATTTGCCTTCTTATCTGTAAAACAGAAGAGCCCAGCCACTTGGGCAAAAATATTTTCTCTCAACCCCAAAAGTCAATTGAATATTTTTCAGTTCACATATGGAAATCAGTGACCCCACTTCATCATCAAACACCTTTAAAAAGAAGAGGCCGGAGAACAAAATGATCTTAACACTTAGTGCAAAGCATGATGCTTTTCACGGTTGGGAATATTAGGAATACTTTCTTGTTTCTTGGCCTAACAAATCTTTAAATGAGGGAACCCGTTAGGTGCATCAAGTTCAATGAGTTAAATGAACCTGAGCAGTTTATCTAGAGCAGCATTTAGTGATGTGTATAGGGTTGGCCATATTAATCTAAGACCACGGAGGGCTACACTAGAGAAGATAATTTGAAGAAGCATTTATCAAAAGCCTGAAATTCTCCAATGCAGTCTCTTAAGACCAATGAAAAGCCATTTTTAAGTTAAAAAAAAAAATGCCAGCACATAAAAATCTTTCAAGGATGAAAGACATTAAACTACTCCCTGGTTTCACTGCTACTTTCAGAAGTGTGTGCTGAGAGAGAAAAGACAGAAGTAGCCGGGCGTGGTGGCTCAAGCCTGTAATCCCAGCACTTTGGGAGCCCAAGGCGGGTGGATCACGAGGTCAAGAGATCGAGACCATCCTGGCCAACATGGTGAAACCCTGTCTCTACTACAAATACAAAAAAATTAGCTGGGTGTGGTGGCGTGCACCTGGCTACTCAGGAGGCTGAGGCAGGAGAATTGCTTGAACCCAGGAGGCGGAGGTTGCAGTGAGCTAAGATCGCACTACTGAACTCTAGCCTGGTGCCTGGCTACAGAGCAAGACTGTTTCAAAAAAAAAGAAAGGATAGAAGTAGGGCCAGGCCAAGTGGGAAGACTTTTGGGAATTTGCCGATACAGCCTCAGCCCTGGCACCAAACTCAAACAAAAAAGCAGATGTTCTGCACTCTGCCTGTCTTATAATGCTGAGACGTATTTTCTTTAGAAGTTAAAGCAAGCACTACAAGGTGGCCTGGGCCTGTGCTGGGCTAAAAAGACCTTCTGGCAGCCCTCGTCTCTGGGGTGGGTCAGGTGTCATAAAAAGTCACTTACCCAATGAGTTTTGTGTTAGAGAGGGGTCAGGTATGGGAGGCTCTTAAAGGAAGAATGAGAGGAAAGGGTTCTTGTGAGGCATCTGGTATCATATCAACAACACAGACTGTGCCACATACTCTGGGAATATAGAGAACCCATGCAAGGAAAACTGCCCTTGTGATGAGGCAGCTGTTAAGTAGGGCAGCTGTCTAGCACAAGCCCATTCCTTGGAGAGCCAAGGTAGCAGTGATAGAACCTCTGCCCAGCAAGGATCCTAAGAGTCTGCTGTTCTTTCATTTTAGGAAAAAAGCTTCCTATATAGTTATTCCTGCAGTACCCCCAAAGAGGTCTTGGTGAAAACCCACAGGCAGAGACAATACTTCTAGCTGGGGCTAGGAGGCTTCCATTTACCTTCTTCTCATATGTATATATATTTTTTTCTTAAAATAAATTCCGTGAACTCATAAAGCTCTCATCTGCAATCAAATGCAAAAGCAGAGCATCCTACTCACAGGCTCTGAAACACACATATCAGCCTCAAAGCAAATCAGCCTTCCAGTCTCAGGTAAGACTGGTTCAGTCCAGAAAGGCAAGGGGGATGCTTCTCCTGAATCCTTGGAGGCAAGAAGGGATCCCTTCAGATGGGCTTGTATAGCAGAGTAGTAACATACTTCTTCTTGTAGCGATGGGTTGCGCTGAGGACCATCACACTGTCCTGCAAGGAAAAGAAACACGTGCAGCTAATTCATTAGTTAAGACAGATGGTAGCTCTTCCCAGTCATCAGTCCTTCATAGTCACTCACTTTTAACAGAGACAGTTTGATATAAGAGAAGAAGGTTGGTTTTGGAGTCAAATCAGTTTCAGTTCCAATCTGATTCCTATTATTCTACTTGTGGCCTTGGGTAATCTACTCAGTGTGTCCAAGTCTTTTTATCTCATCATTACAAAAGATAATATCTACCATTAAGGTGGCTCTGATGATTACGTGAGAATATCTGGCACAGTTTCTGACATACAAGTGCTGAAGAAATATTAGTCTCCTACCTTGCTCCCTTCCCTACTTTAAATTATAATATTGGGCTTAAAACTAGCAAGGAAAAGAAAGAAAGAAATATCCTGGCATCCATATCTAGAAGAAAGTCTTAAAGACAAAGAGAAAAAAAGAAACAATCCTTCTGAAAAACAATTCCCAAGTCCTAGAGCAGGTGTAATTTCCATTTAATACCGGGGATAATTCAAAAAGTCCTCTCTGATTTAGAGGGAACCTAAGAATCCCTCTCTATCTTTGAACAAAGTAAACACCAAAATCCTCTTCAGAAGGACACCCAATCCAATGGATCAATTCCAAACCACCTAAACAATCTGAGAGAATCAGGAATGGGTCAGAACCACAATAATCAACACCTTCGCCTGAATCAGAACCAGTCAGAAGAGAGCAAGAGGTACCATTTCCCAGGCTGTGTTACAGACTACAGATGTACCACAGGAGGACGTGGCAAGCCTATGCATATTAAATGACGCCCAAGGAGCAGTTACAGGAGGCAAAATCCATCAGATCCCAAATAACCCAAGCAAATCCAATTCGGAACCGGTGTATCCTTCCACCTCCCTCCACGCTGTATTAGCCACAATGAATGCTTCCCGGGTTAACATTCCAGAATCATGTTGACTAACATGATAACATTCCAGAATCAATCATGTTGACTGACTAACTAAAGCCTAAATACGACAGAAGCAAGGCAGGTAAAAAATTCACTCGACACTTCCACAGGTTTTGTGGAAATGAGGACCAGGTGAGAAAGACCATCTTGGAAAGACCTGGCATGATGATAATACAGGAAAGAACATGAAGTCAGCATGGAGGGCTGGACCTCAGTTCTGCCTCTGGTACTTACTGGCAATTTGACCTTCTCTGAGCCTTAGTTTCTTTATCTATAAAACAGGGGTTAAAAATAACACTTATCTCACAGGTTATTATAAAAATTCAATTCAAAATATATTTTTAAGTGTTACATCGTACCACATAATTTGTTAGCTGTAACAGTGATTTCCCAAGTCCAGCTACACATCCATGAAGTAAAAGCAGCTTAAAAAAATTACTAGGGCCCATCCTAGATACACTTATTCAGAATCTCTAGGAATGGAACTGTTGAATCTGGATTTTTACAGGAGAAGCCCAGGAGATTCTGATGATAATCAGCCTAGTTTGATAACCACAGAGCTATATAACTTTATTCCAATAGCCAAACCACAAAGACATAACAAGACAGGAACAGAATGGCTATTTTCATATCAGACTCTAAAATAGCAGAAAAACCAAGGAGGACTCTAGAGTTAAAGGGGACCAGGCAAATCTGGTCACATTTCTCCATTACCTCGTGTTTAGGAGACATATGAGTCCCTAAGTATATATGAATGGGGTACCCGAAAGTAGCTCAATTCTACCTGTAAAAAAGTGAAAGCCTTAATATCACATTCAAGCATTCTTTGAACTGGAAGCTAAACCTGCTTTTTCTGCAGATGAAATCCTGTACTATGAACTCAAACTTCAGTAAGTAGCTGGTATGAAGATTCTAGTCACCCAAAAAGTAACTGGGCAGCAACAAACTCCTATCAGAGGGCAATACAACCAGCCAAATCACAGAGACTGAGATTTTAAAACAAACAACCTAGTAATTAAAAAAAGAGAGTTCTTCCATAATTTGATCATTACTACCAGCTTCAGCTTCAGTGAAACAGCAGAGAAAGTAACCACTGAGAACGTATGTTACTCTTGTCCTCTCATTCCAGGGAGCTCTATGTAGAGCCAGGGTTACCACTTACCTTAATGGACAATGCATAGAGATGGTTCAGCATAACATGGTTGGGCTCAGGGAGTAAGGCTGGGTCACACTAAGAGAAAGAGAAAAAAATTACTAAATGAAATTAATGCACACAAACCAAACAGCTTACTCTTCCTCAGAGCTCTTTGGGATGTTGAGAAATTTAAAATGTGTTATCTCTTTTTAATAATGCACCCACTCCAGTATGTATCATTGATACAATCCTATTACAGAAAATTAGAAAAATTATCAGTCCAGAGAAGAAATCCTAAGCTTCAGCATCTACTAATCTTAATTAAGAGAGCTAAAATAAAAGCCCTGCCCCCAACACACAAGGAAGAGTTGCGTTACAAGGCAAATAATCATAGCAGGAATCAAGTAGGTTGAATAAGGATATAAATTATATACAAAAAAACTTTTGGCCGGACACAGTGGCTCACGCCTGTAATCCCAACACTTTGGGAAGCCGAGGAGGGCAGATCATGAGGTCAGGAGTTCAAGACCAGCCTGGCCAACATGGTGAAACACTGTCTCTTCCAAAAATACAAAAATTAGCTGGGCATGGTGGCAGGTGACTGTAATCCCAGCTACTTGGGAGGCTGAGGCAGGAGAAATCACTTGAACCTGGGAGGCAGAGGTTGCAGTGAGCTGAGATCATGCCACCACACTCCAGTGTGCGTGACAGAGCAAAACTTGGTCTTGGAAAAAAAAAAAAAAAAACTTATAATTCTATTGTACATCCCCAAATGGTTAACTACTCCTTCATGTTGTGTTCAAACAGAAGTCTATAGCTCTCATCCTGATTAGATTATGATGAGGAGACAACTACAGATTTTTATATCAGTCCCTGAAGAACCTGTGACTCAGCACTGGAAAAAGGAAACCTGTAATGTTATTGATATGTGTATGATTCATAATCTCAACACACCTCTGTAATAATCCTAACCTCTAAGATTACTGAACTTTGGTCCAAATGGTCATAGACACCCCTAGATCCCCCAGTAATACTCAGGATACTCACAGAAATATTAGTGTCTTTGTTAAGAATAACTTGAAGTAGATGAGGAGGAAGGATGGGCGGAGATTTGAATCTTTCCTCAGATCGAAACACATACATTTCTTGACCATAAGGCCCTGGAGGTGAGCTGGAAAGGTCTGAAAGATATTTACGAAAATATGAGAAAGAGTTGGAGAATTAGCAATAACGCATGGAAAAAGCTATCAATACCTGGCAGCTAACATTAAATATGGTAGAAGTCCTGGATCACAAACCTGTGACCTGTTGGATCTACACCTGTAAGGTAACCAGAGGAAAAATCTGAGTCCCCTGGACGTAAACCATGGAGTTCCTCAACATGGCAACATGATTTGGGAGACAGACAAACAGATGAAGAGTCAAAGACCCAGGCTCGGGGAAGAGGGGAAGATCCTTTACTCAATTGTAGGACCTTGGAAGAATCCCTCCACAAGGGTCAGTTTCTTCACAAAATAAAAATAATCTTTGTCCTATTTCATGATGTTTTTGAGGATATCAAATTAGGTAATGGATGTGAAGATGCCTTGTAACTTTCAAACAATGTGAAAAGATCAGATTTTTTTCTTTTTTCCAGCCAAACAACAAGGTTATAAACTCCTACGACTATGGATACAATGATGATTGCAACAATAAGGACAAAACGTATGTAACTGTCATTAGGGAAATGCATATTAAACCACAAGAATCCTGCCACGTCATACTCACTGGGGTGGCTAAAATCAAACGGCAGACAATAACAAGTGTCAGCAAAGGAATGGAGAAACTGGAAGACTCATACTATCCCCACCGCTAGTAGGAATGTAAAGTAGTGCAGCCAGTTTGGAAAACAGTTTGGTAGTTCCTCAAATAGTTCAACATAAAGTTACCACATGACCCAGCAATCATACACTTGGGTATATACCCAAAAGAAATGAAAACATATGTCTACACAAAAACTTGCACACCAGTGTTCATAATAACGTTATTTATGGCCGGGCGCAGTGGCTCAAGCCTATAATCCCAGCACTTTGGGAGGCCGAGATGGGTGGATCACGAGGTCAAGAGATCAAGACCATCCTGGTCAACAAGGTGAAACCCCATCTCTACTAAAAATACAAAAATCAGCTGGGCATGGTGGCGCACGCCTGTAGTCCCAGCTACTCGGAAGGCTGAGGCGGAAGAATTGCTTGAACCCAGGAGGCGGAGGCTGCGGTGAGCCGAGATCGCGCCATTGCACTCCAGCCTGGGTAACAAAAGCGAAACTCCGTCTGAAAAAAAAAAAAAATTATTTATAATAGCCATAAAGTGGAGACAATCAAGGTGTCTATCAACTAATGAACGGATAAACAATATGTCCATACAATGGACCTTTTTCGGCCATTAAAAAAAAGAGCCAAGTACTGATACATAGCTACAACACGGATAAACCCTGAATACATGCTGAGTCTAAGAAACCAGTCACAAAAGACCACACACTGTAGGATTCCACTGATATGAAATGTCCACAACAGGCCAACCCATAAGACAGCAAGTAGATTTGCGGTTGCCAGAGACTGAGAGGAAGAGGGAATGGGATGTGACTGTTCATGGGTACAGGGTTTATTCTGTGAGGGATAAAAATGTTCTGGAACTGGAGAGTCGTGATAATCAAACAAATCTGAATCTATTAAAAATTACTGAGTTGTAGGCCGGGCGCGGTGGCTCACACCTATAATCCCAGCACTTTGGGAGGCCGAGGCGGGTGGATCACGAGGTCAAGAGATCGAGACCATCCTGGTCAACATGGTGAAACCCCGTCTCTACTAAAAATACAAAAATTAGTTGGGCATGGTGGTGCGCGCCTGTAGTCCCAGCTACTCAAGAGACTGAGGCAAGAGAATTGCCTGAACCCAGGAGGCGGAGGTTGCAGTGAGCCGAGATCGCGCCATTGCATTCCAGTCTGGGTAACAACAGTGAAACTCCATCTCAAAAAAAAAAAAAAAATTACTGAGTTGTACACTTTAAGAGTGAATCTTAATCATGTATAAATTACATCTCAAAAAAATGAAAAAAGTAAGCAGATGAGAATAGAATATACAAAAATGATGAGAACTATATTATGATAGTATCTTTTATTTAAATATTATTGTTTCTTTTTTGAGACAGAGTCTTGCTCTGCCACCTAGGCTGGAGTGCACTGGCTTGATCACGGCTCATTACAGCCTTGACCTCCTGGGCTCAAGCAATCCTCCCACCTCAGCCTTCAGAGTAGTTGGCACTAAAGGCATGTTCTACCATGCCCGGCAACTTTATTTTTTTGGTAGAAACAGGGTCTCACCATGTTGCCCAGGCTGGTCTCAAACCCCTGGGCTCAGGTGATCCTCCCACCTTGGCCTCCCAAAGTGCTGGGATTACAGGTGTGAGAATTCATTGTAAGAACTAAGTTCCGGCAGGGTGCGGTGGCTCACACCTGCAATCCCAGCACTTTGGGAGGCCAAGGCAGGTGGATCACGAGGTCAAGAGATCGAGACCATCCTGGTCAACATAGTGAAACCCTGTCTCTACTAAAAATACAAAAAATTAGCTGGGCATGGTGGCACGTGCCTGTATTCCCAGCTACTCAGGAGGCTGAGGCAGGAGAGTTGCCTGAACCCAGGAGGCGGAGGTTGCGGTGAGCCGAGATCGCGCCATTGCACTCCAGCCTGGGTAACAAGAGCGAAACTCCGTCTCAAAAAAAAAAAGAACTAAGTTCCAGTGTTCCATTGCACAATAGACTGAATACAGGTAACAATAATGTAACAAAGTAAAATAGCTAGAAGAGAGGATTTTGAACGTTATCACCACAAAGAAATGATGAATCTGTAAGATGATGAATATGCTAATTACCCTGACTCGATCATTACACATCATATAAATGTACTGAAACATCGCATTGTATTTCATAAATATGTACAATTGTTATGTGTCAACTAAAAAATAAAAAATACATGTAAGGCAAAAGGAAAAAAGTAAAAGTAATACTCTGACAATAAATCATATCTTAAAAATATATGGAACTTGAAACTTCAAAGTATCGTACTTTGTTATTTCGTCACATGATCCACAAAATACCCTTGGGGAAGTAGAATAGTTTTTATTGCCTTTTCATCAAAAAAAAAAAAAAAATACAAATTGGTTATTTGCCTAAAGTTACATACATGGTTAGAGAGTAAATGAGTCCACACTAAAATCCATTATCTGTAGATTCCTAGTACAAAATGGATTATAAGCATTACCTCGGTAGCTCGGGAAATTAGGGAAAGGAGGGAAATACCAAAAGCATGTTAGTCTTCTCTCTATATAATTACGATTACATGTCTATTATTTATTGGTTACTTTGCCAGAATCATATAATACACAAATTAGTCACAAGTGTCCTCATAATCTAATTCAGCATTTTTAAACCCTTTTAAATTATTTCGCCAGTCAAAAATAATGTCCAGTTTAACCTTCTGAGCTTATATGATGAAAAAAAATTTTTCAAAACTTTCCTCAACAGATTATCACACTAGTGACAATTCTTTTTTCTTTTTCTTTTTTTTCTTGAGACAAAGTCTCACTCTGTTGCCCAGGCTAGAGCAAAGTGGCGCCATCTCGGCTCACTGCAACCTCCGTCTCCCAGGTTCAAGCGATTCTCTCGCCTTGGCCTCCAGAATAGCTGGGATTAGAGGCACGTACCACCAAACCTGGCTAATTTTTGTATTTTTAGTAGAGACAGGGTTTCACCATGTTGGCTAGATTGGTCTTGAACTCCTGACCTGAGGTGATCCACCCGCCTCAGCCTCTCAAAGTGCTGGGATTACAAGCGTGAACCACTGTGCCCAGCCAATAATTTCTTTGAGAAACAGCAAAAACCACCCTTTTCCCTTGAGATTCAAGTATGTGCCACTTAAGGTACTGTGCCTTCTCAGCTGAGATCACTGAGAGTTTAAGTTCCTGGTTTTACTGTGAAGAAACTCGGAATGAAAAAGGTTGAGAGATTTGTTCATGATGGCAAGGCTAGTTAGTAGCAGAGGCAGGCTTTAACTCGTAAGAGAGAAGTGTGCTCACTGGCAATACAGTGCACAATTCTTTAGATAGTCTCAGCTCTTATTATAAAGTAACAAAATGGTAACTACAGGTGTGGTTAGCAAAACATTCTCTGATACTATAGCAATTTTAAGTAGAGATGAAGGCCTTGGATCAAATAATATTAGAGGAAACAAACATGTAAAGACCTTTTCCTCTACCAAAGACTTTTTTTCTAACCAAAAACTTACAAAATTTCAATTATCTACAACAGAATTGTTTTTGGGGATGGGGGTGTCTTGTTTTTGAGGCAGGACCGCGCTCTGTTGCCCAGGCTGCAGCGCGGAGGCTTAAACATGGGTCGCTGCAGCCTCAACCTCCTAGGCTCAAGCAATCCTCCCAACCTCAGCCTCCCAAGTTGTTGGGACCACAGGCGTGTGCCATTACACTCCGCTAATTTTTTTTTTTTTTTTTTGAGACGGAGTTTCGCTCTTGTTACCCAGGCTGGAGTGCAATGGCGTAATCTTGGCTCACCGCAACCTCCGCCTCCTGGGTTCAAGCAATTCTCCTGCTTCAGCCTCCTGAGTAGCTGGGACTACAGGCACATGCCAACATGCCCAGCTAATTTTTTGTATTTTTAGTAGAGACTGGGTTTCACCATGTTGACCAGGATGGTCTCGATCTCTTGACCTCGTGATCCACCTGCCTCGGCCTCCCAAAGTGCTGGGATTGCAGGCGTAAGCCACCGCGCCTGGCCCACACTCAGCTAATTTTTAAAAATTTTATGTAGAGGCCGGGCGCGGTGGCTCAAGCCTGTAATCCCAGCACTTTGGGAAGCCGAGGCGGGTGGATCACGAGGTCAAGAGATCGAGACCATCCTGGTCAACATGGTGAAACCCCGTCTCTACTAATACAAAAAATTAGCTGGGCACGGTGGCGCGTGCCTGTAATCCCAGCTACTCAGGAGGCTGAGGCAGGAGAATTGCCTGAACCCAGGAGGCGGAGATTGCGGTGAGCCGAGATCGCGCCATTGTGCTCCAGCCTGGGTATCAAGAGCGAAACTCCGTCTCAAAAAAAAAAAAAAAAAAAAATTTTATGTAGAGATCGCCTTGCCATATTGCCCAGGCTGTGGTTCTTTTTTTTTTTGTTTTTTTTTTTAAACCCTTTTTTTTCTTTCACATTTTTAGGGCCTCATAAAAATCATGAAACTGCCAACTGAGCTCTCAAACTGGCAGGATTAAGATAGGGCATATGGGACAAACTACAGACGTGTATCACCTCTGCTGGGTAATATTGTCGAAGGTCAGTGGAAAACCTGAAATATTACTAGAAATAGCTTTTCAAACTATGGGCTATAGCCCATTAGTGAGTTATAAAAGATTAACGTAGCAAATGGAGTGATCACGTGTAATAAGGTAAACATTATACCATGAGACTTTTGTTAGTTAGTGTATGTGTGTGGGTGTTTGCAGCAAAGAAGAGACCTAAGCTTACAGGAGAAATCTCAATCTCTCTCTCTTCTCTCTCTCTCTTTCTCTCTCTCTCTCTCTCTCTCTCTCTCTCTCTCTCTCGCCCTGTCCCCTCCACCCCCCGCCCCCACCCTGGCTCACTCTCTTCTTTCTCTGTCTCTCTCTTTATATATACACATACATAAACAACTTTTGGGAAGGTACAAGAAGGACACAGCAAAAAAAGAGTAAATACTACAAAATTACCTCTACAAGATGCCTCAGAACTTTCCATAGAGTCTAGCTTTAAAGCATCGAACACCTCAAAATCAGATTTCTTGACATGGATCAAATTGTTAATTGTGCCGAGCTGACTGGTAACCACAGGCTGAAACAGTGAATAGAAAAAAATACTGAATCTCTCTTTCAAATCCATCTTTTCCATTCAACCTTCCTCTTTTATCCTGAAATTTACATGTGATTAGACTCAGCACCTCCCTGTTTTATCAAGAGAGAAATCCTCCAGTGTAGGGGAGCAGCTGCCCATCAGTCTTGACAGAAATGACAGCTAAAATGGGACTGCTAAGTCAAAGGTTACCCTTGGAGATCAAGGCCTTACCTCTGATGGATCATGAACCCACTGTCCATCCACAAAGAACTTGTATTGGTGTTCTCCCTCAGGGAGGTCCAGGATGGCAACAAAGTCATTATGGCTACAGAAGAAAAAAGAAAAGCAAACAGGCCGAGTTCCTTTCAGAAGACCGAATGTTAAAAACAAGTGGCAATCATAGTATCCTATGAATGATCTCCCAGATTCCTAAGTCACTGTATCCCCTCGTATAAAAAAACAATGCATAAACCCATTCTCCTTTTTTGTATCATCTTGGACGTGTATTTACCAGCTCCTCCCAACAACGTTAGTTCTTAACCAATATCTGGAAAAGAATAATAAAAGCATTAATCCTCTTGAATGGTTCACCTTAGCATATCTATGTTGCTTCAGCAGAACAAGCTCCTAACCAGTGCAAATAAGATAGGTAGGTTCAGGATCCAGTGCCTCAAGGTATTCTTTCTCTATTTTGGTGAACCTTTTCTGGAAAATGACCTACCATACAATGGGCCATTTTGACAACTAGTTAAATCATTCATTATTGCTTTGGGAGCAATAAATAACATGATTACCTAGAACTTCAAAATGTGTTTTGCTTTAGTGCAGAAGTCAGAGCAACAAGACTCAGCCAGTTACAGAAGACTTCCCACAAGCATAGCCAGGACTTGCATAACACAGCCCTAAAGAATGTAGCCACAAAGCTATTATGAATCCCTCTGAGGCAATCATATTCTAAGGGGTAAAACATCTCTGACTCACTATGAAGTTTAAAAAAATCCCACAGAAATACTAAGTGGCCACAGACAAGGGCATGTTCTAGTGAGAGTCCTTAGCAGTGGGCAAAAGTAGTCCAGCGGGGTTTCTCTTCTGAGAAAAGAAATTAGGTCTCTATTCCTGGACCCTTAGATTCAACCAAGGCACTTGTCTTCACCTCTTAATCAGTGGAATCTTGGTGCTCCAATTGTTGAAGGACCCAGAGATGAAGACCTCCTTGCCTCCTTCAGACCAGCGGATAACAGTGGGCCGGGCCTGCTGTGTGGGCTTTACGGAGTCCTCCAAATCCTGCTGCCATGATACAAACTCTTTGTCCCCAGGGAGCTGTAAGAAGGAGTAGGTCATCCCTAGAATAAACTGTGACCCAAGAATTCTAAAAGGTCACTCTCCTCCTTAGGGTAGAGAAGGGTGCTAGGCTTTGGCTAAGGATATAAACCCCAAAATCAGCAACTAAATCTGAGTTTAAACAAATTATAGAAAAAAAAAACTCATTTTGGTCAAATGGCCTATGCTTAAGCACTGCCTAAATCATAGCCTAACTTTTGAGTCTACCTACATCATTCACCCTTTCAGCGCCTTAGACTCTCCCTTAAAAAAAAAAAAACAACAAAAAACTAATTCCCTACCACTAGTTTAACTCATAAGCAGACAATTATTATACACTTCTGAGTCTTTAGGAGAAAAAAATATGGCCGGGCGCGGTGGCTCAAGCCTGTAATCCCAGCACTTTGGGAGGCCGAGGCGGGTGGATCACGAGGTTGAGAGATTGAGACCATCCTGGTCAACATTGTGAAACCCCGTCTCTACTAATACAAAAAAATTAGCTGGACATGGTGGCGCGTGCCTGTAATCCCAGCTACTCAGGAGGCTGAGGCAGGAGAATTGCCTGAACCCAGGAGGCAGAGGTTGCGGTGAGCCGAGATCACGCCATTGCACTCCAGCCTGGGTAACGAGAGCGAAACTCCATCTCAAAAAAAAAAAAAAGAGAAAAAAAAAGTATGGTTCCATTAAAAAATAATTAAGTCATCCATATATTTTTATAGGCAAATATGAATAGCTCTCAATTACCAGCTGTAATGGAAGTTAGAGATATCAAAATTCATAATTCATAAATGCTATTTCTGCTAATAAGTTACAAAAAGAAGAAACAGTAAAAATTCAAAAACCAGATCACTGATTTCTTAAAACTTGAGAAGTAGCTATGAAATCTTACTTGCTCCCCTACGCTAGGTTTATACTAATTATTTCAGGAGTAGGAATAAAAATTCTAGAACCTCAAGGAGCAAGAGATCGAAAATACAGTTTCCTTTATCAAAAGTAGTAATTTATCAAATGAGGTATGTGGGATTGCAAAAAAAAAATCTGTTTCTTTTCATTATCATCCTTTGGACCAAGAGTTGGCAGACAGCCAGTGAGCCAGATGCTTTTATCAAGTTTTATTTCAAAACAGTTCCACTTATTTGTCTACCTATTATTTATTTATTGAGAAACGGCCTTGCTCTGTCACCCAGGCTAGAACGCAGTAAGTGGTGTGATCATAGCTCACTGCAGCCTTGAACTCCTGGGCTCAAGCCATCTTCCCACCTCAGCTTCCAGAGAAACTGAGACTAGAGGTGCGAGCCACCATACCTGCCTTGTTTACCTATATTACCTATAGCTGCTTACACGCTACAGTGGCAGAATTGCATAGCTGTAACAGAGACTGTATGGTCTACAAAGTCTAAAATATTTACTGTCTGGCCCTTTACAGAAAGTTTGCTGACCCCTGTTTTAGACTGGTTTAAGTGACTTTGGTAAATGAGGCTGTATAGTATTAAGCCTAAATATTACTAAATAGAATAATGTGGGCTTTTTTTTTTTTTTTTTAATTCCCAAAAAAGGACCAGCTTATTCATTTGGGCCTTCTTTTCAAAATGGTTGACATAGTTTCCCCTCCATACATTCTCTTGATATTCCCCGAAAACTACAGTACGAGACATCAGTAGCAGGATAATCCAAAGTGAACAGAGAAAGAGAATTGAAAGGACTTTCACATTATATAAGGAAATGACTTAAGAGAAAACTACATATTCTCAGAACAATGCACTCTTGTATGACTGGCTGTGTTAGAATTGCAAGAATTTTACATATGCCTAAGAATAACCCTCAGATTCTGATTCAGATATAAGATCTGGGAATCTATTTCTAAAAAGCTTCCTAGATAATACTGCAATTATGCTAAAATGAAAAAACTTCCTAGATATACCGTGATTATGTTCAAATAAAGAAAAACCCCTCATCTTTAGAAGTAGATCCTAAAATGTTACAGATAAAATAATATTTGATACAATGTCTGGCAATTTGCTTCAAAATAACTAGTAGGGGAATAGCAGACTGGGGTATAGATGTTTTATGTTCCTTCAAGATCTGATCATTCTTCAAACTGGGTGGCCCGTATATGGACATCATCATACTGTTTCTCCCTACTTTGTAAATGTTTCAAATTTTCCATAAAGTATTTAAAGAAATCTCAGGTGATTCTTATATGCAAACAGGATTGAGAACCACTGAACTAGTCCACTGAAAAAGGCAAGCATTCAAAGCAAAGCAGGCCCCCTTGCCTGTTTCTATCAGTTACTTTTAGGGCAGGATTTTCAGTTTAGAATTTGAAAGCTACAAACTATTAATATGCCTAGCTTTGGAGGAAAGCCCTTCCACTTATGACATGACATTTCTGTGGTAGGAATGAATGCAGCTGACTAGCAGAAAGATTGTTTACTCCAAGTTACTCAGCAAAACTACCAGGAAAACAGGCAAAACAATTACAACTACAGTTTGATGTTTAAGTAAAATGTTGAGGTTAGAAGTAAAGAGGGTAGATTGAAAACTATAAAATTTTAGATTTAAATGAGACCTTAGGAATTATCTGAACTAATTTTCAGACAATCTGAAAATTATCTGAATAATTTTCTAAATTCACAAAAGGCAAGACTGAGGTGAGAGATAAGAATGATCCAAAATAGTCCCCAAATCAGACAGAGCAACCTGGCTTTTAATCAGGACACCAATTACTGCAGTCACAGTTTGACAAATACACTCTATTTAAATCCTGAGTCATCAACATAGGAAAAGGGTAAAAATACAGTAGTGAGGCAGATCACCTTTAGAAAGCTCTCAAGAAATAAAGTCAGATGGCTTGTAGAAAGCCCAAATGATACAGAATAAATTCTCAGGGGAAGAAAAGAATGGATAATAAACCCCAAGAAATGCTCCTTTTAATCACTCTCACTTCTCTGTCTGTGATTTTTGTTTCTGTTTTTTGGGACAGAGTCTCACTCTGTCGCCCAGGCTGGAGTGCAAGTGCAGTGGCTCCATTTAGACTCACTGCAACCACGGCCACCTTCTCAAGTGACTCTCCTGCCTCAGCCTCCCGAGTAGCTGGTACTACAGGCATGCCCCACAACGCCCAGCTAATTTTTTTTTTGTATTTTTAGTAGAGACAGGGTTTCACCATGTTGTTCAGGCTGGTCTCGAACTCCTGACCTCAAATGATCCGACCGCCTCGGCCTCCCAAAGCGATGGAATTACAGGCATGAGCCACTGCTCCCAGCTGTGATTATGTTATCAATTGAGATCCAAGGAAATCAATAATAGAATCCAAATTCCATGCGCTACCAATATGGCAAATAATACTCTATTCACTCTCTAAAGCCCCAGTTCCCTAGGAAGTGATGAAATGATAAGAAACATCAAACACATCCCAATCTCCTCAAGCCCTCCATTCTTCCATCTCATCCCGTCAGCCTGCTTGGAGGAATTACATATGTCTCATGCTGACAACCCTAAAAGCGATTAGAAACATCAGAATGGTAACCACTGCTATCAGCTCCATCTGTCCTTTCTTACAGAGCGAAAACAAGTTGCCCTCTTCCTGTCCTTGGAATTGAGAGCAAGGTCTTCAGTGGGTTATCGATTTTTAGCCACGCAACATTTTGAAGTACCACTGGGGAGTAAATAAGTCGTGGAATTATCTGCTCTCCCACCTGAGGAGCAGCAGCAGGGCGTGAAAGTGGCACAACGTCAACCACAACTATAAAGTATGGGACAAAAATTAAGCAGTCAACCATTTGGTTGTCCTTAATTGGTCTCCAAGACTAGGGAAAATATTCCATAAGCAAGTAGTTGCTGCTCACAGCCCTGCCAAAGGGAAGAGATCACAAGAGCAGAACGGCTAGGAGGGCAAAAATGATACTGATACAGAAATTTTCAGAAAAAAGGAAACTCATTTAGCCACCTCAAGGCAAAGGTGAGAAACCACCACCTATGGTCAGCAGCTCCTGCAACCTACCCTCTGAAGTTTTCCACCAGAGCTTACAAACTACAAATTCAACAACGCTATAGAAGAGGGCACTCGTGCATGTTAGGAGAAACCAAGGTGGGGGGGAGGGCTGTCTATTGTCCCCATCCTAAAACTGTGGCCAACAGATTAGTCAGAACATCAGGAAAACAAAAACTCCTCCTCTTTATAATTTTGAGGCGGCACCGCAAGAGGAATTACCATCCAATACCTCTGTCACCGAAAAATCCCTTTAATTCAAAAAAGCACAGCCCGGTTCAGTACCCTGTAGGAAAGAACCCAGAATGGGAACAGGAGCCCGGAAACCAACCCGCTGCAGCACCGCCACCAGCTGGGGGCGTGGGACGCTTACCTTGGAGTCGGGCAGGCTGAACACGCTGGGGTCGTCCGTGCTTCCCACCATGATCTTGTGCTCCTTCCCCGGGGCATGGCCGCCGGCGCCCTCGGCGCGTGCAGCCTTGGCGCCGTGGCGGTCCCCGGACACCCGGTCGCTGGCGGTGTTTCCCATGGCTGCAGCTCGGCAGGGACCACCTACCGCGGGGAACAACACCTGGCGGTGAACACCCCAGCCGCCGCGTCAGGGGCGCCCCCCCAGCCCCGCCCCTGCGCCGTGGGACCGGGCAAGGGATTCCCCGCCCCAGGGAAGCCGAGCCCTGGAGCCCACTCTCTCCCGGCCTGCGGGGACGCCTGCAAATGCCCCGGCGCCCTCGCTGCCCACCCTGCTGTCGGGACGTCCCCCGCGTCCCCGCACTCACTGCCAGGGGCGCCCCCACCCCAGTGACTTCTGGCGAAGCTCTCACTCCTCCAGGGGCCACTGACGTGATGGCTGTTCTGCAGATCACGCCACCAATAAAGTTATTGAAATTGAAGCCGCACCCCGCGCTGCCGATCCGCGATTCCTCCTAAAATGGCTACAAGGCCGGCGGCGCGTAGCCCGCCCCGTGCGCGTTCCCTGCGGCCCGCAGCCGCGGCGCCCGGGACCCCGCCGGCCTCTCTAGCCGCCGCCTCGATGGTGGGCAGTCGCGCGCAGCCTCTAGCGCCAGGAGGGGGCGCCAGGCGGGGCCTGTGAAGCCTGGCGAGGCTGTGCCCGGGATGGCTGGACCGCCAGGCCCCTGAGACTACCCGGCGGAGGGGACGTCCCCAAATGACACTCGGAGGCCGCATCCCTGGACTCCGGTGCTCGGTGCCGGGAGGAGCAGCGCGGCTTTCGACCTGGCCTCAGGTGCCCCAGCACGTTTTCTGGGCAGCATCTGTGTGTTAGGCCACCTGAGAGGTGGGACCCTTATAGGGAAGAAGAAAACGGACTTCCAGCTCCAGGAAGAAGGAAGCAGTGGTCGTTGCTGGAGGTTAAAACTGTTCTGGCCGGGCGCGGTGGCTCACGCCTGTAATCAAACACTTTGGGAGGCTGAGGCAGGCGGATCACGAGCTCAGGAGATCGAGACCATCCTGGCCAACATGTGAAACGCCGTCTCTACTAAAAATACAAAAATTAGCTGGGCATGGTGGCGCGCGCCTATAGTCCCAGCTACGCGGGAGGCTGAGACAGGAGAATCGCCTGAACCTGGGAGGTGGAGGTTGCAGTGAGCCGAGATCACGCCATTGCGCTCCAGTCCAGCCTGGCTACAGAGCAAGACTCCGTCTCAAAACAAAAAAATTGTTCTATGGGGAGCGACAAGGAAGGAACTGTCAGCCCGACTGGGGTCGCAGGGAAGAATTCAAGATGGAGTGTTTAGGAGATAGACCTTGACAAATTAGTAAAATGTTAGTCTTAGGAGAAGAACGAAAAGACTCCTAGGCTAAGAAACAGCATACACAGTGGAAAACCTCAGAAGAGATAAAATTCAAGGAAGAGAGCAACAATGGAAACATCAGAAGGAACACTAAAGGTATAAAAAGGGCAAAGACAGCCCTAGGGTTGGGAGGGATCCAGGTTTTTTATGACAATTACTGAAATCTCTAAGGTATTTACAAATTCTTACTTTGTATTATAGTTATTTGTATGTCTCATTCCCTACTAGAAACGTTTATTCCTCTGTGTTATACAGACTAGCAGTGTTGGCATCACCTGGGAGCCTGTTAGAAATACAGAATCTGAGGCCCCAGGGTTCAGAATGTGCATTTTAACAAGATCACATTAACGTGTGTGAGAAGCACTGATTTGACAGCTGGCAGAGGGAAGATCCAGATTTGATTCCTTTTCATATACAGAGTGGACTTTTCATAAGCATTTGTGGAATGAAAGATACAGGAATACTGTTGACTGTAATATGTTTCTAACAAGATATGCCCCTTAGGCTTAAACACGCCCAATGACGGGAAACCGCAAGTTACATAGGCCAGCCTTTCTGAGTGAGCAGCTCTATTTGTTGAAAAGTTCATTTTTATATTATGAAGTTGACAGCCCACTTAAGTCCAACAAATTCACTACTCCCCCATTTTTTGCTCTGCCTCTTATAAATTCATTCTCTGGCTCATAAACCAAAGACAGTTTACAGGGAAAAAAAAAAAAGGTACGATTTTACTGCAACTTAGTCCCAAAATCTTTACTGTGTGAGTACATCCTTTTTGGTTATCCCTACCTTTCTCCCTCTGCCCTTCAATTCCTTACCGTAAGACACTGAAGCAAGGCCCTTGAAGGTATAATACATTAAACCTTGACTTGTGTAGTATTCAGTTTTCTGACCCCAAGGTGGTTTCACCATGCCAAATAATATGTCCTTGGTATGTATTTCCTTGCAGTAGTCAAATCAGATTAGCAGAAACTAAGTATGTTAGCCAATGGAACGCTTAAGGAGAGAAATAAACTGTTTTTGCACAGCTAAATGGAAATGACTTTTGGATTATCTGCTTTGGAAGATTATCCATGACACTGTTCTGCTCTGCTCTGCCCTAACAGCATTTTTAAGTCACTCAACAGTTAATAATAAAAGGCAACTCTGAATATTGCATGTTTTAGACACAGAACAAATATAATGTGACACTGCAGGAAGAATTAATTCTTCTCCTTAGTCCCAAATTCCTTTTTTTTCCCCTTACATTCAGGAATGAGTAGGTAAAGATACAAGATCCACTTAACCAGTATCAGTATAATTGTTCCCTTTAGATTTATTGCTGTCACCCCAATGCTCTTCTTTCTTTCTAGTGGGAAGGAAAAGAAGGAGGTAGTAGGAAAAGTAATTGGTGGGGGTTGTCCTGATGTTACTGTATCTAGAATGTCATTGCCACTGGTCTCCTCAGATCAACCATTCTGCCTGATAAACAGGAAAATAACATGGGCAGCCTCACATGCAATCTTTTAATCACACTGCTAAAGAGATCGCACTTCCTCTGAGAGATCAGGATGTGAGAATGGGGCAAGAGTATACTGATTTTACACAACTGGATGACAGGTTAAATTGGGCATCTGGAGGCTTATATTCCCATCTCCACTCACCAAGTTTCATCCTCCATTTACGACCAAGGATAGGTATAACATCTGATCTTGATGGCTACTGTTTCAAAAAACAATCAGATCTTTTTTATAAAGTTAACATTCACTTAATCATGCAGCATAGTAACTCCCACTCCTGGTTATTTATCCAAGCAAGTTCACACAAACACCTGTAAACACATATATGTCTTTATTCATATAATAGAAAAAACAGAAACCCTAAAATGGAAAGAACATTAATGTCCATCACCTGAGGATACGGTTCGGCTCTGTGTCCCAACCCAAATCTCATCTCAAATTGTAATGCCCCGAGTTGAAGGAGGGACCTCTAACCCCCACATGTCAAGGGAGGGAAGTGACTGATCATGGGCCAGTTTCCCCCATGCTGTTCTTGTGATAGTGTGTGAATTCTCACCAGAGCTGATGGTTTTAAAAGTGTTCAGCACTTCCTCCTTCATTCACACACTCTCACTATCTCTTGCCTGCTGCCATGTAAGACGTGCTTGCTTCCGCTTCCACCATAAAAAAAACTTTGAGTTTCCGAAGGCCTCCCCAGCTATGCAGAACTATAAGTCAATTAAACCTCTTTTCTTTATAAGTTACCTAGTCGCAGGTATGCCTTTATGGCTGTGTGAAAACAGACTAATACACCTGGTGAATCAGTAATTACAATGTAGCATAGCTGTCATTGGAACACTACTCAGAAATAAAAAGGAATAACTTGATATATACAATAATATTGATGAATCTCAAATGCATTATGGGAAGTAAAAGAAGTCAGGCTCCACTTATATGACTTTCTGGAAAAAGAAAGACTGTATGGTAGTACGGATCAGTGTTTGCCAGGAGTTGTAGATGAGGGGTGGGGAGTGATTGACTACAACAGGGCATGAAGAAATTTTGAAGGGGAGATATGGAACAGATCTGTATCTTGATTGTAGTACAGTGATTGATAAAAAAGTTAGTTTTTATTGTATGAAAATTATTCCTAAGTTTTAAAAAATAACAAAACTATTAATAAAATCAGCTTTAGCAAAAGATACAAGTTTATACACAAGAGACTACTCAACCACTGACTAATTATTTTTAAAACAAATACCATTGATTTTAATCTTTTCTTTTTTTTTAACTTTTTTCATCTTTTTTTGAATTGTACACAAACATTTCCTACATAATCCAACATAAAACAGAGAAATGGTACATCTTTTTCTTTCAATTTGCATACAATGGAAAAACAAGTATATATATATTTTACAAAGTTTAATAAGACACTAGAGCAAGTTGACAGTTTAAGTCTATAGGTGAGAAATTATCTAATAAAAATAATCAATTTTTTTTAGCATCAGTCACTTCCATAACCAAGTGTTATTTTGATAATAAAACTTGCTGCCAATCAGAATACTGGTATATATGCATACCATTACTCAACTTGTAGTACTGCTCCCCACCTTAGTTCTTTACAACTACTAACATAGAAAATTATTGAAAAGTAGGGGCAAGCATTTGCAAAAACAAAAAATCCCCAGCTTATTATAAGCATGAATATGTATGATGGAATTTCTTCCTAGCAATAGACTTTCAAACCATCAAGAAATCACCAGAACTAAGTTTGCCAAGTTATTTTGCCTATGCCCAAGAAGAGATCTACTTATATATCCAACAGAGGAGCTGAAAGTCAAACTTAGTGTTTAGTTTGGGGGTAGGTTGGGAAATTCAGCCACCATTTTAAAATGACTGTCTTAAAAAAAAATGACCACCAAAAATAGGTTTACTAAATTTATTTTAAAAATCATAAAACGTTTCTTACAAAAGAGCATTACATTCTGCACACTGCTCTGAACAGATGCCAGGGACATGTGGACTATTGTTACTTTTCCTCCCTGTCCCTCCCCCCAAATGTTACAGTGAACATGGGGGGAATTGTTTTTAAACCACCAACAATAACAAAAAATAAAATCCACTCACTCTGCTGCTGTTTGAAAATTTGATTTTAATCTTTTCATAGTTTTTATACGGGCCGAGAAATAGTAGTGATTCCGCTCACCTAAAGGAAGATAGAGCCAATTCAAAGGTACAGAATTTTCCCCAAATCATACTGTAATTTTTCCTTTCAAATTCCAAAGGATAAGAATATATGTATTTTTGTAATCAGCTTTAAAATAATTAGGAAAATGACAGAACCTTTTAATATAATTACAAGATATGGTAAATTGATGAATATTATTAGACATTCATCAGTAAAAGAGCTTTGTATCTCAAGTTGCTTTGTGTTCATTTTCCTATTCACATCTTTTAGCTTGGTTGAACTAAAAAATTATTAATCAATGATTTTTTTGTAATCTTATATAAATATGTACAATGAGAGAATTAATTTAGAATTATATACTCATAATTTAAAAAAGAAACTGGCATACTTACTGCTGATAACTAGGAATTATATTATCAAAGGACTGTTAATTCAACAAATTTACATGCTAAAAGACAAATTTATATGTTAAAAGAAATAAATTAAAAGGAAGCAAGAGATATTCAATTTGCTTTTGATCTGCAGATTTAAAAATACTAGGTCTGGCCTGGCGTGGTGGCTCACGCCTGTAATCCCAGCACTTGAGGAGGCCTAGGCGGGTGGATCACGAGGTCAAGAGATTGAGACCATCCTGGTCAACATAGTGAAACCCCGTCTCTACTAAAAATACAAAAAATTAGCTGGGCACGGTGGTGCGTGTCTGTAATCCCAGCTACTCAGGAGGGTGAGGCAGAATTGCCTGAACCCAGGAGGCGGAGATTGTGGTGAGCTGAGATTGCGCCATTGCACTCCAGCCTGGGTAACAAGAGCAAACTCCGTCTCAAAAAAAAAAAAAAAAAAAAAAATACTAGGTCCATTTTAATAGATGATAAATCTCCAGTATCACAAGGATTAGGGAAAGCAAAATACCTGGGAAGTAATATCAGTTTTCATTTCTCTAATTTTCAAAAGGTATTCCACAGGTGAATTCGGTGAAATGGCAGGCAATTGTCCAAATGCTTAAATAATTAAGAAGAAGTTGTAGTTCTCACATTTCTGGTTCTCTTACATGTGTTTGTATTAGGAAAGATAATACACTCTAATGTTTTTCTCTAATGTTTTTCTTTTCAGTTGTTCAAATTTATCCTGTTGTTAAGTAATAGGCAGCAATACAAATACAAACATACAACAGCTATTTTATGAACATCACCTGAGTTCAGTGTGCCTGACGGCTGACACTTAGTTAATTTCTCCATGTAACAAGAACAGAGCGAAACTTCCACAGATGAGAAAACAGAATGATCAGCAGCACTGGGATGTAAACCCAAGTCTCTGCTTTCCATTTTCTTTGCTCTGTTTTTCAGAACTACACTTTATAAGATGAGAAAAACTGGTATAAGCAGAATGTTGTCAATTCTGATTTAATACATAAATGACTTGTTCAAATACTTATTACTTAGACTCCATGTAAGGGAGGAGAAAAGGGGAGAAAATTAGAGGGAAAATTAGAGGAGAAAAGGGGGAAGATGAATCAAATGACATTTGTAGACCATACTGCAACAGTTGGAAGCTACTGGGCCGGGCGCGGTGGCTCACGCCTGTAATCCCAGCACTTTGGGAGGCCAAGGCAGGTGGATCACGAGGTCAAGAGATCGAGACCATCCTGGTCAACATGGTGAAACCCCGTCTCTACTAAAAATACAAAAAATTAGCTGGGCATGGTGGCGTGTGTCTGTAATCCCAGCTACTCAGGAGGCTGAGGCAGGAGAATTGCCTGAACCCAGGAGGCGGAGGTTGCGGTGAGCGGAGATCACGCCATTGCACTCCAGCCTGGGTAACAAGAGCAAAACTACGTCTCAAAAAAAAAAAAAAAAAAACCCAAAAAAACAGTTGGAAGCTACTTATATTTCCTAAGATAAAGCATTGTTGAATCCTCATATGGGAACAAAGAGATTAAAAATGGTAGGACAGCTAATTTAAAATCCCAATTTCTCAACTAACTTGATCTCTTGGCAGATGGTAGATTATGAATGACTATGAGCCTGGAAAGTTGAAAGTAATTTCTTTATTCAGAAAATAAAGACCATGTATCAAGTACACTAGTGAAGAGCAAGTGAAACAAAATGTCTTAATATCTATATTTCATATCTTAGATGCATACAACTATTATAAGACCATTATTATTTCTCTTATCTCTCAGGAAACGTTGAGTTACAATATGAAAAAAAAGTGAGCTTCTAAAAGAAAATCAAATCCTATCAGAAGAAGAGTTACATGGGGTAAGCAATTTTATACAGATGCTGACTTACTCTCCCTACCATAAAATCTGATAAACAACAAACATTTATTAAGCACCTACCCCATGTCAAGAACTGTGCTAAGGACATATGAAGATGATTAACACTACCTGAGCTCACAGTCTAGGGATTACCAGAAGAAAGACTGATGGATCATGAGTGGACGGGAGATGAATTAATACAAATGAAAAATGGGTTTTATTGTAGGAAAAAGGAAAGTGAATTAATGCTTTTGAAAGAGACAGAAAAGTAGATTTCTGGGCAATGTGAAACTGAGAGTCAATCTTGTCAGATTCTGAAGGCATCTCTAGATCAAGCTTCCCAATGAAAAATGGGGCAATGACAATAGGACAACTAGAAATAAGCTATAATTATAGCAAAGAAGGCAACAGCCAGCATAAACTTGCCTATTGTCATTGTTGAAGTCATAGAACTACTCTTTTCAACTGCTCTTGTCATCAGAGGCTTCCTGATACGATCCTCTGTGGTGAGGATAGCTTTTCGAGCCTCATCCCACTTTCCAGGGCCCTGTAGACGATAGTGGATTGGAGTGCAGGGTCCCAGTAATAAGTGTAATGCCAGCTTGGGGTCAGTGAAGGCCAGAGCCAGCAGATTGGGCCTGACTCCCACCAAATCAGCAAGCTCTTCCATGGTATCTATGTAGTCTCCCTGAATAGTATGGCGTTGGCTCTCCACATACCTAAAGTAGAGAAGACAGAAATTAGAGCCTGTCAATAATTCAATCAGTCAATCAATCAATGACTGCCTTCTGAGTGCCTGCTATTGGCTCAATATCAGACTAGGAGCTGTGGAATATAGAGAAGAAAGAAAACATTTGTCACTGTCCTTCAGGATCTTAGGATCTACAAAAGGAGGTAAGACAGATAAACATGAAGCAAAGACTTCTAAGTGGTTTCAGACTGCTAAATAGAAACATGGAGAGGGGATAGTTAAAAGAGAGCTGTAATTGTTAGGTTCTTGAAGGGTGTGAAAGATACAAATAAGATAAGGGCAGGTATATAGCACATCGAGATACAAAGAAATCTGATGTTATGAGAGGAAAACCCACCACAAAAATTCTCAAATATGGCATCCTCAGTTATTTCCTGAGGGTAGTGATGGCGGGGTCTACAGGGTAGGACTTCCCACAGCCAGTGTTAATTTGGAATCCTGAAAGGATGACGGAGGGTGACTTATTCTACAAGAGGAAGTAGCCCTCCAAATGCAGACAAACGAAATGATTACACCAAGCGCAGATTTAAAGATTTAAAAGGACTTATTAGGGGGAAAATGTGTTTGGTTAACGGTGATATCTGTGTGGTGGAATGGGATTTGGTGAGCTAATGAGTGACTTTCTCTTTTTACTTTCTGTTATGAAAAGAAGGAATGTAGGACAGAGAGGAAGAGAAAAGCCAAGTCAAGCTAGCTGAAATTAAAGAATCCAAGAATGGGGACAGGAAAAAAATGATAGAAAATAAATTGGAGGTAGAACTGGTGAGATGGAATTTCAGAGGACCTGATAGAGGGTCAAGTAGGAATGTATTGAAAGGGAACTAGATTTAGGAGAGAAAAAGTAAAGCAGTAAAGAATTTGAGAGCTTTCCCTTAGGAACATTATGTTGGCTCAAGGGTTTGTAGGCATGCATTTATTTATCTTGTAAAGTAGGTTAAGAACTATAGTATTCACGAGGTTGGACGTGGTGGCTCACGCCTGTAATCCTAGCACTTTGGGAGGCCCAGGCAGGTGGATCACTTTGAGCTCAGGAGTTCAAGATCAGCCTGGGCAACATGGCGAAACCCCATCTCTACAGAAAACACCAAAATTAGCCAGGCATTGTTGGTGTGCACCTGTAGTCCCAGCTACTCAGGAGGCTGAGGAAAGAGAATTGCTTGATCCCGGGAAGTGGAGGCTGCAGTGAGCCAAGATCGTGCCACTTTACTTTAGCTTGGGTAACAGACTGAGACCCCATCTCAAAAAGAAAAAAAAAAAAAAGCTATAGTATTCATGAAGGTTTCACAAAAGAGGTTCGCTAGCTCCTGCCTTGATTATGCAGATTAAATAAACTCATCTAAAACAATGTATACACATAGTTGGCCTTTAATAAAGGTTATATTATATCCATGGGTTACTGACTGCTTATGATTAGAAGGTGATTAGACAAAAATAAGTCAAAGGAAAGAGATGAGGAAAGTTAAAAATAAGATCATTTAGTGCCTGAAAAGGAAGCACTCCAAGAAGGAATAAATGTTTAAAAGCATCAAACTCAGTAGTGAGAGGAAGGAAAATGAAGTTGGTCACAGATGACCTTTAAGAGAGAAGTTTCAGGCCGGGCACGGTGACTCACGCCTGTAATCCCAGCACTTTGGGAGGCCGAGGCAGGTGGATCACGAGGTCAAGAGATCAAGACCATCCTGGTCAACATGGTGAAACCCCGTCTCTACTAAAAATACAAAAAATTAGCTGGGCATGGTGGCGCGTGTCTGTAATCCCAGCTACTCAGGAGGCTGAGGCAGGAGAATTGCCTGAACCCAGGAGGCGGAGGTTGCGGTGAGCCGAGATCGCGCCATTGCACTCCAGCCTGGGTAACAAGAGCGAAACTCCGTCTCAAAAAAAAAAAGCAGTTTCAGGAGTAAGGATGGAAGTTAACAACGCAGAAGGCTTAGGAGGGAGCAAAAGGTGAGAATTTAGAAAACTTAGCAGAGAAGTTTGGCAGTGAAAGGAAGGAGGAAAATAGGAGAGCACCTGGAATTGATAACGGAATTAAATAAAAACTTACTTTCTCCTCCTCCCAGACAAGGGAGAGTTATGCTAGTATAATCAGTTGAAGATAACCACCTCTTTACGCCTGGAACAACTGTGCCTCTCACTTTTCCACAGAAATTTACAGACTTATTATCAATTTCCACTTTGTCCAAATAAAATACACCCAGCAGTTGAGCTTAAGTTCTGAAATTCAGACTGCTAAATGATTGTGTTCACCAAAACACTAAGTAGCTAGCTGTTACCACATTCCCAGGTCACAAGGACTATGCATGCCATGAGCCACTGTGACTTGAGTGTGCTGTCGCACGAACGTAGCCCGCAAAGCAGCCCCTGCAGACTTGTAAATCTACCTACAGATTTGTGATTCACTCATAGCTGCCTCTCATTCATTCACCGTCACTTCCTTCCTCTGGCAACTCCACTAGCACTTCAGGTAATCCTCACAAAAATAATACACCTGATTTGCTTTCCATATGCTTTTTCCTATGTGACTTTTTTTTAAGGCATTAAACACAGGATTTTAAACACCTAAAACTTTTCTCTCCTGTCATCCATATTCAGACTACTAGTGCTATTTCTCCATTCTTTCGTCACAAATTATTTTTCCTTTTTTCTTCAAGATAGAATCTAACTCCTTAAGCTAAAATGAGGAAGTTAAATAAACTACAATATTTCTCTTATTAAAAAATAAGTAGAGGGCCGGTCGCGGTGGCTCATGCCTGTAATCCCAGCACTTTGGGAGGCCGAGGCGGGTGGATCACGAGGTCAAGAGATCGAGACCATCCTGGTCAACATGGTGAAACCTCGTCTCTACTAAAGATACAAAAAATTAGCTGGGCATGGTGGCGTGTGCCTGTAATTCCAGCTACTTAGGAGGCTGAGGCAGGAGAATTGCCTGAACCCAGGAGGCGGAGGTTGCAGGGAGCCAAGATCGCGCCATTGCACTCCAGCCTGGGTAACAAGAGCAAAACTCCGTCTCAAAAAATAATAAAAATAAAAATAAGTAGAAATAGTAACCATGTATCTTCCTAGGACATTTTCTTACCTTTTTTCCATTTCCTCTTGAGCTTTAGATATTTCTGCCATCATTTCACTCTGTGAGGGCAATGTTTTTAGCCCTAAAGATAAAAATTAAAATTTTAACTGTAAAATTACCTCAGTAGGAACAATAATCCTATAATCCTATAAACAATTACTATGCTATGGGGAATTCAGAGAAATACAGGATAGTTTCCTGTACTCAAAGAGGTTATAGTCCACTTGAACACCTTACTCTACCGCCACCACAATATACTATTAACATCTGTAGCTTACTGTGCTTAGTCTGCTTTGGAAGAGATTTCCCCTACTCTGACTTCCAACCAATATCTGCCTCCTCCTTAATGTACTCTTTCAATTGGGAAAAAAATATATAGATATGAGAAAATGGCCTTAAAAGTATATGGAAAATCATTTACAAAGTTAAAGGGCAGGGGAGTAGGGAAACACACCTGTACCTGTATTCTTGATAACAAAGAGGCCTTATGTCACAGAAAGAGAAGGAAGTAAAAATAAAATCTTTTTTTTTTTGAGACAGAGTCTCACTCTGTCACCCGGGGAGTGCAATAGTGTGATCTCAGCTCACTGCAACCTCCACTTCCCGGGTTCAAGTGATTCTTCTGCCTTAGCCTCCTGAGTACCTGGGACTACAGGCACACACCACCACACCTGGCTAAATTTTTTTGTAATTTTAGTCGAGACAGGGTTTCACCGTATTGGTCAGGCTGGTCTTGAACTCCTGACCTCAGGTGATCCACCCGTCTCGGCCTCCCAAAGTGCTGGGATTACAGGTGTGAGTCACCACATCCGGCCAAAATAAAATCTTAATCACGTTTTATGCCTAAAGTCCTGTGGAAGTTAAACCTCACCTTCTAAACTTGTTTCTTTGATAAGGGTAGAGGTTAAGGCCAAGAGGAATTCCTAATACCTAATCTTTTTTATTTTTTTATTTTTATTTATTTTTTTTAAGATGAGGTTTCACCATGATGGCCAGGCTGGTCTTGAACTCCTGACCTCAGGTGATCCACCCACCTCGGCCTCCCAAAGTGCTAGGATTACAGGCGTGAGCCACCGCGCCTGGCCAATACCTAATCTTGACTGATAAACTTAAGTACAATACACAAACAGTTCCAGTAGTAGGAATTATATACCAAGGACAGGACTAGACAAAGGCTGAATATAAGTCAGTATGAATAATGCTAAGCTTAAACAATTAGTTGTATGCCCCTATAACTAGGACTATGCCATGTAGAAGATTTTGGCCACATCCAGTCCTAAGGTTGACTGGAATTACATTCTATATTTCATAAAATTGTGGAATATAAAATTTCAGAATTGTAATATATTTTACCTGATACAAGCGTTCTTTCTACAAGTACTCTAACCTGGTGGTTATCTCATTCCTCCTTAAACATCTCTGGTGATGGGTATCTACAATAATTATATCTGAGGTGATGACAGAATTATTTGACTGCTCTAGCTGCTGGAACATTATTATTTTTTATTAACCCCAAGATCTCACTCTTTGCCTTTGTACCATTGGACCAAGTTCTGCCTGCTGGAGCCACAGAGTTTGATCTTAATACATGACGGCTCTTGAAACATTTGGAAACAATTATCATAACTCCTTTAAGGCTTCTCATTATCAGGCTAAACAGTGCAAGTTTCCCATATAATGGGTTTCACATTCTCTGCCATTTGGTCGCCCTTCCCTGAGCATACTCTAATAACTATCCTGGTGGATCCCTCTTAAAATATGGAACTCAGAAGTTCAACACTCTGAAATAGGCTTCTGTGGTTTTCCATGTGTTTTTACATTTTAACCATGGGAATTATTACTTATCTTCACAAATCAATTAGGAAATACTGAAATGCTTCATTTAAGATTAATCATAGGTCTCTTTGAAGAAATGCATTTTAAAGTTAATTTCCAAATTACTTCTCTAAAACCACAAGTTTAATTTCTTTTTTTAATCAGCTTTCTCAGGTTGAACACAGGTTTTACTTCTATTAGCTAGAAACATGAAGGAGGAGTTCTATTTCTTGATTGTGATTCCAATCCCAATTCATAAAAGAAAGAAAAAAAAACAAAAAACCCTACCTATTTATTTATCTATCTGTCTATATATAGATAAATAATGATGTATATACATCTTAGTCTAGATCTCATGGGGTGAAAAAATGTAAAAAAATTTTAAAAAATTTTAAAGATGTACACATCTTTTTACCTGTATACCCTGTGGTGCAGTTAGGTCTTATTTCATAAATTTTGTTTTTGCAGTGTTTCTTTGTTTAGACACATTAGTTTTAGCATATTTCTTATCTCCCTCCATGTCTTGCTCCCCATCTTAGATTCCCATTCAAATGAATGGCCTCAACACCTGAACAGATTCTTTTCTGTCTCTCTTCTCCAACATGCTTCTGTCACACCAAATTCTTCAGATTTGCCTGTGAAATTTCATTTAAGTCTGGCTCCTCCAATTCCTTTAGATTGTCATTACCTTAGTCTAAAGCCCTCATGATGTCTTACTGAGACTTTTACAACAGGCTCTTACTGATCTATTTCTCATTTCACTCCCCTCTAACATATCTTCTAAACTGCAAACATGATTTGACTCCTCTTCCAGTTAACATCCTTCAGTGGGTATCTACTGTGTATATGAAATGCAAACTTCTTGATATTACCTGTGAATATCTCTAGCTTCATTTTCCTTCATTCCTATAACACTTTATTTACCAGCATTTTGAACTACTTGCAGTTCCCAGAACCCTATTTGTTCTGTCACTTTTCTCTAACTTTGCATAAATAGTAGTGATTATTTCCCTTCCATGGCCAAGATTTCCTTGTCCTTTTAGTAAATTCCTATGTAGTTGTAGGGAAAATTGGGTACTTATTGCCCATTGCTCCCATAGCAGCTCTTCCGCATTGTTACTGGAGCACTTGCTTAGGATATAGATGAATATCTGCTGAATGAACAAATCAATAAGTGTCTGTTTACTTGTCTGTCTTTAATGTGGTTTGGCTGTGTCCTCACCCAAATCTTATCTTGAGTTGTAGTTCCCACAATCCCCATGTATCATGGGAAGGACCTAGTGGGAGGTGATTTAATCACGAGGTGGTTGCCCTCATGCTGCTCATGCTGTTCCGGTGATACTGAATTCTCACGAGATCTGATGGTTTTATAAGGGTCTTCCCCCTTCACTCCATACTCATTCTCTCTCCTGCGGCCCTGTGAAGAGGTGCCTTCCACCCTGATTGTAAGTTTCCTCAGGCCTCCCAGCCATGCAGAACTGTGAGTCAATTAAATCTCTATCCTTTATAAACTACTCAGCCTCAGGCAGTTCTTTATAGCAGCATGAGAACAGACTAATACAGTCTTCCTTGCTTGACTCTGTGTTCTAGAAAGATGGGGATTTTCTGTTTGGTCGCATTTGCATCTCTAGCCCCTAGCAGAGGGCCTGGTACATGCCAAGAGGTCAGTATATGTTATCTGAACAATGTTGAAGAACTGTGAGGAAGATCTTCCAATGGATCCAAGACAAGGTGGGAAGGAAGAGAGCCTGAACTATATTTCTGTGGTCGTAGGCCTTCAGTCTGCTGTCAGCCTAAAGCAGGTTGTATCTGTGTAATCCTGACTCGCCCCTCCACATTTCAGTGTATAGCTAATGTTATGAGAGAAGAGATCTGGCTGCCATTCTGCAATTCCAGTCCAGTGTTAACATAACTCGAAATTGGCTAAGGTAGCCCATAAGCTGAGATCCTCAGATAAGAAGTTTCTACAAGAGAATTTAGAACTTCATTTACCTCAAGGCTAAACTGGTATTTATTAGAATAGAGATTTATTAGATACCTCTTATGTGCTAGGCACTTGTCTAGGCTTGCAATACAAAGGGAAATAAACATGCATCCTTTACATAAAGAGCTAACACTATACTACTAAGGGAGGGAAGAAATACACATAGACTTTTTCTATACAAATAAAAGGTAAAGGGAGGGCATCCCAAGAAGAAAGGACAGTGGAAGCAAAAGCACAGGGTACAAGGGTACCTGCTGTGTTTGCTGCTTAGTGGGTACGTCATCCAGTGCATCTGGAGTATTGCAGGAAGTATGGTAAAGACTAGTGAAAGATGGCTGGGCGTGGTGGCTCACACCTGTAATCTAAGCACTTTGGAGGCCAAGGCAGGTGGATCACCTGAGGTCGGGAGTTCAAGACCAGCCTGACCAACATGGTGAAACCTCGTCTTTAAAAAAAAAAAAAAAAAGACTAGTGAAAGATTGGGCCTGAAATTGGAGGCTGTATCCAATTTGTGGAGGAACTTGAATGCCATGCTATGACATACTGCCTTCTTGTGATCCAGAGAGCTGGTGTAACTTGATGTAGTTTTCAGGGAAAGAAAGTTGCTGAGTGAAAATAAAACACTTGCAAGAGCTGCAAAAGAGGCAAAGAAAACAAACTGTGTTTCATTTCAGTCAAGGCAAGGAAGCAAATTCAGTGTTCCAGAAAAGAGTAGAATATTTTCTTTGCAAGAGAACAATAATTCCAGACAACAGGGGAAGAAGGTTTGGTAGGGGACAGACAAGGAAGGAGGCAGGCTTTCTTGGGCAGACATGAAAAAATGGGAAAAACTGGCTAACCGAAAGGGTTTTAAATTGGCATAGTGAAGGGAGAATTCAGGGAAGAGAAAGGTAAGAATGTGGGAGGCAGACAGATTGGCCATGGACAGAATAAAAAACCAGAGTTCCTGTTGGGAGTCTGGTAGAGTTACAGAACTCTGAAGATTTCTTCCTTTCAGGTATTAGAAAAAAGCTGGAGGAGCCGGGCGTGGTGGCTCATGCCTGTAATCCCAGCACTTTGGGAGGCCGAGGTGGGTGGATCACAAGGTCAAGAGATCGAGACCATCCTGGTCAACATGGTGAAACCCCGTCTCTACTAAAAATACAAAAAATTAGCTGGGCATGGTGGCGCATGCCTGTAATCCCAGCTACTCAGGAGGCTGAGGCAGGAGAATTGCCTGAACCCAGGAGGCAGAGGTTGCGGTGAGCCAAGATCGTGCCATTGCACTCCAGCCTGGGTAACAAGAGTGAAACTCCATCTCAAAAAGAAAAAAGAAAAAAGCTGGAGAAATTAGCACGAGGCTTCTGCTAGCATAGGAAGCTGGATTTTTTGTACATTTTCCCTAGGATCCCCTAATCTCATAGTCATAATGCAGAGTCTTGCAAATACTCCTATTTCCTCAATAATTTACTTGGTCCTGAAAAAGAGTCCCAGTTGCTTAAAGTGTAGTAAGATGCTGTAGCCTGTTTTAATGAACCATTCTCCCTTGATTTAATTGACCCAATTGAAAGGTCACTTTAATATGACTAGAATTAGGCCAGCCTAATGGGCTATTTGCATTTGACCACTTGCATAGTGCTCTCAGGTAGTACATAATCTGCTGGATAGGACTGGGAGTGATCGAAATTTGGAGAAATTGGCCGGGCGCGGTGGCTCAAGCCTGTAATCCCAGCACTTTGGGAGGCCGAGGCGGGTGGATCACGAGGTCGAGAGATCAAGACCATCCTGGTCAACATTGTGAAACCCCGTCTCTACTAATACAAAAAAATTAGCTGGGCACGGTGGCGCGTGCCTGTAATCCCAGCTACTCAGGAGGCTGAGACAGGAGAATTGCCTGAACCCAGGAGGCGGAGGTTGCGGTGAGCCGAGATCGTGCCATTGCACTCCAGCCTGGGTAACAAGAGCGAGACTCCATCTCAAAAAAAAAAAACAAAAGAAATTTGGAGAAATTTAGAAAGGTTGTTGAACCATCAACTTTAACGCCATTGCTTCTTTTTTTCTCTGCTACCATAAAGATTTTCACTAGGGAAAACAAAAAAAGCTGTAATTCCAACAGGAACGCTGAATAGTTTTAATTGATTGCTAGTAACAATAGCAAATTTTGTTATAACAACCAAAGAATCAGTGAATTTCTTTGGAAGGACCCTTAAACACCGTCTTGTTTCTCTCTATTCTGAGACCTGAATTTACTTCATACCCCTTCCGCCCCCTGCCCAATGAGCACCCAGTCATTTGGCATCCTTTTCCTATTCTGCTTAGAATTTCAGAAGCTGCCAGTCCCATCATGAGATGGCACAGGCTGATAGGAAAAAGGTTTTAGATTTGTTCTTAATGGTAAGCTGATGTGCAACCCTCAAGATTTCACTCCTTGATTCTGGTTTGACCCTTTGAAGCTATACTGAGTAAATCCAATCCTTCTTCCATGGACCATTCCTTCAGATATTTGAAGGGAACTCTCATAGCTCTCCTGAAGTTTATCTTCTCCAAGCTAAATCTTTCTCCAGCTTTTTCAGTTGTACTTCAGATGGCATGTTTTCAAATCCCTTAAACCATTTTTCTCTCTCCTTATTTAATGCACTTCAGCTTCACTTTAAAAATGTATCATTAGCCAGGCGCGGTGGCTCATGCCTGTAATCCCAGCACTTTGGGAGGCCGAGGTGGGTGGATCACGAGGGCAAGAGATCGAGACCATCCTGGTCAACATGGTGAAACCCTGTCTCTACTAAAAATACAAAGTATTAGCTGGGCATGGTGGCACGTGCCTGTAATTCCTGCTACTCAGGAGGCTGAGGCAGGAGAATTGCCTGAACTCAGGAGGCAGAGGTTGCGGTGAGCCAAGATCATGCCATTGCACTCCAGCCTGGGTAACGAGCAAAACTCTGTCTCAAAAAATAATAATAATAATAAATAAATAATAAAAATGTATCATTAGGTGTGGTCTGGCCAGTCTAGAGAACAATTGTAATGTTGTTAAAGAAGCAATGGTGTTAAAGTTGATAGTCCAAAAAAAATTATAGTTTTTAATGATGCTAGATATAATTATTTCTTTGGAAGCTATATCATTCTACTGACTCATATTAAACCTACTCGCCCCCTTTTTTTTTTCATGTACTCCTAGCCAAAACTGAAAGAGGGAAAATATAGGGAAACAGAATTTGGGAGGTTGACTACCCTACATTATAAACTAGTCTCCAACCAGGTCTTAATTTTTGGCCTAAATCAAGTCATACCATTTCTATATTTTATTTTATCTATAATGAAAAAAGATAAACCTATTTTACTTCACAAATATATGCCAGTTGCCTAAAATCTAGATGAGTAAATTCTAATTTAGAGTGCACATTGGAATCACTGGGGAACATTTTTCTCAAAGATTTTATAACTGCCCCACCCCAGACTTACTAAATAAGCATCAGCAAGGATGGCATCAAAGCATGCATAGCTTGGAAAAATTTCCCAGGTATGATGTATGTCCATGGTTATAATTGGCTACTTTAGATTCACTCAAAAATAGATTTTTCTGTACCAACTTTGTGCTAGGCACTGCTGTAATCATACATGCTGTCTCTAGCTATTTAAAAACAAGTACCTAAACAGAGGTAAACATATCACCAAGTAATTAAGTAGTCTATTTGCATGGACTTACCTTTAAATACCTGAGTGGCCCAGCGTCCTTGGAGCTCTGAAATGGGCATAATGGCTCCTAAGGGCTGAATCAAGCCTATGATTGCAAGAGTTGGCCTCTCCAGGTTGGGAGGGAAGACCTTTTTATACAAGGATATCTTGTTTTTGACCACTGTGACAGAATCTTCCAGAAAAGGAAAGGCAAAGGTGTAGCCTGTCGCAAAGATGACAGCATCAATGTCATCCTCCCTGGAGCCATCCTCAAATATGGCAGCTGTCTCTGTGAATTCCTTCACATTTCCTTTCACTTTCACCAGGCCAGAAATGATACGATTTGGCAGTTCATCATTTACGGTTGGATGCTGACTCAGAGCTCTGTGAGTGGTGGTAAAGATCAAGTGAAGGAGAAATGAGAGAAAGAGAAATCAGTGCCATGTAAGTAAAATTTTGCCAATAATCTTCACCTTGGTCAATGCATGAAGTTTGGGAAAGGTCTGATTTACACTAGCTTGGTACAGATCAAGATCAGAGCTGAAGTTGGACCCTGGATGGCACTGAAAGGGAGAGTGTTGGAGGAGTGAAGGAAGAAGAGTCTTGTCTGAGGAGTGCATGTATGATTTCTCAAGTTACAGTAATGTTCTGTACGTGATATGATAAGGTCACAGGCCAATAGTTTCTATCCTCATATCAAGAAGCCTGACAGAACTAAACTGTCAACATTCTGTTCAGTCTCTTTTCCAGTTTCAAAGGCTCAAGAGCTAGCTTTAGGCCACTATTTTCCAAACTGTATAATAAATTACATGTATGTAGCAATTTACCCTTTATAAGTTGCTTTTACATGCATTAACTTATTTGACTCTCTCAAAACTCTATGAAGGAAGCAGAATAGGTGTCATTATCCAGGTTTTATAAATGAGGAAATTGAGGCCTAGAAAAGTTACGTGACTTGTCCAATGTTACACAGCCTAGGATTTTAGAATTTATCTCAAAGTTGTTTTCAATGAATTATCTTGGAGTACTTTGGGCCTGTTATTGTTTCCTAGGGACAGCATAGGACACAGATACTGGAAACATTGGGTTGGTGCAAAAGTAATTGCTTTTTTTGATGAAGTCTTGCTGTGTCACCCAGGCTGGAATGCAGTGGCGTAATCTCCACTCACTGCAACCTCTGCCTTCCAAGTTCAAGCTATTCTCCTGCCTCAGCCTCCTGAGTAGCTGGGACTACAGGAGTGTACCACCATACCCAGCTAATTTTTGTGTTTTTAGTAGAGACAGGGTTTCACCATGTTGGCCAGGATGGTCTTGATCTCTTGATTTCGTGATCCACTCGCCTCGGCATCCCAAAATTCTGGGATTACAGACATGAGCCACTGCGCCTGGCCTCGCCTCACATTACTTTCTTTTAATAATAATAAGGGTGGTTTCCAGTGTCACGGATCTTTCTAAGAAGCTGTCTTTTTTTTTTTTTTTTCTTCTGAAAAAGACCTACTCCTTTTCACCTTATCTATACCACCTTATATAGGTGATCAAATTTAGCATCGTTACTGTGGGATAAACTGACATCATGTGGCTTTGATGTGACCCACTGAGATCAACGTCACCTGTGTAGTCTATGTGTCAAAAACATTTAACCTGAATATAATAAAGGAAAAAAACTATGCAAGTCTAAATTTAGAGAGTTTCTACAAAGTCTCGCTCTGTCGCCCAGGTTGGAATGCAGTGGCATGATCTTGGCTCACTGCAACTTCCACCTCCCAGGTTCAAGCAATTCTCCTGCCTCGGCCTCCCAAGTAGCTGGGACTACAGACACACGCCACCATGCCTAAAATGCAAATTTTTGTATTTTTAGTAGAGATGGGGTTTCACCATGTTGGCCAGACTGGTCTCGAATGTTTGACCTCATGATCCACCCGCCTCAGCCTCCCAAATTGCTGGGATTACAGACACAAGCCATGGCGCCTGGCCTGAAAAACAGTCTTAATGCCTGAATACTAAGTGAACTCAACTTCAGACAGAGCTGTCCTGGCCTCAGGAATTTTATATATTTAAATTACCACTATTGGTTTGTTGCATTTAGTTACAGTTTGACACTAGGTCGATTGTGTTCTGCATTCCAACCTCATGATTTCATCTTTTTCTCCAAACTTACCCCTTTCACCAGCAATACCACCATCCATCCATACAGTTGCCCAACCCAGAAAAACATGAGTCTTACATCTGGTGACCAAGCCTTTTCCCTTTCTCCTCTTACATCACCAGAATAGTTTGATCTACTCTTTATCTCAGATGGATGATACAGTTGTCTTTAGGACCTGCTGTCCCATCCCACTCCCACACTATTTTCAAAATGGTCATTCTAAAATGTATGTATTATTATGTAACTCCATTGCCTAAATCTTGAATGGCTTTGGACTGTCTTCATTCCACACTTTTTATTTAGCAGAGCAAAGGTTTTCATGCCTGATGAACCTGGACATGTATTCAGTCACTCTTCCATCTTTGCTATATGGTCCAGCCATACCTGACCACATGCAGGTATTTTTTGCTATTCCAAGACTTTGTTCCTATAATTAGAATGCTATTCCCCTACTCTATTTGTTTGGCTATCTCCTATATTCAACAAAGCCTCAATTTATTTTGCAACCACCAAAAACATGCATGCTAAAATAATTAGGTGAAAGGTTTTTGGGAAACACAGTCTCCCAAATGTCACCCCAGTGATTAACTTCAAAGGGAAAAATATATTTATACTGGAGAAACTTGGTGGTATCTATACCACCTTATACAAGTCATCAAATTTAGCATCATTACTGTGGGATAAACTGACCTCATGTGGCTCTTGATGTGACCCACTGAGATCATCACCTATGTAGTCTGTGTGTCAAAAACATTTAACCTGAGTATAATAAAGGAAAAAGACTATGCAAGTCTAAATTGAGAGACTTTCTACAAAACAATGCCTTGGGTTCTTAAAAAGGAAGCCCACGTCAAAGAGAGAATTATTTCAGATTAAGAGAGATTAAAGAGTCATGACAACTACATGTAATGGTGTGATTGATTACCTGATGGGATACTAGATTTAAAAATATTTTTTTAAAGCCATATAAAATATTATTGGGGCAACTGTGGATATTGCCAATGTATTAGATAATGTATTTTAAATTTCCCAAGTGTGATAATTATATGATGGTTATGTAGGAGAATGCCCTTTTTCTTATATGATATACACTGAAGTATTTAAAGTGTCTTAATGACTGCAACGTACCCAAATGGTTTCAGGAAAAAAACGTACTTGTGTATGTATGCTCTATATGTGTGGATCTCTCTACAGAGAGGGGGAAGCAGAGGAAGCAAATACAGCAAACTGTTAACAGGTGAATGAATCCATGTGAAGGGTATATGGGTTCTGATTGGGCTTATTATTTTGCAACTTTTGTATAGATCTGAACATTTTAAAAAATAAAAAATTGCAGGTAAAATAAATTTAGAATCAGTCTCTAGAATGTTTTCCCTCCCTGGCTCCTCACCCTTCATAGCACTCTGTGTATTTCTTTATTATACTCTGTTCTCTTTCTTCTCATTAGAGTATTTAAGGTAAGATCCATTTATTGAGTCTGCCATTTATTACTCATGTTGCCCTCAGGAAAATTACTTAGTTTCTCTATGTCTTAATTTTTATATTTGTAAAATGTAGATAGAAAATTGTGGGCCAGGCGTGGTGGCTCACGCCTGTAATCCCAGCACTTTGGGAGGCCGAGGCGGGTGGATCACGAGGTCATGAGATCGAGACCATCCTGATCAACATGGTAAAACCCTGCCTCTACTGAAAATACAAAAAATTAGCTGGGCACGGTGGCGCATGCCTGTAATCCCAGCCACTCAGGAGGCTGAGGCAGGAGAATTGCCTGAACCCAGGACGCGGAGGTTGCAGTGAGCCAAGATCGCGCCATTGCACTCCAGCCTGGGTAACAAGAGCGAAACTCCATCTCAAAAAAAAAAAAAAAAGAGGGCCGGGCGCGGTGGCTCACGTCTGTAATCCCAGCACTTTGGGAGGCCGAGGCGGGTGGATCACGAGGTCAAGAGGTCGAGACCATCCTGGTCAACATGGTGAAACCCCGTCTCTACTAAAAATACAAAAAATTAGCTGGGCATGGTGGCGCGTGCCTGTAATCCCAGCTACTCAGGAAGCTGAGGCAGGAGAATTGCCTGAACCCAGGTGGCGGAGGTTGCAGTGAGCCGAGATTGCACCATTGCACTCCAGCCTGGGTAACAACAGCGAAACTCCGTCTCTAAAAAAAAAAAAAAAGAAAAAAAAAATTGTGGCGGCTAAAGCAACTCCATCTTAGAAGCTAATCTACTATATTGACTTCTGATCAACCTCAGTTCCAGGAATACCTCTGAGATTTCCAGTTACTCTGTTGTTTAAGAGCATGTACTTACCTTTAATCCCACCCATAGGGCAAACTCCTACCCATTCTCTCTGAAGCATATGTGCCCCTCCCTTATAGGATATAAGGCACATTGTATCCTGGGTGGGGAGATAATGGTATGGGGATCTAACATCTTGTCTCCCCACTGCCTGAGACACAGACGTGGCTTCTGTTCTTCAGTCCCTATTAAATGTTTCTAAGAAACTGAATTTGTCAGCTTCTTTCTTCAGCCTCTCAGCTTCCTCAGCCTTTGGGGTAGGTTTGCATAGACCTCCTCAGTGTGAAACAAAAATAATACCAACTGATGGGGCTATTGTGAGGATTAAGTGAGATACTGCCTGTAACTCATTTCGCACTATGTCTATCTTGTAGAAAGTTCTCAGAAAGGTGAGTGTAATGTCTATTGCCATTACTATTATGTCTTTTATCTCTGCATTTCATGCCCACGTATGAATCTGATTTCAGATTCTATGGGTTTATAGGTTTTCTTTTCTTTTCTTTTCTTTTTTGAGACAGAGTCTCACCTTGTCACCCAGGCTGGAGTGCAGTGGCACAATCTCAGCTCACTGCAACCTCTGTTTCCAGGGCTCAGGCGATTCTCCTGCCTCAGACTCCCGAGTAGCTGGGACTACAGACAGGCGCCACCATGCCTGGCTAATTTTGTATTTTTAGTAGAGATTGGGTTTCACCATGTTGGCCAGGCTGGTCTCGAACTCCTGACCTCAGATGATATGCCTTCCTTGGCCTTCCAAAGTGCTGGGATTACAGGCATGAGCCACCATGCCCGGCCACTATGAGTTTTCTTAATGTATGGGTAGAGGTAGCTCTACTATTAGCAAGTGTGAATAGTCCTTATTCTTGTGCTTTGGACATTACCCCTGCACTCCCATCCTGGGGACATACCTGTGTTTAGGCTTCAGGCCAAACATTTCATGGTCAAACCTTTGGTTCATCTGTCTTTCCAAATATGTGTTTGCTAATGACTGGCCACAGATCTTCGACATAAAATATTTAAGTCGAGAAGAGAACAACACATCAAAAGGATATCCATAGTCTCCTACACGATTCAAGATCCAAGCCCCTCTCCTGGTGCTGAGGAAAACCTGGGACATGGGAGAAATTGTTTGCCTTTGTCACTCAGGATCACAAACCTTCAAAAGCACCCCAATTTTCTTCAAGAATCATTTCAAACTCATTAGTCTGGCTTTTTTTTAGCCCCTGCACAATCTTTGTGGGTTTTTGTGTTTGGTTCCTGCCATTTTCCTTCTCAAACACTAAACTTACAATTAAATTGGTGTATCTACTGTCCAAGAATACGTCTTGCTCTAATCCACCATCTCATTTCTGTTTAGTGCCATTATGCCTGCCTGGAATGCCTTCTCTCCTCTTAACTCTCTAAAGTCTGTTCATTTTTTTTTTTTTTTGAGACGGAGTTTCGCTGTTGTTGCCCAGGCTGGAGTGCAATGGTGCAGTCTCGGCTCATTGCTACCTCTACCTCCCAGGTTCAAGCGATTCTCCTCCCTCAGCCTCCTGAGTAGCTCGGATTACAGGCATGCGCCACCATGCCCAGCTAATTTTGTATTTTTAGTAGAGATGGGATTTCTCCATGTTGGTCAGGCTAGTCTTGAACTCCCGACCTCAGGTGATTCACCCACCTTAGCCTCCAAAAGTGCTGGGATTACAGGCATTAACCACCAGCCCAGCCCAAAGCTTGTTCAGTTTTTTTTTTTTCAAGTATCACAGTGTTTATTGATAGATACAAGTATATAAAATCAGGGCATGAACATGACTTGATAAATTAAGTAGACTTAATTTCAATACTATAATAGGAGGGACCAATTCAAATTCTCACCATTTGTTTCACACCCACAAAAACCACTTCAAGGGCATTAACGATCTCTCAAAACTGATCAGTTTTGTGCAAGTAAACCGTGTTTCTTTTAAAAAGACTTGTGCACTTGCCCAAGCTCAAGGATATTAAAATCTAGCACATAAAGCCCATTACTAGAGGTAGAAATACAGGCAATATACTATTACTGCAACAACCATCAATTACAGTTAAGAATTTTTCTGTAACAACCAAATGGATAATCAAATATTGCAACAACTCAAGTATTACTGAGCAAAGTGCATTTCTACAGTATTCAGTGTTGCTATTCAGTTTCTAACTTAAAACAGCCTATGATAACTGGCAGCAAAGAAGGTCCTTGCAATAGACTGCCTCTGCCTGAGAACTTATGATGTAATTATTGCATGCTGCTAATATACTATCTAAGCATTAAAGATACTCCTAAAATATTTGATGGTAGACTATGATTAAGACCATTTCACTACAAAAAAAACCTTATGCAGAAGGAAATCCTAATTGACGTGCTTCTGGTTTAAATACTGTTAAAACATTACAGCGGAATGAATTTTCGCAGTGGTTAGGTCAAATGCAGTTACATCATAGCAACAGTATGTTTTGCACAATTTAAGGCTTTGGCTGGTTTTAGTCAGCTTCTTCCTCTGATTCTTCTTCTTCAGCAGTTTCTAGCCAGGTTAGCCATTGATTCACCTGGAACAAAGCCTTACCTTTTCCCAGAAACTCTTGGATTATATCTTCTTTCCAAGCCAAGAAAGCTTCTTCTTCAATAATTTCCATATCATAGAAGTGCACAAAAAAGCGAAGTAACATGCCTTTTGGGAAGTTGCTGTTATAGCAGTGCACCTGAAGAGCATACAGGGCGCTGACTTGTAGATCAACATGATCATGAAGAAATTTCTGCATTACTGGCTTGAAAGAAAGTAGTAGTTGTTTTTCCTGCTCTAACTGTTCTTTGGAAGAAGCAGAGGAAGAATCTGTTTCATCGCTGGGGGGGTTTACTTCACTAGAAATGTACTGTAAGAAGTTAGTCATTAAGATGTTCACAAATTCTTTATCTACATGAAGTGTGGAAGAGATGTTTAATCCATTTATATATGGTTTGAGGGGATGGATCCAACTTTATTTGCTTCAACAATTCCTTCTCCAATTTGAGGAGTGGGAATAAGAAACTCAGTCCCTTTCCTTCTAAAATCTCCAACATGCGGTCCTTGTTCTGATCAATTTCTGGGAGCATTTTCTGCATATTGACCTTGCTTTGTTGAAAAAGTTCTGTTAACCATTCTCGATCTTGTAATTTAGCTAAATGCTGAAGGCAAAGTAAGAAGAGAGGAAAATGGGTGCCACTTTCCAGTGGTTGAGCTAGTTCTGAAATGCTCACCAGCTCTGAAATGATGGCACGAGCTGCAAACTGTGCTAAATATGATTTCACTAAGGGGATGTCAACCTCCAGTTTGGGACACTGGTCCAATACATTCAGGAAAGCCTGCATGAAGTTGTCACTTGTGGCTATCCCTTCCTGTTTGAGTAAGCTGATCAAAGAACTTGCTTTTTCTTTATCTTCATCGCTTCTGTCTAGTGACAGGATGATTACTTTGCTTAACATCTCAGGAAGAAAGTGTTTAGAAGCCCTCATTTCTCTTACACCACTGACAGCCTCATTTGCATTTCCACTATTCAGATACTCAGTCACAACAGTTTCCTTTGTTCTTCCTTTGATGGTGGTGGCTTTTTGCTGGTCTCGGCAGGCTTTTCCTGGATAAGTGGTGGATTAGTTTTGAGACCAAGCTGAGGTGTCTGTCCCAGAGGTGGTGTTTGAGTGCGTGGTGGTTGTGCACTAGGAGGAATCATAGTTATCTGGGGCTGAAGCTTTGGCACTTGATTTTTATTCATTAGGAACGACTGAGCAGGCCTCAGGCTAATCTCATCTGCATTAAGCTGTCCTTTCTTAGAAAACCGAGGTGGCATATCCTTTGACTGTCCTTGCAGCTGGGATAAGAGTCCCTGACTCTGGTTATGGTACAGCTGGCTTAGCCCCTGGCTTTTCATAAACTTGCCTCCCATCTCTCCAAACTGCGATTGTGTGGGAGGCATGATGTGTCCCCCATGGCCATTAAAGAGTTGATTTGAACGATGACGTCCCATGGTGGGTGAAAATCTATCCTGGATAACTCCTGGACCAGTACCAATTCCGCTACCTGGCATTTGTCCAAACATATCAGCAAGTCCTCCAAGTGGGTCCCTATCCATTTTCATCCTGGGTGGCATGAATGGTCCTTCCAGAAAGAAGTCACTTCTCATCCCTTGAGCCATAGGAGCAGGAATAAACACCCCTAGATCTTTTACTGCATCCTGATGGATTTGATTGATCATCTTTGGTCCATTGTCAAGAAAAGCCTTGTGAGGAACCCAGTGGTGTTCTCGCAACTCTACGGTATCCTGCAGCAGGAAACGAATCCTCGCTGGCAATTCCTTACTTAACACATCAAGGAGCACATTCGGGCAAAGTACTGATCCATTAAGGACTTGGCTCATTCATGGTCTAATCTAGGTCCCACTGTCCTCATTATCTGACAGAGGCACTCCAAATCCTCTCCCATATCTTTGAGTTGGACTCTCTTCTTTTCCAAAAGTGTTTTGATGCACTTATGAAGGATAGATTCGTGAATAAGATCAAGCTTGCCAAGCTCTCCATTGAATTTGATGTTTCTCAACATCTCGATCTTAGCAATGGCTCTCTGTTCCTCCTCCTCAGGGAGGAGGGGGTTTTCACGCTTATCATAGACATCAACATTTCTAGTTCGGTTTTCAAATTCATCTTGTAATTTGGAAATTAGGAGGCGTCTGAATGTGGTGCTTTGCTTCTGTCCTGGTTGACCCTCTGCTGCTGGGCCATCAAAGGTTGGTGCATCTTCTGCCAATCGTAGACATAGCTAAGCATACAGTGAGCTATACTTTGGCTCTTCTAGGGCTTTGTCCACAATCAGCAGTATGACCCCTTTAAGGATGAGTTTAGACTCTACACCCACATTGAGGAGCTCAAGGCATAGCTTGTCAAACTTTTCAGGAGTAAGCTTATTTAGTATGCCTCTTACTTTCCTGAAGATTGCATCATGTTCTTTTTCGTTTGCGGAGTTGTCATCTCGTCTAGTGCTTCGTGCAGGAATCCATTTCTGAGCGTTTTGCCCTGGGGTTTTCCCCAGGAACTCACTGTTGCCAGCAGTCTTGGGATAGTGCTGAGGTGCACCCCTACTTTCTCCTCCGCCCTAAGAAGCACTGAAACAAGAAGCACCCCCTTCTGCAATCGCACTCTCCACTTTGGCGGCTTGACAACGAAGAATCTTCACCGAGAACTCAGCAGCTGCTACTGCAGCTGCCTCCTCAGGATCCGGTCGTTGGGCATAGGGAAGGGAGGGGAAAGGGGAACGGAAAACAAAAAAAGGGGGAGGGAAGGGGGAGGAAGGAGTCGGGGACGGCCTGAAACTCTCAGCTCAGAGGAGTCCCTGCTGCAGCCACCACCCAGTACCCGCTGCCACCTCCATAGAGCTCCGACTCACTGCTCGCTTGTTCAGTTTTTAAGACCCAAATCAAGACTGCCTCCACCATGAAGACACCACTGACCATTCAGGCTGACAGTTTTTCTCTCCATCCTTTGAACTTGTCTAGCACTTATCACCTGTAGAACTCATTAAAAATCACGGAATGGTAAAGTTGAAAGCAGCTGGAAACCATTTAATCTAAAACCCTCATCCTTTTCTGTTGACATTTGCATTATTACAAAAACCCCTGCTATTTATCATTTGTGTTGATATTTAACTTTCTACACTCTTAATCTCTGTCTCTTCAAAGGTATTTTCTCAAGGGTAGGAGATATAGCCTACACATCTCCATAGCAGATTATCATCACTTCCATTTATTGGGATTTGTGGCCTTTAAGTCACTGTGCTAGGTCCTTCATCTATATTACAACAACCTCTTAAGGGAAGTATTGCTACACCCATGTTATAGATGAGGGGCATGGAGAAGATGAATAACTTGCCTGAGATCACAGAGCTAGTAAGTGGCAGAGCTGAATTTCCAACCCAGGTCTGACTGACTCCAAAGCCTGTGCTCAAGAAATGTTTGATTGATTATTTAACAGAGAAAAATTAGATTGCTAGTAGAATAATAGAAAGCTTGCTAGTCTTTCTGTGTCCTCTGCTGGCTAAAATCCATGTTCAGAGCTGATAAAGATTTGATATTCAGTTACCTGGCAAAAGGATCACTTTTTCTACATTATGAAACTCTCTGGAGATGGCTTCCAGATTGTAAGATGTATAAGTACATTGCTTCAAAGTCTTTTTGTCTAAGATGGCCTGTCTACAGAGGGATAATTGTTTACCTCATAAATCTTACCTCACCTATGATGACTGGAAGCGCTGGGATAATTATGTACTTCCACATGTCACAGTTGAAAGAGCATATATGGTCTTAGAAATTGAACAGTTTTGTGTGCTGGCTATATAACTTCTGATGAGTAATGAAAACAGTCAGAACCCTAATAAAAAGGCTTCCTATTTATGAAATAGTAACAATAATACATATACACAAGGCTGTTGTGATAATTAAGTAGTGTTTTTGTAAAACGTATGGTATGTAATAAACACTTGATAAGTGCTTAACAGCTGTCATATTTCTCATTTCAGTTTTCTAAATTTGCTATACCTTGTTTTAAGCAAGTAACATTTACAAATCAGATTTATAAGGAAAACTGTTTCATCAGTGTAATCTTACATGAAATTAATCTCGAAAGAAAGGGATGTTTTCTCTTTACAAAAGCATCCACTAGAATTATCTGAAAAACTTCCATGATATATTGAAATATATAGGTTCATTTAAAATTTTTGATTTATAAATAAATCCTCATGAATATAATTTAAAATGTAAAGCAAAAAGTTAGAACTCAGCAATTGAGTTTCTTAACCTCACGTTGTTGGTGTGACAGTGTTGCCTTTGCTATGCAGATACACTTTTCCTTTGCATTTTCACGGGCTTTCTCACAGACACAGCCGCCTTATCTGTACCCACACAAAAACCCTTTGTTATTTGGTAACCTGCAATTCCCCAGGGCAGGTAAGGCCAAGCTCCCTTAGAACTGCCCATCTGAAGGCCAGGTGCGGTGCCTCACACCTGTAATCCCAGCACTTTGGGAGGCCGAGGCGGGTGGATCACGAGGTCAAGAGATCGAGACCATCCTGGTCAACAAGGTGAAACCCCATCTCTACTAAAGATACAAAAAATTAGCTGGGCATGATGGCACGCGCCTGTAGTCCCAGCTACTTGGGAGGCTGAGGCGGGAGAATTGCTTAAACCCAGGAGACGGAGGTTGCAGTGAGCCGAGATCGCGCCATTGCACTCCAGCCTGGGTAACAAGAGCGAAACTCCTTCTCAAAAAAAAAAAAAAAAAGAACTGCCCATCTGAAAAACCAATGATATTAAAGAAGGCTCTTGCCATGGGTCCCCATTCCATATTTTGCACATTCTTCTACCATAACACGCATACATGTTTTAACCCTTGTTTACATAATTAATTATTTTTAATCCTTGTTTATATAATTATTTCCTGATAAATGTTTGTTGAATTAATTCATGAAGTAACATGAAATCATTTTTGTGGCTATAGATGAGCATAGTACTCAGAAGAAGTGTTTTTTGAACAAAGTTGCTAAGAGTCATTTAACAGAACTGCAGCACTAAGCTTCTAATTAAAATAAAACAATTTAAAATGTATTTGTAGAGAGGCACTACTTAATCAAAGTTACCAAAGAACAACCAAGAAATTTACCTATTGCCAATAGAGTTTGGCCAAAAGAAGAACCTCACTCTCAATACCACTTTCTAACAACCTCTCCCAGCAATCACTTGATCTTCATCAAAGACAAGGGCACACTCTGAGAAGATGCCTGGTTAGGATAATGAGCCCAGATTGTAGCCATGATCCAGTTCCTTGGTGTGAGGCAGCTGCATGATGGAACTCTAACTGGAAGCCTTACCTCCTCTATTAGCATCAGTCACAGTGTTGCCAACTAAGGTCATGAAACCAAGCCCAACATTTGCCACTGGCACTGGTGGGCTATGTGCAGGTATCCCTACTCTCCCTACTCTCTGTGGGGACCACCTGCAGCTTCCGTGGGGAAACTGAAGCTACAGTGAAACAAAGTAATTAATTGACTGATTCCAACCTGTTTGGCTGTGTGGCTAATCTCCACAGCCAGATCCCCTCCAGAATTCCCAATGCCAATTATAATGACTCTCTTTCCAGTGAATCCCTCTGGGTTCTTATAGTCTCGACTGTGGAAGTACTGCCCTTTGAACTTCTCAATTCCTACAAGAGAAGGGAAAATAAGTATCAGGTAATGGTTTATATGATGGGTATCATTTGTCAAGTCACTTGGTCTTTTTGCAGACTTAAGTTTAAGCACATATTCTCCAAGTGTTCTTGCTTTAAGCAGCTACTTTCTTGCCTTTCTCTCTTTTTTTTTTTTTTTTTTTGAGACAGAGTTTCGCTCTTGTTACTCAGGCTGGAGTGCAATGGCGCAATCTCGGCTCATCGCAACCTCCGCCTCCTGGGTTCAAGCAATTCTCCTGCCTCAGTCTCCCAAGTAGCTGGGACTACAGGCACATGCCACCATGCCCAGCTAATTTTTTTTTGTATTTTTAGTAGAGACGGGGTTTCACCATGTTGACCAGGATGGTCTCGATCTCTTGACCTCGTGATCCACCCGCCTCGGCCTCCCAAAGTGCTGGGATTATAGGCGTGAGCCACCGTGCCCAACCACTTTCTTGCCTTTCTCAATATTTTTGCCTATTTTCTTTTCCTGTAGCCTCAGAGTAATACTGTGTGATTTTCTTATCATATGTACTTTGCTTAACTCAGGATGTGTTTGTATTTTGGATTTATAGACTATAAATACAAACTGCCTCAGAAAACCTCCATTCTGTTTTGTCTTTTCATCCCCTTAAATACCTAATCCCTGGCCGGGCACGGTGGCTCATGCCTGTAGTAATCTCAGCACTTTGGGAGGCCGATGTGGGCAGATCACAAGGTCAGGAGATCAAGACCATCCTGGCCAACATGGTGAAACCCCATCTCTACTTAAAATACAAAAAAATTAGCTGGGCGTAGTGACGCGTGCCTGTAATCCCATCTACTCAGGAGGCTGAGGCAGGAGAATCCCTTGAACCAGGGAGTCGGAGGTTGCAGTGAGCCGAGATCATGCCATTGCACTCCACCCTGGTGACAGAGTGAGACTCCATCTCAAAAAAAGAAAATCTGCTCCCATTTCACTTACAGCACATATATTTTTATATACTCTAGAGTAAACGGAGAGTGCCTTTTTCTTTCTTTAATGAAAATCCAGGCCAAAGACTGAAATTCTTCAAGCTTTCATTTCTTCTTTAGAAACTCAATATTTCGGTTTACTTTATTGCTGAAAAATTCCTCGTTCAACATAATGCTCCTCAAGAACTCCAACATTCTTCCTTCTGATACTTAGAAAAACTAAAGTCATTGTAAAACTAAATAGACCTCAAATTTTGCTCTAATCTCCAAAAATTACAAAAAATGGGAATAACACAAGTTACCCCAACATCTTTCTGGGGAACATGAAGAATTAGGATAAGTCTTATTTCATTCCAAAGTAGGAATTACTCAGACCATAGTCCTCCCATTTCTCAGGGGTCAGGTCACAGGCATGGGTCAAGGGTCTTCCATCATGGCAAGTTACTCACCAGGGAAGCTTTCCAGAGGTAGATGAGCATCGGTGTGATGGCCAGTGCAAACCATGACTCCATCAAAGACATCCGTCTCCTTTTTCCCTTCAGACTCAGTGACCACTTCCCACTGGCCTGAAGTTGAGAAATCAGGCCGCTTTTTCACAGTGCACACAGTGGTCTGAAAAGGAAAATGGTAACCACAGGGGACACCCCTGACATGACTCTCCTTGCAGAATCTTATACAGAGGGCTGATATCACAGGCACGCACTCTCACATAATGGGACCCATGCAGGGATATTTGATTTTCATACTCCACAAATAAGAACTGTTTTGTTTTGGGCTGTGGTCAGAACGAGAAAACTTCCACAAGGCAGAAAAAAACAATGACGTAGTGTTGGCAGGCTAATGTACCTTCCTCTTCTAGAAAAATGCGAGTCCCTAGGCCTTTTAGTCCGTGTCCTAAGGCACTGTAACACCTGAGTAAGCCCGGGCTTCTCCTGTGCTTTTATGACACTCCACGCACTCCATGCCTATTCTTCTCCTGACCCCCAAATGTCCTGAGAACTTCTGATGTCTTCTAACCCCAGGTTCTCTTCTCCTGGCTAACTTTAAACACATGACTGAGATATAGGGCTCCTTTTCCTGGTAGGGAGAAAAACACCTAATGGCTCTCATTTTATATAAATGAATGTCCGTTTGACTCCCATAGATACCCATTTTACAAGGAACTACAAAGAAAGAGGCTGTGAAACACGATAGAGGTATGATTATAGCTTTTTGAAAAATAATAAATACGGATTACTCTATTTAGGCTAAGGAAACACTGTGCGCTTCTCAGGGCCTTTGACCATAATGTCTTGGACTAATAGGGACACCACCCCTGCCTGGGCGCGGTGGCTCATGCCTGTAATCCCAGCACTTTGGGAGGCTGAGGCAGGTAGATCACCTGAGGTTGGGAGTTCGAGACCAGCTTGACCAACATGGAGAAATTCCATCTCTACCAAAAATACAAAATTAGCCAGGCATGGTGATGTGCACCTGTAGTCCCAGCTACTCAGGAGGCTGAGGCAAGAGAATTGCTTGAACCTGGGAGGTAGAGGTTGAAGTGAGCCGAGATAGTGTCACCACACTCCAGTCTTGGCAACAGAGCAAGACTCTGTCTCAAAAAGAAAAAAAAAAGGCGGGGGGCATACCACCCCTGCATGTTTTGGCCATCCGGCACTATTTATAGTTCCTCTACCATGTTCTTTTACACAGGCTGGTGCCTCTGCCTAGATCGCCCTTTTATTCCTTATTTGGTAGATTCCTACTCACCCTTCAAGACTCAGCTTTAAGAAAACTTTATCTCCTTTAAGAAAACTTCCCGGGAACCTGATACTTCGTGCCCTGATGGGTTCAACATCTCTCCTCTGAGCTGCAACATATACATTTCTAGCATTTGTCCCCACGTAACTCTTTATTTTTATTAATTGTATTTATAATACAATTTTTCTTCATTTTTTATCCCCTTAACTAGACTATAAAGTTACTGATTTTTCCTTTATGTCTTTGCATTTTCAATACTTAATATGATAACAAACTTGTGAGATAAGTATTGTTTAAACAAGTGAAGAGAAGCACCATTGGAATGTAAATGACTTACTTTAGAAGTTATCACTAGATGTTTTCATTTTGTTATTGCCGTTAAGCAGAAAAAGGCATGACTTAGCAGGATGATCACAAGGCAGAAGGCGTGGACTTTTTGCCAACTGTCAGAAACATCTGTTCTTTTATGAATGGTCAGAAATTATAGAAAAGTCATAGAATATTTTAGAGCAGAAAGGAACCACTGAAGTGATCCAGTACAATCATCTTGTTTTACAAACAAGGAAATTTTAAAAATTGAAATTGAGGAACTTGCTTGTCTAACATCTAAGTTAGTCAGTGGTAGGGAAGGACCAGAATTCAGGTCTTTGTTCTGCAATTCCATGTTCTTCCCTCTACACCAGAGTTAATTACCCAACAACTACACTTTGCTGGGTTTTTATGATGTTCATGTAAACAAATATATTGGAAAGTACTTCTGAAACTATAAAAGGGCTAAACAGTCATGAACAAGTTGTAGAACCAGAAGGTTTTAAAGTTCCCATACCTATCAGTTCCCTTCCGTAACGGGGAAAACATTTCCCCTCATCTGTTTTATTTGCAATCAAATAGTGTGAAATGAAGGTCATGAAAACACTCTGCCAGGTGACTTCCTGTCTATGGAGCCAAAATATATGAAAGAAAGACCTTCACTTGAATATTCTTGAGGAGCAAGGAGGACAAAGAACGGAGTTTTTGCCTGAGTAGATAGATGCATGTGCACGTCAAGCCAATCTTTAGAAGTGAATATTGGTCATTAAAACCACATTATTCATTTACTCAGCAAACAACTTCAAACACAAAGATACCCACAACATTTTCTACCTTAAATCGAATATACTTTAGAAGGTCAAATTCTTTAGCATACATCCTGAAATACTGCAGGACCTGGGCATTATGCATGAAGTTAGGATAATGATCTGGGATTGGATAGTCACTGAAGCACATCATCTCTTTAGAAGTATTGATGATCACTGATTTGTAAATACTGGCCCTTCCTTCTTCCAGATTTTCCTGCAATAAATAGAAAGTATGCTTAGCAACTTGAGAATCATCTTTATGATTTGTAAATATGAAAAAGTTTTCTGAAAGAAGAGTCAATTAAATCACTCACACACACACAGACACACACACACACACACACACATCTTCCAGTATTTGTGCCCATATGTAGTCCTTCCACTTGAATCTCATTTGTCTTTATGGCTTGCTTTTGACCAACAGCATACAGTTGAAATGACACTGAATGACTTCCAAGGCCAAGTCATAAGTAGCCTTGCAGATTCCGCCTAGGTCTCAGAAAGCTCGCTCTGGTAGAAGCTAGCAGCCATATGAGAGATCCAACTGCCACGAGACCGCCATAGCACAAGGAAGTCCAACCTCACCACATGAAGAGAATGTCTGGGAGAGAAAATATGTGGCTAGTCCCCAGAAATTCTACCTACTCCAGCTGAAGTTCTAAACATGTGAACAGAGAGTTACTAACACTGAGGAACAGTCTTTTAAATGAGTAACAGGCAAAATGGGAACACATACTGGAAAGAGTGTAACAGTTTCCATATACTGGAAAGAGCATAACATCTCCATTGTTTTCTGGAGAGCAGTGTTAAAGAGTATTTCAAACTCCTTGCAATTTACCTAGCCTTTAAAAAAATATATTCAGCATCACTGAGGAAGATTTATGTTAAAGATGTTAATACCAGCATTATTCAGAATATAAAAGGAAACAAGCTAAATGTCCAACAAAAGAACTGAAATTTGAGAACCACTGCTCTAGATCGTTACTCCCAAAGCGTGGTCTGTATACCAGCAGCAGGGGCTTCACTTGCGAGATTGTTAGTTAGAAACGCAGACTCTCAGGCCGCAACTCAGACCTACTAAATCAGAACCTGCATCTTAGCAAAGTCTTCAAGTGATTCAGATGCCATTGCAAACTGAGATGCACTTCGTTAGATGACATTAATCCCTAATTCAGTGTTCTTTCCCCTACAAGAAACTTCTTTGCTTCCTCAAAAACTTCCTATTGAGGCCAGGCACGGTGGCTTACGCGTGTAATCCCAGCACTTTGGGAGGCTGAGGCAGGCGGATCACCTGAGGTCCAGAGTTTGAGACCAGCCTGACCAACATGGAGAAACCCCGTCTCTACTAAAAATGCAAAATTAGCCGGACGTAGTGGCACATGCCTATAATCCCAACTACTTGGCAGGCTGAGGCAGGAGAATCGCTTGAACCTGGGAGGTGGAGATTGTGGTGAGCTGAGATTGTGCTATTGCACTCCAGCCTGGGCAACAAGAGCGAAACTCCGTCTCAAAAACAAACAAAACAAAACAAAACTTCCTATTAACTACCTTATGGCGCTGTTGTGCTGATCACATAAAGTAATGCAATGACGCAATCTACCCGGCCTGTTATTCTGTCACAGAGACTTCACAAATGAGTTTTCAGATTTTTAGATTTTCAAAAATTGTTTTGATTATGGAAAATCACCTTAATCAATTTGGATTTCCTCCCTTTTAATTCTAGAAATGAACAGATACTGAGATATTGAGTATTATGAAACATAAATAGCCACAAAGGAGAGTATTTGTTGCCTTTGTCCATTTTTAGGGTGGTTTTTCTCCCATTTTTATTGCATAATTATTCAGTCTAGGAATCCTACATTGATTATTCCCATTTCTCTGCCCCATGATCCAAAGTCTCATTTCTTTAACTGCTGATCACATTTTCACAAGTCTCCTTCGAAGTCTTTTCTTCTAATCTATCCTACTTATTTCACCCAAAGTGTTCTCTCTAAGGTGTGGCTGGACTACATCTCCGCCCTAATTAAGATTTTAGATGTTGCCCCATTTCCTGTAGAATAAAGTTTCTATTTCTCAGATTAGGATTCAAAGACTTCCATAACATTTTGTAGTATATTCCTTATCATCCCAACTTGATTGTAAGCCCCTTGAATTGTACTCCCGGTTTTCCCCACAGCATACAAAATGATAAATAGCACTCAATAAATGTTTATTGGATGCATATCAAATTGTATTGAGAAAAGGATATATAGAATAAGATGTAAGTTCACAAAATGCATAACAAAACTAATAAAATACATCAACATTTATCTCAAAAAGAGTTCAATAAATGTATCTCACTCCCAAAATGTTGTCCTAAGAAAAACTGCAAAATAATATAAAGTCAAATGCATAAAGATATGTTTTTATATTACTTAAATAGCAATTAATTAGAAACAATGTTAAATGTTCCCAAAATAGATGAATGGTTTAGTTAAGTTATAGTATCTCAACATGCAGAATTTATCTTCCACACCACTCCACGGGTATTCTGATAAATACAAAGTAGATCCTGCCACTCTACTGCTTAACGGCTTCTCTTGATTCCAGAAAATAAAATTTCTTATTTTGAAATTTAGCACATTTCACAATCTAGCCTGGTTTACCTTTTAATCTTGATCCAATGTTCTCCTCATTTAATCTCAAATTTCTAAGTTATTAAATTTTTCCCAGAACATTTTAGGCTCTTGCACAATTTTAAACCTTTGTACATATTACTATTTATTCACATGGAAAATTTCCTCTCCTTCAAGAATCACATCAAATGTCACTTCCTTCAGGAAGACTTTTCTAATTTCTCCAGAGAGTTAGATTTCCTCATTCATCCTCCAAGCTCCCAAAACTCTGTTCATATTTCTACAAAGATAACATAAACATACTATATTATCATGCATTTGTTTCCACGATTGTGAGAAACCAGAGAGTAACTTTGTCCTTTTTAAAATCTCTATTGTTAGGACTGGTGTGTTTTGGATGTGCCGTAAATGCTTTCAAAAGAATTAATGAATTATGGAAAGTGAATTTGGAGACACCAAAAACTATGATTTTGAAGTCTGTGCAGGAATATTAAAAAATGACCTGTTGGCCGGGCGCGGTGGCTCACGCCTATAATCCCAGCACTTTGGGAGGCCGAGGTGGGTGGATCACGAGGTCAAGAGATTGAGACCATCCTGGTCAACATGGTGAAAACCCATCTCTACTAAAAATACAAAAAAAATTTAGCTGGGCATGGTGGCGCACGCCTGTAGTCCCAGCTACTCGAGAGGCTGAGGCAGGAGTATTGCTTGAACCCAGGAGGTGGAGGTTGCGGTGAGCCGAGATCGTGCCATTGCACTCCAGCCTGGGTAACAAGAGCGAAACTCCGACTCAAAAAAAAAAAAAAAAAAGGCCTGTGATATAACTTTAAGTGAAAAAGTAATTGTCAAATTAAATCTACATTCTAATCACCAAATATGTAATATTATGTGTACCTATGGGTACCTAATTATAATTGTATAATTGCTCCCTGTTAGATATGTCACTTTTGAGTATACTTTATTTATTTTAAATAGAAAAAAATTGAAAATACAGAAAACCACTTAATTTATTAAGGCAGTAGGATTTCTTTCTTTTTCTTTTATTTTTGTTAAAATGTTGTTTGTACAACACCCATTCATGATAAAAACTCTCAGCAAACTAGGAATAGAGATATACTTCCTCAATTTGATAAAGAAGATCTACCAAATACCTACAATTCATATCACATTTAATAGTGAGAAACTAGACACTTTTCCCCTAAGACTGGGAACAAGGTAAGGATGTCCTCTCTCACCACTCCTATTGAACATTGTACTGGAAGTCTTAGCGAGCACAGTAATAGAACAAAGAAAAGTAAAGGATATACTGATTGGAAAGGAATAAAGACAACTTTTTATGTGCAGATGACCTGACTCTATGTAGAAAATTCCAAAGAATTATTAAAAAAAAAAAAAAAAAAGGTGGGGTGCAGTGGTTCGTGCCTGTAATCCCAGCACTGTGAGAGTTCGAGGTGGGCGGATCACAAGGTCAGGAGCCCAGTCAGGCCAATATAATAAAACACTGTCTCTACTAAAAATACAAAAAAGGTAGCTGGCTGTGGTGGCAGGCACCTGTAATCCCAGCTATGCAGGAGGCTGAGGCAGAGAATTACTTGAACCCGGAGTCGGAGGTTGCAGTGAGCTGAGATTGCGCCACTGCATTCCAGCCTGGGCGACAGAGCGAGACTCCGTCTCAGAAAAAAAAAAAATCCTAGAGGCAATAAGTGAGTACAGCAGGGTTGCAGGATACACGGTTAACACACAAAAGTTAATTGTTTTTTGTATATATCAGAATGAACAACTGGAATTCAAAATTTTAAAAAATCCATCTATACTAATACCCCCGAAATTACATGCATAGGTATAAATATAACAAAATAGTATAGGACTTATAAACATGAATTACAAAACACAGATGAAGAAAATCTAAGATTTAAATAGAGAGAGAGTCTGATTCACAGACTGGAAGACTAACTATTGTTAGGATGTCAGTTCTTTTCAACTTGACCTGTAGATACAATGCAATCCTAATCAACATCCCAGCAAGCTATTTTAGAATCCAAGCTAACACATGGATTCTAAAGTTCATATGGAAAGACAGAAGGTCTAAAATAGAAGACTTTGTCCTTGATTGTGGGCTATGCATAGTGACTTTGTTCCAAAGAGTACAGTATGGCAAGGGAGAAAAAAAGAGCAACTTTACTGTGGCAAAAACTGACAAACACTACTTCAAGCCAGGACATCAAGGTTAACATCAATAGTGATATTTTCTAGGGTTTTTATAGTTTTAGGTTTTACATTTTTTTTTTTTTTTTTTGAGACAGAGTCTTGCTGTGTCGCCAGGCGCCAGGCTGGAGTGCAGTGGCGTGATCTCGGTTCACTGTAACCTCCGCCTCCTGGGTTCAAGCAATTCTCCTGCCTCAGCCTCCCAAGTAGCTGGGACTACAGGTGCGCGCCACTATGCCCAACTCATTTTTGTATTTTTTGGTAGAGATGGGGTTTCACCATGTTGGCCAGGATGGTCTCGATCTCTTGACCTCGTGATCCGCCCACCTCGGCCTCCCAAAGTGCTGGGATTACAGGCGTGAGCCACCGCGCCCGGCCTACATTTAACTTTTTAATCCATGTTCAGTTGATTTTCATATATGGCAAAAGAAAGGGATCCAGTATCAGTCTTCTGCATATGGCTAGCAGTTATCCCAACCCCATACAATTTATCCTTGTAAAAACCTTTCATTTGTACCCCTGAACCTAAAATAAAAGTTGGAAAAAGAAAAATAAAAAAGAAAGGTGGAACAAAATTACATTTCAACAAAGATATATTTTGGCATACATTGAATGGTAATTTCTTACGTATAATAATACAATGAGGTTTAAGCTTCAAAATAAAAAAACAGTGGATATAATGTTGATAGCATGTACCCTTGACGGGATGTGAGGAGAATGATACTTCACCTTTATAATATTCCTCCCCAAAATTAATAACCCCAGTTTAACCATGAGAAAAAAGTCAGATAAATCCCAACTGAGGGATATTCTACAACATACCTGACCAGTAAGTAATTCCCAAAACTATCAAGGGTATCCAAAACAGGGAAAGTCTAAGAATTTTTTTTTTTTTTTTTTTTTTTTTTTGAGACGGAGTTTCGCTCTTGTTACCCAGGCCGGAGCGCAATGGCGCGATCTCGGCTCACCGAAACCTCCGCCTCCTAGGTTCAAGCAATTCTCCTGCCTCAGCCTCCCGAGTAGCTGGGACTACAGGCGCGCGCCACCATGCCCAGCTAATTTTTGCATTTTTAGTAGAGACGGGGTTTCACCTTGTTGACCAGGATGGTCTCGATCTCTTGACCTAGTGATCCACCCGCCTCGGCCTCCCAAAGTGCTGGGATTACAGGCGTGAGCCACCGCGCCCAGCCAGTCTAAGAAATTTTATAGCCAAAAGAGCCTAAGGAGATATGACTATTGAATGTAATATGGCATCCTGGGTGGCATCCTGGAACAGAAAAAGGCCATTAGGAAAAACTGAGTAAATCTGAATAAAGTATGGACTTCAGTTAATAATAATGTGTCAATATTGGTTCATTCATTATTTAAAGATGTTAATAATGGGGGAACTGGACGTGAGGTATACTGTAATTCTCTGTACTGTCTTCCTAATAAATTTTATAAGTCTAAAGCTGTTCTAGAATTAAAAGTTTATTTAACCATGTTTATACATAAGTGTATTTTTTTAATTAAAGTAAATTAATGAATGGCAGGGTCATTTTGAAATTAAGATGTTTGTTTGCATGGAGAGCGGGGGAGGCACATTCCTAACTTCTGAATTTTATTTCATTTATTCACTGAAAATATATTTATAGGCCGGGCGCGGTGGCTCACGCCTATAATCCCAGCACTTTGGGAGGCTGAGGCGGGTGGATCACGAGATCAAGAGATCGAGACCATCCTGGTCAACAAGGTGAAACCTCGTCTCTACTAATACAAAAAATTAGCTGGGCATGGTGGCACGTGCCTGTAATCCCAGCTACTCAGGAGGCTGAGGCAGGAGAATTGCCTGAACCCAGGAGGCGGAGGTTGCGGTGAGCCGAGATCGCGCCATTGCACTCCAGCCTGGGTAACAAGAGTGAAACTCCGTCCCAAAAAAAAGAAAAAGAAAAGAAAATATATTTATAAAGTCCCTCTGTAATAAAATCTTTTATTAGGTACTGATAAATACAAGTCTGTACCTGTATTCCAATGTTTCAAAGTTTACAAAGAGTAGAGCCATGCTTTCCACAGCAGGTCTGTTGCGATCGCTGAGTGAAATGAATGAGAGATCTCACCTCTCTGAGACACTCGTATATTTCAACTCTTTTTCAAATCACTAACCACAACAAAGTGTTGTCCTGTGTCAACAAAATCCTTCAAGTCCATCAAACCGCCTGATTGAATCTGAGGTAAGGTTTATCACTGTGCCAATCTACTGCTTTACAAAAGAGTGAACACAGGGTAGTGGTGGGTTAGTGAGTAGAAGAAAAAGAAGCTTCTACTCCTGGATTTTACAGTTTTCTACCATTGGTGAATAAATCTTCCCTCTATAAATTTTGAATACTGATTATATTTCCTACCGAGGCACAAGTCTCACACATTTGAGCAGGAAGTCTATGTAAGAAAAAAGAGGCCAGGTGCCTTTTTATTTGCAGATGACCTGACTGTCTCAAGCCTGTAATCCCCACACTTTGGGAGGCTGAGGTGAGCAGATCACTTGAGGTCAGGAGTTCAAGAACAGCCTGACTAACATGGTGAAACCCCGTCTGTACTAAAAATACAAAAATTAGCCAGGTGTGGTGGTGCATGCGTAATTCCAGCTACTTGAAAGGCTGAGGCATGAGAATCACTTGAACCCAGGAGGCAGAGATTGCAGTGAACGAAACTCATGCCACTGTACTCCAGTCTAGGTAACAGAGTGAGACTCAGTCTCAAAAAAAAAAAGAGAGAGAGAGAGAGAGAGAAAGCAGGGGATGGAAGTTGGGATAATTGGAGCTGATAGGATTCGAAGCAGTAATAACGACAGAAGAAAGGAGAATTTAAATGGGAGGAATGAGGACAGTTTGGGTCTTCTGTTCTTGTCAGATTCTCAAAATCCCATGAAATAGAAACTCTCTTCGAACCGTTGTTCTTAACCTTGTCTGCACACTGGAATCATCTGGGGGGCGCTTTTAAAAATGGAGATAGTAAAATACATGCTTGGCTGTAGAGATATAATGGTGAACCACACATCCAATCAGGTGGTTCAAAGGACTTGAAAGATTTTGTTGACACAGTTGTGGTCTGTTGTAACAGAAGTCAGAGTGTTACGATAAACACGGCTTATTTATTTGCAAGGAGGCAGCTTATAAAGTGTTAAAATTTTGCCAAGTGGATAATCAGAAGAAAAACCTCCGCATTAAGTCTTTAGCAGAGAAGAAGTTTAAACCACATTGGAGATAAAAAACAGAAACCTGAGAATCAGACAGGATGACTCTCTCAACCTCCTCCCATCCTCCAGTTGATTTCATGCCTGTTCAGTAACTGCCAAACCTGGCTTTAGATGCTTAGTAAAGACACACATGTGTGAGTCCCACCCTAACCTACTGAATAATAATGGACATGTTATTAAGGGAAGAACTGGGCGTGAGGTATACCGTAATTCTCTGTACTACCTTCCTAATAAATTTTGTAAGTCTAAAACTGTTCTAAAATTAAAAGTTTATGTAAACATGTTTGTGCAGAAGTGTATTTTTTGAAAACTAAGGTAAATTAATGAATGGCAAGGTCATTTTGGAATTAAGAAGTTTGTTTGCATGGAGAGCAGGGGAGTCACTGAATAATAACCGACATGTAGCACTATGCACCTGGCACTGTTGTAAGTGATTAGCATAATTATCCATTCACTTACTCCAGACAATAACTCTATAAAGTGGATACTATTATTATCCGCTTCTTAAAGATGAAGAAACAGAGGTGCAGTTAGGCTTAATGATGTGCCCAAGGTCACACTGCTGGTAGATGACAGAAATGAAATAAAATTCGAGCCCAAGACTGTTCTTTACCTCCATACCATGTTGTGGCTGGATTTTCAGAGCAGAATTTTCTCCTTTTTAGTAAAAATAACAGGTTTTTAGCCCATATCCAAGACTGACGATGGTAGAGGTATACAGGTCAGCGAAGGGGATCCACTCCAGATCTGAATAAGGATCATTGTCACATAAAGTTAGCCCCCAAAACAGAGTCAGGATGCAAAAGGAGTGTATTTCTGTTCAACTAAGAAATGCTATAAAGCCACTTTTATGTAGCTGTCCAAGACTGTGTTAGTTTTTATGAAATATGAAATGCAGAACAGATCTAGGGCACCTCAGTACTATTCACTGTTCAGAAAACTAGTTTAAAAGCAAACCCGTTCTCCTCTAGCCACCCTAGATGCCAATAGGAAAAAAGGCTAAGGGAAAGAAGGAGGCCCCCGACCCTGCTATCATGAAAAAGCAGGAAGCCAAAAAAGTGGTGAATGCTCTGTTTGAGAAAAAGCCTAAGAATTTTGGCATTGGACAGGACATCCAGCCCCTAAGGGATCTTACCCTCTTTGTCAGATTCCCCCCCATATCAGGTTGCAACAGCAAAGAGCTATCCTATAAGCCGCTGAAAGCACTTCCTGCCACTAACCCATTCATCCAGGCCTCACACTGCCAGTTACTGACTGCTTAAGTGGGGCCCACAAGTACAGACCAGAGACAAAACAAGAAAAGAAGCAGAGACTGATGTCCTGGACTGATGAAAAGCTGCTGACCAAGGGGATATCCCTACCAAGACACCACCCGTCCTTCCTGCAGGGGTTAATACCATCACCACCTTGGTGGAGAACAAGAAGTCTCAGCTGGTGGTGATTGCACAGAACGTGGATCCCATCAAATTTGTGGTCTTCCTGCCTGCCTGGTGTCCTAAAAGGGGGTCCCTTACTGCATTATCAAGGGGAAGGTAAGACTGTGACTTCCAGTCCACAGGAAGACCTGCACCACGCTGCCTTCACATAGGTTCACTAGGAAGACAAAGGAGGTATGGGTGGCTAAGTTGGTGGCAGTTTTCAGAACCAATTATATTGACAGATATGATGAGATCAGCTGCCACTGGGGAGGCAATTTCCTGGGTCCTAAATCTGTGGCTCGAATCACCAAGCTGGAAAAGGGAAAAGTGAAAGAAGTTGCTACTAACCTGGGTTAAATGTATACTGCTGAATTTACTGTAAATAGAAGTAATAAAAATTCTCCTTCAAAAAAGTGAAAAAATAAAAGCAAACACAATGCACATCATTTTGGAGATCAATAAAGGTGGTTGATATCCTTTGGAATGTAGTAAGTTTATCTTTTTTTTTTTTTTGAGAGAAAGCGTCTCGCTCTGTCGCTTAGGCTGGAGTGCAGTGGCATGATCTCGGTTCCCAGGGTTCAAGTGATTCTTGAGCCTCAGCCTCCCAAGTAGCAGGAATCACAGGTGCGAGTCACCACATTCAGCTAGTTTTTGTATTTTTAGTAGAGACGGGCTTTTGCCGTGTTGGCCAGGCTGGTCTCAAACTTCTGACCTCAAGTGATCCACCCGCTTTAGCCTCCCAAAGTGCTGGGATTATAGACATGAGCCTCTGCTCCCAGTTTAACTATCATTTAAGTAGACAGTATTTTAATACTGTTTCTAAAAAGTTGCAGAGCTGGATGTGCCTATTAAAACAATTGGAATTTAAAACAGTAAATGAAAGACAACCCGGTTGCAGATGCACTCTGCTCTCTTCCAAAGGTGGGACTTTGGACTTCTCAAGGGAAGGAAAAGTTCAAAGCAAACGAGGTAGCTAGATTTTATATTCTATTAAAGTGCTAGGATGGTCAGAGAATTACCTAAAGTGAACCAGAATTAAAAAAAAAAAGGTTAGAGAAGATTGAAAAGGGGGACTCCTGGAAGGGATTGTAAGCAGATAATTCTAGCTCATTTACCTACTAATCCAGACCATAAGCAAGCCCTGCATTTTCCAACCCCTGTAGGTTTTCTAACGTTTGTGATTTTGTTACCCTTCAGATTGTTTCACTCTTCTGGACAAAATGAGTTTCAGCAAAACTCATTCCATGAAAAGGGTCTCTGTGCCATTTACATAGACAAAAGAAAAGGAAAAATAATATCTGTGTCCCATTTTGCTGCCAGCCTAAGGCAAGACGAACCTTCATAAAGCCGGAAGTAAAGGCTGCTAAGAAAGGATCAGCAGGCTAGCAGTTGTAATCGATGTCAAGTCCATCATAGTCCCTGACACAAGACAAAGTGTCGCATGCACCTAGTTGCAGGGAGGGTTTCAAGTACTGAGTGACTAGGAGATATACCTGGAACCTCCACAACCCTCCGATGTCATCAGTCCTCTCAAAGCAGACAGGTTCCAAGCCTTCTTCTAGGCAGCACTTGATGGAAGAGAGCCCACTCACTCCTCCTCCAATCACAGCAATTCTTTTCTTAGTCATGGTCTCCAGAGATCTTCACGTGTGGGTCAGTGCCGCCTGTCCTAAAGAAAGGATGACAAAGGACAAAAAGCACACATCGGTCAACATTTTTCAAGGAAGACCTTGGCCGTGGCATTCGAATAAATTCTGTACAAGAGGTGCTTTGGGAGGACAGATTCGACGGTCCTCTGCACACTAGGGAATCGTTCTGCCGGCCTGGGGCAGCCCTGCGCCCGCAAGCCCAGAGGTGAGAGTGCTCTGCTGCAGTACCAGATCTCGCCGCCTTTCCTGAAGAGCTTGGCAGACCGTCTCTTCAGCTGCTATCCGGAGGCGACTCGACTCTTGAGCGTCGTCAAATAAAGATAAACCGACAACGTGCAAACAACAGCGAGAGTCAACGGGAGGGGCTTAGCGCTCCGCCTCCGTTCAGCGCCCACTCCTCCGCCCACTCAGCGGCACCCGTTCTCCCACCCTCGATGGGAATAAAACGTGGGCTGAAGCTGCTTTGGGCGAACAGGTTAATCCCACAGCTTCTCTATTTTCAGCGGCAGTTGCCTGCAGTCCCAACTACCTTCTCTGAAAACAAAGTGTCCCCTAGACTCATCTGCGCCCGCCTCTGCATCCACTTTTAACTTCCTGGTTTTTATCTTAAAGTGACATGCTGCCAACAACCCCAAAGCAACTCTTCCTGCTCCAATTAAGTGAACACCTCCCCTTCAGGTGATCTGTTCACCGCTTCCGCACCCGGCTTGCCTATACCTCTTTCCTCCCCTTCTCACAATCTGGATCTAAGAATCTATACTTCCGGCAGAAATTTACCTTTAAATCCCCACGCACTGAACTGAGTGCGGGGTCGGGGTGGGGAGGCGGTATAGTGAGGAATATATTGTTTCCTACTCAGAGGAGCTTACCGTTTAGTGAAGGAGACCAAAACATAAACAGATAATTTCAATGAAATAAAAGTATTTTTAATAGTGCTTTCACACAGTTATGTGAGTAACTAAATATACAAATTATCCACTTCTAAAATGCAACTTTACAAATATTAAGTCCTGTAGAACCACCAATATAACAGACATAAGATTTCAGGCACTGGGTTAGAACAAGGGCCCATCCAGCCCAGGGTTCCATTTGACGGACGTGAGGGGTTGTAAGAGGCATGGATTGTGGTTCATGCCTCGGATCCTTGCCCACCTTCTACCACTCCCTGAGTCAATTTTGCTCCTCTAATCTGCACCTGCTAATCTTGGACTTTTACATGAGAGACAATTGCTATTTTGTTTGAGCCATTGAATTTTTAAATTGTATTTATTTATAACAACTTAGACTCTAATTAACATTAGTATGTTTTGGAACTGTCAAACTTTTTTTTTTTTTGAAACAGGGTCTCGCTCTGGCACTCAGGCTGGAGCACAGTGATGCAATCATGGCTCACTGCAGCCTCTGCCTCCTGGGCTCAAGCGATCCTCCCACCTCAGCCTCCTGAGTAGGAACTACAGCTATGTGCCACCACACCTGGTAATTTTTGTATTTTTTTTGTAGAAATGACGTTTCACTATGTTGCCCAAGCTGGTCTTGAACTCCTGGGCTGAAGTGATTCACCTGCCTTGGCCTCCCAAAGTGCTGGGATTACAGCGTGAGCCACCAAGGCCAGCCTGTAAAATGTTTTAAAGACTAATATCTTTCACAAAGCATTCAGATATGTAAATTTATACTAAAATAGCATCTTTTAAAAATAAAATTTTGAAGAGAGTGTTTCAACACAACCATTTTATATGCTGGAAGTTAACTTAAAAATAAATTATTTGTAAATTGGATAATTTTGAATGCACTAGAAGAAATGCCTAAAGGAAAACATGAATACTTGTATAAATTGAGTATTAATCTCCTCCTACTGAATCAGTTTTACAAATTCAAAATAATGCAATAATTTACTTTTAAAATCTAGTTAAGTGTAATTTTATTTTAATGTCTCCCTGCTTCAATTGTGTCCTATGATTTAATTAATTACTTTTAAATTTAGCAAATATGTTTTGTGTGGTTTTAAAATTACTTATACAATGTTTTCAGCCTTGTCTAAAATTTTCCCTGTCTTGGCTAGCTGACAATTTGCAAGTGAGTCAATTTCTTCATTGAGCAAGAACTTGATACACCCAAATTAATATACAGACTCAACTGAGCTACTCCTGCTATTACAAGAGAGCAGTATTACAAGTGAGAGATAACAATGACTAATTCCAAGATAATATGTGAGGCTTTTTAAGGAGTGTGTGTGTATGGATGCACATACATGTGGAATTGGGTTTGCAGAGTCTCTGTAAAGGTCCAACCCAGGAAGAGCTTTCAAACAATACAGTCTCACTTCTACTCCGATGCTCTCCTGTTTTCCAATTCTTTCCATTACGTTTGCATTTTGCCTGCATTCATTCAGCAAATATTCTCTTTTGGAGGCCACTTTTAATGGCATCTTTATAAGACAGAATAGGCTTGGATCTTGTCTGAAGGAGAGCTTCCAAGGGAAGGTGCCTGACAAGCATGGGATTGTGACACGAGTGAGAAATACACTTTTGCTGAATTAAAATGCAGAGAGCTATTTGTTCAGTAGTAAACCCTTAATAAGTCAATCCTGACTAGCGCAGAAGTTTCTAGCACAGCATCTGTTCTATGCCTGCTATGTGCTAGGTACTTAGTTACCCAGAGAGAAGGAAGGGAAAATGCATATCTAAAAAAGATGAGGAGATAAATCGCAGACATTGTGGCGGGCTGAAAACATGGTCCCCAAAGATGTGCATGTCCTAAACCACAGAACCTATGGATGTCATAATACATGTAAAGTGCCACACGTGGCCTGGCATGTAGCTGGAGCTCAACAAGTAGTAGTCAGCATTAATTATAAAAAATTGTTTTGTTTTCTAACTTAAAAATGTTTTCACTATTTTTAATTAACAAATAACAATTGTCTATATTTATGGAGTAATAGTTAAAAATTTGAAATGAATTCATCAATGTTCATCAAGACGGGGAAGGACTATATTACATATATATATATATTTAATGAGATGAATTTATACTGACATGAAAAAATTAGCAAAGGTTTTAACCAGCATAGCCCTTATTTCATTTGTATAGTTTCCATGGCAGATGGTAGGAACAATTTGGGCAAGCCCATTTAAAGCTTCAACTCATATCCTAAGGTAAATCACATCTACTCACATTCCATCGTCCAAAGCAAATCACAGGGGTTCTTCCTATTAGGAGGCACTGAAAGTCACATGACTAAGGGCATGAATGTATAACTATCTTATGTGGATAAAGTAGATCGTTAGGGACACTAATACAATCTATCAAAGCTGGCTAGAGCCCACCATGGAGTAGATATCCCACACTGTGTGTGTGTGTGTGTGTGTGTGTGCATGTGTGTGTATTTCTGTTTACCTTCATGACCCATATCTGTGGGCCACACATATGGGGGAAACACTATGCCTGCAGACACCCTCAGCAAATGAGATCACCATGGAACCTCAACAATGAGGGTAACCCCAAATTTCTTAAGTCTCCACTGATGAGATGCAGATACTTGAGTAATCCCCAGGCTCGTTTCCAAGTAAAGTTTTTTGGTCCTTCATAATACCTTGGACATTCAAATTTGTATTTAGTTTCTTGTGAAAAAAAAAGTTTAACTTTCACAACAGCATTATAGGATAGCTACTATTATACTCATAATTTACTATGCATCATGGGCCCTTCAGAAGCACTCTGATTGTTAAAACCCTCTAATTAGGAAGACTAATTGTACATCACATTTTTGAGCAGTTTGAGGGGATAGAGGTGGGGGAACTCCCTTGAATCAAAGTTACAACTGTGCCTCACTTCCTCTCTTCTCTTTCTCTCCTTCTCTTTTCTCCTTCTTGTTGCCTGCAATGTGGTGAGCATGGCACGTGTTTCAGCCTTGTTTGTGTTACAACTCTTTTAGCTCCAACATTTGGTGGGTCCTGAGTTCTTGTTCTGCGTTCGGGAAGAAGGATGTTAAGTGGACAAGCAGAGGGTGAGCAAGGTAAAGCAGAAGTTTATTGAATGACAGAACAGCTCAGAGGAGACCCACATTGGGTAGCTCCTCTCCACAGGCAGCTTGTCCCATTGAGTGTTCAGCTCTCAGCAGAGAGGAGACCCTGAAGTAGGTAGCTTCTCTCTGCAGCTGGTTGTCTTGAAGTCTGCTCAGCTCTCAACAGAGAGGAGACTCCGGAGTGAGAAGCTCCTTTTCACAGCTGGAAGGTCATCATCATCTTCTCAGCTCTCAGCAGAGAGGAGACCCTGGGGTCGGTAGCTCCTCTCCGCAGCTGGTCATCCTGTCATCTCAAGTCTGGCTGAGTCTGGGGCTTTTATGGGCCTCAGAGGAGAGGAAGTGTGCACCAATTGGTCCAGGGGCACCCATTAAAAAACACAAATCCTCACTCTAATCTTTAGGACCAGCAGCCCAGCCTCCAGGCTTCAGACCCTCCCCAGCTTAAGGGTGGGTCTTTACCAGGGACCTGCCCTCTCCCACCCAGGAGCCTGCCTCCTGCTGCCATTCATGGCATGCAGACTGTTTGTGCAAAGGGGCACCTGCAGGCAAGCACCAGGGCTGAGCTGCCCTTAGCACCCCCTCAGTCTCCCTCCTGTGCTGGCACCCAAAGTCCAGAGGGAGCCAAAGCCATGTGTCAGCACTGCCCAGAGTGTATGCACACCCAGCCAGGCTGCAACAGTGCCCAGGCTCAGCCCCAACCTTGCTCCAGGAATGCAGCAGTTGCTGGGAGTAGGGAGAGGCCAGGCAGTGGGAACATACAACTCTGAGTGCATGGGAGCAAGGTGGGACTTCCAGGAACCCCAAGAGTGCAGAGATGCCCAGGTCTACAGCTCTGGCTTGGGCAGCAGTAGCTGTACCCAGGAGGGTGGGGCTTCTGCCTGCTCCAAGCCCCCCAAAACACAGGGAGGCTCAGTTGGTGGACATGACTTGGACAGCTGCAGCTGTGCCCAGGAGGGTGAGACTCCTGCCTGCTCTCAGCCCCAAAGAGCACAGGGATGCCCAGGTCTGCACCTGCAGCTAGGCAGCCATAGCTGCGCCTGGGAGCAGGGAGTTTCTGCCCTGCCAACTCAGAAGGGGGTGGGGCTTCCACCTGTTCCTGGTTCCCCCTGGCTCCATGGAGCTGGTAGCTCTGGTGTGCCACTCCCACTGCAGCTAGCATAATGAGAGCAGCTCTTCTAGACAGGCCATCACTGCTATCAATATATCACAAAAGTTAAATTTCCAGAGTTAGCAAACTGAAAAGCTTTCAGGGACTAGCTAGATAGATTGCATAAATGTTATACCACTGGCTGGAGAACATAAAGAGTGAAATTGCATGTGACCAATGTGATGGCATGGCATGACAGTCAAAAGGCAGCCAGTTAAAAAGGAAAACACTGTCCTTTCTTTTTTTTTTTTTTAGGCAGAGTCTCACTCTGGCACCAGGCGCCACGCTGGAGTGCAGTGGCATGACCTCGGCTCACTGCAACCTCTGCCTCCCGGATTCAAGCAATTTTCCTGCCTCAGCCTCCCGAGTAGCTGGGACTACAGGCATGCACCATCACGCCCAACTAATTTTTTTGTATTTTTAGTAGAGATGGGGTTTCACCATGTTGGCCAGGATGGTCTCGATCTCTTGACCTTGTAATCCACTCACCTTGGCCTCCCAAAGTGCTGGGATTACAGACGTGAGCCACCGCGCCCGGCCAACACTGTCCTTTCAAGCAAAAAGACTGTGGGCAAAGTTTGATATACAGATACCTATAATTTCTAAACTATGTTCTCAAAGATTTACTTGATAATATTCCTGTTTTATGACCTTAGCTTTGATAGAAAAGGGGAGTGGCAATTCTCTGAGGTGACTAGGCAAGAAGCCAACGTACTTCTTTTCTATACTTCTGTACTTTGGCATATTTTCCCTGGCTTTCTGGGTTCTAAATTTATTACCTGTTATTTCATGACAATGAGGTATAATGGCATCAAAAGTCAAAATATAGTTTTTCATTTATTGAAAGGAAGAAAACCAAAGTCTTTTTCATCACAGCACAAAAATTTTCCACCCATGGGCAATGACTGAACTCTAACCTAAGCCCAATGTTCCAAGTTCATTTATTCAAGAGGTCTGAATAAAAGTTCACTTTTGGTCACAGCTTTTATCAAAGTTCCATATATGATTCACTAGGTATTTCTAACTGGTGCCCCGATGTTACGTAACAGAGCAAACACAACTTCTTTCCTAATTCGTTCTTAGTCATGATTGTTTTGGTAACGTTTTCACATGCTAAAGCTTACTGACAGCGTGACTTGGTTTTTTTTTTAATATTATGTTGCTGTTTCCAGAGGACATATCTGTTCTGTGAAGGACTAAAACAAAGAATTAACAAGAACATCATTATCGTATAACCTGAACAAGGAGTGAGAAAAGAGTTGAGGATAAACTTTATTCTGGCAGTTAATGTTGACTTGCCAGAAAACACTGGACCAGCTTCCTAAACTTTCTGTGCCTTGGTTTGCCGAGCTGTCAAATGCACTCTCTATATTTCGAAGTTATAACAATCGCATGCCCTAGATTTTAGAATTGCACCACAGGCACCTCATTCAAACATTCAACAATATTTATTGAGTACGAACTGTGTGTCCAGCACTGTTTGTACAAATCCAACGCATCCTAAGGTGAGTTCCTCTTTCCTTCTTCAAACCGGCTTTTGTCTCCAATGTTTTCCATCTCAGTGATGGCATCCACATCCATCCAGTTATCCAAGGCGGAAACTACTGGGAGTCAACTCCAACTCCTCTCTCTCTCTCTCAGCCCTACATCTGATTAGTGGCCAAGTCCTCTTTCAGCGTACCCCTACTCATTTTTAAAATCTTTTACTCTCTTGCTAATCCTGCCTGAATGTCTTCGCACTTGTCTCTCTGCCTTAAACATTCTTTCACCAGTTTCACAAAGCTGGCTTCTCATCATTCAGATCTTAGCTCCAGTGTCATCTTTTTGGTGATACTCTCTTCAATCCATTCTATCCAGAGCTGCTCCCCAGCCTCACAATCTCATTACCCTGTCTTACCATCTTATTAGCACTACACTACTTGATAACATATTTGTATTCCTCCCTTTCCTTGGATTTCTTCATCAGTAGAATCTAAGCCCTAAAAGTGCGGGACCTTATCTGTCTTGTTTACCCCTATCTAGACACTGGGGATATGACCAGTAAAATCACTCTTTATTGTACTTGTCTGGCAAAAATCCAACCCTGGCAATATGTAATTCTCTAACTTTCCCACTTACACAACAGTATCATGCTAATTGGCCTAATGATGATAAATCTCAAGCGATCCTCATTGCTGCTTGCCAATGTTACCGTGTTTCTCTAGTCAATTCACTGTCCACTGCCCTCGCAATTATCCTGTACCTTTCACTCCTTAAACCTCTAAAACCTCCTTCTTTTGCTTCAAGCTCATCTGATGACGTTGCTTTTTTATTTCACCTGGATAATAACAACAAACTGGGAGATATCTTCCATGTGTTCTCACCACCACATCTGTCTCTATCTGGTGCCTTCTGCTTGTTTTGGATGAGCTGTCTATGCCAATCCTTCTATGTGTATTAGATCCCTCCTCCTGTCACTCAGGGACATCACTCTTATTTGATCAGTTTTTCTCCTTACTGGATCATTCCTATCAGTAGTCAACATGTTTGACTATCCCCTATCAGTTACTACCTCCAGTTTTCTGCTCCTTTTTTTTCCCCTGCAAAACATTCTTTTCTTTCCTTTGGAGACAGGGTCTTACTTTGTCACCCCAGCTGGAGTGCAGTAGTGTCATTACAGCTCTCCGCAGCCTCGTTTTCCCAGACTCAGGCGATGCTCCTACCGCAGTCTCCCAAGTATCCTGGACTATAGATGCATGCCACCGTGCTTGGCTAACTTGTTGTATTTTTACAAAAATTTAGAGATGGGTTTTTGCCATGTTACTTGGGCTGGGTCTTGAACTCCTGGGCTCAAGTGATCCACCTGCCTCAGCCTCCCAAAGTGCTGGGACTACAGGCATAAGCCATCACACCAAGCCAGCAAAACCCTTAAAAGAGGTATGAGACACCCTGTCTTTCTTTCCTCCCATTCTATTTTTCAATCCACTATAATCAGGCTTTTGCCTCCACCAATACATAGAAATTGTTCTTGTCAAGATCATCAGTGACCATCATACTACCTACTCCAGTGGTTATTACTCTACTCCACCTCTCAGCTGCATTTGACACAGACAACCGCTCTCTTCCTGAAATTGCTCTTCATTTGGCCTCAGGAAGACCGTGCTCTTAGCTCTCATTCTGTGCCACTGGCTACTCTTCTTAGTCCTTTCTGCTGCTTCCTCCTCCTCTTCTCAACATCTAAATATTAGCTGTCCAAGTTTTAGTCTTTTACAGCTCCAGTCGTCACCAAGGGGGTCCCATCCAGACTCAAAGTTTCAGTGTCATCCTAAAATTATGACTTCCATATTTATACATTCAGTTCTAACCTCTTCTCTGAATGCCAGACTTGTTTATCCAACCATCTATTCACAATTTCTACTTAGATGTTGAATAGCCATTTCATATTACCCTGTCCAAAAGTGAATTCTTTTTTTTTCTTAAAAAGGAATGCTTTATGTTTCCCGAATCTTCTCATTCTCTATCTTCCTCTCTCCATAAGGCATCTTCATTTCACTGGTTGCTCAGCCCGTATCACCGAAACCATCTTTTGCTTTTCCATTTCTTCCGGACACTCAATCAGTGAATCCTATCAGCTCTGTCCTCTCAATATATCTAGTATCAGATCACTACTCACCACTCCACTATCACTATGCTGGCCCCAAAACTATCAACTCCTGCCCAGACTACTGCAATAGTTTCCAAACTGGCCTCCTTGTTTCCATCCTGCTCATCTATAGATCTTTTCAGGCAGTATCCAGAGCAAAACTTCTATGTGTCACCTCACTGGCAGACCTGGAGTCTCTCAGCTACCTTTCTTAGCTGTATTTTAGGTATACCTAAATAGTATACCAACAGTCTACTTAGCTTATAGCTAGGACTCTATCTTCTGGTATTCTGCTACAACAAATGTACTTTAAGCGAAAAATAATAAACAATAACCAATAATTAGGTAGTATAATTGTCCCCACATTATAAATGAAGATACTGTGACTTGGAATGGTAATTGGCAATACTGGAGCAGGAACCATATTATTCTCTGGCTAATGTCATTAGAATAGTGTTCTTATTTAGGTGAATAATCTTGGTGCTTCCTTCTTCGATAAACTCATGTTAAAGTTGCATCCTCCCTTATTCTCATCTTCCCCTAAGGTAAAAGGGAGAAATTCGTTCTGAGCCACAAAAGGGACGACTTCAGATTGGTTTCTTCATAAAAACTCAAGCAAAGCACTGTATTACAAAGCTATTTTTGTGTCTTGAGGCATCCATAAACACTGACAGAACCACGTAGTATGTGCCAAGCACTCTTTATGGTACTGACACCTATCATAACCATGTATTATGTGCCAAGCACTCTTGATGGTATCAGTGCCAAGCACTCTTTATGGTATCCATCGAGACCATGGTATCCATAAAGAGTGCTTGGCACATAGTACGTGGTTATGATAGAGGTGACAAATCAGCACCATAAAGAGTGCTTGTTAGGGGCCGGCTTGTATTTAAGTGGCAAGTGGTCAAAATGGCTGCTTTAGCAGATAAGTCTACTGGTAGAATCTAGAGGGGAGGAAATAAATCAAACATGGCGACTAAGATGCAAAAACCACTCATGAGCAGCCACATAGGACAGAGGTCCCTCTGGAGAAGCCACCAAAGGATGTAAATCTGTCTTCAGATTTGTTTTAACACCCAAGCAGGAAAGCTGCTGTACAAAATTACTATTGCCCCATTATGTGACTCTGTTTTACTTTTAGCACTAATCCTACCTGATTTTTGTTTATTGCTTGTCTCCTTCTTTTAAAACATAAGCTCCATGACATTAGTGACCTCTATCACAACCACTACTATGTGCCAAGCACATTCTCTTCTTCTTTTGTTTTTTTTAGATGGAGTTTTGCTCTTGTTGCCCAGGCAGGAGTGCAGTGCCGGATCTTGGCTCACTGTAACCTCCACCTCCTGGATTCCAGCGATTCTCCTGCCTCAGACTCTCGAGTAGCTGGGATTACAGACATGTGCCACCATGCTTGGTTAATTTTGTATTTTTAGTAGAGACAGGGTTTCTCCACGATGATCAGGCTGGTCTCAAACTCAGGTGATCCGCCCACCTTGGCCTCCCAAAGTGCTGGGATTACAGGGCGTGAGCCACTGCGCCCAGCACCTAACAAGCACTTTTTATGGTACCGATTTGTAACCTCTATCATAACCACGTACTATGTGCCAAGCACTCTTTATGGATACCATGGTCTCGATGGATACCATAAAGAGTTCTTGGCACTGATACCATAAAGAGTGCTTGGCACATAATACGTGGTTATGATAGGTGTCAGTACCATAAAGAGTGCTTGGCACATACTACGTGGTTCTGTCAGTGTTTATGGATGCCTCAAGACACAAAAAATAGCTTTATAAAACAGTGCTTTGCTTGAGTTTTTATGAAGAAACCAATCTGAAGTCGTCCCTTTTGTGGCTCAGAACGAAATTCTCCCTTTTACCTTAGGGGAAGATGAGAATAAGGGAGGATGCAACTTTAACATGAGTTTATTGAAGAAGGAAGCACCAAGATTATTCACCTAAATAAGAATACTATTCTAATGACATTAGCCAGAGAATAATATGGTTCCTGCTCCAGTATTGCCAATTACCATTCCAAGTCACAGTATCTTCATTTATAATGTGGGGACAATTATAATACCTTATTATTCGTTATTGTGAGGGTTAAGAAAATATACTTAAAACCCTTAGGATACCACCTAGAGATTCATCAACAAATGCACCTATTTTGTTATTATCATCTGTATATTAGTGGTGCATTACATCATAAATCCACTCAAAGCTGATGCTGAGTCACGGTGACCCCTAACTGAACACATTGCATCAATGTGCTCCCCGTAATGCACTCGAGATACCCACTGCAGGAATGACGTATTTGGTGATCTTAATTTACTACTATTCACAGGTTCCCAATTTTGGCCTACATGTCACGGGGAATAAGAAAGGGATTTTGGCCGGGCGCGGTGGCATACGCCTGTGGTCCCAGCTACTCGGGAGGCTGAGGCGGAAGAATCGCTTGAACCCGCGAGTCGGAGGTTGCAGTGAGCCAAGACTGCCCCACTGTGCTCCAGCCTGGCGAGAGAGCCAGACTCTGTTTCAAAAAAAAAGAAGAAAAGAAAGGGATTTCAAGGCCTAAACCAGTTTATCACTATATAAACCGAACAAGCACGGTTTGAGCTTGTCGTGAGTCACTGGAGCGCACGGACAAAGTCTTACCCACTTTACAACCCGCATGGCCCAGCGGAGTATATGAAACTTGACAGTCGATGTTGAGTAAATAATAAATGCATGATGAGCACATCCCACCTCCGTGACGGTCAGTTCAGGCAATCGGACGCCTAGCGCTTCAGAAGCACACCTGGTGAGAACCCAGCGGCCCTTCCACGCTCCGCGCTGCAAACTGCCTGAGCCTGGGGCTAACTGCACCAGCTCCGCTGCAGACGTCGAGGCAGGACGCGCCCTCTGGCGGAGCCTCGCTCGCAGGCAGGCCCCAGCGCACCGCCGCCCGTCCCGCCCGCCCCAGCGCGCCGCTGCCCGCCCCCTCCGGCCCCCGCCCGTCGGGAGAGCCCGAGGCAAAGGCGCGCAGGCCCGCGCGGGGCGGGGCCTCTCCCGGCCTGATGGAAGGCTCTGCCAGTTGTGGGGGCCAAGCTCCCGGCTTCTTACTTCGGTTTCAGACTGAGGGCCGAGCCGAGGCGGCGCGGGCGCGGGCGCGGGTGCAGGAGCAGGATTTACAGCAGTGGGGGCTGACAGGTGAGCGGGCTCCGGGCGGGCTTCACCCAGGCAGGCCAAACCGTTGGGGCTGCCTCTCGGTGGCCGGGGGCGCATCAGGGGGCCGCCCGGTGGGTTGTTTACCAGCCGGCGACAGGGCCTTCCTTCGTTCCTGCCGTGGGCGGGGAGAAACCGCGCCCGGGCTGGGTGGTCGCGGGCCCTGCCTGCGCGGCGCGCGGGCCGGCGGACGCGGGATGAATGAGGTCCGGTCCCGGGCCTGTGGAAGGGGAAACGTGGTGAGGGCAGCGCCCCCTGCAGGCCTCCGAGGAACAGTTGGAAGGCCGGGCGCACCAGGGATGTTAAGTTTCGAGTTGCTGTACTGTGAGGTTGGGTCCTCGCCTGTGGGGTTTATTCGTTGCGTTTGTAAAACGCTCAACGCATCTCCCAGCCTCATCTTCTCCGTTTACTGTGCGCTCGCAGTTACTGGAGATTTCGCCGCTGATGAATTCTTCCCCAATCTAGTTATGTGCGGTAGTGAGTGGACTAGCTAAGTTTGTCCGCTCACTGCCGCACGTAACTCGATTTATTGACACTGGCCCTTTCGGAGAGTCTGCAAAGCGCGAACCTTGCACGCCCCCCAGCCCTGCCGCTGCGCGGCTGACCCATGCTTCTTGCATCCCCGAGACTCCGCTCTACTCCCGGGTCTGCGCTGACTGGCCACTGAATCCCCAGCACCCCCACCCAGCCTCGTTTTCCTTATTTGCAAAGTGGAAAACGTAGTGCGGGCCTTGACTGTATTAACATAATCGTGCATCAGTAATAATAATACAGTTGTTTATTCATAACTTACTGAATGCTCCTGGGAGTGTATTCTTAGGTATTGGCCTTAAAGATGAGTAAAACAAATATGGAGCCTTCCTACCTAGAGTTTTGGACTAGTGAGTGAGAGTTCATTTAAAAGTATAAATTATAATTTATTTAAGTGCTCAATACCACGAAAGAGTGAGGTTTGTCATTCTAGGAATGAAGCAAAAGGTGCAGTACTGTGTTAAAAGAGAGAAGGATAAAGTTGAGTGGAGAGAATGCAGACGTGAAAGAGAAAGCCCTCTCTCCTTGATTCCCAGAGTCTAAGAATGTGTCCGTGGCTGTAAGGAGTATGTACCCAATTTAAGTATGAGCTTTAGACTGGTCTTTTTATGTTTGACTATATCTTGACTAAAGTTTATGTTTATGTGTTTGCCTATTTCTTTGCAAGTGTTAGGAATGGTTCTTTAAGAACTTGTGTGAGAGAAGGCTCAGAAAAGTGTGCCAGTTGATACTTAGTTGTAGGTAATAGCCAGGAGAAAGGTACATATATGGGCGGGTGTTTTAGTGAAAATGAGACGAGGTTACAAGTTTGAGTGGATGGAGCCGAGTGAGTAAATGCAGAATTAAGTAGGCAAATGTGGCAACTGGAATAAATTGGTAGTAGAGAGAAAGAAAAATAGAAAAGTATAGTCAAAGGAATAGCTACTGAATATTGTAACTTGTAAATCCTATATCTGTTTACCAGAATAAATTAATATTATGAGAAACTATTCTTCGTGAGTTGGTTACAAAAATTCTACTGCTTTTTTTCTTTTGGTTACAGAAATAGTACATATTCTCTGTAAAACATTTAGGGAAATAGCCAATGCATAAAGAAAATAAATTTTAATCTCCATAATCTCTTTACTGTTATCATGTTCTCAATATCCTTATAACCAAATATTTATTATAGCTATGGACTTTTAATTCCTGAAAGGTAGCCTTTCTGGAATAAAAAGTATGCAAAATTTTTGCTTATTTCTCCAAATTTGTGTCTTACAAAAGTTTTACATTTTGGCTAAAATTTATCAATTTATCATTTTTTTCTCCTGTGAATAGTTTTTTTGTTTGGTGTCAAATATAAGAACTCATTGCCTACTCCCAGATCCTAAAGAGTTTTTTTTCTAAGTTTTACAGTTTTGTATTTAAGTCCATGATCTACTTTTTCTGTCCCACAAATTTTGATGTGTTGTATTTTCATTTTTTATTTAGTTCAGTTTATTTATTTCGCTGGAGACTTCCTCTTTTGATGGGACTGTTTAGAAGTGTGCTGTCTAGGTTCCAAGTGTTGAGAGATTTACCTCTAATGTTTCTGTCCATGAATTCTAATTTTATTACATTGTGTTCAGAGAACATACTCTGTACAATTTCACTTATTTTAAATGTGTTGAGGTTTTCTGGCCGTGCTGTAGGTTTGGATATGGATTATCTGTCCTCACCAAATCTCATGTTGAAATTTGATCCCCAGTTTTGGAGGTGGGGCCTAATGAAAGGTGTTTGGGTCTTGGGGGCAAATCCCTCCTGAATAGATTAATGGTCTCCCTAGCAGGGAGCAGAGAGAGTGAGTAACTTCTTATCTATCAATTTCCAGAAAGCTGGTTGTTAAAAAGAGCCTGGCATCCCCAATCTCTTTCTTCTTCTCTCACCATGTGATCTCTATACAAGCCCGCCCCACTTCTCCTGCCATTAGTGGAAGCAGTCTGAAGCCCTCACCTGAAGCAGATGTTGGTGCCATGCTTATTGTACAGCCTGTAGAACCATGAGCCAGATAAACCTCTTTTCTTTATAAATTATCTGGCCTTGGGTGTTCCAAAGCAACACTAAATGGACTAAGACAGGCCCTGAATGTGTTGTATGGTCCATGGCAGTTGAAAAGAATGTGTATTCTCCTGTCATTGGGTATCAGCAGAGCTGCATGCCTTTCTGGAGATTCTAGAAGAGAATATATTTCCCAGCATCCAGAGGCTGCGCACATTCCTTGATTCCTGGCGCCTTTTCTCCAACTTCAAAGCCAGCAACATTTCATCTCTTTGATCCTTCTGTAGTCACCTTTGTCTCTAACCACAGCTGTTAAAGGTTCTCTGAATGATGCATGTGATTAGATTGCATGTCCATCGCATTATCCAGGCCCACCTGGGTAATTCAGAATACTCTTCCCATCTCTCGGTCCTTAACCTTATTTATATCTTCAGAATGCCTTTTGCCATGTAAGGTAACTTATTTACTGATTCCAGGAGCAGGGCTTGGACATCTTTGTGAGGGCCACTGTTTTCTCTACCACTTCATCCTTTTACTTCTCACTTGTTTAGCTGATTATTTATTTATTTATTTATTTTGAGACGGAGTTTCGCTCGTTACCCAGGCTGGAGTGCAATGGCGCGATCTCGGCTCACCACAACCTCCGCCTCCTGGGCTCAGGCAATTCTCTTGCCTCAGCCTCCTGAGTAGCTGGGATTACAGGCACGCGCCACCGTGCCCAGCTAATTTTTTGTATTAGTAGAGACGGGGTTTCACCATGTTGACCAGGATGGTCTCGATCTCTTGACCTCGTGATCCACCCGCCTCGGCCTCCCAAAGTGCTGGGATTACAGGCTTGAGCTACCGCGCCCGGCCTTTAGCTGATTATTTTTGGGTTGAATTTCTTGTAGACAATTTATAATTGGGTTATGTTTTAAAATCCACTCTGGAAGTCTTTGTCTTTTAATTGATATACTTATATGATTTATATTTCATGTAATATGCTTGAGCTTAAGTCTGCCGTCTTATTTTTATTATTTTAGTTTATCTCTTTTCTTCTTCTTGCCTTCTTGTGAATTATTTGAACGTTTTTTAGAATTTTATTTTTGTTTATTTACAGTGTTTTTTAGTTTATCTCTTTGTATAGCTTTTTAATGGTTGTGACAGGTATTGTATATTAATGTACGTGTGTATATAAAATCACAGAATACTGATATTGTCATTTTACCTAGTTGAGTAAAGTATGGAAACCTTACTTCCCTTTATATCTCTTTACCTTCTATTTATAATTGTCTTAAATATTTCCTTTATATACCTTTAGAACCGCATCAGACACTGTTACAATCTTTGCTTCAGCTGTCAAACATAATTTTAAAACTCAAGAATGCTGCATTCTCACGTTCTTCCTGCTGTTCCAAGATTCCATCTTTTATCATTTCACTTTTTCCAAAGACTTCTTTTAGCCATTCTTTGAGGGTAGGTTTGTTGGTGATAAATTCTCTGTTTTCCTTCATCTGAGAATTTCCTCTTTGTTCCTGAATACTAGTTTTCTTGATTACAGGAGTCTGGGTTGACAGTTCTTTTCTTTCAATACTTAAAAAAAACATTGTGCCATTTCTTTCTGGCCTTTAAGATTTCTGACAAGTAATCTGCTTGCATTTGAATAGTTTTTTCCCTCTTTAAGTAAGGTGTTTGTTTCTTTTCTGGCTGCATTTAAGATATTTTATTTGTCTTTTGTTTTCAGCATTTAAATAATTACATATCTTGATATGTATTTCTTTGGATTTTTTATTTGTCTTTTGTTTTCAGCATTTAAATAATTACATATCTTGGTATGTATTTCTTTGGATTTTTTTTTTTTGAAATGGAGTTACTGTGTCGCCAGGCTAGAGTGCAGTGGCTCGATCTGGGCTCACTGCAACCTCCACCTCCGAGTTCAAGCGATTTTCCTGCCTCAGCCTCCCGAGGAGCTGGGACTACTGGCACATGCCACCATCCCCAGCTAATTTTTGTATTTTTAGTAATGATGGGGTTTCTCCATGTTGGCCAGAATGGTCTCAATCTCAACCTTGTGATCTACCCACCTCGGTCTCCCAAAGTGCTAGGATTACAGGCGTGAGCCACTGCGCCTGGCAGGATTTTTTTATGTTTGAGGTTTACTCGGTTTCTTGGAACTGTAGGTCTTTAGCCAAATTTGGGAAGTTTTCAGCTGTTATTTCTTTAAGTACTTTTTCAGCCCTTTCGTCCTTCTCTCTTTTTATTTATTGGACACCATTGAAGAAATGTTAGATCTTTTGTGGTAGTCCTGGAGTTCCCTGAGGTTCATTTCTTTTCGGTCTGTTTTCTCTCTCTTCTGATTGTAATCTCTATAATTTCTATTCTCTTCTGATTGTAATCTCTCTCTAACTTCTATTCTATCTTACAGATTGTTTCTTCACTTCCTTCCGTTCTGCTGTTGATCTCAAACAGCCTCAGTAACCTTTTATTTTGGTTATCGTATTTTTCAGTTTTAAAATTTCCAATTGGTCTCTCTTTGTATCTTTTGTGTCATTGCTGAGATTTCTGTTTCTTATCTGAGGTTTTTTGGTTTTTCAATTGTTCAAGTGTGTTCATGACTACTTGTTGAAGCATTTTTTTTTTTTTTTTTTGAGACGGAGTTTCACTCTTGTTACCCAGGCTGGAGTGCAATGGCACGATCTCGGCTCACCGCAACCTCCGCCTCCTGGGTTCAGGCAATTCTCCTGCCTCAGCCTCCTGAGTAGCTGGGATCACAGGCACGCGCCACCATGCCCAGCTAATTTTTTTGTATTAGTAGAGACGGGGTTTCACAATGTTGACCAGGATGGTCTCAATCTCTCGACCTCGTGATCCACCCGCCTCAGCCTCCCAAAGTGCTGGGATTACAGGCTTGAGCCACCACGCCCGGCTGTTGAAGCATTTTTATCATCACTGCTTTGAAGTCTTTGTCAGATAATTCTGTGTCATCTGGGTGTTGGCACCCATTGATGATCTTTTTTCGTTCAGTTTGAAACTTCGCAGTTCTTGATGTAATGAATGATTTTTTATAATAATTAGAGCCAGGCATTTTTGTATCATGTTTAAACCTCCTGTTTGACTGTCTTTGTCTGTCACTGCTCTGGCAGGGGAAGAGGGTCTACTGCCTTGATGTTAATAGCCAGGTGGGGATAGAAGTCCAGGCACCCCTTTCAGCCTCTGTCTACATCTGGGGATGGGGAAGGGGCCTCTCCTTCCTGCTGGGTGACGGTGGGAGTTGTGGCTCCCTCCTGAGTCTCTACTGATCCACAGGGGAAGCCAAGGGGTTGGTCCTCATTCCTGGTTGATAGGGATAAAAATCCCAGCTCCCTACTTGTCCTTCTCTTATACCATCTTGGTTGGGGTGCTGGGGCACTCGTTATAGCTGTAGGGGGAAGTCTGTGCTTCCCACTTGACTTTGCTGGTGGGACCACAGGTTTATTCCTGTGATGTTTAGCTAGAATAGAGCAGTTATTATCTAAAAGTTTCCTGACTTGCTAGGCTGCCATTTTCTAGCAGGAGCAGGCTTGTGAGGGGTGAGGTGGTTAATATGGTTTGGCTGTGTCCCCAACCGAATCTCACCTTGAATTATAATAATCTCCATGTGTCAAGGACGGTCCAGGTGGAGATAATTGAATTATGGGGGCAGTTCTCCCATATTATTCTCATGGTAGTGAATAAATCTCACAAGATCTGATGGTTTTATAAGTGGGAGTTCTCTGCACAAGCTCTCTTGCCATGTAAGATGTGACTTTGCTCCTCATTTGCCTTCCACCATGATTGTGAGGCCTCCCCATCCGTGTGGAACAATGAGTCAAGTAAACCTCTTTTCTTTATAAATTACCCAATCTCAGGTATGTCTTTATTATCAGCATGACTAATACAGGGGATGTTCTGATTTGTTTTGCTTTGGGTCTACACCAGTTGGTGTTTCCAGTTTGCTGATTTCTTGACCTCTCAGGCTGGGCTATATAAGGCAAAAATAAATTCCAGGGAACTTACTACCCTGTCCTTCCTGAGGTCCCAAGGTCCCTAGCCAATCTGCTTCTTCACTGCACCTTTCAGAGTCTTATGCTTGCTTTATCTATCATGTCTAGGGTTTTTATTTCTACTTAGCAGTAGGAATAGGGGAAAGCATATATACTCCCATCAGAAATAGAAATCTCTGAGTTTTCTAATTTATAAAATGGGGATAACATCTACTCTGTAGAATTGTTATAAGCATTAAATGAGATACTGTAATTTATTTATTTATTTATTTTGAGATGGAGTCTCTCTCTGTCACCAAGGCTGGAGCACAGTGGTGCAATCTCAGCTCCCTGCAACCTCCGCCTCCCAGGTTCAAGCAATTCTCCCTGCCTCAGCCTCCCAAGTAGCTAGGATTACAGGCACACCACCATGCCCAGCTAATTTTTGTATTATTATTATTATTATTATTTTTTGAGACGGAGTTTTGCTCTTGATACCCAGGCTGGAGTGCAATGGCGCGATCTAGGCTCACCGCAACCTCCGCCTCCTGGGTTCAGGCAATTCTCCTGCCTCAGCCTCCTGAGTAGCTGGGATTACAGGCACGCGCCACCTGCCCAGCTAATTTTTTTTGTATTAGTAGAGACGGGGTTTCACCATGTCAACCAGGATGGTCTCGATCTCTTGACCTCGTGATCCACCCGCCTTGGCCTCCCAAAGTGCTGGGATTACAGGCTTGAGCCACTGCGCCTGGCCAATTTTTGTATTATTAAGTAGAGATGGGTTTCACCAAGTTGGCCAAGCTGGTCTTGAACTCCCGACCTCAGGTGATCCGCCTACCTCGGCCTCCCAAAGTGCTGAGATTACAGGTGTGAGCCACCACCCCCCGGCCCGAGATACTGTAATTTATGTAAAGTGTTTACTACTCCTCTTGTATTTGTAAGTGCCTATGAAAAATACCTATTTTTTAAAAAATGTTGTACAATTATATATTTTGAAGATTTTTAAAGCTATAAGTTAAATCAGAAAGTTCTATTTTTGCTGATAGTTCTTATATAAAGTATGCTGACGGTCTTTCACCTTCCTAAGATATGACTATTCTTTGAAACTGGATTTTTTTCCACCAAGGGAGAGAGAGTCAGTAGAAGCTCCATGTGGATTTCATGTTTTTTGCCATTCCTGTACAGAGTTAAACACCCTTTCCATTCTTAAAAACAGTCCTTCTGCATCGAAGCATTATTTAGCGTAGTCCTGAGTTTTTCCCTGTAGCACTGATGGCAAATTTAAATGGATGCAGTGAGGCAAGCAGACATATGTACAATCTATGTGTTGTTGCTTGTTAAGTTGCATCAGTAATACCTCATTTCCCAGAATGGACACTGGTGTGAGTCTCAGGCAGTACAGAGGCCAGATCCCAAGTTGACTTTCTCATCTATCAAGTGAATCAGGTAACTGCCAGGCTTCTTTGGGACTTTGAATATATTAGTGAATACATCTGCTCAAAAAGTAGTTTGGAAGTCAGCAGAGGTTTAGATATCCATACTCCTCAGCAAAGGATATGGCCAGTGAGGTCTGGAGTTACATGAATTTAGGCTGTGTTCCTCATTTGGACTCTTAGAACATTGCCCATGCGTGTGCTGAAATGTCTGCTATTCAGATTTGCTGTATTTTTTGTTTCTAGGGATTCACCTACGCTCTTATCAACTGGAGGGAGTCAACTGGCTTGCCGAGCGCTTCCATTGTCAGAATGGCTGCATCCTGGGAGACGAGATGGGCCTGGGGAAGACCTGCCAGGTATGTTACTGTGCAGCGAGTACTGCTCACCGCCACTGAAGCACCTCCTTATAACTCATTCTGCAGCTGAGCGCTCTGGAGCTAGAACAAAGTTCAGTTTCACAGATGTCTCTGGGATCCAGGCTGGCTGGCTCTTGCACCAGGAAAGGGCCTTCCCTGTAGTCTTCTCTGCCTCAGTCATTGCAGTTGCCCTCCTGACTTTATTGAGGGCCAGCAAATGCTACTTGTCCTTTCCTCAGATGTTCACATAGCTCTGCTTTAAGCTCTCTAAAAGATACCACCTGTAATCCCAGCACTTTGGGAGGCTGAGGCGGGTGGATCACGAGGTCAAGATATCAAGACCATCCTGGTCAAGACGGTGAAACCCCGTCTTTACTAAAAATACAAAAAATTAGCTGGCATGGTGGCGCGTGCCTGTAATCCCAGCTACTCGGGAGGCTGAGGCAGGAGAATTGCCTGAACCCAGGAGGCGGAGGTTGCGGTGAGCCGAGATAGCGCCATTGCACTCCGGCCTGGGTAACAAGAGTGAAACTCCGTCTCAAAAAAAAAAAAAAAAAAAAAAAGATACCACCTCCAAATTTGTTTTGTTAAAATTTTGTTTAGACTTTTTGCATCTATGTTCATGAAAGACATTGGTCTGTAATTTTCTTGTAATGTCATTATCTGACTTAAGTATTGGAGTAAATCTACCCTCATGGAGTGAGTTAAGAAGTATGCCCTTCTCTTCAATTTTCTGGAAGAATTTACGTAGAATTGCTGTAATTTTTTCCTTAAATTCTTGCTAGAATTCGCTAGTGACTCCACACTTGTTTTGTAGACAATCTGGTTTATAGTAATAAAAGATAAATTTTCTCTAAATTGCATCCTCAGGAAAGCTAGACTGAATGGTTTTAATTCAGTAAGTCACTTACTAAAGATGGTTCTGGGCACCATTTGGACTGAGAAGCCATAGATAATTTAAAAAGAAAACTATTTCTGTCATAAAAATTAACTGCCACCCTGTTATGAAGCACTCTAACCACAGCCATGAATAGCAATGCATGTTTTGCATGATTGAATTTTTATTTTGTTTTATTTTTGAGACAGGGTCTTGCACCGTCACCCAGGCTGGAATGCAGTGGCATGATCTCAGCACACTGCAACCTCTGCCTCCCAGGCTCGACCAGTCTTTAGTCTCCCAAGTAGGTGGTACTACAGGTGCACGCCACCACACACAGCTTATTTGTAAATTTTTTGTAGAGATGAGGTCTCACTATATTGTCCAGGCTGGCCTTGAACTTACGGGAACCAGTGATCCTCCTACCTCGGCCTCCCAGAGTGCTGGGATTACAGGTGTGAGCCACTGTACCCAGCCCGTGGTTGAAATTACAGTGTGTATGTAGTTAGTATTTGTTAATCTAACAGTGTCACTGTAATTTTTTACTTTATTATATTCATAATCATTATCAATATTGTATGTTATTACATCAAGAGAATTTATCATAATTAAATGTTCTACAGATAAGAAATGGTGATTCCTCCCCTTTTTGTGCTATTTGATCTTGATAGGAACGTCTTTGTGCATATAGCTTTCTCAGGATTTTGAATTATATCCTTAGGACAGATTTTTCTCAGAAACAGCTCAGCATTTGAAGATGGGGTCTCTTGACGCATTCTTGTTTTAAAATAGATTATTTTCTCTGTATATTACAGCGACATTCAAATCATAAATGTATACTAGAATCTTCTCAAGTATGTCCATTTGCTTTTACCAAAGTTCCATTTTCTACCCTTCCCTAAGCTTAGGAGGATCATGTATTGTCTGTTTTCCCCGTTAGATAGTGTCCTCCAGGAGAACTGGGTGTTTTGTCTGTTTTGTTCACTGTTGTGTAACTGGAGTGTAGGACAGTGCTTAGCAAATAGAAGACACCCTTTAAATACATATGGAAGAAAGCAAAACAGTAGGGGAAGGTGGGAGGAAGTGAGGGAGGCAGGAAAGCATCCTCCCTCAGGAAAGCCTGGCAAGCAGCAGAGGGCTGCCATGTGATTGGCTGTTTTGCAGTCATATCTTGGCACTTCTTCCTTAATGTTTTCAGAGTATTGCTGATCTTGGCCATCAGTTGGATTTTCATTGATTTCTGTTGTCTTTCCTGACTTTTTCTTTACAGTAAAGGTTCAATTACCTAAATATTGAGCCTCATTCCTTGTTAAGTACTGAAGTAATTGAGTTCCATAAATTTCCGTGGCAAGTATATTAAGGCTTACATGATTTCACTCCACGAATGGATTACTCTCCTAATGTGCGGAAGATTGTACAATATTTCTTTGTAAAACAAGTCTTATACAAGAGTGTGTGTTCCCTACAGGGTTGTGGGAACTTCGTGGTTGTTTCTCATGGGAAAATGTGATCAGAACTGCCTTCTTTTTCTGTGTTCCAGACGATTGCTCTCTTCATTTACTTAGCAGGAAGATTAAATGATGAAGGACCATTTCTGATTCTTTGTCCCTTGTCTGTTTTGAGCAACTGGAAAGAAGAAATGCAGAGGTACAGAGTAGATGTAGCTGCAATTTTGTTGTATATCTTAAGATTTTTTTTCTGGATGATGTGTGAAATATGATAAAACAACCTGTTGTCATAATCAGTAAGTTTATTCCAGAAAACTGTGAACTGTGGCCGGGCGCAGTGGCTCACGCCTGTAATCCCAGCACTTTGGGAGGCTGAGGCGGGCAGATCACCTGAGGTCAGGAGTTCAAGACCAGCCTGACCAACATGGAGAAACCCCATCTCTACTAAAAATACAGAATTAACTGGGGCGTGGTGGTGCATGCCTGTATTCCCAGCTACTCAGGAAGCTGAGGCAGGAGAATGGCTTGAACCCAGGAGGCGTAGGTTGCGGTGAGCCAAGATCATGCCATTGCACTCCAGACTAGGCAACGAAAGCAAAACTCCGTCTCAAAAAAAAAAAAAAAAGAAAGAAAGGAAAGAAAACTGTAAACTAATGCAGTGTAGGTAGACACTGAGGATGTAATGGGAAGGGCCCAGTGGATATTATTACTGTTTGGCAATTTGAAGGTCAGTAATCATTTATAGTATTTATGAACTATCGTAGAAGCCATTGCTTTTCATAGTGGCGTAGGAAGTAACTAATGTGGAAGAGATCATTTTATTTTTAGAGTCAGCACAAGACCTTTTTACATCTGATCCTTCTACCTATTCACATAGGAACTTGCTCTGAGGTTCAACCGTTACTTTAGATAAGATTCAGAGCCCTAAGACTCTGGTTGTAGGACCTCATGAGGTCTGCATGTGAATGTAATCCTCCCATGAAATGTAATTTTCCAGGTATGTATATCCTGTCACATGAGTCTACTGTTTATATTCATCTACTTCTTTTCTTGGATTCAGATTTGCTCCGGGTCTTTCCTGTGTAACATATGCAGGTGACAAGGAGGAAAGAGCCCACCTTCAGCAAGACCTAAAACAGGACTCCCGTTTTCACGTGCTACTGACTACCTACGAGGTATCCATTGGTTTCTCTATAGCAACAACTTCTAACCTGTGACCTTAGAAGTTGTAGAGTCTGATGAAATTATATTTAAGTTTCGTTGAGAACACACACACTTTTCTGGGCAGGGAGTCTACCTTCATCAGATTCTCAAAAGAGGGCTGTGACCAAAAGAAGTGAAGGATCATTGTGCTTCAAATTAGTTAGATCTTTTCCTTTCCTGGTGGATCAAGGGGGAAGGCTTCTCAAGAAGGAGGCACTTGAGCTGCCTCTTGTTTAATGAACAGGAGGCAGGCAGGCAGGCAGGGGAAAGGGTTTTGTGGACTGAGGAATCATGTCTGTTACTGGAGGATAGGAATGGAAGACAGTTCCGGCTTATTTTAAGTGCTTGTTCTTTAGTTTAAGACAGTGTGTGCTGCTGACCTTCCACTTAATCAGGCTTCTCTTCTCTTTGTTTTTAAGATGGTGCTACTTAGAAATTATTCTCAGAACATTTTTTACTTAGTGAACAAATGAGACTTAGATAAATCCTGTAGTTTAAGAGAGTTCACAGAAAACTAGCTTATCAATATCAGAGTTTATCAATGCCAGTCTTTATGTTTTATAATGTGTCTTCCTAATTTTTCAGATTTGCTTGAAAGATGCCTCATTTCTAAAATCGTGAGTACTGTTTGAGAACTTGCATTGAATGTATCGTGCGTGTCATGTCTTTCCTGCACATTTTAGTGCTTTGCCTCTCCTGGCATGTCTGGTATGTCTTCCATGAGTTCTGTTTATGGATAGGTGGCATGGTAAGGGTCCTGTGTTACAGCCCTCTGCTGATTAGCTGTGTGTCCTTGGGTTAGTTATTTAATCTCCATCAACTTCAGCTTCTTCATCTGTAAAATGGGGATAATTATTTCTTAACCTCGAATGGCTGTTAGGAAAATTAAATGAGATTAAACATACTTTGGATGGTTAATAGATATTAGGCTCTTTACATGCAACTTGCATAGACCCCTTTCAGTACTAACATTTGGAGATTTTACTGTAATATAGGAGGAGAATCACTTGAGCTGTTTGCTAGAAATAACCTAAAGTAGTAATCAGTGCTATGGAATTAACTTTTTAGAAAGAGTGTTTTAAATGTACTTCTAGTTAGTTAACTTTTAGACCTCATATTGGCCCATGAAATCGGAAACTCAGATTTAACTCTTAATACCACCTGACAATGGGAATGACATGATTACGTCACGATAACAGTGATAATGCAAATTAAACAGGGGCTAGAGTTTAGGTAAGAAAGAAAGATATGTTGGCAGGGTTTCATTTTCCATAACCTCTGTAGTTATTACATGGTGAGGTAGATATTCTGTATCTTTTTTTTTTCTAAGATGGAGTCTTGCTCTGTCACCCAGGCTTGGAGTGCAGTGGCATGATCTCAGCTCGCTGCAACCTCAGCCTCCCAGGTTCAAGTGATTCCCTGCCTCAGCCTCCCAAGTAGCTGGGATTACAGGTGCCTGCTACCATGGCCATGCTAATTTTTTGTATTTTTAGTAGAGACAGGGTTTTACTATGCTGGCCAGTCTGGTCTTGAACTCCTGATCTCAGGTGATCTGCCTGCCTCAGCCTCCCAAAGTGCTGGGATTACAGGCATGAGCCACTGCGTCCAGCCCTGCATCTTCAATATTCAAAAATTCTTGTTTTCCCAAAGTATTAATATTTTAGATGATATTTCTCATCCGGATTCCCGTGAGTTGAATTTCTATTTTCTTGTTATTCTGAATACCAGAGGCTAGGTCATAGATTTCATGACTTCTGTCTTAGTATTTCATTTAAGTGAGCATATTATCGTACCTTCTTAAGATATACATTCCCTCCCTTTTTATTAATATTCAACTTAATATTTGTTGAAAGTCACTTACTGGAAAGACACTGTTCTGAGAGTTACTGGCAATATCAGGAAAGTAAATCTTAGAGCTACCCTAGGAAAACGTGAACTCCATTGGAGGGATAAGAAGTGTACAGATATCCATAATACATAGCAAGATATGGGAAGTCTCAAAAGACAATAAAATTGGGACGTAAATATTGTTGGGTACTTTATATAAATTATCCCATTTAATCATGAAAACCCTACAAGGCAGCTATTATCAACCATTTTGTGGGTGAGGAAAGTAAGAGATTCAGTAACCCATCCAAGGTTATACTACTGACGATAAATAGCAAAGCTTGCATTTAAACCCAGCATTTGGTGCTGTGAAGCCTCTTTTTGAGAGAACTTCTCAAAATAGCTAGTTGTACTGGAGTTTTACATTATTCAGCAGAAATAGAATTTTTCTAGTCCAGATAACGTGTTTTCAATACATTTTCAGGTAGATTTAAGAACTTAAGTAACAGAAGGACATTTATAATGCTGTCTTGTATGAATCCCAACAGCATCGATACATTCTTTCAATATATTTGGAAGGTTATATTGCTTATTACTGTATTGTACATTCTGAGAATAGCAGGGAAGTGTAATATCATCTCTGCACTAAAGAGATTTATTATGGAGAGTTAAGGCTGTGCATGTTACAAATATGAAAAATTTGAAATGTTTTGGGCAATAGACTTGTAAAACTGTTTGGATCAAGAGGATTAGAAGTTACCTCATCAGACTTTCCATTCAGTGTTCGGATTCCCTCCATCATTTCCTCTTTAGGGAGCACCCTTTAGAGTATCTTTTGATGAGTGATTTGACCTACTTCCTTTCACAAGCCAAAATCTACCTCTCCGTAGCTTGTTTCACTAGACAAGCATTTGTTAGACACCTGAGTGTCTAGTTCTTCACAAAGAAATAGGACCTAATCTGTTTTGAAAGCTAATTCAAACAGAGCCAGGCACCATACTAGAGAAACTTCCAGACCTTATCTCATGACCACTGTGCAACTTTGTCTGGACCCTTATTTCTTACCATCCTTAAATGCATCCTCTGCTCATGCCACCCAGCTTTTTCCTTCGGCTTCCTTGACGCTCTTTGGACCCTCCACTCACTCCTCTCGGTAGGTGAATGGTAGTATAATAGGAAACTCTGTTTTTCCACCTGTCCTCTGGAGTTTATCTGTAGCCTCAGGAAGAGGACCTTCTTGTAAGGTGAACCTCTGCTGATCTTTCTCTAATTTGGGGGCAGTTTTCCTTTCCATACCTACTATTTTTCCAATATTCTGTTTTACCTGTATATACATTTAGTTTTTTTTAAATATGAAAATAATGTAATGGGATTTCAGAATGTTGATGATCAAAATAGAAAGTTAAACATCTTATGATTTCCACTTTGTTATTTTTTGCATGGTTTTCACATTTATAAAAGAGGATAGATGATATTTATATCTTTTTTATTATTGTATAGGCCTTTTACATTGCAATATAATCATATTTATCATTTAAAATGCCAGATAGTATTTTACCACTTATTATTGGACATTTAGGTTCATTTCCATTTTTTGCTGTTTTAAATAATACAACTTGAAACATTCCCACGTATTTTTCTGTATTTTGTTTTTTTAAATAGCTTTCCAATAGTGTTTGTCAAAGTATTTGCTTTTCTGACTGAAACTTCTTGAGAAATTGCTGATATGACCCACTGTGTTACAGAATGTGTTCTGGCAACAGCCACCAATGACGTCCATGTCATCAAATTCAGTGGATATGTCTTCCTGGATATCTCTGTAACATTTGACTCTATTTACTGCTTCCCCATTTTAAAGTCACACTTCTTAAGTTGCTACACCACCACTGTCCCTTGATTTTTTCTTCCGTGCTTGAATGTCACCTCTGTCTTTATGACCTTTACCCAGTCACCTAACCTTTCTGAGCTTTAGTGTCTTCATTAGTAAAACGAGCACAATTGTCTGCTTGCTATGCTCTTTTGGACTAAATAATACATAAAGCCCTGAGGTCAGTGTCTAGCGCAAAGTAGAAGATCATAAATGTTTCCTTTTCCTTTCTGTCTCTGGCTTCTTCCTTTCTGCATAGGTCCTTTCCCATTTTGTAAAAAAAAAAAAAAAAAAAAAAAAAAAATTATCTTAGTTTTACTACCTTATTTAGATATTGTATTAAGCACATGGTAGCCTCTCAGATAGGAAGGTAATTTGGTTGCATTTGTAATAGAATGGGCTTACTGTTAGTCTTTTTAACAACAGTCATGGTTTTACAGTTAGACTGTGAAATATGTGTTTAAATTACACAAAACTGAAAGCTTGGGTTTTCTCTCACAGATTCCCTTGGAGTGTTCTTGTTGTGGATGAAGCTCACAGGTTGAAAAACCAAAGCTCTCTGCTGCATAAGACCCTGTCAGAGGTAAACTCACAGTGTAGCCTTAGTTTTTATATAACCCCTTCTTTTTAAACAGACATTATTTTTTAGAGTAATTTTAGATTCACAACAAAATTGAACAGACACTACAAATATTTCCCATACATATGTCCCGACACATGTACGGCTTCCCCCATCATCAGCATACCCCACCAGAGTGGCACAGTTGTTGCAGCTGATGAACCTACATTGATACATTGTTATCACCCAAAGCCCATAGTTTACATTCGGGTTCTGTCTTGGTGGTATACATTCTGTAGATTTGGACAAATGTACAAAACCATGATATTTACTGTTACAGTATCACACAGAGTAGTTTCACTGCCCTAAAAATTCTCTGTTCCACATATTCATCCTTTCTTCATAACTCTTTTTTTTAAAAATACTAGTTTAGGCCTATATAGAGTCAATTAAATTGAAACCTTTTTTTGAGTTTGATTTCTGCAGCGTTAAATGAATATTTTGTGGAAGACAGAAGTAGTACTTAATATGGCCTAACTTCTTTCTGTCCTTTGTATAGGAGAGAGGTTTACTAAAATCTGGTGAATAAGAACTCTATCCCAATAGAATGCATTTTATTTTGGAAATGTTTTCAACTCTCTTTTGATCATCTTCAAAAGGACAATTTCTTTTTTTTTTTTTTGAGACAGAGTTTCGCTTTTATTACCGAGGCTGGAGTGCAATGGCGCGATCTCGGCTCACCGAAACCTCCGCCTCCTGGGTTCAGGCAATTCTCCTGCCTCAGCCTCCTGAGTAGCTGAGACTACAGGCGTGCGCCACCATGCCCAGCTAATTTTTTGTATTTTTAGTAGAGATGAGGTTTCACCATGTTGACCAGGATGGTCTCGATCTCTTGAGCTTGTGATCCACCCGTCTCGGCCTCCCAAAGTGCTGGGATTACAGGCATGAGCCAGCACGCCCGGCCCGACAATTTCTTTTAAAAAATAATTTCTTATAATTATTCTTTGTGCAATGATAGATATATCAGACATGTTGTTCCCCTCCCCCAGTTTACCTGTTGAAAAAATTTGATAGTTCACATGGGGTCTTGAGGAGACCAGTTACATGCTATTGAATATTACCTCCAGTCTGTCTTGTCTTTGTCCTGCTTTTGAGCTTAATACATGTGCTTTTATTCCTTTCTCTGGATCTCTCGAATCATTCTGGCATAGTGGATGAGAAACATCACTGTAGCCTAGATTGGCCCTTTTTTCTGAGGAGCCAGTGCGATGTGAAATACCCTTCTTCTTACTGACTTGGTAAAGGTTTATTCATTGTTGAGACCACATATGTTAATTTCTCTGATGATAATTTAAGTTTGGTCCTTGTCCTATAATAAATCAGTTAATAAATTTAGAGGTCATTTGGAGGAAAGTCTTAGATATGAATTCTATATTTACTGGCCTAAAAGTTGCAGTTTTTGGAGTTTTAATGTGGATATGCTTACTGTCTATATTAGCCCGTTCTCAAAGGTTGCTGTCCCCTGGTGGGACCCCTCTATCCCTGGTGTCCTTTGCTTTCTTTGTAGGGACTTTTAACAGTATCTCCTTCTGAGAGTTTGTCTTGGTCTGTTTTTCACAGACAGGCTAATTGATATGAGCAGAAATTTATTTCTCACTGTTCTAGAGGCTGGGAAGTCCAAGACAAGGTGCCGGCATTTGGCAAGAGCCCTCTTACTGACTGCATCCTCACATGACAGAAGGTGGATGGGCAAGAGGGAACAGAAGAGCAAGCTGTCCAAATGCTGCATGACACTTTTTTAAAAAATAAAGACCTTAATCCTATTCATGAGGGAAAAGCTCTCATGAACTAACCACCTCTTAAAGGCCCTACCTCTTAATACTATCACATTGGCAACACCTGGATTTTGGAGGCAACACTTTTCAATCCATAGCAGTTGTCATATCCCGGCATTTAACGTTATAAAAGACTGCTTCATAAACTACTGTGCCAGTTTACTTATTTACAATGGGAGGAGAGAAGCAGGCACAGTGAAAGAACCTGGATTTGGAATGGGGAAACTAAGTTCTGTTGCTGGCCGCAGAGCTTTTTCTTGTTGCTCATAAGGAAACTAAGGCTCAGAGGAGTTAAGTGAAGAAACGTTTCTGGGTCATCTAAGCATTCCTTTTTAGATAAGGCTTGGGTTGTAGATAACTAGTTAGTTAGAAAATACATTTATTGGCCGGGTGCGGTGGCTCAAGCCTGTAATCCCAGCACTTTGGGAGGCCGAGGCGGGTGGATCACGAGGTCAAGAGATCGAGACCATCCTGGTCAACATGGTGAAACCCCGTCTCTACTAATACAAAAAAAATTAGCTGGGCATGGTGGCGTGTGCCTGTAATCCCAGCTACTCAGGAGGCTGAGGCAGGAGAATTGCCTGAACCCAGGAGGCGGAGGTTGCAGTGAGCCGAGATCGCACCATTGCACTCCAGCCTGGGTAACGAGAGCGAAACTCCGTCTCAAAAAAAAAAAAAAAAAGAAAATACATTTATTTATTGGGCTGAGAGGTGGGGAGGGGGATACTGCCTTTTGTTTCTTCCTAATATTGTTTTCCATTTATAAAAGTTGGAAGCAAACTAAACGTGAAATAAAGGGAATATAGGGAATGCATAGGTTACGCAGTTTATGTCACATTCACACAGTGCGTTTACAAAAAGTAAGGCTACCAAGAGCAGTTATGTAGAAGAATATAGAAAATGTTTACAAAGTATTTCATACACACAAGAAAGCTTGCAAAATACTATTTACAAAAGAGATAGTCTCTGAACCTTTACCCAGTTAGAAGTTTTGGTCCCAGAATGGATCCAACTGAATTAAAATGTTAATTAGTGTCACAGGGTAATACCTGTAGTGACTAGCAGTCTTGATTACCTTTGTGACCTCACAGACTTCATTTACCTCAGCTCTTTCCTTGGTGAACACATATTGTAAATATGTGAATTGATTATTGGAAACATTTCTTCTGACAAGTTCCCACACTTAAAAAATACGCCAGGTGCAGTGGCTCACGCCTGTAATCCCAGCACTTTGGAAGGCCGAGGCGGGCGGATCACGAGGTCAAGAGATCAAGACCATCCTGGCCAACATGGTGAAACCCCGTCTCTACTAAAAAATACAAAAATTAGCTGGGTGTGGTGGTGCGTGCCTGTAGTACCAGCTACTTGGGAGGCTGAGGCAGGAGAATTACTTGAACCCAGGAGGCGGAGATTGCAGTGAGCCGAGATTGCACCACTGCACTCCAGCCTGGTGACAGAGCAAGATACTGTCTCAAAAAAAAAAAAAAGAAAAAAAAAATACTGCAAAAACATCACCTAACAAGCAGAACAAGCATGAATGGGTAGACATTGATTAGACATTTAAAAAGAAACACAAAGGGAGAAGGCAAAAAAAATTTTTGTTTACATTTGTTTTAATTGATTGTATTTATTGATCATTTTTTATAAAAGCAGTATCTCTCTATGACCCCTTCCGAAATCAAAATATAGAAAGACAAGAAGAAAAGGAAAACATACCAGTGACCCTGCTCCTACATTAACACTTTAATGGTGTATGTGCTGCCGTAATCTTTGCCATGTGTATACACCCAAAAAGTAATGTGTATATATATATGCATATATATTTAAAAAGTCAAAATGTATATTATTTTAAATATCAAAATACAGTATACTTGTGTATGTATGTGCATAATATATGTGTTTGTATATATGTGCATATATATACACATGTACATACATATATATATACACATTTACATACTGTATTTTGACATTTAAAACAGGCCAGGTGTGGTGGCTCACACCTGTAATCCCAGCACTTTGGGAGGGCGAGGCAGGGAGATCACTTGAGCCCATGAGTTCAAGAGCAGCCTGGGTGATATAGTGAGACCTTGTCTCTACAAAACAATAAAGAAATTAGCTGAGTGTGGTGGTGAGTACCTGTAGCCTCAGCTACTGGTGAGACTGAAGTGGGAGGAATTACTTGAGCCTGGAAGGAGGAAGTTACAGTGAGCCAAGATCATGCCACTGTACTCCAGCCTGGGTAATAGAGCAAGACCTTATCTCAAAAAAAGAAAAAAAAGATACACATGCTCAAGATATCAAGATGTGGCTTCCTCATTTTGCTGTATTATTTCTCCTAGTGTAAGTTCTTGTGAATGTCAATTTAGAGGATATCTTTTGCTTGACCTAATAGCTTTTCTTCTTTTTCCTAACCTTCTGCTTCACCTGTCTCTTACTCTTGGTGTTCTTCTCTGTTGTTCAGAATTTAAAGAAATTTTTTTCCATTTGAGACTCTATGTTCCTATGTCTAGAAACATTCGGAAATCTTAACGTCTTGCATCTGATGCACCATTAAGTTTTATAAAAGGACCATCTCCTATGATAAATCTTGCTTCTTGTTTGCAGTGGTGGGGCCTGATGCCATAGCCTTGGGTTCTCAAACTGCATGAGCGTGTGCATTGTGTCTCGGATACCTCAGTAGACTCCCCCACACAGGCAGTAACACAGTAACACATTTGAATCCCCACATAAATTGAATAATAGCCATAGTAAATACTCGTGCAGTACTTCAGAGTTCACACAGTGTTATATCCTTATAACAGTGTTTTCTTCACAGGATTATTATCCCCTTCTTATGGTTGAAACTGAAGAGGTATTATTTCCTGCATCAAACAGCTAGTATGTGGCTTGAACCTGAGCCATCTGATTTCATGTCCCCTTGGTCATTCCATTAAATCATGCCTTTCTCTGTACGGGTAAATATTGTGATGGGTAACTCAGCCTTGCCTTCCAGTGTTACGGAATTTTTATTTTATTTATTTATGTATTTGAGTTCTCAGTAGTCTTCAGTCTCCTGTTGACTGGAACTCCCATCCAGAACAGCCTCCAAGAGCTCTACTCCCTCCTCAGTTTTGTGGAACCTGATCTTTTTTCCAAGGAAGAGGTGGGAGATTTTGTTCGACGCTACCAGGATCTTGAGAAGGAGTCTGAGTCAGGCAAGTTCCTTTCCTACTGATTATACCCAAGAAGTCTTGGCACAGAAACCATCCTCATGCATAATCCTTATAGGTAGAAAAGAAGGAGAACTGTTGACCAGAGAACACCTTCCAGGGAGACAGAGAGCCACAGATATTTGGGAGATATTAGATCACACATTGTTCCCAGTTGTCTGCTTTTCATGACTCTTAATTGTTTACTATGTGATTCCGTAGTAGGGCTTCTCTACTTCATTTTTGGAAGAAATAGGAAGTGCCTGCAGATTTGCAGACTATTTTTTTCCAACTTGTATTTTCAATAAAGACTTTGTTAGGGAGAAAAGTATGTGAATGCTGTAGTCTCAAACTACTGTTTAGCATTCTACAGCACTGGTATTTCTTTTAATGCTGCACCAAAACCAGAATTCTGGGACGGGAACCCTTCCTCTTTCATATAGCCGAGAGTTGTATTCTTCTCTTCTTGTATCTTTGCCCCTCTGTGTTGTAGGATTATCTATCTATCCTTGTGATATTCTCCTGGGATGATTTTTCAAAACAGATGGGAGGTATGCCAAATAGTGAGTTTGTATGTACTTGGTAAGTGTGAGTTTGAGGGGCTTCTCACAGCAAAAATCCCCAGACCACAGACTGAAGATTACCTGGTGAACTTGCTCTGATTACTCCCATGTTTTGGGTTACCTGATAAAATACAAGACTTCTAGTCAAGTGCATGACATACTTGTATTACATAGGACACACTTGTGGTAAAAAGGTGTTCATTATTTATTTGAAATTCACATTGAGCTGGGCACCTATATTTGCATATCTGGGACTCCTACGGGTGGTGTAATTCTAATTTAGAATAATTTTTGAAATTCAAGACATCTGGTGAAAGAATAAGGGATTTAAAGTCATAAAACCAAATTTGAATGCTGGCCACATTCGCATCCAGCTGTGTGATTTCAGATAAGTTGCCTAGTTTCTGAGCCTCATTTAACTCAGCTATAAAAATGGGGACAGTATTTCTCTCACCTGAAATTTCTAAGCTGTTATGTTGACCAATGAGATTAAATGCAAACATACTCTGGAAACAAAAGAGCTTTGTTCATATGAGATTAGTAAGAATCAAGTTCTTTGGGTGTTCCTAGATCTTGGGTTAAGAACCAGTAATGATTCCAGAAATAATTGGGAAGAAGATCCTAGTGAAGGAAGAAATACTATGAAAAATGACCATCTGGCCAAGTGCAGAATAAGCATGAAATGAGAAACAAAAATAAATTCCTTTAAGTTCTCTAGTAGTTCATTGCCTTGGTTCTACTTTTGTGCCATGCTTCTTGTATTTTTTTTTTTTTTTTAATTATATAGCTAGTGAACTGCACAAACTCTTGCAGCCATTTCTGCTGAGGCGAGTGAAAGCTGAGGTAGCTACAGAGCTTCCCAAGAAGACAGAAGTAGTGATCTACCACGGCATGTCAGCATTGCAGAAGAAATACTACAAGGCCGTTTTGATGAAAGACCTAGGTAATCAGAGGGCACTTGTCCATTTAGAAACTAAATGAGGATGTAATTTCATGCAGTAAAATATTTTATAATCACACTTATTTGTATGATCCCAAGAATATGAGGTGGAATTTTGTATTGTGAATAATTCCGGTCAGCTACCACCTGGCTGTGGCGGAGCTTCTTAAATGTAACTCAGCCTTGGTTGTTGCAGTTGTGAAATTTCCTTTTTTCCCCTCACTCAGTTTTTCTTACTGCCTGTAATTAAGCAAACACTTCCAGGTGTCCTAGTCATGCCTTTCATCCTCCCCGCCCCCCACCGTCAGATATGGTAGTCCACCCTCATCCGCAGTTTTGCTTTCCAGGGTTTCAGTTACCTGCACTGAACTGGAGTCTGAAAATATTAAATGGAAGATTCCAAAAATAATTCGTGAATTTTAAATTAAACTCTGTTGTTAGTAGCGTGATGAAATCTCACTCTGTTCCACCCAGGACATGAATCCTCCTTTTGTTCTGTTATCCACGCCGTCAGCATTAGTAGCTGCTCTGTCATCAGTCCGACAGTCGTGGTATCGCAGTGCTTTTGTTCAGGTGACCTTTATTTTACCTAAAAATGGCCCCAAAGCACAAGAGTAGTGATGCCTGCATTTTGGCTATGCCAAAGAAGCCATAAAATGCTTCTTTTAAGTTCTCAAAAAAATGAAAAAATATATGCTGAGATTGCTAACAACAAATCTGTCTGTGACATTGTGAACAGTATATTGTTATAATTGTTGTATTTTTATTATGAGTCATTGTTGATCTTTTACTGTGCCAAATTAAACTTTATCATAGGTATGTATGTATAGGAGAAAACAAATAAATACAGGGTTTGGTACTATCTGTGGTTTCCAGTATCCACTGGGGGTCTTTAAACATATTCCCCATGGATAAGGGAGAGCTGCTGTGTTTAAGAGAATGCAAAACTTTTTTGTCGAATCAAATTCACTGGGAGGAATTGGGAGTGGCAAGGGAGAGATAGGAGTGAAATAATTTCTCAGTTTGCATTTATTTGTCCTTTGACTCCACAGCAACAGTTAAAGAAAATTTAGAATTTGCAAAAGAGTAACAGAGTACACCTGAGTTCAATTCACAGTTGAGGGGTCTTTCTTAAAACAAAATGGTTAGGAAAACTTTATATGAACATGATGTTAATTCTCAATTCAGTTCAGTGAAATTTGGGAGGTTAATACAGGTTCAGAGGATATAATTGAAATGATTAAGGTTATTTATAGAAACTCAGGGTTTTGATTTTTGTTTTGTTCAGTAGGCCATCTCTCTTTTTCTCTTTCCTTTTTTTTTTTTTTAAATTTCAGATGCATTTGAAAATGAGACAGCAAAGAAAATTAAACTTCAGAACATCTTGTCCCAGCTTCGAAAGTGTGTGGATCACCCATACTTGTTTGATGGTGAGGCAGTGCCCTTTTCCCCCACATTATTCTTTGTTAACATTTCTGTGGCCGAATCATACCAAAATTCTTCAAAATAATTGCGTATACTTACTGTGTCTACTTTGTTTATTCTCAGTTTTCTGTATTAGTGTTAACTCATATATTGTTCATTTTCAAATATCCTCAGTTTAATATCCATCTAATATCCATCCTTTCTAACTATGTTTTTCTTTTCTTTTTTTGTTAAATCCATGATCAGTCCTAGACCCTGCAGACCCTGCATTTGTCACGTCTTTTTATTTTCCTACAACCTACAAATATTCTTCAGAGTGTTTTTTTTTTTTTTTTGCCCTTTTTTTTCTTTCATGACATGAAGAGTCAAGAATGATAGTTCTATGGAATGCTTGATAATCTGGATGGATTTGACCATTTCTTCATGATTCAGTTTCCCATTGTCTTGAACCCACTCAGTCAGCCTTTCGTCACCACTATTCCAGGTCCACCAGTGATCGCCCTGTTGCCCAGCTGGTGGTTGTTAGTTAGTTCATGTTTCAGTTACCCTCTCAGAAGCCTTGAGCACAGTTGATCACTTCTTTCTTGAAGCACTTCCCTCCCTCGGCTTCTGGGATGTATTTTCTCTTCTCCATCTGCTCCTTCTCAGTCTCCTTTGTTGCTTCCCCTTCATCATACAGACCTCTGTAAAGTTCCCCTGAGCACGGTTTTAGCTGCGTCCTAGGAATTTTGATGTGTAGTGATTTTGTTTTTCTTCAGACTGGGGCTTTTTTGATTCCCTGATTGTTAGCGCTTGGAGCAAGCACTCCTGTGGCCATGGAGACTCTACACATGATCAGTACAGAGGGTTTGCTGCAGTTACTTTAAGGGGATCTCTGCCAAGCAGTGCTACAAACTATTTAAAGATTGCACAAAATCTTAAGTAGGCGCATATGAGAACTTTTTTAAGAGGAGGGGGTATTGGGAACACATAGGTTTTGAAAGAAGCCCTCCAGGTTATTCTGACTGCCATTTTGATTTATTTTGCAGAGTGAGTCTCAAGATTTCAGTTTTGGGTCTCCTTGACCTTTAGCATCCTCTTCTGCCTCAGTTTCCTGAAGAGTGGTTTTATTCCTTAGATAGATGTTTATTAGGCTTATCGGATGTGCCGGACTCTAATTGGTCTTAAGCAGAACTGAGATCATCATGCAAACAACTACTTATAAGAGGAACTTGGCTTCTCTTCCTGTGGCCTAACTATTGGCTTCTGCCCTTACTGAGGACACATGACTGGGAGTGGGTTCTTTCTTTTCTAGGTGTGGAGCCAGAGCCTTTTGAAGTTGGAGACCACCTGATTGAGGCTAGTGGGAAACTTCACCTGCTGGATAAGCTACTAGCATTCCTGTATTCCAGGTAGGTGGTAGGTTCACATTTGCTGCTGTGAGCTAATGACTGTTAAGACTTGACTATTGAGGAACTCACTGAGTTGTTGAGGCCAATTCTAGCTTTCTTTTTTCTCTTAATGCTCTTTCCGGTTTTGCCTTCTCTGTGACTACACTTTCATCCCATCCCTTCCACAATCATTCTTTTCTTTCATGAGTTTCTACAGCACTTACGATCCTAATCCAGCACTTGGCACTGGGCTGCGTTAATCTGCTGTCTGGGTAATTGGTGTTTGTTAACTGTATCACTGCAACTATGTTGTTTGGCCCCACAAGGACAGAGAAAACACTGAACATTTCTTTTATAGTTGCCTGTAGTAACTTGCATTGAATTGACACATAATGAAGGCTCAGTAAACATTCATTTTTGTTAACCTGTGGGGTTTGATATGAACTCACCAGGAACTTGAAGGACTCTTTCTCAGAGACATGATTTGGGCATTAGAGGACCAGATTCAGTTAATGTTCAGCAGCCATGTGTTCAGCTTATACCTAATCCTCCTAGTCACCAGAGAGAAAGCAGAGTCTAGGAATGTACAAGTGAAATAATTTCATGTATTGCTGTATTTCACTGGTTCTCATATAGCTGCCATAAGTATGTTAGAGTTCGAAAAGGACCTATAAATGCCTTCTCCCCAGTTTTTTATTTCACAGACCCAGAAAGGTTACATGACTTGCCCAAGGTCACACAGCCAGCAAATGGCAGAAATGAGATTAGGATTGAGGTTTTCAGGTTCAGTGCTTTCTCTAACCATTTGAGGCTTGAATCTGGAAAGAGTTCCCCATAATTACTCCTCTTAAACTTGTTGCAAGCTCAGATTAAATAAGTTTTTATAATGAGAATATTGTTTCGACAGTGCTATGCTTCTTTGTTTATGTAAATTTAGCATAATAGCCAATAACAAGGGACTCTAGGCTTGACTTTGTTCTTGACTTACTCCATCATTTTGCCTCCTCCTTTCTTCCCTCCTCTCATGTATACAAAAATTTTCTCATGTATCATGGAGGATGAGAGGTCACTTACCCCTTGCTTCTCTAAAGTAATGCTTCTCAGACTTTTCAACCAATATAGCTGTAAATGAGAGGATAGTGACTATACCCGCAAATAGGAAACAGCTGTAGATGACTAAACACAAGCTTTCTTCAGAGTCTCCAGTATTTCTTTTTTTTTTATTTTTTGTGCATTTGAATTTTGCATTTTACACTTCACATATCTGTATTTATTTTGCTACTAAAATGAAAGCTTGTATTTCTTTCCATTGAGCAAATTGACATTCCAGAAAGAGACACCGTGTTTATTCTAGGGCTTATATCCCCTGTCATTGGCATGTCCCCTGGGAATAATCTCCACTCTAGTTTGAGGATGACCGTTCTGAGGGATGCAGCCACCTGTGGAGGTATATTCTTATAGAAAGCATTTGGAGTTTCTAAGGCAGTCTATAAATTATATGACATTTACATTTCTACTTCAGTATTTATAAACTTGTATTCTTTGGTAAGTTTTGACTGAGAGAAATTTACCTTAAGTATCACTAGACTTGCAGTATTCATTTCTCTTTTTCTTGCCAGGGGCCATCGAGTTTTACTTTTCTCCCAGATGACCCAGATGTTGGATATTCTCCAAGACTATATGGATTACAGAGGTGACACACCTTTTGGCCACTACATTACCTAAGGCTCTATTAGACTTAGTAGTCCAGATAGGTCCATGAAGAATAATATGGGATATGAGAATATTTCAAAGGAAAGCAGGGTGAGAATGTTATTCAGAACCAAAAGATCAAAAGTAAAGCAAGAGGAGAGTGACGAGTGAAGGCAAGGATGGAAAGCAGAGAAGAGGCACGTGGGCAGAAATAAACACCTACGTTCCCGTCAGTTATGTGATGTAAAATGATGGGCCATGGAGCAGATGTCGTGGAAATGTTGGTGTTTCTGAAAATGTATATAAACAAAGTTTTGGTGACTAGAGCTTTTAGTGTCTTGTAACATTCACCTCAACAGTTGAGCACTTACTCAGGATCAGTAAAAAGGTGAATATTGAAATTACAGAGATACAAATAAGGCAGGGGAAAAGTAAGATCAACTTTTTCTATATAGATGATAAGGAATGTAGTTTATTACCTGGGAAGTCTGTTTAATATGTGGTAAGATTTATGTGAAATGATGAGAAAAGGCTCTAACATGAGTTGATCTTGAGCCCAGTGGTAAAGAAGTATCAGCTCCAGACCTTACAATTTAAAAAAGTAGTCCAGACCGGGTCTCTGTGTACTTGGTCTGGTGGACACTTGGAGAAATGCTGTTGGCACACGCCACTGGCCATTGAGAGGTCCCCAGATGCACAAACACAGCCTGAGCTTCAGCTGCCCTTCCCCACATGGATGCATGGAGACAGGTGGTGACCTCTTAAAGCCTCACTGAAAGGCAGATTGCTGGGCCATTAGAAGGGCTCACTCACCTGCTTCCAAGTGCTTGTCTTCTGCTTACATAAGTAAGAATTATGTGTCAGCAAAATTGAAACTACCACACAGGATAGATGTTCAGGGTTGCTTACAAATAGTCAAAACTGAGTATTAACTCCATAAATGCCATGGCTTCATGTATTTTAAAAGTCCAGAGTATGTTATGGTGAGTTCTTTTGTAAGATGATCATTGTCCCTGTTTAAATTTTTCCCATGGGATTTGCTTAGAGTAGGGCCATGCCTGCGTATGAAAAGGGACAAAATTGGCCTTTGGTTTTGGGCTAACTTAATTTTTTTATTCCCCAAAGACTACTTGAAAAGGGTTACGATTTCTGTTTTTCTTCCTCTCTGTAAAGGCTACAGCTATGAGCGTGTGGATGGTTCTGTGAGAGGAGAAGAGAGACACTTGGCCATTAAGAACTTTGGACAGCAACCCATTTTTGTTTTTCTCCTGAGTACTAGGGCAGGTAGGTTGCATAGGTGTTAATGGAAACAGACAATGAGGAATAATAAGAGTACTATTACATCCCACTATTACTACACTTTTTTCCTTAATTCTCTGAAAGATGAGGTTATTATTGAATGTAAAACAAGGTACTGGACTTCAAGCATGGTGCTCTATTCTATCCAACTTGTCCAAGATGTCATCTCATCAAAGAAGTAAGGCTGAAACCTGGGGTTATTGGAAAGTAATTCTAATCTGCTTTGACCATTGACCTGGGAATGTCCTGAAAGGCTTCTGTAATTTTGTGGAATGTTTCATTTACATTCAGTGGAGGTAGCTCTTCTTCCTAACCATAAATTTGGGAAATAAGGTAACAGTTTGTCTGCTAGTTGTTCTTCCTTTATAAGTATTTCTGGAATAATGTTGAAAAGCTTAGCAAAAATCTAGTTGTTTAAAAAATGTTACTATGTTGAAACTACCAACTTTTTAGAATTATTGATGACATTGTCCATATATCACTTAAATTATAAATATTATGACATGTGTAATACTTTACCAGTCACAGAGTGCTTTCGTATACTCTTACATAATTTGAAGTCAGCTCTTGGAGATGAAATGATTCTCTAAGTCATTATGGTGTCTGGAAAAAAAAAAAAAAGCTGGTGCAGTGGCTTGTGCCTATAATCCCAGGACTTTGGGAGACCAAGGTGGGTGGATCACTGGAGGTCGGGAGTTCAAGACCAGCCTGGCCAACATGGTAAAACCCTATCTGTACTAAAAAAATATATAAAACTTAGCTGAGTATGATGGTGCATACCTGTAATCCTAACTACTAGGGAGGCTGAGACAGGAGAATTGCTTGAACCCAGGAGGCAGAGGTTGCAGTGAGCTGAGATTGCACCACTGCACTCCAGCCTGGGTGACAGAGTGAGACTCTGTCTCAAAAATAAAATAAATTATTCTCATGTCCTGGAGCAAACTGACCTTAGTTTTGAACTCATAGGATCCTAGTTTCATTACCTTATTTTTATAGACATAAATCTTGATGGAATACATGCAGGAACATGAAAGGGATATGTGTGCTCTATTAAAGACAGATTGATATTTTTCTGAAAAAAATAGAGTTCAGTCTTATGTAGAAACCGTTATAAATGCCTAGTACTATAAGGGTATATGAAAGAAGTGTTAGATATAATCTTTGATTATAAGGAGATTATTTCACCTGTGTTTGTTTTATCTCCCTAATAAAAATAACACAAGATTCATTTGGCCTTACTCTTCCAAGATCATAGACTGCATGTAGAATCTCAGCCATTTTCTCATGTGATCAGTTGTCTCAGGGTTAGTCTTAGGAGAAACTGAAAGAATAAGGCAGTGCGTCATCACTGTTGGGATACAATTTTATTTATGCTTTAAGGATTTCATCATCTTCATATTCAGAGAGCAGCATTGTGTTTGAAATGTCTAAAATTAGGAAAAAAGAGATCTCTGCTTTTCAGTTCATCTCCTTGGAGGACTCAGAGTAGATCTTCTGGGAACTGAAGCAGTCCCAGACATTAGCCTTTTCCAAACACTGACTGTTGTGTTTGCTGTAGTTTTACAGGGTTTTCATTTCTTGAACAGGTATCCTTCCAACTTTCAAATATTTCTGTGATTGAGTCGTATTGCCAGCAGATGGCAGTGATAGCTCATGAATATGTTTCAAATACGGCTGTAGCTTATTTATAAAAATCTCACCCCTCAGTGAAGAAGAGCTGCACTTAGACAGCATGAATTCAAGAAGATAATTTTATGGAACACATTTTGAAATGAAATAAGTGCCTGAACAGTATTACAGTAGAGTGGATGAAAGCCCAGGCTCTGGACCCAGACTGCAAAGGAATGAATCCTGGCTCTTTCACCTTCTAGCCTTGCAACTTCAGAGAAGTCCCTTACCTGCCCTTTCAACACCTGTAAAGTGGGGATAATCATAGCAATTACTCAACTTCCCAACAGAGTCGTTGCGAGGGCTAAAGGAGTTAATATATAGAGAGTGCTCAGAATAATGCCTGGCAAGTCGTAAGCACAGCGTAAGTGTAACTGTCATTATTATTAGGTATAATTTAGCATCGCTCAGTAATCATTCATGATTACCTCCTTGTTCCAACTTCAACTTGGTATGAAGACTTTAATTAGAATATTCCTGCCTGACTTGTCTGCAGATCAATTTATGGCAGGTAGTCCTTCTCAAAAGTTAGTCCCTAATTCAGGTTCATGGAACAAGCCCTTCGAGGCTTGCTGGTTTCAATAACAAACTCTAGCAACCCTGGCAAAAGAGAGTCGGCTTTTTACTTGTTTTCACATTAATCAAAGAGAAAGCTGTAGTTTACCTTCATGGTTTTCTTAATTAATTCCTGTAATCCAAGGTACCCCCTCAGCTCTCTTCCTGCAGCACCGAAGAAAGACCAGCAAGTTGTTCCATGGAGTTTTCTTGTCTTGCCTTTGGTTTTCTTACTTTCTCTTTGATTAATGTGGAAACAAGTACAAAAAAGATGCACTGGGGTTTTCTCTAATGAGAGGGAGGTGGTTTCCCACTCTGCTCAGGATTGTAATATCATCCCCTCTTCTCGTTAACTTTTTATCGGAGATCTTACTACCTAGTTGTAACTTGCAAGCGACATTCAGCGCTCTTCTCTTGACAGTGGCCACAGCAGATCTCATAGTTAGATCTGTTTTCTTTTTTCTTTTTCTTTTTTGAGACATTCTCGCTCTGTCGCCCAGTCTGGAGTGCAGTGGCGCGATCTCAACTCACTGCAACCTCTGCCTCCTCAGTTCAAGCGATTCTCCTGCCTCGGCGTCCCGAGTAGCTGGGACTACAGGCACCTGCTACCACGCCCAGCTAATTTTTGTATTTTTAGTAGAGATAGGGTTTCACCATGTTGGCCAGGATAGTCTCGATCTCTTGACTTTGTGATCCACTCGCCTCAGCCTCCCAAAGTGCTAGGATTACAGGCTTGAGCCACCCAGCCTAGGTCTGCTTTCTGAAAGAGCATGTATCCTTTTCCTGAAACTACTCGAATCAAAATCTAATCAAGGTTTTTAAGCAGAAGAGAAAAAGTGGCTCCATGGCACTAACTTTAAGTATTCACTTTTGCCACTTGCCCCTGCTCCACTCATTCTGTTCCATTCAGTAATAAAAATTTTCCCATCAGGCAATAAGAGGTCAGCTAGCACTTCTCACTGCTAGAACAAGGCTCTGGAGTTGGGGGTGCGGGTTCATTTGAAGGATGAAGCCAGTTTATTTGGTTGATTTCCATTTGTCGGTCTAACCGACGCAGGCCTTGTGTTTATTTTCTAGCTCCTTGTCTATGTGCTGCTGATTATGTTCCTTTTTGCATTGTTTTCAGGTGGAGTTGGCATGAACTTAACAGCAGCAGATACTGTGATTTTTGTTGACAGTGACTTCAATCCTCAGAATGACTTGCAAGCAGCTGCCAGGGCTCATCGAATTGGCCAAAACAAGTGAGTGGTTTGTTTTCTGCTTCCTTGGCTTGCCCAGCAGCAGTTCCAGGTCGTGAGGAAGGTGAAGAATATAGTCCTGGCGACAGTCCCACACTGGGAGCCGAGGGACCACCAGGTCTTAGCCCATCTGTGCTGTTGACTCCTAGGTTAGTATTGGAGGGGGGTCACATCAGTCCAGACTGCCTTTATTAGAAAGAGTAGAATCACACTGTGAAAGGATTAGAAAGAAACTTTAGAAGTTATTTAACTCATCCTTCATGAGTTAGGCTCTAACTTAGTTAAAAAATGGGGTTATGGAGCTAAGCTTAAAAAAAATAGATGTTACCCTTTGATCTGAGGATAATTTGATCTTCCAGAGGTTTTCCTTGGCCACAGATAAGGGATTCCAGTCATGGTTACCCCAATATTCTTTCCTCGACTCTGTTGGAATGGTTCAGAGAGAATTTGAGGCGAGTTCTAACAAGTACTCAGGTCCAAATGAAACAATCTCCCTTTCATTGTTTGCTTTTAGATGTATTTACCTTGCATACATCTCGCATTTACCTTGCATACAAGAGTCTGCCCAGTTTTGCAGACCCTTATAGGACACAACTCTTGTTTGACTTATGTCCAGGTCTGTTAAAGTTATTCGACTGATTGGCCGAGACACTGTGGAAGAAATCGTCTATAGGAAAGCAGCCTCCAAACTGCAGCTCACCAACATGATCATAGAAGGAGGCCATTTTACTCTGGGAGCCCAGAAACCCTCAGCCGATGCTGACCTCCAGGTACGATACATTGTTCTTCGCTTTGGAATATGCCAGTACCCTTTGTGGAGGACAGTGTAAATGAAAAGAACCAGCACTCATCAGCCACTCCCCGCAGGTACACGTTTATTCCCTGGCCTCCCTCATACCTGCCACAGTGCTGGCTGTGTGCAGGGTCTGTAGAAACTAAGGATTCAGATCCAAGCCTCATCACTTCTTGGCTCTTTGGATTTGAGCAGCTTTTTTAACCTCTTAGATCTACTCTTTTTGCATTTCTAAAAATAAAGATACCACTGGTTACCTCAGAGGGCTATTAAGAGAATTAGTTAAAATAAAGAACTCAGCATAGTCAATAACAATTAATTCTGTACTTCCTCGTTAATCCCAGACTCTTTGATCAGTGACTTACATTACTTCATACTCAGAAGAGGGTGAATGAGACCAGGAATTCAAAATCGTGCCATAGGAAAAATGGGTGAAAAAACTAGAGGTAATTTGCTTGAAGAAGGGAATACTGGATGGGAGACAGATGCTGGATTGGAAGATTTTAGAGCTCTCTTTTGGAAGAGCACTTAGAGTTATTCTGTAGCAGCCCTTGGGTTAAAATTAGAACTCGTAATATTTCCTGGATCCATTGTTTTTGCCCTAAGGATGAGGGGCTGGATGCAAAGAGACCGACTCCTAGGATACGAGAAAGATGCAGATATGAAGGGAGTAATCAATGTCTGTCAAGGGCAGTATCAGTGGGAGGGTCTGGTGTGAGAAGCATTGCAAAAGAAGGAAGGACGGGAGTTGGCTGCTATTTAGAGGTGGGTCTCAACAGCAGGGAGATAGAAAATTCAAAGACAGCTGTGAGGTTTTAAGCCTGTATGATGAGGAGAATAGAAAGGAAAATAGGTAGGTCAGAATTTTAGGAAGATAATTTAGGCTTTAGTCAGAGTATGCGGTAAAAATACAATATAAACATATTCTGTTGTTAGAGGCAGACTGAGAGACAAAAGGAAAGAATTTTATTTGCAAAAGTTTTCAAGAAAGACTAGGCTTTGAAAGGACTAGTCTATCAAAAAATACAAGTGTTTAAGAGGGAAAAAAATTACTCAATAATACAAGCAGAGTTACCAAGTTTGTAATTAGTCTGAGCATGGGTTAGAAAGCAGCACTTTTTTCACATGGTTACCATATATGCAAAGGCCAGTGCATATCTTTACCTATCAGCATTGCAAAAGCAGGGATCATGTTTTTGTTAGGGAGTCAGTAATCGCAGGGAAGGTTCAAGGTTTCATTAATTTGGGGACTAGAACTAGAAAGAGTAACCCTGGGTGTTATTTATTTGTTTGTTCTTTGTTTATCTTAGGGGGTAGGTGTGGCTTTTTTCTTTTTCTGTCTTTCCTTTTGTTGCTGATTCTACGTCACATGCATGCTTAATTAACTATAATGGTGGTAGGGCAGGCTGTACATTTTAATTTCACACTGTCTAAGAGAAATTACAAACGTGAGAAAAAAGCTTGAGAGCGAGGTAGAAGTACACGGTAGATACTTGTATTTTTTTTAATTTTTATTTAATTTTATTTTTTAGTATACTTTAAGTTCTGGGGTACATGTGCAGAACGTGCAGGATTGTTACATAGATATGCATGTGCTATGGTGATTTGCTATATCTGATACCCTGTCATCTACATTAGGTATATCTCTTCATGCTGTCCCTCCCCTAGCCCCCTACCCCTTGACAGGCCCCTGTGTGTGATGTTCCCCTCCCTGTGTCCATGTGTCCTCATTGTTCAACTCCCACTTATGAGTGAGAACATGTGATGTTTGGTTTTCTGTTCTTGTGTTAGTTTGCTGAGAATGATGGTTTCCAGCTTCATCCATGTCCCTGCAAAGGATATAAACTCATTCTTTTTTATGCCTGCATGGTATTCCATAGTGTATATGTGCCACATTTTCTTTATCCAGTCTATCATTGATGGGCATTTGGGTTGGTTCCAAGCTTGCTATTGTGAGCAGTGCCACAATAAACATATGTATGCATGTATTTATTGTCTGTGTCTTTATAATAGAATGTGTCTTTATAGTAGAATGATTTGTAATCCTTTGGGTATATACCCAGTAATGGGATTGCTGGATCAAATGGTATTTCTGGTTTTAGATTGAGGAATTGCCACACTGTCTTCCTGTACACTGTAGATACTCTTAAATGCAGTTTTCCGCAGAACAATTTTCCATAGAACCTTGAGAGAAGCTCACTGCTAGGCATGGTGAAGGGGTAAACGACAGAGCCTCAGAAGGCTTGCATTCTCTTTAGAGGAGGAAGGATGTCATGAGTTGTTTGCAATCTCCCAGTGGAGGGAGCTCCAGGGTTCCAGTGAGAGGTATGTTGTGATGTGGGCTGCTGGACACATCATTGGGAAAGGTGGAGACACACCTCCACCCCATGGGGCCACATACCAGTAGGAACACAGGCTGCTGGCTGAGAGCAACTCTGTTGGACTTCTCGTGCAGCTCATGGTTATCAGAAAGTTACTTTCTGACTCAAATGTCTGATTCATCTCTTCCCCATCCAGACGCTATGAGTTATTTGTGGTTGCCAAAAACAAAGGTGATAACCCAATGCCCTTGTCTCAAAAGAAAGCAGGCGATTTCTTTTTAATACCAAAAAACCAGAAGTAAAAGATGTGGTTCTGATTTGGTAAATCTAAGCAGTAGGTATGGAGTTCTGAAGTCCTAAAAGAAGGAAGCATGTTTATTATCCTGCAGGGAGGACAGAGTAGAAAGAGAGGCAGGGAGATGCAGGCGTAGTGAACACTTATTAAATACTGTGCGCTGAGTGTTGTCTGAGGTGCTCTTTTCCAGTTGTTTCAGTAAATCAGAATGACAGCAGGATGAGATAGACACTGTCTTTATCCCCATCTTAAGTAATTTGCCCAAGGTTATTCAGATTTCAGATTCCAAATTAAGCAGTCTAACTTCCGAGCACATGCCCTTAATTACTGTAATATACAGCGTCTCATAAAAACACATATAATTTCCTTAATGACTAGGACACATTGCAAGTGAGCAATAACAAGGGAGAGCCAGGAGACAAGCATAAGTACAAGGGGGTTGGAGAGAGGGTCCCAGTATAGACAAATTCTTATCACAAATACTTGGTTTTCTACTATTTTTAGTACCAGCTGCCCAAGCCAGTCATCCTGGTTATGTAAAGGGAGAGTAAATATAAATATATCTAGGTGCATTCATGCTTAAGTGAGCTGTCTTTTTTTCAAGCTATTACAGAATACCTTAAGATTTCCAAGTTACTCACAAAATAGATGATCTAGAGATAATTAACCCAGTCTAAAAGGGCAGGTTTTAATCCACCTTGGGTCAGGATCTCAGAGTTAGTACTTAGGAGGTGTAAAGTTGGAATTAGTAAGTGAAAGCCAGGAAAAATTATCTCTGCTTTCTGTGTGGTTCCTATGGCCATAGGGAATGGGCTGATGGTACTCCAGAGAGGGATGAGGGAAGAGAAGCAGGATAGTGCAATGCCAGAGGAACATCCAGGAAAGTTCAAACTGAGAAAAGGCCTTGGGTCTGGTGGTCAGAAGTTGTTACTGGTGTTTGCCAAAGTGGTTTCTATAGAAACCAAATTTCTATGGAAATTGTTAGGAGAATAAATTACCAAAGAAAAGGAGTCAGTTTATAGTAGAGGTGAAGTACCCAGTGTAGCCTTCTCTTTCTAAGGAGTCTGTTAGTGGGGAGGTTGGGAAGTAGCTAACGGTCTCTGACGACTACTGGGAATATGCTTATGAAAAAGAGTCAGCCAGGTGCAGTGGCTCATGTCTGTACTCCCAGCACTTTGGGAGGTTGAAGTGGGCAGATCATGAGGTTAGGAGTTCGAGACCAGCCTGACTAACATGGTGAAACCCGTCTCTACTAAAAATATTAAAAAACTAGCCGGGCGTGGTGGAGCGCACCTGTAATCCCAGCTACTCAGGAGACTGAGGCAGGAGAATCACTTGAACCCAGGAGGCAGAGGTTGCAGTGAGCCAAGATCATGCCACTGCACTGCAGCCTGGGTGATAGAGCGAGATTGAGATTCTGTCTTAAAAAAAAAAAAAAAGAGAGAGAGAAAGAAAAAGTCATTGAGAGGTGCTATAGGAAATGCAGGAAATTATTGTTATTCTTCAAAAACATTGGAGACTTATACATTTTTTTGTTTTTATGGAGAATTGTCAAAGTCAGTGCCTCTAATAATCATTTATCACCTCTCTGCTTACCCATCATCCAACTATTAAATGGCCAGGGCTGTTACCATTTGTGATGGAGAGAGCAGAAAGACTGCCTATTCATCAGAGTAGGACTGTGCTTGGCGTCGTTATCCACTTAGCCAATCATTGATATCTTAAAGTTCATTTTCATGAGAACTGACTAGACTTTTTTGTTTTCTCTACCCAAGTTGAGTGAGATACTCAAATTCGGTTTGGATAAACTGCTGGCCTCTGAGGGGAGCACCGTGGATGAAATAGACCTGGAGTCCATCCTGGGAGAAACAAAAGATGGCCAGTGGACTTCTGATGCCTTGCCTGCAGCAGAGGGAGGGAGCAGAGAACAAGAGGAAGGAAGTAAGTTGGAGGTTAGAGCAGAGCAAATGGCACAAGCACCCCAAGCTAGAGCTCATGTCCCCATGGAAAGCTCTGGATGCTGCTCTCTGGGACATCTTTTTTCTACCCAACCCTGTTGTCTTCTTGGGCACACTGTTTAAGACTTGCTTGTACAAGAACTTTTCCCCAGACTAACTGCAGTTTTGTGTGGCTCTTCCCTTGTAGCTGAACTGTGAACCAAAATCGTAGTATTAGTGTTTGTGACATTATCACTCTTAAGGCTTTGCATTTGTACCTATTCTCCCTTAGTTGCAAGTATCTTCTCCTTTGTTTATTAGTAAAGTCTGCTGTCCTTGGTATGATGCTTTACACATAGTGATTCCTCTTCTAAATGGTAGAGTTATTTGTGTTTTAAATTGCAGCTAACATTGAGCGCTTACTTTGTGTTCATCAACAGAGCAGACTTTGTCATGTGCTTTTTTCTGTTTAACTTTCATAATACACCATGAGCTGTAGGAGATGATTTTGTCTTTCTCTTAATTTTCTTTCCTGAATTTGGTCAACATTTGTCATTTTGTTCTTTTCTATTCTGAGTATTTTAATTTCTGACTTGAAGTCCTTTCTCACATGGTAGCTTTGTAAAGGTATTCCCTGGCATCTCAAAGTTCTTTTGAAATGACTTTTTTTTCTGTACCAGCTGCATCAGAGATTCAGTATGGACTGGGGTGAGAGGTTTGGGAGTCTTAGGCTTAATTCACCAGTACTTTCTTTCAATAATAGAGAACGGTGCTCTTTCTTTACTAGTTGGTAGCTCCCTTTTATGTTGAGTAGTAGCAGCATGATTTCTGGTTTCGCAGTTCTCTTTTGTTTCTCTAGGACTGTGAGTTTCCATCACTTGCTTTCTCTTTCTCTTTGCCACAAACTTGTCAAAGGATGTCTCCCACTTCTAAGTTGTCTCTGTCTCCCTGCCAGAAGCAGTGCCTTTCCAAATTCCTGGCTGCGTGTATTTTCATGCCTTCCCTTCCTTTCAGCTCCTTAGTAGCCACTGCTCTGATCCACCAGGTCTCAGACCTATACTCATTATCTTCCCACTTGGAATGTGACCCTCTTTTGGGGGTAAATTTTATCTGTCTGACCTTCTGGACCCCCCTCCCTGCCCGCCCTCTCCTCTGCATAGTCTCTGCCTGACTGTCTACTCTAGTGTAGGCTTTGGAGCTGCCTCGGCTGGTTTTGGGGGTTTATTTCTCTAGTTACCGACCGTAAGTTGAAGTGTGTAGTATGTTCTGACTTCTGATGTAGTAGGCGTGGATTGGGGTGGTTTTGTTGTCCTTTTTGGTCTGTATAGTTTTTGTGGGATAGGCGGAAAAGCTGGAATTTGGGCAGCTGGCATTGTTTTACAGGAAACTGCTCTTTGACTTTTCTTAGATTTTATCTTTAAAATTCTTGATGAAAATATTCTGTTTATGTTCTTCAAGAACTCTTTCTTGTTCTCTGCTTATTGTTTTCATTGTACCCTGTTCTCATTTCAAGGACATATTGTCTTCTCTGGAGACATTTATTATAGCTTTTTAATATGTATTTTAGGGAGGATGTTATCTTTTTAAAAAGTATTTTTCTTCCCACTGCATTGACTTTTACTTATCTTTCTTCCTCTTTTAAAAAAACCAAAACTATATTTATTTATTTATAGAAATTGGCAGATAAAATTGTATTTATCATGTACAACGTGATTCCTTAAAGCCCGTATACCATGTGGAATCGTTAAATCTAGCTAATGAACATACTTCATATGGTTATCATATTTGTGGTGGTTATGAACATCACTTCCTATGGTTACATTTGTGGTGAGAACACTTAACATCCACCCTCTTAGTATTTCTAAGGAATACAATATATCATCATTAGCTATAGTCACTATGGTACCTCTTTTTCTAAAAAAAAAAAAAAAATTGTTTGGGGATCTCTTGTTCTCGTTGATAGTTTCCCTGACCATCTGGTATCCCCTGGCTGTCTGATGACATGTGCTGATGAAGTGCCACAAAGCTGATGGCAGCTCCAGCATGAGCAGGTCCATGGGCCCCGGGGCCTTATTCCTGGTTGATGAGTCAGCTTTTACATGGAGGGCACCTTCCCTGATATCCACGTTTGAAGTCTTCACTGGGCAACCCATTTTCTCCAAAGACCAATCTTCTAGTATTTTCCCTGGGAGAGTGAGGATGGAGTTCACCTGGTTGCTCAGACTGAAAAGGCAGGGTGAGTCAAGGGCTCACGGCACTCCTGCTTTATGGGGTGCAGATCTTCTCTCAGTTCTGCCCCTTGCAGTATGCTGAACTTGTAAGTCCTAAGCTCTTGGGGGATTGAGAGGGTCTCGACTCATAATGAGACCATGACTAGGCACCTATGTTTGTTTCTATGGCTCTTCTTAATCTGTTATTATTCCTCCAGCCACTTTTCATTTTCCAAAAGGTTACTGAACTTTTTCATCCACCATTGCCTCGTATATCTTTTTTAAAATCCCTTTAACTGTCACTTGGTGGTTTCAGGTGAGAGAAGAAATAGATGCATGTAATCATATTTTTAAGTTATAATTGATTATATTAAATAGCAACGCTTACACCCGTTTCTGTACTTATCTAGATAATTTCAGCCTATTTTGCTAACGTTTACTAGAACAAAATAAAGTCGCACTCTTTTCCAGAAAGATAATTATATTTCTCAGTCAATCCAACTGCCTAAAATAATTTTACTTTTTTAGACAGTCCAACTGCCAGAAAAATTCCCCAGTTGTATTAAACTTGGGGATTTTCTCTTTGATGAATAGGTATAGGTTCGCTCTGTGGTAAATGATTATCCTGGTGGGATAGAGATACAGGTCCAGGCCTGTTGTGGTGGCAGAGTGAAGATAGGGAGCATGATTACAAAGAATATAAATGGATAGGAAAGACTGGTAATTCACATGGCCCCCATCAGAATTAGATAAAAAACAGGGTCGCTTTATCTTGAATGCCAGGATTTTTTAAAAAAGCATGTTTGGAAGTTGAGAATCACATGCAGTATGAAGCTACATATGTTGATCATATTTGACACTTCTCAGCTCTGTTTTTCTTCTACTTGTTGATAGAGTGCTTCATTGAAAGCCCCCTGCTGATTTAATTAGCAATGCCAATTACAACTACAGCTGGTTAGATTTGGGTACAAGTGTGAAGCAATTGATCTCTTGAGAATGAAAATGTTTTGCTTTCATACTCTCTAGGGAAAACATACTTAGCAGATTTCACAAATGTTGTGAAAATACATTATTTGGTAACTTGTGCTACTAAATATGCTTCCCTGTTGAATCATCATCTTACCTATCTGTGGTTGCTAGTCTGGGCTGGTCCTGACTTTTCTTAATCACTTTATTCATAATCTTGGCAGATCACTCAGCCTCTTTGAGCCTTTGTGTTCTCATCTGTAGAATGGTCCTATTAGTGTCTACTCTACTGTTTTACACAGTTGGAAAAATCGGACACGATAATAGTTGTGGAAGTGATCTGATAGCACGCAGTGCTATTCAAAATTACACTATTATCTTCATTGCTATTGTTATTACAATAATTATTATTTGCTAGCATGTTCTCTCTCCACCCTTCTAGACACCGTTACATACTGAAAAGAGCACACTGGACTTAGAATCGGAAAATCCTGCCTCTTCATTTATTACCAGTGAGAATTAGAGAGTCCCTTAATTTCTGCCCAACCCTCAGTTTCCCCTTTCAAAAGTAGGATTAGTTATATACCAGGATTGTGGTGAGGATCATGAAGATGCTTGATGAGATCTGTAAGGAATATTGTAAATCCAAGGGATTATTTTTATGATTCTTAGATTTGCCAAGTTGAATATTAAAAGTCTGTTTGGAATAAAAAGTATAGATTTTATTAGGTGATCTTAATGTCACCGAGATTTGTGCTGAGGAATAGTTGGAAATGAATGAATGAATGAGGAATAAATGGAGGAATCCATCAGAGATTCATAAACCATCTAGAGATAAACCAAAAGGATTTAAGCCATGCTGTCCCCTTGGAAAAGTAAACACATGGGATCCTTATGTAGAACCCACTTACTTCAGTGTCAGTGGGATGAGAAATGAAATACCTTCATCTAGTCTTAGCTCATTTAGAATATAGGCTGTTTTCTTACCCACTCTAGTTATTGCTTTGAATAGCATTAATCTGTTTTTCCTTGGTATCTGACATTTCTCTCTTTGTGTTTTATGTTGTTAGAAAATCATATGTACTTATTTGAAGGGAAAGATTATTCTAAAGAGCCCAGTAAGGAAGACAGAAAATCATTTGAACAACTGGTAAACCTTCAGAAAACCCTTTTGGAGAAAACCACTCAAGAGGGCCGATCACTCCGAAATAAAGGCAGCGTAAGAACCGTTAATTTATTTAAAAGATGTTCTTCCAAACTCTCGTTCTAAGAAAACAAAACAAAACAAAAATGATGCTGGCATCATTTTGTTCTCTTAGGATAAGAGAACAAATGAATGAATGAATGAATGAATGAGGAATACTTTTCCAAGGGGACAGCATGGCTTAAATCCTTTTAGTTCATCTCTGGATGGTTTATGAATCTCTGATGGATTCCTCCATTTATTCCTCATTCATTCATTCATTCATTCATTTGTTCTTGTCAAGAAATAAATGTGTGTTTGTTGAAATGTTAATATAATTAACCATACCCTAGTATAAAAACTATGGTAAAAAGTCAGCATAGAAAAACATTAAGAAGGAGAGAATATATTGTACGATTTAGTGCAGGTGAAAGCAGCCTTGTCCATCCAAATCACCCCTAAAAGCATCCCTATATTATACCAAAATACCATATCCTGCTGTTGGTAATTATGACCCTATGGCGGTAAGAGAAGATATCAATCATAAATGATATATTTAATGTTCACAGTGTTTGGCAGTTAATAAGTGCTCATTAAATGCTAGCTATTACTAAGATAATCATGATATTGAAATATAGTCTTAACAAAACTATATAATACATTGCAGAAAGAGTTCCATTAAAAATGGCTAAAGTGGCATCCTTCAGGGTATGCTTTCAGTTGAGGAAAAAAGTTACTTTTCTGAAGTACCTTATTCCTAATGAAATGAATCTAAATGACTGTTTCTACAATGTCAGTGCTGGCTGAGTTAAGAGCAGGGTATCCTCGTCACTGCCTGTGAAGTGTGTGATATGAACTGTGCCTTCAAGTGCTTTGCCTTCAGTTCCCACCGTGCAGGGCGGGTGGACATGCAGTGTTCTGTGAAATATTAAGCATGTTGCTTCTGTACAGTGTGCTGTAGGGATAATGAAACTTAGGGAGGAGCATTCTTGACCCTGGTGATGGATCTTGTTCCTCCTCTAGGTTCTCATCCCAGGCCTTGTGGAGGGATCTACCAAAAGGAAGCGGGTTCTGAGCCCAGAAGAGCTGGAGGACAGACAGAAGAAAAGACAAGAAGCAGCTGCCAAGAGAAGGAGACTCATAGAGGAGAAGAAGAAGCAAAAGGAAGATGCTCAACATAAGAAAAAGTATGTGTGCGTTAACCAAGCTGGGGACCACTGTTGGTAAAGGAGTCCCTAATGTAGTGAGACCACAGTTGAACATCACTTTGAAAATACAGAAGATTTATTTTAAGCTTGTTCCTATTGGTAACAGGATACTTTTTTAATGCTTACTGTATGTAGGTGAAAAGTCCCAAGTGTCTAAGGCAGGGAAAATAGATTCCATTGAAACCAGAATCTTTTTTTATTTTTTTGAGATGGATTCTTGCTCTGTCACCCAGGCTGGAGTACAGTGGGTACGGTCACTGCTCACTACAGCCTCAACCTCCCGTGCTCCAGTGATCTACCCACCATAACCTCCCTAGTAGTCAGGACCACAGGTGTGTGCCATCATGGGTGGCTAATTTTTTTATTATTTGTAGAGACACTCTTCGTTGTGTTGCCCAGGCTTGCCTCAAGCTCCTGAACCCAAGCTATCTTTCTGCCTTGACGTCCAAAGTGCTGGGATTACAGGCATGAGCTACTGTGCCTGGCTGAAACCAGAAAATTTTAAGATTTTATTGTAGCTATGTGACATAGAGTAGTTTACTTGAACAATCTCTTTTAGTGATATTCTTAAAAACAGGAACATTCAGTGAGTGCTCATTATTGGATTGTAGTCAGGAAGCAGTTGGCCTAGTCAGTAAGTCTTGTTTATTTACAAAAAAGCAGAAAACTTCAATCAGGATAAGTTTCTAATAGCATTTCTACTTGGCAGATATTGTTTGTGAACAGCAGTATGAAATATGCTCCAAGGGAGATTGTGTTTGTCTGGGTTAATTTCCTTTTCTCTCTGGCCTGCTAAAGGATGGCCTGGTGGGAATCCAACAACTACCAGTCCTTCTGCCTGCCCTCTGAGGAGAGCGAGCCAGAGGACCTTGAGAATGGGGAAGATGAGAGTTCTGCTGAGCTGGATTACCAAGACCCAGACGCTACCTCCCTCATGTACGTTAGTGGTGATGTCACCCACCCTCAGGCTGGGGTCGAGGATGCTCTCATCGTGCACTGCGTAGGTACGAGACATGGTATGGTTGGGGATGGGGGCCTCAATCCTTATGGTGCCAAGCACTGGGGTGGGCGGGGCAGAACCCTGACCCAGGGGTGATGGTCCCAGTGTAGTATTGTGTGGTCAAAAAAGTGTGAATTTTAGAGTCAGGAGACATTCCAGAATCATTTCACTCTTGGCTCTCTCATTTACCTGGTTTAGTTATCTAATCTCTCAACTTTAACACAAGGTTTTTAGGAGGGTGGCATGAAGCGACATTGATAAGACAGATTCTTTGAGAAAAAATAAAATGTCAAGCTTGTTCCCTTGCTTGACCTTTGTACTTTTTACTTCATCTGCCTAAAACCCTCTTCCCAAATAACCACATCAAGTGTCATTGAAATGTCTGTTTCTCAGAGAGGTCTTCTGTGATCACCTCATATAAAACAGGCTCCATCCTCCCTCCCTCTGTTATTCCCTGTCCCTTCTCCCATATTTTCCTTTATCACACCTGTCCCACCTCACATATTACCTACGTATTTGTTTATTTGACTGTTGAATTAAAAGTATGCTTCATGGAAGCGGGGGTTTTTTTTTTGTTGTTGACTCTGGTGTCTAGAACAATGCCTGACACATAATACATGCTAAAAAACATTTGTAGTATGAATAAATGACTGTAAATACTAAGATACTAAGCAGCTTTGTTAATACCAGCTTGAATAAGTCATTTAACCTTTCCTTTTCCCTGCCTGTGTGCTGTTGCATAACCAGTGCTTCTCCTCACTCTGCAATATTCCATCTATTCTCCATCCTTCCACAGTCATCTCCCAGGAATCACAGATGCACCACAGAGATTTTGCTCATTCAGAACACTAATTTTTGAGATGCTTTCCTGTTATGATGGCCTAGGGATATCTTCCAGAAAACATAAACATATTTGGGAAGTCCAACCTCTGATCTTCCTAGGAGATCAGATATTTTGTTTTTTTTCCCTTTGAAAAAAATCATTCTTCCACAAGCCCTTTTGTGTGCCTTTGTTTTTCTAAATTATGGGCTGGACTGAAAATTTTCTGTTTCTTCAATCAGATGATTCTGGCCGCTGGGGCAGAGGTGGTTTATTTACAGCTCTGGAAAAACGATCCACTGAGCCAAGAAAAATATATGAGCTGGCTGGGAAAATGAAAGGTAAGAAGCAAAGCAGAAGGAAGGGTTAAGGATGGAATAAGAGAGGAGAGGACACTTAGTATCATGAGGGTTACACAGCACTAGAAAGAAATCAGAATAACTGGTTGGGAACTGAATTCTGTTGTAAATTAGCTACTTGTTCTGTGACTTCAAGGCATTCCCTTACCTTTTCTGTGCCTGTTTCCTCATCTGTGATTTGTGAATAATACTTGTTCTACCTACTTCATGGAACTGAAGTGAGCATAATGAATGTGTGTATTCTGAAAAGTATCCATCCCTGCATACATGTTAAAGTATTGGAATGGGCTGGACACAGTGGCCTTTGCTTGTAATCCTCGACTTTGAGAGACTGAGGCAGGAGGACTGCTTGAGGCCAGGAGTTTGAGATCAGCCTGGGCAACATAGTGAGACTATGTCTCTACAAAAAATTTAAAAATTAGCTGGGTGTGGTGGTGCACGCCTGTAGTGCCAGCTACTCAGGAGGCTGAGGTGGGAGGATCACTTGAGCCCAAGAGGTTGAGGTTGCAGTGAGCTGTAATTACACCACTACACTACAGCTTGAGTGAGAGTGAGACCCTGTCTCATTAAAAAGAAAAAGAAAAAGAAAAAAAAATATTGAAATAAAGATGAATAGCTCATGAAAATATTAAAGACCTGTGGGAGGCTGGGCGTGGTGGCTCACACCTGTAATCCCAGCACTTTGGAAGGTCAAGACGAGACAAGGAATTCCAAACCAGCCTCACCAACATGATGAAACCCTGTCTCTACAAAAAAAAAAAAAAAAATACAAAAATTAGCCAAGCACGGTGGCACATGCCTGTAATCCCAGCTACTGGGAAGGCTGAGGCACAAGAATCACTTGAACCTGGGAGGTAGAGGTTTCAGTGAGCTGAGATCACACCATTGCACTCCATCCTGAGTGACAGACCAAGACTTTGTCTCAAGAAAAAGACCTATAGGAGAGAAATTGGACACACCATTAAAATGCTGACCAGAGCTCGGGTTTGGTGCTCAGGGGAATGAAGATGTGTTATGAGGTCAGCATAGCCTGGGTTATAACACTCCCTGGAGACAGAAATAAAGCTCTTTGGTGCCAGGGGAACATAGAAGCCCGAACGGTGTTTTCCCTTGGCACAGAGAAGGGAAAAAGACACCTCCTTTTACATCCAGAAATAACAAAGTGGCAAGAGGAATAAAATTATTATTGTGGTCATTTTCTGGAGATTGAAGGATGTTGTCTGAAACAGAAGGGTCCTCCAGATTCCTTAGAGGTTGTTTTTTCCTAATCCTGCCCAGTTCTATATGGTAGAAAGGGAGGTAAGAATGTAAAGAGTGAGTACTTTTTCTAGTAAAACAGGTTAATGAAAGAAGGGTTTAATGTGTGTCAAAATAGTCAATCCAGATCTAGATGCTGATTGGGCAGTTGGCAAAGCAGAACCCCAGCGCTGGAGTTGCAGATTGAGGAGTCCCTGTTTGGAGTCTGTGTTTGAAACCACGTGAGAGGGAGGCTGGAGAAACGAGAGGCAAAGAACAGACCTGGAAAAGACCTCCACTTAGTACTTGGGGCAAGAAGATGGAATTTCTGACAGAAAGAATTGCCAGAAAATTAGGAAACCTTGTACAGTATTTTGAGGTACAAGGGAAGAAAATATGTGAAGAAGGCAGAGTTCATGGTGTCAGACACCAACGTGAGGATGAATTGGGAAAAGGCCATGGATTTGAACCAAGGTCACTCACATGACCTTGGAGCACTTTGTGGAGAGTGGGAAGCTCAGACTTAAGGCCTGAGTGCTCAGTAAGGACATGGAGATGGGAGTGTGCAGTTTTCTCTGAAGAAGGATTGAAGCAGGTTGCAGCAAAGTAGATGAAGCTGTGGACTAGAATTCCCTGGGAAGACTTCATGGAGGTTATGAAAGTTGTCTTGGGCCTGGAAAGGTGGGTTGAATTTAAATAGGTGGAGAGAAATGGCAAATGGATTCCCAACTGCTCATTACAACACCTACTGTTCACCGTCTGTGCGTATTGAAGGACCCAGGCAGTTACCCTGTTTCTTTGTGTGAAGGATAGTGTACAGGCCACGCAGGCCAGAGTGGAAGGTTCAGGCAGAATAGAGGAGAGTTTCATTGTCATCAGAGGCTCGGGCCACATCGTAGAAGACCGCACATGATTTGTCCAGGGAGATGCCATTCTAAGTAGAACCTTATCTAATGAAATGGGTAATGACTGGTCGTTTGGGGGATTTGATCAAAAGGATGGCAAAGCACAACCAATATTTTAGAATGACTGAACAAAAAGTTCAAACTGGTATCAACCTAACCAATAGACAGGCTCTGTAAAATAAGATGAACATAGGTTGATTTCTTGTGTTTGTGTGTGTGTGTGTGTGTGTGTGTGTGTGTTTTTTTTTTTTTTTTTTTGAGATGGCGTTTCGCTCTTGTTACCCAGGCTTGTACAATGGCTCGATCTCGGCTCACCGCAACCTCCGCCTCCCGGGTTCAGGCAATTCTCCTGCCTCAGCCTCCTGAGTAGCTGGGATTACAGGCACGCACCACCGTGCCCAGCTAATTTTTTGTATTTTTAGTAGAGACGGGGTTTCACCATGTTGACCAGGATGGTCTCGATTTCTTGACCTCGTGATCCACCCGCCTCGGCCTCCCAAAGTGCTGGGATTACAGGTGTGAGCCACCACGCCTGGCCCGTGTGTGTGTTTTTAAATTTATTTTTGAGACAGAGTCTCACTATCTGGAGTACTATGGCATGATCTTGGCTCACTGCCATCTCCACCTCCCAGGCTCAGGTGATCTTCCTGCCTCAGCCTCCCAAGTAGCTTGGACCACAGGCACACACCACCACATCCGGCTACTTTTTTGAATTTTTGGTAGAGACAGGGTTTTGCCATGTTACCCAGGCTGGCCTGGAACTCCAGAGCTCAAGTGATCCACCTCAGCCTCCTCAAGTGCTAGAATTACAGGCATAAGCCACTGTACCAAGTCTGAAGTTTTTAAGGAGAATGAGAAAGATTACTTATTTGTTTTGAATCAATTGTCTTTGACTACAAGGATTAGTAACAAGAGTGGCACCAGTCTCAGGTTGGGCGGCAGTTAATGAGCAGATGTCCTTGCAGAAGATTATTTTTATGTAAGGTTGCCAGCGCCGTTGTGCAAGGTTGTGGTTTTTGTAAAATCTTTTGGGATAGTTGTTGTTATCAGGCATTCATACATTAGCACCTTCCCTTCATGGCTTTCCCTGGCTCCATTTGTCAGAGTTTTGTTTTATTTTTTTGAGACAGGGTCTCATCCTGTCAGGCTGGAGTGCATTGGCGTGATCCTAGCTCACCACAGCCTCTAACTCCTTTGCTCAAGAGATCCTCCTGCCTTAGCCTCCCAAGTAGCTAAGACTACAGGTACACACCACCAAACCCAACTAATTTTTTCTTATGTTTTGTAGAGACTGGGTCTTGCCTTGTTGTCCAGGTTAGTCTGGGACCCCTGGCTTCCAGCAGTCCTCCTGTCTCAGCCTCCTAAAGCACTGGGATTACAGGTGTGAGTCACTGTGCTCAGCCATATTTGTCAGAGTTTTTAACACAAGCATCTCTATTTTGATTCTGACTGCTTTCACATCAGCTTATGTAAAGCCATAGAATTAAATTGGCACATTTTTCTTCACTATCAGTTTTATTTTATTTGGATGGGGTAGAAAAATATATTATACAAACAGATACAGATAAAGTAGAATGTAATAATTTGAATGATTGAAGACAAGCACAAAACTTCCAAAGGAGTTTCAAGCTCATAATGCTCCCTCCTCTAAGCCCCCCAGCTACCTCTGGGGATCGTATTCATTTTCTGATGTCTACAGAGGTACTTTGTTGGTATTGTTTGAGGAGCATTAAATTAGAAGATCATAAAAATTCAGGAGTGAAGCAGGTGAGTACCCAGCTAAGGTATTGACTGAAGCCAGGAACGTGAGAAAGGGCTATGAAGGAAGGTGGGTTCTGAAACCTAACTGAATTTGAAAAAGGCAAGATAAAGGAGGATTCATTCCCTGGTGAACCTGGTATTCTTTATGATGCTCCTTTCTGTTTGACCACAGACTTGAGTTTGGGAGGTGTCCTTTTATTTCCTATTGATGATAAAGAGTCAAGAAACAAAGGGCAAGATTTGGTAAGTAAAAACCCCCATCCCTTTTCAGAACTAAAAAAGTGGACTCAAATCAACTTCTCTTGAAGTGTCTCCTGCCCCCATTGGCCTCTCTACTAGTGTATTAGTTTATTAGGGCTGCCATAACAAAAAGCCACAGACTGGGTAGCTTAAACAGCAGAAATGTCTTTCCTCACAATTCTGGAGGCTGAAAGTCCAAGATCAAGGTGTCAGCAGGTTTGGTTTTTCCCGAGGACTCTCTCCTTGGCTTGCAGATGGTGGTCGTCTTGCTGCTCATGCATATCCCTGGTGTCTGTGTGTCCAGATTTTCCTTCTTATAAGGATTTCATTCAGAATGGATCAGGCCTCACCCTAACACCCTTGTTTTAACTTTATCACCCCTTTAAAGACCCTGTCTCTAAATACAGTCACATGAGGTACCAGGGGTTAGGGCTTCAATATATGAGTTTGGGGGGACACCGTTCAGCCCATAACAAGTAGTTTGGGCCGTAGCCTCCACTGCACTTTCCCTGTCCCCATCCTTCCATTCATTTGTCCCTGGAGCACTGTCCAGACAGCAGATTCCACTTAAGTACAAGCGTTTCTATTTGTCTTTTTATCCTCAGTACCCCACATAGTACTGGCTTATAAGAAATGCTCCATATATATTTACTGCATGAGTAAGAAAGCATGAGTCAAAACTCTGAGGGTTTCATTTCGTATCATGTGAAAATTTCTATGAAAAACTGTGTTTTCTAGTCAGCCATAATGAAGCAGGGGAGAGAAACTAATCCATATGTCCTCTGCCCACATCAGAATCCTTTTGCATCTTAGGCCTATCTCTCCTGCTTACCTGCCATTTGGGATGCCTGTAGTGAGTTTGATTTACCACACCTACCTGGCTTTCTCCAAGGCCTGGATTCATTTTCAAATTTTAAGCCAGAATTAAGGAGAAATTTCAAAACCAGGCTAAAAGAGAGGCTCATCCTCTTGGGATTGCTGGTCTGTGTGACTGTGTTAGGCTGTTTTTGCGTTGCGATAAAAGAACTCCCTGAGACTGGGTAATTCATAAAGAAAAGAGATTTATTTGCTCATGGTTCTACATACTGTACAGGAAGCATGGTACTGACATTTGCTCCTGGGGGGGGCTTCAGGAAGCTTACAGTCATGGCAGAAGGCAAAGGGGAAGCTAGCGTATCACACATGGCAAGAGCAGGAACAAGACAGAGTAGGGGATGGTACCGTGCTGCTTTAAATAACTAGATCTCAAGTGAACTTTACCAGAGCAAGAATTCATCACCAAAGGTTATGGCAAGGGTATGGTACTAAGCCATTCGTGAGGATTCCACCCCGTGATCCAATACCTCCCACTAGGCCCCACCTCCAACACTGGGGATTACATCCCAGCATGAGATTTGGAGGGGACACATCCAAACTACACAGTGACTAACAGCAAAGTGGTTTCTGTTGAGTCATTCCTTCAGTAATTTCTAAAATGCTAAAAGAGAAGAACAGCAAAGTGTCTGTGTGTGAGAAACTCAGAATCGAATGATTCAGGAAAACTGTTTACAGCGAGTAGAGCACCTGTCTATGATATGACTGTGGTGATGTCATCCCAGAAGCTCCCTTGACACGATCCAGCTCCACTTAGGTTACATTGGTTCACAGATAACTTGGCATTTTATCCTCATGGGAATCATTTGAACAGAGATGGAATGACTGCTTGTCCTGGGGGTTGTGGAGCTGACTCAGGCATCAAAGGACTGGAATACAGGAACCTCTAAGATCTTTTCCATGCCTACAATTCAGAAAAGTTCTTTTTTTTTTTAATCCTTGAGAGCTTTTGGAAAGTGTGTGTTTTGGACTCGTTCTCTGGCTGTAACATATTTTAAAAAGAAGAAGAAAAGCTTGTATAAAGTGACCACAAAGTAATAATTATGAATGGACGTGAAGTCTTAACATACAGTAGGACGTTGCTGTTTAGGCACAGCATCTGAACGAGATGAAGCCAAGCCCAAGTGACCCCTCAAGGGCTGTGCCCCCTCCATGGCAGTCACTTGGCTGACAGTGTGACTGTCTCATGTCGGGCTGGTTATCTAATGGTGGTTCTTTGCAGTTGGCCTTGATTGTGGCTCAGCATCGTGATCGCTCCAATGTCCTATCTGGCATTAAGATGGCAGCCCTAGAAGATGGCCTGAAGAAGATATTTTTAGCAGCAAAGAAGAAGAAAGGTAAGTTCTTCCACCTGTGCTCAAGAGTAGATGAATTTGTTTCTAGGCATGTGATAAGACTTTTGAAGGGAGGGGAGAAACATCAAGACCCCACTTAATATGCATGGTAAAGGCAAACCACAGGAGTGATCACCCCACTGTCTTGTATTCATATAGCCCCTTTTCCTTTCCAAAACACTCTTAATATCTGTTATCTCTGTAGGCTGTATCCATTCCCTGGGTATTTTTATCATGATTTTACAGATGAGGAAGCAGAGGGCTAGAAATGAAACAACTTGATCATATGCAATTGATAAATGCTGTTTATTTAATTTCCTCTTAGAGCGACAATCCACAATAACAGACAGTTCTCTGACAAAAATGAATTTAATTTTGTTTCCAAACCTAGTATGTCTCAGAGTTTATTGAATTGATTGGCTTGTTAGAGAATCTTTGCTTATTTTAGTTTTTCTCCACCAGTTATAATCTATGTCCATTGTACGTATTTCCAGAACTTCTGTTCAAAGAATAATTTGTTTTTTCTTATTACAATTCTTCCCCAGAATATTTTTACATTATAATTGTGTGCTTTGAGTGGGACAGTCGATAATTATGTTCTCCAATGTATGTTTTATACCCATCAATCAATTTTTGATGAGTGAAGACGTCTGTTCTTTTCTTCGTAATAGCAAGTGTTCATCTTCCACGGATTGGACATGCCACGAAAGATTTTAACTGGTATGGTACTGAGCGACTTATTCGGAAACATCTGGCTGCAAGAGGTATCCCAACTTACATGTATCCTTTTGTGATCTTAATTGTGTGTTCTCCCAACCCAAGAGGGAAAAATTTGCTGGTGTCACTATTTAATCCAAGGCCAAGTTTCTTCTTGCCACAGTCTTTACTCTGCCCCTCTTCGGTGAGACAAAATAAGACGCACTTTCTAACTTGTGTATATCAAATATGTACCCCCAACAAGATAAACACATACAAGCATTTCTGGATGCCAGTAGATAAATTAAAAGATACATAAGGGGGAGAATTAATTGACTAATTGTTATTTGGTAACATTGAATCTTTCACATCACTTCTGTAGAGATCCTTCAGGCCTTGAAACAAGGTTTAATTCTCAGAACTTCACTCTTCATTTTAATGAATAGGTAAGCAAACAAATAAGTGAACTATTTTATTTCTGAACCTTTTTGATGTGTTATTAAAAGGCAATATGAAATTTCTTTTAACCATGAAGACATGATCTTCTTTAGCTAGACTAGTGTTTTCTTCTAATGACCTCCGTGCTCTATAAGTTAGCATATTTTCAACTATTATAATGGGTCCCAAAATTACTACAAAAAGCAGAATTGACCCCTAAGTACTATAATTGCACAGAAACTTCATCTTTTTACTGAGATATTTGACTGAAATTCACTCAGTGATGGGCTTCAGGATACTTATTTATTTTTATTATACTTCAAGTTCTGGGGTACATGTGCAGAACGTGCAGGTTTGTTACATAGGTATACTCATGCCATGGTGGTTTGCTGTATCCAATACCCTGTCATCTACATTAGATATTTCTCCTAATGCTATCCCTCTCCTATCCCTCCATCCCTGGCTATCCATCCCCTAGCCCCCCACCCCCCAACAGGACCTGGTGTGTGATGTTCCCCTCACCGTGTCCATGTGTTCTCATTGTTCAACACCCACTTATGAGTGAGAACATGCGGTGTTTGGTTTTCTGTTCTTGTGTCAGTTTGCTGAGAATGATGGTTTCCAGCTTTATCCATGTCCAAGACATGAACTCATCATTTTTTATGGCTGCATAGTATTCCATGCTATATATATGCCACATTTTCTTTATCCAGTCTATCATTGATAGGTATTTGGGTTGGTTCCAAGTCTTTGCTATTGTGAACAGTGCCACAAACGTGTGCATGTATCTTTATAATAGAATGATTTGTAATCCTTTGGGTATATATCCAGTAATGGGATTGCTGGATCAAATGGAATTTCTGTTTCTAGGTCCTTGAGGAATTGTCACACTGTCTTCCACAGTGGTTGAACTAATTTACACTCCCACCAACAGTGTAAAAGTGTTCCTATTTCTCCACATCCTCTCCAGCATTTGTTGTCTCCTGATTTTTCAATGATCACCATTCTAACTGGCGTGAGATGGTATCTCAATGTGGTTTTGATTTGCATTTCTCTAATGACCAGTGATGGTGAGCTTTTTTTCATATGTTTGTTGTCTCCATAAATGTCTTTTTTTGGGAATTGTCTATTCATGTTCTTTGCCCAATTTTTGATGAGGTTGTTTGTTTTTTTCTTATAAATTTGTTTAAGTTCCTTGTAGATTCTGGATATTAGCCCTTTGTCAGATGATAGATTGTAAAAATTTTCTTTCATTTTGTATGTTGCCTGTTCACTCTGATGATAGTTTCTTTTGCCGTGCAGAAGCTCTTTAGTTCAACTGGATCTCATTTGTCAATTTTGGCTTTTGTTGCCATTGCTTTTTGTATTTCAGTCATGAAGTCTTTGCCCATGCCTGTGTCCTAAATGGTATTGCCTAGGTCTTCTTCTAGGGTTTTTGTGGTTTTAGGTCTTACATTTAAGTCTTTAATCCATCTTGAGTTAACTTTTGTGTAATAAGTAAGGAAGGGGTCCAGTTTCAGTTTTCTGCATATGGCTAGCCAGTTTTTCCAACACCATTTGTTAAATAGGGAATCATTTCCCCATTGCCTGTTTTTGTTAGGTTTGTCAAAGATCAGATGGTTGTAGATGTATGGTGTTATTACTGAGGCCTCTGTTCTGTTCCATTGGTTTGTATCTCTGTTTTGGTACCAGTACCATGCTGTTTTGGTTAATGCAGCCTTGAAGTATAGTTTGAAGTCAGGTAGCGTGATGCCTCCAGCTCTGTTTTTTGTTGTTGTTGTTTTGTTTGTTTTTGCTTAGGATTTTTTGACTATGTGGGCACTTCTTTGATTTCATATGAAGTTTAAGGTGTTTTTTTCAATTCTATGAAGAAAGTCTATGGTAGCTTAATCGGGATAGCATTGAATCTATAAATTACTTTGGGCAGTATGGCCATTTTCACAATATTGATTCTTCCTAACCATAAGCATGGAATGTTTTTCCATCTGTTTGTGTCCTCTCTTATTTCCTTGAGCAGTGGTTTCTAGTTCTCCTTGAAGAGGTCCTTCACATCCATTGTTAGTTATATTCTTAGGTATTTTATTCTCTTTGTAGCAATTGTGAATGGGAGTTCACTCATGATTTGTCTCTCTATTTGTCTATTACTGGTGTATAGGAATGCTTGTGATTTTTGCACATTGATTTTGTATCCTGAGATTTTGCTGAAGTTGCTTATCAGCTTAAGGAGATTTTGGACTGAGACATGGGGTCTTCTAAATACACAATGGTGCCATCTGCAAATAGAGACAATTTGACTTCCTCTTTTCCTAATTGAATACCTTTTTTTTTTTTTGCCTGATTCCCTTGGCCAGAACTTCCAATAATGTGTTGAATAGGAGTGGTGAGAGAGGGCATCCTTGTCTTGTGCTGGTTTTCAAAGGGAATGCTTCCAGTTTTTGCTCATTCAGTATGATATTGGCTGTGGGTTTGTCATAAATAGCTCTTATTACTTTGAGATACGTTCCATTGATAACCTAGTTTATAGAGAGTTTTTAGCATAAAGGGCTGTTGAATTTTGTCGAAGGCCTTGTCTGCATCTATTGAGATAATCATGTGGTTTTTGTCTTTGGTTCTGTTTATGTGATGGATTATGTTTATTGATTTGCTTATGTTGAACCAGCCTTGCATCCCAGGAATGAAGCCGACTTGATCATGATGATAAGCTTTTTGATGTGCTGTTGGATTTGGTTTGCCAATATTTTATTGAGGATTTTTGCATCAATGTTCATCATGGCGATTGGCCTGAAATGTTCTTTTTTAGTTGTGTCTCTGCCAGGTTTTGGTATCAGGATGATGTTGGTCTCATAAAATGAGTTAGGGAGGATTCCCTCTTTTTGGATTGTTTGGAATAGTTTCAGAAGGAATGGTACCAGCTCCTCTTTGTATGTCTGGTAGAATTTGGCTGTGAACCCATCTGGACCTGGACTTTTTTTGGTTGGTAGACTATTAATTGGTGCCTCAATTTCAGACCTTGTCATTGGTCTATTCAGGGATTCAACTTCTTCCTGGTTTAGTCTTGGGAGGGTGTAAGTGTCCAGGAATTTATCCATTACTTCTAGATTTACTGGTTTATGTGTATAGAGTCATTTGTAGTAATCTCTGATGGTAGTTTGTATTTCTGTGGAATCGGTGGTGATAGCCCCTTTATCGTTTTTTATTGCATCTATTTGATTCTTCTCGCTTTTCTTTTTAATTAGTCTGGCTAGCAGTCTAACTATTTTGTTGATCTTTTCAAAAAACCAGCTTCTGGATATATTGATTCATTTTAAGTTTTTTTGTGTCTCTATCTCTTTAAGTTCTGCTCTGATCTTAGTTATTTCTTGTCTTCTGCTAGCTTTTGAATTTGTTTGTTCTTGCTCCTCTAGTTTTTTTAATTGTGATGATAGGGTGTCGATTTTAGATCTTCCCTTGCTTCTCATGTGGGCATTTAGTACTATATGTTTCTCTCTAGAAATCGCTTTAAGTGTGTCTCAGAGATTCTGGTACGTTGTGTCTTCGTTGTCATTGGTTTTGAAGAACATCTTTATTTCTGCCTTCATTTCAGTATTTATCCATTAGTCATTCAGGAGCAGATTGTTCAGTTTCCATGTTAGTTTGTGCGGTTTTGAGTGAGTTTCTTAATCCTGAGTTCCAATTTTATTGCACTGTGGTCTGAGAGACTGTTATGATTTCCATTCTTTTGCATTTGCTAAGGAGCGTTTTACTTCCAATTATGTAGTAAATTTTAGAATAAGTGCAATATGGCGCTGAGAAGAATTTATATTCTGTGGATTTGAGGTGGAGAGTTCTGTAGATGTCTGTTAGGTCTGCTTGGACCAGATCTGAGTTCAAGTCCTGGATATTCTTGTTAATTTTCTGTTTCATTGATCTGTCTGATATTGACAGTGGGGTGTTAAAGTCTCCCACTACTAGTGTGTGGGATTCTAAGTCCCTTTGTAGGTCATTGAGAACTTGCTTTTTGTATCTGGGTGCTCCTATATTGGGTGCATATATATTTAGGATAGTTAGCTTTTCTTGTTGCATTGATCCCTTTATTATTATGTAATGCCCTTCTTTGTCTCTTTTCATCTTTGTTGGTTTAAAGTCTGTTTTATCAGAGGCTAGCATTTCAACCCCCCCTTTTTTTTTCTCTCCATTTGCTTGGTAAATCTTCCTCCATCCCTTTATTTTGAGCCTATGTATGTCTTTGCACATGAGACGGGTCTCCTGAATACAGCACACCAATGGGTCTTGACTCTATCCAATTTGCCAGTCAGTGTCTTTTGGTTGGGGCATTTAGCCCATATGCATTTAAGGTTAATATTGTTATGTGTCAATTTGATCCTGCCATTTTGATACTAGCTGGTTGTTTTGCCCGTTAATTGATGCAGTTTCTTCATAATGTCTATGGTCTTTATAGTTTGGTATGCTTCTGCAGTGGCTGGCACTGGTTGCTCCTTTCTTGTAAGGCAGGCCTGGTGGTGACAAAATCTCTCAGCATTTGCTTGTTCATAAAGGATTTTATTTCTCCTTCGCTTACGGAGCTTAGTTTGGCTGAATAGGAAATTCTGGGTTGAAGATTCTTCTTTAAGGATGTTGAATATTGGCCCTCACTCTCTTCTGGCTTTGTAGGGTTTCTGCTGAGAGATCCACTGTGAATCTGATGGGTTTCCCTTTGTAACCCGACCTTTCTCTTTGGCTGCCCTTAGCAATTTTCCCTTCATTTCAACCCTGGTGAATCTGACGATTATGTGCCTTGGGGTTGCTCTTCTTGAGGAATATCCTTGTGGTGTTTTCTGTATTTCCCGAATTTGAATGTTAGCCTGCCTTGCTATGTTGAGGAAGTTCTCCTGGATAATATCCTGAAGAGTATTTTCCAAATTTGTTTCATTCTTCCCATCACTTTTAGGCAAACCGATCACACATAGATTTGGTCTTCTCACATAACCCTATATTTCTTGGAGGCTTTGTTCATTTCTTTTCACTCTCTTTTTTCTAATCTTGCCTTCTTGCTTTATTTCATTGAGTTGATCTTCAATCTCTGATATCCTTTTTTCTGCTTGATCGATTTGGCTGTTGAAACTTGTGTATGCTTCACGAAATTCTCATGCTGTTTTTTTCAGCTCCATCAAGTTGTGTATGTTCTTCTCTACACTGGCTATTCTAGTTAGCATTTTGTCTCACCTGTTTTGAAGGTTCTTAGCTTCCTTCCAGTGGGTTAGAACATCCTCTTTTAGCTTGGAGAAGTTTGTTATTACCTACCTTCTGAATCCTGCTTCTGTCAGCTTGTCAAACTCACTCTCCATTCAGTTTTGTTCCCTTGCTGGTGAGGAGTTGTGATCTCCTGGAGAAGAAGAGTTGTTCTGGTTTTTGGAGATTTCAACCTTTTTGCACTGGTTTCTTCCTGTCTTCATAGATTTATGTACCTTGGGTCTTTGAAGTTAGTGACCTTTGGATGAGGTCTCTGAGTGGACGTCCATTCTGTTGATATTGAAACTATTTCTTTCTGTTTGTTAGATTTTCTTCTAACATTGAGGCCCCTCTGCTGCAGGTCTGCTGGAGTTTGCTGGAGGTTCACTCTAGACCCTGCTTGCCTGGGAATCACCAGCAGGGGCTTCAGAACAGCAAAGTTTGCTGCCTATTCCTTCTTCTGGTAGCTTTGTCCCAGAAGTGTACCCACGAGATGCCAACCAGAGCTCTCCTTTATGAGGTGTCTGTCAGCCCCTGCTGGGAAGTGTCTCCCAGTCAGGTAGTCACTTGAGGAAGCAGTCTGTCCCTTGTGAGAGCACGTATACTGTGCTGGGAGATCCATTGTTCCCTTCAGAGTTGCCGGGCAGGGATGTTTAAGTCTGCTGAAGCTGTACCCACAACCGCCCCTTTTCCCAGGTGCCCTGTCCCAGGAAGGTGGTGGCTTTATTTATAAGTCCCTGACGAGCTACGGCCTTTTTTCCGAGATGCCCTGCCCAGCAAGAAGGGAGTCTAGTGACAGTCTGCCTTTAGAGGCCTTGCTGAGCTGCTGTGGGCTCCGCCCATTTGCTGTGTGAACGTCCCAGCAACTTTGTTTACACAGGCGAGGTTAAAACTGCCTACAGGAGCCTAGACAATGGCAGACACCCCTTCCCCTACGGAGCTCAAACATCCTAGGTCAAGCTCAGACTGCTGTGCTGGCTCTGAGAATTTCAAGCCAGTAGATCTTAGCTTGCTGGTCTTCATGGGTGTGGGACTCGCTGAACCAGATCACTTGGCTTTCTGGCTTCAACCTCCTTTTTCAGGGGAATGAGCGGTTCTGTCTTGCTGGCATTCCAGGTGCCACTGGGGTATGAGAAAAAAAAAAAACTGCGGCTAAAATGGCCACCCAGTTTTGTGCTGGAAACCCGGGATGCTGGTGTTGTAGGCAATGGAGGGAATCTCCTGGTCTGCGGGTTGTGAAGACAGCGGGAAAAGCACCGTATCTGAGCCAGAGTGTCAGGAAAAGTTCCTAATGGCTTCCCTTGGCTAGGAGAGGGAGTTCTCCGGCCCCTTGTGCTTCCCAGGTGAGGCGACACTCCACCCTGCTTTGGCTCACCCACCTTGGGCTGCACCCACTGTCTAACCTCAGTTAGAAATGTGGAGATCACACGCCTTCTGCATCACTCTCACTGGGAACTGGACACCAGAGCTCTTCCTACTTGGCCATCTTGGCGGAAATCTGTTCAAGATATTTAAATCACTAAAAAAAACCTTAGTAGAGAAGCCAGGTTTTATGTACTTGTACAATTCAAGCAGTATCTGAAGAATTTTAGTACTCTGAAAATAGTAACAGCAATAAGTACTAACAATATTGAAAGTATGTATGATATGATGAAAGAGAATTAAAGCATACTACTTCTAGAACAGTTATTTCAATGATTACTAAACTAGAGAATGAATCGTTTTGGTAAAGTTGATTTTAAAGTGATGACATGTATTTTCTTTGACCATCCTCATCAGATATTACTTTCCTAGAAGCAAGCCTGCTGTCCTTCATTCACAGTCGTCATCTTCCTCCTCAAGTCAGCTGGTGCCTTAACATTTGGCCCAGCCTCAGATCCTGTCTTTAGCAACCAACTAATAGATATTTACTCAGAGCCACCGCAATAGAGTATTTCAAATGGAATCAGGATCTGTTGGGCCTCGGAAATTGTCTCTTTCTGAGTTTCAATTTGGTTCTCCTGGATGTGTTGCTCTGACTTGGTACCTGTGATACAGGGAAACACAACTTTTTTGGCAAAGCCCTTTGACCCCAGCTTGCTATTTGCATAATAATAAATTTTCTATTCCTAATAGTTTTATTGCTTTCTTTCCCCTGTACCTAGTTTTCTTCTCCTCTACCAGACTGATTACAGAGGGCAAGGCTGTATGGATTAAGGAGACATGAAAGGTTATAGAACAGGGTGGCTCTGGAAGAAGGAAGCACCTTCAGCCAGCTCTTGCCTTCAAAAACAATGGACCCAGGAAGAGAGACTGAGAAGTGAGATTCTTTCTCCACACAAGTAGTATACCTCCTCTCCTCCTTTTTGCACTGCACAACATCAACATCTGGAAGAAAATACTTTGATCTAGAGCTTGTCAAATGTGACTTCAGAAAAACCACAGGATCTTTTTTCTCCTAGCTACCAAATCCAATTCAGCTTCAAGGAATAAGGGAATTGTGAAAAGGGTGCAAGCCCATCACAGAATGACCGGTGATATTGGGGAGGGCAGGAGACTGAGAACCACCAGAGAAGGAGTCATAGAGGGAAGACTGTAAGTCGTGGCTTTTCACACTTGCATGTGTCTCAGTCGTGGCTGAGTATCCTCAGCCAGCCTAATTTCTGCTACCTTGAGGCCATCAACACCTAGAGTGCTATGGAGGCCTCATGAAAAGCCTCAGCCCTGGGCTTTGATGTGGAGAACCCTGGCTATTGGGCTCAGAGCCAGGACGCTGGTCTTCTAAGGAAGGTGGTACCTGTGTTTTACTGTTCTGACGCTTCTCACATATTCACCCTTTGATAATATAGCATCATGCTGTAGACCTGTTTGATCGAAAACTCAGGATTCCTTACATTTTTTTTCTCCTAAAACTTGCATCAATTTTAACTGCCTCCTATCTACTACTCTTCCCACCACCCTTAACATGTAGGTTATTACAGTAACTTACTGAATTGTATCTTAAGTCTTGCCTACAACTGGAAGCAAAATTGGAACTCCACAAAGGGGGAATGTAGTGAAACCTAACCTAATGCACAGGTGAGTTGCTGTGCCTTTCAGAAGCAGTCAGAGTGCAAATAGGTGGAGTATTAGCAAATGCGAAGAAAACTTGACTGGGCACCATGCAAAAGCTGTAGATCCTCTTGGAAAGCTGTGCTCATTTCTGAGGGCAGAGTGCATGGGGCTAGCTGAGGATGTTTCTGAACGTCTGAGAGAAGCATCACAGCAGGGAACTCGCTTCCAAAGGGAATGTGGCTGACCTTTCAGGGGCACAGTTGTCTTTTGTGGGGAGAAAGGCTTCTTTTTTTCCCCCTATACTGTCTGCCATGCTTCAGTCATGTGGAATTTTTCTCTGGATGGAGTCCCTGACCCATGAACCTTGGTCTTCTAGTAAGCTGGGCATAAACAGTACAGAGGAAGATCAGAAATGTCACGTAGCAGATTCTCCCTTAAATTGGGGGTCACTTCTCAGTGGCAGTGTCCCAATTTGCTTGCCCACCTCTCTTAACTCTTCAGAGTCAAAAACACTGCCCTACTATGTTTCCAGAAATCTGCCTTATCTTTTATAATCCCTTCAACTCTATCAAAGAGGTATCACTCTCTGGGAAGGCAGAATGAGAGAGGCTGTCTATTCTATTTATCCCAAGGGTTTGTTCTCTTTCTTCCACACCATATCTTTGATGCCATCTACCCCTCCCCTCTGAGGATGGAACCAAGAGGAAAATACCAGATTTTATTCACTGATGAGCTTTTGTAGACTAAACATCAGCTTTTGTGCATCGTAACCATCAGAAGGAAAATCCCACTTATTGAGACAGGAACTTGTCTATTGAAATTTTTTTGTAAGTATAGGCTTATATTTTCTTGACTGTTAATAAAGTTTCCTTTATCTTATAACAAGCCTACAACTTGTTTTATTTTTTGCCCCATAAAAACTGTATTCTATTAAGTTAATTAACGTTTTAAAATACAGCTTGAATCAGCCATTTTTGAGCCTTAAACTATTTTTCTAGGTCTGTGTTTTCTGTGTTTTCCCACCTACTAACTGAAGTACAGTTGCTGCTCAGTATCCATAGTGGATTGGTTCCAGGACCTCCCATGGATACCAACATCTGGGGATACTAAAATCCCAAATACAAAATGGAATAGTATTTGCATATAGCCTCATATCCTCCTGTATACTTTAAATTACCTCTAGATTACTTATAACACCTAATAAGTGTTAGACTTCTCGTCGAGTTCAAGGAGGAAACAGAGACCGGAGTGAGGAAATTAAAAGCCAATTTATTCAGCTCCTGGGTGAGGTTCTATGGTCCTGGAAAGGGGCCAAAGAAGTCGCGCTTCTCTTCTTGGGGGGTGGGGTTTTATAGGGAGTGGAGGTAGCTGATTGACTACAGGGAAACAAAGACAAGGTAGTTCTATTGGGTATTAAAAGACTGGGGACGGGCGAGGTGAACAAAGCGGGGGCATTTCCATTGGGTTTGAAGGGAGTGAGCACGGATGAGGGGCTGGCCGAGGACGTACGGGGGAGCTACCATAGGGCAGGTTCTTGGCGGGCTTTTTCAAAATTTTCGGCTGGTGCAGGGCTGAGATTGGAATGTGGAAATGGGCAAGAGGGAGCCCGCGTGGAGAGGGCAAATGCTGAGCAATGTGCTCAGAATGATGACGTAGTTTTTAGGCGTGGAGAGAGAAGGGCGTGTCCATTCGGCTTCCAAGGAGGCACCAGCCTTACAATAAGATGTAAATGCTATGTAAATAGTTGTTATACGATATTGTTTAGAAAATAATGACAAGGAAAAGTCTGTACATGTCCGGTACAGATATAATTTTTAAAAAATATTTTTCATCCACAGTTAGTTTAATCCATAGATGTAGACGCCTTGGATACAGAGGGCTGACTGTGTAAACTCACTCTAGCATTACTTACCTTTCACCACAGTCTGCCTTCCTGTTGCCAAAAGACATCTGCAGTTTCTCACTTGGGCTTATGCTGGTATGTCTCCTCATTTTGGTGCCTGTTCCTTGACTGCCTTTCTCCTCTAAATTCTTTTCCCAGCATCTATCCCCTATCAAATCTAGTCTTTAAGAAGCCAGAAAAAGGCACTTTCTACATTCCCACTAAAATGTAATCTCAGTGCTACCAATGATAGCTGGGGTTTATAGCACTTACTTTGTCGTGCCCTTATTTTGTTCATTGGTGTATTCACCCTCACCTAGACAGCCAGGTCTTTGAGAATTATACCAACCAATAGGCTGACACTCAAATCTTCGTTGAGTTGAAATATGAAAATAACTGGCTATCAATTTGGAGACTATAATGCACTCTAGATAGTTTAAGTATCTTAATATAAAACTTGAGAATATGGAAATAAATGTCATTTTTGTGGTGTCAGACTAACAGTTGCTTTTTTTTTTTTTCTTTTTTTTGAGACAGTCTCACTCTTGCCCAGGCTGAAATGAAATAAAGAGGAATGAATTTCTTGAGACAAATGAAAATGAACAACACATACTAAAACCCATGGAATACAGCAAAGGCAGTTCTCAGTGGGAAGCTTATAGCAGTAAGCACCTACATGACGAAAAAAGGAAGATCAACAACAACGTAATATTGTATTATACCTGAAGGAACTGGAAAAAACTACAAACTAAACACAAAATTAGTAGAAGAAAGGAGTATTAAAGAACAGAGCAGAAATAAATGAAATAGAGACTTAAAAATTATGAAAGATCAACAAGATGAAGAGTTGGTTTTTGAAAAGATAAATCTTTAGCTAGACTAAGAAAAACAGACTCCAAATCAGAGATGAAGGAGACGTTGCAACTGATTCTACAGAAATGTAAAAGACCAGACCAGGTGTAGTGGCTCATGCCTATAATCCCAGCACTTTGGGAGGCTGAGGCAGGCAGATTACTTGAGGACAGGAGTTCAAGACCAGCCTGGTCAACATGCTGAAACCCCATCTCTACTAAAAATATAAAATTAGACAAGTTTGGTAGTGGGCACCTGTAATCCCAGCTACCAGCTACTTGGGAGGCTGAGGCAGAAGAATCACTTGAACCCAGGAGGCAGAGGTTGCAGTGAGCTGGAACTAAAAAATACAAAAACATTAGCTGGGTGTGGTGGTGCACACCTGTAGTCCCAGCTGTTTGGGAGGCCGAGGCAGGAAAATCACTTGCGCCAGGGAGGTGGAGGTGGCAGTGAGCGGAGATCGAGCCACTGCACTCCAGCCTGGCCACAGCATGATATTCTGTCTCAAAAAAAAAAAGGATCATAAGAAACTTATGAATAATTATATACCAATAAATCAGGTAACCTAGAAGAAATGGGTAAATTTCTGGACACGTTATAAAGAATTACAGAATTCAAGAATTGTAAAGAAAAAATCTGAACAGAGGCCAGGTGTAGTGGTACACACCTGTACCCTGAGCATTTTGGGAGGCCAAGGTGGATGGATCACTTGAGCCTAGAAGTGAGAGACCAGCCTGGACAACACAGTGAGACCCTGTTTCTACTAAAAATAAAATGAAAAAGTATTGGATGTGGTGGTACACACCTGTGGTACCAGCTACTCAGGAGGAGTAGGAGACTGAGGGAATACTGCTTGAGTCCAGGAGTTGGAGGCTGCAGTGAGCAATGATCACACCAAAACACTTCACCTTGGGCAACAGAGCAAAACCCTGTCTCAAAAAAAAAAAAAATATGAACACACCAATAAAAAACAAGGAGATTAAACCAGTAATAAAAAACCTTTTGGGAAAGAAAAGCCCAGGAACAGATGGCTTCACTCGTAAATTCTACCAAACCTTTAAAGAATTGGTACCTACTGGGTATATACCCAAAGAACTATAAATCATTCTAGTATAAAGACACATGCACATGTATGTTGATTGCAGCCCTGTGTACCATAGCAAAGACCTGGAACCAACCCAAATGCCCATCAATGGTAGACTGGACAAAGAAAATGTGCTACATATACACCATGGAATACTACACAGCCATCAAAAACGATGAGTTTGTGTCCTTTGTAGGGACTTGGATGAATCTGGAAACCATCATTCTCAGCAAACTGACACAAGAACAGAAAGCCAAACAAACACCGTATGTTCTCACTCATGTGGGTGTTGAACAAGAACACGTGGACTCAGGGAGAGGAGCATCACACACTAGGGACAGTTGAGGGGGGTGTAGGGGAGAGACAGCGGTGGGTGGGGAGGGTGGAGAGGGATAACATGGGGAGAAACGCCAGATATAGTATGCACCTAAAGTAAAATAAAATAAAATAAAAAATAGAATTAGTACCAAAAAATTAAGAAGATGGAATACTTCAAAACTTATTCTACAACATCAGCATTATCCCAATATCCAAAGCCAAACATAACAAAACCAAACAAGGACATAACAGAAAAAGAAAGAAAACTACAGGCCAGTGTCCCTGACGAACATAGATGTAAACGTCTTCAACAACAACAAAATTCAGCAAGCCGAGTTTAACAACACATTAAAATGGTCACCCATCATGATCAAGTGCAATTTATCCCAGGAATTTGAGGGTGGTTCAATATACACAAATCAATAAACAATACAGAATGTTAACAGAGGGAGAGCAAAAACCTTATAACCATTTCAGTTGATGCAGAAAAAGCATTTGACAAAATTCAGAATTCCTTTATGTGAAAAGCCCTAAAACTATATATAGAAGGATTGTACCTCAACACAATAAAGACCATATATGACAAACTTACAGCTAACATACTGAATGGGGACAGGTTGAAAGCCTTGATGCTAAGATCTGGAACAAGGCAAGGATGCTCACTTTTGCCACTTCTTTTTTCTTTTCCCCCAATGCTTTTAATAATCACATTTAATTACTTTCTTAATGCTTTTAATAATCACATTTAATTACTTTCTTAAAGCTATAATAGAAATTTTAAAATAGGGGGGTGGGAAAAAATTTTTAAATAATAAAATACTTTGAAGTAACCATAGCTTTTCTTATATTCCTGCAATTCTTTGTCTTCTTTTCTCTCCGTGTGTGTGTGTGTGTGTGTGTGTGTGTGTTTGTATAATTGCACTTTAGGTTCTGGGGTACATGTGCAGAATATGCAGGATTGTTGCATAGGTACATACATGGCAATGTGGTTTGCTGCCTCCATCGCCCCATCACCTATATCTGGCATTTCTCCCCATGTTATTCCTCCCCAACCTCCCTACTCCCCACTGTACCTCCCGTATTCCCCCACAACAGACCCCAGTGTGTGATACTCCCCTACCTGTGTCCATGTGTTTTCATTGTTCAACACCCGGCCTATGAGTCAGTACATGCGGTGTTTGATTTTTTGTTCTTGTGTCAGTTTGCTGAGAATGATGGTTCCCAGCTTCATCCATGTCCCTACAAATGACATGAACTCATCTTTTTTTTTTTTTTAAATATACATATTTTATTGCACTTTAGGTTCTGGGGTACATGTGAAGAACATGCAGGATTGTTGCATAGGTACATACGTGGCAATGTGGTTTGCTGCCTCCATCCTCCTGTCACCTATATCTGGCATTTCTCCCCATGTTATCCCTCTTCAACTCCCTACCCCCTGCTGTCCCTCCCCTAGTCCCCCCCAACAGACCCCAGTGTGTGATGCTCCCCTCCCTGTGTCCATGAGTTCTCATTGTTCAACACCTGCCTATGAGTGAGAACATGCGGTGTTTGATTTTCTTTTCTTGTGCCAGTTTGCTGCAAATGATAGTTTCCAGGTTCATCTATTTCCCTAAAAAGGGCACAAACTCATCGTTTTTTATGGCTGCATAGTATTCCATGGTGTATATGTGCCACATTTTCCCTGTCCAGTCTATCATCGATGGGCATTTGGGTTGGTTCCAGGTCCTTGCTATTGTAAACAGTGCCGCAGTGAACATATGTGTGCATGTGTCTTTATAATAGAACAATTTATAATCCTTTGGATATATACCCAGTAATGGGATTGCTGGGTCAAATGGAACTTCTATTTCTAGGTCCTTGAGGATTCGCCACTGTCTTCCACGATGGTTGAACTAATTTACACTCCCACCAACAGTGTATAAGTGTTCCTGTTTCTCCACATCCTCTCCAGCATCTGTTGTCTCCAGATTTTTTAATGATCGCCATTCTAACTGGCATGAGACGGTATCTTAATGTGGGTTTGATTGCATTTTTCTAATGACCAGTGATGATGAGCATGTTTTCATATGTTTGTTGGCCTCATATATGTCTTCTTTTGAAAAGTGTCTGTTCATATCCTTCGCCCACTTTTGAATGGGTTTGTTTGTTTTTTTCTTGTAAATCTATTTTAGTTCTTTGTAGATTCTGGATATTAGCCCTTTGTCAGATTGGTAGATTGCAAAAATTTTTTCCCATTCTGTTGGTTGCTGGTTCACTCTAATGATTGTTTCTTTTGCTGTACAGAAGCTCTGGAGTTTAATTAGGTCCCATTTGTCTATTTTGGCTTTTGTTGCCAATGCTTTTGGTGTTTTAGTCATGAAGTCCTTGCCTATGCCTATGTCCTGAATGGTTTTGCCTAGGCTTTCTTCTAGGGTTTTTATGATGTTAATATGTTTAAGTCTTTAATCCATTTGGGGTTAATTTTAGTGTAAGGTGTCAGGAAAGGGTCCAGTTTCTGCTTTCTGCACATGGCTAGCCAGTTTTCCCAACACCATTTATTAAACAGGGAATCCTTTTCCCATTGCTTGTTTTTATCAGGTTTGTCAAAGATCAGATGGTTGTAGATGTGTGGTGTTGCCTACAAGGCCTCTGTTCTGTTCCATTGATCTATATCTCTGTTTTGGTACCAGTACCATGCTGTTTTGATTACTGTAGCCTTGTAGTATAGGTTGAAGTCAGGTAGTGTAATGCCTCCAGCTTTGTTCTTTTTGCTTAGAATTGTCTTGGCTATGCCGGCTCTCTTTTGGTTCCATATGAAGATTAAGGTGGTTTTTTTCCAGTTCTGTGAAGAGGGTCATAGGTAGCTTGATGTGGATAGCACTGAATCTATAAATGACTTTGGGTAGTATGGCCATTTTCACAATATTGATTCTTCCTAACCATGAGCATGGAATGTTTTTCCATCTGTTTGTGTCCTCTCTTATTTCCTTGAGCAGTGGTTTGTAGTTCTCCTTGAAGAGATCCTTTACATCCTTCGTTAGTTGTATTCCTAGGTGTTTTATTCTCTTTGTAGCAATTGTGAATGGCAGTTCATTCTTGATTTGGCTCTCTTTAAGTCTGTTATTAGTGTATAGGAATGCTTGTGATTCCTGCACATTGATTTTGTATCCTGAGACTTTGCTGAAGTTGCTTATCAGTTTCAGGAGATTTTGGGCTGAGATGATGGGGTCTTCTAAATATGTAATCATGTCATCTGCAAATAGAGACAATTTGACTTCCTCCTTTCCTAACTGAATACCCTTTATTTCCTTTTCTTGCCTGATTGCTCTGGCCAGACCTTCCCATACTATACTGAATAGGAGTGGTGAGAGAGGGCATTCTTGTCTAGTGCCATATTTCAAAGGGAATGTTTCCAGTTTTTGTACATTCAGTATGATATTTGCTGTGAGTTCATCGTAAATAACTTTTATTTTGAGATATGTTCCATCAATACCTAGTTTCTTGAGAGTTTTTAACATAAAGCACTGTTGAATTTTGTCAAAGGCCTTCTCTGCATCTATTGAGATAATCATGTGGTTTTTGTCTTTGGTTCTGTTTATGTGGTGAATTATCTTTATAAACTTGTGAATGTTGAACCAGCCTTGCATCCCCAGGATGAAGCCTACTTGATCATGATGGATAAGCTTTTTGATGTACTGTTGCAATCAGTTTGCCAGTATTTTATTGAAGATTTTTGCCACTTCTATTCAATATTGTACTGAAAGTGCTAGCAATAGAAAGAAAGTAATTGAAATTCGAAAGAAGTTAAATTGTCCCTGTTTGTAGATGACATGATCTTATATAAGAAACCCTAAACTCTCCATCAAAAAACTGTTAGAGCTAATAAATTCAGTAAAGCTGCAGGATACAAAAATCAATAACATTTCGATATAGTAACAGCAAAGTAGCTAAAAAAGAAAACAATCCATTTTCAATAGCTACCAAAAAAAAAAAAGAAAAGAAAAAAACTTAGGAAGAAATTTAATGAAGGAGGTGAAAGATTTCTACGCTGAACATTGTAAAACACTGATGAATGAAATTACAATACAAAAAATAGTCTTCATAGATTAGAAAAAATAATATTGTTATAAAATGTCTATACTACCCAAAGCAATCTATAGATTCATTACAGTCCCTATCAAAGTAAAATAGAAAAAAATGCTAAATTTGTATTGAACCACAGAAGACCCTGAATAGCCAAAGAAATCTTGAGCATAAAGAATGAAGCTGGAAATACCACATAAAAATCTGACTTCAAAATATACTACAAAGCTGTAGTAACCGAAACAGCATGGTACTGGCATAAGAACAGACACAGATCAATGAAATAGAATTGAGAGATGAAAAGTAAAGTCATGCAATTACAGTAAATGGATTCTTTACAAAGGCACCAAGACTACACAATGAGGAAAGGACAATGTCTTCAATAAATGATGCTGGAAAAACTGGACACCACGTGCAGAAAAATGAAATTAAACTCTCATCTTTTATTTAAAAAAAGTTAAGTCAAAATGGATTAAAGACCTGAAACTGTGAACCTTCTAGAAGAAAATGGGAGAGCTTCATGACATTGGTCCAGGCAATGATATGACCTTAATAGCATAGGCAACAAAAGCCAAAATAGGCAAATGGAATTACATCACACTGAAAACCTTCTGCACAGCAAGCGATCAATAGTGAAGACATACCCTATAAAATGGGAGAAAATGTTTGTGAAGTATATACCTGATAAGGGAGTAATATCCAAAGTATATAAGGAGCTGAAATAATGCAATAGAAAGAAACAGATAACTGGATTTTTAAAATAGGCTGAAGACCTCAATAGACATTTCCCAAAGAAGGCATACAAATGGCCAACAGGTGTAAAAAAAAAAATGCTCAGCATCACAAATCATGAGGAAAATACATAACAAAACTACAATGAAATATCACCTCACTCCTTTTAGAATTGCTGTTATCACAAAGACAAAAGGTAAGTGTTGGCAAGGATATGAAGTAAAGGAAACTCTTACACACCATAGATAGGAATATAAATTAGTACGGCCATTATGGAAAACAGTATGGAAGTGCCTCAAAAAATTAAAAACTGAACTACCATATGACAGCATATGATTCAGCTATCCCAATACCGAGTCTATATCCAAAGAAAATGAAATCAGCATGCTGAAGAAATCTGTTCTCCCTTGTTCATTGAAGCATTATTCACAATAGCTAAGATATGGAAGCTAAGTGTTCATCAGTAGCTAAATAAAGAAAATATCTGTATACACAATCGAATACTTACTCTTCAGCCTGTAATTTGTGACAACATAGATGACCATGGAGGATGTTATTTAGCAAAATAAGCCAGACACAGAAAGAAAAATATCACATGATTTCCCTCATATATAGAATCTAAGAAGTTGATCTCAGAAGTAGAGACTAGAAGGGTGGTTACCAGAGGCTTGGGTGGTTAGCGGGCTGGGGGAGTTGGGGAAATGTTGGCAATTAGTGCATATATACAATTAGATAGGAGAAATAAGTTTAAGGCATCTAATGTACAGCATTATCTTGCTAATGTACAGCAAGATGGCATTAATGATGATGTATTTTATTGAAAAATGTTTAGAGTGGATATTGTGTTCTCATCACAAATATATGAGAATGCATTGTTAATTAGCTAGATTTAACCATTCTGCAGTGTATATACACTTAAGAACATCATGTTGTACATGATAAATACATATAATTTTATGTAAAGTTAAAAAAAATTTGAAAAAAGAAAATGGAAAACAATCACATATAGGAGGATAGCAGATATGACAACATCTGGATAATAGCATTATACAGGACAGAAATATTAAAATGGAGATGAAAATTTATAATAAATATTGGAGACAAATTTATAATAAATATTGGAGACAAATTTCTCATAATTAAAGATAAACTACTTGAAATTGACAGTGTTCAGAGAGTACTAAATAGAAGAGGTAAGAACTCATACCTAGACATATTATAGTGACATCTCCAAAAGTCACAGTGGTTTTGCCACAAAAGACTCATTTTAAAAACATTTTTGGAGGAACTATTTAAGAGAAATAGAACCAGCAGATGCTGTCCTGGACCTCTTTACTACCTTGCTAACATGTCTCCCTCCTTCACCTCACTTCAGGAACTTAGTGTAGCTCAGAATCTTTTTACTATGTATATACATTTGAATAAATTTTTGGCTAAATATGAAATTTGTTTCAAAGTTCTTTTCCAGCAATCCTGAGCAAAAAACAAAATGGAGACGTCACATAACCTGACTTCTAAATATATTACAAATCTCTATAACTAAAACAGCATGGTATTAGTATAAAAATAAATGCATAGACCAATGGAACAGAATAGAGGATCCAGAAGTAAAGCCAAGTATTTGCAGCCAGCTGATCTTCAATAAAGCCAAGAAGACCTTACCCTGGGGGGGAAAAAACACCATCTTCAATAAATAATGCTAGGAAAATTGGATAGCCACATGAAATGAAACCAGACCCCTTACCTCTCACTATATACAAAATAAATTCAAAATGCATTAAAGACTTAAACATAAGACAAAGAGCTATAAAAATACTAGAAGCAAATCTAGGGAAAACTCCTGGGCATTGTTCTAGGCAGAGAATGTATGACTTAAGACCTCAAAAGCACAGGCAACAAAACCAAAAACAAAAAGCTTCTTTACAGCAAAACAAATAACAAAGTGAACAGACAACCTATTAAATGGGAGAAAGTATTTGCAAACTATTCATTTGACAGGGACTGATATCCAGAATACACAAGGAGCTCAAGCGACTCAACAGTTAAACAAACAACAACGACAACAACAACAAAAAACATTAAAAAGTGGGCAAAGGACGTAATAGACATCTCTCAAAAGAAGACATACAAATGGCTAAGAGGTAAAAGAAAAATGCTCAACATTACTAATCATCAGCTAAATGCAAATCAAAACCACAATGAAAAAAATATCTTACCCTAGTCAGAAGGGCTATCATTAACAAGAAACACACACACACACACATACACACACACACACACACATGCTGGCAAGAATGCAGAGAAAGGGGAACTCTTATTCACTATAGGTGGGAATGTAAACTAGTACATCCACTATGGAAAACTAGAGATTTCTCAAAACACTCAAAATAGAATTACCATTTAATCTAGCAATCCCACTACAAGGTATCTACTTAAAGAAAAATAAAGCAATGTATCAGAGGAATACTTGCACTCCCATATTATTGCAGCCGTATTCACAATAACAAAGCATGGAATCAATATAAGTGCCCATCAGAAGATGAATAAAGAAAAATGTGGTACATACACACAATGGAATACTGTTTGGCCATAAAGAAGAATAAAATGTCATCTGCAGAAACATAGATGGAACTGGAAGTCATTATCTTAAGTGAAATAAGCCAGGCACAAAAAGATACATAAATATAGGTTCTCACTTGTGGGGGATAAAAAGTTTGATCACATGGAGGTAAAGAGTGGAAAGATGGATAAACTGGGAAGAGTGAGAGGGGTAGGGAGGAAGAAGAGAAGGGGGTGAAAGGTTATAAACATAAAATAAGAGAATGAATAAATTTGATGTTCCAAAGCAGAGTAGGGTGACTGTACTTAACAAAAATGTACTTCACTTGGGTGACGGACACCCTAAATACCCTGACTTGATCACTATGCATTTTATCCCTTTAGCACATTTTCACATGTACCCCATACATTTGTATGAATTTTCAAAAAGGAAAAAAAAAATTATTTTCCTTCAATAGTTGAAAATAGTATCCCACTGTCTTTCCATATACTGTTGTTATGGGGAGAGGATATGGTTGGGGATGAGACCAAGACATGATTCTTCATCTTTTTTGAGGGAAGATATAAATAACCAATTTAACAACCACTCAAGAAAGGAGAAAAAAATGACACAGATTGATGTAAAAAAGCAGAGCAGTATAAACAAGTCAATTTGTAATTAATCAGTAAATGTAAATGAATTAAATTGAAAGCTAGAAAGAAACCATGTTTGATTAAGTAAAGCAAAACAATATAAAAAAGCAAAAATGTGTAGGGTATTTAATACTCCAAATATGACTATATCATTCCCTGCCTAAAATCTTTCAGTAATCTTCATCTTTAATAGAATAAGTTGTATGTAATGCTGTGGACCCTAATTACAAGTCTACCAACCTTTCCAGCCTCATTTCCTTTGTCCTTTCTTTTTTCATTTGTCCTAATAACACCAAGCTGCTCCTAGTTCACGTCATTCACCATATGTTTCAGGGCTCTGTGCCTTTGTTTATACTGTTTTCTCTTGACACACTTAATTCCTGCTTATGAGTATTAACTCATTCTACAGCTTACTTTAGTTATTATTGCTCCTAGGAATTGTCCTCTGACTTACAAGAATATACCAATGGGCCAGGTATGGTGGCTCACGCCTGTGATCCCAGCACTTTGGGAGGCCGAGGTGGGCGGATCACGAGGTCTGGAGTTCAAAACCAGCCTAACCAAAATGGTGAAACCCCATCTCTACTAAAAATACACAAATTAGTTGGGCATGGTGGCGTGAGCCTGTAATCCCAGCTACTTAGGAGGCTAAGGCAGGAGAATCTCTTGAACCCGGGAGGTGGAAGTTGCAGTGAGCCGAGATAGCGCCACTGCATTGCAGCCTGGGTGACAGAGCAAGACTCCGTCTAAAAAAAAAAGAATATGCCAAATGCCCTTTTATATTTCCCAAAGCACCTTATGCATATTCTTATTCTTACCTTGAAAGATTAGGAGTGACAAATAGCAGTATTACACCCTAAAGTCTTCAGATTGGAAGCATCGGATTGAAAATATTAAAAGTATATTTATATATTTATAAAAATAAAAGGGAATTGAAAATATAAACTAAGAATGAGATATTAGGCTGGGCGCGGTGGCTCATGCCTGTAATCCCAGCACTTTGGGAGGCACAGGCAGGCGGATCATGAGGTCAGGAGATCGAGTCCATCCTGGCTAATACAGTAAAACCCCGTCTCTACTAAAACTACAATAAATTAGCCGGGCGCGGTGGCACGTGCTGTAGTCCCAGCTACTCAGGAGGCTGAGGCAGGAGAATTCCTTGAGCCTGGGAGGCAGAGGTTGCGGTGAGCCGAGATTGCGCCATTGCACTCCAGCCTGGGCAACAGAGCGAGACTCAGTCTCAAAAAATAAATAAATAAATAAAAAGATATTATAGTAAATGAAAGGCAGCCTTTAAAAAACCAAATAAACTTTTAGTTATGAGATATTAAATCACTGAAATTAAAAAGTCAGTGGATGGCCGGGCGCAGTGGCTCACGTCTGTAATCCTAGCACTTTGGGAGGCCGAGGAGGGTGGATCACGAGGTCAAGAGATCGAGACCATCCTGGTCAACACGGTGAAACCCCATCTCTACTAAAAATACAAAAAATTAGCTGGGCATGGTGGGAGGCGCCTGTAGTCCCAGCTACTCAGGAGGCTGAGGCAGGAGAAATGCCTGAACCCAGGAGGCGGAGGTTGCGGTGAGCCGAGATCGCGCCATTGCACTCCAGCCTGGGTAACAAGAGCAAAACTGCGTCTCAAAAAAAAAAAAAAAAAAGTCAGTGGATGAGAAGATAGAATATTGGTTTCCCAAAGATGTCTACGTCCTAACTCCTGGAGCCTGCAAATATGTGATATAAAAAGAAAAATTAGGGCCGGGCGCGGTGGCTAACGCCTGTAATCCCAGCACTTTGGGAGGCCAAGGCGGGTGGATCACGAGGTCAAGAGATCGAGACCATCCCGGTCAACATGGTGAAACCCCGTCTCTACTAAAAAATACAAAAACTTAGCTGGGCATGGTGGTGCGTGCCTGTAGTCCCAGCTACTCAGGAGGCTGAGGCAGAAGAATTGCCTGAACCCAGGAGGCGGAGGTCGCGGTGAGCCGAGATCGCGCCATTGCACTCCAGCCTGGGTAACAAGAGCGAAACTCCGTCTCAAAAAAAAAAAGAAAAAAAAAAAAGAAAAATTAAAGTAGAAGATGGAATTAGTTCTGCTAATCAGATGGCCATAAAATAGGGAGATTATCCTGGATTATCTGGGTGGGGCCAAAGTAATCAGAGTGCTTGAAGGTGGAAGAGGGAAAGCTATGAAAATAACTCACCTGTAGCTGCTAGCCTTTAAGATGGAGTTCGTGGCCATGACCCAAGGAATGTGAACAATTTCTAAAAGCTGGAAAGGACATGGAAACAGATTCTGAAATTCTGAACTACAGAACTGTAAGATCATAAATGAGTATTGTTTTAAGCCATTAAATTTGTGTTCTAGTAGCAATAAGAAATTGCCAGGCATGGTGGCTCACACCTGTAATCCCAGGCCAGGAGCATCTCTTGAGCCTAAGCGTTCAAGACCAGCCTGAGCAGCATGGTGAAACCCCCTCTCTACAAAAAATACAAAAATTTGCCATATGTGGTTCCTGTAGTTCCACATACATGGGAGGCTGAGGTGGGAGGATCACTTGAGCCTAGGAGGCAGAGTTTGCAGTGAGCTGAGATCATTGTACTACTGCACTCCAGCCTGGGGGACAGAGCAAGACCCTGTCTCAAAACAAAAACAAACAAACAAACAAAAAACAATGGCCAGGCATGGTAACTCACACCTGTAATCTCAGCACTTTGGGAGGTCGAGGCGGGCAGATCACTTGAGGTCAGGAGTTTGAAAACAGCCTGGCCAACATGGTGAAATCTTGTTTCTACCAAAAATGTAAAAAGTTAGCAGGGCGTGATGGTGTGCACCTGTAATCCCAGCTACTCGAGAGGCGAAGGCGGGAGAATGGCTGGAACCTGGGAGGCAGAGGTTGCAGTGAGCTGAGATCCTGCCACTGCACTCCAGCCTGTATAACAGAGCAAGACTCTGTCTCTAAAAAAAAAAAAAAAAAATATGATGGGTTAATCAGATTAAACACAATGAAAAGAAAATTTGTGGAATGGAATATAGATCTAAGGTATATAGTGCTTGGATGGAGCTGGAGGTCATTATTCTTCTCTTTTTTTTTTCTTTTTCTTTTTTTTTTTTTTTTGAGACGGAGTTTCTCTGTTGTTACCCAGGCTGGAGTGCAATGGCGCGATCTCGGCTCACCGCAATCTCCGCCTCCTGGGTTCAGGCAATTCTCCTGCCTCAGCCTCCCGAGTAGCTGGGATTACAGGCGCGCGCCACCATGCCCAGCTAATTTTTTGTATTTTTAGTAGAGACGGGGTTTCACCATGTTGACCAGGATGGTCTCGATCTCTTGACCTCGTGATCCACCCACCTCGGCCTCCCAAACTTCTGGGATTACAGGCGTGAGCCACTGCGCCCGGCCCTGGAGGTTATTATTCTAAGTGAAGTAACATAGGAATGGAAAACCAAATACCTTATATTTTCACTTAAAAGTGGAAGCTAAGCTTTGGGGATGAAAAACACACAGTGATATAACGGACTTTGGCGATTAAGGAGGTGGCGGGAGGTTGCACGCGGGATAAGGGATAAAAGACTACATATTGGGTGCAGCATACCCTGCTTGGGTGAAGAAGCAATAAGATCTCAGCATTCACCACTAAAGAACTCTAAAGTACTCATCCATGCAACCAAAAACCACATGTACCCCCAAAACTATTGAAATATAATAATATAATAATGATAAATATATAGTACAGAAGAACAAAGAGAAAATATGAAAAAACAGAATAGGGAGAATGGTACTTAATTAGCTGAGTACTTAATTAGCTATAGTACTTAATTAGCTGAGAACTCAATAGCTGACAATTTTCTAAAATTAATGATGACACGATATGAAAACTTAAGTTTCAGGAAGCAGTGATTTCCAAACAGGTTAAATAAAAAGAAATCCCCACCTAAACATATCATTGTAAAATTTCAGAGCACCAAACACCAAGACAAAAATCTTCAGACATACAGAAAAAAGTAAATAAACCACATGACCCAAAAGGAATAACATTTATACTGAGAGTTGACTTCTCAACAGCAAATGGAAGGCTAAAAATAAAATACCTTCTGTTTAAATCTTTAATCCATCTGGAGTTAATTTTAGTGTAAGGTGTAAGGAAGGGGTCCAGTTTCAGCTTTCTGCACTTGGCTAGCCAGTTTTCCCAACACCATTTATTAAACAGGGAATCGTTTCCCCATTGCTTGTTTTTGTCAGGTTTGTCAAAGATCAGATGGTTGTAGATGTGTGGCGTTACTTCCAAGGCCTCTGTTCTGTTCCATTTCTGTTGAGGGGTGGGGGGCTAGGGGAGGGACAGTGGGGGATGGGGAGGTTGGGGAAGGATAAAATTGGGAGAAATGCCTGATGTAGGTGATGGGAGGATGGAGGCAGTAAACCACCACGGCATGTGTGTACATATGCAACAATCCTTCAAGATCTGCACGTGTACCCCAGAACTTAAAGTACAATTACAAAGAAAGAAATGATTGAGGTTAGGCATAACTGGCAGGGTGAACACCTGTATTAGGGTTATAACAAAAGATACATTATCATCAATCAATTTCCTATATCTAGATAGGATGATGGTGGAATCTCATTAAACTGAGTATAACAGTGAAAAAAGAAAAACAAAATATCTTCACATTGCTGAGATAAAACAACCTAGAATTATTTGCTTGGTTAAAATATCATTTAAGAATAAAAACAAAAGAGACATTTTCAGGCAAATGAATACAAAACCTCTGCCTCCTGGGTTCAAGCAGTTCTCCTGCCTTAGCCTCCCGAGTAGCTGGGACTACCTCAACAATGTGTGACTTTGAGGGCCTCAAGACTCCAATGGAGGAAGTAACTGCAGATGTGGTGGAAATAGCAGGACTAGAATTAGAAGTGGAGCCTGAAGATGTGACTGGATTGCTGCAATCTCATGATAGAACTGAATGGGTGAGGAGTTGCTTCTTATGGATGCACAAAGTAAGTGGTTTTTTAGGATAAAGTCTCCTGGTGAAGATACTGTGAACGTTGTTGAAATGAACAAAGGATTTAGAATGTTACATAAATTTAGTTGATAAAGCAACGGCAGTCTGAGAGAACTGACTGCAATTCTGAAAGAAGTTCTAATGTGGGCAAAATGTTATCAAACAGCATTACATGCTACAGAAAACTCTCTTGTGAAACAAGAGCCAATCAATGCAGCAAATGTTATTGTTCTATTAAGACATTACCACAGCCACTTTAACTTTCAACAAGTGGCCAGCAGCCATTAACATCAAGGCAAGACCCTTCACCAGCACAAAGACTGCAACTTGTTGAAGGCTCATTTGAGCATTGGCATTTTTTAGCCATAAAATATTTTTAAATTAAGATATTTGCTTTGTTTTTTCTGGCATAATGCTATTGCATACTTCATATACTATAGTGTAGACATAACTTTTATATGCACTGGGAAACGAAAATACAAATGTGATTTGCCTTATTGTGTTATTCACTTTATTGAGGTGGTCTGGAACTGAATCACAATAGCTTTAAAGTATGCCTGTATTTGACAGAAGGAAAGAAAGCTATTTGCAAATACTCAAGATTTAAAGATTATGTTACCTATATAATGATTTAATCAAAATAGTTGAGAAAAACTCTATGATCTGAATGTTTACCTAGGCCCACAATTTATTAGTTAAAATCCTAACCCCCTAGGTGATAGCATTAGGAAGTGGAGCTCTTCTGGAGGAGATTAGGTCATGAGGACGAAACTCTCATGAATATGATTTGTACCCTTTTAAAGGGGCCTGAGAGAAGTCACTTGTCTTTTCCACCATGTGAGGTCACAGCAACAGGAAGGGCCCTCACTCAGTACCAAATCTGCTAGCATCTTGGTCTTGAACTTCAGATCCTCTAGAACTGTAAGAAATCAGTGTTTGTTGTTTATTAAGCCACCCCATTGATGATACTTGACAATATCATAAATGTCAAATTTATAGACAAAAACAGCAAAGTTCTAAGCCAAAGAAAATGACTCAAACAGACCTCATAACAAAGTGTATGTTGAATAGGGTAAACACTTTAGGATGTTGGTCTAGGCACAGATTTTAAGGTCAAAACCTCGAAAGCACAGGCAACAAAAATAAAAACAGACAAATGGGACTGTGGATCTGAAAAGCAGATCAAACTTCTGTACAGTAAAAGAAATAATCAACAGAGTGCAGAGACAACCTGTTGAATGGGAGAACATATTTGAAAACTATTTATCCAACAAGGGACTAATATCCAGAATATGCAGGAAACTCAAACTCAACAGAACAAAACAAATAATCGCATTAAAAACTGGGGCAAAGGACATGAATAGACATTCCCCAAAAGAAGACATACGAATGGCCAACGGGTTTATGAAAAAAAATGCTCAGCATCACCAATCGGAAAAATGCAAATTAAAATCACAGTATTATCTTGCCCCAGTTAGAATGGCCATATTAAAAAGGAGAAAATAACAGATGTTAGTGAGAATGGGGAGAAAAAGGGACTCTTACATGCTGTTTGTAGAAATGTAAATTAGTACAGCTGCTATGGAAAACCGTATGAAAGTTTGCCAGAAAACTGAAACTAGAACTACCATATGATTCAGCAATCCTACTAGGTATTTATACAATGGAGGCAAAATTAGTACGTAAAAGGGGTAACTACATTTGTACATTTATGGAAGCACTATTCACAATAATCGCAAAGATAAAGAACCAACCTGTCTACCAGCAGATGAATAAAGAAAATATGGTGTATATCACAACGGAAAACTATTTGGCCAGAAAAAAGAAGAAGATTGTGTAATTTGCCATAACTTGGATGGAACTGAAGGTCATTACGTTAAGTGAAAAAATAAGCCAGGTACAGAAAGTATTGCGCATTCTCATTCACATGTAGGAGCTAAAAACGTGGATCTCATGGAGGTAGCGAATAGAATGATAGATGTCTGAGGCTGGGAAGCCTGTGGGGAGGGGAAAGAGTGGGGGTTAAGAGCTGTTGGTTAATGGATACAAATATTCAGTTAGATAGAAGATACAAATTCTAACGTTTGATAGAGTATAGGGACTATAATTACAAAGAATGTACTATATATTTCAAAGTAGCCAGAAGACAGAACTTGAACCCAACACATAGATATAACATTCAAGGAGATGGATGCCCCCAATACTCTGACTTGATCATTGCACATTCTGTGCATTTAACAAAATATCATAATACATCATAAATATGTAAAATATTATATAGCAATTAAAAAGTGTATGTTGAAGATGAAATAGAAAAGAATACACAATAAATTTTGATCTCTTTCTCTGTTGTGCACCCTCTCACTCTGTTTCCCTCTGTCTCCCTCCTCCACTTTTTCTCTCCTGTCACCCTCTCTATCCTGCCTCTCTCTCTCTTTTCCTTCCGCCATTCTCTCTCCTTCTATCTTGCCACCCTCTTCCACCGCCCCCCACCCTGCGATGCACATGCTCTGTCATTCTCTCTCACACACATATTCGTGCTCTCACTCTCTCCTTCTCTGGCCTTCTTTCTCACTCTTACATACTCTCTGACTCTCACATACATTGTCTCACACCCAGTCTCTCTCTCTCACACACACAAACACACACACTTTCTCTCACACACTTTCTTTTTTTTTTTTTTGAGACGGAGTTTTGCTCTTGTTACCCAGGCTGAAGTGCAATGGCGCGATCTCGGCTCACTGCAACCTCCGCCTCCTGGGTTCAGGTAATTCTCCTGCCTCAGCCTTCTGAGTAGCTGGGATTACAGGCACACGCCACCATGCCCAGCTAATTTTTTTGCATTTTTTTTTAGTAGATACGGGGTTTCACCATGTTGACCAGGATGGTCTTGATCTCTTGACCTCGTGATCCACCCGCCTCGGCCTCCCAAAGTGCTGGGATTACAGGCGTGAGCCACCGCACCCGGCCTCCTTCTCTCAATCTCTCTCTCTCTGTGTCTCTCTCAGTCTCCTTCTCCCTACCTCCACCCCCTCCTCATCCCCCATTTAAACCTAAATGGATTGGGATCGTTTCTGGGAATGTACAATATAAGGCCTAAATGAGGATACCTGAAATAATAGACATTTTGCAAGAAAAATTCTAAAATAGTCTAGCACAAAAAAATTCTAAACTACCTCAGCAAATCAGAGTGGGGTAGGGGGATGGGAGTGAAAATATTCTATCTCATTTTATTGGGGGATGCGACCAGGGTACGGTGAGGAATAGAACATTTTAATGGTGTCCCAAAGAACCAAATGTCAACAAATTGAGTTTTTAAGGTCTATTTGGATTTTATTACTAACTCATGAGCCGAGCAGCATCTTGTCTGCAAAATAGAAGGAGCTCCAATGAGCTGAACACAGGCAATAGAGGCTAAAGAAAGCAGAAACAGTGAACAAAAGCAGTACATCTTTTCAAATTTACTTTTCTTATAGTGAATCTTGATAGCTTAATGGAATTGGGCTATCATCTCTCTCCCAACTGCTTAGAAAGGAAACAATTTTGATTTTGGTTGGTCATATAGAACCTTAGCAGGAGTGACTACTGTGGGCCTGCTCTGTTTCCTTTAACGGGGGTAAAGATTTGGTTTCTTGTTTGTGTATAAAATAAAGCAATACGTTTTTGATTCTTGATACTGGGAAAGAGAAAGCAACCATTAAGTGAACTAAAAAAAAAATTCTGAAATTAGCATAACACAAAGGGATTAAAAAGCAATTTGATAAAACTGGCTTGGGCCTGGAGCAGTGGCTCACGCCTGTAATCCCAGCACTTCGGGAGGCCGAGGTGGGTGGATCACGAGGTCAAGAGATCAAGACCATCCTGGTCAACAAGGTGAAACCCCGTCTCTACTAAAAAATACAAAAATTAGCTGGGCATGGTGGCACACGCCTGTAGTCCCAGCTACTCGGGAGGCTGAGGCAGGAGAATTGCCTGAACCCAGGAGGCGGAGGCTGCGGTGAGCCGAGATCGCGCCATTGCACTCCAGCCTGGGTAATAAGAGCAAAACTCCGTCTCAAAACAAACAAACAAACAAACAAACAAACTGGCTAACATTAGGAAGAGGGAAAGAAGAAAAAATGAAGTATACTTACCTAGTCAATGTAAAAGAAGAGGAAGATAATATAATCAACTCAGTCATTATATTAAATGAGAATGAACTCAATCCCTTCATTAACAGAGACTCTCACTGATTATTTGACAATAAAAGATCTGATATTCTGTGTTTAAAACGTTTTTAAAGATAAAATCTGTCAAATAGGGTTTTAAATTCCCACGTATGTTTGTTTATAGAAATCATTCTTAAAACATTGTTATAAAAAAGGTTAAAGTTAAAGGGATCCACAAATAAATGTGTAGTATTATACATCTCTATCTATATCTTCTTTTCTTCTCAGTTTCTGGCACAGAAATTCAAAAACCCTTGAGATTTCCTAGTAATCGAGGTGGCTTTGTTATGCTAATGAGATGACTACCTAGGGCCCTTACAGCTTCAAGATGGGGACTGACTGTTGACAGGTCAAAAACATGATTAGAAAGCTAGAAATTAGCTCCTTGACCTCTGTAGAAGACAGGGGTGTTAGAGATTCAGTTCAATCATGTGGCCAACAACTTAATCAATCATGGCTCTGTAACAAAACCCCAATTTAAAAAAGTCAAGACACTGAGGCCCCGGTACGTTTCCTGGTTGATGAACACATTGTCAGGAGGGTGACATACCCTGACTCCATGGGAGAGGGCAGAGAAGCTCTGTGTTTGGGACCTTCCTTCCCAGACCTGGCACAAGGTGTCTCGTTTATTTGGCTGTCCCTGAGTTGTATCCTTTATAATACAATATAATTGTAAATCTCGTGCTTTTAGTGAGTTCTGTCATTCTAGTCATTCTACTGAGTTATCAAGCCTGAAGGGCGTTCCTAGGAACCTGCAAATTTGTAGCAAGTCAGTCAGAAGCGTGGGGAGTCTGGAGATGTCAGTTAGAGCAGGCATCTGAAGAACTCCAGCTGGTTAGTACCAGAATTTAGTTGAATTATAAACACCTAGTTGGTGTCAGAGAATCAGTATTAGAACACAAGATATATAGAAGTAATAGTATCAAAATCAGGCAAAATGGAATTCAAGGTTAAAAATCACCAAGAAAAAGTTAAAAATGTATACTTTGTAAAAAAAAAAAAAAAAGACATAAATCAGTTTGTATCAAAAAAAAACCACAGTAGCTAAATATGTAAAATTTAAAAAACTAATAGAAATCCCAGAAAATGATATAAAAATACAATGTAGACAGAAACAATGAAAGAAGTCTTTTAGCTAGAAACCATAATTCTCAGCAAGCTAACACAGGAACAGAAAACCAAACACCGCATGTTCTCACTCATAAGTGTGAGTTGAACAATGAGAACACATGGACACAGGGAGGGGAACATCACACACAGGGGCCTGTCAGGGGGTGGGGGGCTAGGGGAAGGATGGCATTAGGAAAAATGCCTAATGTCGCTGGCGGGTTGATGGGTGAAGCAAACCACCGTGTAACATTTATACCTATGTAACAAACCTGCATGTTCTGCACATGTATTCCAGAACTTAAAGTGTAATAAAAAAGAAGATGAAAAAGAAGTCTTTTAGAATTAGCTACAGCTAATGGATATACAAGAACTTGGAGAAATTGAGCAACACAATCAAATTTGATTGAAGAGATGATACATAGAACTTAACATGCCTTGAAAAAGAATATACAAGTTTTGTATATATCATGAGACATTTATAAAAATTGATTATGTAATTGACTCCAGAGAAAACCATAAACTTTACAAAACAGAGAGACAGTGAGAGAAAAGGAGCAGAAAGGGAGGAGAGAGGAGAAAGGGCTAATAAATATATAAACAGTCGCTATGCTTCATTTGCAGTCAAGAATGCACGTTAAAGTAACAATATATACTTCTCATCATTAAACTGCCAAAATTTAAAGTGACAAAATCTGTTGACAGTGACAGGCTACTTTCATACATTTTTGGTAGAAATGTGGTATATGATAGCCTTTTTAAAAAGCCATCTGACAATATTTGTTAAAATTTAAACTACACATACCCTTCCACCACGTGTTCTTCATTCTGGAAATCTATCACATAGATATAAAAGCAGAGAAGTATATGACGGATATGCTTGCACAGATGTGTGCACAGCTGACTTTCATTATTAAATACCAGACTGATTATACCATTTGTTCACAGCTGGCATTCGTCCTATTTGAACTAGCAAAACTTCTGGTCGATTGACTTCTGTGTCATATTACTGTTATTTTTAATACCACTTCAGTATGTAATAGATATATACGTCTAGGTATGTATGTGTATATGGTTTGTAGCAGCAAAAAAAATCAAATAAAATAAAACAAAACGTCAGACGAGTTAAATGTTCATTAACAGAGGAGAAATGGTTAAATAAATGATACATTCATATTACATAAAACATTTTGTAGCCATTTAGAAGTTTGATTATAATGGATGAAAACAAGATAAAGAAATTTGTAGCAGAAACTGCTAGTTGCCAGCATGATATCTATTCTTCCCCAGTGTGAAACAAGACACTGATGTTTGTTAGTGTATGTGTGTGTAATGTACCCAGTTAAACAATGACACATTCCAGCTATGTTTGCTGCTAGCAGTGGCCATGTCACTAAGTTATAGCTAATGATAGGTAGGTGAAAATTGTTGGGTGGGCTTTATGAGCAAAAGCTAGCAGATTGTAAAGTGTCTTCTGCTTCTGGCCATGAGGAAGTAATAGAGTCCAGAATTATGCCTCCACTATAGACTATTATAAAACTAGACCAATAAAATGAACAAACAAATAAACAAGGAAAGAAACATTTTTAGGCATTGGACAATGGAAAGCTCAGAACTATAACACCTGAAAGAAATGAAATAAACAAAGTGAGCCTTAGGCACCAAAACTTTACTCTCAGACAATTTTTGGATTGTGGCACAGGGAGGGAACCAAGACAGATCATGGCAAACTGTTAACTAAAAAAGAGACCACAGTTCAAGGGGGCTTGAATTTTGGCGTAGAGTAACCAAGAGAAGGGAGAAAGAGAGGAAGACTTCCAGATACATGTCTAGTTGTCTCTATGAATCAGTAACAATAGAAATCTGTGAACGGTAGGGTAAACCTCCATGAGGCTAGGCAAGAACAGCTTCTAGGAAAGAAAGAAAGAAAAAAAAACAGTTGCTAGAAAGAAGACAAAAATATCCCTAGAGATTACAATGGGCTAGAAAATATTATAGTTCCCAACAGACAGACTGGAAGGATAGAAAGACCACATTGAATACACAAAATATTTAGTAGGGAACCCAGAAAGGCCATGCCTTGGAAGTGGAGCCAAGTTAGCCCTAGAATAAAGAATACTATAAGAATATTCTAGATTTACCCTGAAGGAACTTAAAAGCAAGTCTCAAAAGATAAAACAACACAAGTAATTTAACTGCTGGAGAGAACAAACTGCAATCATCTTTTTTTTTTCAATACAGTGGCAGCCATAATGCTGAAGGAAGGTGATACAATGATGGGCAACGAGTGGCCAGAGTTGTGGAAAGTAAAAACGTAGCCTTACTAACAGGAACTATTGGACTGGCTCCCTCAGGCTGAACAAGCACACTCCATTTCTGATGGGAAAGATCTGGAAAAGCTGCCAACAGAGTTGCCTGACACAGTACCACTGTCTTACTTTGGCCTACTTGACCTCTGTGGTGTGAGGGGTGGAGAAACAGTGATGGTTAATGCAGCAGCTGGAGCTGTGGGCTCTGTGGTGGGGCAGATTGCAAAGCTCAAGGGCTGCAAAGTTGTTGGAGCAGTAGGTGTAAGGGTTATTGCCGAGTTTAAAATGAGGAAACTGAGACCAGCACAAGAAGATCCAATGCAAATTTATTCAGCTCCCAGTCGAGGTTCTGCGGTCCAACAGGAGGGGCCGGAGAAGTCACAGGGACTCCTCTCAGACGTGGGGTTTTATAGGGAGTGGAGGCGTTCCGATTGGCTGTGGGAGAGCAGGATGTGGGCGGGGCAAGCTGCCATTGGCAGGTAAGCGGGATGCACAGTGCTATTGGGCAAATTTACAAGGCTTCTTTTGCATTTTGGCGGGGTTTTTCAATGGCTGGCTAGGTGCTGAGTGCAAAGCCTAGTGCCGAGTGCAGAAGTAGGCACGGGGTGATGACGTAGTTTCTAGGCAGGGAGGGGGGGTGGGCGTGTCCAAGCTCCCAGTGAGGCTGGAGAGGGGTGGGCATGTCCGAACTCCCGGCAAGGTGACCGGCCTTACAGTAGGGTCCGACAAAAAGATTGCCTACCTTAAAAAGCTTGGATTTGATGTTGTCTTTAACTACAAGACAGTAGAGTCTTTGAAGAAACTCTGAAGAAAGCCTCTCCTGATAGTTACGATTGTTATTTTGATAATGTAGGTGGAGAGTTTTCAAACATTATTATCTCTCAGATGAAGAAATTTAGAAGAATTGCCATATGAGGAGTCATCTCTACACATAACAGTACTGGGCCACCTTCCCCAGGCCCACCACCAGACATTTTTATCTATCGGGAGCTTCACATGAAAGGGTTCATCATCACCTGCTGGCAAGGAGATGGCCGCCAAAAAGCTCTGAAGGACTTGCTAAAATGGGTCTCAGACGGTAAAATCCAGTTCAGGAATATATCACTGAAGGATCTGAAAACATGCCAGCTGCATTTATGGGAATGCTGAAAGGAGCTAAGGTGGGGAAAATAGTGAAAGTATATAAAAATAACACATGGAATCTGGAGCCCATTTAGATGATCACTTAATTTGTTTTTCACCATTTAGCAAAAATGTATACTACTTAAATGTCTAAGAAATAGTACTTGTAGCCGGGTATGGTGGCTCACGCCTGTAATCCCAGCACTTTGGGAGGCCGAGGCAGGTGGATCACGAGGTCAAGAGATCGAGACCATCCTGGTCAACATGGTGAAACCCCATCTCTACTAAAAATACAAAAAATTAGCTGGGCATGGTGGCGCGTGCCTGTAATCCCAGCTACTCAGGGGGCTGAGGCAGGAGAATTGCCTGAACCCAGGAGGCGGAGGTTGCAGTGAGCTGAGATCGCGCCACTGCACTCCAGCCTGGGTAACAAGAGCGAAACTCTGTCTCAAAAAAAAAAAAAAAAGAAATAGTACTTGTAACGAATCTGACCTACCTAATAAAATACATTTAAGTGGTATGTACTTAGTGACGGAGGATGAAAATTTCAGTCAACAACAACCAGCCATCTCACTGTTCACTACAGCTTCTTCTGAGTTGCGGTCGAAAATAATGGCTTTGAAGTTTGAAAGTTTACCAAACACTGCATGTTCTCACTCATAAGTGGGAGCTGAACAATGGACACAGGGAGGGGAACAATACATATTAGGGCCTGTCGACGGGGTGGGGGAGAGGGAGAGCATCAGGATAAATAGCTAATGCATGCAGGGCTTAATACCTAGGTGATGGGTTGATAGGTGCAGCAAACCACCATGGCATACGTTTACCTACATTCTGCACATGTATCCTGGAATGTGAAATAAAATAAAAAGACAAAGAAGAGCACTGCATAATGGCAAAGGGATCAATTCAACAAGAAAAACGAAGTATCCTAAATATATATGCACCCAATACGGGAGCACCCAGATTCATAAAACAAGTTCTTAGAGACCTAGAAAGAGACAGACTCTCACACAATAATGGTGGAAGACTTTTTTTTTTTTTTTTTTTTTTGAGACGGAGTTTCGCTCTCGTTACCCAGGCTGGAGTGCAATGGCGTGATCTCGGCTCACCGCAACCTCCGCCTCCTGGGTTCAGGCAATTCTCCTGCCTCAGCTTCCTGAGTAGCTGGGATTACAGGCACGCGCCACCATGCCCAGCTAATTTTTTTGTATTAGTAGAGACGGGGTTTCACAATGTTGACCAGGATGGTCTCGATCTCTTGACCTCGTGATCCACCCGCCTCGGCCTCCCAAAGTGCTGGGATTACAGGCTTGAGCCATAATGGTGGAAGACTTTAACCCCCACTGTCAATATTATACATATCAATGAGACAGAAAATTAACAAGCCTATTCAAACTTGAGCTCAGCTCTGGATCAAGTGAACCTAATAGACATCTACATAACCTTCCACTCCAAATCAGTAGAATATACATTCTTTTCAGAGCCACATAGTACTTACTCTAAAGCAGACCACATAATTCAAAGTAAAACACTCCTCAGCAAATGCAAAAGAACGGAAATCATGGGTGGAAACAGTCTCTCAGACCACAGCACAATCAAATTAGAACTCAGGATTAAGAAATTCACTCAAAACCACAAAACTACATGAAAATTGAACAGCCTTCTCCTGAATGACTTCTGGGTAAATAATGAAATTAAAGCAGAAATCCAGAAGTTCTTTGAAACCAGTGAGAACAAAGAGACAATGTAACAGAATCTCTGGATTGCGGCTAAAGCACTGTTAAGAGGGAGATTTATAGCACTAAATGCCCACATCAGAAAGCTGAAAAGATCTCAAATCAACACTCTAAAGTCACCATTAAAAGAGCTAGAAAAAAAATGAGGAAATTAATTCAAAAGCTAGCAGAAGACAAGAAATTAACATCAGAGCAGAAGTGGAGGAGACAGAGACATGAAAAGCGCTCCCCAAAAAAATAAATGACTCCAAGAGCTGTTTTTTTTTTTGAAAAGATTAATGAAATAGACTGCTAGCTAGACTAATAAAGAAGATGAGAGAGAAGAATCAAATAGATACAATAAAAAAATAAAGGATATATCACCACTGACCCCACAGAAATACAAACTGCCATCAGAGAATACTATAAACACCTTTATACAAATAAACTAGAAAATCTAGAAGAAATGGATAAATTCCTGAACATATACACCCTCCCAAGACTAAACCAGGAAGAAATAAAATCCTTGAATAGACCAATAACAAGTTCTGAAATTGAAGCAGTAATTAATAGCCTACCACCAAAAAGGCCTAGGACCAGATGGACTCACAGCCAAAGTCTACCAGAAAAGGTATCAGGAGCTGGCACCTTTTCTTCTGAAACTACTCCAAACAATTGAAAAGGAGGCACTCCCCGCTAACTCATTTTATGAGGCCAGCATCATCCTGATACCAAAACCTTACAGGACACACACACACACACAAAAGAAAACTTCAGGAATATCGATGCAAAATCCTCAATAAAATAATGGCAAACCGAATTCAGTAGCACATCGAAAAACTTATCCACCACAGTCAAGTCAGCTTCATTCCTGAGATGCAAGCCTGGTTCAACATACACAAATCGATAAATGTAATCCATCACATAAACAGAACCAAAGACAAAAACTATATGATTATCTCAATGGATGCATGTTTAAAACTCTCAATAAACTAGGTATTGATGGAACATATCTCAAAATAATAAGAGCTATTTATGACAAATGCACAGCCAATATCATACTGAATGGGCAAAAGGTGGAAGCATTCCCTTTGAAAACTGGTACAAGGCAAGGATGCCCTCTGTCACACTCCTATTCAACATAGTATTGGAAGTTCTGGCCAAGGCAATCAGGCAAGAGAAAGAAATAAATGATATTCAAACACGAAGGGAGGAAGTCAAATTGTCTTTGTTTGCAGACGACAGGATTGTATATTTAGAAAACCCGATCATCTCAGCCTAAAAACTCCTTAAGCTAGTAAGCAACATCAGCAAAGTCTCAGGATACAAAATCAATGCACAAAAATCACAAGCATTTCTATACATCAACAACAGACAATCAGAGAGCCAAATCATCAATGAGCTCCCATTCACAGTTACTACTGTAGGGGGTGCACGGCGACATAGTCAAGCTTACGTACGTGACATTTGAGGTCTGGACATGGAAAAATACTGAGGCACATGACCATGGTGAGGAGGCATCTCAGGACGGGGCTGGAGCTGCCCGCAGCCACCCAGGGACTCGGTCTGCGCCTCTTGGCCTCCCCTCTGTCACCACAAACACAGAAAGGGTCAACTTGCCTAGACTGCCAGTGACTAAATGGGCACTCCATGGCATCTTAGCAACTCTCCTGCCCCAGGCTTCTGTGGGCAGCAAGAAAGCCAGAGCTTTCTGGGATAAAACCCAGGAAGCAGCATGCAACTTTCCTTTATACTCCAGGGAAACAGGAAAAAAAAAAAAAAAAAAAAAAGGCCAGAAAGGCCAATGCTGGAAGTAGGAAGTGAGAAATACATAGTAGGAAGACAATCGTAATTAGCCACTTATCTTCTGTCCTGGAGACACTCCTCTAGCAGGAAAGTTTGTCGAGGAGACATGGCCACCTGATCATATAGATGTTTGCTGCCTGGGGGTCTTATCCAAGAACAGGTCCTTGGGCGGCCTCCAATCTACTTAAGGGGGATGGGAGGCATTGTTGCCTGGACGGGGCCAACAGATGCAGGTCCCTTTAAGGGTGGAGGAAAAGAGGGCAATGGCTTTTCTATAGGGGGAGGAAAAGGCTCCGGTCCATTTTCATCATCACTAAAATCTCTTTCTTATTCCCCATAGAAGGGAATGAAGGCGGGAGAGAAATCGCTCCCTGTTGTTCTGGTTCCTGCTCTTCCTTCTGCTTTAAATCTCCTGAATTCCCTTCAGGTGGAGAAGATGGGCGGTATGACTCACCGCAATCTGGCAGATAAAGAATTTACAACACAGAGCATACCAGCACCCAGGTGGTCGAAATAGTAACATTAGTGAAATGACTTTGCTCATATCCTCTTTTCAGGCAGCGACTTTCCTGCTCCCGTAATTCTAAATCTAAGGTTCCTTGATCAGGAAGCCATGGACATTCCTGCTGAATGAAGAGCCTAAGCTTGCACAGAACTCCAGGCTCTACAGTGCACTGGATTGCCTTAAGTAGCTGTTGCACTGTTTTAAAAAGTATTTTCTGCTTTTTGGTCATTTCTTGACCCATGATATCCTAACCCCTGATATTTTATGCTTGCGTCCTGTCCTCCTGATGGGAGTCAGGACTGTCCCTTACCAGGATTCCCCGAAAATTGACGAGCTCTCCTCCTTCACGTGTAACTTCAAGGCGATCACGTCGGGGTCACCACTTGCAGAGCTTATGGCTTGCAGTGAATGCTGAGAATGAAGTACTTAGACAATTCCAGCTGAGCAGGGCTGGCAGGTAGCTCTTCTGAGAAAGTCCAACCCCGCATCCCGCCAAGTATTTATTGAAAGGGCTTGTATTAACTACAAACATCCACTAGATGGCCATGTGAGGTGGGTGGCTGAGGCACCTACCTTGCACAACACTCAAGCTGCAGTCTCAGGAGGCTGTTTTCAGCATTCCTTACACTCCAATCCCTGTCCTGTTTTCAGGGTCAAGGAGTTTCATTCCCACACACAAATAACATACACAGTGCCTCAGTAATTTTCTGTACCCCAATCTCAAATGCCATGTACAAAAGCTTCAATATGTTGCTGTCCGCCCCCAACAGCTACAAGGAAAATAAAATACCTAGGAATACAGCTAACAAGGGATGTGAAGGACCTCTTCAAGGAGAACTACAAACCACTGCTCAAGGAAATAAGAGAGGACACAAACAAATGGAAAAACATTTTATTTTCACGGATAGGAAGAATCAATATTGTGGAAATGGCCATACTGCCCAAAGTAATTTAGAGATTCAATGCTATTCCCATCAAACTATCCTTGACATTTTTCACAGAATTAGAAAAAACCTACGTTAAATTTTTGTGGAATCAAAGAAGACCCCATTTTGCCAAGACAGTTCTAAGCAAAAAGAACAAAGCAGGAGGCATCACGCTACCTGACTTCAAACTATATTACAAAGTGACAGTAACCGCAACAGCATGGTACTGGTACCAAACAGACACATATACCAATCAAACATAACAGAGACCTCAGAAATAACACCACACATCTACAATCATCCGATCCTCAACAAACCTGACAAAAACAAGCAATGGGGAAAGGATCTCCTATTTAATAAATAATGCTTGGAAAACTGACTAGCCATGTGCAGAAAACTGAAACTGGACCCCTACCTCACACCTTGTAGAAAAATTAACTCAAGATGAATTAAAGACTTACTTAGACATAAAACTCCAAACTATAAAGACCCTAAAAGAAAACCTAGGCAATACCATTCAGGACATAGGCATGAGCAAAGACTTCAAGATGAAAATGCTAAAAGCTATTGCAGCAAAAGCCAAAATTGACAAATGGGAGGTAATTAAACTAAAGAGCTTCTGCACAGCAAAAGAAACTATCATCAGAGTGAACAGGCAACCTACAGAATGGGAGAATTTTTTACAACCTACCCATCTGACAAAGGGCTGATATCCAGAATTTACAAGGGACTTAAACAAATTCATGAGAAAAAAACAACCCCACCAAAAACTACATCAATATATGAACAGACACTTCTCATTAAATTCTTGGTGAGAATGTAAATTCGTTCAACCATTATGGAAGACAGTAAGGCAATTCCTCAAGGATCTAGAACCAGAAATACCATTTGACCCAGCAATCCCATTGCTAGTATATACCCAAAAGATTATAAATCATTCTACTCTGAAGACACATGCACACGTATCTTTATTGTAGCACTATTTATAATAGCAAAGTCATGGAACCCCCAAATGGCCATCAGTGATAGACTGGATAAAGAAAATGTGGTACATATACACATGGAATACTATGCAGTTGTAAAAAGGAATGAGATCATGTCCTTTGCAGGGACAGGGATGAAACTGGAAGATTTTTCTCCTCATTTTTTAAGATCTTTAATATATAATTTAATTCTAACATCAAAATAATTTAGTGTGTGGTTTATAACATGCAGAAGTAAAATAGGCCAGGCGCGGTGGCTCATGCCTGTAATCCCAGCACTTTGGGAGGCTGAGGCGGGTGGATTACGAGGTCAAGAGATTGAGACCATCCTGGTCAACATGGTGAAACCCCGTCTCTACTAAAAATACAAAAAATTAGCTGGGCATGGTGGCGCGTGCCTGTAATCCCAGCTACTCAGGAGGCTGAGGCAGGAGAATTGCCTGAACCCAGGACGCGGAGGTTGCGGTGAGCTGAGATCACGCCATTGCACTCCAGCCTGGGTAACGAGCAAAACTCTGTCTCAAAAAAAAAAAAAAAAGAAGAAGTAAAATATATGACAACAATAGCACAAGGGACAGGACGGGGAATGGAATATTATTTTAAGAGTTTCAAATGATATGTGAAATATCATTATAACATTTAAAAGTAGATTATAATAAATCAAAGACACATATTTTAAGTCATACACCAGTGTAGGCAAATGGAAAAATGTGAGTCAAATAATGTAATTTGAAATTTTCTAGTAGCCACATTAAAATCTAAAAAGAAACAGGTAAAATTAATTTTGGTGATTTTATTTACCCCAACAAGAAAAAACTGACACAACAAGAAAAAAGCTGAACAAATTAAAAATCACCAACTGAGATTCCCCCAGAGAAATGAGGCCACAGGGCAAACAAACCATCACTCTGAAAAATAGAGAGATGGGCAGATACAGAGAATCACAACTCAGGGGGAGCAGAAACTGTTGAAGTCAGGAACTGGTAGGAACACTTAAATAGTAATTGACAAATAGCTATAGACTGATTGCAAATTAGCTTGATAGTTAAAAACTCCTGGTGACACAGTGTGAGGGTTCCCCACACATACTTTTTTTTTAAATTGTACTTTAGGTTCTGGGGTACATGTGCAGATCATGCAGGATTGTTGCACAGGTACACACATGGCAATGTGGTTTGCTGCCTCCATCCCCCCATCACCTATATCTGGCATTTCTCCCCATGTTATTCCTCCCCAACCTCCCCACCCCCCCAGTCCCTCCCTTTGCCCCCCTCCAACAGACCCCAGTGTGTGATGCTCCCCTCCATGTGTCCATGTGTTCTCATTGTTCAACACCCGCCTATGAGTGAGAACATGTGGTGTTTGATTTTCTGTTCTTGTGTCACTTTGCTGAGAATGATGGTTTACAGATTCATCCATGTCCCTACAAAGGACACAACTCATCATTTTTTATGGTTGCATAGTATTCCGTAATGTATATGTACCACATTTTCCTTGTCTAGTCTATCGTCCATGGGCATTTGGGTTGGTTCCAGGTCTTCGCTATTGTAAACATTGCAGCTATGAACATACGTTTTACTTCTAAAAGCCCAACCAAGGGTCTCACAGTGAAGATGAAAGAAAATAGCTCCTTGTGCTTTGGGCAGGGGAAAAAGGGAAAGCAACCCTTTTGAAATTAGCGCAGAGTATTCTATTCTTCATAACAAAGACCCGCCCTTAACAGAAACTACTTTACCAGGGCCTTATCTGATCAAACATAGGGGTAATTAGACAACTCCAGTGCACTCTCTACCCATCTTGTCTTACATAAAGAAGGAGAAAAAAGGCTAAGAAATTATTCTGGAGGCTGGGCGTGGTGGCTCACGCTTGTAATCTCAGCACTTTGGGAGGCCGAGGCGGGCAGATCACCTGAGGTTAGGAGTTCAAGACCAGCCTGGCCAACATGGTGAAACCCTGTCTTAAAAAAAAAAAAAGAAAAGAAATTATTCTGGAAATTACAGCCCAGGGACTTTGCTCACTTTAAAAAAAAAAAAAAAGGAGATTTAAGCAGATGATTATAGAATGTTTCCCCTTCTCCCCTCCCAATACTGTTTTATTACAACAGGGCTCCAGTATAATAAAAGCAGATTATAACAGAGAGAGTTAGATACAGAATCTAATTAAGAAGACATTTCTAGGGAAACCCAAAGACATCAAGGGAGACAAAAAGAAGGACACTAGAGGAAATTTAAGGCTCCAACACCTACAGCTACAGCAAATACTAAATACTGCATAACTCCTAGCCAGAGAAACATAAAACCTTACACGAAAGCCCTATTTACCTCAGTTGCTATTACTTAGTATACCACATATAGCTTTCAAAAAAAACTTCAAGTCATTTTAAAATGCAGGAAAAAAGGTAAGCAGTCTAAAAAGACAATATGAGCATTATAATCAGTCCCAGCTATGACACAAATTTTTTTTTTCTAGACTCAAAATTTAAAATAACTATGACATGTTAAGGGCTCTAAAGAAAATGCTGAACAACATGTAAGACTGGATTGCTAATGTAAACAGAGAGATGAAAACTCTAAGGAAGAATTGAAAACACTGTGACAGAAATAAAGAATGCCTTTGATGGGCTCAGTAGACTGAATATGGCTGAAGAGAGAATCCATGAACTTGAAGATGGATTAATAGAAACTCCCACAACATAAATGTAAATACCAAGTACAGTGAAACAATTATAATAGAACATCCGAGAACTGTGAAACAATTCTAAGAAGTGTAACATGCACAACTGAAATATCAGGAGAAGAAAAAGAATGGAACAGAAGACATATCTGAAATAAAAATGTCCAAGACTTTTCCAAAGTAATGACAACACGAAACGGCAGTTTCAGTTAGCTCAGAGAACACCAAGCAGGATAAATTTCAAAAAAAAAAAAAAAAAAAAACCCACTATTCGTAGGTATATCATATTCAAACTTCAGAAAGGCAAAGAGAAATCCTTTCAAAAAAGCCAGAGGAAAAAACAACTTACTTACAGAGAAACAAGAAAAAGCATGACAGACGACTTCTCATCAGAAACCACACGAGCAGGAAGAGAATGGAGTGAAGTATTTGAAGTGTTGAGAGAAACAAACCCACTAACCTAGAATTTTATATCCAGTGAATTTATTCTTCAAAACTGAAGGAGAACTAAAGACTTTTTCACAGAAACAAAAATTGAGAGAAGTCATGGTCGGCAGACCTACCCTGTAAGAAAAACTAAAGTTGTTCTTCGTGGAGCAGAAAAGGATCTAGGTCAGAAATTGGATCCATATGAAGAAAGGAAAAGTGTCAGGGAATGAAGAAATAAAAGTAAAATAAATGTTTTGTTTTTCTTAACTGATTGAAAAGATAATGGTTTAACGTAGTAACAGTAACAATGCATTGGGTGATTATATTCATATGGACAAGTAAAATGAATGACATTAATGTTGTAAGAGATGAGAGGGAAGAATTGGAAATATTCTGTTATATACACATGAAGAGGAAGAAATATTAGCTGTAGATGTAAATGGCAAACCAGAGGGCAGCTACTTAAAAAATGGAAAGGAACATGTAATTGATATGCTAAAAGAAGAGATAAAATGGAATCATGTAAAACCAGAAAATGCAGAAAAAGAGATTTTTAAAAAGAACAAGTACAATGAATAGAAAACAGTTACAAACAGTAAATATTGATTTAACAACATCAATAATCACTTTAGGGCCGGGCAGGGTGGCTCACGCCTGTAATCCCAGCATTTTAGGAGGCCGAGGCGGGTGGATCACGAGGTCAAGAGATCGAGACCATCCTGGTCAACATGATGAAACCCCGTCTCTACTAAAAATACAGAAAATTAGCTGGGAACGGTGGTGCATGCCTGTAATCTCTGCTACTCAGGAGGCTGAGGCAGGAGAATTGCCTGAACCCAGGAGGCGGAGGTTGCAGTGAGCCGAGATCGCGCCATTGCACTCCAGCCTGGGTAACAAGAGCAAAACTCCGTCTCAATAATAATAATAATCATCATCATCACTTTAAACGAGGATGGTCTAAATGTACCAATTAAAAGACAGATTCTCAGAGTGGCTAAAAAGCAGATTCAACTCTTGTATTTGAATACAGATGTGATTTCCAGACTTCTTTCAGGCAAGTCGTCACCACTCTTTGTTATTTGGTTTCCTGTCTTTAAAAAAGTTGACTAACTTCCCTACTAAGTGGTATATCCAGACAGTGAAGAGCTTAAAGGAGAGGGGCTTTGAGCAGAATGGTGGCATACTGATGTAAGAGAGTAACAGCAGGGATCTAGGATATGCATGAAACTGCAGCAAAGTAACCTCAGCCTCTGAATCCAAGTGCCCTTCAAGGAACTGAACACACTTAACCATACTATCGTATTTGGGAAACAGGGATTATTACTTCCATTTTGCATTTTGTGAAAACTGTTAAGTATCTTCTATAAAAGTACTCTAGACAAGAAATCCAGGCCTTTCTTACAGGGTCCAGCACTTATTCCATGGGAGCCTCTTTACTTTGTCCTTCTGTATTCGCCAGTACCCACTCGCTTGTCCTCTGCCAATTCCATCGTGGCTCTATAGGAAAACGGGGTGTCTGTCAGTCTCTACAGCTGTGAACTTTGCATCTTTCTTTGGCTTTAAAACATCTGGCCTGTAATGCAAAGATTGAGCAAGCCACTGAAAAGCAATGGCACTTAAGAAAATCTCTGGCAACTCTGTCTTTTCCTCTTGCTTTCTCGGTCCTGCTCAAAGGTGTCTTGTTGGCAGGCAGCCACCTGTGAAATGTGCACATTTCAAAGCAAATGGCTCCAGGAGCTCATAATTGCTGCCAAACGTGTGTGGATTTTAATAGCCCATTTTCATTAGCCTTGTGTGAAATCACCTGTCTCTGTGTTGTTATCCAACTTAATTGTCAATTATGGTGATTAAGCTTGGCTTTCACTACCATCGCTGGTAATCATTAGTATTATCTCTGAGGCTGAACAAAGGAAAAAAAAAATCACACCAGAAAAAGAAATCATTTTGTAGGTGAACATATTTTGGTGTCAGTGAATGAGGTGGCTTTTTTTTTTTTTAATTTGGGCTGAACCAAACTTGAGTCTAGCTGTTATTTCCAACCTGCCTTTTAGATGTTTTAGGACAAACCGCTTCTTTTTTGTCACTTGGTTTCCTGTCACCAAAGAAGGGTTCCTGATACCTATCCCTTTGCTATTCTGCTGAGATGAGCACCATACGTCATTAACCCAGTAAGTTAGATAATTAATGCCTTTAAAATGCTTTCAGCAATGTCAGTGATTCCAAGTATAATAGGTGGAGCAGAAAAACTTGGGAAATGGCACAGAAAGTGCCGCCAGTGTAAAACTTGACATTTTAAGCACCTTGCTTTGCCCTCTTGACGACAGAGTCATCTAATTTTGCATCTTGACTAATATTTGACTTTTTCGTGGAATTTGCAATGAGCAATAATGAAAATCAATGACAATATCATCCCTTTTCCTCCTTCTTTGCAAATTTTAATTTAGTAAAATCCCAGACTCATTTCTGTTATGCTTTTATGGGATTTCAGGACATGGCAAAATAATGAAAGACATTTTTGAAAATGATATCATTAGATATCATCTCTAGTGTTTGAGTGCCATGTGTGTCCCCAAGGTTTATGACGCTCTTAAGGCTTGACAGTTTCCTTTATCTTTCCAAGACCCTTGGAGGAAACTAATAAGAGATTTTTTTCCCCGAATTTAATGGGAAGAAAAAAATTAAATCATGCAAGCTTAAGGGATATGAAGAGTGAATCAGTGACTATTGCCTTCTGGAGTAGAGGAGGAATGAGGCTCACTATTCCAGATAGTTCTTAATAAAAACACCTAAAATCCATAACCTAACAAAGATCATCTGGCAAGTCTAGACCGAAGCTGGGAAGATTTGAAAAGGAATTAGCTTTCTGGACAGTTTCTCTCTCTTCTCACTTGCCCATTTCCATTTAGTGTAGTTTACAGCGTTTTGTTTTTAAAGGCCTGATTATAACAAATGCTGTCTTCGTCACTTGGCTTCTAAAGTCCCTGTACTCAAGATTATGGAGCGTCCTCAGAAGCTTCATGGTTACTCACCTGTGAAGAGCGAAGAACTGGAATCCAAACTCTTATGGTGCATTTCTAATTTCTGTAAATATATATTTCTCTTATAATTAAAAAAATATATTTTTTAATTTCCCAAAAAGGAGAATATAATTTATCACTTAGGAATAAAGGAGGAAGACAAATTAAAGCTGAAATATTTTCTCTTTTGTGAAGCTTTGCCCAAGTCCCTAGAACAAAATAAATTGCCCTTTTTCCTGTGTTTCCCACTGTTCTTTGTTCTTTTTTTTTGAGACAGAGTTTCTCTCTTGTTACCCAGGCTGGAGTGCAATGGCGCGATCTCGGCTCACCGCAACCTCCACCTCCTGGGTTCAGGCAATTCTCCTGCCTCAGCCTCCTGAGTAGCTGGGATTACAGGCACGTGCCACCGTGCCCAGCTAATTTTTTTGTATTTTTAGTAGAGACGGGGTTTCACCATGTTGACCAGGATGGTCTCGATCTCTTGACCTCATGATCCACCTGCCTCGGCCTCCCAAAAAGTGCTGGGATTACAGGCGTGAGCCACCGCGCCCAGCTCTGTTCTTTGTTCTTATGTGTATTACAGAGTGACCACATTTTATTATAGTTATTTGTTGTATAATCCCAAATTTTTATCGTCAAATTTTGGTCAAGAGAGGTCTTCGTTTTCAGCTGCTATGTAATTAAGTTGAAGAGTGATGAAAGAAAGAGAAAATTCAAATGCCCAAGAACTGTGAAGGAGGAGTCTTTTAAAGGAGAGCTTGTTGCCTTATGGTGAACTGATTCAAATGCTTTGGTAACCTGGATGTGCTATAAAGGCTGAGTGGTTTCTTTATCAAGCAGCATTCTGCAAATTCATGGAGTTCCCCTGTAGACTTGCAAATGCTTGTGTTTTGTGGTAGAAAGGTCTCTGGAAGAGCTGACGTTGGTCTAATTGTAAACTTTTCCATTTCTCTTAGTGTGTACGTATCTCCCATTAGGACAGATTGTATATTGTATTCGTTCTTTTCCGTATCCTAGCACAACGAGAACAGAAACACAGACAGAACAGCAACAAATGTTTGCTAAATAGGCTTACAATATCACACTTTACCCTCCTAACTCCATAAATCAGTTTTGAAATTATAATTAAAGGAAAAACTGTTTTAGATAGTCGTTTTCTTCCTTTAAAGTCTGTACCTCCAACATATATTGGAAGCAATGAAACGAGACATAATGATGTCTTTTGATATCAGAATCTCAAACTCCAGCTGATCCCTACCTATGTTTTCATAGAACCTACGACTTCCCTCAAAGAAATTAGCAGGACCAGAAATTGCTGTTTCTAGACCCACGCTTTCCTTCTCTGTTGCGCTTATGGGCCTGTTATTTCCTGGTTATTTAAATTTAAAGCTGCCTTTGAGGTTTCAGCCCTCAGTATCAAGAGCTCCCAAAATTTTCCTGCAAAAATTCCCCGATTCAGCCATCTCTGCCAGTTGGGGTTTCTGAGGAAATGAACCAAAGCCAGCAGTGGTTGCTATGGTGATTGAGTCTCCCTGGAGTGAAGTCAGGGGAGCATCCATTTGAAGGAATGGGGGAACTGTATTCTAGTAGAATGACCACATGCTAAGGATGAAGTGTTCCTGGGGAAGGAGTGGGGTTGAGGGAGTCTTAAGGAATATGGAAAAATTGGAATAGATACTATGAGAGATGCATCAGCAACTCAACGAGGGATGAGTAAAGTGATTGCCTGAATGGCAGTGAGAATCCAGCCTGGGAAAGATTGTGTGTATCAGAGTGGACCCTGGGAGCACGGCTTTGTGATTATTCACGGAAATTCTCAGCAGCCTGGGAGTGGCGGCAGAGAAAAGGACAGAAGAAGTGACCAGAGCTTGGTATTGGCAAAGAAGAAACCTGAAATATGTGTAGATCATGCACACTTGTGAAACATAAATTCACCTCAGATTATAAAGAATTACATTCACAAAAGTTTTTGTTTAAACAGTTTGCCACAGTACAGAAGTTTGTGTGAAACTGAAGTGTGATGGAAAGCAAAACCTCTTATTATTTGAGCAATAATCTCCAAATCAGTTATTATGACTGTAAATTTTATGATTTATTACTAGAGAAAAAGTACCTGTTACATAGTCTATGCTCAGTTTGTCTTGATATTTTAAAAACTATTTTCTGTCACCCAGGCTGGAGTGCAGTGGCACAATCATAGCTCACTGCAGCCTTGAACTCTTGGGCTCAAGAGAGTCTCCCACTTCAGCCTCCCAGGTTGCTGGGACTACAGGTGTGTGCCACTACACACACACACACTCACACACACACATACATATATTTAAAAAAATAGAGTTAGCGTCTTGCTATGTTGCCCAGGCTCATCTTGAACTCTTGGGCTCAAATGATCTTCTAGCCTCAGACTCTCAAAATGCTGGGATTACAGTTTTAAACCACCATTCCTGGTTTTGTATTTATTTTTTAACCTGTTTGTCCACTAGCTGGTAAGTCATTTGAAGGCAAGAATTATGCTTTATTTCTTTTTTTTAAATCTTTCAAAGCCTTGATATAGGATCTTTTGCATAGTAGTTTTCTAATATCTGTTCGTTTCACCAGAATAACAAATTCTAAAATTTGGAAAGGAACTCGAAAGATTGTAAGACAGCATCCCATATCCAGGAATGTATTTCCTCCCAAACCTCCAGGTTAAAGGGCATTCTGCCACTCCATGGTGCCTCCAGTGATAGGAACCGGCTGCCTCCCACAGCAGTCCACCCCATGGTTGGACAGCTGGTATATGTACTGTGTGGAGATTTTGGTCAGCTTGGTTTAATAGCTCAAGTCTCTAATCCCAGCTACTCAGGAAGCTGAGGTGGGATGATGGCTTGAGGCCAGGAGTTTGAGATCAGCTGGAGCAACACAGCAACACTATGTGAAAGAGGGAGAGGAAGGGGGAGGGGGAGGGGGAGGGGGAAGGGGAGGGGGAGAGGGAAGGGGAGAGAGGGGGACTGGGAGGGAGGGGGATGGAGGCGGAGGGAGAGGGGGGAGGGGGATGGAGGGGGATGGAGAGGGGTAGGGGAGAGGGAGGGAGGGGGAGGAGGGGGAAGGGGAGGGGGAGGGAGGGGGAGGGGAGGGAGGGGGAAGGGGAGAGGGAGGGAGGGAAGGGGGAGGGAGGGAGAGGGAGGGGGAGGGAGGGAGGAAGAAAGGAAGGAAGGAAATTTGCTTTCCTGTGATGTCTACTCATAGTACCTTTTGCTGGTCTCAGAGCCACACATAATTCCTTCATGAGTCCATCTTACAGCCCTTCAAGTATTTGAAGCAGCATTTATGTTATTTGGGATCTAATATTCTCTATTCCTTTATATGTTCTTCAGATAAATGTCCTTCAAGATCCTCTGTCTCTCCTCGAGGGGTCTGATTGGCCAAAATTTCTCATAACATGCAGAGCCTGGAATGAACCCCACACAACAGTGAGGCTGGCCAAAATTTCTCATAACATGCAGAGTCTGGAATGAACCCCACACAACAGTGAGACAAAACCAGGACAGAGTAAAGCTGGACAAGGCTTCTGTTCATATACTTATGAACACCTAACTTTTCTGGCAATGCTGCCTCTGACACCAGTATAACTAATAGTCAACTGAAGCACCCATGTTGTCTCCTGTAAACCACTGTGCAGTCCAATCTTACTCATTCCAGACTTGTGCAGCTGGGTTTAGAAACCGGGTAAATGGCTTTATATTTATCCTTCTTAATTGATTATCCTTATTTATCAAGCCTATTGAGATGCTTTTAAAATCCTGGTCCCATGAGAAATAATGTTCCTTCCCTCTGGTGTTATCGTGAGGATTATATGAAACAATTCATGCAAAGCACCTAAAATACCATGCACATATTAGGTACTTAATAAACAGTAGTTCATGTGATCGTGGCCAACCAAATTATGAATTAAATAATGAATTCTAAATTCTCTGACACCTCTAGCATTTTGGGATACCAGAAACAATATTATTTTTTAGAGTAAACAAGTAATTGGGGACACCTGATTCTCGGTTTTATTACTCTACCTAACATTTTTATTTGTTGCATGTTTTTAAAACTCTGCTTGTAACTAAAAAGGAGTAGAAATAACAGATCACAAAGCAAAACATTCCTTATCCTTACCCCACAAGCATGTTATCCAAGTGATGTAAGCAGTAATATCATCATATGAATGAGTGTCAAAAGGAAAAGGGTTGCTGTGTAAATATAGTCAGAAGCATCCATCAAAAATGGAAGAAGTGGCAATTTCAACACTGGGAGTGAGACTGACAAATATAAACAAAACATGATGCCAAAAAAGATACGTTTCTGTATTTAGTGCAAATTTGAGTTAAAGAATGGAATAATTTGATATATGTAGGCATATCAAATATGTTATATATAGCCAAACGGAGTAACTTTTAGCGGGCTGCATCATTAGGGCCCTGTAGTGTCACGTTATCAAGCCTGTAGTGTCCAATTTCTCAAAGTGTAGTTCAAGCACTTTATGCATCAGAATCACCTGGGGTGCTTCTTTAAAATGAAGATTACCAGGTATTGTCCCAAACCACTAAATTATAATCACTAAAGATTGGGCCCCGGTAATCTGAACATTAACAAGCTTTCCAATGGATTCTGATGTTCACAAAAGGTTGAGGACCTCTGCAGTACAGTGTAACCTGAAGACCAAAGGGTAGTCACTGCCTGGAGGAAAGAGAGGGAACTTCACCACCCCTACAGCAGAGTCACACAGCTACTGTATGCCTCGTCACTCCCTTAGAAGCTATTACCTTGAAAGTTAAGTCTCTCCCTTGACCTGCCTCATTCATTCTGGATCATAGTACAGATCATATAGAAAAACTGATGGCTCCACAGCCATCAAACCTCTGAAATGACTCAGCAAGATAACCTACCCAGGAGTAAATTAATACCTGAGAGATCAGAGAAGGCCCCCACCATTGCCAATTCCCTGTATCCAAAAAGCACTTGGGAGGATTAATTAAGCATTGGACTTGTGACTTCCTGAGTCATAACAGGGGACAGCAGTCCTGCTCCACAGCAGTTCACTGCTAGCTGTCATGTTTGGACCATGCGACCCCACCTTTCTGGTTGACTGGAATGGGAATGGATTCCTGCCCGAGCTGTGACAATCAGATTTTTTCTTCTGAGGTTTTGGAATTGGGTCTGAGAGTTACCAAGTTCATTGGTGAGTTGGTTGGAAACAGAACATGTAAACTTGGGATCTCTGTTTACACTGTGGATAAAAAAGCAGAAAAAAATGAGTTGCATGTAGACATAGGAAGGAAGCAAATGGGTGGAGAATAGCAACGATGTGGAAACCATTTCTGCTTCTAGCTTCTTCCACAGATCCAGCTGCATTCTTGCCCTTGGGTTCTATGAGAGGCCACTGTATCCTTCTACCAAATCCTTCTTTTCCATATCATGCTGATTCAAGGAGCATTCTATTACTTTCAACTAGAAGGATCCTAATTAGCTATTTTGCCTCGTGTCCATTTTTCCTTTCTCACCACCCAGTAGAATCTTTTCCTGTTACCTACACCTTCACTCACGTCTCTGTGTTCTGTGCCTTTGACGCCATTTTCCACTGCTGCCTTCCCATCCAAACTTTTCATGGAATCTGTCCTGTGATTTATAACCTCCTCTCCGTCTTTAACTTACTGCTCTTTCACCTCTGACGGTAGTTGAAGTACAGTTCTCCTCAGAGGCTAACAGTTCCCTTTCTCAAAAGGAGGCTGTTCTTTTCATTTGCTTGCTAATAGAGCAATCGGTGCTCCAGAGAGCAGTTTCTAAGACTGGTTAGGCCAATCCTGATTTCATCTGTAGGCTGGGTAGAGGCTTCCTTTCCTGAGGTGAAGAAATCTCCACTGCGTGTTTATCTGGGAAGAAGTAGGAGATTGGCTACTGGGTTGGCAATGGTTTATGTCTGATATGTTTCCTGCTTCCTCCTTCCCCCCTCCATCACATACACACATACACACACACACACACACACACACACAAAGGTACACGTACTCCATTCTCCAGCCACACTGGAGTTTCTGTCACCTTTGGACTTTTCAATATGATGTTACCACTGTCTGATAGTCTTTTTACCTTCTTCTTCACCAGACTAATACCTGTTCACGTTTTAGGTCTCCCTAAAATGTCTCTTACTCTGGGAAGTTTTCCCTGGCAAGCCCTCTCGAGTCAAGCGCCCTTCCTGTGTTCTTTCATTACAGTGCACGTTCCTTATCTTCATGCGTATCTACCTTACAATAGTACTGGTTTGCGTGTCAGTCTTTCCTACAGCATCTTTCCCGGCACACATGGTAGAAAGAGGACATGCTGCCTTCCTTACCTTCGCATTCCCAGTCACTGTAACAGTACCAGGTCCATCATGGCAGGAATTTTATAAGCATTTGTTGAGTAAATGAGCAATCTACTTCTAAGCTGGGATTAGAATATATTAACCACCGGATTTTCATGATTTGAGGACACTTTTGAAATCCCGAGAGATAAATAAAGAGACCTCAGATAGATGCCAAAATAGATATGAGGAGTTTTACAGCTACAGAAGAAGAATACATTGTTTGGGAATGAGCTGGCTGCATAATTTAGGCAATTTCCTGGGTGAGAGTCTGCCTCCTGACCTAAAGTAGTGACAGACCCTGCCAGTGTCCAGGTAGTGTGACAGAAGCTAGCATGACTGTGGTTCTCTGGACCATCCAGACTCCTCGCTTTTCTCCACTCTCCCTCCTGTGTGGATCTTCACGTCCGGGGCCGGGGAATGCAGACAGCATGTCTCTGGTCTTTTTAGTTTTGTCTTCTAGCCTTAATTCCCTTCTTTCCTTCCTCGTTTCTCACTACAAGACAAACACTACTGGCTTTTCTTTCTTTTGTGTATGTTAGACAAGAAATCAAATTTAGTTCAAACAGGAAGGTTTAGGTTACGTACTACCTTAGAATACTGTGAAAAATGGAATAACAAAGGGCAAATAAGAAATGAGGCAATTAATAAGAGGCAAACTTCTAAAATTGTCTAGAGTATTGTGAATCAAAGTTGGCCCTTTTCAGAGAGAAAACGGCCAATTGCTTTCTTAAATAGTAGCATCAAAAGGATGCCAATATTTAATAATTATCTGTCTCATGCTTCAAACAGCCAGGTAACCTGAAAGATTGCCCTGATATCTGTTACATCATTCTTCATTTTTAAAGCAAAAGCAAAGTTCCTTATTTAAATAGCCAACATTAAACACAGCCATTTAAAATAATATAACAAATGTATGAAAAATACAAAATTCAAAGAAGTCACTTAGGTAAAATCAGCGATTTTTCTTACATTGTTATCTATGAATGTTCAATCTGATCCTGATTTATATCCTCAGGTTTTTGCAAAGGTTTATTTCGAACTCATCTTGAGTTCTTATATTGGTAACATTACCTAAACATCTTATTGGGATAAATCAGGAATTTCAAGCTATCTTAAAATGAAAAAGTTTACTCATCTGCCACAACTTCCCTCGGTCACAGCCACAAGTATTCTTTTTTTTTTTTTTTGAGATGGAGTTTAGCTCTTGTTGCCCAGGCTGGAGTGCAATGGTGCGATCTCGGCTCACCACAACCTCCGCCTCCTGGGTTCAGGCAATTCTCCTGCCTCAGCCTCCTGAGTAGCTGGGACTACAGGCGTGCACCACCATGCCCAGCTAATTTTTGTATTTTTTAGTAGAGACGGGGTTTCACCTTGTTGACCAGGATGGTCTCGATCTCTTGACCTCGTGATCTACCCACCTCGGCCTCCCAAAGTGCTGGGATTATAGGTGTGAGCCACCGCGTCCGGCCGCCACAAGTATTCTTTACCCTGCTTAACTATTAGGACTAAATCTAGAACACACATCACATTCTCTTCTGGCTCAAATACTGCTGATGCTTCTTTTACTTATTTTCTTATAAACAACGTAAAGAGAAAAAGAACAATTCGTCATGTTAGCTGTCTGTGACAGTAGCATGAAATTCTATGACTTTTTCATGATAAGGGAGTCATATTTTATCCTCCTCAGAAAAAGAATAGTAGCTATTCCTCTTCTAAAACAGCTTTTCCTCACTGAGAAACCCTTAAGTTTGCATAAAACAAACAGTTTTATGCATAGCAGTTGCTCTATAAGGTTGTTGATGAAACAAAGTCCTTCCAGTTAAAGAAACCATGTGCTTTTCATATAAGACAAGCAACACACACACAGACACACAGACACACACACACACACACGGAAACTGAAAATTTAGTAACGCTTTACAAGGTTACTCAGTAATTCCATTTTACCACAATCTCCCCCTGAAAAAAGTCAGATGAACACTCATGTGCCATGATCACATAGTCTCATTTCTTTTGGTGTCTAATGTGATTTTTCTCCCTAAACCCCAAACTGCAGAAATTCCAAAGGCTGCCAGCAAAATATCTAGCTGAGCCACTGAATCAGTGAATCCTGGATTACCCTTGGGAAACCGTGATTAGCTTTCTCTGCCACCAGGATCATTCATGGGAACGGAGTAACCACGTGGAAAGAGTCCCTCTTCCCACTGTCCCACAGTGAACATTTTCTTCTTAGTGTCTCTACCTCCTGTGTGTATCACAGGAGGAGACAGCGGAAGAGTTAGTTGATCCACAGGTTTTCCAGCCACATGTAATTGCCTTGTGGGTTTTTAAGCTGAGCCAAATGATTCTAGAGGAGGTGAATTCCAGAAAGAAAACTTTTTTTTCAACAATTCAATAGAGTTTCATATTTTCAGAACACAGTCCAAAATTATAGGTAGAGAGTCATTCTTTTTCTAGTAATTTATACAGTAACTATCTCTTCTTACATGTATTAGAGGAAATATTTAGGTAAGGAGAGAGGGATATCAACAACAGCTTAATATTTACTGACTGTTCCATGTCCAAAGCTTCATTTATTATCTCATTTAAGCCCCAAACACTCCTATAGATTAGATATTATAATTATCTCTATTGTATAAATGAGGAAACTGAGGTTTAAAAAGTCCGGACTGTGCCCAAGGTCGAATAGTTATTAGAGCTGGGATATAAACCTGGAATCCAAACCTTATTTTATTGGCCCTCAGCTCTTTGAGAGCTCCTGGCTGGCACAACCCAAGAGGATATGGGTGGGAGTCCTGGTCCTGTCCCATCACGTTTTGGGCTCTGTGGAATGGGGAGGAGACTTCTTGGCCACTGAGAGAAGCTGAGAGTTCTGCCCTTTTATCTAAGGATCAAAAAGAAATGGGGAAGACAGGAAGATTTCTTACCTATCTACCCAAGGCCCACAGTTCTAGTGACATCTTGTTACTTCACTCACTCCTGCGGAGTTGTGGTGGTAAAAGTTTGTTGTCAATTTTGTGAGGCTTTGTTTCTGTGTGTTTGCTGGTTTTGCAGAAATCTTACGCATGGCACAAGATCTCTTATATCCCCTTCTTCAAATGAGCAGTTCAAAGGATTAGAGTGATTATTTACATCCATCAACTATGTGAGTGACAGAAGTGACATAAAAATTACCCAGTCCTAAACCCTGATGGACATAGTGCTTTCCCTCACTTTGTGGGTTGTGATAAGCTAATGCAATATGGAGGTCAAGGTAGAAAGTGTGTTTCAACTCTGTACACACTGCTGCCGAAAAGCAAAGTGCCGGTTCACTGCCAAGTCGCGCTCTTCTGAAAGGAATCAATTGAGTTATCCTGGGTGCAATCTTTAACCAGGATAACTGGTTCATACATACATATTCATCACTTTTATCAGAAAATAATCCATTCTGGAGAGGCAGCTGCTTTCTAAATAAATTGCTGTTCCTTAGCAGCTGAATCCAACAGGCTGTTTTTCTCACTTCAGTGAATTTGTTCTGACAGCAGCGCACGCCAGTCATTTGCTCTTTTCCTTTCACGATTTGGTTTGATTATTAATCTATTCATTATGTTTATTGGCTCTGTCCATTCTTTGAGAGCCTCAGTGCATATTTACAAGTACAATAAAAAGAGACAGCCTCAGCCATTGTAGCATACGGGCTAATAGGCAGTCAAGACATAAAGTGAGCCTTTCTCTTCACCTCTTACTAAGTCTATGTGGGGCCGTTGGGTTGACGACCCAAACCGACGTGCTAGTACAATGCTATCCAGTCAGAGAACCAGATAATGTAATCAAGCAATTTCTTTGCTTTATTTTTCCTCCACTTAATCCAGATTTAAGGGTTAGTTGTTCTTTTTAAAATATATTAATATATAATCCACATACCATGAAATTCACCTTTTTTTTTTTTGAGATAGAGTCTCACTCTGTTGCCAGGCGCCAGGTTGGAGTGCAATGGCACAATCTTGGCTCACTGCAACCTCTGCCTCCCTGGTTCAAACAATTCTCCTGCCTCAGCCTCTCGAGTAGCTGGGACTACAGGTGAACGCCAACACATCCAGCTAATTTTTGTATTTTTAGTAGAGACGGGGTTTCACCATGTTGGCCAGGATGGTCTTGATCTCTTGACCTCGTGGTTCGCCTGCCTCAGCGTCCCAAAGTGCTGGGATTACAGGCTTGAGCCACCGCGCCCGGCCTAAATTCACCCTTTGAAAGTGTACAATTCAGTGGTTTTTGGTATATTCACAAAGTTATGTAGTCATCACCGTTATATAACTCCAGAACATTCTCATCGCCCCGAAAAGAAATCCCTTCCTATTAGCAGTCATTTGCCTTCTCCCTTCTTCTAGCCCCTAACAACCACTAATCTAATCTCTATCTCTCTGGATTTGCTTATTCTGGACTTTTTACATAAATAGAATCACATAATATGCGGCCTTTTGTGTCTGGCTTCTTTCACCTAGCATAATGTTTTCAAGGTTCATTCATGTTTTGGCATGTATCAGCACTTTAATCATTTTTATGACTGAGTAATATCCCTTGGTGTGGATGTACTATATTTTATACATTCATCAGTTAATGGACATTTCGGATGTTTCCACTTTTGGACTGTTATGAATCATTCTGCTAGAAACACTTGCGTGCAAGTTTTTGTGTGAACATATGTTTCATTTCTCTTGGGTATATTCATAGGAGTGGAATTTCTGGGACATAAGTCTATATTTAACATTTTGAGGAACTTCCGAATTGTTTTCTTCCAAAGTGGCTGCACCATTTTACATTCCCACCAGCAATGTACAGGAGTTGTAATTTCTCCTCATCTTCACAAACACTTGTTATTATCCTGTTATAGCCACCCTCATAGATGTGATGTGGTATCTCACTGATTGTATTCATAATTATTTTTTTTCTGATGGCTAATATGCTTATTCTCCATCTATATACCTTCTTTAGAGAATTATTTATTCAGATGTTTTGTCCATTTTAAAATTGGGCTATTTGTTCTTTTATTGTTGAATTTTAAGAGTTCTGTATCTTTATTCTTATCACATATATAATTGGAAAATATTTTCTCCAGTCCTGTGGGTTGTCTTCTTGCTTCTTAATAGTGTCCTTTGAAACACAAAAGCTTTTAATTTTTAGGAAGTCTGATTTATGCATTTTTAAAAATTGATTGCTTGTGTTTTGCTTTTGATGGTATGTTTGAGAATCCATTGTATAAGCCAAGGCCATGATGATTTACATCTATATTTTATTCTGAGTTTTATAGTTTTCTTATATCTAAGTCTGTCCATTTTAAATTAATTTTTGTATATTATATGAAATTTGATCCATTTTAAATTAATTTTTGTATATTATGTGAAATAGGTGTCAAATTTCATTCTTTTGCACGTGGCTATTCAGCTCTTCCAGCAACATTTGTTGAAAAGACTGTTATTTCCTCCATTGAATTGTCTTGGTACTTTTGTTGCAAGTCGATTGATCGTAAATGTCTAAACTTATTTCTGCATTCTCAATTCTATTCCATGGATTTATTTATTTACTTATTTTTGAACAAGATCTTGCTCTGTCACCCAGGCTGGAGTGCAGTGGTACAATCGCAGCTCATTGCAGCCTCAAACTCCTAGGCTGAGGCTTGAGGCGATCCTCCTGCCCTAACCTTCCAAGTAGCTGGGACTACAGACACATACACCCATGCACCGCTAACATTGATTTAAATAGCTTGCTCACTGTAGCTTTGTAATAAGTTTTGGAATCAGAAAATTTGTTTTTCTTTTTCAATATCACCTTTTCCAATTTTTCTTTTTCAATATCATCTTGGATCCTTCACTTTTTAATGTAAATTTTAGGATCAGCTTGTCAATTTCTGCAAAAAAAGAAAGCAGATGGTATTTTAATAAAGGTGTTAAATCTGTAGATCAATTTGGTGAATGTTGCCATCTTAACAGTATTAATTATTCCAATCCATGAACACAGAATGTCTTTCCACTTAATTATGTCTTTTTAAATTTATTTCAGTGACATTCAAGAACGATCCAATAATTGTTCTTTATTGAAATAAACAGGTGGGTAAGAGACTTAGAATGAATCAATTGCCCCCTCTCATTTTCCCTGTCTTTCATTGTTTCTCTTGCCCTCTCACTCTCATTTTCCCTCTTGGCTTCATTATGAACCGGTAAAAAAACACATTTAAAAAATATTTGAAAGAAATCTTATTCTTAACAACACATTTTGAAAAATAAGCACAATTCCAGTAGTAGTCCCAGCAGTGGTTATTTTCACCAGAGACACGAATGTCACACAATCTGTTTCCTGTATAGCAATTGCACTTCATTAGAGAAATACAAACCATTTTAGGTGTCAGTATAGTCTAATGGCAACATTTTCTGTTACAACTGGTGAGCACTGGGGTGTAGCTAGCAGATGATCTGCAGCTTTTCTCTCAAGCTCACTCAAATATGCAGTCTATTTGCTAATGTATTCTTTATTTATAGAATTCCACGAATGTCAAACACACGCACGCACGCACGGCTTAGGCCTACTAAAACAGATGTTTACAAAAACAGAATTTGTTCCCTCGGAAGGTCCTTGGACCCTTGCCGAATTTAAAATGAAGAAACTGAGGCCAGCACAAGAAGATCCAATGCGAATTTATTCAGCTTCCGGGCGAGGTTCTGCTGTCCGACAGGAGGGGCCGGAGAAGTCGCACGGACTCCTCTCAGACGTGGGGTTTTATAGGGACCAGGGCAAGCTTGCTATTGGCAGGTAGATTTACAAGACTCGACTGCTACTGGGTAGCTAAGACTCGAATGCTATTGGGTAGATTTACAAGACTTCTTTTGCATTTTGGCGGGGTTCTTTAAGGGAGAGCTAGGTACTGTGTTAGGGGTGGTGGGCGTGTCTGAGCTCCCGGCGAGGTGGGGGGGTGTCCGAGCTCCCGGCGAGGCAACTGGCCTTACAGTAACAGGCTAGGTGAGGTGGCTTGCATCTGTAAACCCAGTATTTTGGGAGGCCAAGGCAGGAGGATTGCTTGAGGCTAGGAGTTTGAGACCAGCCTGTGCAACATAGTGAGACTCAACTCTACAAAAAATAGAAATATTAGCCAGGTGTGATAGTGTGTGCCTGTAATCCCAGCTACTCAAGAGGCTGAGGTGGAGGATCACTTGAGCCCGGGAGTTTGAGGTTGCAGTGAACTCATGCCACTGCACTCCAGCCTAACAGAGCAACAGAGTGAGACCCTGTCTCTAAAACAAACAAACAAAGCAACAGTCTGTTTAGAAAAACCCCTGCACTTTATGAAACCGTTTGGTAGTCGTGTAGCCAGGCCCATAGTAATAGTATCAAATGGATGGCCAAGAAGACCACAAATGAGGGGTAAGACAAGGAAAGGATGATACAGAGACAGGTGTGTGGTTCCTGCCTACCACACACTTTCCATCTCGTGCAAAAATGTCCATCTGAGTCTCTCTAATTAAGAAAGACATTTTAGGCACTGTGAAAATGTTCTCTTCCCACTTGGTCTTCTTATGAATCAGTCTTTCCCTTCTGGGTCTTCATAATCATTGTTTCCACAATGCCCTTCCCAGCATGTTCCACGGCTATTTTCACCTGCACTTCGCTGTCAACATCCAGTCCTTCATTATCCCCATGACTTCTCAGCTCCTTATGATGAGTGGTCGCGGCCTCCTGGAGTTATGAAATCCAACCTGATTCCTATTGATTCATTTTATCAATACCTCATTGATCCTAGTACATGTTCCCATAAAATTACTTCACATTTTACCCTGTGTCTTCGGTCTTAATGAATAATATGTTCTCGCACTCAGACAGAGATCATAAGCGTGAATATTTCCACCTAAATGTATTTCCTACAAGCAGTTTCTCATCTTCCAGTTTCAGAGTAACCATTTTACCTTCTCAAGCACCAACCTCAATTTATAACCCTCAGTTTGTAACTCTCCTACTTTATCAGGAAGCTAGTTGCAATAAATACATCCCTACTCTCTTAATATCTTTAATCAGTCTCTCTCTTTTCTCTCCCATGGGGGCTCATTTCTTTTCATCTCTAAGCAAAACAAAACCAAAATAACAACTTTCTTTCACTCTGGTACCCATTTTGGTCATTGCCTCATTTCTCCCCCTTTTTTCTTCTTTTTTTTGAGACGGAGTTTCGCTCTTGTTACCCAGGCTGGAGTGCAATGGCACGATCTCGGCTCACCGCAACCTCCGCCTCCTGGGTTCAGGCAATTCTCCTGCCTCAGCCTCCCAAGTAGCTGGGACTACAGGCCTGCACCACCATGCCCAGCTAATTTTTGTATTTTTAGTAGAGACAGGGTTTCACCATGTTGACCGGGATGGTCTCGATCTCTTGACCTCGTGATCCACCCTCCTCGGCCTCCCAAAGTGCTGGGATTACAGGCGTGAGCCACCGCGCCCGGCCTGTTTTCCCTTTTGTGTGCACTTTTTTTTTTTAGTATACAATTTGGCTTTGCTTTATTCTCTGTTTACCCATTTACTTCTCAGTATCATGTAATCTGGCATCAACCCTTAACACTAAATTTCTCCTCATCCTTTTTGTCAAACCACATCCCATGCTCCTTCTCTCTTTCTTTCTGCTAGAGGTCCTGCTACAGAAATGCCTCTCTGGACTGCTTCTGCACACTCAGAAGTATGGCACTCTGAGCCCCTTCTCATCTTTACCTTTCCTGAAATTCTCAATGAATTCTATAATAAGAACTTTTCCGAAATGTTTCCTACTTTCACATCTTTTCCTTTTTGTGTCCTTAGCTGATTTCCCTTTATCTGCATAGTGCATGGACTGGGCATTTGTTCTTCTGCATGTCTAGCATACACTAAAAGAACTTTTTTATTGACTTTTGTTTGATAATGTCTTTCTGATCATCACCACTACTACTGTGAGAAGTGTATGGAAATTTATCTGAAACTTAGTAAAGCTTGAAAATTATGTCTACCTATTTTGGATTGCCTGTTTCTAAAGAGATTTATTACAATATTTTCTTAAATTTGACTTATTCCAACTTCTGAGGCTCCAACAGGGACAAAATTGAGATGCCAAGAGAGAAGTTCCTTGTCATTTTTTGGAAATTGAAGTGTTACTATAGCTTCTTGAGTTTCATGGGTTGACTTCTCTTTGACCTTAAGCCAAATTGAAGATACATATTAAAAGGAATGTTAACATTCTCTTTAAGTTCTTACTCTCAAGACTTATTTAGTACAAAAAAGTCTACATCACCTTACATTGCTGTCAAGGCTTATTTAGTGTAAAAAAGTATACATCAGTGACATCAGAAGTTTCTTCAATTTCTTTGAATAAAGTCATTGCTGAAAAAACAAGACTGTCCACATTTCTCATTTGCAGTCTTCTGGTTTTTGCTTTTTGGTTTTGGTAGAGATGGGGTTTTACCATGCTGCCCAGGCTGGTCTCAAACTCCTGGGCTCCAGTGATCCTGAAACCAACGCTTCCCAAAGTGCTTGGATTACAGGCATGAGCCACAGCACCTAGTCCTGTAATTGTCTGTTAATTTACACAATATTAGTTGAGCACACCGGGAGTGCTTCAGATGAGAAATGGCTTTTGAATTGAATCTGTGAAAACGTTTACTAGGTGAAAAAAGTCTCAGATGTAGGGAGGAAAGGACATGAAAAGACATTCAAGGAAGAAGGAAGAAGCACTAAAAAAGACAGAGAATTATGAAAGGATACCATGTTTGAGAGAATGCAAAGATTCAATGTGGCTGCAGTATAGAGTAGCATGTGGGAAATCAGGCAGGAGGGAAGCATAGGCTGCAGTTAGACTAGAAAAGTGTTTGTGCACCACACAGGGGCGGGAGTAGTGGTTGAGAGGGGCCCAAGAAAGACTGGCAATGTTCTTTGTATATATATGTAATTGCCCTTTAGGTTCTGGGGTACATGTGCAGATCATGCAGGATTGTTACATAGGTATGTACATGACAATGTGGTTTGCTGCCTCCATCCCCCCGTCACCTATATCTGGCATTTCTCCCCATGTTATCCCTCCCCAACACCCCTACTCTCCCCTATTCCCCCTCAACAGACCCCAGTGTGTGATGCTCCCCTCCCTGTGTCCATGTGTTCTCATTGTTCAACACCCACCGATGAGTGAGAACATGCGGTGTTTGATTTTCTGTTCTTGTGTCAGTTTGCTGAGAATGAGAATGATGGTTTCCAGATTCATCCATGTCTCTACAAAGGACATAAACTCATCGTTTTTTGTGGCTGCATAGTATTCCATGGTGTATGTGCCACATTTTCCTTGTCCAGTCTATCATCGATGGGCATTTGGGTTGGTTCCAGGTCTTTGCTATTGTAAACAGTGCCGCAGCGAACATACATGTGTATGTGTCTTTATAATAGAACGAATTATAATCCTTTGGATATATACCCAGTAATGGGATTGCTGGGTTAAATGGAATTTCTATTTCTAGGTCCTTGAGGAATCGCCACACTGTCTTCCACAATGGTTGAACTAATTTACACACCCACCAACAGTGTATAAGTGTTCCTATTTCTCCACATCCTCTCCAGCATCTGTTGTCTCCAGATTTTTTAATGATCGCCATTCTAACTGGTGTGAGATGGTATCTCAATGTGGTTTTGATTTGCATTTCTCTAATGACCAGTGATGATGAGCATTTTTTCATATGTTTGTTGGCCTCATATATTTCTTCTTCTGAAAAGTGTCTGTTCATATCCTTCACCCACTTTTGAATGGGTTTGTTTGTTTGTTTCTTGTAAATCTGTTTTAGTTCTTTGTAGATTCTGGATATTAGCCCTTTGTCAGATGGGTAGATTGCAAAAATTTTTTCCCATTCTGTTAGTTGCCGGCTAACTCTAATGATTGTTTCTTTTGCTGTACAGAAGCTCTGGAGCTGAATTAGGTCCCATTTGTCTATTTTGGATTTTGTTGCCAATACTTTTGGTGTTTTAGTCATGAAGTCCTTGCCTATGCCTATGTCCTGAATGGTTTTGCCTAGGCTTTCTTCTAGGGTTTTTATGGTGTTAGGTCTTATGTTTAAGTCTTTAATCCATCTGGAGTTAACTTTAGTGTAAGGTGTCAGGAAGGGGTCCAGTTTCTGCTTTCTGCACATAGTTAGCCAGTTTTCCCAACGCCATTTATTAAACAGGGAATCATTACCCCATTGCTTGTTTTTGTCAGGGTTTTCAAAGATCAGATGCTTGTAGATGTGTGGTGTTGCCTACAAGGCCTCTGTTCTGTTCCATTGGTCTATATCTCTGTTTTGGTACTAGTACCATGCAGTTCTGATTGCTGTAACTTTGTAGTATAGATTGAAGTAAGGTAGCATGATGCCTCCAGCTTTGTTCTTTTTGCTTAGAATTGCCTTGGCTATGCAGGCTCTCTTTTGGTTCCATACGAAGTTTAAGATGGTTTTTTCCAGTTCTGTGAAGAGGGTCATAGGTACCTTGATGGGGATAGCATTGAATCTATAAATTACTTTGGGTAGTATGGCCATTTTCACAATATTGATTCTTCCTAACCATGAGCATGGAATATTTTTCCATCTGTTTCTGTCCTCTTATTTTCTTTAGCAGTGGTTTGTAGTTCTCTTTGTAGAGGTCCTTTACATCCTCTGTTAGTTGTATTCCTAGGTATTTTATTCTCTTTGTAGCAATTGTGAATGGCAGTTCATTCTTGATTTGGCTCTCTTTAAGTCTGTTATTGGTGTATAGGAATGCTTGTGATTTTTGCACATTGATTTTGTATCCTGAGACTTTGCTGAAGTTGCTTATCAGTTTCAGGAGATTTAGGGCTGAGATGATGGGGTCTTCTAGATATACAATCATGTCGTCTGCACATAGAGACAATTTGACTTCCTCCTTTCCTAATTGAATACACTTTATTTCTTTTTCTTGCTGATTGCTCTGGCTAGAACTTCCAACACAATATTGAATAGGAGTGGTGACAGAGGGCATCTTTGTCTAGTGTCAGATTTCAAAGGGAATGCTTCCAGGTTTTGCCCATTCAGTATGATATTGGCTGTTAGCTTTTATGATTTTAAGATATGTTCCGTTGATACCTAGTTTACTGATAGTTTTTAGCATAAAGGGCTGTTGAATTTTGTCAAAGGGCTTCTCTGCATCTAATCATGTGGTTTTTGTCTTTGGTTCTATTTATGTGGTGGATTATGTTTATAGACTTGCGTATGTTGAACCAACCTCGCATCCCCGGGATGAAGCCTACTTGATCATGATGGATAAGCTTTTTGATGTGCTGCTGCAATTGGTTTGCCAGTATTTTATTAAAGATTTTTGCATCTATGTTCATCATGGATATTGGCATGAAGTTTTCTTTTTTTGCTGTTGAGTCTCTGCCGGGTTTTGGTATCACTATGATGTTGGTCCCATAAAATGATTTGGGAAGGATTCCCTCTTTTTGGATTGTTTGGAATAGTTTCAGAAGGGACTGTACCAGCTCCTCTTTGTATGTCTGGTAGAATTCGGCTGTGAACCTGTCTGGACCTGGGCTTTTTTTGATTGGTAGGCTATTAATTGCTGCCTCAACTTCAGCCCTTGTTATTGGTCTATTCAGAGTTTCAACTTCTTCCTGGTTTAGGCTTGGGAGGCTGCCGGTGTCCAGGAATTTATCCATTTCTTCCAGGTTTCCTGGTTTGTGTGCATAGAGTTGTTTGTAGTAATCTCTGTTGGTAGTTTGTATTTCTGTGGAATTGGTGGTGATATCCCCTTTATCACATTTTATTGCATCTATTTGATTATTCTCTTTTCTTTTCTATTAATCTGACTAGTGATCTGTCTATTTTGTTGATCTTATCAAAAAACCAGCTCCTGGATTTATTGATTTTTTGAACGGTGTTTTTGTGTCTCTATCTCCTTCAGTTCTGCTCTGATTTAGTTATTTCTTGTCTTCTGCTAGCTTTTGAGTTTTTTTGATCTTATTCCTTTAGCTCCTTCAATTTTGATGATAGGGTATCAATTTTAGATCTTTCCTTCCTTCTTATGTGGGCATTTATTGCTATAAATTTTCCTATAGACACTGCTTTAAATGTTTCCCAGAGATTCTGGTACACTGTGTATTCATTCTTGTTGGTTTTGAAGAACATCTTTATTTCTGCCTTCATTTCATTGTTTATCCAGTCAACATTCAAGAGCCAGTTATTCAGTATCCATGAAATTGTGCAGTTCTGAGTTAGTTTCTTAATCCTGAGTTCTAACTTGTTTACAGTGTGGTCTGAGAGACCATTATGATTTCCATTCTTTTGCATTTGCTGAGGAGTGATTTACTTCCAATTATGTGGTCAATTTTAGAGTCTGTATGATGTGGTGCTGAGAAGAATGTATATTCTGTGGATTTGGAGTGGAGAGTTTTGTAGATGTCTATTAGGTTTGCTTAGTCCAGATCTGAGTTCAAGTCCTGGATATCCTTATTAATTTTCTGTCTCATTGATCTGTTTAACATTGAGAGTGGAGTGTTAAAGTCTCCCACTATTATTGTGTGGGAGTCTAAGTCTCTTTGTAGGTCATTAAAAACTTGCTTTATGTACCTGGGTGCTCCTTTATTGGGTGTGTATACATTTAGGATCATTAGCTCTTTTGTTGCATTGATACTGTTACCATTATGTAATGCCCTTCTTTGTCTCTTTTGATCTTTGTTGGTTTAAAGTCTATTTTATCAGAGACTACGATTGCAACTCCTGTTTTTTTTTTTCCCTCTCTCTCCATTTGCTTGGCAAATCTTCCTCCATCCCTTGAGTTTGAGCCTATGTGTGTCCTTGAATGTGAGATGTGTTTCCTAGATACAGTACACCGATGGGTTTTGACTTTTTATCCAATTTACTAGTCTGTGTCTTTTGATTATGGCATTTACATTTAAGGTTAATAAGGTTATGTGTGAATTTGATCCTGCCATTTTGATGCCAACTGGTTGTTTTGCCCGTTAGTTGATGCAGTTTCTTCATTGTGTCAATGCTCTTTACCATTGGTACATTTTTGGAGTGGCTGGTACTGGTTGTTCCTTTCTATGTTTAGTGTTTCTTTCAGGAGCTCTTGTAAGGCAGGCCTGGTGGCAACGAAATCTCTCAGCAATTAGTTGTTCGCAAAGGATTTTATTTCTCCTTCGCTTATGACGCTTAGGTTGACTGGATATGAAATTCTAGGTTGAAACTTCTTTTCTTTAAGGATGTTGAATATTGGCCCCCACTCTCTTCTGGCTTGTAGGGTTTCTGCTGAGAGATCTGCTGTGAGCCTGATGGGCTTTCCTTTGTGGGTAACCCAACCTTTCTCTCTGGCTGCCCTTAGCATTTTTCACTTGATTTCAACCCTGGTGAACCTGACTATTACGTGCCTTGGGGTTGCTCTTGTTGAGGAATATCTTTGTGGTGTTCTCTGTATTTCCCTGACTTGAATATTGGCTTGCCTTGCTAGGTTGGAGAAGTTCTCCTGGATAATATCCTGAAGAGTATTTTCCAGCTTGGATTCATTTTCTCCGTCACATTAAGGTACACCTATCAAACAGAGATTAGGTCTTTTCACATAATCCTATATTTCCTGGAGGCTTTTTGAATTTTTTTTTACTCTTTTTTCTCTAATCTTACCTGCTCATTTTATTTCATTGAGTTGATCTTCAATCTCTGATATCCTTTCTTCTGCTCGGTTGATTTGGCTACTGAAACTTGTGTATGCTTTGTGAAGTTCTCGTGTTGTGTTTTTCAACTCCATCAGATCATTTGTATTCTTCTCTAAGCCGTTTATTCTCATTGGCATTTCATCAAACCTTTTTTCAATGTTCTTAGTTTCTTTGCATTGGGTTAGAACATATTCTTTTAGCTCAGATAAGTTTGTTATGACCCACCTTCTGAAGCCTGTTTCTGTCAATTCATCAGACTCATTCTTGATCTAGCTTTGTTCCCTTGCTGGTGAGGAATTTTGATCCCTTGGAGGAGGAGAGGCGTTCTGGTTTTGGGTGTTTTTGTCCTTTTTGCGCTAGTTTCTTCCCATCTTTGTGGATTTATCTACCTGTGGTCTTTGTAGTTGGTGACTTTCGAATGAGGTCTCTGAGTGGACATCCTTTTTGTTGATGATGAAGTTATTTCTTTCTGTGTCTTAGTGTTCCTTCTAACAGTCAGGACCCTCTGCTGTAGGACTGCTGGAGGTCCACTTCAGACCCTACTTGCCTGGGAATCACCTGCAGTGGCTGCAGAACAGTAAGGGTTTCTGCCAGTTTCTTCTTCTGTTATCTTAGTTCCAGAAGGATACATGCCAGATGCCAGCCTGAGCTCTCCTTACGAGGTGTCTCTTTGGATATACAGGGGTCAGGGAGCTGCTTGAGGAGACAGTCTGACCTTTATAGGAGTTCAAGTGCTGAGCTGTGAGCTCCGTTGTTCCATCAGAGCTGCTGGGCCAGTATGTTTAAGTCTGCTGCAGCAGAACTCATAACTGCCTTTTTCCCCAGGTGCTCTGTCCTGGGAAGGTGGGGCTTTATTTATAAATTCCTGATGCACTGCTGCCTTTTTTCAGAGATGCCCTGCCCAGCTAGGAGGTAGCCTAGTCAGAGTCTGCCAGCAGAGGCGTTGCTGAGCTGCTGTGGGCTCTGCCCAGCTGCTGTGTGAACTTCCTTGTGGTTTTGTTTATAGAAGTATAGTCAGAACTGCCTCGGTAATGGCGGTCTGCCTCAGTAATGGCAAAGTGCCTCTGTAATGGTAGACTGCTTCAGTAATGGTGGATTGCCTCCGTAATGGCAGACTGCCTCGGTAATGGTGGATGCCCTTCCCTTCACAGAGCTGGACTGTCCCAGGTCCAGCTGTGCTTGCCGTGAAACTCTCAGTCCAGAGCGTTTAGGATTGCTGGTCTTTGTGGGGGTGGAACCTGCTGAACCAGATCACCTGGCTCCCTGTTTCAGCCCAATTTTTTTTCAGTTGAGTGGGTAGCTCTGTCTCCCAGGCATTCCAGGAGCCAGTTGAAATGGCTGCCCAGATTTGTGTGAGTTTTTGTGCAGAGACCCACTGCGCCAGCTGAAACAGCATTGCTGGAAACTCATGGTGCTTTTCAGCCTGGGAATCTCCTGGTCTGTGGGCAGTAATAACTCATTTGGAAATGTTGTGATCACTCACCCTCCACGTTGTTCTCACTAGGAACTGCACTCCAGAGCTGTTCGTATTCAGCCATCTTGGGTCCCTATCAAGAAAAACTCTCTGTGTAGAAGCTAAAAACAGACATTTCCAATGAAACTCTGGCCTGTGAAATTGCTTTGTGATTTGTCCATTCATCTCAGAGAGTAGAACTTATGCTTCAATTCAGCACTTTAGAAACACTTTTTGTGTAGAACCCAGACATGGATATTTCAGAGTCCATAGTGACCTCCTGGGCTGCAACTGGCATTCTTCCTCACCACTGTCTGCCTCAGCTGGTTGATGGCATTCTGCACGATGACCACGTGGGCGGAGAAGGAATCATGTCAGGGGCACCAAAGCTACAGGTGCAGGCGAGCGGTGACTTTCTCTGGCGGGCCCACATGCTCAGGGTCCTGGGGCCAGCTCAAAGTGTACAACTCCACATCCTGGCCTCCAACCTGCTCTGGCACAAGGTGCAGGCTGTGCAGGCACCCGGTGGTGGAGGCGGGCCTGCCGGGTCACAAGGAGGCAGTCACCAAAGCCCCGGGGCTCGACAGTGGAGTCCAAACTGATGGGAGCTGCCAGCAGCCAGCCCCCACTGGCGACTTGCAATGTTCTATTTTTTAAACTGAGTTTTGGTTATACGAGTGTTTGTTTCATGGTAGATTAAGCTGTATTTTGTGTATTTCTGTGTATATGTGTTATGTTATAGATAAAACATTTTTAAGAGGAGAAAGTAGAAAACTCATTAATATTCTAACATACGATAGCTAGACACACCTGAAAATAAAGCACTTAAAACAGTTCTTGGCAACTAAAAAAATTTTTGTGTGTGAGATGAAGTTTCGCTCTTGTTGCCTAAGCTGAAGTGCAGTGGAGCAACCTCGGCTCATTGCAACCTCCACCTCTTCGGTTCAAGCGATTCTCCTGCCTCAGCCTCCTGAGTAGCTGGGATTACAGGCACGGGCCACCACGCCTGGCTATTTTTTTGTATTTTTAGTAGAAATGGCATTTCACCATGTTAGGCAGGCTGATCTGGAACTCCTGATCTCGGGTGATTTGCCTATCTCGGCCTCCCAAAGTGCTGGAATTACAGACGTGAGCCACTACACCCAGCCAGGAAAGCTTCTACACTGTTGGTGGGAGTGTAAATTAGTTCAACCATTGTGGAAGACAGTGTGGTGATTCCTCAGGATCGAGAACCAGAAACACCACTTGACCCAGCAATCCCATTACTGGGTATATAACCAAAGGATTATAAATCATTCTACTACAAAGACACATGCACACAATATGTTTATTGCAGCACTGTTCCCAATAGCAAAGACTTGGAACCAACTCAAATGCCCATCAATGATAGACTGGATAAAGAAAATGTAGCACATATACACCATGGAATACTATGCAGCCATAAAAAAGGATGAGTCCATGTCCTTTAAAGGGACATGGATGAAGCTGGAAACCATCATTCTCAGCAAACTAACAGAGAAACAGAAAACCAAACACCACGTATTCTCACTCCTAAGTGGGAACTGAACAATGAGAACACATGGACACAGGGAGGGGAATATCACACACTGGGACCTGTCTGGTGGTGGGTGACTAGGGGAGAGATAGCATTAACAGAAATACCTAATGTAGATGATGGGTTAATGGGTGTGGCAAACCACCATGGCATGTGTTTACCTATGTAACAAACCTGCACATTCTGCACGTGTATCACAGAACTTAGGTATAATAATAATAATAAGACATTCAGACAGCCAAAAAAAAATGAAAGAAAGTTCAATATCACTGATCATTACAGAAATGCAAATCAAAACCACAACGCGATACCATCTCATGCCAGCCAGAATGGCAATTATTAAAAAGTCAAGAAACAACAGATGTTGGTGAGGCTGTGGAGAAATAGGAATGCTTTTCCACTGTTGGTGGGAATGTAAATTAGTTCAGCCATTGTGGAATACAGTGTGGCAATTACTCAAGGATCTATAACCAGAAATACCATTTGATCCAAAAATCCCACCATCGGGCATTACCAAAAGGAATATAAATCATTCTGTTATAAAGATACGTGCACCTTGTAGTATAGTTTGAAGTCCTATATAACCAAAGAACTATAAATTGTTCTACTATAAAGACACATGCACACGTATGTTCATTGCAGCCCTGTGTACAATAGCAAAGACCTGGAACCAATCCAAATGCCCATCAATGATAGACTGGACAAAGAAAATGTGGTACATATACACCATGGAATACTATGCAGCCATAGAAAGGAATGAGATCATGTCCTTTGCAGGGATGTGGATGAAGCTAGACGCCATCATCCTCAGCAAACTAACACAGGAACAGAAAACGAAAGTCATGAGTGCCTGTTCTCACTCATAAGTGGGAACTGAGCAATGAGAACACGTGACACAGGGTGGGGAACATCATACACCAGAGCCTATCATGGGGGGCGAAGGTAGGGAGAGCATCAGGACAAATGGCTGATGCATGCTGGGCTTAATACCTAAATGTCAGGATGATAGGTGCAGCAAATCACCATGGCTCATGTTCACCTATGTAAAAAACCTGCAATTTCTACACACGGATCCCAGAACTTAAAGTAAAATTAAAAAAAAATAAGTATGGCTAAAAGGTGACATATTTTCTTATTCTCCCTGCACTCCTTCTTTCTAAACCAACCCTTAAAACAGATTTGGACATAATTTCTTTGAAAAATCCATCCAATGTAAATGGTGTAGATCTTTGGCCATCTAATATTTTTGGTATGAGGTTCATCTTAACCTTAATGTGTATAATGTGAGTAAGAATCCCCAGACAAAAGGGCTTACGAGTACTAAGTCTCATTATGTTAGTTTTACCATAAAACTGTTATTGAGGAGGAAATGGAAATAACAGGATACTTTATGAGAGCTGTGGGCTTCTTGAGCTCTCTCATGGCTCCTAACGAGAGCATAATCACAAAATTATTATATGGAATTTTTTCTTCACTCAATAAAAACGACACATTTTTCTGAGCCTGAACTAGAAAACAACTTTTGCATGTCCCTACTGTCATTTACCTGAACATGGTGCAAGCACTTATTTTTGGTTCTTAATGAAGGCACGGAGCTTCTAATTATTTAGGGATGTGATTAAATGAGTTTCCCAGTGATTTGGTGTCGCAGGAGACATCTTTTAATTTGCACGCTCCTATGGCTGATGTATCTTGCAAACAGTGACTATTTCACAATCCCCATTGCCACTCATTTGCCATTGCTACTCCAACTCATTGACTTTGAAAGTTTTAATAGTGCCCAATGAAACTTTTAATTGCCACTGATTAGCGTTTAGGTTTCCTGAGGCAGGCTGTTAGGCGACTCAGCCTGCTTCTGCAAAGAACTGACTGCAGAGGTCTTGGGTGAAGATCATATAAAGAACATAATTCCCTCATCTCGGTATTTCTCCTACCCAGTTTTTTTGTCATGAAAGCTCAGTATCTATTTTTGAAGACCTGCTTGACTTATTTTTTTATTTTTATTTCATCTCTGATGACTGTAAGAAATTAACAAACAAGAACAGAAAAGCAAAAAACATCATAATTTCAACACAAACTCTGAAACTATGACTTACGGTTTAAAAATTTTAACCTTTACTTTTTCTTGCCCAAGCCTCATTAGCCCTGATTTATCGCTCCCATCTATTTCAGAGTAAGACCTAATCTCAAAATTTCAATGGATTTGGATGCTAATATGAGAACATGAAAGTCACTACATCTCCCATGTGAAAATCTTGCTATGTAATCTACATTTGACTTGGAATTATTGTGGGTAATGGAACTAACAGATGATTTTCAGGAAAGTATAGGCAATATTAATAGAGTAGAAAATAAATGGAAAAAGGTGGATCCTGTGTTTTCCTCAATCAACCAATAGTGAATTGTCAGATTCAGTAAATATCTTAGCATCAAGGAAAGAAGATTAGAAAAACTACAATGACAAACATGTCAGAAGTAAATTTGGGGGCCTGGCATGGTGGCTCATGCCTGTAATCCCGTTACTTTGTGAGGCTGAGGTAGGAAGTATCATGTTGGCCCAAGAGTTCAAGACCAGCCTGGGCAACATAGCAAGACCCCTATCTTTATAAAGAAAAAAAAATTTTTAATTAGCCATGCATGGTGGCAGCCATCTGTAGTTCCAGCTACTTTGGAGGCTGATGTGGGAGGACCTCCTGAACCCAGGAGTTTGAGGCTGCAGTGAGCTATGATCAGGTCACTGCACACTAACCTGGGCCACAGTGCAAGACTCCATGTCGAAAAAAATAAATAATAAATTCTGGCAGGACTTTTGGATATGGAGAAATGAAAAGAAGAGTTTAAGTTCTTTCTGGTTTGGAGAACTTGACTGATTATAAATATGGACATTGCACTAATCATTTTGGGGGTTCTTTCAATTAAAAACATTTTAATAGAAACAGGGTTTCACTATGTTGGCCAGGCTAGTCTTGAACTCCTGGCCTCAAGTTATCTGTTCACCTCAGCCTCCCAAAGTCCTGGGATTACAGGTGTGAGCCACTGTGTCTGGCCTCTTTCAGCTTTTTGTGGTGGTGTAGTTTCAATCACCTTTTATTTAATTAAAACATTTTAGGGGAAGTTCAGTGTGATCATCTGATATTCTTTTTTTTTTTTTTTTTTTTTTTTTTTTTTTTGAGACGGAGTTTCGCTCTTGTTACCCAGGCTGGAGTGCAATGGCGCGATCTCGGCTCACCGCAACCTCCGCCTCCTGGGTTCAGGCAATTCTCCTGCCTCAGCCTCCTGAGTAGCTGGGATTACAGGCACGCGCCACCATGCCCAGCTAATTTTTTGTATTAGTAGAGACGGGGTTTCACCATGTTGACCAGGATGGTCTCGATCTCTTGACCTCGTGATCCACCCGCCTCGGCCTCCCAAAGTGCTGGGATTACAGGCTTGAGCCACCGCGCCCGGCCCTCATCTGATATTCTTAATTAAAAATTTATCACTTTTCTATTCGTCTTTTGGTTGCTTCATTAGTTAATTTCAATGAATGCTTAGGGAATCACTATGAATTTGTTGAGCACAGAAAGTGCCTGGTTACTGGTAGTATTTGCAGGAGTACTATTTGGAACAGATCTTTGCTAATATTTCAGGCCTTCCTCTATCAATTTGGTGCAGCGAGTAGTGCAATTGACAAACCAGTTGTTGGCCTCTAATTCATTGTGTACCATATGCACTTTTTTTTTTTTTTTTGAGACGGAGTTTCGCTCTTGTTACCCAAGCTGGAGTGCAATGGCACAATCTCAGCTCACTGCAACCTCCGCCTCCTGGGTTCAGGCAATTCTCCTGCCTCAGCCTCCTGAGTAGCTAGGATTGCAGGCACGTGCCACCATGCCCAGCTAATTTTTCGTATTTTTAGTAGAGACGGGGTTTCACCATGTTGACCAGGATGGTCTAGATCTCTTGACCTCGTGATCCACCTGCCTCGGCCTCCCAAAGTGCTGGGATTACAGGCATGAGCCACCGCGCCTGGCTGCACTTTTTCTTTTAAACCCTCCTAGTTTAGGAAATGGCTTTCACCATGGCAGGTGAATTTTTTCCAAGCTGGAGACCACCCGTTGATTCTCCTTTTTCACCTCACTTTGACATTTGTCTTCTACTTTACAAAGAGGGGCACATCTCCTACCCACACCAAATCTAAATGAGCTCACCATTGCCTCAGCATACCAAACAAAGAGACAAGTTCCAGTATTGGCTTAGGCAAAGTCTCATTTTTAAGGAACCTCAGTGTGGCTGTCTTTCTCAGTCTTTCACATATTCTGTTAAGGGAGAAGCTTGATATTGAGATGATGTCATTTTGACACATGTAAGGTATCATAAATTCAGATAGATGACAGATACAGCAGATGTGACAACAGTTTTTTTAACATGATCTCACCTCTTCTATTCTTTAACCCAGAACATGGGATCACAAAGAAAGGGCAAAGGCAACAAGGCCTTATTTCATTCTTGGAAATATGTATTTATTTCTTTATATATCTTATAATAAAAAATTAGCAGTTTGGACAACCGTCATGGAGATGCATAATATGTTTATTTAAATTTTTTAAATCATATTTTTTCTGATCTGGCTGATGACTTTGACAATGAAAGCTGGCTTTGTCAATTAGATTACATAGTGAGTATTTACCATAAATTGAATGAGATGGGTATCAAGTCACAGCTCCAAGACATTGACAAAACCATATGATAAAATAAAAGCATTTTATCAAGAAAACATTGCATCGCAAAAAGTATTAAAATGAACAGTTAATTTAATTTTCTGAACCCTTTCTGAGTCTACTGAGCAAAGTAAGTACCTTTAAGTGAAAGAGTGACAGGCATAAATAATGGTAATTTGACAATTCTTGGTAAAGCCTTTTTGGGATACTTCCCAGAAAATGAGAAAGTGATTGACTGTAATGAATAGGTAACAAATCAGTTTGTAAGTCAGGTGGTTTCCAACGCTTGGCTTCAACAAAATCTGTGTAGTAGCTGATATACTTAAATATTATTTATTATACAATGCTGTGTGATTTTGGCAGACAACTCAGAGGAAGTTAAAAGATTTAAGTGACAGTGGCATGGCAAAATTGTTTCCATTTTCAGCTACTTATTTATTTGAGCTTAGTTACTTAGCACTGAAAGTGCAAAAAAAAAAAAGTAGAAGAATTGATGCTAAATTCTATTTCATTCTAGCAATAAGTAATATTGGAGATATGAACTAACTTTAATTTTTAAATTTTATGTCTTTGCCTTTCTTGCAATTTTTATAAAGTAATTTCAACTTTTAGTTTATATTCAGAAGGCATATCTACAGGTTTGTTACATGGGTATGCTGCGTGATGCTGAGGTTTCAGGTATGAATGTCACCCAGGTAGTAGGCATAGTACCTAATGTAGTTTTTCAACACTTCCATCCCTTCCTCTCTTTCCCTGCTAGTCCCCAGTGTCTGTTATTTCCATCTTTATGTCAGTATGTATTCAATGTTCAGCTTCCTAAGTGAGAATATGCAGTATTTGGTTTTCTGTTCCTACTTGATTCACTTAGGATAATGACCTCCAGATGCATCCATGTTGCTGCAAAGGACATGACTTCATTCTTTTTTATGACTGCATAGCATTCTGTAGTTTATATGTACCACATTTATCCAATCCTATATTGATGGGCACCTAGGTTGATTCCATGTCTTTGCTACTGTGAATAGTGCTGTGGTGAACATACAAGTGCATATGTCTTTTTTGTGGAACAGTTTCTTTTCCTTTGCATGTATACCCTATAGTGGGATTGCTGGGTCTAATGGTAGTTCTGTGTTTAGTTCTTTAAGAAATCAAGCTGCTTTCCACAGGAGATGAACTAATTTACATTCCTACCAACAGTGTATAAGTGTTTTCTTTTCTCTCCAGCCTCACCAGCATCTGTTATTTTTTCACTGTTTAATAATAGCCTTGCTGACTGGTGTGAGATTGTATCTCATTGTGGCTCTGATTTGCATTTCTCTGATGATTACTCGTGTTGAGCACTTTTTCATTATGTTAGCTGCTTGTATGTCTTCTTTTGAGAATTGCCTGTTCATGTCTTTTGCCCACTGTTTAATGGAGATACTTCTTTTTTGCTTGTTAAGTTCCTTATAAACTCTGGATATTATACTTTTATCAGATGCACCATTTGCAAATATTTTCTCCCATTCTTTGGGTTGTCAGTTTACTCTGTTGATAACTTCTGTTGCTGTGCAGAAGCTCTTTAGTTTAATTGGGTTCTATTTGTCAATTTTTGGTTTTGTTGCAATTGCTTTTGAGGACTTAGTCAAAATTCTTTGTTAAGACCAATGTCTGGAGGGTATTTCCCAGGTTTTCTTCTAAGAGCTTGATAGTTTGAGGTATTACATTTAAATCATTGATCCATCTTGAGTTAATTTTTGTATATAGTGAAAAGTAGTAGGTCCCATTTCATTCTTCTGCATATGGCTAGCCAGTTCTCTCAGCATCACTTATTGAATAGGGAGTCCTTTCCCCATTGCTTGTTTTTGTCAGCTTTGTCAAATATCAGATGGTTGTAGGTATGCAGCTTTGTATCTGAGTTCTTTATTCTATTTCATTGGCCTATGTGTCTTTGTATCAGTGTGATGCTGTTTTCATTATTGTAGCTTTACTGTAAACTGTTTGGACTATCCAGGCTCTTTTTTTGATTCCATGTTAGTTTTAGAATAGTTTTTAAAATCCTGTTAAAAATGACATTGGTAGTTTAATAGATATAGTGTTGAATCTGTAGATTCCTTTGGGCAGTATGGCCATTTTAACAATATTAATTCTTTTGATCCATGAGTATGAAATACTTTTCTATTTGTATCATCTGATTTCTTTCAGCAGTGTTTTGTAGTTTTCTTTGCAGAAATATTTCATCCACTTGCTTAAATGTATTCCCAGACTTTTTTTGTGAGGCTATTGTAAACGGGATTGCGTTTTTATTTTGGCTCTCAGCTGGAATATTATTAGTGTATAGAAATGCTACTGATTTTTGTATGTTGATTTTATATCCTGAAACTTTACTGAAGTTATTTATCAGGTCTAGGAGCCTTTTGGCAGAGTCTTTGAGGTTTTCTAGGCACCGAATCATATTATCAGTGGGAAGGGGTGGTGGCTCCTGCCTATAATTCTGGCACTTTGGGAGGCTGAGGTGGGCTGATGACTTGAGGTCAGGAGTTTGAGACCACCCTGGCCAACATGGTGAAACCCCGTTTCCACTAAAAATACAAAAATTAGCCAGGTGTGGTGGCACACACCTGTGGTCCCAGCTACTCAAGAGGCTGAGGCAGGAGAACCACTTGAACCTGGGAGACAGAAGCTGTAGTGAGCAGAGATCGTGCCACTACACTCCAACCTGGGTGACAGAGTGAGACTTCATCTCAAAGAAAAAAAAGATTAATATCATCAGTGAAATTAGATAACTTGGCTTGTTCTTTTCTATTTTCATGACTTTTATTTCTTTCTCTTGCGTGGTGACTCTGGCTAGGACTTCCAGTACTATGTTAAAGAGGAGAAATAAGAGTGCTATCCTTGTTTTGAAATGGATGCATACCAGGAAACACACAACTTCCCAAGATTGAATGAGGAAGAAATTGAAACTTTGAACAGACCAATAATGAGGTCTGATATTGAATCAACTATAAAAGAAAACCTACCAACTGAAAAAAGTGCTGGACCAGATGGATTCATAGCTGAATTCTACCAGAAGTACAGAGATCTGGTACCAATTTTACTGAAACTAGTCCAAAAAATTAAGGAGAAGGGACTCCTCCCTAACTGATCCTATGAAGCCAGCATCACTCTGATATCAAAATCTGGCAAAGACATGACAAATAAAAAAAACTACAGACCAATATCCCAATGAACATATATTATAAAATCCTAAACAAAATACAAGCAAACCAAATCCAGCAACACATTAAAAAGTTAATTCACCACCATCAAGTAGGCTTTATTCCTAGGATGCAAGATTGGTTCAATTTATGCAAATCCAAAGATGTAATTCACCACGTACAGAAAAATTAAAAGAAAAACCATATAACTATCTCAATAGATGCAGAGAAAGCTTTTGATAAAATCCAACATCCTTTCATAATAAAAACCCTCAACAAACTAGTCAGTGAAGCAACAAACCAATTTTTGTAAAAGCCCATTTGAAATGAAATTTTAGTTCTTTATGTTTAACATTATTTTTCAAGATTTAAAGTTAATTTACATGGTTTTGACCAGTTGTGTACAATTACTGTCTGTGTTAATTTTTTAATATACAGAGCTTTATGTTAATGGGAAATTTTAAATATTTAATTTCAATTTATTAGTTACTATTTATAATTTTATATTATAAAACATACTTAGATAAAATTCTTGAAAAGTACAAATACAATTTTAAAAATGATGTAAATTTCTAACTCTTTAAGAAGAACATGTTTATGTAGTTTTAAAAATGGGTGATGGTCATGTTAAATTATCATTTAGATTCCATTAATAAATTTAAACTAGTGATATACCTATCTTAATTAAGCATGCCAATAGGTATGATAGCCAGAAAAATTATATTTTTGCAGCCTTTTAAAGCCATGATGAAAAATTTTGCTATTACTTAAAAATGTAGGTGGTGTGGTATATATTTTCAAAATTATTTAAGGGAATTAAAAAACACATATGAGGACCACTACCCCTTTCCTGAATATATATGTATCTGTCAAGATCATCTTTGGCTGAGATAAAATTATCTTGAGTAAATTTTAAAGTAGTTCTAGTGAGAATTACTTAAAATTACTCAAGTATCACTGAGTTGGGAGAGGTGATATCAATCTTGGCTTGATCTCTCATTAACAATGTGATCCAGGGGTAACTACCTAATCTTGTTAAGCCTTGCTGCCTACTTCAAAGAGACACTACATGGGATTAATGAGAGATTTCCTCAACTTCATGCCCCTGCCTGCCATCCACTTGACTACATCAACACTGCAAGGGACAGTGGTCCTTCCTAAGACTGATTCCTCCTCCTGTGCTCCAAATTTCACCACTTCTTGTCTTTCTCAGGAACTCTGCTCATCAATTATGCTTCCCATTCTCTCTTACCTCTAATCATCACAACTCTAGTGGGTCTTTCCCCTATTAGAAAGCCCAAGTCTCTGCCATATTAAAATTGGAAAAATGGCATGGGGAAGGAGGCATTCTTATAATTTGTTGCAGGCAGTTTAAGTTGGCATTTCTTTTCTGTAAGGCAAGTTAGTAATAGGAATCAAACACTTCAGAAATGGATGTGGAATTTGGTTCACCAATTTGAATTGTTGAACTGTATCCTTAGGAAATAATCTAGTATATGTGTTTGTATGTGTGCCTATTTTACAGGAATGTTTATCACAGAAATATTCATAGCAGGGGAAAATTAGAAGTCGTTTAAAAACTCAACAACAGGTTTGTTGAACTAATTATAATATGTACCATTTAAAGTCACGGTGTTGAAAAATGTAATTAAATGAGGAAATGTTTACATTAGTGGAAAAAATCAAATTGTGCACTGCAGGGCTGTGTATGTATCTTCCAGTAGTTATTCCTCTCTGGATATGGAATAAGAGGATTTTTTCCTTTGCATTTTACTATATTTTATTTACTATAATTAATATAGATTGCTTTGCTTAACCCTTTTAAATTTATTTCTCTCTAGCTGACATGCACTGAAGTAAAGAAACTGGAAAAGCCCAGGGTAGAAGTGATGCTATTCCATCACTAACTGCTTTAGCAGGTGAGAAATTTCAACACATTCATAGATGTGACGTAGCAGAGTTTTGATCTAGAATAATCTATTTTCTGATCCTTTTATGTCAATGGCATTCAAAAATTTTTATTTGCAGATTTCTCTGGCTTTGCCTGATTTCTCTGGCTAGAACTTCCAATACTATATTGAATAGGAGTGGTGAGAGAGGACATCCTTGTCTAGTGCCAGATTTCAAAGGGAATTCTTCCAGTATTTGCCCATTTAGTATGATATTGGCTGTGGGTTTGTTGTAAATAGCTTTTATTATTTTAAGATACGTTCCATTGATACCTAGTTTATTAATAGTTTTTAGCATAAAGGGCTGTTGAATTTTGTCAAAGGTCTTCTCTGCATCTATTGAGATAATCATGTGGTTTTTGTCTTTGGTTCAATTTATGTGGTGGATTACGTTTATAGACTTGCGTATGTTGAATCAGCCTTGCATCCCCAGGATGAAGCCTATTTGATCATGGTGGATAAGCTTTTTGACGTACTGCTGCAATCGGTTTGCCAGTATTTTATTGAAGATTTTTTCATCTATATTCATCATGGATATTGGCATGAAGTTTTCTTTTTTTCTTGAGTCTCTGTCAGGTTTTGATATCAGGATGATGTTGGTCTCATAAAATGATTTGGGAAGGATTCCCTCTTTTTGGATTGTTTGGAATAGTTTCAGAAGGAGTGGTACCAACTCCTCTTTGTACATCTGGTAGAATCCGGCTGTGACCTGAGCTTTTTTGGGTTTGTAGGCTATTAATTGCTGCCTCCGCTTCAGCCCTTGTTATTTGTCTATTCAGGGTTTCAACTTCTTCCTGATTTAGTCTTGGGAGGATGCAAGTGTCCAGGAATTTATCCATTTCTTCCAGGTTTACTGGTTTGTGTGCATAGAGTTGTTTGTAGTAATCTCTGATGGTAGTTTGTATTTCTGTGGAATCGGTGGTGATATCCCCTTTATCGTTTTCTATTGCATCTGTTTGATTCTTCTTTTATTTTTTATTAATATGACTAGTGGTCTATTTTGTCGATCTTTACAAAAAAAACAGCTCCTGGATTTATTGATGTTTTGAAGGGTTTTTTGTGTCTCTTATCTCCTTCAGTCCTGCTCTGATCTTAGTTATTTCTTGTCTTCTGCTAGTTTTTGAGTTTTTTTTATCTTGCTCCTATAGCTCTTTCAATTTTGATGATAGGGTGTCAATTTTAGATCTCTCCTGGCTTCTCACGTGGGCATTTATTGCTTTAAGTTTTCATCTAGACACTGCTTTAAATGTGTCCCAGAGATTCTGGTACATTGTATCTTTATTCTCATTGGTTTCAAAGAACATCTTTATTTCTGCCTTCATTTCATTTTTTACCCAGTCAACATTCAAGAGCCAGTTGTTCAGTCTCCATGAAGTTGTGTGGTTCTGAGTTAGTTTCTTAACAGTGAGTTCCAATTTGATTGCACTGTGGTCTGAGAGACTGTTATGATTTCCATTCTTTTGCATTTGCTGAGGAGTGATTTACTTCCAATCGTGGTCAATTTTAGAGTAGGTATGTGGTGCTGAGAAGAATGTATATTCTGTGGATGTGGGGTGGAGAGTTCTGTAGATGTCTATTAGGTTTGCTTGGTTCAGATCTGAGTTCAAGTCCCAGATATCCTTGTTAATTTTCTGTCTCATTGATCTGTCTAATATTGACAGTGGAGTGTTAAAAGTCTCCCACTATTATTGTGTGGGAGTCTCAGTCTCTATGTAGGTCGTTAAGAACTTGCCTTATGTATCTGGGTGCTCCTGTATTGGGTGCATATATATTTAGGATCATTAGCTTTTCTTTTGCATTGATCCTTTTACCATTATGTAATGTCCTTGTTTGTCTCTTTTGATTTTTGTTGGTTTAAAGTCTATTTTATCAGAGACTATGATTGCAACTCCTGCTTTTTCTTTTGCTCTCCATTTGCTTGGTAAATCTTCCTCCATCCCTTTATTTTGAGTCTATGTGTGCCTTTGCATGTGAGATGTGTTTCCTGGATACAGCACACCAATGGGTTTTGACTTTTTATCTAATTTGCCAGTCTGTCTTTTGATTGGGACATTTACATTTAAGGTTAATATTGTTATGTGTGAATTTGATCCTGCCATTTTGATGCTAGCTGGTTGTTTTGCCCATTAGTTGATGCAGTTTCTCCACTGTGTCGATGCTCTTTACCATTTGGTACTTTTTTGGAGTGGTTGGTACTGGTTGTTCCTTTCTTCGTTTAGTACTTCTTTCAGGAGCTCTTGTAAGGAAGGCCTGGTGGTGACAAAATCTCTCAGCAATTGCTTGTTCGTAAAGCATTTTATTTCTCCTTCATTTATGAAGCTTAGTTTGGCTGGATATGAAATTCTGGGTTGAAAGTTCTTTTCTTTAAGGATGTTAAATATTGGCCCCCACTCTCTTCTCACTTGTAGGGTTTCTGCTGAGAGATCCAGTGTGACTATGATGGGCTTCCCTTTGTGGTAACCCAACCTTTCTCTCTGGATGCCCTTAGCATTTTCCCCTTATTTCAACCCTGGTGAATCTGACAATTATGTGCCTTGGGGTTGCTCTTGTTGAGGAATATCTTCATGATGTTCTCTGTATTTCCTGGACTTGAATGTTGGCCTGCCTTGCTAGATTGGGGAAGTTCTCCTGGATAATATCCTGAAGAGTGTTTTCCAGCTTGGATTCATTCTCTCCATCACATTAACTTACACCTATCAAACATAGATTAGGTCTTTTCACATAATCCCATACTGATTGGAGGCTTTGTTCATTTCTTTTCACTCTTTTTTCTCTAATCTTGCCTGCTCATTTTATTTCATTGAGTTGATCTTCAATCTCTGATATCCTTTCTTCTGCTTGGTCAATTTGGCTATTGAAACTTGTGTATGCTTCATGAAGTTCCCATGTTGTGTTTTTTCTCTGTAATGGCAGACTGCCTCAGTAATGGTGGACTGCCTAGGTAATGGTGGATGCCCTTCCCCACACAGAGCTGGACCATCCATGGTCCAGCTGCACTTGCTGTGAAACTCTCAATCCAGAGAGTTTCAGATTTCTGGTCTTGGTGGGGGTGGGACCTGCCAAGCCAGATCACCTGCTCCTTGCTTCACCCCCCTTATTTTCAGTTGAATGGGCAGCTCTGTCACCCAGGTGTTCTAGGCCCCAGTTAAAACAGCTACCCAGATTTGTGTGATTTTTTGTGTGGAGACCCACTGCACTGGCTGAAACAGTCATGCTGGAAACTCATGGCACTTTTCAACCCAGGAATCTCCTGGTCTGTGGGCAGCAATAACTCATTTGGAAATGCGGGAATCACTCACCCTCTGTGTTGTTCTCACTGGGAACTGCACTCCAGAGCTATTCCTATTCAGCCATCTTGGAACTGCCCACAAACTGTCTTTTCTAACAGAGGCCACTGCCTTTGATGAAGCTGCAGGGGAGGTGGCTATGCTAGGACACACATGTCAGTCAGAGGATGATTAGAGGCAAGTTTCCCTCTAATTTTTATATTAATCATGCAGTTGTAAGGAAGATAAGCTGGCATTCGAATCAAGTCCTATATGACTGCTAGGTTTGATTGCTTTCTACAGAAACATGTGACCTCCACAAACAACATTGCACATCCTACATGGGCAATAGCTTGCTTCCTGGGAGTTCAGTCCTAGGCTGAGCTGCTTACCATACACTCATTCTTTCTCCAAGAGCCACAGAGGTGTGGTCAAATCTCTTCCTTAGTAATTCTATGGTTAAAAATGAATACATATTGTTAGTGACAAAGCTGATTCCCCAAAAGATGGGATCCCTTCCTGTTCAGTGTCACGAAGTCAATAAACAACACTGAAAATGAGCGTCAAGCAGTGCAGACTTCATTTGGTGGCCGTGGAATGGAGAAATGGGAGCATGGCTCACTGATCAACTTCTCAACAAGTGACAGGTGATGGGGTTAAAATATAGGATTTCTCTAATGAAGGGAGTGGATGTTAAAAACAAGGGGAGGAATATTCTTGTCTTTTCTAGAAGCGTATAGTGAATTTTCTGGAACTAGACTGTTGCTTTTCTTTTTGTCCTTTTGTGGCTTCTTCCAGTCATGGTCATGGTAATTGTCAACTGTCATAGCACTACTGGGAATGTCGTTTAGCATGGAAATAAAATTATAATAAAGCCTGAGGTCTTTTTGAAGTTGTTTGGTCAGCTATCTCGGTTCTAACCAGACTCAGCTGGTCTTGTTACAAAGGGAACTTTCTATCGAAGGCATCCAGTTTCTTAAAGATAAGCAGAGTTAGGAAAAGGTGAAAATTCAGTTCTGTCATGTAGTAACAATAGCAACATCAGTGTGGATAACCTAAACTCAGGGGCAAAGCTGACCAGCTTGGCTAGCGCTTGGACTGAAAAACAAAACAAAGAAACAGAAACCCTATTTATATGGCTTCTGCTGATGAGCTTAAAAACAGAAATTACATCACCTAGTTGTTTTGTCTATAACCCTATATGCTTTTCCTCATTTCTTTGTACGCACTGAGAAGCTGGGTTAACATTAAGTCATACCAAACTCAGTGACAGTGAATTTTAAGAGGCTTACTTCCAGATAATTTACTGCCAAATTAACACAGAGCAGTTACTCACTTTTAATGTCTCTTTTCATACATCTATTTTCATCAAAAAGGTCCTTTCTGTTTAATTACTCTGACCCAAATATTTGGAATAAATATTGCTGCCATCACAGATTCCCTCTGGGGAAGGAATTTAATGGGGTGTAAAAGCCCACACATGAAAAATAGCATACAGAAATACAGAAGGAAAAATATGTAAGTAAATGTGATATAATATTATTTGTTTCACTCATAAAGATCACTCAGGCAATTTGTCTATATAGCTGGGTTCTAAAAAATAATTTTTGCTGTAACTCTGGGTCAAAACAATCAGCACTATTTGTTCACATGATAATATGATTAGGACTAACTATACTTATGGCTTTTGTTGATTGTACAACTTTGTAAATACACTATTCTGGAAGACACACATCACTACACTTTCAAGCAGAACACCCAGCCAATTCTCTGACACCAAATGGGTGTCCTACAATTTAATTCAATTCCAACACTATCTACCTGGAGTTAGCGTCAGATCCCACAAGTTAAGGGCTCAGTCCTGCAAGTCTACCCACACTTCACATGCCAATCTCAAGCCTGGCTGTAATTCAGGAGTCCCTTCCTGAATTGTGATAATCCACAATCCCTTCCTCAGGTTCAATAATTTACTAGAATATCTCACAGAGGTCAGGGAAATGATTTACTTATGTTAACCAGTATATTATTATTATAAAGGATACAACTCAGGAACAGCTAGATGGAAAAGATCATAGGGCAAGGTATGGAGGGGAACTTCCATGCCTTCTCTGGGTGTGCCACCTATGAGCACCTTGATGTGTTGACCAATGCAGAAGCTCATCAAATCTCATTCTTCAAGAGTTTTTATAGAGCTTGATCACTAGCTCCACCACCGACTTTCAGGAGGTTGGTAAGTGAAGGAGAAAATTTCAACCTTCTAATTTTTCAGTCTTTCTCATGACCATTCCCATTCCTGAATCTACCTTTTTAGTATAAACTCTAAGATCCTAAGCCATCTCATTAGCATAAACTCAAGTATTATCAAAATGACCTCATTATGAATAACAAAAGACACTCCTATCACTCAGGAAATTCCCAGGGTTTTGGAAGCTCTGTGCTAGGAATCTGGCACAAATATCAAATGTATTTCTTATTATGCCACAACCATGTTGACTGAAAACTACACTTTTTTAGAAGAGGCAACTCAGGACAACTGTAATCTGGTGATGTCTTAGGGAAAGTAGGAGGAGACTTGATTGCTTTCTTACAAAAAGTCACGGGCTTTTGACATGTTACACAACCTGATTCAAAGTTTCTGGTTCGATCGTACTGTATTCTACTCCTAGTCAGTTCTCCTCCTCCTGCTGCTCCTCCTCCCTCTTCTTTCTTTTTTACTTGATGCCATTGGACCTAGAAGACTAAGACATTTAGAATTAAATTTGAATGTCGGTTCCACTACTTACTAGTTGTGTGAGCTTATAAAGTTCTTTAAATTCATTGATCCTCAATTTCCTTATCTATAGACAGCCATGCATTGCTTAACAGCAGGGATGCATTCTGAAAAATGCATTGTTAGGTGATTGTGCACTGTGATAACATCATAGAGTATAATCACACAGCCCTAGAAGGGATGGCCTACTACACACCTAGGCTATATGATATAGTCTGTTTCTTCTAGGCTACAACCCTGTACAGCATGTCACTGTACTGAATACTGTAGGCAGTTATCACACAATAGCACTGGTATATCTAAACATACAAAAGGTACAGTAAAAATATGATATTTAAAATAAAAATGGTACACCTGTATAGGGCACTCACTATAAATCCAACTTACAGGACTACAAATTGCTCTGGGTGAGTCCCTGAGTGAGTGGTGAGTGAATGTGAAGACCTAGAATATTACTGTACACTGTTGTAGACTACATAAATACTGTATATTTGAGCTCCACTACGCTTACTAAATATTTTTTCTTCAATAATAAATTAAACTTACTACATCTTTTTTACTTTATAAATTTTAATTTTTTAACTTATTGACTTTTTTGTAATAGCATAGCTTAACATGCAATACTACTGTACAAAAATATTTTTTGGAGATTGCTGGCAAGACGGCCAAATAGGAAGAGCTCCAGTGCATAGCTCCCAGTGAGAGCATCACAGAAGGTGGGTGATCTACACATTTCCAACTAAGTTACCTGGTTCATCTAACTGGGACTGGTTGGACAGTGGGTGCAGCCCAAGGAAGGCGAGTCAAAGCAGGGTGGGGCGTTGCCTCACCCGGGAAGTGCAAGGGGCCAGGGAACTCCCTCTCCTAGCCAAGGGGAACCCATTAGGGACTGTTCTCAGCACTCTGGCCCAAATACTGCATTTTTTCCTATGATCTTCACAACCCACAGACCAGGAGATTCCCTCCAGTGCCTACAACACCAGGGCCCCGGGTTTCCAGCACAAAACTGGGTGGCCATTTGGGAAGACCAAGTTAGCTGCAGCAGTTTTTTTTTTTTCATACCCCAGTGGCACCTGGAATACCAGTGAGATAGAACCCTTTACTCCCCTGAAAAAGGGGGCTAAAGCCAAGGAGCCAAGTGATCTGGTTTGGCAGGTCCCACCCCTATGAAGACCAGAAAGCTAAGATCCACTGGCTTGAAATTCTCACAGCAACCACAGCAGTCTGAGATTGACCTGGAATGGTTGAGCTCAGTGGGGGAAGGGGCGTCCGCCATTGCTGAAGCCTGAGTAGGCAGCTTTAACCTCACCTGTGTAAACAAAGTCACCGGTAGTTTGAACAGGGCAGAGCCCATGGCAGCTCAGCAAGGCCTCTGCAGGCAGACTGTGTCACTAAACTCCCTCCTTGCTGGGCAGGGCATCTCTGAAAAAAGGCAACAGCCCATCAGGGACTTATAAATAAAGTCCCCACCTTCCTGGGACAGAGCACCCCAAAAAAGAGGTGGTTGTGGGTTCAGCTTCAGCAAACTTAAATGTCTGTGTCTGGAAGCTCTGAAGAGAGCAGCAGATTTCCCAGCACAGTGTTCGAGCTCTGATAAGAGACAGACTGCCTCCTCAAGTGGCTCCCTGACCCCCGTGTACCCTGACAGGGAGACACCTCTAGCAGGGGATGACAGGCACCTCATATAGGAAAGCTCTGGCTGGCATCTGATGGGTACCCTTCTGACACAAGGCTACCAGAGGACGGAACAGGCAACAATCTTTTCTGTTCTGCAGCCCCTGCTGATTATTCCCAGGCAAGCAGAGTCTGGAATGGACCTCTAGCAAACTCCAGCAGACCTGCAGCAGAGAGACCTGACTGTTAGAAGAAAAAGTAAAAAACAGAAAGAAATAGTTTCAACATCAACAGAAAGGACATCCACTCAGAGAATCCATCCAAAGGTCACCAACTTCAAAGACCAAAGGTAGATAAATCCCTAAAGATGAGAAGAAACCAGCACAAAAAGGCTGAAAATTCCAAAAACCAGAATGCCTCTTCTCCTCCAAGGGATCACAACTCCCCATCAGCAAGGGAACAAAAATGAGTTTCGTGAATTGACAGAAGCAGGCTTCAGAAGGTGGGGTAACAAACTCTTCTGAGCTAAAAGAGCATGTTCTAACCCAATGCAAGGAAGCTAGGAACCTTGAAAAAAGGTAAGACAAAATACTAACTAAAATAACCAGTGTAAGGAAGAACATAAATGACCTGATGGAGCTGAAAAACACAGCATGAGAACTTTGTGAAGCATACGCAAGTTTCAATAACTGAATCAATCAAGTGGAAGAAAGGATATCGGAGATTGAAGATCAACTCAATGAAAATAAGTGAGAAGGCAAGATTAGAGAAAAAAGAGTGAAAAGAAATGAACAAAGCCTCTAAGAAATACGGGATTATGTGAAAAGACCAAATCTATGTTTGATCAGTGCACCTGAAAGTGATGGGGAGAATGAAACCAAATTGGAAAACACTCTTCACAATACTACCCAGGAGGACTTCCCTAACCTAGGAAGCCAAGCCAACATTCAAATTCAGGAAATTCAGAGAACACCACAAATATATTCCTCGAGAAGAGCAACCCAAAGACACATAATCATCAGATTCACCAGGGTTTTAATGAAAGAAAAAATGCTAAGGGCAGCCAGAGAAATGGGTCAGGTTATCCATAAAGGGAAGCCCATCAGATTGACAGAAAATCTCTTGGCAGAAATGCTAAGAGCCAGAAGAGAGTGGGGGCCAATATTCAACATTTTTAAAGAAAGAACTGTCAACCTAGAATTTCAAATCCAGCCAGACTAAGCTTCATAAGCAAAGGATAAATACAATCTTTTACGAACAAGAATTGCTAAGAGATTTTATCACCAGCCTGCCTTACAAGAGCTCCTGAAGGAAGCACTAAACATGAAAAGGAACAACCAGTACCAGTCACTACCAAAAACATACCAAATTATAAAGAATATCGATGCTATGAAGAAACTGCATCAATTAACAGGCAAAACAACCATATAGCATCATAATGACAGGATCAAATTTACACATAACAATATTAACCTTACATGTAAATGGGATCAGTGCCTCAATTAAGAGACACAGACTGGCAAACAGGATAAAGACTCAAGACCCATCAGTGTGCTGTATTCAAGAGACTCATCTCACATGCAAAGACACACATAGGCTCAAACTAAAGGGATGGAGGAAGATTTACCAAGCAAATGGAGAGCAAAAAAAAGCAGGGGTAGCCATCCTAGTCTCTGATAAAACAGGCTTTAAACCAACAAAGATCAAAAGAGACAAAGAAGGACATTACATCATGATAAGGGGATAAATGCAACAAGAAGAGTTATCTATCTTAAATATATATTATATATGCACCCAATACAGGAGCACCCAGATACATAAAGCAAGTTCTTAATGACCTACAAAGAGACTTAGACTCTCACATCCCCTAAACATCCACTCTCAATATTAGGCAGATCAACTAAACAGAAAATTAACAAGGATATCTAGGACTTGAACTCAGATCTGGACCAAGCAGACCTAATAGACATCTACAGAACTCTTCACCCCAAATCCACAGAATATACATTCTTCTCAGCAGCACATCAGATTTATTCTAAAATTGACCACGTAATTGAAAGTAAAACACTCCTCAGCAAATGTAAAAGAATGGAAGCCATAACAAACAGTCTCTCAGACCACAGTACAATCAAATTACAACTCAGGATTAAGAAACTCACTCAAAACCACACAACTACATGGAAACTAAACAACCTGCTTCTGAATGACTACTGGATAAATAATGAAATGAAGGCAGAAATAAAGATGTTCTTTGAAACCAATGAGAATGAAGACACAATGTACCAGAATCTCTGGGACACATTTAAAGCTGTGAGTAGAGGGAACTTTATAGCAATAAATGCCCACAAGAAAAAGAAGGAAAAATCTAAAATCGACACCCTAACATCACGATAAAAAAAAAAAAAAACTAGAGGAGCAAGAACAAACAAATTCAAAAGCTAGCAGAAGACAAGAAATAACTAAGATCAGAGCAGAACTTTGATTTAGGGAACTCTGATTTAGAGTTTAGACCCCTTCAAAAAATCAAGGAATCCAGGACCTGTTTTTTTAAAAAAGAACAACAAAATAGAGACCACTAGCCAGTCTAATAAAGAAGAAAAGAGAGAAGAATCAACTAGATGCAATAAAAAATGATAAAGGGGAATCACTACCGATCCCACAGAAATACAAACTACCATCGGAGAATACTATAAACACCCCTATGCAAATAAACCAGAAAATCTAGAACAAATAGATAAATTCCTGGACACTTACACCCTCCCAAGACTAAACCAGGAAGAAGTCAAATCCCTGAATAGACCAATAACAAGGTCTGAAATTGAGGCACCAATTAATAGTCTACCAACCAAAAAAAGTCCAGGACCAGATGGGTTCACAGCCAAATTCTACCAGAGGTACAAAGAGGAGCTGGTACCATTTGTTCTGAAACTATTCCAAACAATACAAAAAGAGAGAATCCTCCCTAACTCATTTTATGAGATCAACATCATCCTGATACCAAAACCTGGCAGAGACACAACTAAAAAAGAAAAATTCAGGCCAATATCCATGATGAACATTGATGCAAAAATTCTCAATAAAATACTGGCGATCCAAGTCCAACAGCATATCAAAAAGTGTATCCATCCCAACGAAGTCAGCTTCATCCCTGGGATGCAAGGCTGGTTCAACATATGCAAATCTATAAACATAATCCATTACATAAACAGAATCAAAGACAAAAACCACATGATTATCTCAACAGATGCAGAAAAGGCCTTCAATAAAATTCAACAGCCATTTATGCTAAAAGCTCTCAATAAACTAGGTATCGATGGAAAATATCTCAATATAATAAGAACTATTTATGACAAACCCACAGCCAATATCATACTGAATGGGCAAAAACTGGAAGCATTCCCTTTGAAATCTGGCACAAGACAAGGATACCCTCTCTCACCACTCCTATTTAACATGGTATTGAAAGTTCTGGCCAGGGCAATCAGGCAAGAAAAAGAAATAAAGGGTATTCAATTAGGAAAAGAGGAAGTCAAATTGTCTCTATTTGCAGATGAATGATTGTACATTTAGAAGACCCCATTGTCTCAGCCCCAAATCTCCTGAAACTGATAAGCAACTTCAGCAAAGACTCAGGATACAAAATCAATGTGCAAAAATCACAAGCATCCCTATACACCGGTAATAGACAAACAGAAGAGTCAAACCAAGAACGAACTCCCATTCACAATTACTACAAAGAGAATAAAATACCTAGGAATACAACTAACAAGGAACGTAAAGGACCTCTTCAAGGAGAACTACAAACCACTGCTCAAGGAAATAAGAGAGGACACAAACAGATGGAAAAACATTTCATGCTCATGGTTAGGAAGAATCAATATCATGAAAATGGCCATACTGCCCAAAGTAATTTATAGATTCAATGCTATCCCCATCAAGCTACCATTGACTTTCTTCACAGAATTGGCAAAAACCACCTTAAAATTTACAAGGAACCAAGAAGAGCCCACATAGCAAAGACAATCCTAAGCAAACAAAACAAAACAACAACAACAACAACAAAAATAAAGCTGGAGACATCATGCTACCTGACTTCAAACTATACTATAAGACTACAGTAATCAAAATAGCATGGTACTGGTACCAAAACAGAGATATAGACCAATGGAACAGAACAGAGACCTCAGAATTAATGCCACACATCTAAAACCATCTGATCTTTGACAAACCTGACAAAAACAAGCAATGGGGAAAGGATTCCCTATTTAAAAAATCATTCTGGGAAAACAGGCCAGCCGTGTGCAGAAAGCTGAAACTGGATCCCTTCCTTACACCTTATACAAAAATTTGCTCCAGATGGATTAAAGATTTAAACATAAGACCTAACACCATAGAAATTCTAGAAGAAAACCGAGGCAATACCATTCAGGACATAGGCATGGGCAAGGACTTCATGACTAAAACACCAAAAGCATTGGTGACAAAAGCCAAAATAGACAAGTGGGACCTAATTAAACTCCAGAGCTTCTGCACAGCAAAAGAAATTATCATAAGAGTGAACTGGCAACCAACAGAATGGGAAAAGTTTTTGCAATCTACCCATCTGACAAAGGGCTAACATCCAGAATCTATAAAGAACTTAAACAAATTTACAAGAAAGATACAAACAAATCCAGAAAAAGGTGGGCAAAGGATATAAACAGACACTTCTCAAAAGGGGACATTTATGCAGCCAACAAACATATTTTAAAAAATTCATCATCCCTGGTCATTAGAGAAATACAAATCAAAACCACATTGAGATACCATCTCATACCAGTTAGATGGCGATCATTAAAAAATCAGAAGACAACAGATGCTGGAGAGGATGTGGAGAAACAGGAACACTTTTACGCTGTTGGTGGGTGTAAATTAGTTCAACCATTGTGGAAGACAGCTTGGCAAATCCTCAAGGATCTAGAACTAGTAATACCTTTTGACCCAGCAATCCCAGTATATACCCAAAGGATTATAAAACTATTATAAAGACACATGCACACGTATGTTTATTGCAGCACTGTTCATAATAGCAAAGATCTGGAACCAACCCAGATGCCTATCAATGATAGGCTGGACAAAGAAAATGTGGCACATATATACCATGGAATACAATGATGGTAGCCATAAAAAACGATGAGTTCATGTCCTTTGCAGGGATATGGATGAAGCTGGAAACCATCATTCTCAGCAAACTGACACAAGAACAGAAAAGCAAACACCGCATGTTCTCACTCATAAGTGGGTGTTGAACAACGAGAACACATGGACCCAGGGAAGGGACTATCACACACTGGGGTCTGTCAGGGTATGTGGGTTAGGGGAGGGATAGCAGTGGGGTGGAAGGCTGGGGAGTGGGGCGCTAGGGAAGAGATAGTATTAGGAGAAATACCTAATGTGGATGACGGGGTGATGGATGCAGCCAACAACCATGGATGGCACGTGTATACCTGTGTAACAAACCTGCACGTTCTGCACATGTGTTCCAGAACTTAAAGCACAATTAAAAAAAAAAAGAAAAAACAATTTTTATATCCTTATTCTACATGTTTTTTTCTACTTAAAAATTTTTTTATTTTTATTTTTTAACTTTTTAACGTTTTGTTAAAAAACACAGACATATCTTGTCCCAGTGATGGGTCTTCAGGGGCAATAGCAGGCATGTAGCTATCATCTGGAATAACAATGCCTTCTTCTGAAATACCTCCTGAAGGACCTGCCTGAAGCTCTTTTACAGTTACCTTTTCTCATAAGCAAAAGGAGTACATTCTAAAATAACAATAAAAACTGTAATATAGCAAATATATATAAGGCGGTAACATAGCCATTTGTTACCATTATAAAGTATTATGTACTGTACGTAATTGTATGTGCTATGCTTTCACATGACTGGCGATGCAGTCGCCACCGCAAACATGATGAGTACTGGGCTGTGCTACAACATCACAGATGATAGAAATTTTTCAACTCCACTATAATCTTATGAGACTGCTATCCTAAATGCAGTCCATCATTGACTGAAACTATGTGGTACATCACTATATATTGGGGATAATGATAGTATCTACCTTGTAATGTTCTTGTTAGGATTAAGTGGTATAAAGCATATATGAATACACAGAGGCATACCGAGTGATATAATGGACTGTGGAGACTCAGAAGTGGGAGGTTGGAAGAGGGGCTCTGGACATAAAACCGTGCATTAGGTACAGTGTACACTACTTGGATGACAGGTACACTAAAATCTTAGAATTCACCACTGTGTAATTCACCCATGTCCCAAAAACCGCTTGTAACCCAAAAATTGAAATAAAAATTTAAAAATATAAAGTACTCAGCATGAAGCCTAGTACATGGTACGGGCATTATAAATATTAACTATCATTTATGTTATTAGCAAATATGGATAATTAACTTTACCAATCTATGGTTCTTATAAGGTAACTATTATAAAGACACATGCACACGTATGTTTATTTATTTTAGTTACCTTTTCAGATTCATTGCAGAATTCTGGAAACTGAGATAAATACGATGAGCACTTGAGAAGGTCATTGCTCTGTCCTGATTTGCAGGATTTACATAGAGTTGATCCCAACGTCAGTCCGTAATAAGAATTTAAAGCAGTACAAGCTACAAAAATCTTGCTTACTGTGAATTAATCTTTGTTGCACATCTTACTTAGTAATGATAGTTTTCCTTGTCCTGAGTAAATATCAGTCAATTGCCAGATTAATTGCGTCTGGAATTCATTGCTCTCCAGTCATGGAACTATCAAAAAAAAGTTAAAAATATGTTAATTCTTTGATTGAAACATAATAGATGCACATATTTTGGGGGTACATGTGACAATTTAGTACATCTATATAATTTGTAAAGATAAAATCCATGAAACTGGAATACAAAAATGCGTTCATTTTTGGTATACATCACACGTGTGCTGCGGCAGTCTCATCTCAGGCTGCAGGAGGCTAATTGCTGCGTTTTCACGTGAGGCCCAGGTCCAGAAGGCTTTGCACTGTGGCTTCTTTACAATTCTTGGGGAAATGCTGCTGCTATGTGCATGTGGACAACTCTTGACCTCGGTTGGTCAACCCAGAGTAAGACTGAGGGCCAGCTTCAGAGAATAGTCCACTCATTAAAGAGCTGAAACCTGGTGTTTCAAGAAAGCACACTGAATTTCCTAGTTTCTCACACATCATAGAAAAAGAAGTCAATGAAAATATAAAGCTGAAAACAAATTATTGGGTTTGAGTAGTTACTAATCATCTTTAAAACCAATATGACTGACACCTGGGGCTTGAGAAGCTCCAGGAGAGTAAGAGAAAAGCCACAATGGAACATGACGATCCCCACACTATCTCTCTAGGTTGTGTCCCTACCTCCCAGGTCACTGTCCCTACCTCCCAGGCCAGTTTTTCAGTTCTGTGGGCCCCCTTTTCTATTGGCATTAATTCTACCATCAAATTTCCATACCTGTACTTGGCTGTGGGTTCAAAATTCTCAGGAGAGAATGTGATTATTTCTGTGCTCAAGGTAGGCATTCAAAAAGTTTCTGTGACTTTGGGAGGCCGAGGCGGGTGGATCACGAGGTCGAGAGATCGAGACCATCCTGGTCAACATTGTGAAACCCCGTCTCTATTAATACAAAAAAATTAGCTGGGCACGGTGGTGCGTGCCTGTAATCCCAGCTACTCAGGAGCCTGAGGCAGGAGAATTGCCTGAACCCAGGAGGCGGAGGTGGCGGTGAGCCGAGATCGCGCCATTGCACTCCAGCCTGGGTAATAAGAGCGAGACTCCGTCTCAAAAAAAAAAAAAAAAAAAAAAAAAAAAAAAAGTTTCTATGAATAAGTTCTGAAAACGGACAAACAAAATCCCTTCTTATAGCCTTCTAAAACCCACAGCAACATAAAATGCTTTATCTTTCTCTCTCTTGGTAAAGGGGTGCATGCTGCAGGAAACAGTGGGTTAAGCTATATGGAGGGATTACAACCAAGATATTCTACATACATTCGACTCAGTCTTATTGTCAAATTGACAAAGCAGATGAAGATACCTCTCTAAGACTAAATGACTTCCATCTATACATCTGTAAATTCCACAGGATTCCAAGGATGAAAATGGAAGATGTGACCTACTCCCGCATCATGAGATCAGAGAATTACAGATGTGACCCTCACTTACAGGTGAGGCCCATTGGTGAATCTCCCCTCTGTACTGGGCAAGTTGAACAAAATTAGATAATTCAAGACTAAAACAGAAATAACCAGTTTCTACTATGGCACTATAGATCCTGAATTCTTTGAGTGAATAAATAGGCAAATAAAGAAAATAAAATTCAGTGCATGTAACCGTCTTGGATTTTTCAACCTAGAAAGACAGTGCAGGCAGGCAATTGTCACATCCCATTGCTGCTCTTCTGTTACTCTCTTAGAGCTTCTCAAGACATAGGTATAGGAAATATTTGGTTTTAGGAATAATTAACTACCTGTATCCAACAACCTTGTTCTTCCAAAATCAGTATCTTTGGATACTCATTTAATTATTCAAGATTGCTCAAGAATCCATTCTGGGTCAGAGTCTGTTGAATAGGTTTACAAATGATAAGGAAGGATTGCACAGTGAATTCTCAGACTCCAAGATATACAAATCTCCCCAGACAGTAGAAAGATGTCCCAGAGAAGAGAGACATTACAGAATAATGTCTGTGTCAATGGGCAGAGCCTTAAGAGATGTTTTAACGCGTGTGAGGGAAAAGTAACGAATTTAGGAATAATCTAAAATACATCTATAAAATGAAAGATTATCCCTTAGATTCTGCTCAAGAAAAAGACCCAGAGACATTAAAGATTGACCCCAGCATGTGTGGCAATATTCTGCATCAGGCAAAAAGGCCTAGAAAATGAAGAAAATCATTAAAAACTATACTGGAAAGCAAGCTTTATTGTGGTATATCTCTGCATGAAAAGATTTATGTAGTTCTTGCTGCTCTGCCTCAAAACTAAGTTTTCTATAACTTGAAAAGATCCAGAGAAGAGGAGCTCAGAATAACTGGAGATATTGGGAATTAAAAAAAAAAATTTTTTTTGTTTAAGGTTAGATTTGTACTTTCTATATGGAAATCTCATTAGAAGTAATGAAATCTATAACACTATAAGTAGTATAAATAAAATGAACAGAGATTTGCTTATTTGACAACTTCAAACACCTGGAACAGGGAGATAGCAGTTTCTGAAACTCATGAAATGAATGCATTAGCCAAAGAGGTAGGCGTGACAGGAAATAGAAATGCATTTCAAAACATTTCGGCAAATTTTGACTGATGCAGTCATCAATGCTTTGAGATTTATTCAGCTCTTGGAATTAAGATGGCTCAGAAGGGGCCGTAGAAGTATTTCTTTGACCTCTTTGTGGGCAGGAGAATTAAGGTGTGGATTGACCATATGCTCAAATATTCCCAAACAGCTCATGAGTTATCAAGTTTGAAAACTTGATATAATCGATATATTACCTTTAATCCATTCAGCATACCACTTTTTATCCTTCTTCCTTTTAATTTCAGATCCCAGTACAGTGAAGACAAGCTTTCAGTAGTCAATGCTTCCTTTTGATTGATGGCTAGAGGTCAGGACTCTCCAGCAATTCTGATGAATGTATGCAACTTCTTGGTTCATCTCCATTGTTTCATCTTAAATTCTGCAAATGAGATGATTCAGATGAGCAATGCTGCAGTTCCTCCTCATTTGCATTTTATTAGCTTCATGACAGTTTCCTTCTTGCATGATATTACCTAATTACATCCTTCAAAGAAGCACTAACATATCACTCTCCACTTTCAATTATTCACTCCAACGAAGGAAATCATGAAACACCCACCCCCTCCCAGAAAATTCACCCAGCAATTGGGTCACTGTGGGACAAAGATTGTGTGAAGGAGTGGGACCACAATCTCAATCAGGGAGTCCTAAGACAAGACAAGCTTTCCCTTCGAGCCAACTTCCTAGCCATACAATAACTCAAGTCTCAGACCCTTACATGCCCAGATGGTGCTACCCAACTTATCGCTCTTGTACTTCATTGAATTTGTTCCAAAAACAGTTTATTTCAAATAACTTTGGGATGTTTCCAACAATCATCCATTTATAAGGAATCAGATTTCCCCAATATTTCAAACAAAGCTTGCAATCTCTAAAAACCTTTGAGAAGAGAAAATCCAGACTAATTTTAAGCAGTTTGTGCTGTGGTTGGTGTGTAGTTTCTTAAGGCGTCCACTACACGTTTTGCATATGGATGATCAGGCCTATGTAAAATTGTGAGGATGTGTCTTTGATGCCTGATTTTCCTTTCTTGAATCACTTCTATCTTTTTTTTTTTTTAAGTTCTGAGGTACATGTGCAGAATGTACAGGTTTGTTAAATAGGTAAACATGGGCCATCGTGGTTTGCTGCACCTATCAAACCATCAACTAGGTATTAAGCCCAGCATGCATTAGCTATTTTTCCTGATAGTCTCCCTCCTCCTTCCCCACCACTGCCCTACAGGCCCCAGTGTATATTGTTCCCTTCTATGAGTCCATGTGTTCTCATTGTTCAGCTCCCACTTATAAGTGAGAACATGTGATATTTGGTTTTCCGTTCCTGCATTAGTTTTCTGGGGATAATGGCTTCCAGTTCCATCCATGTCCCTTTAATCCGTTAAAGGGACATAATCTCATTCCTTTTTATGGCTGCATAGTATTTCATAGTATATATGGACCACATTTTCTTTATCCAGCCTATCATTAATGGGCATTTGGGTTGATTCCATGTTTTTGCTATTGTGAACAGTGATACAATGAACATACACAAGCATCTATCTTTATAATAGAATTACTTATATTTGGGTATACACCCAGTAATGGGACTGCTCAGTCTATTGGTATTCCTGTCTCTAGGTCTTTGAGGAATTGCCACATTGCCTTCCACAATGACTGAGCTAATTTACATTCCCACCAACAGTATAAAAGTGTTTCTATTTCTCCACAGCCTATCCAGCATCTGTTGTTTCTCGACTTTTTAATAATTGCCATTCTGATTGGCATGACATGGTATCTCATTGTGGTTTTGATTTACATTTCTCAAAGCATCAGTGATATTGAGTTTTTTTTCATATGTCTGTTGGCCACATGAATGTCTTCCTTTGAGAAGTGAATGTTCATGTCCCTTGCCCAGTTTTTAATGGGGTTGTTTTTTTGTTTTTTGTAAATTTGTTTAAGTTCCTTATTGACTCAGGATATTAGATTTTGGTCAGATGGACAGATTGCAAAATTTTTCTCCCATTCCATAGGTTACCTGTTTGCTCTGATGATAGTTTCTTTTGCTGTGCAGAAGCTCTTTTGTTCAATTAGGTTCTATTTTTCAATTTTGTTGTAATTACTTTTTAAGTTTTCATCATGAAATATTTGCCTGTGTCTATCTCCTGAATGGTATTGCCTAGATTTTTCTCTAGAGTTTTTATAGTTTTGGGTTTTACATTTAAGTCATTAATCCATCTTGAGTTAATTTTTATATAAGGTGTAAGGAAAGAGTCCAGTTTCAATTTTCTGCATATGGCTAGCCCAGCACCATTTATTAAATACGGAATCCTTTCCCCATAGCTTCTTTTAGTCAGGTTTGTCAAAGATCAGATGGTTGTACATGTGCCATCTTACTTCTGAGTTCTCTATTCTGTTCCATTGGTCTTTGTACCAGTACTATGCTGTTTTAGTTATTATAGCCTTGTAGTGTAGTTTGAAGTTGGGTAGCATGATGCCTCCAGCTTTGTTCATTTTATCTTGATGGCATCTTTCTTTTATTCCTCTTTACTCAACTCAGAGGTTCTATTATGCTGAAGTCCCCTTTTGTTCTATTTAATTTCTACCTTATTCAGTTAATGTATTCTGGTATTGCAAGGAAACATTTATGGTTCAATTTTTCATCAATTTGTCTAACCCCCTTTCATTCTGTCTACCTACACTTTTCTTAAGTATCCCTTTGTTGGGAGTACTGAGTATATAATCTGTTGCACTAAGTCAAGAGGTAACTGTGAGTAGGGTAAAAAGCACATGGTAGCAGAATATCTTCTGCTCTGTTACTTGGTGATTGTATGATCCTATTAATTTGACTTCTATAAGCCCTAGTTTCCTTATTTGAAAATAAGGGTTAATAATAAGGTTAATAATGCTTAGTTTGTCTTCTTTACTAGGATTTCTGTAGGTCACAAATGTTAAATGAGTCTATGATTACCTTATCCATATGCTTCATGATTTGACAGTTTTTAAATCGTGTCTCTTGGTTTGTCTCATGTTTGTCCCCTCATTCCTCAGCTCATTTTTCTTGTCCTTTATTTATTCCATTTTCTCACTACTGAGGATCAGCAGTCAGAATGTCACACACTGTTTTAGGGGCTATAGTCTCTGAGCATTCTGTTTTTCATTTCCAGTTTTCTTTTTGTTGATGAGCAATATCTTGTTTATTTCTTTCAAAAATCAAAGCAGTCCACAAAATGAGTCCTTAGAGAATAACTCCCAATTACTTCTGAAAACTCTTCTTGGTGCATACCTAATATTAGAGACCCCTTCATAAAGGGTAATATGCTATTGACTCACCTACACCCTGGCAAGAAACTGTGAAATGTTCCTGGAATCTATTTTGAAATCTTGACTGATTCTTTACTTCCAGATAGAGTTTCATGCCATTGTCATATAGAGACACTTGTGCACCATTTACTGTGTTGTAGAATAAATCTAAAGCTATTAAATGAGATCAACCCAAGCATGGGTTTTTGACACATCCTCAATCAAAACTTTGCTACTCGACAGTGGAGTGGGTCATGTAGTAATCCTAGCACTTTAGGAGGCTGAGGTGGGCAGATTAGTCAAGCCCAGGAGTTTGAGACAAGCCTAGTGAACATGGCAAAACCCATCTCTACAAAAAATAGAAAATTTAGCTGGGTGTGGTGGCAGGCACCTATAGTCCCAACTGCTTGGGAGGCCGAGGTAGGAGGATTGCTAAGCTCAGGAGGTTGCAGTGAGCCAAGATTGTGCCACTATATTCCAGCCTGGATAACAGAGTCAGACCCTGCCTCGAAACAAACAAACAAACAAAAAGTTCCCTACTCTGAGAAGTTTTCTTTATTTATTCCTTGCCAATGTCAAAGTTCCAACAATTCCAAAATAGTTCAATTTTTAATAATCTTTAACTTAAAAAAACTTTTCAAAGATACTTTTAGAATCAGAGAGGTTTCCAATGTTCTAATTGCCAGGGACATATTAGATGATTAATTAGAAAATTTCTGTTGGCTGAATCATGGGTTTCTCTAATCTACTTTCCTCATTCCTTACTCAGAGAATAATAAATTAGTAAGACATTGTTTTTTTTTTTTTTTTTTTGCACAAATCATATTGCTCTTACATCAATAGGTTACTTTTGTAAACGTGTTGAGTAATTGAGATATGCTGCCATCTTACTTTAGAATGGCAGGGAAACAGCAATCTGAAATATATTGAGATCTCACTAGAGTTGTCCTTATAAATGAAAATTATAGGTGCAACTCTCTAGACTCCTAACACAGTTTAGGACAACAAATTATAGAAGTAGTGTAGAGATTCCTCAGTTCCGTTCTTCACAGTCTGTAAAACATCAGTGTTGGAAATTTACCCCTCTCTCTCTCTCTGTTTTTTTTGTTTTTTAACCAGTTTTCCATAAAATATAGTACTTATTTTTTTTTTTTAACTCATAAGGTGACATTGGGCACACTTGATGAAATAAGGTCATAGGAAAAGCTAAAGAGATCTAATTTCCTAGGTAAAGTGAGTATATCTTAACAGTGGCTTATCTGAGAGGAGCTTTAAACTGGGTTTCCTGATCTATTACGAGCATTTAGGTGCTATAGGCAGGTTGGTGAAGGAGTTATTTAGGAGACTTCCTGCATTTCACATCATACATTATGGATAGATATTCTTCTATTTCCCTGTTCAGCCAGGCCTGTGTGCTTCTGTCTGGCCTAAGCCATGGATAGTTTGTTTGGGCCTACATCTTTCAGGCAAGCTTTTGTTACTCTGTATAAATTACTTACTTCCTCTAGTGATTCTTCCATGTTGGCTCTTTCTCTGTCCCTGGGCATTAAAGTGTTCCATGGCAAGACTGTTTTCTACTTCATGTGTGTCACCACAGCAGCTGGTGCAGAGCTCAGGTGTTTAGAATATTCATTATTTGCTAGATGGCCATTATTTCTATTATCTCTACACCAGTCTTTTTAAGATGGCTTTAAAATACAAAGACCTTTATTTGTCTAATAGCTTTACTGAGGTATAACTGAAATAAAATAAACTGCACACATTTTAAGTGTACAAGTAGATGCATCTTGACATATTTATACACCAGTGAAACTATCACTACATCAAGACAGTGAATATTTCCATCCCCTGTGAAAGATTCCCTATACACTTTTCCTTCCTGCTAATCCCTAGGAAACCACTAATCTCTTTTTTCCCCCACTATATGTTAGTTTCTTTTTATTTTTTTAGAATTTTATATAAATGGAATCATATGGTACTCTTAAAAAAATTGGCTTCCCACAGTCAGCATAATGATTTTGAAATTCATCTTTGCTGTTGCGTGTATTAATAGTTTGTACTTTTTTTCCTTTATTTTTCATGTTAACATTCTATTGTATGGATATACCACAGTTTGTTTCACCATTTAACTGTTGATAAACATTTAAGTTGTTTTCAGTTTGAGACTTTACAAATAAAGATTCTATAAATGTTGATGTACTAGTCTCTGAGTGGATATACACTTTTCTTTCTCTTGGGTAAATACCTGTAATTGGGTTTACTAGGTCATATGGTAGATATATGTTTAACTTTTATATATATATATACTTTAAGTTCTGGGGCACATGTACAGATTATGAGGATTGTTACATAGGTATACACATGCCATGGTGGTTTGCTGCATCCATCTCCCTGACATCTACATTAGGTATTTCTCCTAATGTTATCCCTCCCCAATCCCCCCCCCTCTGCTATCCCTGGCCTATCCCCCCTCCAACAGGCCCCGGTATGTTATGTTCCCCTCCCTCTGTCCATGTGCTCTCATTGTTCAACATCCACTTATATGTTTAACTTCTTAAGAAGCTGCTAAACTGTTTTCTAAAGAGGTTGGTATTTTACATTCCTGATAATAATGTATGAAAGTTTCAGTTGTTCCATATCCTTGGCAACACTTGGTTTAGCTCTTTAAATTTTAGCCATTCTAGAGGAAGTTTACTGGTATCTTATTTTAGTTTTAATTCATGTGACCCTAACGACTAAAGATGTTGAACATATTTCATTTGCTTATTTGCATCCTATACATCTTCTTTGGTAAAATATCTGTTCAAATGTTGACTATCTTTAAATTTGGCTGTTTGTCTTATAGTTGAATTGTAAATGTTTCTTCGTTCTAGACACAAGTCCTTTTTCAGATATATGTTTGCAGATACTCTCCCCCAATCTGTGGCTTGGCTTTTTACTTCCTTTAGAGTATCGTTTTGAAGAGCAAAAAGTTTTTAATTTTGATGATGGCAAATATATGAATATTTTATACTTCATGCTTTTTGTGTCTGTGTCATATCTATGAAATCTTTGCTTCACCAATGTCATTAAAATGTCTCCTATATTTCTGTAGGACTTTAACAGTTTTAGATTTTATATTTATTGATTGGTCGATGGTCAATTACAAGACAATTTATGTAGTACACATAAATTTTGTTAGCTATTCTGGGTTTTTCAACTTTTCATATAAATTTTAGAATCAAATTGTCATTTAAAAAGAAAGAAAGAAAGAAAGGAAAACCCTGCTATTATTTTGAATGGTATTATGTAGAACCTATAGAAAAATTTGGAGGTAATTAACATGTTAATATTGAGTCTTCCTAAACATGAACAAGTCCCCAGCTTTGTTTGTTTTTTTAAATAGTTTCTGCTATTCTGAGTCTTTTGAATTTTCATATAATTTTTAGAATCTGCTTATTTGCTTCTGCACAAAATCTACTAGAATTTTGAAGGCATCCAATCTATAGATCAATTTGGAAAAAAATCCCATCTTAAACACTATTAAGTCTTCCAATCCAAAAACATTGAATTTTTTTTTTTTAGAGTTTTATTTAGAGTTAAAAAATTATCTCTGTAAGGTCTTTTTTTTTTTCTTTTTTCAACTTTTATTTTAGAATCAGGAAGTATACATGCAGGTTTGTTATGATACAATGGTATAATGCATGATGCTGTCTCTGCAATGTTTTGAAACTTTCCGTGTACAAGACTTGCATATCTCCTATTAAATTTATTCCTAAATGTGATCTTCTTTTTAATGCTTTTATAAATTCTTAATTCCATTTTCAGATTGTTTATAGCAGGTAGGCAGAAATACAATTGATTTTTATATAATGATCACATGTCTTGTGACCTTGCTAAATTCCTTTATTAAGTCTAGGATTAGTTTTGTTGTTATTGTTTGTTGCATAGACTCACTAGGGTTTTCTACATGGACTATTGTGTCCTCTGTATATAGGTAATCGTTTTTTTTTTTTCTTCCTTTCTGATCCGTGTGTCTTTTCTTTCCTTTTACATTCTCCTTGCATGAGCTAGAACCTCCCATAGAGGTTAGAGTGAATAGGAGAGGTTAGAGTAAACATCCTTGCCTTTTACCCAATCTTAGAGGAGAAGTCTTCAGCCTTCTACCATTAAGACTGATATTTGCCATAGGTTTTTTTGGAGATGAGTGTCATCAGACTGAGAAAGTTATCTTCTTTCCAAGCATTTTGAGTTTTTTAAAAATCATAAATAGGTGTTAAATTTTGTCAAATATTTTTCTGCATATATTGAAATTATCATGTGTTTTTTCTCCTATATTATTTAAATAGGATGTATTTCATTGTTTTTTGGATGTTAAACAATGTTGCACTCCTAGGGTAAATCCCACCTAGTCATTGTGTATGATTCTTTTTTATATTCTTAGATTTCATTTTTGAATCTTTGCATCTATATTCCGAAAAGATAATGGCCTATAGTTTTCTTACTTTGGTGTGAGGATGATATTGGCCCTCACAGAATGAGTTCCTTCTGCCTCTGTTTCCTGGAAGCGCTTGTGGGGCAGCAGTCTTCCTTCTTTGTTAAGTGTTTGATGGAATTCACTGGTGAACCCATGTAAGTCTGAGTTTGTATTTGTGAGAAGGTTTTAACTACTAATTTCTGTACAGATTTTAGATCTATTCAGATGTTTCATTTCTTCTTTAGTTTTGGTAGGTTACGGATTATTTTTAGAAATTTGACTATTTCACCTGGGTTGTCTAATTTGTTGGCATAAAGTTCCTCATAATATGTCCTTATGATGCTTTTCATTTAATTTGATTTTTTTTTGTTTTCTAATATAGGCATTTAAAGCCATATACATTTTTCTCTGAGTTGCTTTAGCTGCATCCCATATATTTTAATATGTGGGGCTTTTACAGTAATTCAATTTAAAATACTTTCTAAATTTTTGGTAATTTCTTCTTTTGCCTGAATCATTCAGAAATAAATTGCTTAATTTCCAAATATTTGTGGAGTTTCCAAATTTCATTTTGTTGTTGGTTTCTAATTTAATTCCACTGTGGCCAGGGAACATACTTTGTATTATTTAAACCCTTTAATGGAAAGGGACAAATGGTTGATTAGACACAGCCAGGAAATGCCTCTCCCTCAGAGAGAATCCAAGATTTCAAGTAAAACACCACAGTTCGAACAGATCATTTGAGAGAAAACCCCAAAAGTCAATAGAGAGATGACACCGACACTGAGATTGAAGAAGGAAGAAGCTGGGATGCCTGCATGGAGTCACCGTGAGTGCCAAGACCAGCTCCTGGTCCTGAGCAGGTCCTAGGGAAGGAGCGAATAAAGGAACTCCCTCCCAGGCACCACACTCCCGCCGCACACCTCTGGATCCGAACTACAAGAGATCCCGTGACCGCCATAGACATTTGAATTGAGAGAGGAAACTGCCTTGAAAGTAGACAGAAGCAGAACCGGAACCTGTGTGGACCCCTACCTGGGTAGCTTCAGCAAAACGTGACCATAGGCTCCCATTCCCCAGCCTCTCCGTTTTGCTCTGCGTGGCTCTAGACCCGCTGACTGCCGGACTGGGAGAGAGCAGAGATACCTTCCCCATGGGACAGGGGCACACCTGATACACATGCCCCGTTGTACACGGGCTCCTCCCAAGGCTGCATGCCTGGCTGCTCCTGAAAGAGGGAGCACACAGCACAGCCTCCAGCCTCCACTGCCTCATCTGAGTGTTTTGCCAATAACCTGGGAGCAGTTTGGCTCTCCAGAGCACAGCCGGTGCTCAACCCCAAGAGGCCAGAGGACAAATCCATGGGCCTGGTCTCCAGTTCCCAGCAACTGTGCATACTGCCCAGAGGCATCAAGCTGAGATCTGTGACCTGAGCTCAAGCGAGGGAGAAGCCTCCACTCTCAGAACAGTGAGGCGTGAGTTCATGGGTGTATGCTGGTGTGGGAGCTGAGCATCTCTTGCTATGCGAGGCTGGCCTGGGAGGACCTGACTATCTCTTGCTATGCAAACTGGCCTGGGAAGGACGTAGCCTGTTGGCCAACTGCAGCTTCTGCCCGAGAGAGCCACAAGGCTTGGAACACCTAGAATAAACCAACGATCTGGGTGCAGAATGCTTGAGACAAATCTATCTGGTCAGGTCTCCTCTTGAGGCAAACACCTGAGGGAGGCCCAGTTGGGGGAGTACAAGCTGAGTAGACCCCACAGCCATCTCCTGGGTAAAAATTAAAAACTCAGACTGTGGACGCCACACGAGCTGCACACTTGTGGCGCTACCACCCTGCCCAAGGATCTTCCGCCCATGACCCACTGCATCACCAGGCCACCGCAGACATAGCCCACAACCCTCTCTAACTCTCTGCCAAGCTCAGAGAATCAGCAGGTTCCCTGGAGTGGTGGGTCTCCTGGGTACCAACCTGTGGATCGGATTGCCCCTAAGGGAGGGGGGAGTGCAGGCCATCAGGGCCCCCACTGGGGCTAAGGAACGTAGGCAAGGCACAGTGCCAGTGATTGATTGGAGGGGGGGTACCCCAGGCCCAGGAATAGATATGACGATATCTCTTGCCGTCCCTTTCCCGCTTCCCTAAGCACTGCTGCTAATGCACATGGCTAACGGCATATCGGCTGGCCCTTACTCGTAAGTGCCATCTACTGGATCATGGCGTGAATTACACCACCAACCAAAAATAAATTTGTTGGGCAGGTAAGGACTGTGAAACCCAGTGCAGGAAAATAGCAACAATTAAGGAATCCCTACAGAGCCTTTGGCCTTTGAAAGCACCCAGAAATGAAGCCGATCGACTATACACAACATACAACACTGTCAAACCCTCAAGTGGAGAAAAGAATATAAAAACAAAAAGCCCCACTCGATCAACAGCAACTTCAAAAAGACAAAGAAACACCAGCCTTCTCAGATGAGAAGGAATCAGTACAAGAACATCAGCAATTCAAAAAGTCAGCGTGTTTCCTTACCTACAAAGGATCGCCCTACCTCCCCAACAATGTATCCTAACGAGATTGAAATATCTGAAATGCCAGACGTAGAATATAGAATCTGAATGGCAAGAAAGCTCAGCGAGATTCAAGAGGAAGTTGAAACCCAAACTAAGAAAGGCAGTAAAATAATCCAAGAGTTGAAAGACAACATAGCTATTTTAAAAAGAATCAAACTGAGCCTCTGGAATTGAAAAATTTACTATAGGAATTTCAAAATACAATGGAAAGCCTTAACAACAGAGCAAACCAAGTTGAGAAAACAATTTCAGACCTCAACAACTCAACAAGCAAAAAAGAAAAAAACTCCATTAAATAGTGGGCAAAGGACCTGAACAGATACTTCTCAAAAGAAGACATACAAGTGGCCAAAAAGCATATGAAAAAATGCTCAACATCAGTAATCAAAATGCAAATCTAAACCACAGCGAGGTACCATCTCACACCAGTCAGAATGGCTATTATTAAAAACCCAAAAAGTAATAAATGCTGGTGAGGCTATAGAGAAAAGACAATGCTTAGATACTGTTAGTGGGAATGTAAATTAGTTCATCCTCTGTGGAAAGCAGTTTGAAGGTTTCCCAAAACACTTAAAAAAACGAACAAACAAACAAAAAAAAACTACCACTTAACTCAGCAATCCCACTACTGGGCATATACCCAAAGGAAAATAAGTCTTTCTACAAAAAAAAAAAAAAGAAAAAAAAAAACCACATGCACTTGGGGTTCATCCCAGCACTATTTACAATAGCAAAGACATGAAATAAAGCTAGGTACCCATCAATGGAGGATTGAATAAAGAAAATATGGTACATACACACCATGGAATACTACACAGCCATAAAAAAGAATGAAATCCTGTCCTTAGCAGCAACATGGATGCAGTTGTAGGTCATTATCCTAAGCAAATTAATACACAAACAGAAGACCAAATACTGCATGTTCTCACTTAGAAGTGAGCACTAAACATTGGGACACATGGACATAAAGATGGGAATAATAGACACTGAAGACTACTATATAGTGGGAAGTCTTAATTTTTGTATTTTTAGTAGCAACAGAGTTTCACTGTGTTGGTGAGGATGGTCTTGAACTCCTTAGCTCAGGTGATCTGCCCACCTCAGCCTCCCAAAGTGCTGGGATTACAGGTCTGAGCCACTGTGCCCAGCCTGGATCTCGCTTTTTAATCTCATCTAAATCCCTGCCTTTTATATGTAGTATTTAATCCACCTACATTTAATGTAGAGGTAAGGAGGGAGGCAAGAGTTGAAAAACTATTGGATACTATGCTCACTACCGGGGTGTTAAGATCATTCATATGCCAAACCTCAGCATCATGTAATATGCCCATGTAACAAACCTGCACATGTACCCCTTGAATCTAAAACAAAAGCTGAATTTTTTTAAAAAATAAAAATAAACCCTTTAAATTTGTTATTGCTTTGTGGCGCAGTATGTAGTCTATCCTGGATAATATTCCACATGTGCTTGAAAAGAATGTGTATTCTGTTGCTGGATGGAGTATTTGATAGAGGTCTGTTAGGTCGAGTTGGTTAACAGTGTCTTTAAAGTCTTTTACATCCTTGCTGGTTTTGTCTATTTATTCTATCCATTACTGACAGTGGAGTCTTGAAACATCCAATTATTATTATATCATCCATTTCACCCTTCAGTTTTATCAGTTTTTGTTTCATATCTTTTTGGATCTCTGTTCTTAAATGCATATATGTTTGTAATTATTAAAGCCTCCTTCTGAATTGACCTTTATATCATTACAAAATCTCCCTCTTTGTCTGAAGTAAACTTTTTTGTCTCAAAGTCTATTTTTTTCTGATATGAATACGGTCATTCCAGCTCCCTTACTGTGTGCATGGAGTATATTTTTCCATCCTTTTATTTTCAATCTATTTGTATTTTTCAATCAAAAGTATGTGTCCTAAAGAAACCCATATCATATAATTGGATACTGCAGATCCTACTTTTTGTTTTTTTTGAGAGAGAGTCTCGCTCTGTTGCCCAGGCTGGAGTGCAGTGGCATGATCTCAGCTCGCTGCCACCTCTGCCTCCTGGGTTCAAGCAATTTCTCCTGCCTCAGCCTCCCAAGTAGCTGGAATTACAGGCACCCACAACCATGTCCAGCTGATTTTTGTACTTTTAGTAGAGATGGGGTTTCACCATGTTGGCCAAATTTGTCTCAAACTTCTGACCTCAGGCGATCCTGACCTCGGCCTCCCAAAGTGCTGGGATTACAGGTGGGAGCCACTGTGCCTGGCCTGGATCCTGCTTTTTAATCCAATCTGAATCCCTGCCTTTTATTTGTAGTGTTTAATCCACCCACATTTAATGCAGTTATTGAAATGGTAGGAGTTACATCTGCTGTTTTGCAATTTGTTTTCTATATATTTGATGTATTTTTGTTCCCTTATTACTGCTATCTTTTGTGTTATATAGAGAGTTTCAGATGCAGCATTTAAACTCCTTTATTAGCTTTTGATTTAAAAATAGACTTTAAGCTGAGCACAGTGGTTCATGCCTATAATCCCAGCATCTAGGGGAGGCTGAGGCAGGCTGATCTCTTGAGGCCAGGAGTTCAAGACCAGCCTGGGCAACATGAGGAAACCCCATCTCTACTAAAAATATAAAAATTAGCCAGGCACGTGCCACATGCCTGTAATGCCAGCTACTTGGGAGGCTGAGGTAGGAAAATCACTTGACCCAGAAGGCAGAGGTTGCAGTGAGCCAAGATCATGCCACTGCACTCCAGCCTGGGTGACAGAGTGAGACTCCATCTCAAAATAAATAAAAATAAATAAATAAAAATAAACATAGACTTTATTTTTTAGACCATTTTTAGGTTTACAGCAAAATTGTGCAGAAGGTACAGAGATTTCCCATATACTGAAGTTTTTTTTACGATATATTTTAAAGTTTTTGTTTAAGTGTTGGCTATGGGCATTGCATAAAATCTGTGTCTTAATCTAAACCTAACAAGTTCAGATTAATATTAACTTAATTCCAATCGTTTACAAAAACTTTGCTTCTATATAACTCTCTTCCCATTATATACTCATTAACACAGATTTGTAAGTATTTTTTTTAATTTTTAATTTTTTTTTTTTTGAGACGGAGTCTCACTCTCTCACCCAGGCTGAAGTGCAGTGGTGCAATCTCAGCTCACTGCAACCTCTGCCTTGTCAGTTCAAGCGATTCTCCTGCCTCAACCTCCTGAGTAGGTGGGATTACAGGTGTGCGCCACTGCGCCCAGCTAATTTTTGTATTTTTAGTATTAGTAGAGACAGTGTTTCATCATGTTGGCCAGGCTGGTCCTGAACTCCTGACCTCAGATGATCTGTCCACCTCAGCCTCCCAAAGTACTGAGATTACAGGAGTGAGCCACTGCACCCAGGCATAAGTATCAAACAGAAGTCTTTAAAATTAGTTAAGAGAAGAAATAATTTAAAATATATGTTTATAATGTGTTTTATATTTACTCAATTACTTTTACTGGTGTTATTTTTTCATGTACATTTGAATTACTCTCCAGTGTTCTTTCTTTTAAGCCTGAGGTGATGAATTTTAGTATTTCTTGTAGGGAAGGAGTGCTGGTAGTTCATTCTTTGTTATTGATGAGTAGTATTCCATGATGGATGTAATATAGTTTGTTTAACTATTCATTAACTGGAGGGCATATTGATTGCTTCCAGTGTTTGGCTCTATAATAAAATGCTCCATATATAGTTTTATATAGTAACATACATAATCATATAAAATATAGCTTATATACCATGATATAATTTATTATATAGAATAAAGCTCATCCGAACAATCATGTACAAGCTTTAATATGGATGTCACTATTTATTTTTCAGGGATAAATAGCCTGGTGAAAAGTTGATGGATTGTATAGCAAATGCATGTCTAGTTTTTAAAAATTATCAAACTATTTCCCAGAGTACTTGTATTATTTTATATTCCCATTAGCATTGTGGGAGACATCCAGTTGCTCCATGTCCTTGCCAATATTTGGTACTATTTATTTTTATTTGAGTTATTCTAATGGGTATGCTGTATCTCATCATGGTCTTATTTTGCTTTTCCCTAATGGCTAGTGATACTGAATATCATTGTTATTTTTATAACTTATTTTATGAAATGTCTCTCTGTGTATTTTTCCAATTTTCTAATTTGATTTTTATTATTTGAGACTTCTTTATAATTCTAGATGAGTCCTTTGATATATGGTTTGAAAATATTTTCTCAAGATCTGTAGCTTGCTTTTTTGTCCTCTGATCTTCCACCGAGCAAAAGTTTTAAATTTTGATGATGTCAATTTACTCATTATTTTCTTTTATGGATCAAGCCCTTGGTATTATGTCTAAAATGTGTTCACCAAATCATAGGTCCGCAAAATTTTCTCCTATGTTTTTCCCTAAAAGTTTTATAGTTTTATGGTTTAAGTTTAAACATATGATGGATTTTGAGTTAATTTTAGTATAAAATGTAAGGCTGGGGTTGAGTTTCAGGGTTTTTTAAAATATAGCTATCTAAATGCTTCGTCACCATTTACTTGAAAGACTAAACTGCTTTTACACTTTCATTTTAAGTCAATTACTCATGCTGCGTGAGTCTACTTATAATTTATTCTGTTCCACTGATCCACCTGTCTTATCCTTACACGAATACTACACAGTCTTGTTTTAATGTACAGTACTTTTTCCCATTTTATTCTTTTACAAACATAATTGCTTCAGCTATTCTAGTTTCTTTAACTTTTCATTTAAATTTTAGAATAATCTCGTCTATATCTGTTAAAAATCTCACTGGGATTTTGATGGAAACTGCATTAAATCTACATATATCAATTCAGAGAGAATTGACATAACTATATTGATTAATCAATAAACATATATGTTCTTAATGGTTATGGATAGGGCTATTCAAATGATCTATTTTAGATTAGGTAAGTTTTGACAGTTTGTGCTTTTCAAGAAATTGGTCCATTTCATCTAAGTTGTCAAGTTTATATGTGTAGAATTATTTTTTGTATTTTCTTACTATCCATTTGATATTGGCAGAGTCTCTAACGATATCCTCTTTTTCATTCTGACATGAATAATTTGTGTAATCTCTCTTTCTTTCTTTGTCAGGCTTACTAGATGTCTATCAATCTTACTGATCTTTGACAAACCAGACAAAAACAAGCAATGGGAAAAGAATTCCCTGTTTAATAAATGGTGTTGGGAAAACTGGCTAGCCATGTGCAGAAAACAGAAACTGGACCCCTTCCTGACATCTTACACTAAAATTAACTCCAGATGGATTAAAGACTTAAACATAAAACCTAACACCATAAAAACCCTAGAAGAAAACCTAGGCAAAACCATTCAGGACATAGGCATAGGCAAGGACTTCATGACTAAAACACCAAAAGCATTGGCAACAAAAGCCAAAATAGACAAAAGGGATCTAATTAAATTCCACAGCTTCTGCACAGCAAAAGAAACAATCATTAGAGTGAACCGGAAACCAAAAGAATGGGAAAAAAATTTGAAATCTACCCATCTGACAAAGGGCTAATATCCAGAATCTACAAAGAACTAAAACAGATTTACAAGAAAAAGACAAAAAAAAAAAAAAAAAAAAAAAACCATTCAAAGGTGGGCAAAGGATATGAACAGACACTTTTCAAAAGAAGAGATGTGTGAGGCCAACAAACATATGAAAAAATGCTCATCATCACTGATCATTAGAGAAATGTAAATCAAAACCACATTGAGATACCATCTCATGCCCATTAGAATGGCGATCATTAAAAAATTGGAGAAAACAGATGCTGGAGAGGATATGGAGAAATAGAACACTTTCACATTGTTGATAGGAGTATAAATTAGTTCAACCATTGTGGAAGACAGTGTGATGATTCCTCAAGGACCTAGAAATAGAAATTCCATTTGACCCAGCAATCCCATTACTGGGTATGTACCCAAAGGAGTATAAATTGTTCTATTATAAAGACACATGCACATGTATATTCATTGTGGCACTGTTTGCAATAGCAAAGACCTGGAACCAACCCAAATGCCCATCGATGATAGACTGGACAAGGAAAATGTGGCACATATACACCATGGAATACTATGCAGCCATAAAAAATGATGAGTTCATGCCCTTTGTGGGAACATGGATGAATCTGGAAACCATCATTCTCAGCAAACTGACACAGGAACAGAAAATCAAACACTGCATGTTCTCACTCATAGGCGAGTGTTGAACAATGAGAACACATGGACACAGTGAGGGGAGCATCACACACTCGGGTCTGTTGTGGGGGCTAGGGGAGGGACAGCGGAGGTATGGGGAGGTTGGGGAGGGATAAGATGGGGAGAAATGGCAGATATAGGTGACGGGGGGATGGAGGCAGCAAACCACATTGCCATGTATGTACCTATGCAACAATCCTGCATGATCTGCACATGTACCCCAGAACCTAAAGTATAATTTCAAAATATATATATATGTGTGTATACACATATATATATAGGAAGTGCTGGATTTTGCTTCTGATGACTGATTTACACTAAGGAAAAAAATACAGCTTAGAATTCACCAGCCTACACATCCAAAACCCAGTCACCAAACACAGACCTTACCCCTATTTTTCTATAGAAAATAGAGGAGCCAAGCTTCATTTAAGGACAATCCACCAAGAAAATAATTTCAGATGCAAATGAATGAGCTCTCAAGATTCCTAGAATTGGGGATTATTATGTCACAGTCTAGCATATATTCGTTGTTTACGGTAAAGAGGAGGGAGAGAGGAATTAAAATTTTTAAATAATCCAGAAATATCCTTCTACTCAGTTCCAAGTTTGTCTTTCTCCCAACCTTTTACTGGAGCTACTTACTGGGAAATTGAATAGTGTAAGTTTGATGTTTTCTTCTGTATTATCTTTATTTGTTCTCTGAGAGATAAAACTAGTCACTGGCAGCACGAAGGATAAAAAGAAGAAGATGGAGAGAGGGATGCTCACAGATTTGAGAGGGTGTAGGATGAAGTCACTTCTGAGCTTCTAGAGTGGTGTTCTGTCCTCATTACCCCAAATTATCAGAAGTTTCTTACACAAAATGGGATGCTCAGTGGATTTGTTCTCTATTGGTACCATAACCAATTACCACAAACTTAGCAGTTTAAACACCCATTAATTATCCACCATTCTGTGGATCAGAAGTCCAGGTGTGGTGTGGCTCAGCTGGGTCCTCTGCTGAAAACAAGGTGTCAGTTGGGTAGCATAGAGGGAGACTTTGCAGAAGATTCTACTTCCAAGTTTATTCAAGTTTCCGGCAAAATTCAGTTTCTTGTGATTGTAGGACCAAGGTTACCTTTTCTTTAACAGCGGCCCTCTTCATCTTCAAGCCAACAATGACATGTCAAATCCTACTTGTGATCTGAATCTTTGACTTCATCTTCAGCCCGAGAAAGATCTCCACTTTTAAGGGCTTATGTGATTATCCCTTAAAAGGGCCAGTCAAATAAGCCAAGATCATCTGTATTTTAAAGTCATGTGACTAGTAACATGAGTTCCATCTGCAATTTCCTTCTGTTATGTAACGCAACATATTTATTTGAGTAACACTAGAGGGTAAAGGTCATTGAGGCTACCACACACTTGGTAAAGCAGAATTTGGTATGGTGACTTCTCTCATGGAAGAGAAAAGCTGGAAGAAAAAGTTTGAGGCTCTGCTATAATTCACCAACTGGTGTTTTTGCAATATCAGTACTGACTAGATTTCCTTCCTTACATCTGAAAAAAGTTTTCTAGAGTGCATATGGATTAAGGAGAGAGAAAAATTCCTCAGCTAAGAGACTTTATGTACTGGTGGGGGTGGGAAGCGGCCAAGCAAGGTAATAGACAAGTGATATGCATGACAAGAAAACACAGGGGCAGAGAATCAATGAGGGGGAACACACAACCCTATTCTCAGAGTCGAGCTATGCAATCAAAAAGAGAGGTCAGGTAATCCAGGAACTAAAGGATGGCTAAAAGTGAATCAGCTCTCCTGATGTCTGTCATCATATCGCATTATTATTTTATTTATCTCCCAATATTCATTTCAGTTGAGAAAGAATTCAAAGAAGTAGAAAATCAAACACTGGTCATTGAATTCACGTTTTTAAATTTCTCCAAGCACCCTGAATTACAAAGGCTGTTATTTTTGTTCTTCTTGGTCATTTACCTGATATCTCTTCTGGGAAATGCAGTCAGCGTCAGTCCTGCTCTCTATACTCCAATGGGTTATTTTCTTAGTAACTGTCATCATTCCAGTCATGATGGTGAACTTCTTCTAGGAGAGGAAGACCATCTCCTACGAGGGCTGGCTTTCCCAGATCTTCTTCCTTGCTCATACACCTCTGTCAATGACTCTGTGCTCCACGTGGCCAGGGCGACCACTGGCCTGAGCCCTGCCTGTTTACAGCACTGTCCTACACATCATCTCTACCACCATTAGGATTCCCTCGGCTCAGGGCAGGAGCAAGGCCTGCTCTACTTGGGCCTTCCACCTCGAATTGTCTTCTTCCTTCCTCATACACCTCTGTCAATGAGTCTGTGCTCCACGTGGCCAGGGCCACCACTGGCCTGAGCCCTGCCTGTTTACGGCACTGTCCTACACATCATCTCTACCACCATTAGGATTCCCTCGGCTCAGGGCAGGAGCAAGGCCTGCTCTACCTGGGCCTTCCACCTCAGATTGTCTTCTTTAGAACAGACCACTTCAACTATGACAGGCCCAGAGAAGGGTGCTCCCTGGACACAGGCATCCTGGTCTCTGTGCTCTTTTGTGTTGTGACCCAATGTTGAACCCCATCATCTACAGCCTGGGAAACAAGGAGATCAAGCAGCGAGGAAACTGACAGGAAAACACAACTTCTCTTGTGAGGTCAGCAACTAGATAACGTTTCCCACTCTGGAAAATGTCTTTTTTTTTTTTTAGAAGGAGTTTTGCTCTTGTTACCCAGGCTGGAGTGCAATGGCGTGATCTCAGCTCACCGCAACCTCCACCTCCCGGATTCAAGCAATTCTCCTGCCTCAGCCTCACGAGTAGCTGGGATTACAGGCACGCACCACCATGCCCAGCTAATTTTTTTATTTTTCGTAGAGATGGGGTTTCATCATGTTGACCAGGATGGTCTCGATCTCTTGACCTCGTGATCCACCTGCCTTGGCCTCCCAAAGTGCTGGGATTATAGGCGTGAGCTTATATAGTGCGTGGGATTATAGACATGAGCTTATATAGTGCGTGGGATTATAATCCCACGCCCAGTCAAAAATTTCTTAATTAGAAAAAAACATGAACATTCCAGCTACTATTATAAGAGGTCACACTCCATATAGCATCTCTTAACAATTCTGGTGCCCCATCCCACCCGCACAAACAACTGTATCTATGCTGAGAATTTGACACATTGTGATCTCATGTGGGTTGTGTTCTCACCAATGAACTGATATTTTAGAACATCTTCATCATCCCCAAAAGAAGCCCCATACCCATTAGCAGCCACTTACCTTTTCCCTAAAAACCTCCAACTTTAGGCAACTGTATTTCTTTATATATATATAAAGAAATATATATATATAAATATATAAATATATTTATAAATAATTATAATATATTATAAATATATATTATAGTATGATATAAATATATTATAAATATATAAAAATATATATACAAAATATATATAATATATATAACATATTTATATATTATATATTATATATATAAAATAAAGACACAAAATATATATATAGTATATATATTTTTATATATATACACAATATATATAAAATAAAGACACAAAATATATGTATATATATAAAGTGCTGTTCTATGTACTATTTAATTCTTTCAAGGTCTGGATTCAGAACTGTCTTATACCAAAATCAGAGCGACACTTTCTTATTTCACATTTGTTTCTAAAAGTTTTTCATTATGTGGTCTATTTTTCACGATTTGCAGCGTTTATTCTGTGTTGATTTCTACATTTGTAAGGCTCTTCTTTGGAAGTGAGAAACGGCAACTAGGATCCCACTATTCTCAATATGTTTATACTTACCGGCTCAGTACCAGTGTATGTATTTACATTCCTAGTTTGAATTCCCCAAAGCTCATATCAGACACACTGTCCCCCAGTGATCTCCACCTGGTGCGTCTCAGACTTGTCACTTTGTATGCGCCCACTTAGGCATGCTGGACAAAACCTGGACCCTGGTCACATTGATTTACTCACACCAGATAGGTTCAGCTAGCTGAAGCTCAATTCTGACAAATACAAAGTAGAAGGCGTGTTAGGTTAGTTTTTTATGTAAATAATTTTAAAGTTTTACAAAGGCTAAACTGTCAACGTTTACCTTTGCCAATCGTTTAATTACTTTAGGGTTATAGCCATGTAAACTCTACCTCACCACCTAAATATCCTTAAGAATCTCAAATTCAGTATATTTCAGTAAGATTTCATAATTTTCCTCCAAATTTATTCAAATTCTATATAAAAATTCCTATTAATAATATCATCAACTTTCTGGTTTTCTTTTTTTTAAAGAGATATATATATATATTATTACACTTTAGGTTCTGGAGTACATGTGAAGAACATGCAGGATTGTACATAAGTACATACATGGCAATGTGGTTTGCTGCCTACATCCCCCCATCACCTATATCTGGCATTACTCCCCATGTTACCCCTCCCCAACTTCCTATCCCCCACTCTCCCTCCCTTAATCCCCCCACCCACAGACCCCAGTGTGTGATGCTCCCCTCCCTGTGTCCATGTGTTCTCATTGTTCAGCACCCACCTATGAGTGAGAACACGCAGTGTTTTATTTTCTGTTCTTGTGCCAGTTTGCTGAGAATAATGGTTTCCAGGTTCATCCATGTCCCTACAAAGGGTACGAACTCATCGTTTTTTATGGCTGCATAGTATTCCATGGTGTATATGTGCCACATTTTCCTTGTCCAGTCTATCATTGATGGGCATTTGGGTTGGTTCCAGGTCTTTGCTGTTGTAAACAGTGCTGCAATGAACGTACATCTGCATATGTCTTTATAATAGAACAATTTATAATCCTTTGGATATATACCCAGTAATGGGATTGCTGAGTCAAATGGAATTTCTATTTCTAGGTCCTTGAGGAATCGCCACAGTGTCTTCCACAATGGCTGAACTAATTTACGCTCCCACCAACAATGTAAAAGTGTTCCTATTTCTCCACATCCTCTCCAGCATCTGTTTCCTTGGGATGTTTTAATGATCGCCATTCTAACCAGCCTGAGATGATATCTCAATGTAGTTTTGATTTGCATTTCTCTAATGACCAGAGACGATGAGCATTTTTTCATATGTTTGTTGGCCTTATGTATGTCTTCTTTTGAAAAGTGTCTGTTCATATCCTTTTCCCACTTTTGAATGGGTTTGTCTTTTTCTTGTAAATTTGTTTTAATTCTAGGTAGATTCTGGACATTAGCCCTTTGTCAGATGGGTAGATTGCAAAACTTTTTTCCCATTCTGTTGGTTGCCAGTTCACTCTAATGATTGTTTCTTTTGCTGTGCAGAAGCTCTGGAGTTTAATTAGATCCCAGTTGTCTATTTTGGCTTTTGTTGCCATTGCTTTTGGTGTTTTAGTCATGAAGTCCTTGCCTATGCCTATGTCCTGAATGGTTTTGCCTAGGTTTTCTTCTAGGGTTTTTATGGTGTTAGGTCTTATGTTTAAGTCTTTAATCCATCTGGAGTTAATTTTAGTGTAAGGTATCAAGAAGGAGTCCAGTTTCTGCTTTCTGCACATGGTTAGCCAGTTTCCCCAACACCATTAATTAAACAGGGAATCCTTTCCCCATTGCTGGTTTTTATCAGGCTTGTCAAAGATCAGATGGTTGTAGATATGTTGTGTTGCCTCCGAGGCCTCTGTTCTGTTCCATTGGTCTATATCTCTGTTTTGGTACCAGTACCATGCTGTTTTGATTACTTTTTTTTTTTTTTTTTTTGGTAGCAGAGTTTTAAGTTTTATTTTGCACTCCGTGGCCCTCCAGACAGTGATTTGAATGATTAAGTGAAACTCTTCTTAGGTTAAGTGTCCTAGTCCATGCTAAAATCATCTTGTTGGTCTCTTCTGCGCTTCAGCGACCAGCATCAGCGCCCGGCATGTCTCCGCTGCCCGCGCCTCCCTGGCCGGCTTGTGGGCAGCGAAGGCAGTGAGCATTTCCAGAGCGGTGAGATGGGCGCCGCGGATAATCAGGCGATACGGGTCTCGGAACAGCACGTCCACGCAGGGCCTGGAGCCCTCGTGCCTCACGTCCGCAATCACCGAGCAGTTGAGATTAGTGGAGCGGACCCTCTTGCTGCTCACCGCCTGGAGGAAGGTCCTCGTTGATTCCACGTTTTTCTCCAAAGGATACAATTGGATTCGAACCTGCTTGACAGCGCTCAGACCAAGCTGAACCAGGACAGCCGCCATGGTGACCTCCGCCCCGGCAACTATATTTCTTAAGAAAGGTGAAGGGGAGGAAGGCAGCAAATCACACTGAGTCAAGAGGAGCAGTGGGAGTGGAGAAGGAACAAAAAAATCTAAAACTGGTTGTGATCAATTAGTTGTAAACACCACTATACTCGGACCAGCCGTTAGGCAACTGTTAATCTACTTTATGTCTCACGGATTTGCCTATTCTAGGCATTCAGCATAAATGGAAATATACAATGTGTTATCCTTTTAAGACTGGCTTCTTTCACGTAGCATAATGTTTTCAAGTTTCACCCATACAACAGCATGTTATCAGTACTTCATTCCTTTTCATGCCAAATAGGATTCCATTGTATGAGTATACCAAATTTTATTTGTCTGTTCATCAGTTAATGGACAAATAAAAATATGTACAATATTTTATCAGATGCTTTTTTTTTGAGATGGAGTTTCACTCTGTCACCCAGGCTGGAGTGCAATGGCACGATCTTGGCTCACTGCCACCACTGCCTCCCCGATTCAAGCAATTCTCCTTCCTCAGCCTCCTAAGTAGCTGGGATTACAGGCATGCACCACCACGCCGGGCTAATTTTGTATTTTTAGTAGAGATGGTGTCTCTCCATGTTGGTCAGGCTGGTCTCAAACTCCAGATCTCAGGTGATCCACCTGCCTCGGCCTCCCAAAGTGCTGGGATGACAGGCATGAGCCACCGCACCCAGCCTCACATGCTTTTAAGGGGTAGATATATCCTGACACTGGGTACTGTTCTTCTCAATTGTGAGAAATAAACTACTGGCATATAAACTTAGCATACATTTATTTATGGTAAATCAATAAATCACTTACCACGAAGTCTCACTGAAAGGCTTGGATTTCTGGCTTTGGAGGTGGGGCTTGTGCTCCCCACAGTACTATGGAGAGAATACTCTTTGGTACAACTGGCTATTGACCTCCATGCATCACGAGGAGGACCTCCATTCCAGGAGCTGCCTACAGCATAGTCATTGCCTAACGCAAAATCACTCCACAGCTCATTCTTTTAGGACCATGTATAGACACCTGTGGACGGTCCTTTTGGGAGCTGGTGTTTCTACTTTTTGTATTTTATGAATAATGTTCCTAAGAACACTTGTGTACAAGTAATTAGTGGACATATATTTTCATTTCTTTAGGGTACGTACCTGGGAGTTGAATTGCTGGATCATATGGCCACTTCCAATTTCTTCACATCCTCGTCAGCATTTGGTATCTGTCTTTTTCAGGATAGCCATCCTAGTGAGGAAAGTGGTATCTCATTGTTTCGATTTGTATTTCCTGGATCGCTGATGATTCTAAGGCCTTTACTGGGTGCCATCTTTGGGCTTCTTCAGATCTGGAAAAACCCATGTTGTTAGGAGATTTCTGAGCTTTAGACATATAACTCTTAATGTGTGTAATGTTTTTATCTTAATTTTGGTGCAGTTAAAATACTGCAAGATTTTCAGACTTACGCCTTCTCCCCATCTGGGCCCTACATAGACGTTTGATGGCTCTGCCTTTTTCCCCTTCAGAATTCCACAGCAAGCAGTGCCATCACCAGGCAAAGATCAGGGGCCCCGAAGGCCTGAGGGGCGCCAGTGGGAAAGAAAGGAAGCACCGTATGCAGGGGGCAGCCCTGACTAGGAGCCCCTTAAAGCTAAGACATCAAGCATGCTGTAGTACTGTACCTCCAGATACATGTCCCTCTGGTGGGGCATGTGGCATGAAGAGGCTCGGTCCAAGCAAAGCCCATGGCCATGGCCACCAGAACAAACAGAGAAGACTCCCTCATGTGTTGTAAAATCCAACGAAATAAGCCCACATCCGTGCACACCTTTGCACTCACCAACGAGGAGAAGGAAAAGGCCGTCTTTCAGGCTTTAGCCACCACAACTCCTGACAACAAATCCAGTACCAAACTCCGTTCACAAATGTCCCAAAAGAGAGAGAAAGCTCATCCCTTCATTGTGTGCTGGGAAAAGATGATTGTCACGACCTTAATGAATCCAGTAGAGAACTAATTGCTCTTCATTTCTACATTTTCTGATCAAGCTGTTGCCCTTGAATTGTATTTGTACTTGGAGGAATCCCAGAACATCTACTTAGAGAGAGATTAGATGGATACTCCCCAAGGACAGTCCACAGGCGTTTATACGTGGCCATCCTGGAAGAAAGAATCAGGGAGTCATCAAAGAGGATTTTTGGTTCCCGCGTTAGGCAATGATTATGCTGTAGGCAGCTCCCGGAATGGCAGGTCCCCCTCATGATGAATGGATGTCAACGGCCAGTGGTGCCAGAGTATTCTTTCCATAGTAGTGTGAGGAGCACAAGCCCCACCCCCAAAGCCAGAAATCCAAGCTTTTCACCAAGACTCAGCTGTAAGTAGTTTATTTATTTATCATCAAAATTGAGAAAATCTGCCCAGTGTCAGGATATACCTACCCCTTAATAACATATTGTATATTATGCTTATTTTAATTACCATTTTGATAGCATTTATGCAATGACACATTTTTAACATCTTCTCTGTGTGTATACATTTCTACAGTACTATTTATAGAATCAGAATAGAACTTACTTTAGAAATTAGCTGCTCCAGAATCTAAAGAATGTCTGAGTGATTTAAGTGAGATAATATAAGTGAAAATTGTTTCATGGCATAATAGAAAATGCAAAGTCTTAGTGCCCTATTTTTGACAAGCAGGATAGAAAGGAATAATTTTCTGGGAGAAAGCATAGGGATATATTTCCACTATGATATATTACAGTATAACAATAGGTACAGACAAAATAATTGTTTAATGAAATATGATTAAATTTATACAAAACATATATTTGGAAACATATTTATTCATTAACTAGGGGTTCTCATCTTTATGTGGCAACACGTTGATGTTTGGGGAGATGTGTTGCAAGCAATTTATTAAGTATAATAAAGCCTAGAAGCTTATGAATGATTTAGTTTACCTATAATCCTTTTTATTAGAAACACATATTTAAAGTTGTTTGTAAATAATTGCATTCCCAATCATTTGACTTAGAGACTATTGATTGATTGGGAAAGAAAGAAGCAGAGTTGCTGCTTGCTGGCTGCGAACTGAGCAGAATGTGCCACGTGGTCTCCATTGGAATCACTGCTCTTACAGAGCCATGGTGCCACATTTATGCCCCAACAGGCTGTTCTTTTCCTCAGGTCTCTAAGATGTTTGCACCAGAATGGTTGAACAGAAATGTCCTCCAGATGTCAGCTGAGATGTCTCTTGTTAATCTTTCTCTGTAGTTCTGACTAAAGTGCTGGATTTTTATATCTTTCTTATTCTCCTGACTTCCACCTGAGTTGTTTGTGAACAGTCTTTGAGCCCCAAGCTTTGGGTCCCCGTTCAGCTTCAGCAGACAGGGAGTTTGGATGCCATTGGGAGTATCAGGCTCTGTGATGCCAGGGTCAAGGACCTGAGGCACCTTCTCATACATAGGGCATTGGAGGCCAGTCCTTCTCCACTCTGTCATACACATTCATGAGAGGGGGCTCCGAATTTGACAGTGGCTTTATGCTATATCGGGCATAGGCTTGGGAGGAGTGCAATTTTCTGTGAGACCCCTATAGAGTTACCCTCTTCTCAAAATTAACACAGGTTAAGAAATGCCAATCTATGTCGTGTTTCAGGCAGAGAGAGATGTTGAGAAATATATGCCCAATAAATACCGTATGCTGTCATCATGGGGCTGATAGGGCAAATATAATTGGTGGGAAAGTAAATAGTCAATAATTTCATCCTGCTTTTAATTCCAATAAATTCATTTGATCAGCGTTAACATTAACTTTTGCTTTGACTTATCTTGTTTTGTCATTGCTACTGACTGAACTGATTCCCAGGAGATTGAAAAGAGGTAAGTATTTTTGCTATTTGTCTTTTCGCTCTTTATTTTATGGAATTATGGAATGCAAAACAGAGAACTGGAAAGAGTATGGCCTTTAGAATCAGATGGGCCTGGATTAAATTCCTCACTCTAATATACTAGCCAGGTAACTTTAAGCATCAGTTTCCTTACTTGCAAATCTTAGTAAATACCTACTATATAAGGTTGTTGTGATACATACATGAGACCGTGTGTGCAAAGCACCCAGTGCGGTTCCTGGTACTTTGTAAATACTTAATAAACAGTAACCACCATTATATTTGGGGCTATAGTTACTGTCAGTCACAGGGCTATGTAGGGTTGGGAAGAAAGCTGGGATTGCTTGTTAAGCCAATTTCTGTTATTTGGTCAATCATATACATGGGAAATTTTTCAGTGAGCATGTGCTACTTTTGGAAATTTTTTATTTTAAAAAATATATAGGGCTGGGCGCGGTGGCTCACACCTGTAATCCCAGCACTTGGGGAGGCCGAGGCAGGCTGATCACGAGGTCAAGAGATCAAGACCATCCTGACCAACATGGTGAAACCCCGTCTCTACTAAAAAATACAAAAATTAGCTGGGCGTGGTGGTGTGTGCCTGTAGTCCCAGCTACTCGGGAGGCTGAGGCAGGAGAATTGCTTGAACCCAGGAGGCGGAGATTGCAGTGAGCTGAGATTGTGCCACTGCACTCCAGCCTGGTGCCTGGCGACAGAGCAAGACTCTGTCTCAAAAAAAAAAAAAAATATATATATATATATATATAAATAAAATATATAAATAAAATTCCTATATATTTTTTCATTTTAAAATTGAGTGGAAAGATCTTCACTTGAGACATGAGTTAATCTTCTTTGCAGGAGATGCAGCAATCCAGCCTCTATTTGATTATCTCCAGTAGTGGTATTCATTACTCACTATATATTACAAAATGCTTGCTTATGTAGTCTAAACTCAATTAACAAAACAAACACACTTCAATCAAGTATAAATGTGGAGATTTCAATTCAATATGCCAAGTGGATTACCAAGAAATCCTTGGAATGAAGCAAGTAAGCAGAGTTATGAGCAGGTGACTGAATATTCATATGTTGGTATGAAAAGGGGTTGTTGCTCAGTAGTCAACAATGAGTCTCTGAGTTCAGAATAGCAGGATAAACTCTTAAAATCTCAGTTTTCTTATCTGCAAAATGGGGTTAATAAGAGGATTTACGCTTTTTAGTTGTTTTTGAAATGGAATAATCCGTGAAGATTGCCTGGCACATAGCACAGTCTCAACAAGTATTTAATAAGAGGAATCGTGATGGTATTAGTCATATGTACCAGAGGTCAGGAAAACACAGTGCCTTACCTTGAGGTGACCTTGATTGGCTAATCACGTATTTTCCAGGCAGCTGTCCAGTGCTGAATAGGTGAGAAGAACAAGATCATCTTTTCATCATCACCATAGGCTGTTGAGCGAGAAGGGATCTCAGAGGTCAACAAGTCTGGATCTTTGTTTAGGAAACAATGAAACAGAAGCCTAAATCATACTCTAACAGAAGTAAATCTCTAGGTTGGCTCCTTTCATAATTTTTAAAGAATATGTGATTTGAGACAAATGGGAGAGGGACAAAAGCTGGAGCTTTCTCAGAAGGAAAGAGCCAATTCTAGACACCAGCCTCCATGACTTTGCTCCTCTGCTCTCTTTACCGCAAACGATTATCCCCATATTTCTGCCTGTTTAAATCCTTTAAGGTCCACTGCAGTACTGTGTCTTTAAAGAATTTTTGGTGTCTCTAATCCCATAGACATTCTTCACGGCACCTCTGTATTCACCAAACATTTATTGAATGCGTGCTTGTACATGAGACTCCAGGCTACTTTTTCATACAGAATTGAAAGGTTCAGACTGTAACTTCAGGATGATCATATTTATATTCTGACTTATAAGTTGGATCTAAATCTTGAGTACACCTGCACATAAAGACGGGAATGATAGACACTGTGAACTACTATAAGTGGGAGGGAGGAATGGCAGCATAGGTTGAAAAACTACTTTTTGGGTACTATGCTCACTACCCAAACCCCAAACCTCAGCATCCTGCAATAGACCCATGTAACAAATCTGCACATGCACCCCAGATATTGAAAATAAAAGTTATAATTATTTTAAACAAAAAAAAAGATGGAATTGGGTATTGAGTGTCCTATTTCTACAGGTGTTTAGCCAGGGGCTATCTGAACAAAGATTAGTAAAGAAAAATAATAATCATCATTGTAAAAGTAAACAAAATGTCACAAATCTCTCTGCCTCATACTGTAGTTTATCTTCCCATTAGATTGTTTGTTTATTGAAGACAGGAATTAAGTCTTACTCCCCTTTGGGTCTCTTCATAATACCTATTATAGAGCTGTATTAGACCCTATAGAGAAACTAAATTGGTTTGAATTAAAAACTAGCCACTACCAAAGAAATATTATTGGAAAATGCTGAAAGAAAATAAGAATTTCATAGCTTGAAGAATTTTATAGCTGGAAGGCACTTACATGTTGTAAGAGGTAGTAATTTGTCTTTCTTTTTTTTCTTTACACTAGCAGCATAGGTGGGATGTAAAGGAATGAAAGAAATACTAAATGGTGGAATACATTTCTGAGATGCAACGGAGAATTTTTCTTGACAAATTTATTAAGGAAAGACTTTAAGCTACTAATTTTAGGGGCAAATGTAGTTCTTTTAGGTGGGAAAAGCCTACACTTGCCACTCAAGGGCGATCCCTGGGTCAGCAGTGTGGATATTGCCTGGGAACTCATTGGAACTGCAGGTTATTTACATGCACATTCAAGTTTGGGAACGCACTGGCCCGCATGATGACCTCTGAATAGCCTATCTGGTTCTAGGCACTCATATTATAGGGAAGCATAGAAATAGAAATCTAGGCCAAGTGAAAATAACTCATATAAATGGCAATAAATTAACATCGCCACAAGCACCAGAAATAATTTGGATTTTCTTTTAGAGAAGTTGTCCTGCGTCCTGGTATTCTGTGTGTGTGTGTGTGTGTGTGTGTGTGTGTGTGTGTGTGTGTGTGTGTGGTTTAAGTAGATCAGCAATTTACCGGCAACATGAAAATTAGATTCAAAAATTTTAATCATTGCTTTGTGTTATTGAAATTAAATGTAAGTAGATGTTTCCCTGATGTGCTGTAAGGATTTTTACAATCACATCAGTTACTCTAGTTTACTTTATGCTCATTTTGTTTCTTTTGAGGATATAAACCCCTTAAGGTTAGTCAACAAAACATTTCATTTATTGCCAAAGCAAAAAATAAAAAAATAAAAATCCTCTTTTAAGACCCCTAGGCTTGTTTATTTTCCACAGTTTATATTTAGATTTAAAAATTATTTATGCTTAACTTCAGTACCAACTTCCTATTGAAATTGAAATACTTTAAGCTCCTGAAGTCCTTGAGATTTAGAATTTTTAATGAAAGCTCTACGGGCATATTAATCACATGCCTTGCATTCTCAGAATCAAAGATAAAAATGCATGGGCTTTCAAGACCATAGAGCAGTTTGCAAATATAAGATATTACCAGGTATCACTATTAATAATTATTACATGACTTAAACACTCTGTGCCCCAGTTTATTAATCTGCAAAATGGAGGTGGTAGGTTGTCTTATAGGTTATTATATGAATCAAATAAGTTAATACATGTAAAAAACTTAGATGTAATACATGCAAAAAGTTAGCACATAATAGAGATTTGATTAGTGTTAGCTATTATTATCTAATGTTTGTTCCTACCCATTACTTAGTTTGGAAAATACTGTTTGAATTCAGGTATGTAAAAATGTTGCATCTTTTCAAAGTAACTCGTTGGGTTTTGATTGGATGCATTATACTAAAATCAATTTGATCATTAAAGAAAAACACTTTGAAACTATATTAAGCAAGATTTTTTTTTTCTGAGACAGACTTGCTGTGTCACTCAGGCTGGAGTGCAGTGGCACAATCTTGGCTCACTGCAACCTCTGCCTCCCAGGTTCAAGCCATTCTCTTGCCTCAGCCTCCTAAGTAGCTGGGATTACAGGCACATGCCACCATGCCTCAGATAATTTTTGCATTTTTAGTAGAGATGGAGTTTTACCATGTTGTCTGGGCTGGTCTTGAACTCCTGACCTCATGATCTGCCCCCCTCGGCCTCCCAAAGTGCTGAGATTACAAGCATGAGGCACCGTGCCCAGCCTAAGCAAGATTTTTTTTAAAACCAGTTTTTTGGTGCATAACCAGTCTAAGAATATTCACCCTCACATTATTTTTTTGTATGAAATCTATGTATCTCCATGTGATCATGGAGAATAAAGTCATTATTGTACAGGAGAGGGTTTACATTGAGGCTGCCTGTTCCTAGGAATCAGAATATAAATTCTAAGGAGCAAGAGTATATTGTTTTACAGAAAGTGTCATGCATAGGTGGTGACTATAAATCATAAATTTTAATGATGACGGTGATTGTCCCAGTCCTTTTTGCATTGCTCTAAAGGAATACCTGATGCTGGATAGTTCATAAAGAAAAGAGTTTTATTTGGCTCACAGTTCTTCGGGCTGCACAAGAGGCATGGCACCAGCATCTTCTGGTGAGGGTCTCAGGAAGCTTCCAATTACGACAGAAGGGGAAATGGAGCTGGCACGTATAGTGGCAAGAGAGAAATAACGAGAGAGAGAGAGAGAATAGGAGATGCCAGGCTTGTTAGCAATCAGTCATCATGTGAACTAATAGAATGAGAACTCACTGGAAGGACGGCAGCAAGCTGTTAGTGAGAGATTTGCCCCCATGACCCAAACCTCTCACTAGCCCCCACTTCCAACATCTGGGATCAAATTTCAACGTGAAATTTGGAGGGTGAAATATCCAAACTATATTAGGGATGATGAGGAATAAGAAAAAATAAGGCCAGGCACAGTGGCTCACCTTGTAATCCCAATAGTTTGGGAGGCTGAGGTCGGTAGATCACTTGAGCCCAGGAGTTTGTGATCAGCCTGAGAAACATGTCCAAACCCCATCTCTGCGAAAAATACAAAAAGTTAGCCAGGTGTGGTGGTGGTGCGTGCCTGTAGTCCCAGCTACTCAGGAGGCTGAAGTGGGAGGTCAACAGCCTGGGAGGTTGAAACTGAAGACAGCCGAGATTGCGCCACTGCACTACAGCCTGGGCAACAGAGTCAACAGAGCAAAACCCTGTCTCAAAAAAAAAAGGAATTCAAAAAAATAGATTCACATGACTACTTATCCCATCTTATCCCCCAGCCCACAAGAAATTAGATTAGCCAGTCAGACTAAGGAAAAAAGTTATATAGAGACATACAGAAAGAGATTTTTTTAATGCTCCATGAATATCTTCCTCAGGAACTGATTTCAACTAATATGAAGTCACATTTCAAGACCTTTGTAATAAGTATTGTGTGCGACCTCAGAAACTATATTTTAGGAAATCACTGAAAATTTATATTCAGTTTTCTAATTCAGATATCCATAGACTGGGTGGTGTTCGGATCAGTTTCCCAAAGTAAACTCTTACGGAACCACCTTCCATGAGGAATTTTATTTCTTCCTGTGAATACATCTAAACATCTACCTACAAAAGAGATTTTCATATCTACCTTTCTGATATGAGGAGTTAAAAAAATACATGTCACTAATTTTCAAATGACTCAAAGTTTATACAGTTAACAGAGAAAACAGAGTAAAATACACACACAACATAAGAAATTTCTAGGAGTACATGCAGATTCCTAGCTCAGTTCTAATGCTGATTTACTAAAAATCATTGCTAACAAGGGGCTAATAATGGAAATGCTTATTATTTAGGGAATTACAATGCCTACAGCTGACCCGAATAAGGTGGTATTTTCAAATCTTTCCTGGATACCTGTTCACCACATTTTCTGTAAACACTGAGAGCACAAGATTCCTACCTTAGCCTTCCTCTCCACTCGCTGTATCTATTCTCCCTGATGGAATTTATGTACAGCTTTGCTGCAACACTCGTCTTCAGGATGACTCCCAAATCCATAGCTGCAGTTTTAGCCTGTCTCCTGAGGACAAATCCTGTGTTTTGGACTGCCTAGTGGGAATTTCTGCATGGAGATCCCACAGTTATCTAACATTCAACATCATTCAAATCTAATGCAGTATCTCCTCCCCCCGACCTGCTGTACCTCAGGCATTTCCTGCTTTAATCAATGATCCCACCATCTAGCCAGCCTACCAGCCCACCCAAACTGATTCCATGTCCTCACACGTCCTCACCACCCATGGACTTCAAAGTACTTCAAACATGGCTTCCTCTGAGAACTAGAGCTTTGGGGATTTTCTCCAAGCTCTGAAACATCTTCAGGGATAGGTCGTTTCATTTTAATCTGTTTTTAGCACTCAAACTACTCTTTTGGATCAAACAATGGTGTTTTTACCGGAGGTACAGGGACTATCAACAATAGGTAGACTCTGCTGCTCTTCTTGCCCATTCTTACACCAAAGCCTGGCTTCCAGGCAGACCTCTGGGCTCTCTGCTGGCCGTGAGGGAAGGAGAATATTTCCTGAGGTCCCTATTGCAGGAGGACTCAGTTATTTCTGTCCCCAAGGACCTTAACCAAAAAGGCAGGCCTGCTACAGCTTCACACAGCCTAGTTCTGTGCCCCAGAGCAGCCAATGCCCTGCCATCTCCTCTTGAGTAGCTAATGAGGTTGTGCTTAAAGTACAAATCACCAGCCTCCTCGAAATTCATCTTCTAGAGCTTGGCAGCAACTAGATAGGATTGTCCCACTAGCTTCTTGCAACCTGGTAGGAATCCCTGGGAACAGACAATGCAGCTGTAGGGTAAGGGGCTTCCAGAACTCAGAATCTGGCAACCTCTCCTCCGCTGGTAGTAATGAAGTTCTCAGATAAGTTCACTAGTGTTCCAGAGACCTCAGGGATCTTTCTCCTGTAGCAATTTGGCCAATATAAATCCTCCAAGCGTGGAGGATTGTTTGGCCTTGGCTGAGCAGGTCCACGCTATTTTACTTGTGATTTCTGACAACAAAGTTGCCTGGGATACCAACCTGCTATCCTATTACTTACGGGACAATGTTGTCAGACATGGCCTCTTACAATAAAATGCACACACATACTCACACAAACACACATACATCCCTTGTGAACATGGCTTTGTATCTGGGGTCGAGGCCCCTCGTGCCTACCAATCCCATTTACTCTTCCAAACAGATTGTTGTCATGAAATGACATGATATGATTTGTAAAAGGTGCTACGTACTGAGCAATAATTACGGTAAACAAGAAGCAGAAAAATACTTGTCTTAGTAACCTAAAAAACATTTAGGTCTGGTTTTGACCAATCCCGAGATGAAAATTGCATTGAAAAATGCCTCTTATTCAGCAAACCACCATAGCATATGAATACCTATGTAACAGTCCTGCAATATCTGCATATGTACCCCAGAACTTAAAATAAAAAATAAAAAGTAGAAACTTCCACAAAAAAAGAAAAATGCCTCTTACTTTTATCTCTTTCCTTATTTTTATAAATCAAATTATAATTCACATTGAGTAAAATGCAAAAATCTTCACTATATAGGTTGATAAAATATTACATGCATATAAACTACCAAAATCAAAATAGGAAAAATTTAAATCATGCCCCCAAATTCCTCTATGCTCCTTTCCACATAATACCACCTTCAACCCCCAGAAATAACCTCTATTTTTACTTGATCACCATTAGTTTTGCCTATTATTTAACTTCATTTAAATGAAACATACAATATATATTCTTTTGTGTTAGCTTCTTTCACTCAACAAAATTTTTTAGATTCATCAATATTATTACATGTATCAGTAATTTGTATTTTTGAAAATAACTATATATGAGGTACTGAAATTACTGTATGAGGTACCAAAATTTATCTATTCTATTTGAGCTATTATGAATTCTCATACACATTTTAAAAATGAACTATGCACTCTTATTTTAAAAATATGCCCAGGGTGGAATTATTGTTTAATTTTATTAGAAATGAGTTTTCAAAAGCAGTTGTATAGATTTTGAATTTCAGCTTAGACATATAGAGAGCTGGAGAGTGTGTTACTTTTACTATAACAACCAAAACAGAAAAAAAAATTGCTAATTAATGACTTTTCTTGAACCTATTAGGAAATTGAGGTTGCAAGACAAACAACTAAATCAAAATCTGGAGAGAGATAGGCATTATAAGGACCGATGCATTCTCTCCCCCTTGGGACAGAAGCCATTAGATGCCATTTGAACTGATAAGAAGACTCAGATAGGCTGGGCACGGTGGCTTGTACCTGTAATCCCAGCACTTTGGGAGGTCAAGGCGGGTGGATAGCTTGAGGTCAGGAGTTCAAGACCAGCTGGGCCAACACAGCAAAACCCCATCTCTACTGGAAGTACAAAAGTTAGCTGGTGTGGTGGCACAAACGTGTAATTCCAGCTATGCATGAGACTGAGGCAGGAGAATCACTTGAACCCCGGAGGTAGAGGCAGAAGTTGCAGCAAGCAGAGATCACATCACTGTACTCCAGCCTGGGTGACAGAGTGAGACTGTCTCAAAAAAAAAGGAAGACTTCAATAAAAAATGTTTAATGAATTGCTAAATACTAAGCGTAGGCTATCATAAGAGTGAAAAGTCCCTGAGGACCAGAGACATAAGAGGGTTTATACCTTCTTGTTTTCTCTTCATAAACTACCGGATGTTCACAAGGAAAACCAGAAAGAATTCTGAGAATGCTTCGAAAATAGTGCTATTATAATATTAATATAGCACTGGTATTCAGGGGAAGAGGGAAGGGAAAGACAGCAGTAAGCCAAAATGCCTTCTAGAGCCATCGTCTGTATTTTTCCTACAGAACAAAAGCTGTAATCTGCAGGGACAAGAACAAATGCAAAAACCTGTCACCTGAGGGCACTGGAAAACAAATCAATGAAATTGAAACAATAGAGAAAAATCTGTGAAAACAAACTAGTTCTTTAAAAAGAGCAATAAGATTGATAAACATCTAGGCAGGCTGACTAAGAAAAAAAGGAAGACACAAATTATAAATATCAGGAATAAGACAGGAGCAATCAGTACTGACTTCACATTAAAAGGATAATTATGGAATACTACAAACAGTTCTATGCTCATAAATTTGACAGCAAAGATGACCATTGAGGTTTTTTTGACATGCTTTTTGGCCACAAACTAAGTCTTCTTTTGAAAAGTATCTGTTCATGTTCTTTGCCCACTTCTCAATCGGGTTGTTTTTCTCTTGTAGATTTAAGTTCTTTATAAATGCTGGATATCAGACCTTTGTCAGATGCATAGTTTATAAAAGTTTTCTCCCATTCTGAAGGACGTCTATTTACTCTTGATAGGTTTGTGTGCTGTGCAGAAGCTCATAAATTTAATTAGATCCTATTTGCCAATTTTTGCTTTCGTTGAGATTGCTTTTGGTATCTTTGTCAAGAAATCTTTGTCCATTCCTATTCCAGGATAGTATTGCTTAGGTTGTCTTCCAGGGTTTTTATAGTTGACTTTTACATTTAAGTCTTTAATCCATCTTGAGTCGATTTTTGTATACAGTGTAAGAAAGGGGTCCAGCTTCAGTCTTTTGCAAATCGCTAGCCAGTTATCCCAGCACCATTTATTGAATAGAGATAATCTTTTCCCCATTGTTTGTTTTTGTTAGCTTTGTCAAAGATCAGATAGTCATAGGTGTGTAACCTTATTTCTGGGCTCTCTATTCTGTTTCATTGGTCTATGTGCCTATTTTTGTGTTAGTATCATGCTGTTTTGATTACTGTAGCCCTGTAGTATAGTTTGAATTCAGGTAATGTGATGCCCCCAGCTTTGTTATTTTTGCTTAGGACTCCCTTGGCTATTAAGGCTCTTTTTTGGCTCCATATAAATTTTTAAATTGTTCTAGTTTTGTGAAAAATGGTGTGTTAGTAGTTTGATAGGAATAAAATTGAATTTGTAAATTGCTTTGGGCAGTATGGCCATTTTACTGACATTTATTGCAAACTATCCATTAGCATGAAATGTTTTTCCATTTGTTTGTGTCTTGTCTGATTTCTTTGAGCAGTGCTTTGTAATTCTCATTACAGAGCTCTTTCACCTCCCTGGTTAGCTGTATTCCTAGCTATTTTATTCTTTTTGTTGTAATTGTGAATGGGATTGCCTTTTTGATTTGGCTCTCAGCATGTCTGTTATTGGTGTACAGGAATGCTAGTAATTTTTGTACATTGTTTTTATATTCTGCAACTTTGCTGAAATTGTCCATTAGCTGAAGGAGCTTTTGGGCAGAAGCTGGGGGTTTTTTAGCTGTATAATCATGTTGTCTGCAAATAGCAATAGCTTACCTTCCTCTCTTCCTACTTGGATGCTCTATATTTTTTTCTCTTGCCTGATTGTTCTGGCTAGGACTTCCTATGTTGAATAGGAATGGTGAGAGAGGACATCCTTGTCTTGTACTAGTTTTCAAGGGAAATGCTTCCAGCTTTTGCCCATTCAGTATAATGTTGACTGTGGGATTGCCATAGATGGTTCTTATTTTGAGGTATGTTCCTTCAATACCTAGTTTATTGAGAGTTTTTAACGTAAAAGACTGTTGAATTTTATTGAAAGCCATTTATGTGTCTATTAAGATAATCATATGGTTTTTGTCTTTATTTCTGTTTATGTGATGAATCACATTTATTGATTTGCGTATGTTGAATAAACCTTGCATCCCAGAGATGATGCCTACTTGATTGTGATGGATTTGCTTTTGATGTGCTGCTGGATTCAGTTGGCAAGTATTTTGTTGAGGATTTTTGCATCAATGTTCATCAAGGATATTGATCTGAAGTTTTATTTTTTGTTGTCTCTTGGCCAGGTTTTGATGTCAGGATGATGCTGGCCTTATAGAATGGGTTGAGGAAGAGTCCTCCCTTCTCAATTTTCTTTGGAATAGTTTCTGTAAGAATGCTACCAGCTCTTCTTCATATATTTGGTAGAATTTGGCTGCAAATCCATCTGGTTCTGGGCTTTTTTTGGTTGGTAGGCTATTTATTACTGATTCAATTACAGAGCTTGTTATTGGTCTGTTTAAAAAATGAATTTCTTCCTGGTTCACTCCTGGGGGGATGCATTTGTCCAGGAATTTATCCACCTCTTCCAGATTTTTTAGTTTGTGTGCATAAAGGTGTTCATAGTAGTTTCTAGTGGTTATTTTTATTTCTGTAGGATCAGTGGTAACATTCTCTTCATTACTTCTAATTGTGTTTGTTTGGATCTTCTCTCTTTTCTTCTTTATTCATTTTTTAAATTTTTTTATTAGTTTCATTTCATTAGTTTTTCATTTTATTAGTTTCATAGATTTTTATTGGTTTTTTGAAAAAAGAAAAAACCATCTCCTGGATTCATTGATCTTTTGAACTTTTTTTATGTCTCAGTTTCCTTCAGTTCAGTTCTGACTTTGTTTTTTTCTTGTCTTCTATTAGCTTTGGGGTTGATTTGTTTTTGATTCTCTAAATCTGTCTCTTGTGATGTTAAGTTGTTAATTTGAGGTATTTCTTTTTGATGTAGGCATTTAGTGCTATGAATTTCCCTCTTAATACTGCCCTAGCCATGCCCCAGAGATTCTGTTATATTGTGTCTTTGTTCTCATTAGTTTCTAAGAACTTCTTGATTTCTGCCTTAATTTTATTTACCCAAAAGTCATTGAGGAGCATGTTACTTAATTTCCATGTAATTGCATGGTTTTGAGCAATTTTCTTAGTCTTGATTTCTGTTTTTATTGCACAGTGGTCCAAGAGTGGGTCTGGTATGATTTCAGTTCTTTTGAATTTGCTGAGGTTTGTTTTATGTCCATCTAAGTGGCCAGTTTTAGAGTATGTGCCATGTGGCAATGAGAAGAATGTATATTCTGTTGTTTTGGGGTGGGGAGTTGTATAGAGGTCTGTCAGATTTATCTGGTCCAACATTGAGTTCAGGTCTTGAATATGTTTGTTAGTTTTCTGCCTCAATGATCTGTCTAATATTGTCAGTGGAGTGGTGAAGTCCCCCACTGATATTGTGTTGGAGTCTATGTCTCTTCATAGGTCTCTAACAACTTCCTTTATGAATCCAGATGCTCCTGTGCTGGGTGCATATATATTTAGAATAGTTAGGTCTTCTTGTTGAATTGAACCCTTTAACCATTATGTAATACCCTTCTTTGTCTTTTTTTATCTTTGTTGGTTTGAAGTCTGTTCTGCCTGACATTAGGATTGCAACCCCTGCTTTTTTCTGATTTCCATTTACTTGGTAGATTTTCCTCCATTCTTTTGAGCCTATAGGTATCATTTCCTGTGAGATGGATTTCTTGAAGACAGCGTACCACTGGGTTTTGCTTTTTCATCCAGCTTGCCACTCTTTACCTTTTAAGTAGGGGTGTTTAGCTCATTTACATTGAAGGTTATTATTGATATATGTGAATTTGATTCTGTAATTGTGTTGTTAGCTGATTATTGTATTGACTTGTTTCTGTTGTTGCTTTACAGTGACATTGGTCTATGTGTTTAAAACTGTTTTTGTATTAGTTGGTAATGATCTTTCCTTTTGATGTTTAATGCTCCTTTCAAAATCTTTTCTAATGCAGGTCTGGTGGCAATGAACTTTCTCAACATATGCCTATCTGAAAAGGATTTTAATCTCCTTTGCTTAGGAAGCTTAGTTTGGCTACATATGAAGTTCTCAGTTGAAGATTTTTTTTTCTTTAAAAATGTTGAATATAGGTTCCTCAATCTCTTCTGGCTTACAGAGTTTTAGCTGAGATATCTCCTGTTGGCCTGATAGTGTTCCCTTTGTCAGTAACCTGCCCTTTTCTCTCTAGCTGCCTTTAACATTCTTTCTGACATTTTAACCTTGGAAAATCTGGCAATTATGTGTCTGGGAGATAATCTTCTTGTATAGAATCTTGCAGAAATTCTCTTAATTTCCTGAATTTGACTATTGGCCTCTCCAGCAAGGTTGGGGAAGTTTTCATGAATGATATCCTGAAATATGTTTTCCAAGTTGTTTGCTTTCTCCCCCTTCCTTTCAGGAATGCCAATGATCTGTAAATTTGACCTCTTTACATAATCCCATACTTCTTGGAGGTTTTGTTCATTCATTTTTATTCTTTTTTCTTTATTTTTGTCTGTCTTATTTCAGAGAACTAGTCTTCAAATTCTGAGATTCTTTGCTCAGTTTGGTTTATTCTGCTGTTAATACTTGTGACTGTATTGTGAAATTCTTGTATTGTGTTGATCAGCTCTGTCAGACCGATTAGGTTCTTTTTCAAACCACCTATTTCATCCTTCAGTTCCTATGTTGCTTTATTGTGATTCCTACTTTCCTTGGATTGGGTTTTGCTGTTCTCCTGAATCTCAATGATCTTCATTCCCATCCATGTTTTAAATTTAATTTCTGTTATCCAAGCCAGTTCAGCCTGGTTAAGAACTCTTGTTGGAGAACTCATACAGTCATTTGGAGGACATACAAAACTCTGGCCATTTGAATTACCAGAGTCCTTGCATTGCTTTTTTTCTCATTTCTGCATATGGATATTCCTTTAACTGCAGTATAGCTTGAGTACATTCAATAGACTTCTGGATGTTTTCCCCTGGCTGAGGCCATGTGCAGGGTCTCTATCTGAAGCCAATTTTTTTGTCTCTGGTTTCATAGGTGGGTATGTTAGTGAGGTATTTTTGATGTTGAAGCTTTGTGGTGTGATCTAGTAGGTGGCATTCGGGCTTATTGATCAGCCGGTAGACTTGCTCAGTTGTGTAGCTTCTCTGTTTCCCCATGGCTGCAGCTATGTTTCCTTCAATCCTCTGAAAGTGTGGGTTCCTCTCCCACTTGTGCACTGGCTGTAGATCATGGCTTGCCACTCCTGGACCGCCCACTGTAGCTCTGGGATGATTTCAGCATTTATGCTCCTTCCCCAACTCAGAGGCAGCAGAGGAAGGGATCTTAGTAGTGATTTTGACCAAACGTCTTTTGCTTGTCTCTTGAGGGCTCCACCTGAAAGATGGAAGATGAACTGGGCTCCTCTCCTTAAATGACTGCAGTTTGTTGGAGATGTGGATAAAGCACTTAAGGTCTTTGTTCTTTCATTAGTCTGAAGGCAGCAAGGGCAGTTCCACTGCAGACACAGTGATAGAGAAGCTTTCAGTTGCCCCTGGAGGCTCTTCCAGAAAGTTGCTAAGTTGCTACTGACTCAATATCTCTGGGAGCAGGTGGCTGGAGGCCCAGGCCTAGAGAACCTGCCCAGTGAGGAGATATGGGAATGGGAACCCATTAAGTCTAGCCAATTTTCCATAGGGCTGCTGTGGTATGTTGGGGTCCCTCTCCAGTTCCCAGTTGTCTTGAATTTTCCAGTACCTGGAGGTATCATCAGTGAAGGCTGCAATACAGCAAAGATGGTAGCCTGCCCCTGCCTCTGGAAGCTCCATACTAGGAAAGTGTGGGCCTGTTGCCCATCCAAATGCACTGTAGGAGGTGGTTGGAGACCTGGTCAGGAGGTCCCACCCAGTGAGGAGGAACAGGATCAGGAACCTACTTTTAAAAGCAGACTGGCTATGTTTTCATAGAGCATTTGTGCTGTTCTGGGGGTCTGCTTCAGCTTCCAGTCACCTCAGACACTCCAAAGCCACCCAAACAGCAAAGGTAGTGGTCCACCCCTCCTGCTGGGATCTCCATCCCAGCAAGGTTTGAAATCTCTGTCAGCCAGAGAACACTGGTGAGGGCATCTGGAGACCCTGGTTGGGAGGCCTTACCCAGTGCTGAAGAATGGGACTGGGGACCTGCCAGAAAATGCAGACTGGCCATGTTTTTGTAGGGAAGCTGTGTGGTGTTGGGGTCCACTTCAGACCCTGGTCAGCTTGGACTCTCCAAAGCCCAAAGACTGGAAAAGCTAAGTCACCCAAATAGCAAAAATGGCGGCCTGCCCCTTCCCTGAGGAGCTCTGTCCCAGGGAGGTGCAAAACTACTACCAGTGGCTGGGTGGAATTCCAAGCCCGTGGGTCTTATCCTGTGAGGTGGCCGTGGATGTGGGGCCTGCAGACTGTAGCTGATCAGCCCCCGGGATTCAGCCTCTTTCCTAGGGGTATATATGGGGGTCTAACCTCCTGCTTTGCTGGAGTTTCAACTACTTTTGCTGGGAAGCCCAAAGAGCCTGAGCATCTAAAAGGCTTCCGGGTCTCTGCAAGTGCTGAGTGGCTGCTCTGTCAAGACTCCATGTAACTCTGTGTGTCAGACTGAAGGGCCTGGTGGAGTGGGTTCATAAAAGGATCTCTTGATCTGAGAGTTGCAAAGATCCATGGGAGGAGCATGTTCCCAGGGTCACACATTCACTCACTACTTCCCTAGGCAGGAAAGGCTCTCTTGGCTCTATGTCCTTCTTGGGTGGGCCACTGTCCTGCCTTGCTTTTCTCCATTCTCTGTGGGTCAAGTCATTTCCTTGATTAGTCCCAGTGCTAGTACCTAGATGTTTCAGTTGAAGGTGCTTTATTTACTTGCCTCTTCTGTTCCCCTCCCTGACAGCCATGCACACTAACTGCTTCTGGTCGGCCATCTTGGCCACCTCCTCAATTTGTGTGTCTTCTTTGGTGACATGTCTATTAAAACTTTGCTAATTTTTGAATAGAGAAATTTGACCTTCTATTATTCAGTTGTAATAATTCTTCATATAGTCTAGATACAAGTCCATTAACATGTATATATACATTTGCAAATGTATTTTCCCATCCTGTTGACTGCTTTTTCACCTTCTTGGTGATGTCCTTTAAAGCACAAAATATTTTAATTTTATGAAGCCAAATTTATTCATTTGTTCTCTTGTTGTATGCGTTTTTTGTGTTACACCTAAAAAGTCAACTGCCAAACCCAAGGTCATAGAGATTTATTTCTAATAAATCTCAGTCTGACACACAGAGCTATGGGGAGTCTTGGCAGAGCAGCCACTCGGGCACTTGTGGAGACCCAGGAGCCTTCCCTCTGACCTGGAGATACAACTTTTCCCTGAAGAGCTGCTAGGCTAGTATTTTTTTCCCTAAGAGTTGCATAGTTGTAGCTTGTACATTTAGGTCTATGATCCATTTTAAGTTAATTTTATGTATATTACTTAGAAATGCTATAAATGATGTTTTGTAAGCAAAACTCATTTGTGAGCTGGAGACTGCATAACACATGACCTTTTGAATAACCCAAGATTCACCTTGATATTAATTGTGATGAATAGAAATATGTCAAACTTCTATCCTATCGTAAACATTCATGTAGTCATTAATTCCACAGCAGGCACTGAGCACTTGTTTTATGTCAGGTTCATTTTAGGCACTAGAGTAACAGAAATGAAAAGACACATTTCCCAGCCTCAAGAAGCTCACAGCCATAATGCTGGTTATGTTGCTCTGTCGTTCTATGATCCAAATTGCGATTTCTTGATTTTTTTGAATTCTGCTCCTTACCTGTTTCTTTCAAGGCCAGTCTGAGTACTCTCCGTGTTCTTCCCATGGTTACATGCTAACAGACCTCACTACCTCAGTCTCTCTAGGTTTGAAATCTCTGTCTTGATGCTTTTATTTTGGGAAGCAGGCAAAGAGGGTTGTTCTTCACAAAATCTACTAGTAAATGTATGTGTGAGTAAAATGAACCATTCATTCAGGTGCCAGGCACTTTTTAAAAAATAGGCAGCTGGGCTACAAAAGTTGAATCTCGCTACAATATTCCTCTTTTGTATGCCTGTTGGCTATGCCCAGATTTCATACAATTTGCATGTCTATATTATGACATTTCTAAGGTTTCCTAATAAGCACTATTGCTTCTTAGTGAGTAGAAATAACAAATTATTAATGGCATTTTTGATCCCTAATTCTGACACTGTCAGATGTTTTTTGTCCTAGTTTTGTTGCAGTGAACTATTGCAAGATTATTCAAGCCTTTTGCCTTCCCTTTGACCTGGGGGCATAACTTTGCCCTGAAGAGCTGCTAGTTCTCTTTTTCTTTTCTTGTATGCCAGAGGCAATTGCTGTTAATACCAGGTTTGGGAAATGGCAAGCAGAATATCAGGGGACCTATGAACTGCAGGAAGCTGTGGGAAAGCCAGAAGGCACAACATTTAAGAGAGCATTTTCAATCAGAGCATGGGTTGTTCCTAAGAAAGTGGTGTATTATTGGAACCATAGCTTTGGTGCCAAAACACAGGTCAGTGTAGGCTGGTAAGTCAAAAGAAAAGGGAAGGTGTGATATGAAGTCCATGAATCTCTGTGTCCAAGGACACCAGCCCAAGTGGAAGAAAAAGTCAATGTGTGAAGTCTAAGTTAGCACGTGGGCTGTGGTTGGTGTACTGAAATCCAGGTAATTAATACATCGGAGAGGTTTGTGTAATCCCAGAACTTTGGGAGGCCAAGGCAGGTGGATTGCTTGAGCTCACAAGTTCAAGACCAGCCTGGGCGACATGGCAAAACCCCATCTCTACAAAAATATACAACTTAGCCAGATATGGTGGTGCGTGCCAGTAGTCCCAGCTATTTGGGAGGCAGAGGTGGGAAGATCACTTGAGCCCAGAAGGCAGAGGTTGCAGTGAGCTGAGATTGTGCCACTGCACTCCAGCCTGGATGATAGAGCCAGACCTTGCCTCAAAAGAAAAAGAGGCAGAGAGAGAGACTGAGGTAGTGAGGTCTGTTAGCATGTAACCATGGGAAGAACACGGAGAGTACTCAGACTGGCCTTGAAGGAAACAGGTAAGGAGCAGAATTCAAAAAAATCAAGAAATCGCAATTTGGATCATAGAACGACAGAGCAACATAACCAGCATTATGGCTGTGAGCTTCTTGAGGCTGGGAAATGTGTCTTTTCATTTCTGTTACTCTAGTGCCTAAAATGAACCTGACATAAAACAAGTGCTCAGTGCCTGCTGTGGAATTAATGACTACATGAATGTTTACGATAGGATAGAAGTTGTCTACTCCTAGACTTAGTTGTTTTTGTGGATGTCTAAGGTTGTGGGGTATACACAATACTCCAAAGGGGAAGGACTCTGCAGATGACTAAAGTTGGAGACCGTTGCTTACACGGTGGGCTGACTTTGGTCCATTGAAGAGTACTCACTGTCAATACTCAATAGTCAGAAACACAGTGATTGATTAAGATAAACAGAAAATGCAGTAAAGGTGCAAGTTTGCATAAATTAGGAAAAGAGTCAAGAAATGATGACAATTTGGTGGCCTGACCAAAGTTATACTAATGAGCTTCAACAATCAGCCATTCACAGGGAGTCTAATTGGAAACTTAAGTTATGGAGAATGGCATATTTTCACGATCTCTGCCCTCTTAGAGCACAGAAGAGAGCTCCAGGGGAGCTGAGATGGAGAGCTAATCTTTTCACTGGGTGTGTAGGATAACCAACACAAAAAAATTCCTGTGTTTCTTACAAATGCAAAGATTTAATCAGAGAATTCCCAACCCTGAAAATTACAGACCAGAGGATGATTTGAAACCAGTGTCAGAAGCACCCTACACCGAGGGACTGTCTACTGTTCATCAGTAGATGAGCAGTAATTGATTTAATCCACTGAGAAGAAATGTTTGAACTCTTACAGTGTTATAAATAATAACATTTATATTACATAAGCGTCTGAGCATAACAATAAAAACTCATGGTTGGTAGGAGTTGCTAAGAGTGATCTCACTGGATGTAGCAGTCCAGCCTCTGCCTGAGTATCTCAGTGATGAGGAGCTCATCACTCCCTAAAAACTATAAAATGCTTTCTCAATTAGTAAAACAAGGAATTGAAAAGCAAAAACAAATACAGTAACAACAACAACAAAACAACGACAAATTTTAAAAACCAAGCCTCTATGACAACACATACTTGCCTCAATTAAACATGAGAATGAGATTATTATAATTCACTAAGAGCTTATCAACTTCTCCAAAGGCTAATCACACATTCACTGGGAAAACTTGTGGATTTACAAGTAAGCAAAGTAAGTTGTGAGTTAAAACCTGAACACTCTGACATTAATATGGGGAGAAAGTTTAATCTGCTAAGGTTACTCAACAGATATTTCATATTTCGTCAAAGCAAATTATTGACAGGCATAATTGTGCTTCACTTTATTGCACTTCGCAGGGATTGCATTTTTTACAAATTGAAAGTTTGTGACAACCCGGCATCAAGCAAGTCTATCAGCTCCATTTTTCCAACAACATGGGCTCACTTCATGTCTCTGTGACATATTTTGGTAATTCTCACAATAGTTCAACTTTTTTCGTTATTATTTTGTCTGCTGTGTTAATCTGTGATTATTGATCTTTGATGTTACTATTTTAATTGTTTTGAGGTGCAAAAACCACACTCTTATAAGATGGCAAACTTAATGGATAAATGTTGTGTGTGTTCTGACCATTCTACCAACTCACCATTCCCGCATCCATCTCACCTGCTCTCCACAGGCCTCCTTATTTCCTGAGACACACTAATACTTAAATTAGGCCAATAATAACTCCACAATGGCCTCTAAGTGTTCAAGTAAAAGGAAGAGTCACATGTCTCTCATCTTAAATCAAAAGCTACAAATGATTAAGCTAAGTGATTAATAAATGACTAAGCATGTCAAAAGCTGAGATAAGCCAAAATCTAGGCCTCTTGCACTAAATAGCCAGGTAGTGAATGCAAAGGAAAAGTTCCTAAAGGAAATTAAAAGCACTACTCCAGTGAACATGTGAATAATAAGAAAATGTCACAACCTCATTGTTTATATGGAGAAAGTTTCAGTGGTCTGGGCAGAAGATCAAACCAGCCACAACATTCCCTCAAGCCAGAGCCTAATCCAGATGAAGGGCCGAATTCTCTTCAAGAGGTGAGAAAGCTGCAGAAGAAAAGTTTGAAACTCCAGATGGATTAAAGACTTAAACATAAGACCTAACACCATAAAAACCCCTAGAAGAAAACCTAGGCAAAACCATTCAGGACATAGGCATAGGCAAGGACTTCATGACTAAAACACCAAAAGCATTGGCAATAAAAGCCAAAATAGACACATGGGATCTAATTAAACTCCAGAGCTTCTGCACAGCAAAAGAAACAATCATTAGAGTGCATCGGCAACCAACAGAATGGGAAAAAATTTTTGCAATCTACCCATCTGACAAAGGGCTGATATCCAGAATCTACAAAGAACTAAAACAGATTTACAAGAAAAAAACAAACAACCCCATTCAAAACTGGGCAAAGGATATGAACAGACACTTTTCAAAAGAAGACATATATGAGGCCAACAAACATGAAAAAATGATCATCATCACTGGTCATTAGAGAAATGCAAATCAAAACCACATTGAGATACCATCTCATGCCAGTTAGAATGGCAGTCATTAAAAAATTGGAGACAACAGATGTTGGAGAGGATGTGGAGAAATAGGAACACTTTTACACTGTTGGTGGGAGTGTAAATTAGTTCAATCACTGGGGAAGACAGTGTGGCAATTCCTCAAGGACCTAGAAATAGAATTCCATTTGATCCAGCAATCCCATTACTGGGTATATGCCAAAAGGACTACAAATCATTCTATTATAAGGACACATGCACATGAATATTCATTGCAGCACTGTTTACAATAGCAAAGACTTGGAACCAACCCAAATGCCCATCAATGATAGACTGGACAGGGAAAACGTGGCACATATACACCATGGAATACTATGCAGCCATAAAAAATGATGAGTTCATGTCCTTTGTAGGGACATGGATGAACCTGGAAACCATCATTCTCAGCAAACTGACACAAGAACAGAAAATCAAACACTGCTTGTTCTCACTCATAGGCGGGTGTTGAACAATGAGAACACAGGGACACAGGGAGGGGAGCATGACACACTGGGGTCTGTCGGGGGGAGCTAGGGGAGGGACAGCAGGGGGTAGGGAGTTGGGGAGGGATAACATGGGGAGAAATGCCAGATACAGGTGATGGTGAGGAAGGCAGCAAACCACATTGCCATGTATGTACCTATGCAACAATTTTGCATGTTCTTCACATGTACCCCAAAACCTAAAATGCAATAAAATATATTTTTTAAAAAAATAAAAAAGAAAAGTTTGAAACTAACAGAGTTTAGTTTGTGAGGTTTAACGAAAGAAGCATTTCATAACATAAAAGTACAAAGTGAAGTAGCCAGTGCTGTTGTGGACCCTGCAGGAAGTTGTCAAGATTTAACTAAGATAATTGAGGAAGGTGGCTACACTAAACAACAAATTTTCAATGTAGATAAAACAACCTTCATCTACGTTGATGAAGATGGAAGAAGATGCCATCTAGGACTTTCATAGCTAGGGGGAAATCAATGCCTGGCTTCAAAGCGTCAAAGGATGGACTGAAAGTCTTGCTAGGAGCTATTACAGCTGGTAACTTTAAGCTGAAGCCAATGCTCATTTACCATTCTGCAAATTCTAGGGCACTTACGATATATGCTAAATCTGCCCTGCCTGTGCCCTGTAAATAGAACAATAAAGCCTGGATAATAGCACATTTGTTAAGAATGCGATTTACTGAATATTTTAAGCCCACTGTTGAGTCCTACTGCTAAAAAAAAAAAATCAATATTCCAAAATATTACTCATTGACAATTCATTTGGTTATCCAAAAACCTGATAGAGATATACAAGGAGATTAGTGGTATTGTCATGCCTGCTAATGTAACCATTTTACAGCCCATTTACCAAGGAGTAATTTTGCCTTTCAAGTCTTACTATTAAGAAATACAGTTTGTAAAGCTATAGTTGCTGTAGATAGTGACTCCTCTGATGGATCTGGGCAAAGTAAATTGAAAGCTTCTGGAAAGGATTTACTATTCTAGATGCCATTAAGAACATTTGTGATTCATAGGAGGAGATCAAAAATGTCAACGTGAACAGGAGTTTGGAAGAAGTTTATTCTGATTCTCATGGATGACTTTGGGGGTTCAAGACTTTGATGGAGGAAGTAACCACAGATATGGTGGATGTAGCAAGAGAACTAGAATTAGAAGTAGAGCCTGAAGATGTAACCAAATTGCTGCAATGTCATGATAAAATTTGAATGGATGAAAAGTTGCTTCTTACAGATAAACAAAGAAAGTGGTTTCTTGAAATGGAATCTACTCCTGGTGAGAGTACTGTGAACATTGTTTAAGTGAAAACAAAGGACTTAGACTGTTACATAAGCTTAGTTGATAAAGCAGCAGTTGGGTTTCAGAGGATTGACTCCAATTTTGAAAGGAGTTCTCCTGTGGGTAAAATGATATCAAATGGCATCATCTGCTACAGAAAAATCTTTTGTGAAAGAAAGAATCCATCAATGTTGCAAACTTTACTGGTCTCTTATGTTACCAAATTGCCAAAGCCACCTTAACCTTTAGCAACCACCACCCTGATCAATCAGTAGCCATCAACACCGAGGCAAAGCTCTTCACTAGTAAAAACATTAAGCCTTGCTGAAGGCTCAGAAGATTGTTAGCATTTTTAGCAACAAATTAAGGTATGTACATTGTTTTTATACATAATGCTATTACACACTTAACAGACCACAGAATAATGTAAACGTAACTTTCATATGCACTGGAAAACCAACAAATTCATGACTCATTTTATTGCAGTATTTGCTTTGTTGCAGTGGTCTGGAACCAAACCTGAAACATTTTTGAAGCATACCTGTTTGTTTGTTTGTTTTTTGAGATGGAGTTTCACTCCTGTTGCCCAGGCTGGAGTGCAATGGCACAATCTTGGCTCACCACAACCTCCACCTCCCAGATTCAAGTGATTCTCCTGCCTCACCCTCCCAAGTAGCTGGGATTACAGGAGAGGCATGCCTATATTTCTTAGGGCCTTCTTGACTTATTATAGGTATACCATTTAAATATAGCTTTAGGAATTGTTGCATTTTAACTTCAGTATCAAGTTTCTATTGAAAATAAATACTTTAAAAGATCCTCAATACTCTGAGATTTGAAATTTTTAATAAAAGCTATGTCTGCTTATTAATCATGTGTCTTGAATCCTTAGAATAAAGAATAGTGTGTGATGTTTTTCATTTCCTTTAAATATTTCAAAATATTTTTATAACATGTAATTTTATAATTAGATAATATAGCATATTATCTAATAATTCATACCATTATAGCCACGTAACCCCTTATGACTTGAATTTCTCATCTATAAAATGATGACCTCAGTGTTGTAAGGATTAAATAGCTAATACATATAAAGCAATTTCAACAAATTCTGGCATCTGGTAAGTTTTGATAGATGCTATTATTATAATACTGTCTAATATGTCTCTATACACACAATTTGGAACATCCTGGTTAAATTCAGGCATGCCAAAGTGTATGTTTTCAAATTATTAGCCTATATTTTATTTGCTCATGGATATGTCAGTTTATAATGAACTCAATCTGGAGGTGACAAGGCAGGATAGAGCATACATAGCACAGTATTGACACCATAGACTCTAGAGTCTTACAAGCTGGGTTTATATCTCACTTCTGACACTTAGCTGAGTGGACTTGGGCACCTTATTTAAACTTTCTATGTTTCATTTTTCTCAGCTATAAAATGAAGGTCATAATAGTATTTGTCTTTTAATGTTGTTCTAAAGATAACTGAATTGCCGGGCACGGTGGCTCACGTCTGTAATCCCAGCACTTTGGGAGGCCGAGGCGGGTGGATCACGAGGTCAAGAGATCGAGACCATCCTGGTCAACATGGTGAAACCCCGTCTCTACTAAAAATACAAAAAATTAGCTGGGCGTGGTGGTGCATGCCTGTAATCCCAGCTACTCAGGAGGCTGAGGCAGGAGAATTGCCTGAAATCAGGAGGCGGAGGTTGCGGTGAGCCGAGATTGCGCCATTGCACTCCAGCCTGGGTAACAAGAGTGAAACTCCGTCTCAAAAAAAAAAAAAAAAAAAAAAAAAAACTGAATTAATATACAGAAGATATTTAGAAACGTGAATGCCATATAAAGGTTTACTACTATTATTACTATGTCTACCGTTATTTTTCAAGGTCTACCTTCAAGTAAATAAAAGTCACATATCAAGACATTTAACATAAGCGATGAGACTCATTCCAAAGACAACCAATTTTGACCCCTGAATATTTTTATCCCTTTTGTGAATTTGGTTGTTCAAAAACAAGGCAAGTGCCTCTCAGAGAAACTATGTAAACAGTGTCCTTTTATAAGTGATTGATTTTCCTTCTATAAATACACCTACATCAAGTTGGGATATTTATTTGGGATTTTCTATATCATGAAATAAAGTAATCGGCTCCCAAGGGAGGAGGAACTTGAGGTTTATCATCAAAGATGATAAGAATCACAAAAAGCAGCACCCACACTACAGAGAAATTTGTAACAAGTATACTCAGATTCCTAACCCATTTCAGGGGTGTATTTGCTGAAAAATCAATGCCTAAGCCTTGGGGATTTCAGTGCCTGCAGCCAACTCTAGAGATGGAGATGAGTATCTAGAAACCCATCACAGATCTTCCTTGACGACTTTTTCTACCTTTTAAATATATGAGGACCCCATCCTCAAGTTCTTCATTTTGTAACTACTCTTCCTGGTACATTTCATACACAGCGATGGCTTCAACATTCACCTTCATGCCAATGACTCTCACACTAATATCTTCAGCCTTTCTCCTGAGCACCAATCCTATATTTTCCATTACTGACTGGGCGCTTCCTCCTGGAGTCCCATAGGCTTTAAATTTCCAAAATGAATTCATTGTCTTCTTTCCAACACCTGTTCTTTCTCGATAATTCCCTACTACATCATTTAATGACACTCCTTTACTCCTAGACTGTCCAAATTGGCTCAACAAATTCGTACCCACCCATGGACTCTACGATGCTCCAAAAATGGCTTCCAAGCTCTGAACTATTGCTTCAAGGGCTCTCTCCAAACTCCAAAACCTCTGTCTTCACATCACACACCATTCTCTCTCTCCTTTCTCTCTCTCTGTTTTTTTTTTTTTTTTTATGAGATGGAGTCTCACTCTGTTGCCCAGGCTGGAATCCAGTGGTATGATCTCGGCTCACTGCAGCCTCTGCCTCCCAGGTTCAAGCAATTCTCCTGCCTCAGCCTCCTGAGTAGCTCAGACTACAGGTGCACGCCACTATGTCTGGCTAATTTTTGTATTTTTTAGTAGAGATGGAGTTTCATCATGTTGGCCAGATGGTCTCAATCTCCTGACCTGATGATCCGCCTGCTTCAGCCTCCCAAAGTGCTGGAATTACAGGCATGACCCACTACACCCGGCCTAGACCATTCTCTTTAAATATGGTTCTAGGTCTACTCACTTTCTGGTCTAAATGAAGAATTTCAAACCCCAGAATCTACTGAAAACTCAACAGGTTTTATAATTCTGAAATTCCTTCTTGAAATTCCATGCAAAACGCCATGAATGTAGGTAAGTTCCTTTTTCTTAGTCCTTGAATTGCATCATGCTTTACCATCCATCTGTAGTCTATGGACCGTTGACTCACCAAACAGATTCACTACTCAAAACAAATTACTGACTCCTACTTTTGAAAGAGATGTCAGTCCTTACATATACACATGGACACCCTACTGTTCTGCACAAAGAAAAATAACGATGGTCAAATCTCTGCCGGGAATCACTGGCCACAGTGCAGTCATCCTTTGGGACCATTACCAGTTCCCCTGAGCACCAGGCTTTAGGGCCTTCGCTGTCATATTGTTGTTCATGGAATAAGATATCTGGGATAGCTTTAACCTCACTTAATCCAGGAAGTGGAAGACAGCCAGATCGGCGTTTATCAGTGAGTTCACCGTGACATACGCTGGGCTCTGCAACATACCAACTAATGTCCTTACATGATGAGCAGCATTTTGAGTGGCCTTGGAGTAGGATCTATTTATTAATATTTAAAACACATGCTAATTATCTTCCCCTATGCCGACATCTCATGGGCCCCTAGGCAGCACATAATCACCTATTTCAGAACTGCCCCCAAATCAATTGTAAGAGATTTAAGACACTCAACGTGGAGATTCTGGACACAATACAATTAGCCATGCAGTCTATGTGATAGTGAATATATTAGTTTCCTCTTGCTACTAAAACAAATTACCACATACTTAAGAGTTAAAATAACACAAATTTATTGTCTTCCAGTTCTGGAATTCAGAGGTCCTAAAGAAAAGATGTCCTCAGGGCTGCATTCCTTGTAAAGGCTTTAAGACCAAATCTGTTTCCTTGCCTTTTCCAGTTTCCAGAGGTGCCTGCCTGCATCCCCTGACTCAATGGCCCCTTCTTTTTTTTTTTTTTTTTTTTTTTTGAGACGGAGTTTCACTCTTGTTACCCAGGCTGGAGTGCAATGGCACGATCTCGGCTCACCGCAATCTCTGCCTCCTGGGTTCAGGCAATTCTCCTGCCTCAGCCTCCTGAGTAGCTGGGATTACAGGCACGCGCCACCATGCCCAGCTAATTTTTTGTATTTTTAGTAGAGATGGGGTTTCACCATGTTGGCCAGGATGGTCTCGATCTCTTGACCTCGTGATCCACCCACTTCGGCCTCCCAAAGTGCTGGGATTACAGGCGTGAGCCACCGCGCCTGGAATGGCCCCTTCTTTACTCTTCCAAGTCCGACATTCCGATCTCTGCTTCCATAATCACATATTCTTCCTCTACCTTTGACCCACTTGCCTCCCTCTTGTAAGGATCCTTGTGATTACATTGGGTCTACCTGGGTAATCCAGGATAACGTCTCCATTTCAAAATTCTTAATAGAATCACACCTAAAAAGTCCCTTTTGCATTCATGGGTTCTGGGAATTAGGACATGAACATCTTTTGGGAATGATTATTCTGTCTACCATAGTGAACAAGGCAGCGGTCTGTTTAGGGTAAAAGCTTTCCCTTATTTCTGTTATGAAGAGTAGTAAAGATATCTAGGTTTGCTGGTTACTATCCTCAGCTCACTCTCTGCTTTTTCACCCTAACATATCCAATACTGACCTTTTTCAGAAAGCTGATTTTTTAATAGGTGGAGGATGATGCAGTGTTTTGGCATATTTCTCTCTGCCCTGACTAAATCTTGTTCTAACTGTGCATGGTCTCAATGGTAGGCCCATATACCTTCCCCAGGTAAATCCCAGTCTCTCTTCTGCTTATTTATTACAAAAGCTAACCTGGGTAAAATTTAATACCTGCTTTGGTAGGTGGGTCCAGCGTGCTAGATGTGTGTAACAGCAGAAAGTAGATGGGTGCAGTTGCAGCAGAGTGAGCAAAAGGTGGAATGGCTTAGCATGAGGTCAGAAAACTAGCCATGATTATCTTAGGGCTTTGGCCTTTACTCTGCTTGATGTGGAAAGCTATTAAAAGGTTTTTAGCCAAGAACTCCCCTTTCCAATCTATGGGAAGCATGGGAATAGAGCAAGCGTGAAATAATAGAAAACGGCTGGCTATTTCCAGTAGGTGAAAGATTTTTTTTTCTATATGTGATGAGAATGTATTGAAAACCTGAGCACACGTAGGAAATAAAAATATTTATATCTATAAAGAATCACCCTGACTACTGTGAGGATAAAAGACTAATAGAGATAAGGATAGAGGGTAGGAGGTCAGTGAAGAGGCTACTGCATAGTCCAGGGGAAAGAAGGTGGTTGATTGAACTGGGGAGTTAGCAGCAGAGTTGGTGAGAAAATAAGCAGGAAGCACTTGGAAGAGAGTGCTTTCTGGTGAGAATACTGTATTTTAAGAGCTTTTTACATGGACCGATACATAATCTAATTTTATCCTTCTAAAACACTTAAGAGTTAGATCCTCTGATCTTTATCATTCAGATAAATAATCTGAGACTCATGGATGACAGTTTCTAGAACATACAGTGACAAAGCCAGGATTCAAATCCACCTGGCATCAAAACCCACCCTTTCCACCACAGTTACACTGACTCTAATTCTAGAACAGATACACTGCAAAATAGCCCAGCCTGGGTTCAGAGTTTAAGTTAATAAACTAGTAGAAAGTTGGTGCTCATTCTGACTGCTCTGTTAGGAAAGAGAAAATATTTGACAGAGGATGTCTGGGGTTAGTAACAAAATATTCCAAAAGAAATTGGCATAAAATTAGTTGGTTAATTAAAATTTCTACAAACTTACACACTCCAAAAAATAATAATATTAGGAAAAATAAAGTCTATACAAAACAAAAAAAGTTTTCTGAAAAGAAAATTCTCAAGAAGCCTGTTCAAACATATGAAAAAGTGCTCATCATCACTGGTCATTAGAGAAATGCAAATCAAAACCACATTGAGATACCATCTCACGCCAGTTAGAATAGTGATCATTAAAAAATCTGGAGACAACAGATGCTGGAGAGGATGTGGAGAAATAGGAACACTTTTACACTGTTGGTGGGAGTGTAAATTAGTTCAACCATTGTGGAAGACAGTATGGTCATTCCTCAAGGATTTAGAAATAGAAATTCCATTTGACCCAGCAATCCCACTACTGGGTATGTATCCAAAGGATTATAAATTATTCTATTATAAAGACACATGCACACGTATGTTCATTGTGGCACTGTTTACAATAGCAAAGACCTGGAACCAACCCAAATGCCCATCGATGATAGAATGAACAAGGAAAATGTGACACATATACACCATGGAATACTATGCAGCCAAAAAAAATGATGAGTTCGTGTCCTTTGTAGACACATGGATGAATCTAGAAATCATTCTCAGCAAACTGACACAAGAACAGAAAACCAAACACCGCATGTTTTCACTCATAGGCAGGTGATGAACAATGAGAATACTTGGGCACAGGGAAAGGAACAACACTCACTGGGCTAGGCGTGGGGGTGGAGGGGAGGGGAGGCGGGGACAGCCGGGAAGTGGGGAGATAGAGACAGCAAACCATCATGGCATGTATGTACCTATGCAACAATCCTGCAGGATGCAGGATGTGAACATGTACCCCAGAGCCCAAAGTACAATTAAAAAAAAAAAAGAATAAACAAGATTAGAGAAAACCAAAAAAAAAAAAAAAAGTGTAAAACTTGCTGGACTCACCCCTGTAATCCCAGCACTTTAAGAGGCCAAGGCAGGCAAATCACCTGAGGTCAGGAGTTCAAGACCAGCCTGGGCAACGTGGTGAAACCCCATTTCTACTAAAAATACAAAATTACCCGGGCTGGTAGCACATGCCTGTAATCCCAGCTACTTGGGAGGCTGAGGCAGGAGAATCGCTTGAACCCAGGAGGCAGAGGTTGCCATGAGCCGAGATCACACCATTGCACTCCAGCCTGGGCAACAAGAGCGAAACTCCATCTAAAAAAAAACAACAAAAAACAAAAAAACACAGGATTCAAACATTTATCTTAATTAGCAAAAGATGGCATACAATAATATTTTAAAAATGCTCGTTGCAATACTTCTATAAAAGAAAAATCACAAACAGAGAAGCCTCACTCCGTAGCCACCATCACCACAGGTCCATAGGCCATTCTGCCAGGCTATATCACTGGTATTCACTTAAAGCTACAGGGCTCTTCAGTCAGCTTATGGCAAATGCTGCCAGGCCTGGAACTCATCCTTCAGGTTAGTGAGCTCCCCTCTGACCTAAAGCAGGTCCAGAAATACCATCCAAATGTCAGACCTTTAGCCAGACTAAGAAAAAAAGAGAGAAGCCTCAAATAAATAAATCAGAGATGAAAAAGGAGGCATTGCAACTGATGCCACAGGAATTCAAGGACCATTAGTGGCTATCATGAGCCAATAAATGAAAAATCCAGAGGAAATGGGTAAATTCCTAGACCCATACAACCTACCAAGATTGAACCATGAAGAAATTTGAAATCTGAACAGACTAATAACAAGTAATGAGATCGAAGCCATAATAAAAAGTCTTCCAGTAAAGAAAAGCCCAGAACCTGATAGCTTTTTATTATGGCTTTGATCTTGTTACATGATTTTATTCATGACATAATCTTATATTGGGAAAATCCTACAGAATCCACCAAAAAGCTATTAGAACAGATAAACAAATTCAGTAAAGTTGCAGGATACAAAATCGACATATAAAAATCAGTAGCATTTCTATATGCCGACGGCAAACAATCAGAAAAAAAATCGAGAAAGTAATCCCATTTACAATAGCTACAAATAAAAGAAAATACATAGGAATTAATCAAATAAAAGATTACACAATGAAAACTATAAAACATGGATGCAAGAAATTGAAGAGGATGCAAAAACGGAAAGGTATTCCATGTTCATAGAGTGGAAGAATCAAGAATTAAATACTGTTAAAATGCCCACACTATGCAAAGCAATACACAGATTGAGTGCAATCTCTATTGAAATACTAATGACATTCTTCACAGAAATAGAAAAACAATCCTAAAATTTATATGGAACAGCAAAAGACCCAGCATAGCCAAAGTTATTCTAAGCAAAAATAACAAAAACTGACTTCAAATTATATTTTTCCCTCTGATTTTTCTCAAGCAGAAGGAGTCTCTCACTGTAGCCACCACATCTGGGAATGTATTGAGTCTCACCTGAAGCCAGCACATCTCAGACTCTCACCCAAGGCCCGAGGGTACTACCTGGGTATCAGTGCGGGTTATTCAGGGCCCAAGGGCTTAGTTAGCAGGTGACGGATGTTGTCAGGGCTGGATCCTTCTCTTGAAGGCAGTAGATTCCCCTCTGGCCCAGGGTGTGTGTAGGAATGCTGTCCGGGAGCTAGGGCCTGGAATGCGGGCCTCACACCTCTGCCTGGAGCCCTATCCTACTGTGGCTGAGCTGGTATCCAAGATGCAAGACGAAAGTCCTCTTGACTCATCCCTCGCCTCTCCTCAAGCAGAGGGAAGGGGTCTCTTGGAGCCACGAGCTGCATTGGTTGGGGTTGGGGGAGAAGTGGTGTGAGCACTCCCTTAGCTGCCCCAGGTTGTGCCTCAGTTGGTCGTGTATCCCCCAAACCCTGCTGGCTCCAAACCCACCTCAGCACTAAGACTTGCAGTCCTTGTGGCCCACTTTATTCAGACCCCCAGAGCATTTCAGCTTGTGGTGGCAAGGCTTGCGGGAAGTCAAGTCCTAACAGACGATTCCCCTCTGACTATGGCTAGTCTGAATGTTTCTTCCACGGGCAGGTGTCAGCTGACATCAACGCAGTTTTGCTTTCCGCCGTGACAGGGCAGCACTGAGTTCAACGCAAAGTCTCACAATCACAGCTCTCTCTCCCCCTTTCAAATGCACAGATTCTCTCTCCATGTGCCACATGGCCACGGCCGGGGGATGGGGGAGAGGTGGGTTCAGCAATTCAAGACTGTCTTTCCTACCCTCTTCAGTGCCTCTTTAAGTTACATGAAGTTAAAAGCAGGTATTGTGAGTGCTCATGTGATTTGTTTTTTATAAAGATGCTCCTGTGAGCCGGGCGCGGTGGCTCACGCCTGTGATCCCAGCACTTTGGGAGGCCAAGGCGGGTGGATCACGAGGTCAAGAGATCGAGACCATCCTGGTCAACATGGTGAAACCCTGTCTCTACTAAAAATACAAAAAATTAGCTGGGCATGGTGGCGCGTGCCTGTAATCCCAGCTACTCAGGAGGCTGAGGCAGGAGAATTGCCTGAACCCAGGAGGCGGAGGTTGCGGTGAACCGAGATCGCGTCATTGCACTCCAGCCTGGGTAACAAGAGCGAAACTCCGTCTCAAAAAAAAAAAAAAAAAAAAAAAAGATGCTCCTGTGTGTAGATAGTTGTTGAATTTGGTGTTCCTGTGAGGGGGACACTTGATGGGGCCTTCGATTTTGCCATTCTTTGGGTTGAGGTTTATTTTTCTCTATAAGGACATACTATAATTGCAGCACTATTTATTGAAAAGATTATCCCTTTCCAATTGAACTGTATTGGCACCTTTGCGCTGAGCAAAATAAGGCCATACACAAAAGAGTACATACTGTATGATTTCATTTCTCTTAAGTTCTGGAACAGTCAAAGCCAATCTATAGTAATAGAAATGAGAACGTGGTTGTAGCTGATGGTGGCGTGCACCTGTGGTCCCAGCTACTCGTGAGGCTGAGGCAGGAGGGACTGCTCGAGCCCGGGAGTTTTTGTTGCTGTTTGTTTGTTTTTTGAGACAGAGTCTCACTTTGTCACCTGGGCTGGAGTGCAATGGCGTGATCTCCACTCACTGCAACCTCTGCCTTCCGGGTTAGAGTGATTCTCCTGCCTCAGCCTCCTGAGTAGCTGGGATTACAGGCATGCACCACCACGCTTGGCTAATTTTTTCTGTATTTTTAGTAGATATGGGATTTCACCATGTTGGTCAGGCTGATCTCGAACTCCTGACCTCATGATCCGCCCACCTCGGCGTCCCAAAGTGTTGGGATTACAGGCGTGAGCCACCGTGCCCAGCCATAAGCCCAGGAGTTTGAGACCAGCCTGGGAAACATAGTGAGACCTCATCTCTTAAAGAAATTTTAAAAAATAATTATTATTATAAATGTGGTTTCCTGACGGTGATTATGGGGAAGATTAACTAGAAAGAGGAAGGAGAAAACTTTTTGAGTAATAGAAATGTTGTTTATCTTGATTATACTTTCTCAAAGTAACCATAAATGACATTAAGACTCATTGAACTGTGTACGTAAAATGAGTGCATTTTATATATGTATGTATCACTATAGATTCCAAAATTGTTGTTTAATTTCTTCTGATTCTGAGACTTGTATCTAAAGGCAGGCAAAAAATGCAGCTGTAGGCTGAGCATGGTGGCTCATGCCTGTAATCCCAGCACTTAGGGAGGCTGAGGCTTGTGGATCACCTGAGGTCAGGAGTTCAAGACCAGCCTGGCCAACATGGTGAAAACCTGTCTCTACAAAAATTAGCTGGGCATGGTGGCATGCGCCTGTAATCCCAGCTACTAGGGAGGTTGAGACAGGAGAACAGCTTGAACCTGGGAGGAAGAGGTTGCAGTGAGCCAAGATCGTGCCACTGCACTCCAGCCTGAGCAACACAGAAAGACTCCACCTCAAAAAGAAATGCAGCTATAGTGAGTTTTACTTGGAACTTTATATTCTTGGTTTTGGGCCCAGAACATGCATACTTAGGTGAAATCACATATGTAAAACCTTGTAACTTACTAAACCATGGTTCTACAAACCACTCTTCTCTCTTACAACAGACCCAGCAGATTTTGTTTTATTGAGTAAATAAGAAAACAATACAATCTTACGTGTGTAGACCGTCATGCTTTTTAATTACTTTACTTTAAAATATTTCCATTTTTATAATATTAAAATACAGCACTATTAGCTGTAATTTAATGAGTCAAATACTATTAAAGCACTTTACCCAGTTCATCTCATTTGCTCGTCAATAACAGGTTTGTGAGTTTATTATGAGCTCTCATAGAAGGCTTTTGGATGTCCAGACTTAGGCGTATGGGCTCTGTCCTGGAAATGAAGTTCAGAAACACGTAGACTGTTAGTAGCCTTATTATCTCATGAGGTTAGTTAGTGAAATTTAGCATGATTGTAACTGAGATATGTCCCGGCTCTGGGGGGATACCAGGTGATTCCTGAGGTTATTGTTTTTCCTGTCTGGTGTCTGCAAGCCTCTCAAGCTAGGCAGATAATTCCTTATTATAAATCGTTGATGTACCTGCATTCCACTAATCAGAGCTCCTTTTTGTGTGCATTCCAATCCATAGTGATGAAAATCGGAAAGGCTAGGGCTGAGAATGGGGAAGATTGACTAGAAAGAGGAGGAGGGAGCTTAGAGGGAGCTTCCTAGGCAATGGAAGTGTGTGTGTGTGTGTCTACATAAATATAAAATACAACCTATGTAATATATTATGTGTATTTTGTTATAATAATGTAGTCCCAATAAAGTTGATCTTAAAAATATGCTTCTTACCTTAGGTTGTAGGGTTCTATATAATCTGGCTCCTGCCTCTGGCTCCTGCCTCTGTCTCCAAACACTCCTGTCTCCTGCCACTGTCCACCTATCTCATACTGGTCTTCTGGTGGTTCTTCTGTTTCAGTCACAGGAGGTCTCTCTTTTTTGACAAACAAGGCCTTTCCTGCCTCAAGGACTTGGCGCTTCCTGTTCCTTTAGCCTGGAGTGCTTTCTCCTAGCTCTTCCTTTAGCTGGCTCATTCTCCTTCTTAAGATTCATCTCAAAGAGGTTGTCTTTGCCATTTTAATATAGCCACCCCTTGCCCCATACCGCTTCTCTTAATGCCTTGCTTGGCCTTCACTATCATGACGATGAAAAGGTAAATATAGATCTTCCAAATACAACCAAACAATTTTGAGATTCTGTTTATCAATAACTTGTTACTTTTTAATGCTGATTAGCATTCTGTTGTATAAATAAACTGCAATATATTTATCCATTCACTTTTTTTGATAGAAATTTGGATCATTTCCAGTTTGGGACAATTACAAATAAAACTACAATAAACGTTTGTGTGTAAGTTTTTTGGGAACACATTTTTCATTTCTCTTGCAATACTGTCACTCAGAAAAGACAGATATTTGCAAAGTTACCCACGTTACAGAACACTCTTTTATAATATTCTGAACTGCCAAGTACATTTGACGGAAGACAATTATCTTTAAATAACATTAAACAAATAATATTTGAATGTCTAAGAAATATCCAGATTGAAATGGTGAAAGTCAGAATAATTCACGGATTTCATAATTTTTCCTGGAAACATGACCTCACAATTTTAACTGTTGTATGATAGTATAAATAAGCATTTTAAAGATCGCTTCGAAAAGTAATAGTGTTCCATATGGATATCTACAGAAGAATAAATAAACTGTGGTATCTTCATACAATGCAATATTAAATAAGATGTGAACAAACTAAAGCTACGTGAAATAATATAGATAAATCTTACAAACGTAAGAGATTATTTGATATTTCAAGTTCACCTTATATTTCTTCACCAGTGGTATACAGCATATAAAGTTCTCTACCTTTGAATTAAAGAAATGTGACCCCCATAGGCCCTAACAAACCCTGAACAACCGTATTATATCACTGACCCCTCATCCCCCTCCATGTGTTTTGGACAGTAGATGCGTGTCTGACCCAAGAGCAGCCGATCCGTAATTAAAGCAAACACATGTAATCCATTCTTAGTACAATAAAAGTAAACACAAGCAATGTATGCCCAGCGGATTCCACGCTCAGGACAAACACTAGAAATAATAACAAGTTCTGTCTTCAGAAGTTTCATAGAGAAGATGCTTCTAAAGGAGCCCTGAACAAAGGACAAAAGAAACATGCAAATATGACTGGGGCTGAAAATGAAATATATTGACCCACATCAGTAAACTAGCAAAAGGGAAGCAAAGTATACTTCAGAATAAAACATATAACCAAGAATAAAGAAGGGTATTTATGATGATAGAAAGGTCAGTTCTTCTGGAAGTTATACCTAAGCCTAAACGTGTATGTACTTCCTAAAAGAGCATCAAAAACTGATAGAACGGGCCGGGCGCGGTGGCTCATGCCTGTAATCCCAGCACTTTGGGAGGCCGAGGCGGGTGGATCACGAGGTCAAGAGATCGAGACCATCCTAGTCAACATGGTGAAACCCTGTCTCTACTAATACAAAAAATTAGCTGGGCATGGTGGTGCGTGCCTGTAATCCCAGTTACTCAGGAGGCTGAGGCAGGAGAATTGCCTGAACCCAGGAGGCGGAGGTTGCGGTGAGCTGAGATCACGCCATTGCACTCCAGCCTGGGTAATGAGCGAAACTCCGTCTCAAAAAAAACAAAAAAAAACAAAAAAAAAAACCTGATAGAACTGAATGAAGAAACAGATAAATCCACAATCATAATAGAGATTTTAACATCGATGTTAATCATTGCTAGAATAACAATAGGTTATGATCGCTTTAAAAACTTCTAGTGAACACCAAAGGCTGTGAGAATTCCACCTACAAACCAGTGGTGGAGCTTTCATTGGCGGCAATGGGCTGGTGATCCAGTTCCAAAACCTTTTAGGGTCTGTTTCCTAGGCCCATTCTCAGTATTTACTATCTTAAGTCAGTTTCCTCAGGAAACAGAGTCAGACAGCGATTGGTGCTCCCAGAGACCCATCTCTGGAACATCACCTGTAAAGGGAGTGAGAGAGGTAGGGTTGGGCAGAGATGCATCTCTGAGCATCACTCGATGGGGCCGTGGCAGAGGCCTCTGCTGATCCCACACGGAGCTACAATGACTCTTCAGAGTTGTCTCAAACTGAGGCAATGGGACTGTGTCTCTGCTCTGTCACGTCAACCAGGCATTGCAGAGGAAATGCCTCCGGTAAGAATGCTATCTTGAGTAAGACAGGTCCCTTCAGCTGAAGGCAATTCTTAGAGAGGGACTTTGCTGCAAGCTATTGGAGAAGTGTCTCAGTTCTGAGGGGGTGATGGCCAGCACATCACGGCAGCCACCACATAAGATCTGAAGTTTAGCTTTATGATGTTTGAAATGCCTATTAAACATCTAACCAGAAATGTTAAGAACTTGGAGCTCAAGAGAAAGGGCTGGGCTAGAGACAAATTTGTCGTCAACAATATTTGGGTGACACTTTTAAAACCTAAGGCTAGGTGAGATCACCAAGGGAGTTCAAAGAGAAGCATTTCAAAACCTGAACCTTGGAGCACTTCAAAGTTAAGAGTTAAGGAAGAGTAGGAGCCACCTAAGGTAAATGAGAAGGAGGAGCCAGTGATGCAGGAAGAAAGCTAAGAGTGTGGTGGCCAGGAAGCCAAGTGCACAAAGTGTTTCCAGAAAAAAGAAACAGTCAATGATGTCAAATGTGGTAGACAGGTCAAAGGAGATGAATACTGAAATTTCACCGTTAGATCTTGACATGTGAAAGTCACTGGCAATCTTGACAAGCCAGCTTTGCTGTAGAGTAGTGGGGTTGCAAGCCTGGTTGGAGTGAGTTTTCAAGAGAATGAAAAGAGAGGAATTGGAAGCATTAAGAATAAATAAGCTGCCAGGTGCAGTGGCTCAAGCCTGTAATCCCAGCACTTTGGAAGGCCAGGGTGGATGGATTACCTGAGATCGGGAGTTTGAGACCAACCTGGCCAACAGGGTGAAACCCTGTCTCTACTGAAAATACAAAAAAATTAGCCAGGTATGGTGGAAGGCACCTGTAATCCCAGCTACTCTGGAGGCTGAGGCAGGAGAATCGCTTGAACCCAAGAGGTGGAGGTCGCAGTGAGCCGAGATCACGCCACTGCACTCCAGCTTGGGCGACAGAACAAGACTCCGTCTCAGAAAAAAAAAAAAAAAAGAAGGAATAAGCTGATTGAGGCATTTGCTCTAAAGGGAAGCAAATAAATGGGATGTAGCTAGAAGGGGAATGAGGTTAAGAAAGGAAGTTTTTCAAAGATAGGAGAAATAACAGATGAAAATAATTAGTCAAAAGAAACAAATTGATAATGTGGGAGAAAGAGGAGATAATGCGATAGTGACGGCCTTGAGTGGAGGATAGAGGGAGAGATGGAGCATACTTGGAGGGGTTGGTCCAGTTAGGGGCACAGGCACTGGGAGGAGGCAGAATGCATGGCAGTTAATAGCATTAGGATCAGCCGAAAGTGAGGAGGGGGGGTGTTGGAGATTTGAGGAGAGGAGACGGAGTATACGGTCTTCTTGGAGAGTGAGAAAGTAAATGGAAGAGAGATACAGTACAATAGGTGGGCAGCATTAGGGCCACGTGAGGTTTGTGCTCATTAATCATAAATGGGAGTGATAAGCATGATTGTGTTTCACCACTGCAGCTATTCACCTGTAAAATGGGGATATCAGTGCCTTTCTCCATGGGGTTGTGGGAGGATGTGAGGATTAAACATCTTAGTACAGGTAACATGTCTGCACGTGATATCACCTAATGAGTGTTAGTTATTATCCCGTAGAGTACACTGTCATCTTGTGTACATATCTCTATTTTGATCACAAGTAATTGGACTCATAGAACTAAAGGTTAAAAATCGTCGAGTCCAACCAATTACTTAACACCTTAATTTCATCTGCATCGCCATTCAGCCTTTGTCTGAGTTGCTTAGGAGGGCACAGACTCTGTCTCAAAGCAGTCATTTCAACCTTGGACATCTCTGAAAACTGGAATGGTCTTCCCTCTGTTATAGTGAAATTTGCTCTGTGGTAACTTTTGCCAGAACCTACCCATTGGGCCACACTGAAGAAATCATCCTTGTCTGTGGGTCCATCTCTCCTGCAAATGGTCCTCTTCATGTTTGACTGTAGAGCAGACAGCATTCCATGCAGCCAGTCTGAACCCTTTCAATAAACCCTCCAACCTTTCCTTCCTTATCAGCATCATTTGCATTTGCAAAAGAAAACAATGTCTATTTCTTAATACTTTCACCCCCTGGAGCCACATTTTTGTTAAAGTCTCTGACTTTGTTACCTTGCTTGCTTCTGCAGAGAAAAGTGAATAATTTGCTTTTTTCTAGTCTAGAACAATTTTCCTCGACTGCTTTTTGTAGAATCCTGTGAGATTCTAATGACTGTTTCACTTAAACCTGGTTTAACACAGGCAAATAATTTTGAAAAACTGTAGTCAACATTGCACAGTTTTCTCGTGTTGAAATAGCTTACATGTACTATCAATTCCCAGAAAGATCACTGTAGTGCATTTCCTAAATGTATTTGTTAACAAATGCATTTTGTGGTCGTTGCTGCTGATTTCCTGGAACCAGCATTCCACAAAATAATCTTTGGGAAACGCTCATTCAGAAAAATGTTTCCTAAACTTAACTAACACATGACATATAAAATGCTAGCTTATATTACATTTATTATAAAGTTACACAAATATGCACAATCATAAAACTAGGTGTTAATGCCACTCATTACGCTTGTAATTCTTATATAAGCAACCATAAAGCCAAATCAATTTATAAAATAAATATAAGTAAAACAAATCAACTTCAAATTGACCACATCGTTAATGTGATATGTAATCTTGCTTTGTTTAAATAAAATCACCAATGCAGAGTTTATTGATAATGACATATTATTATTAACTTGACTCTTTTTATTTTGTACATGATAGACTTGCATTTGAATCATTATTATATGATTGCTGATCATTTCAGTTTTTTAAAAAGATACTCGTAACCACAGGTTTATTTTTGGATGGGTCAATCAATTTAAGGAGTCAGGAGTCACTCCCAAATAAAATACTATAATTCTTCGAACAAAAAAAAACGTATTGCAGCCGGGCGCGGTGGCTCACGCCTGTAATCCCAGCACTTTGGGAGGCCGAGGCGGGTGGATCACAAGGTCAAGAGATCGAGACCATCCTGGTCAACATATTGAAACCCCGTCTCTACTAAAAATACAAAAAATTAGCTGAGCATGGTGGCACGTGCCTGTAATCCCAGTTACTCAGAAGGCTGAGGCAGGAGAATTGCCTGAACCCAGGAGGCGGAGGTTGCAGTGAGCCGAGATTGCGCCATTGCACTCCAGCCTGGGTAACAAGAGCGAAACTCTGTCTCAACAACAACAACAACAACAACAACAACAACAACAACAACAACAAAGTATTGCCATGATAGCAATTCTCCCAATGCTTTTACTTTCTTGACCTAATGCAAACCTTCATTCATAGATGACTCTAGGATATCATTTAGACTTCGCTTGGCAGAAACATAGTCGTAACCAGATGCAAATGCAGGCACTAAAACTGGGTGACCATATTCAGTTTTTAAGATAATTATCTATCACCCAGAAAATTTTTATATTATTTTTACAAATTATTATAAAAGTGGAGCGAATCACGGGAAAATAGAGTTCGGGAGCTGCTGAAATGTCCATATTGATTTTTGCGGAGGGAATGGATTGGCAGCCTCTCTTTTTCCACAGGGACGAAGAGAAACAGCTCAGCTGAATTCTCCAGCCCTCCCTTTTCTCCTCCGTGGTTCTCCACCCACCCACCCACCTGCCCAAAACAAACAGGAAAGAAAGCTGTTAGGTATATTTTTACATTCCTCACACCAGTGTGTTTCTTTCACTTGAATTTTTTTTTTTTTTTTTTTTTTTTTTTGAGACGGAGTTTCGCTCTTTTTACCCAGGCTGGAGTGCAATGGCGCGATCTCGGCTCACCGCAACCTCCGCCTCCTGGGTTCAGGCAATTCTCCTGCCTCAACCTCCTGAGTAGCTGGGATTACAGGCACGCGCCACCGTGCCCAGCTAATTTTTTTGTATTTTTAGTAGAGACGGGGTTTCACCATGTTGACCAGGATGGTCTCGATTTCTTGACCTCGTGATCCACCCGCCTCGGCCTCCCAAAGTGCTGGTCACTTGAATTTGTAAGGCTTTTTAATCTATTATTGTAGAAGAATGGTTTTTCCTTTCATTAAAGGAAAGTCAAATTCAGACTCCCTGGACTGGTGGAGGATTCTGGATTTGTGGCTGGAGAAGATATAGAGGAGAGATTTTCTCCTTAGAATTTAAGCTATAGTTATGGATACAATCTAAGCTAATGCTAATCTAATCTGAACTCTAACCTGCATTTGCAGATGTAGGGCCTGTGATCTGCCACAAGACACCCCAAGTTCCTTTTTCACAGTGTACTGTCCCCTGTACCAGAGTCGGCTCCAGCCTGGTGCTTTCTCTCTGCTTCCCTCTCCTGTTTCTGCTAGGGGCCCCTTCAGTCCTCCCCTTCTTCTCACCCTTCAGCCTTCCCGCCCAAGAAGGAAGAAATTCCTTTAGGACCACGCTTCAGTGGAACTGGGAAGTGGGGGACTGTCATGGAGAAGAAATGAAAGGAATCTCATCTCAAGAGAAGCTCAACTCCTAAGAAATAAGATGCTTGGTTTTTTGTCTTTCAACTCTTGGATGATAATAAACGTACTAAGATGTTGAAGATTACAAAACACAGAACATGGTCTCCAGGTCCACACCAATGATCTTTAACTATAAAAATGGTGGGCAACTCTGGTTCCGCTAAACGGGAATATGTCTTAATGGTTTTCTCGGGATATTAACCTCTTTCGTTTACCTGGATTTCCTACTCTGAAAATTGCTAAGAGATCAATTTTCCACTGAAGTCCAGCATGGAAGGATTCTTATCTCTTCTTGAAGAAAAAAGAAGGAAAGATAAATACAACCATACACTGTAACTAAGAACGTGCAACACAGATTTCATACAAAGCATGCTCCGAATTCCTTTCTGCAGAGTCATGTTCACAGTTTATTCTTCTCATTTTATTTTTTTCATTTCTTAATTTTTTTCTCCTTTGTTCAACATTTATTAAGCCCCCTTTCATGTGATGGGCTCTCTGCTAAGTGTTTCAAGATTTCAAGATTAAAAAGATTGGTCCCTGCCTTCAAAGGACTTTCAGTCTAGAGGAAGACACAGACAATAAACTGTAAATAGCCAAGTTAACAAATAATTTGCAACCCATAAGCATTCCTTAACTTGTTCAGAGCTTGTATACCCATCTATATTTCCTTTATTTTTTATTTTTTATATATAAATAAGTGTCTATTCACATTTGTACATTACCATTTTTAACATGTTTTTTAATATCTATTATAATCTCCACAGAGCAAGGCTCACCCTGGCCTGCTCAGATCCTGAAGACCTTGCCTGCGATCTTTCAAAGAAGGGCATTCAGCATAGCTGGTTTTGATAGTGAAGATATGGAGCTTTATATAATGACAACTAATCCATCTATAGATTGTAAGCTCTCTGTGCAGGGCCTGTGTCTAATTGTCCGTTGTGTATAGCAGCTAATCCACTGGGAAAATGCCTTAAGTGTTTAAAAAAAACATGTAGCAATACTCCCCTGCTGCCACCTGGTGCTTTATTTTTTATTTATTTATTTATTTATTTATTTATTTATTTTTGAGACGGAGTTTCGCTCTCATTACCCAGGCTGGAGTGCAATGGCGCGATCTCGGCTCACCGCAACCTCCGCCTCCTGGGTTCAGGCAATTCTCCTGCCTCAGCCTCCTGAGTAGCTGGGATTACAGGCACGCGCCACCATGCCCAGCTAATTTTTTTGTATTAGTAGAGACGGGGTTTCACAATATTGACTAGGATGGTCTCGATCTCTCGACCCCGTGATCCACCCGCCTCGGCCTCCCAAAGTGCTGGAATTACAGGCGTGAGCCACCGCTCCCGGCCCCTGGTGCTTTATTTATACTAAGTTACACTCAGAATTGTAGATAATGCAGCTTAAAATCATTTATCACATTCAACTATAAAATGAAATCCCAGCCTCCAACACACACACAAATACACCCTCATCATACATACATACACTGTTTCATTCCCTCTAGCTCTGCTAGCCCAGAGCAGACATTTCTTCATGTTTTGAAGAAATGCTACCATGAGAGCCAGAAATGAATATTGAAAACTACATTAAGACTAGAGAATAGGACAAAGAGCCGGGCGCAGTGGCTCACGCCTGTAATCCCAGCACTTTGGGAGGCCAAGACGGGTGGATCACGAGGTCAAGAGATCGAGACCATCCTGGTCAACATGGTGAAACCCCGTCTCTACTAAAAATACAAAAAAAAAAAAAAAATTAGCTGGGCATGGTGGCGCGTGCCTGTAATCCCAGCTACTCAGGAGGCTGAGGCAGGAGAATTGCCTGAACCCAGGAGGTGGAGGTTGCGGTGAGCTGAGATCACGCCATTGCACTCCAGCCTGGGTAACAAGAGTGAAACTCCGTCTCAAAAAAAAAAAAAAAAAGAGAGAATAGGACAAAGACACTGTAATTGAAAAAACTTTCTTCTAGGCCAGGGGCAGTGGCTCAAGCCTATAATCCCAGCACTTTGTGAGGCCAAAATGAGTGGATCACCTGAGGTCAGGAGTTCGAGACCAGCCTGCCCAACATGGTGAAACCCCATCTCTACAAAAAATACAAAAATTAGCCAAGCATGGTAGCACACACCTGTAATCCCAGCTACTCTGGAGGCTGAGGCACAAGAATCACTTGAACCTGGGAGGCAGGGGTTGCAGTGAGCCGAGATTGCGCCACTGCACTCCAGCTTGAGAGACAGAGTGAGATCCTCTCAAAAATGAAAAATCCAGAACTTTCTTCTTTCTTCTGGATGACAAAGTTGTGTGCTATAATGATGAGCCTAACTGGACAGAGTTGAGTTAACGAAGCAGGCCGTGATCATCAGCTGTCAGTTCATTCATCATGAAATATTTTTGAAGACCTACAATGTGACCAGCATAATTCAAAGCTCTGGGGAATCACTTACCTTCTATGCTCAAAAGGAAGTTATATTCTAGTGTGGAGAGTGCTGTTAAGCTCCTAAACAAATAAAATTTTAAAATCAGACAGGAGTAGGGGCTGAAAAATACGTAACATATGGGGCTGTGACTCAGGCGCTGCTTTGGTTAGTGGAGCAGGGACGGTCCCTCATGGCGTCAGTGCATAGCAGAACCAGGGCCTGAACCTGATGTGTTGGTCCATAGCACAGCGTCCCCTCAGCAATCCTGTTGTCGCCAAGATGGCCTGAACAAAGTCAGGTATGTGCACACACCGTGACTATATTTAAAATCACAACATTAATCTATGGGGTGGGTTCATTCTTTATCATTCAAGGGTGAGTGAGAGTTCTAGGCATGGTACAGAACAAACAGAACTAAAAGTTTTAAAAATAATTATGCCGTCCGGGCGCAATGGCTCACACCTGTAATCCCAGCAATTTGGGAGGCCAAGGTGGGTGGATCACTAGGTCAGGAGTTCAAGACCAGCCTGGCCAATATGGTGAAACCCTGTCTCTGCTAGTAATACAAAAATTAGCCGGGCATGGTAGCACACACCTGTAGTCCCAGCTACTCGGGAAGCTGAAGCAGAAAAATTGCTTGAACCCAGGTGGCAGAGGTTGCAGTGAGCTCCAGCCTGGGTGACAGAGTAAGACTCCATCTCAAAATAATAATAATAATAATAATGCCTTCTGAGGACCAATGAGCTCACGTCTACCTCCAAGATTCCTCCAAGCCCTGCTTATCTTTAATTCATGGTCGGGGAATGCTGAACAGGCACCGAGGCCACAGGTGCCCCAGCAGTCTGCATCAAACTCTTTGTGAATAACGGCCATGGAAAGGTTGGGTACCGCTTGGTTCCTGCAAAGCGCCACTAGAGGGCTGCAGAGACTAGCAGTGGCTGGTACAGACGGCCACTGAAACAGAATTGGAGAACCGGGCCATCACCTACGGGTCCAACCCTCTCTGTAGGCTGAGGAAATGAGAGCCTCAGAAATACTAAGTGGCTCTTCCGGGGCCTCCCAGACGGTTAGTGGCAAAGTCACAATTCCACCACAGTTCCTCTGATGCAAAATTCAGTGTGATATCATAGAAAGTATATGGGTTTTAGAGCCAAGAATCCCCTTTGGCTGTGCCTTACCTTGGGTGCTCAGTGAAATTTCCTAACTTCTCCGAACTTCAGTTTCTGGATCTGTTGGATGGGTGATGAGCGCTTCTGCCGTGCTGTGTTCTGCTGGTACGTTGCCATAGTTGAGGGGACCTGGCACTTAGAGAGCACTCATCCAGTGCTGTGGCCTTCACCTCTTTCTGCTGAGGCCGGGTTCCTCTCTGAGATGCCTCAACCTCATGAAACAACTTTCAGGAATGAACCCAGATGATGCAGCCTGGATACAACACTTTAATGCATATTGGTGTACACATAAAGAGAACTGTATATTGCTTCAAAACACACAGTAAATAAACACAGCCATATGAGGTATTTGTAGCTTTAGGTGAACAAGGAGGTGTGGGAAGGAAAGGGGCTTCCTTGCCCTGTCCTAGGGCCCAGATTCCCAGCATGTCCTTTCATGCACCCCTATTCAGTAGCTGTTTGTTGAGTGCCGGTTGAAGGAGGGAGCTGGGCATTTGAGGAGGACACACGTGAATCCTACCCTCAGCAAAAACGACCATTTCATGCCAGGCATTTCCCCATAACTTTATTTATCTTGCCTCATGGACTCCCACATAGTCAGGCTAGTGATTATTAGTCATTAAGGACTGACTCATCAACAGTCCCTAATGATTTCAGAGTTGAGAAAACTGAGTTTCCGAAAAGTTAGATCACTTGTCCAAGGTCTTTCAGAAAATAGGGAGAAGCTCTGGAGTTTAAGCCCAGCTCTGCCTGAGCTTTCACAGCACTGCCTGCGCCCTCTTCCTGGGGATGTAAGGAGTGAGAATGTGGGAAGTGCCGCAATAGGAAGACTGCTGGGAATTTTGAAGGGAGCAGTGGTTCCTAGCTGAGGGGATCCAAGGTGCCTTCAAGGGAGGTGGGAGGAAGAAATTCCTGCCACAACTGTATATGGTAAATCTGATGTATCAAAACACGGTGTGTATCAAAACATGAAGGCAAACACACACAAACACACAAACATACACACACACACACACACACACACACACACACACACACAGTTAGGGCTGGTTGAATTCCATAAAAGAATTCTTCCTGAAAGGAAGTAGGGTCAAAAGCTGAAGTAAAAAAATCTAAAGTTGGGCCGGGCGCGGTGGCTCAAGCCTGTAATCCCAGCACTTTGGGAGGCGGAGGCGGGTGGATCACGAGGTCAAGAGATCGAGACCATCCTGGTCAACATGGTGAAATCCCGTCTCTACTAAAAATACAAAAAATTAGCTGGGCATGGTGGCGCGTGCCTGTAATCCCAGCTACTCAGGAGGCTGAGGCAGGAGAATTGCCTGAACCCAGGAGGCGGAGGTTGCGGTGAGCCGAGATCGCGCCATTGCACTCCAGCCTGGGTAACGAGCGAAACTTCCTCTCGAAAAAAAAAAATAATAATAATAACCTAAAGTTGGAGCTGTAACATCAGTGTGCCTCACTACTAGCTTGCCAAGCAAATTAATTTCATGTCGCATTGTTCTATTTTAAAACTCTGGCTGACATGTCTTCACAAGGTAAACAATGGGAAAGGGTCCAGGAACTTCCTAAAGCATTTAACACAGCCAAAGGCTGACCTGACCTAATTGGTGGGAAGTAGAAGGGAGGCCAGGGAATCCCAGCTCCCTTCCGCCTACCCGAGGCCTGGCCGACTGCCACTTAAAAATACTAGCCTAGTAGCCACGTGCCGCAGCTGCAGGGCCGCCCCGCCCCCCGCCCCGGCCCCTAGAGATGCTGCCCACCAGCATGTTAGTCATTGTGAGCATCTTCCGAACATGAATGTCCAGATGCTCTTCCAAAGCAGTTCTAGAAATAGCCAGGCACCTGAGCAAAACCTGACACAGGAAGCATCTTTCCATCTGGTACAAAGCACACTCCTCTGGGGGAAGGGGAGAGGAAGTCATAATTAGAATCATTCATTCATCCAACAGAACCGAGCCTCCAGCAAACAGCCAAATGTAATTTTCGACTCTGACCGCACATTGGAATCACCTGGGAACTTTTAAAAATACCAAGGCCGCAGCTCCACCCTGAGACAATTAAGTAAGAGTATCTGGAAGTGGAGCCCAGGCCTTTGTATATTTTAAAAGCTCTCTGGGTGATTCTTTTGTGGCTGAGAACTACTGTGTTAAATATTATATACAAGAAATAAACAGAGTCACTGACCAGGCCTCAAGGAGCTCACTGTTTCACAGAGCCCTACAGTTTGCAATGTTTCTTCTTGTGGGTGACCTTGGTTGATCGCCACAGCCAGTCTGGGAGGATGTTATCATTGCCTGTTCTGCAAATGAGGCAGCTGAGACTCAGAGAGGGTATACAGTTGCCCAATATTGCACAGCACGGAGAGTATACAGCTGCCCAGTATTGCACAGCAGGTAGACAGCAAATGAGCGCAAAAACCAGGTTTTCTAATTCCATGACTGCTGCTCTCACATCACAGAGCAACATACAGAGGAATTAGACTGAAGAGAGCTCAAAGCACTTCATAATTGCCGCATGGCAAGAGTCAGGACCCAAAGGAATAAATCGAGGCCGGTCTTAGGTGGACCTACCTGCCGTAACTAACGTCCACCAACCAGGCGCGTTCCTAAAACTGTGCCTGCGTTGATCAACTGCTTGTTTATCTAACTCATCTCATTAAGAGTTTTCTAGGCAACAGAACCTTGTGGGCAGAATTTTAAGCAGATACTTTAAAGATCACCTTGCCAGGCTCAACAATTGGCCTTGGGATATGCCAACAACCTCTAAGAAGAATACAATTTATTGCACGAATTCTTAGACTGTGAACAGTACTTGGTACAGTACGGCAGCTGATTCGTTGGCCATTAGTTAATGGTCAATAGGTGTTAGAGGGACAGCCCGTGGTAGTGGAAAGAAAAAGGGAATCAGGTGTAGCCTGTGGCTGAGCAGTGTGCCAGAACTCGGAGGCTTTGAAATCCGATTCCCTTCTGGGTGGCTGTTTAGCCCTATGTAAACCCTGGCCTCTTCAGGTTACATAGGCAGTTTTGCCGACCCCGAAGTGGGCTGCGCATTCTCACGGCCTCAGAGATATTTAGTCTAGTTTCCCAAGTGCCAGTCCTTTGGGAAGCAGGAATTACTTTTCTCTAACAGATTTTTCACCCCTGCCCTTTGCAGCAACTGTGATCTGGCTCTTCTGTCTGCTCTCCAAACCCCTCTTCTTCCTCATTCCCGATGTTCGTCCGGGATGGTTTCCCTGTTCACCACTTGGGAATCACCAATAACATGCAGCCCTCCCGTTTTGCAGATGAAGACGCTGACGTACGAAGAGAGACCGTGGCCAAAGTCACACAAAAAGTGACAGAGCTAGGACCAGCCCAGCCTCCTGGTCCCACCCCAGTGCTCTGTCAGGACAGAAACCAGCAGGACCATAAACCACTTACCGGGGTAGATTCAATCCCCAATGCTAACTAGAGCAATGCAGTTACCAGACTTGGTTTAGTGGCGTTTGGGCGTGGGTCAAAACTTCGGCAAAATCCCAATGAAAGTAAATGCAGTCTGATAACCCCTTGCCTCTTTCAGGTCAAGAAGGAAGTCCTTAGATGGGTTACTAATGTATGTTACTAACACCTCAGTATATGCAAACTCCATATCTGTTTTTTAAAACAGGATCCGCCGGGAGGAAAAACCCAAAGAAATAAGTCTGATAACAGCATATACGGTCTGTGATATCTGGATTCAGCTGACCACCTTGGTTCCTTCCATAACAGTACTGGTAATCATAACAATAATCTACCTACCATGTACTGAGCACCCGATATGTTCCAGGGGCTGTGAAACACGCTTTATGTATCATTCAATGCTCATGTGAAGCAGGTCGTATTTCCTCCTTACGCAGTTGAGGAAAGTGAAACTCAGAGTGGGCAATAACATGCCCACATTCCCACAGTTTATAAGCACCTGATCCAGGGACAAGTCTGGGTCTTTGTACCACATGCATCAATCTCTCCTCTTGGACCCCAGTCCTAAACAAACATCCAGGAACTGTGGACATGGCAGAGGTCAGACATAGATCCAAGGATGTACAAGAGAGAAACACCAGTCCTCAAGGGCTGAGCATTCTGCACTGACCTTCGAACTGGTTCTCCACCCATCCCCTGGACCATTCACCTTCCCCTTAGTCATGCAGCGGAACCTGGAGGCTGTGAGGGAAACATGCAGCTTGAGCACTGTCTGACCCAAGGCTGGAGGGGAGACTGATGGCTGTGACATTCATCGACAGGTTAATTTTAGAAAGTCATCCATTTACACCAGCTGCTTAAAAAGCTCTTGGCCCTCAGGAGACACTCAACCAATCACAAGGCAAAGGCAGGGAGTGTTTCTGGTAACCACGCTCAACTGGGCGTCTGTCTGCGGCTTGATTGGTTGCATGATTTTGGCAAAGCAAAGGAGATTGGAGAATAGAGTTAAAATGAATGACCTTATTTCTTTTAAATTATTATTATTATTATTATTATTATCATTGAGACGGAGTTTCGCTCTTGTTACCCAGGCTTGAGTGCAATGGCACGATCTCGGCTCACCGCAACCTCCGCCTCCTCGGTTCAGGCAATTCTCCTGCCTCAGCCTCCTGAGTAGCTGGGATTACAGGCATGCGCCACCATGCCCAGCTAATTTTTTGTATTTTTAGTAGAGACAGGGTTTCACCATGTTGACCAGGATGGTCTCGATCTCTTGACCTCGTGATCCACCCACCTCGGCCTCCCAAAGTGCTGGGATTACAGGTAAATTATTATTTTTATATTTATGACTCACATTTGTCCTGAATGCACGAGTGCCCTATTAACCTATCATGATGATGATGCTCATGATGGAAACGGCTGCTGTTGCTCTTTACACGGTAAGGGATGCTTGGCTGTTTCTGATGAATTCTCCCCAGGTGGCTGCATCTCACGTGAGTGTTTGGAAGGAGGGGAGAGAAAAAGTCACCAGGGTCACAGGTCACAGTCACAGGTCCAGGGTCTGCTCCTGAGCTCTGTCAGTTGGAGTTCAAATCTCAAGTGAGAAATGTCTTATAAAAATGACTGGTAAACCAGAAGGCAAACACATTCACACAGACAATGAGAGATTCCCCACCAGGTCCCAGAGTTGGTGTTGAGGAAAGGGGCACTTCCTCTTAATTATCAGTTCCCCTCAATACAGCAAACGCTTAATGATCACGGATTTGAAATAAAGAGCATGGGATGATCTTAAGAAACCATTTCTCCTCTTTGGGGTGAAGATGAATGAAGAAAAAAGCAGGATGATTATTTCAATCAATGCATAAAATGGATATGACAAAATACTGCTCCCTCTTAATGATGAAAACTCACAGCACACTAGGAATACAAGGGAATGTTCTCACTCTGATAATAGGTGTCCATCAACAAATTAAAACCAATCATATGAAGTGGAAAAATACTGACCATTATCATTTCTACTCAATATTGTACCGGCCTGTGCAATATAGTGCTAATGTCAGAAAAATAAACAAAATGTATTGCAATTGGAAAAGAAAAAATAAAACAGTCATTTGCAGCGACATGATTGTGTATGCTGACCCTCCACAGCCTCACTCTAGAGGTCTCTCTTATGGGGACCTCTCCACGTGGCAAACGGTGGATAACAAGGATCTCACTTGGTCCTGCACGGGTTCTCTCTCTCATTTTACTGGTGGTGAGGCGGAAGCCTAGAAAGAGCAGCACGCTCATTCAGCTCCAGATTTGTCTACCTACAAAGCGGAAGCTCTCAACTGCCCCCGTTGTCCCATCTCTGTAGGTTTAGAGGTATTAAAAAGTTAGGATTGTGTGTTTACACTCACAGTTGCTGTCTCCCTCTGTAGTACTGAACATTTCAGAGTAATTTTTGCTTACTTTTTCCTTTTATAGTCTCTATGTAATCCATCAATCTGGCTGCATTTGCGAGTTTATATGTTTGTTTTAAACTCAAGGGTTTAAAGTTAAGAATTAAGACAGTCCAGAAAAAAAATCTACATATATATATATATATACACACAGACACACATACAATACTAGAAGGACGTTGGGGGTTACGGTAAAAGGGCAGGTAGGTAGCAGAAGGCAGAATGCAAATCTGAAGATGTTACATTCATTCATTCAACAACAAATGTGTGGGACATTACTGCGTGCTGAGTACTGAATGCTTAGAACTGATGATAAAAAGATGACATCTCAGCCTTAGCGCTGTCTTCTTGGAAACCTCTGTGCCGTGAGAGTCAAGTAGAGGAAGAAGTGAATGCGCAGGCTGCAGCGCAAAAGAAGAAAGATAATGCAAAGCTTCAAGTAAATCACTAGTTTGTGCACCGGTGGAGGCCACAGGAGTAGAAACGTGGAATGTCAGAGGCTGGAAATGCTGGTACGAGTTGTTGAACTGCGTGCTACTGCCCAGAGCTTCTCTCAATGGATCTAGAGCTTCATCTCCATCTGATCACCGAGACTACCTCTGAGACCCACCTTGCTCATAACCAAAACTGTCCACGTTTGTCCTTTGCCCTGGACCTGTGACATTCTGGACTATTTCTGTGTTCACTTGTGGCCAAGTGTAGCAATCATACAATAAATGACCTCTTCTTCTTAGTTGAAGAACTAACAAAAAACATAAAAAATAAAAGGATGAATGGGACTAGGCGATACCCTCAAGCTTCCCGCAGTGTAGTAGGGGTAGAGTGGGAAATAGTTATGATCCAATGGGTATTTTGGAAGCAAAGGAAAACACATGACTGATCCTGCCAAAGTCCCTGAGTAGGGAAGTAGGGCTGGGAAGACTTCAGTGTGGCTTTTAAAATTATACATAATATCTTCTATTAGCTCATTAGTAGCAGCATAAGATGAAGAAGTTCATTTTTTTGAAGTCCATGTTTAAGACAAAAAAAAAGTCAACACAAGTATTTAGAAATATTGGCTTATAAATGAATCATGAAATACGCTGAGGTGGAATAAAAATAATAAACTAACTGTATTAGTTCATTTTCACACTGCTATAAAGACTACCACCTGGGCCAGGTGTGGTGGTTCACTCCTGTAATCCTAGGACTTTGAGAGGCCGAGGCAGGTGGATCACAAGGTCAAGAGTTTGAGACCAGTCTGGCCAACATGGTGAAACCTGATCTCTACTGAAAATACAAAAATTAGCCAGGCATGGTGATGGGTGCCTGTAATCCGAGCTATGCAGGAGGCTGAGACAGGAGAATCACTTGAATCTGGGAGGCGGAGGTTGCAGTGAGCCAAGATCACGCCATTCTGCATGGAGGAACCACCACGATCCAATCACCTCCCACCAGGTCCCTCCCTCTACACCTGGGGATTATAATTTGGAATAACAATCCAAAATGAGATTGTTATCATATCACTAACATTTATTAATTCAGGCACCAATCTAAGCTCTTTATGTGTATTAACTCACTGGAATCCTAAGTACCTTGTTTTCCTGATGTATAATTCAGGAATAATATTAGCACTTTCATCATAGAGCTGCTGAAAGATAAATTGAGGTAATATATGTATAGCCCTGGCACAAGGTAAGAGCACTATGAATGTAGCCATTGTTATTAATTCTGAATTGGTGTGAGTGAGACAGACACTCCAACCTGGGCAACAAGAGCAAAACTCCGTCTTAAAAAAAAAAAGGAGGTTTAATTGACTCACAGTTCCACATGGCTTGGGAAGCCTCGCCAAACTTACAGTCATGGCAGAAGGTGAAGGAGAGGCAGACATCTTCTTCACAAGGTGGCAGGTGGTAGGAGAGAAGGAGAAACTGCCATTTATAAAACCATCAGATCTCGTGAGAATTCACTCACTATCACAGGAACAGCATGGGGGAAACTACCCCCATGATCCAATCACCTCCCACCAGATGCCTCCCTCTACCCCTGGGGATTATAATTTGGATTACAATCCAAGATGAGATTTGGGTGGGGAAACAGTGCCGAGCCGTATCACTAACATTTATTAATTCAGGCACCACTCCAAGCTCTTCATGTATATTAACTCATTTAAGCTTCAGTAGAACCCTAAGGGATACATATCAATATGATTCCCATTTTACAGACTAAAAATTGACTCACAGATGGCTACGGATGGCCACATAACACTTATTATTTATATATAACTGATCCTAAGGTGACGTAGCAAGGAGTAGTGGGAAGAGAACCAGCTTTCATTAGAACAAGACTCTACCAGTTGGCTCTGTAGATTTGGGTCTTTATGGGTAGAGTGAGTGGGTTGGTGGATAATGTCTGAAACTCTTTCAATTTCAAGACTTGAAAATCCTTCTTGATGAGCAAAGGTGGGAAGCAGACTGGAGCCACCAGGGCTTTGGAAAGTGCCACTGGAACTGCAGCAGCGTTAGTAAAATAGAGCTGATGCCCAGTAGGTGGTCAGGAAATGTATGTTGAACAAAATGAATGCATGAAGAGAATAACTAGTGAAGGGAAAATAAAATCATTGCTCGGAGGTGGAAGAAAGATTGATGCCATAGAGTATAGCAGAAAAAAATGTAAACGCTGTGTTTATAATGAACCCCCAGTGGAACTGCTGAGGAGGAAACACACACTGATCCCGTGGCTTCGTGGCAGGGTTGCCAGGAGCACGAGTTCTGGCATCAGACGACTTCGAGTTCAAATCCAGACTCTGCCACTCTTTGGCATGGCCTTGGGCAAGTCACTCGACCTCTGGGCCTTGTTTTCCTTATCAGGAATAATATTAGCATTTTCATCATAGAGTGGCTGAAAGATAAATTGAAGTAATATATGTATAGCCCTGGTGCATGCTGAGAGCACTATTAATGTAGCCATTGCTATGAATTCTGAATTGGTGTGAGTGAGACAGACAAGTAGGAAATATCGGTTGCACTGATATTGGTGTCTTCTCATCGTATCCAGCCTGATTTCCCCTTGAAGGAGGTTGTGACGGGGTAAAAGGACGATGGAAACATTTGGTTAATGAGATCACTGGCAAACATGGAAGGAAATAAGACTAGGCATTGTGGAGCAGGAGGTTGCGGCATTACATGGATTGGTGCATAAAGGGCTCCTTAAAAAAGCCAGCGAAACAGAGCTCTCCATCTCCTCCAAGGGCGGGTCCAGAAGAAATGAGTTTGCTTCCAAACAGAGGGGAAGAATGGCCTAATAAGAAATTAAGAACAGAGCTCTAAAGGAGGAAGAAAGGTGCCTGTTTCCTACTTCGTGGAGCTTTATAATGTAAATAAAAACATGTTCTGGAGCTTTAGAAACACATACCTTCTTTTTTTTTTTTTCTTTGAGACAGAGTTTTGCTCTTGTTACCCAGGTTGGAGTGCAATGGCGTGATCTCGGCTCACTGCAACCTCCGCCTCCCGGGTTCAGGCAATTCTCCTGCCTCAGCCTCCTCAGTAGCTGGGATTACAGGCACACACCACCATGCCCAGTTAATTTTTGTATTTTTAGTAGAGACAGGGTTTCGCCATGTTGACCAGGATGGTCTCGATCTCTTGACCTCGTGATCCACCCGCCTCGGCCTCCCAAAGTGCTGGGATTATAGGCGTGAGCCACCGCGCCCGGCCCTAGAAACACATACCTTCTTATCCTACCGAAGTGAGGGCTTAACTAAGGCCACAGGTAGTTGGACTGAATCAGTTTCCCAAGCCTCAGGCCTGAGAACCTAGCATTGTGGGCCTTCTTGTCATAGCTTTGGTTCTTTGTCACATTCAGCCCCCACTTGCTGAGCACCTACTGTGTGCCAAGCACCCTCCAAGGCCTCACACTTGGTTTATATCCCAGACCTCCTAGCCAGCCTTTCTGAAGCACCACAATTGTGTACATGGGTGTGCAATCCCCATTCAAACTTAATTCTCCTGCTCTTCTCCCAGGTGCTCATTTCCGACTCACAAACTCACACTCGAGTCAGCCATAAGGCTGATGCACTTCCCTGCTGTGTGCGCCGAAGGATGGATTGGAGGAGGTGACAGTGACACTGGTTCAGACACTGAAGCCTCCTTAGGGTCTGGGCCTCCACCCTGGCACCTAGCAACCAGGGCCACAGAAATCATTAGCACAGTGAACCGATTTCCATCTATTTCTCTGGTGCTGACAAATGGAGGTAAATTAAAGAGAAGATTCGTATAAATAGGCCACTTTAACAAGTGATCATTTTCACACCCAGGAACCACAATAACAAATGAGAACAACAGGGAAACATAGCGCGAAGGCTGTTTCAGTTTCTGGGCTCTGCTCGCTTGTGTTTTGAAAGGGCGAAGCAACTCAGTTGCAGGAATGTCCTGGGGGAGAAAATTCCACCAGGAAGAAGTATTATCAAGTTGTCGCGGGCGAGGTGGAAAAAGGCTGCCAAAGAGAGTCTGATTCGTAGACTGCTCTCAGAAGGAACCACTTCTGGGTATGATCAGAGCTCATCTTCTTTAATGCTGCCTGATTTTTTGAGAAATAATGCCCAGGGTTACTCTGCAACATTGCAACTCACCAGTCAACCCCAGCCAGAGCTAGAGACTGGGCAGGGGAGAGCAAATGTAATCTGACCCTACCACCTGCCGGCCGGCTGGAGGGCTGGCTGGAGGGCGGGTAGGGAACGCGGGCCATGTTTGAGAATCTTTGTTGAGGCTTTGCTTCATCCTCCTCCCTCCCCCATCCTCCCACAGAATTGCTTATTCCTCTGGCAAAACCCTGATTCTCAGCGCCAAGCTTCTCCATGCATAAAATAAGGATGATAACATTTGTTTTCCTCTTTTCCAGTGTCTTGCGAGACTTCATCTGCTAATATTTATAAAGCATCTCAAACTTCTTCAGTGAAAGCTGACAATCTGTAAGCACCTTGAACTGCCATTGACAACTGACATTTTGAGAATCGGCTTTGGATCAGACTGTGTACCAGGTAATCTACATACGTGTTATCCAATTCAGGCCTGGTTCAACAGCCTGGTAAAGAAGGTGTTGCAATTCCCATCTGGCAAAGAAAAGGAAGGCCAGAAATGTCACGTAACCTTGCCTAAATGCACACCGGTAAAAGTCAGGATTGAGTCTGACTCAAAGATTTCCCATTATGTGGCTCAGCCTCACTCATACACTCGCTTGGAATCTCCTCGGATTGTCTGTTCGTTTATCCAATGAGCCGCTATGTGCCAGGCATTCTTTCTTTATCTTTCATCATCTGCCCTTTCCTATGTCTCTATGTCTACGGATCTGTTTCTAAGTGTCTTTCTCCAATTTTTGGTCTCTGATACACACACACACACACACACACACACACACACACACACACACACACACACCCTGAGCCAGGTAGAGACCAATGTTCTCATCCTACAGCCCGGTTATGGAGCACCCAGAAGTTCTGGGTCTACCCCACCAGGTTTATTTCCTTCCACTAGCAGGGAAATAAGGGGCAGCCCACCTCTTGGCACAGTTCCCAGGGACCCCAGTACCTGGCGCTGCGTAGGGGGCCAGTTGATCTACCTGAAACTGAGTGAGCCTTCCTCGGCAAGTTCTGAAGAAGTTTTTTCTTTCATTGTTTGCTACAGTTCATTTGACAATAAATCACATATTGCTTTGTGGCAGCTCTTCCATTGTTCCCTTAAACAACTGTTCAGCACTTATATTTTTCTCATGTCTATGTCTTGTTCCTGGAAGCAGGAGTCGTGTCTTACGTGTCTGTTTCATCTGCAGTCCCCACATGCTTGACACGTGAGAGGCATTCAAGAAACATTTGTTGATTTTATATTCAATTTCCTCCCCTTCCTGCGAATGGGTCTGCCTAATTACCCTTCCTGACAAATTCTGTGCCTTGCTATATATTCCTACCTCCTCATACCCCATCCTTTCTTTCTATTTTTACTTTCTCATTCCTTCCTCTCCTCAGTTAGCTCAGCAGAAGTCATGGAGTTATGCTTATTTGTTAAATTATCTTTCTTGGGTCCTATAGGTGGAAAGAATATCAAATTTGGAGTCTGACCATCTGAGTTTGGGTCACTATGTGATTATAGAGTTTACTGGCTGTGTGACCTCAGCCTGACAACTGAACCCTTCTGAAAATCCCCTTCTCCCACAATTTCTATCTCCAGGTCTTCCTCATCTCAGACCATACTCCTGAAACACACCTTGCAAAGGTCATCAATGTCCTACCTACAGCCAAATCCAATAGACTGTTTTCAGCCTTTTTATTTTGACCTCAGCACATTTGTATTTGTTTATTTATGTATTTAATTTTTGCAGAGACGAGATCTCACTTTGTTGCCCAGGCTGGTCTTGAACTCCTAGGTGTTAAACACGCACTCTGAATAAAGAGACCCCACTCAGCCAGGCTTTGTGTGAGCAACATGGCTGTTTATTGATCTGGGTGCAGGTGGGCTGAGTCTGAAAAGAGAGTCAGTGGAGGGCGGTGGGATAGGAGTTGGTTTTATAGGTTTGGGATGGGCAGTGGAAAGTGACAGAAGTTACAGTTCAGGGTGGTTTTTGCAAGCTGGGTGGGGGTCATAGGGTCTGGAGTCATGAGGCTGACCAAGGTCAGTCACAAAGTAAGTCAAGTTGCCTTATCAGTTGAGGCAGGACTAAGGAACAATAGAAGAATGTCTCAAAGTTAATTAGGCGCCACAGGGGTTGAACATTTCTTCTCCTTTTGTGATTTTCCAGTTACTTTAGACTTTCTGGTTCCAGGAACTCATCTGGAATGTATGTGTAGGTCACAGAGGTTACCACGCCATCCATGGTGCGGTCAGTCGGCCTGAAAGACCTTACACTGGGCTTTAGATCCACCCATCTCAGCCTTCCAAAGTGCTGGGATTACAGGCACGAGCCCTTCACCTGGCCCATTTGTCCTTATTGATCTGTTTTTCCTCATCTCAACACTCTTCCCTCGTGCCATCACCTTCATCTCATGTTCTTCTGACTTCTCTGGTGTCTGATATTTCTCATTGTTATCATTCTTCTTACTAAAATATTAGCTAACCTTAACAGATGCTTACACTGTGCCAGAATTGTGATAAATTTTCTAAGTACTGCTCCATAAGGTAGGTGCCATTATTGCCCTTGTTAGAGATGAAAAGACTATGGCTCAGACAGGTGACCTAACTTGCCCAGAGACATACGGCCAGAATAGATTCTCTCAACAGAACCACATGCTTCTTAAACTCCGTTATGGGTTCTCTTTCTCTTCTCTTTACTTTTGGAGTTCCTTGGGGCTCTATCCTGGGCCTGTTTCTCCTCTGTCTTCTCTCCCTGGCAGTCTCACCTGCTTCTTTGTCTTCAATAACCAGCCAGGTGGCAATAGTACCATATCGCCACCTTCAGCCCATGCTCCTCTCCTGAGATCCAGATCTTTGTTCAACTACTTACTGGACAGTGACAACATAATGTGTCCAACATGACACTTCTTGAACTGGATTGGTCATCTCCCTCAAAACCTGCTTTTCCCCTCGGGCTTCCTACCTCAGTAAAATCACACGAGCCATCGACCAACTGCCCAAGTGAGAAAGCTCAGTGTTGTCTTCTTTACCTCTCATTCATCCTTCTTAACATGGCTTCCAAGACCCTTCAAGACGTGGTTCCTTCCTCTTTCCAGTTTCATTTCTTCCGATTCATCCCCTGACATTCCTCACCCAGCTGTGATCACTGCAGTGTGGTTCCTAGAGTAAGCCAAATCCACTTGCTTGCTTTCTCTGACCTTCTCTGACATTCTCATCTCCGGGTCTTCTATAAATTGTCCCTCTAGCTGTAACAGGCTTCCATCCCTTTCCCCCCAGCTAGCTCATCTTTACCTGTTATTCAGGTCTCATCTTAAATGTCACTTCTTTTGAAAAGACTTGCCTAGACCACATCAGGTCTTCCTGCTGGCTGTGCCCAGCTACCCTTATTATTTTTTTTATTGCATTTTAGGTTTTGGGGTACATGAGAAGAACATGCAAGATTGTTGCACAGGTACACACGTGGCAGTGTGATTTGCTGCCTTCCTCCCCATCACCTATATCTGGCATTTCTCCCCATGCTATCTCTCCCCAACTCCCCATCCCCCACTGTCCCTTCCCTATTTCCCCCCAACAGACCCCAGTGTGTAGTGCTCACCTCCCTGTGTCCATGTGTTCTCACTGTTCAACACCCACCTATGAGTCCAGCTACCCTTATTAACCAAAGCATAATCCTGTCACACAGCAATTACTTTCAATGGTCGATACAGTCTTGTCTGTTGTAGTATCTCATGTATCCAGCACAGTGCCTTGTGCATGAAAGGCTCTCAAAATATGTTGAACAAATGAATGAATCATAAAATAGAGTTAGCTAAAAGTACTTCTTAGTAATATTAGGTAACTGTGGACATTACATGAAATAATATATGTAATTATACTTTGTAAACTGTAACATTCTAGAACAAACTCCATAATGATAAAAAAAAAAATTATGCATGGTTGATCTCCCACATTTTCCCAGATTCCTCATCCCCTTTCTGGACCCACTATCTCCTCAACGGCCAAGAGATCATGATGTATCCAAGTCCCATCAGGGGACTCCAGCTGAGATTCGCCCCAAGTTCTCTCACTTTGAGGCTCCATTCTGATCCAGGAGCTACCTAGGTAAGCTGTCTTCCCTGTCATCTCTGTCAGTCCCATGCTGAGTTTGACTCAATCAGCAGCTACTGCCAAAACCGCTCTTCCATACCTACACCTCTGCTCCAGTCCAGTCCAATTTGGTTCTTTAGGCTGACTCTCCCCACTCACTTTACCCTCAAATCTGCCAGGACACTTAGTGACTGCCTTTGTACTGAGGATGAGTGTCTTTCCCACCACCTCAATGGTGCCTCTTGCTTTAACTCACTACAGAAATTTTATAAGAGAAGGACATCCCAACCTAAGGTTCTCCTGGCCATGGAGAAGCTGATTTGGGGAAGATTAAGATGTTGATAGATACTTTTTTTTTTGAGACATAGTTTCACTCTCATTGCCCAGGCTGGATATCGCAAGCTCAGCTCCCTACAACCTCTGCCTCCCAGGTTCAGGCAATTCTCATGCCTCAGCCTCTCAAGTAACTGGGATTACAGGAATGTGCCACCATGCCTGGCTGATTTTTTGTATTTTTAGTAGAGATAGGGTTTCACCACGTTGGCCAGGCTGGTTTCAAACTTCTGACCTCAGGTGATCCACCTGCCTCGGCCTCCCAAAGTGCTGGGATTACAGGCGTGAGCCACCATGCCCAGCCATGTTGATAGACTTTTTAAGCAAACCCTCGATCAGCAGATTACTGAATGAGGGAGGTTGACCTGGATATGAAAAAAGGGAGACAGGGAGAAACAAGGAGTATCTGTAGGGGTACAAGAGTTGTTGGGGGAGGAGGAGCATGAATTCGATCACTGTTCCCTCCATGACAGCCCATCTCTCCAAAGCAGGGGAACCTCTCTAGCCAGCTCCAAACAGAGGGGCAGTCTCATTCTCAACCAGCATCACCGAAGACACTCTTGGAAATAGGGTGGCTTATTCAGAACCATCCCTGAGTTCAGAGGCCCAGATCGGGGATAATCTCAGTGATTTTTTTTTTCTTTAATTACCACCAGGGATATGTTTTGGGAAAGTCAATCACTGTATCAGTTAGTGGTTTCAAATTATAAAAACAAGCACATTGCAACAGCAAAAACCTCTGGTTCGTTCACATAAGGAGAGTGTGTAGAAGATGGGCCTTCTTTTCTATTTCAACACCTGCTCCTTAGAATAACCCCCTTTGGAACTTCTTGAAAAATGCCTTGGGTATTCATTAACCTGATGTAACCAATATAAATACACTGGAGGAAAACACTCAATGTGATGTGTCCCGGACCATCTTTGCCAGAGAAGGACAAGCTCTTAAGACCATGGAAGATTGTTTATCTGAAAATGCTAACACTGGAAGCATCCAAGGACTGTTTATATACTCAATTTCTTTTCTTGGGCCGGACGCGGTGGCTCACGCCTGTAATCCCAGCACTTTGGGAGGCCGAGGCGGGTGGATCACGAGGTCAAGAGATCGAGACCATCCTGGTCAACATGGTGAAACCCCTTCTCTACTAAAAATACAAAAAAAAAAAAAATTAGCTGGGCATGGTGGCGCATGCCTGTAATCCCAGCTACTCAGGAGGCTGAGGCAGGAGAATTGCCTGAATCCGGGAGGCGGAGGTTGCGGTGAGCCGAGATCGCGCCATTGCACTCCAGCCTGGGTAACGAGTGAAACTCCGTCTCAAAAAAAAAAAAAATTTCTTTTCTTTTTTTTTAGGCAATATGTTCATATGGAATTAACATATCTAAATTCCAGAGAAAGTGCTGATTGGATGCTCAAGGTGAACAGTCCCCCTTTACAGTCACCTGAGCTCAGGCATCTTCCCTTCCCTCAGGCCCTTAATGTATCTCTCCCCTATTCAGTCCTCCCTCGCTTCTGGCTTCTGTTGCAGCACCTCTTTCTACCACGCACCTCCATCCCCTGCCCAGCCCAGCATTGCTTGTATAACGCTCAAGGTGCTAAACTTAGCGGCACCTTTGTGTGTTTTCACTGTGTAATTTAAGGAAGTGACAGAATTGTCATAATGTGTATGTTTAAGTCTCTGAGTTTTAAATTCAACACAGAAGAAAAACAAGGGGCTCATGAAGATGAGAAAGGTAGCAGACACATTTTATTGTTCAAGATAGTATTCCTGGAGCCTTATTTTTCCCTCCTCCCAAAATCCCTGCATAACAACTGGATAGAATGACGAGCAGTGGCACCTTGGAAGGCAGCCAGTCTAACAGTATTAGAGAGATAATATAATTTTAGAACTGGAGGGGATCTCAGACCTGATTTAGTCCAACATTCTCATGTTAAGATTAGGACAGTGGGGCCCAGGGAAGTGCTGTGATTTGCTCAAGGTTGCATAGGGAATTTGGTTTACAAGAAGCCCTCTGGACACCCCAGGCCACGCTATCCAGATTCGGGCAGGGCTTGACTAGCAGCAACGGGGCCTGTGCAGAGAACCGGAGGGTGGCAGTGGTCAAGAAAGTGAGGTTATGGGATGCTGGGGGAAAGGAAGCCAGGAAGGATCACAGAGGAAGATGCTTTAGAAGCAGAATTTAAAACTAAGTGGTCAAGCTTGCAACATTTGGGGCATGAGAGTTACCAGATGGGCCTGGGATGGGCAGCAGTCAGGCACTGGGGAATTCACTGGGAGTCAAGGCAACCAGAAGAAGCTGCGTCAAAGAGACTGATTTGCAAACAACGTAGGACTCTCCATATAGTAGCTACAGCTGCAAATCCAAGGACAGGGTTTAGATTTACGGGTGTGTGGATAAGACTTCGGGTCAGCATCAGTCACCTCAGTCAAGTCCCTGAATCACAGCCAAGTCTGGACGAGTGGTATTATGGACCATGATAATGGGAGGATGAACGGTGGCTGCGACTGCCTACTGCAATCAACCTTTAGGATGGCTAGAAATTCTGATCTGGCCAGTGCTTGGCTCAGAGGGCAATGTCCCCAAGACACAGTGATCACTGGGAACAGAAGCAGCGCCCATGACAAAGGCCACATGCACCAGCCCTGTGATCGAGGAGACCACTTTGTCATGGGTCAGGGCTCAGGTTAACACAGACCTTTGGGGGTGTGGGGGATAGAGACAGTGAGGAGAGCACAGAGCTGGAGAATGGAGGGAACTGAATTGACTATTTTCAAATCTTACGGATTCAGAAGCTGTCAGTGAGGCAGCAGCAAAACATTCACGCCACTGATACTAAAATGGCAAATCTCTCAACAATTTTATTGCCAGTATATCCAGAAGGTTTTGTCCCACATCTTGAGTAAATGACTTAGCTTTGCTGCGTGTCAGGCTCAATCCATGCAATGCAAAAACGTATGGATGAAAACGAAGAACCTCTGTCGGTCGTCCGGGTGCTTTGTCTACCTGACACCACACAGCTGGATTCTTGTAAACAGTTGGATGACGCACCACATGTTTCATTTTTCATTCAGATCACAAAATCATAGACTCTCCAGCTTGGCAGCGACTTAAAGGTCATCTAATCTCTGATATTTGGCATAGCCTCAAATGACCTGTTTTGTATTATCATGCAAATCAAACACTAAGATAGGGATATGTGTTCTGTCTAATTATACACATTGTATCTTATTTAAAAACATGTTTATTTTAACATTTGGTTCTCCTTGGCTGTTTAATTGAATTGTAAATGAATCATTTACGGGGGAAACTAGATTATTATATGTATAAAAATACAATGAGATCCTGTAATTAGGTCAGACTTGATTTACAAAAAAAGAAAAAATTGCAGGTGTGTAAGTGCACGTGAACTTTGGTGCTGTATTCAACACAGAGCCAAGAGACTGCATGAGTTACCATCACTTGTAGAGCTACCTGCTTAGTTTTATAAGGAGAGCAGTTTGCAAAGAAGTTTGCTTTACTTCTTTTTCACTCCTTACTTATTCCTGCCATTTAACAAGCTCACACCAGGTGTCTGTTTCTAGACTGAGACAAGCAAAGTAAGGGCAAAGGACTGTGAAATTCATTAACTCCAGAGATCTGTTTCAGCATCTGAATCTTTCTCATCCAGATGGCCAAGGCTTCAATCCACTCCAACCCCGTTTCATATTCAGAGTTCCTTTAAAAACATCCCCCAATCACAGTTTCATAGAGAAGACGACTAAGGAAGCTTTCTCTGCCATAGATTCAGTTCCCGGTCTAGAGTGTAAGGGTTGTTGCGTTCTTGCCGCATTTAAAATGAAGAAACTGAGGCCAGCACAAGAAGATCCAATGTGAAGAATTTATTCGGCTCCCAGGCGAGGTTCTGCGGTCTGACAGGAGGGGCCAGAGAAGTCACGCAGACTCCTCTCAGACGTGGGGTTTTATAGGGAGTGGAGGCGTTCGATTGGTTGTGGGAAAGCAGGGTGTGGAAAAGGCAAGACTGCTATTGGGTAGGGTTACAAGACTTCATTTGCATACAAAACTCGACTGCTATTGGCTAGAGTTACAAGACTTTGTTTGCATACTAGACTTGACTGCTATTGGCTAGGGTTACAAGACTTCGTTTGCATTTTGGCAGGTTTTTTAAGGGAGGGCTAGGCTGTGCGAGGGGGGTGGATGAGCTCCTGGCGAGGTGACCGGCCTTACATAGAGTACGTGTTTAATTTCCCTGAAAGTCTGCATGGAGTTTTTCATGTTTTACTAGTTGTTCTTTGAGCTATTGTCTCATTTCTACTAGCAGACAGCATAGAAATGGGGAAAGCCGAAATAAGACATATGAGCAAACAGGGAGTATTTTCCAAAACCAGATAAGGTGTGCACGCTGAGTTAAAAAATGATAAACTGGGGAGAAAAACAAAGTTAGAAGGTCCAGAAAAAGGAAGAAAGGGTGAAATGAGATAGTGAGTCAATGAGGCAGGTAGGTCTACGAAGACTGTTCTGGACGGCAGGAGAGGTAGAAAAGAAGGTTCTTACATCTACAATGATGAGAGCTTATAATGGACAAGGGGGAGGCATAGTAAATCGGTCAGTCAGCCAGCCAGCAGCACGTGCCGGTGCCCACAGCGTACAGAGCATTCTTGGTACTAATAACTGCAGCATGTTATCGAGGTTGTAAAAGACCTTCCAAGATGAGCTTGAAAACTAGTGGAGGAGACCATCACAGAAAACCACACCTCACTAAACTTCAGAGGAAAACAGAATCACACTGCATAATGAAGATCTCTATTGCCTAAGCAGGCGTCAGTACAGCCACATGCACAAAAAATAACTCAAGCAATCTAGCTAGTATAGATTTAATATATATGTATGTCACAGTTAACATTTATGGAGTGCTTTCTATGCAGCAGACGTTGTATTAAGCACTTTATACACATTACATCTTATATATGAGAGATGTGGACAAGTCTGGAAAATCTAAACATCAAGTAATAGGCCTGTTCATTTCTTTTTTTTTTTTTTTTGAGACGGAGTTTCACTCTTGTTCCCCAGGCTGGCGTGCAATGGTACAATCTCGGCTCACCGCAACCTCCGCCTCCTGGGTTCAGGCAATTCTCCTGCCTCAGCCTCCTGAGTAGCTGGGATTACAGGCACGCGCCACCATGCCCAGCTAATTTTTTGTATTTTTGGTAGAGACGGGGTTTCACCATGTTGACCAGGATGGTCTCGATCTCTTGACCTCGTGATCCACCTGCCTCGGCCTCTCAAAGTGCTGGGATTACAGGCGTGAGCCACAGCGCCCGGCTAGACCTGTTCATTTCTATATGAAATGAAATAAATGAGAGGATATGGGTAGAGATGTAAAAACGGACTCCAGCGTTCAAGAATTTGACGTAACTAGCTGTGACTATTCCTGGGAAACTCTGAAAGTAAAGGGATTAAGTTGTTATTTTCTCAGATTTGGATTGACTTATGGTGGGCAATGACTCTTCCTAAGCTTTGGGGAGAAAATCGTTCACTGTCATTGTCCCCATCTCAGTATGCCTCGATTGTTCTGTATGTTTCACTGAGTTTGTCATCATTCTTTTGAAGTTATGCTTTACTGAATTATAGGGAAACAGTATAAACTATTGCTTAACCAAGAATTTGAAGATTTGCAAATGTCTTCAGAAGTAAAAATATTCACAAAGGGAAAGTGCCTCCTGACTTTAGGGAAATGTACAAGCACCCCATTGGGTGTGAGTAAGTTCTCCAGAGTCTCTCTTTAATCTAGTTTGAGGGTAGGGTAGAGGTGGAGCCGGAAGGGTCTGTGTCTGCAGTGGTGACGGTGTTACCTTTCTTCAGCCTCCTGCACAGGGAGTGACTTCCAAGGATTATTCAGGGTTTGGGAATAGAGAATTGTAAAATATATTTTAGATGGGCCAATCTTTTCTTAAAAGCCTCTTCAAAGGAAATTTGTCCTCTTCCTCGCCATTGCCTGCTATGCTGAGAAAGAGGACCTGCTGCTCCTTGAAGGAGGGTGGCCATTTCTATGCCACAAGAGCTTACTCTGCCCTGTGACTGGATGCCTGGCCAACCCCTGACATTAAGGCAGCCAATCGGAATTTTTGCAAGGAGCCCCAGTACTGCACAAAGTTCTGCAGCAACAGAAGCGATGATTACATAGGGCAATAAGGTTCTCCTGGGAATGTGAACTAGGAAATTCCAAAAGCGATCAATCAGTATCACGAAGAGCATCAGGAAGAAGAACACGGAAGAGCGGCCGGGCATGCTCACGATGAACAGCACAGAGATGAAGGGCCACCTCCGCATTCGATCTTTTCAGGGTCCATATGCCATTTCACTCGCCGGGAGTCCACTGCTGCCAGATGCTCTTGTGATGTGCCTCTCTCTCATTGCCACAGGTATGCTGCAACAATCCCCCATTGACTAAGGTAGCCTGAGGGAGTGTCAGTTCCAGAAAAATCACTGTACTGTCAGAGGTAGTCACTTAATCAGTGCTACTCAAAGTGTGGTCCAAGGACCAGCGGAATCCACCACTGTACCAGTGTGCGGAAACGAAGTATAGAAACAGAATAAGCATTTGTAAACCTTTAAATAGGAATTTGACCTTGCCCCAGCAATCCAATTTTATGCCTATTGAATCTAAAAATAAAACCTTGAGCTTGCATTTCGTAGGTCTCTGGGAGTATTTTTCACTTCATTTTTCTAGTAATTTATTTTTATTGCGTTTTACACAAGCATCAGTCAATATATGAAGGTCTGGAAATTGTCAAATATTTAAAAACCGGTGCTTCACAACAGATAGTTTGAGGAGCACTGATCTAGTCCCCTGTTTACAAACTGTGAAGCCTTAGCTCATTAGTGGGTAGTAACCCATTGAGGAGTCATAAAATTAATTTGTGAGGATACCAGCATTAACAAAAGAATAGAATAAAAATTATCAGAGTACGTTGCATGAATTAAGGATTAAGTACTTTTTTGTGAAATTTTAATTTTAAAAAGTTTATGCAAAGACGCACACACAGATACATACCCACTTGTATATTTTTGCGTGTATATAAAATAGAAAAAGGAACCAGGGATGCCCACGTTTTGCTGTAAAAGATGCTTCCGCTTTTCTAATAGTTGTAGGGAAAAATGTCTGCACATCTTCGGAAAACTGTGTGTTGCCCATATCACACCTGTCTGCTATCTTTTATCTGATTTGGATTTTGTGGGAGCTATTTCACAACTCTGTACACTGTAGCTAGCTGATAACACTGCAAAATAATTATTGTCTGTAAACATTCAAGTTTTGTCCCTTCTGGTAGAGTTTCTTTTCTTTCTTTCTTTTTTTTTTTTTGAGACGGAGTTTCACTCTTGTTACCCAGGCTGCAGTGCAATGGCGCGATCCCAGCTCACCGCAACCTCCGCTTCCTGGGTTCAAGTAATTCTCCTGCCTCAGCCTCCCGAGTAGCTGGGACTACAGGTGCGCGCCATCACGCCCAGCTAATTTTTTGTATTTTTAGTAGAGACGGGGTTTCACCATGTTGACCAGGATGGTCTCGATCTCTTGACCTCGTGATCCACCCACCTCGGCCTCCCAAAGTGCTGGGATTACAGGCGTGAGTCACCGCGCCCGGCCAGCAACGATTTTAATTGCTGCTCTGTAAGATCCCTCCCATGCCTGGTTCCCATGATGTCTGAAATACACGTCTCTTACTACAGTTCAGAAAAATCTGAAGATGCAAATGAATATGGACTAAGCAAATTGGAAGTTCAAGGTCTCAGACATAGCAAGAAAGAACACCAGCCAGAGAACCAAACTTTTAGGTTCCAGATCCAGCTTGATCCCTAATCAGCTGCATGATTGGATTTTAAGCAAGTGACTTAGAGTCTCTGGGCCTTGTATTTTCACCTGTACAGTGATTTATCTTAAGTAGGTAGCTTTCAATTTTTTTTTCCAGACACAACAGTTTTGTTGTTGTTGTTATTGTTTTCAAAAGAAAGCTTGCACACAGTTTTAATTTGCAAAACAAGATAACCACGGTGGTGTAGCAGAGTGTCCGCTTGGTTTCCACTGCTCTGCTATAATGGCCTCTAATTATACGGGCCCCTCAGAACAGTGAGGATTCCATGATAGCACAGTCTGAGAAGTATGGAATCCAAGAACACGAGCACGTTTCCTAGTGCTGCGATGTTCCATTCAATTACTCTGCCTCTGGTTTTACAGCATTCAAAATCTTTTCCAAATTGTTCCACCCTTTCCTTCCTTGCCCCATCCCCACCCTGTTGACTATCTCCAATTTTAGCTCTGACCTTTAGAGTCCTTGTCCCATGTTCAGTCCCTTCAACTGCTGGGATCCACCCCATAGGTTCAGTCCAAAACGTATCCATTGTATTCTAACGATCTGTTTAATTATCTGCTTCCCCCACCAAGCTGTGAGTTCCCCAAGAGGGAGTCGAGTCTTCTCACCTTTGTCTCCCGGGTCCAATGCAGTGCCTGGCCCTCTGTTCTCAGTACACACTGAATTCCCTCCTCTACTCTACCTAGGTATGTTCTACTCAGATCTCTCTCCTCAACTTCAGTCTCTTGTGTGCAACCACTTTCCAGACAATTCCATTTGGGTATCTCATAGGCTCTTCAAAAGCAACACATCCAGTCCCACAGCTTCCGTTCAGAATCTTACCTCCTCCTAATGTCCCATCTCAAGGAAAGATGCTGCAATCTACCACCTGCTGCCCAGATCAGAAATCCTTGACACCTCACTTTCCTGCATCTCCACTTCCACATCCAACCCTTTAATTCCACCTTATAGAATTTTCGAATCCATCTACACTTTGTTTAGAGATGGAGTCTTGCTGCGTTGTCCAGGCTAGACTTGAGTGATCCCCTACCTCAGCCTCCCGAGGAGCTGGGGCTAACGCCAACCGTCTTGTTTTTCCATTTCCACTACTCTTGCCCAAGTTCGGATCACACGGATAACAACAGATCATTTTGATGGTGCTTCCAGCGTGCCGAGTGTTGCAAAAATAATAATAAAATCCTCTTCATACATTAGATCCTTCAATGTGTATACCTACTCTGGTTATTACTGAAACCTCATTTTACTATTAAGAAAATGGAAGTTTAGAGAGAATAAATAACGTACCAAGCTGGTAAGGGTTGGAGCTGAGACTTAAATCCCTGTCTCTCTAATGCCAATACTCTAGCCCTTAACCGTTATGTTATAATTGAAATATTAACAGTTGTTGTATCCCTACTCTCAGCTTTGCCTTCTAAGTTCTTTTCTCCTTTCTATAGCCCAGGGATTTTTTTAAAAATAGAAATCTTGGCCAGGCGCGGTGGCTCACGCCTGTAATCCCAGCACTTTGGGAGGCCGAGGTGGGTGGATCACGAGGTCAAGAGATCGAGACCATCCTGGTCAACATGGTGAAACCCCGTCTCTACTAAAAATACAAAAAATTAGCTGGGCGTGGTGGCGCGTGCCTGTAATCCCAGCTACTCAGAAGGCTGAGGCAGGAGAATTGCCTGAACCCAGGAGGCGGTTCCTGGTTTCTGTGCCACATCTGCCTGCAGGAACGTGCTCGGCTATTCTGATACACGTGCAAACCTGAGAGTATGGGGAAGTTAACCTCCAAAGGACAATACTTGATCGATGGGAGCAGACATCGGTAGATTGACACTTCCCTCTTCCACCCTGCAGGCTGCCAAGTCTGAGATGCATCCTACAGGGTCTTCACAGCCTCCTAAGTAGGACCGGGTTCCGGTTGCCCACATCAATGATGCAATAAAGTCATCATGGATTGGCTTCTCTTTCTCCCTTCTTTCAGTTTTCACAGACCCCAAATGTCCCAGTCCTACTTCTTAGCAGAACTGTCCCAAATCAACCACCTGAACAAGCCCTTTTTTGGGAGGAAACATTGACTAAAGTTAAAAATGGGCTTGTTGCTTTTTCCCTGTATCCCTGAAAAGTAGCCGTTCCAGAGATTGGAGAAAACCGAGCAATACGGCACAGGGAGGGGGTGGAGATTCTCTTTTCCACACCTCCCAAGCCTCCAACTGGCTCCCGCTTTTTGATCAACCCTATGGGGACTTCACTGAGAACCACCAGGGGTCTTTAGAGAGCTACCTGAAGCCTGAGTGATGGGAAGCCTCACACCCACATGGTAGGGGACATTTCACTGGGAGTGATGCGGCCCAGCCCTCCTCTCCTCCCCCAATTCTTTCAGACATCTGTGAAAGCTAAAAAGGGTTCTTGTATTCCCAGGCCCAGGGAATACAAGACTGCAGGGAGGGAGGAAGCTGACCCTCAGCGTCCCTGGAACATCCTTTGTGGACTCCCGTCCCTACCACCTCTTTGAGTTCTCAGACCTCAGCACTGGGCTGGGATCTTCCCAGGGCCACCAGCCCACCGAGCCCCAGAGTGTATCCACCAGAAGCCCTGCTCGGAAGCCAGCCTGAGCTTGGTAATAGTCCTGACTCTTTCTGAACATGCTGAGTTTCATGCCTCACAAGTGAAGTGTGATAACAAGAACTTGGAGAGGATTTAAAGCAACCAAAAGGCAGGGCATGGTGGCTGGTGCCTGTAATCCCGGAACTCTGGGAGGCTGAGGTGGGAGGGTCACTTGAGGCAGGAGGATTGCTTGAGGCCAGAAATTCAAGGGTACAGTGAGCTACAAGCATGCCATTGCACTACAGCCTGAGTGACAGAGCAAGATCCGGTCTCCAAAAAACAAATTAAAAAAGTAAAATAGGCCGGGTGCAGTGGCTCACACCTGTAATCCCAGCACTTTGGGAGGCCAAGTCGGGTAGATCACGAGGTCTGGAGTTCAAGACCAGCCTGACCAAGATAGTGAAACCCCGTCTCTACTAAAAATACAAAAATTAGCCAGGCACGGTGGCAGAAGCCTGTCATCCCAGATACTCGGGAGGCTAAAGCAGGAGAATCACTTGAACCAGGGCAGCAGAGGTTGCAGTGAGCCGAGATCGAGTCACTGCACTCCAGCCTGGGCAACAGAGTAAGACTTCATCTCAAAAATAAAAATTAAAATAAAGCAACCAAAGGGATATGCATTTGAGAAACAGCTCAAGGCTGCATCCTTAGAGAAGTGGGGGTAACTTACCTTCTCAAAAAAGCAGGAAGTGCAAGAATGCCCACTCAGCCCAGAGGAGAACATGATATGAGAGACCGTGTAGGACAGACCTTTCCCCTTGCGAAGACTGCGGAAGGCCTTGGATTTGGTGGAGAGGTGAGAGTAGAAAGATAATCGGAGAGAGTGAAAAAAGGATTGCTAAGTAGTTTTTTCTGGCAACATTTTTTATTTATTTATTTTGAGACAGAGTTTCGCTCTTGTTACCCAGGCTGGAGTGCAATGGCGCGGTCTCGGCTCACCGCAACCTCCGCCTCCTGGGTTCAGGCAATTCTCCTGCCTCAGCCTCCTGAGTAGCTGGGATTACAGGCATGCGCCACCATGCCCAGCTAATTTTTGTATTTTTAGTAGAGATGGGGTTTCACCATGTTGACCAGGATGGTCTCGATCTCTTGACCTCGTGAGCCACTGCGCCCGGCCCTCTGGCAACATTTTTAAAAGTTCAGGGAGTTTAGAGATGGCTGAGGCAATGCTCGGAGAGGGCGGTGTGGGTGGGCTTTTTCTTCGCAGCAACCTCTCTGGCTCTGAGTGCCCCCGTCAAATTCCACCCTTGTGTACTTGAAGGCACACGAAAGCGATAAGGAAAAGGAGGGAGAGAGGATAGTGGAGAAGGAAAGGTGAGAGAACGACATTGGTCGCTGCTGGGGCACACTCCAGTGTCACCACAGGCCGCCCACCTGCAGGAATCCTTGCAAAGTCTTCCCGGGCCTGTAATATGGAACTATATTCAGGGAAGCAGCGTGGCCTAGAATTCAGAACATTGGCCTTGGAGTCAGACCCAAGCATCCCAGCGCTGTTTATAGGCTGAACAACCCTTGCTCAACGAGCACGTATCTTCTGGGGCCATTGTTTCCTCATCTAGAATGGAAGCTCCATGAAGACGGGGACTTTGTCTGCCTCATTCGCTACAAGAGCCCTAGAGCCTTGTGTTGCACCTGGAAATACATATTTGCTAAATGAATAAATACATCTGTAAAATGAGAATAACCTTATTACTCCTCCAAAGGCAGTAAAATCGCGATAAGGAGCATGGATGCTGGAGCCGGACTCCCTGGCTTTGAATCTGGACTCAGACACTTTGGCAGGTTAGGGAATCTTTCCATGCCTCTCTGTGCCTCAGTTTCCTTGTCTACAAAATGGGGGTGATAACAGAACACCTCCATCAAAAGGTGGTTGTGAGGCTTAAAACAAGTTAGTATATGTGAAATGCATAAAATAGTGCCTGGCTATGTATTAGTTCACTATTGTTATTGTTATAAGGATTCATTGACTACATCCAGAAAAAAATGCTCAGCATTTCATGTTTTATTCTATATACTTCTGAACTATTCAAATCTCTCTCTCTTTTTCTTTTTTATTTTTTGACGTAGTCTTGCTCTGCCAGCCCGCCTGGCTGATATGCAGTGGTATGATCTTGGCTCACTGCAACCTCCACCTCCCGGGTTCAAGAGATTCTCCTGCCTCAGCCTCCCGAGCAGCTGGGACTACAGGCATGCACTACCATCCCTGGCTAATTGTTGTATTTTTAGTAGAGACGGGTTTTCGCCATGTTGGCCAGGCTGGTCTTGAACTCCTGACCTCAAGTGATCTGCCCACCTCAGCTTCCCAAAGTGCTGGGATGACAGGCAAGAGCCACCACGCCTGGCCTCAAGTCCCTTATAATAAAATGTAATCAGGGGCTGGGCGCGGTGGCTCACACCTGTAATCCCAGCACTTTGGGAGGCCGAGGCGGGTGGATCATGAGGTCAAGAGATCAAGACCATCCTGGTCAACATGGTGAAACCCCGTCTCCACTAAAAATACAAAAAATTAGCTGGGCATGGTGGCACGTGCCTGTAATCCCAGCTACTCAAGAGGCTGAGGCAGGAGAATTGCCTGAACCCAGGAGGCGGAGGTTGCGGTGAGCTGAGATCGTGCCATTGCACTCCAACCTGGGTAACAAGAGCGAAACTCCATCTCAAAAAAAAAAAAAAAAGGTAATCAGGAATTATTATTAAGTATTTTTATAAGCAGTTAGCTCATCACCTGCCACATTGTAAACTCTCACTAAATGCTGGCTGATGTTGTTGTTACTGAAAAAAAAAATCATTCTGATCTTACCAAGTCTGCCAGTTGATGATAAAGCCAAAAGTTTGTCCTCGGGATCAACTTAGAATAGGAGCAGGCAATTGCAGGCTTTCACTGAAGAAGGATCCCCAGGAAAACTGCTGCTGGCATCGAATAGGATGAGAGTACCGGGAGCTGAGCTGGTAGTAATGTTTAGCCGCAGGCTAGAGAAACAGACTCAAACGGGAGAAAATCAGTGCCTCGAAGAAGCACATACAATGAGTGGGACTAGTCGTAACGCATCAGACCAATTTCTTCTTCTTTACACTTTATTTCAGTTTCTAGTCAGAGGAACTGGTTCAATTCATCAAGAAGTATATTTACAAAACTTCGTTGTTTTTTTTTTCTGGCACTGTCATCCAGTTTATAAAAAAAAGGAAAGCCCTTCAAGGCAGCCATGACTCTTGCAGAGAGAATATGCTAAATCATAACACAAGATCATATATGATCATGTCTCAAAGTGTGCAAAACAGGTGACTGCTACAGTAAGTTAAGACAAGGGAGACATCGATTCATTTGTTCACGCTCGTGTACGTTCATTTACTGACTCATTATTTAATAGACACTAAGCACCCGCTACGCCAAAGGCCGTAAGAGACAGGAAGCTTGGGTTGGGCTCCCTTACTTCAAGGAACCTGTGCTTCCATGAGTTGGTGTCAATCTGTATAAGAACAGCTCCAGTACCGGGCAGAACATGATCACGCTTTACGAGGCCACAAAGGTGACTGGGTGTGGGCATTATCAGAGTTGCCTGGTTGAGTAGTCTGGTATGGCTTTTTGAGGGAGGTGGGACTTGATTTGGACCTTGAAGGTGTGGTAGTGTCTAAACAGATGGGAGGAAGGGGTGGCATCCCAAGCAAGAAGACACAAGGAGGAAGCTCACAGAAGCAGGGATGAACGTACCTGTTATAGTGATTCATCAATGCATTGAACAAACTTTTTTTTTTTTTGAGACGGAGTTTCACTCTTGTTACCCAGGCCGGAGTGCAATAGAGTGATCTCGGCTCACCGCAACCTCCGCTTCCTGGGTTCAGGCAATTCTCCTGCCTCAGCCTCCTGAGTAGCTGGGATTACAGGCACGCGCCACCATGCCCAGCTAATTTTTTGTATTTTTAGTGGAGACGGGGTTTCACCATGTTGACCAGGATGGTCTCGATCTCTTGACTCCGTGATCCACCCACCTCGGCCTCCCAAAGTGCTGGGATTACAGGCTTGAGCCACCGCACCCGGCGAACAAACTTTTTTTATTGAAATATCTATTATGTGCTTGAAAGATGAACATGTCATCACTCTTCCTCAAACAGTTTGTAGTTTAATATGGGAGGCAAACACATAAAGAAAAACGTCTCTTACAGTGTGGTAAGTGTGTCAGCCACGGAAAGTGTAAAACTGCAGTCAGAAGGTTCTCCCAGGAATGCGAGAACCTGGGAGCCAGGGTGCGCAAGCAGAAAGGGCTGCAAAGGCCCCTTAGGAGGCACATTGGAGAAAAGGGTGCAGGGGCTACTGGCGAGTGATGGGAAATGAGGTAGTTAGATGGGTAGAGGTCAGATCATAGAGGCACGTTAAGGACGTTCTGTGGAATTTGGGCTTTCTTCAGAGGACAGGGCAATTGCTGGAAGTTTTCCTAGGAAAGGACATATGACATTTGCATTTTAAAAAGAAAATAATAGCCTTGTCTTACATTATTTACACTATCTACGGCCCATATGATTTAAACATCACACCTCACGATAACGTTATCATCTCGAGAAAGTTGCATGCACACTTGCCCCAAGTCAGTTGAGTACTAAGGAGCAGAAAGACGCCCTGTCTCCAGGGCCAAGCTCTTCACCCTTACACCCTGCTACGTCTGCAGCGTGGAGGAGGGAGACGAGGAGACGAAGAGGCAGGAGCCGAAGTCAGAATGAAAAATAATGAGGCCAGAACTAAAGCAGTAGGGGTGAGAATACTGAGAAAGCAGCAGAATCCAGAGATTTTGAGTAAGTGGGTGCTACTGGATGTTTGTGGGGAGAAATGTGGAGGGAGGACTGGAGCGACTCCCAGGTTCTGCTCCTCTGAGTGTGTCTCTCGTGGCGCTGTCACCAGTGAGAGGAACTACGGGAAGTAAAGGAGGTGAGGAGATGGGAGATGATGAGTTGAGGAAGCTGTGGGTCTCCATGGCAGCGATCCTAGTGGGGAGCGGGGTAGACGGGGTAGACGCAGCTGGAGCTTAGGCGCCAATAATGGGCTGGAAAGAGACACTGGGAAAGCTGAGGGATCGGCAGGGGCAGGGGGGCTGATGAGGCTGTAGAAAGCTGAGATGACAGGATCACGTAAGGACTTGAATTTGAAGACTGCAAGGAGTCACGGAAGCCTTTTAATTACGGAAGCAACGTGGTCAATAACAGCTTTTCAGATGTCAAGCCTCAAACTCAAATATCCAAGAACTGACATGGAACTTTATTTCCGACCTCATTCCAGTCTCTGGTGAAAGCAACACCTCGGTAAGGATGGGCCGGCCCCCCGTGCTCAGGGTGGAGACCAAGTTCTGCAGGGCTTGGCAGGCACTGGGGGAGGGAGCTGGCCCTTGACCGCTTTCCCCCTCGTGCCCCGGGACATCCTCATCCTGTGGGTCTGCTCCACAAGGGCCCCAGCCACAGCGCCTGGTGATGGTGGCAAGGTCTTGCCTGGTCTGGAACCCCAGTATTCACAAGCACTTGTCTCTTTGCTTTGTCATTTATGTCACCTGGGGGATACAAGGATGAAGGGTGAAAAGGAATGCTGGGAGGTGAAGTAGAGGTGGGAAATAATAGTAATATCTTGAATATTATCCTGCCTTTGAATTAAAATCGTATTTTGGGAAAACCAGGTCACAACACTGGACGAGGTCTAATGGAGGAGGGGGAGGACAGAGAAACAGGAGGGCCTGCGTAGGGACAATTGCTGTGACGGCAGTGTTGTGTGGGACTTTATAACTTACTATACACTTTTACTGCTCATTTCATCCTCACAGTGCCTCTGTGAGGTGGCTTTCCTAGCCCCATTTTACAGATGAAGCAACCAAGAGAAGTTAGATCAATGAAACAAAATCATCGGGCTAGAAAATTCAAGAGCTCAGGCTTGCTCACGCCTGTAATCCCAGCAGTTTGGGAGGCTGAGGAGGGTGGATCATGAGGTCAAGAGATTGAGACCATCCTAGCCAACATGGTGGAAACCCCATCTCTACTAAAAATACAAAAATTAGCTGGGCATGGTGGAGCACGCCTGTAGTCTCAGCTACTCAGGAGGCTGGCGCAGGAGAATTGCTTGAACCCAGGAGGCGGAGGTTGCAGTGAGCCAAGATTGCGCCACTGCACTCCAGCCTGGCGCCTGGCAACAAAGACTCTGTCTCAAAAAAAAAAAAAAAAAGAGCTCAGGCTTAATACCTTGGTCTTCCAATAAAAACCTTTAAGAGAAAAAAGAATCCCTTCTTCCAGTGCATTCATCACCTGCATTCATCACAACTCCAGGCCGCCTCTCGGGAATAAGGTGTTCTAAACATCAGAACCTAAACGTGCATTTGGAGGCTCTGTCTTCAGAGAAGATCCCACTGGGAAACACGTCTGCACCACCTTTAAGGATTCCTCCGGGCTTTGGAAGGGACTTCCCACAGAGAACTGCTTCCAATCATAAAACATCGAGCCTTCTGCAAGGTCCCTGTGTAACTTAACTGTCGAGGCGCAGTAGCAAGTCGGCTCCAAAAACCATCCTCTGTTCACGCCTAATGAATCCCTGGTATACACTGTCAGAATTTAAGAGGCAGATGTCAGTCCCCTGATGCTTTGAATAGGAACTTGTTCAAACCATGTCCCCTCTCTAGGAACAGTTTTTCCAAAGAGTGGTTTGTAATTTTTCGTCTGTAGCCGTAATGAGGGGGTGGATTCAGAGGAAGAAGGAGGACGTACTGATGGGGGAGGCAGGAAAAGAAATGCCATCCTGGATCAGAGTTGCGAAGGTCAAAGGAGAGGGGTGAGCCTCACCCCTGGAGATGAGAGGCTGGAAGACAATGCCTGTGAAGGTAAAGGAAAGAAAGAAATTGGATGTGGTAGGTGGAGCCCTCTCTACAGAGACACACAGAAGAGGTTTCTATTTCCCCAGATGATAGCTGGTAGTCAAGGCTTCCTGGCCTCACCACCGTCCTCTGCAGGGATCTCCACGTCAACCAGGCCACTCCTCCCTCGGCACTCCCCCTCCACCCTTTCTCTAGCTTATGCAACTCAATATCTATACATTTGTTCATCTGGTTTACTCTCTTTCTGGACCACTCTCTACCCTTTGCTCTACTGTATCGATCAAGATCAAATTTAAGTGCCTAATGCCCTGTAAGTCTGACCTGAAACTCCGGCCCACGATGGTTCATATTGCCTGTACCAACAGTTCTCAAACCCTAGCATGCATCAGAATCACGCAGGGGGCGTTTAAAAACACAGGTTGCCAGGACCCCCAGAGTTTCTGATTCAGTAGATCTGGGCCAGGACCTGAGAATTTACCTTGCTAATAAGTTCACAAATGACGCTTGCTGATGCTTCTTGTCTGGGAACCATGCACGTGTACCATTCATTTAGGCTTAATCATGCACTGCCCTGTGCCGATACTGTGACTGAGTATCCAGATGCAGCTGTGAACACTTCAGAGGCAGTGATGTGATGGGTGCTGGGCTGTACTCCCCCACAGGACCTAGCTAGCATACTCAGAGCAAGTACCCAAACCCAATAGCATGTATTCATTGTTGTGAAAAGTCAGTACTGGTTTTGGGTAAAATTAGGAAGACAGTAGTTTGTCCACAGGAATCTTCCACTTTCCCTCCTCAGTTTCTTAACCAACTTCTGTGTCCCTCGCTCTTCCTCCTCCAAGCTGACCCACACCCCCCTACACATAGGCTTGCCCTAAATACCCAGAGCTCTCTCCTCTGCCCCTCAAAGTTTAGAGGCAATTCTCATAAGAAGCTTGACTGAGAAAAAGAGAAGTTAGGTAAGGCATTGACTTTCGAGAGGTGTGAGGCCCTAGAATGCTTTTTTATTTTCTTTTATTAAGTTAAGAGATAGTTGTTGAGCTTATTTAAATACTGATGGAGAGAAGCCAGGGGAGGGCATGGTGGTGCCGGTGTGGGAAAGAGGTAATAATGACAGGTGGGATCCACAGTACAAGGAGGAGCATCCACTTAGGAGCAGGGACACCTCTCCCACTGTAGATGGAAAAAGGAAAAGACGGTTTCGATGCGGGAATAATGAGGCTTTCGACGCTAGGTGACTCCCAGCCCTAACATCTTGTGATTCCATGAAATTAAATTGCCACGGTGTCAGAGGCTTAATATGTCACCTCTCCCTGGCAGAGCATTAACCCAAGGACATGAATGTTTCATGAGAGGTGCTTAGGTTATGGGAGGCCTGCCAGTGGGACAGCAGGGCCTTCCCAGTGGCCTTGAATACCTGTTGCTTGGCTATGCGAGGTGGGATTGGGAAAAGGGGATAAATATATCCAACTGTGACAATGTAAGAACGACAGCAAGACCACAGAGCTGATACGTTCTGGAGCCAGATTTAGAACCCTGCTTCCCTCATCTGGTCCCTCATCTGGCAGTCATCTGGTCCACCCATTCATATTCTGACCATCTGAAATTGCAAGGGAGGGCTGGAAGTATTATTATTATTATTATTATTATTTTTTTTTGAGACGGAGTTTCGCTCTTGTTACCCAGGCTGGAGTGCAATGGCGCTATCTCGGCTCACCGCAACCTCCGCCTCCTGGGTTCAGGCAATTCTCCTGCCTCAGCCTCCTGAGTAGCTGAGGTTACAGACACACGCCACCATGCCCAGCTAATTCTTTGTATTTTTAGTAGAGACGGGGTTTCACCATGTTGACCAGGATGGTCTCGATCTCTTGACCTTGTGATCCACCCGCCTCGGCCTCCCAAAGTGCTGGGATTACAGGCGTGAGCCACCGCGCCCGGCTGGAATTATTAAGAACAACTTCTTCGTAACTCTTGGGATGCAGACTTCAGATGACAGCCTCCATCCCAGACCTGCACAGCCTCAGCCCATCTCTGGGGCTCTAAGAAATACCTGATAGTGATAGGAATAATAACAGCAATAATAATTTATCAAATGTATCCTCAATTGAATTAGCATATAAGGTGCCTGGCACATGGTGCCAAAACCTGGATCATAGGAAGAAGTCAAAAATGTAAGCTATCATTTTCCTTCTCCTCTTCTTCCTCCTCTTTCTCATCATCACCATCTTCACTGCGTGCCAGTCACCATACCAGGTACTTTATATATTTTGTTAAGTATATATTTTCCTGATTTCAAAAGTAACCAGTGTTTAAAAGTTCTAACAGGAAATGCATAACATAAAAAATCCAAGTGTGAGCCGGGCGCAGTGGCTCACGCCTGTAATCCCAGCACTTTGGGAGGCCGAGGTGGGCGGATCACTAGGTCAAGAGATCGAGACCATCCTCATCAACATGGTGAAACCCCGTCTCTACTAAAAATACAAAAAATTAGCTGGGCATGGTGGCGCGTGCCTGTAATCCCAGCTACTCAGGAGGCTGAGGCAGGAGAATTGCCTGAACCCAGGAGGCGGAGGTTGCAGTGAGCCGAGATGGCGCCATTGCACTCCAGCCTGGGTAACAAGAGCGAAACTCCGTCTCAAAAAAAAAAAAAAAAAAAAAAAAAAGTAAAAAGAAAAAATCCAAGCGTGGTGCACTAGAAAGAGGGAAAGCACATAAAAACTTTGCTGACCCATGCTCTATATTCAGTCACAGAAAAAGCAGGGCCGACTGTCCATATTTACTTTCTGGTTCTTCTAATAGTCACTGGGTGGTCTTGGGCATGTTATTTAACTCTTCTGTGCCTCAGTTTTCTTATTCGTTAAATGAGAGCAATAATAGTTCTAACATTTAGTGTTCTTGGGAAATTTAAGTAAGATGCTACATACACAAAGCAAGGAGCACGGTGTTCTGCACCTACTAAGCAGTCCATATGAAGTGGTTATTACTTATATTACTTTTTAATAAATAAAGTTCTCCATGATCCATATGTCAGAAGTAACCCATATTGACTGGGTGCGGAGGCTCACATCTGTAATCCCAGCACTTTGGGAGGCCAAGGGAGGCAGATCACGAGGTCAGGAGTTCAAGACCAGCCTGGCCAACATAGTGAAACCCCATCTCTATGAAAAATACAAAAATTAGCTGGGCGTGGTGGCACACACCTGTAGTCCCAGCTACTCGGGAGGCTGAGGTGGGAGAATCGCTTGAACCAGGGAGGTGGAGGTTGCAGTGAGCTGAGATCACGCCACTGCACTCCAGCCTGGGCAACAGAGTGAGAGTCCATCTCAAAAAAAAAAAAGAAAGAAAAGAGAAAAGAAATAACCCACATTGATAGCTCATTGCATATTTTTTCAGACCATCTATATGTATATCTATATGTACATTCTACGAGATCTAAAACATATACATGATTTATATATCTTTGTTCATTTGACAAATATTATGGATGATTCTTAAAACAATCCTAGAAAGTCCTTATTGATACATGTTTTTTTTTCTATTATATTTCTTCTAAGGCTTCATCTTCACCTCCCAAATGTTCAGAGAAAGCCTCTGAAGACTGAAGTATGGGGCATGGGTCAGCAACCTTTTTCTTTCTTTTCTTTCTTTCTTTCTTTTTTTTTTAGACTGAGTTTCACTCTTGTTGCCCAGGCTGGAGTGCAATGGTGTGATCTTGGCTCACTCCAACCTCCACCTCCAGGGTTCAAGCGATTCTCCTGCCTCAGCCACCCTAGTAGTTGGGATTACAGGTGCCCACCACTGCACCTAGCAATTTTTTTTTATTATTTTTAGTAGAGACAGGGTTTCACTATGTTGGCCAGGCTGGTCTTGAACTCCACACCTCAGGTGATCCACCCACCTCGGCCTCCCAAAATGCTGGGATTACAGGCATGAGCCACTGGGTCAGCAACCTTTTTATGTGAAGGACCAGATAGAAACAGTTTAAGCTTTGCAGACCATATGGTCTCCGTTGCAGCTACTGAATGCTGTGGTTGTTGTGCAAAAGCAACCATAAACAATACGTGAACAAATGAGAGTCACTATGTTCCTTGAGATGAGGTCTTGCTCTTCTGTCCAAGCTGGAGTGCAGTCGTGCAATCATAGCTCCCTGTAACCTCGAACTCCTGGGCTCAAGCCATCCTCCTGCCTCAGCCTCCTGGGCAGCTGGGACTACAGGCATGCACCACCATGCCTGGCTAACTTTTAATCTTTTTGTAGAAATGGGGTCTTACTATGTTGCCAAGGCTGGTATTGAACTCCAGGCTTCAAGCGATCTTCCCTCCTCCGCCTCCCAAAGTGTTGGGATTACAGGTGTAAGACACCACGTCCAGCCCCAGTAAAACTTTATGGAGATTGATATTTGACTCTCCTATAGTTTTCAGATGTCATGAAATATTCTTTTTTTTTTTTTTTTTTTTTGAGTCAGAGTTTCGCTCGTTACCCAGGCTGGAGTGCAATGGCGTGATCTTGGCTCACCGTAACCTCCGCCTCCTGGGTTCAAGCAATTCTCCTGCCTCAGCCTCCCGAGTAGCTGGGACTACAGGCACACGCCACCATGCCCAGCTAAAAATTTTTTTTGTATGTTTAGTAGAGATGGAATTTCACCATGTTGACCAGGATGGTCTCGATCTCTTGACCTCATGATCCACCCACCTCGGCCTCCCAAAGTGCTGGGATTATAGGCGTGAGCCACCACGCCCGGCCATGAAATATTCTTTTATTTTTTTTTCCAACCGCTACTTAAAGATGTAAAAACTATTCTGAGATTGCAGACTGTGCTGTGCAAAAGCAGGTGGCAGGCTGGATTTGGCCTGTGGGTCACAGGGAGCGAACTTGCCATTTTGGAGCCTGCTTGAAAATTAGCGGGGCAATGAAGCGTAAAAGTAACATCTTAATATAACCTTTCTGCCTTCTCAGTGAGAAGCACCTTTTCCTCTATTCGTGATCCCACCACACCTATTAAAGTTCCCCTGAAGAATTAGAAGTCGTTCCCTCCTCAGAGTCCTCTCAGCACTTCTTTATAGCATATACTAAACACCAGATGACCCCCGTACCAAAATCCCTATGAAGCCTCAAACTGTTCGTGTGTTCAATTTACTGCTGTCCATCCAGAACTGGCACGGTGCTTGGCAACTGGAAGGGTTGGGCTGAACCACCAAGCTTCCCTCTCACTGTCTTGGTGCAAGCAAAAGGAATCGATTAGAACCAGCGTAGGGGAAGAAAGGAAGGGGAATTATTTAGAACTGGGAACATCTTAGCGGATCTAAATTCAGGAAACCTCCCCCAGGGCTTCAGGCTTCATTCTCTCTCTCTCTCTCTCTCTCTCTCTCTCTCTCTCTCTCTCTCTCACTCTGTCTTGGGCCATGTGGATTCTTTATCTCTCTGAGTAGATCTATTTCTTTTATTTTTTTGTTCTCAGCAGTTTTATCAGTTCAATAACTAATACAAATCAACTAGCTTCCATGAGCCCTACTTTTAAATTTCTGGGAGAAGGCCAGGCACGGTGGCTCATGCCTATAATCCCAGCACTTACGGAGGCCGAGTTGGGTGGATCACCTGAGGTCAGGAGTTTGAGACCAGGCTAGTCAACATGGTAAAACCTCATCTCTACCAAAAATACAAAAATTAGCCATGCCTGTAATCCCAGCTGCTCGGCGGCTGAGGCAGAACGATCACTTGAACCTGGAGACGTAGGTTGCAGTGAGCTGAGATGGCACCATTGTACTCCAGCCTGAGAGACAGAGCTAGACGCTGGTCGCACAGTATAAACAGAAGTGCAGAAGCTTAACTGACCTGGTCATCTAGGGATTATTTTCCAAAAATGGAGGGACTGTGTTGTGCAGACATTTCAAATGCCCATAATACTTGCTGGCTTCATTTATTTCGTGATGGCTTGTGTCATGGTTATTAGTGTACATCTTTCTTATGAAATGCTCCTTTAGAACAGGGAAAAGTCTTCCTCATTTTGGTGTCCCCAGTCCCAGCACAGTGTTTTGCACATAACAGGTAATAGCAAATACTTATTCAACTAAATGAAAAACACTACCTTCTATTCAGTCTTTCATGTATCTTTCATCTTTATGAAAGCTACACATTCCATTGTTAGGCAAAAGACATGGTATAAAAAATAAATTTCCTTTTCCTGGCTTCAGTACTGTTTTTTATTAAATTGTCTTTAGCTCAGATAATTGCATTATTTCCATTTTGGGTTTTCAGGGGTCACACAACCTCAGATCCAGATGTACTATGAATGCAACTATAATAGTTTCAGAGCAATTATCTCTGTCCAGCTCTGGAGGGCAGAACAGTTCGAACTCTGGAACCCAGCTGGTGAGAAATTTTATACATAGCCCTCTCAGAATCAGTCCAAACTGAACTCAAGATTAGTTTCAGCAGAGGATCTACTTAGCCATGGCTAGTAGCCTAGGTAGCTGTTGCCTCTGCAGGCATCTAAGCAGTCCTGAGAACAGCTGAGTGCCCCAGGTCATACCTGAAACCCTCTGCCCATTAACCAAGGCCAGCTTAAGCTCGTGTTCAACACCATTGCAGCAGTCAAGTTCAAGCAGAAGAAGCAGTCTCTTTCTGGCTCTCTCTGTGAATGGCTGGAGAGTTTGTCTCCGTAGTTTATTACATCTCCTCTGATCAGCTTCCCTGGGGGAGAAGCTGGTCCATTGTTTACCAAAATCAGTTGCTCCCACTGGTAGCTCAGCTGCCTCTTTCTGCTCTGATGAGCTGCCAGCTTCAGGCAGAAGCATATTTCAGGGAAGGGGTGTTGCAAACACAGCCCACAGCAAATGCAGCTTGTTCTGGTTTTGAGCCTTCCTTGCCTTGGCTCATATAGATTCCTAAGGCCTCTTTCAGAGTGTTCGAAGCTCCTTTCCACATCTTCATTAGAAGGAGTTGGGGACAGGACAAAGTGACTTTTCTGTCCTACTGAAATGTCAGTTGTATTATTACACACATACCATGTTCACTAAAGACATTCTAGGACTTTCTTATCTGGGGTTCTAATAAGGTACAATCCTGGCTGATCTTTCTGCAAGAGGACACTGTGTGAGTGTTCACATGTATATGTGCTGCGTCTCTCATGAAACGCACAGAACTCCAATTTATCATTAGCTAATGCATTTAAATAACAATTACAAATGTGAATCAAATGCATACAAACTGAAGCAAATCTCTGACTGTCCTTTATCAGTTAATTGGGACCCTTCTTAGGTCTTTTGCAACTATTAGAGTTTTTTTAAAAAGTGGTCCAGAAAAAAAAAAAAATCTATGCTTTAAAAAAAAAGTGACCTAAAATGCAATAAAAAAATTAAAAAAAAAAAATAAATAAATAAATAATAAGAAATACAAATAAAAATTAAAATTTAAAAAAATGTGCTAATATCTTGGGCATTCAGTCTGTTGGCCAGTTCAAAATGGACATCCTGTTAGCCTACCCACATGTGAGTCCATCTTTCTGATTTAGTATTGCTTAAAAAGAACAAAAAAGCTGTGTTCATTTACTCTGAAAGGTAGGGAAATTTCTGTTCTCCACTACAATGATGGTCTATTTTTACCTGCCACCTCTCACCAGAGTTCAGTAATGGGAATCTCATATTTATTAGTTAGTTATGTTCCTTTAAATACTTTTGCTAATATAAACTGTGGTTCTCTAGTTTCCACCCATCTCATAAAGTTTGGGGAAAACATTACAGTTTGTAGATTGCCCAGATGCCTTGTTCTTTCTTCTATACTGGAGCTTTTTGCCACTTAATACTCTTTTTTTTTTTTTTTTTTTTTTTTTTTGGAGACAGAGTCTCATTCTGTCACCCAGACTGGAGTGCAATGGCATGGTCTCAGCTCACTGCAACCTCTGCCTCCCGGGTTCAAGTGATTCTCCTGCCTCAGCCTCCCAAGTAGCTGGGATTACAGGCGCACGCCACCACGCCTGGCTTATTTTTGTATTTTAGTAGAGATGAGGTTTCACCATGTTAGCCAAGCTGGTCTCAAACTCCTGACCTTGTGATCCACCCACCTCAGCCTTCCAAAGTGCTGGGATTACAGGCGTGAGCCACCGCACCCAGCTCCACTTAATACTCTTTATTTACCTGAAGCTTAGCTGAAAATAGAAAAAGATGAAATTTAAATGAATAATTTTTTAAGTTGTAAATCAAGAATTTGTCGCCATGCTTTTCTGAGATGTTTGAACTCTACCGTAGGTCACTTTGAGGGGTCTTTTCAAATAGTATTTTTATTTTTTCCATTTTAAAATTTTTTGACCTTTATTTTTTTTTAAACTTCCTGCACTAAGCTGATGTAATATTTTTTAATTTTTTTTTAAGAGACAGAGTCTCATTATGTTGGCCATAGTGGTCTCAAACTCCTGATCTCAAGCAATCCTCCCACCTCAGCCTTCCAAAGTGCTGGGATTACAGGTGTGAGCCACCACACCCAGCCTCAAATAGTATTTTTAAATAGTAACATCGTTTCTCTAAGGTGCCCTGTATAGAAAATATTTTCCTTGAACATCTGTTTACAGACCAACTGTTCAAATGGGAACTTAATAAGGATGAAATGAATGATGGTAAGTAGTATGTCCCTTCAATTATTTGTGGGTCAGAAAAATCCGTAGCAAGACAGACAATATAAAAGAGCTGAAATTAGCTGGGCATGGTGGCGCGCGCCTGTAATCCCAGCTACTTGGGAGGCTGAGGCAGGAGAATTGCCTGAACCCAGGAGGCGGAGGTTGTGGTGAGCCGAGATCGCGCCATTGCACTCCAGCCTGGGTAACAAGAGCGAAACTCCGTCTCGAAAAAAAAAAAAAATTGCTGAAAGAACAGGAGCTTTGGATCAAACAGAACCAGGTTTTAGGCCCTTATAGTTATGAACTGTGTGACCCTGGACAAAATACTTAATCTCAGCAAGCCTGTAAAATGAGAACAAATATAACATCTAACATTTGTTGATTACTTTGTACGTACCGGGCATTGTGCTAATTATGTCACATGCATTCATTATCTCATTTCATCCTCAGAATAATCCCATGAGGAAAGTACTATTAATATCCTCACTTTACAGATGAAGAAATTGAAGCTCAGAAAGATTGAGTAACTTGTCCAAAGTCACAGAGTAGCAGAGCCTGTAACTCAAAGTCTGGCTCTAGAGACCAAACACATAAACACTGCTAGTAGTACTCCCAATAGTAAGACTCCCCTTACAGGGTGAGTTGCAAGGATTCAATGAGATAATGCATGTAAGTCACATGCTTAGCACATAGTGCTGTCATTCTCTCTAAATATTATTAGATATTACTAGCTGCCAGGCACGGTGGCTCACGCCTGTAATCCCAGCACTTTGGGAGGCCGAGGCAGGTGGATCAAGAGGTCAAGAGATCGAGACCATCCTCGTCAACATGGTGAAACCCTGTCTCTACTAAAAATACAAAAAATTGGCTGGGCATGGTGGCGCGTGCCTGTAATCCCAGCTACTCAGGAGGCTGAGGCAGGAGAATTGCCTGAACCCAGGAGGCGGAGGTTGCGGTGAGCCGAGATCGCACCATTGCACTCCAGCCTGGGTAATAAGAGCGAAACTCCGTCTCAAAAAAAAAAAAAAAAAAGATATTACTAGCTAAAATTTGTATAGCACTTTGCTGCTTGTAAAGCTCATTTACATAATAACTCATCAGAAACAGTCTCAGAAAAGTTAAAAGACTTGGCCAAGGTCCTTTAGCTTGTAAGCACACTGATATCAGAACCTTGATCTTTTCATTCCAAAACCCAGTAATTTTACCTTGCCTTTTAATCATTGAGGAGTGCTATGTTTTTCTATAATTTATTTCACTTATTATTAGGAAGAGGTGGCTATTTTCAGATGAGGTGAGTTCTAATCTTGCCTGCCTCTACATTGCTCCTTTATCTTGGTAAATCTTGAAATCTGTTTCTTAATTTTCTGCTTGATTCTCTCCTTTATGTCACAGACAATTCACCTTTCCAGAAAGGTGAAGAAGTCTCTCATTAGTCCTCCTCCCACATTCTTTTCCACAGTTAAATATATACATGTAGGTGGATATCAAATTATGAATGGGCTGTAGTTTTTTTTTTAAGATGGGGTTTCACCATGTTGGTCAGGCTGGTCTCGAACTCCCGACCTCCGGTGATCCGCCCGCCTTGGCCTCCAAAGTGCTTGGATTACAGGCGTGAGCCACCACGCCCGGCCTGGGCTATAGTTTTTAAGGTTATTTTGTAAGTTGGAAGTTTAGAAATCTGAGCATTTCTCCCATGTTTTGAATGAACCCACAGGAATCTGCTATGAACCTGTGCCAGATGCTGGAAAAGGGAGAGGGAATGTGGAGAATCGTGAAGCTCTTTCAATTCATCCTGGGCTGGGCTAGATCGAAGTTTTGAAAGTCTTTGCTTTTCACATCTCCTCACCTCCTACAGTTTGTCTCATTTCCCAGTGTCCCTTCTCTTTCTACTGCCCTGCACAGCCCCCAAATCAGGCCTGCCTTACACCAAAGAGTCTTCTAAGTGCCAAAACTATCTATCTGCTTCTATCATGTTTTTCCTCCTCTCCCTCTGCTCTAAACGGCTGTTGATAGGCTCTAGGTATTTGCAGAAAAGTAGGCTAATGAAATAATTCAAGCTAAAGTAGGAAAGGCTGACTTCCTTTATCCCTTCTAGAGGTGTTTACATGTTTAAAAGACTCTTAATAATGCAAGTGAATTTGTCGTTGTTGGGAATTCTAGCAGTGAAACAAAATAAAGTGAAAAACTGATATTATGTAGGAGGCATTTTGGAAGAGGTGTGTTGTAATCTCTGGGTGGGACAGGACAGCCCGGATAGGGTCTTTCTTGTTCCATCCCCTAACGCCACTGCTGTCTCCAGCACATTTCCACACACGTGCCAAACACATCTCATCGGTCACCTTGGCTTCTAGTCTTTTCCTCATCATCCAGACGACTATGAGCAGGATAGCATTTCACAACTGGAAAAGGTTTTAGAGCTAATGTCATTAGCTTGTTTTATAATTGGGGAAATAAGGTTCAGAGAGCAAGGCTCGTGTTCACACACCAGTGAGTATAGAACCAGCACTAGAACGCCAGGTCTTCTGCCTAAGAATCTAGTACATTTTTTTTTTTTTTTTTTTTGAGACGGAGTGTCGCTCTTGTTACCCAGGCTGGAGTGCAATGGCACGATCTTGGCTCACCGCAACCTCCGCCTCCTGGGTTCAGGCAATTCTCCTGCCTCAGCCTCCTGAGTAGCTGGGATTATAGGCACAAGCCACCATGCCCAGCTAATTTTTTGTATTTTTAGTAGAGACGGAGTTTCACCATGTTGACCGGGATGGTCTCGATATCTTGACCTCGTGATCCACCCGCCTCCGCCTCCCAAAGTGCTGGGATTACAGGCGTGAGCCACCGCGCCCGGCCTGAATCTAGTACATTTTCATCTATACTCCATGCTTAGCATTCAGATGTCTTGTAAAATAAACTCAGAAATGCTCATGCATTGACCTTGTTCACTTACCCACTTGGAATTTCTTTTTTCTCTTTGGCGTTGGCAGGTGGAAGCCATCAGTGCCAGAGGCAAGATAGTCTGACCTGGTGTTCCTACCAACATGTTCTGGCCTGGAGGCCTGGCATTCTCTGTCCTCTGCCAAGCAGGACAGTGGAGGGAATGGAAAATTAAAGGCTGTTTGGGGACCCGGGCACATGCTTTCTTCATTAGCTACTTAGAGGAGATGTCATGAGATTTTAAAATGCATGTGGAAATGGTAGGATCAGGATTGCCTCTTTCTTCTTTCTCTCATTGAGCGTTTAGATTTTCACTCTAACAATTGGAACAAGTCTTTTTGCTGCCTTAGAAGTACAGCCTAGCGGTGGCAATCCTGGTCTCTAGAAAGGAGACTGCCTGGGGCCATATCTCAGCCACTACTTCCAGGCTGGATTACCTTAACAGATTACTTCACCTCTGAGCCTCAGCTCCTTCACCCAGAAAATAGAAACACTAATGGTTTACACTGTATGCGGTTGTTTCATATACGGAAATGCTTAATAAATGTTAGTTGTTGTCATCATCATTATCGTCAATATCTATGGACCCTTTTAGTTTGCTTTTTTATTTAAAAAAAAATTTTTTTTTTTTTTTTTTTTGAGACTGAGTTTCGCTTGTTACCCAGGATGGAATGCAATGGCGCGATCTCGGTTCACCGCAACCTCCGTCTCCTGGGTTCAGGCAATTGTCCCGCCTCAGCCTTCCAGGTAGCTGGGACTACAGGCGTGCGCCACCATGCCCAGCTAATTTTTGTATTTTTAGTAGAGACAGGTTTTTCACCATGTTGACCAGGATGGTCTCGATCTCTCGACCTCGTGATCCACCCGTCTTGGCCTCCCAAAGTGCTGGGATTACAGGCGTGAGCCACCGCGCCCGGCCTAAAAAAAATTTTTATACTTAAGAAAGGGAAGCTTTTCTGGTCTTAGCTGTCTTTCTCCCTTGCCTGGCAATCTGAAAATAGTGCAGTCATTGAAGGTTAAGTCGACCCTTTATGCAATTCTTGCCTAGGAGGCCTCATTGGGTGTAGTGAGTCACCACCGCTTAGGAGTGGACGGTGAGTCAGTAGCCTATTAAGGGGAGATCAGAAGTTCCCTTGGCTCCAAATGAAAGGATCCAAACCCAGCCCTCGGGTACAGAAAGAAGCAGTGTACTTGTACGGCTGACTGGACTTGAAGGGCCATGGAGTGCCTGGACTACTCCAGTTTAGAAGGCATAATGGGGTGGGTAGATGCTGGGGTTTTAACATCACACAGACCTCAGTTGGATTCCAGATCTACCTCCACCTTGCTGTGTGACCTCAGACAAGCTGCTTAACCTCTCTGTGCCTCATTTTTTATCATCTGCAAATGGAAACGATCTTCATGGGAAATTACTTCATGGTCTAAATACTTGGGAAAATGCCAAGCATCAAGTAAATACTTTAAAAACGTGATTATTAAAAAGCAATTATTATCATCATCATCACCACATCATCATTATCACTGGGAGTCGAGACAGTTCTGGGGACCAGGGATAATGGCGAAGCAGATTAAGGGGGAAGATAACAGGAGCAAGACTGTGTCTTTGATGTGAGTTTTAGGTAGTGACACGTCATTTAGCCAGCGTTAAGTATGAAAGAAGTCATAATTTATTCTTTACTGCACACCTATGAAGGAATGAGTGGTGTGTGTTCACATAAGTTCCATTTTGTAGAGGAAGATTCTGAGGAACAGAGTCTAAATAATCTTCATGAAAAAGTACAGATCTGATTTAGCACCAATTAGGAGCTGAGCTTCCCTTCAGATCTCGTTGTACAGGGGTGACTCTTCTGGCCTAGGCAGAGGAGACCTTCTTAGGTCTGTGAGTCCACAGTTTCTAAAAATACGAATGTCATCTAATCATCCTGTCATTCTTCTTCCTGGTCTCGATCGGCCCTCCTGATTTCATGCCATCTGCACATTTGCACATCCTTTGTGCTCCTTTTTGCTCACATTTTATGCCTTCTTTTACCATCTCATTTACTTTGCAAGTTTCAATCTCTCTGGGCTTCCATTTTTCTTCTTTTTTTTTAAAGGCAGTGTTATTTCTCTGTCTTTCTCTCTCTCTCTCCACTCCTTTGCAACCCCCACTCCTCCCTCCACACCAATCAAATTCCTGCTTGTTTCTTGCCATATTCATTATCTTACCTCATTCCCCTCTTATTCCTAGAAAACAGCGCAGAGACTCAGCCTCCCCTCCTCCAACTCTCAGGTCCACCCTCCATAAATTCCAGCAGCCTGGCAATCAGTAACTTTAGCATCACACTTCACAGCTCTCCTAGTTTACACTACTTGTTACTACTCTCCTGGCTACTGCTCTCTAGGGTTTCTGCTAAAAAAAAAAAAAAAAAAAAAAAAAAGAAGAAGAACAAGAAAAAAAAAAAAGCTTCGCTTTAAAAATATCCTGGGTACAACTTGAACCTACAGTCCTACAGTTAAGTTTACTCACACATTTCCACATTTCATGATTTTATTTTAACTAGTAGCTTAAGTCCATGCTCAATGATGCAGTGAAAGAAGGCTAGATCCTTAGGAAAGCAATTTTTCTCTATTGTAAAGAAGAAAAATCACCTAAACACTCAACAGAAACCCCAGTCCTGGGGCCACCCACCCTCTTATCTCCCTACTCCCCCAATCTCGAGCTAATGGGACTTTGCTTTTTCCTTTGTCGGGTCATTTATTTCACTCTTCCCGGCGCTCAGATGGCCTGAGTCTGTGTATGTGTGCACACGTGTGTGGCCACCGCTGTTCTTCCAAAGGGCTCACCTCTCTTCTGCCATTTTACTAGGACACAGGAGGCGGCTGTCTGCTCTGGCTCTCCGTCTTTTTCTCCCTGCCCCCAACTCAGCCTGGGCTTTTTCCTGTCTCTTAACTCCACCAGTGCAGCAGCAACTAGCTGAGCTGCTTGAGAGAGAGAGGAGGAGAGAGAGAGAGAGAGAGAGAGAGAGAGAGAGAGAGAGAGAGAGAGTGTGTGTGTGTGTGTGTGTGTGTGTGTCTGCGTGCGCAGCTAGGCCAAGCCTGCCAGCCTGCCTGTCACTGGAGAGTTTTAGTTTGCATTCAGAAGAAAGGAGGAGGGGAGACAAGAGGGGAGGAGGAAAAGGTGGAGGGGGGAGGAGTGGGGGGGCGCAGAGAAGGGAGGGAGAATGTCTTGTTTGTGGCTTGTCAGCAATTGCTTGAGACAAGCTTCCATGTGTGAAAGCTACTTGGCATGAATGCCTGGGCCGTACCAAGTGTCACCGCAGCAAGAGGGGGAGTCAGAAGAAAAACAGATCAGACCAGAGCAGACAATAGGCCCCTAAAGTGTTCCCCCTAAGTTGCTTTGATGTTGTCCTGGTGTCTTGATACCAGGAGGCCAGGGATTGCAGGAAAAGGGTCTTTTTTGTCTTCATTCGCTTTCCCCCCTCAGTTTCTGAAATGATTCTCCAGAATTTCTCCTCATAAAAAAGGTAAGAGCCCTAACAATTCCTTCTTCGGTGGCAGGCTTGTTCGCCTGTGCCTGGAAGTGGGGGTCTCATTCCTGCGCTGCTCTGGAGGAGCGCTGGGGTCCCGCGATTGGAGCTCCTGCGTTGCCCCTGGAAGTCTTTCAAGGCGCCCAGGGCTGGGGATGGCCCCTCTTTCGAGGGAACCCCAGTAACACGATCTGTGCCTCTGGGTTGGTGGGGGAGAAGGGGTGGATGGAGAGGGGTGGGAGGAGGGTGTGAGGGTGGGAGGGAAGAGAGAGAGAGAGGGAGCGAGAGAGAGGGAAGCCTGAAAGAGAGGGAGAGGAGGGCAGAGCCTGCGTTCCGGGAAGCCCCAGCCCGGAGCCCGGGGAGGCCTTGCAGGCTGCGAGCGCTGCGTTCTCAGGCTGAGCGACGGCCGGCCAGGGCTCCGCCGGGTGACTGCAGAGGTTGCATCGAGCTTTGTGTGTGCCAGTGTGCTCGTGGGTCTGTGTGTGCGCGTGGACGTCCCACACACTGCCCTGGCGTGCCTCGCCGTGAAGGGGAGGCACCCCGATCCTTAGCACCCGAGCCCAGACTCCGAGGAGGAGCGGCGGGGCCGGCACAAGAGAACTCTGCCGCAAGACGATCCAGAAACTTTTCCAGTCTCAGGGATTCCTCGGGTCATAGAGACTGTAGAGTTGTGGGGTGCCCCGTGCCTCAGTTTCCCCACCTGTAAAATCGAGGGAGGTGATCAGGGATGCTGTATGCCTCCCTGGGATTGAAGGAAACAGAACAGATCACTGAGCCTGAAACGCGTCGAGAAATCGTCAGCTAGAGATGCTGTGGAATCACAGAGTAGAAGTGTTATCATTATTCTTGATCATCATCATCGGGGTAATAAAACCATCATTAAAGACACCCTGAGACAAATAGACCCGGGAGCACAGATCAAGTGTCTGAGCATTTCTAAGGAGACAAAAAGCCTTGTTCCACCTGTTGGCTTCTGTCCCTTTCTCTTGTGTCTTTTCGTTAGATTTATTGGCCGATTTGTACAGAGAATGGGGTGGGAGGGGTTGGGTTTTCCCCTTTCCTCCTCCTTGTACATATATTTTTTTAAAGAAGGTCAACGTAAGATGCTTGAGCGAGAAAAGGTGCCTCCTGGTATCGTAGTGTATTCAAGACCTTGTGTTTTCTGGCGCTGGCAGGGCATGCAGACTCATCCGTAAACTCTACCTTGGAGGTTAAAGATTTTTATTGTGGCTTTTAGAGATTAAATGAGATTTATTTACGATTGCTGTTTATCAGAGAGTAAATATCTTACTGTGTGTGTATGAGGCTAAGAATGTAAAGGCTGCTTACTCTCTGGTGGTTTTGTGGATAAAACCTTTTGCTTTTTAAAGTGACATCTTGAGGGATGGACTAGAGGGCTAAAATCACTGCCTGACATTCATCTTCAAAATTTTTTTGAAGCAAAAAATGTCTGCTTATTTTCTTGAATTGTGGATTTCCTTTATTCTGTTCTTACATAGTGATTGTTTAAAGGCTCTCCGTTGTAGCTCACTCTGAATTCTCTGGGGGAATTCTGCTTTCTTACCTAATTCTAGGTTTTCTGTGACTCCGCTACTTGTCCAAAAAAATCTGTAAAAGTCTAGGAGGCTGTGCCTCCTTCCATTCTAACTGCAAATGTTTATCAGACTGATCCCCGTGATCACTGGAGATTGAAGCAAAGGACCAGCCCTGGTTGAGAATATTTATGTGCTTCTCACAGAGGCCTGGAAACCTGACTTCTGAGTACGAGAAAAGCTGAAGGAAAGCCATTGGTTGGCCTGAGTCTGGCAAGAAGTTCCCCCTACATTTAATGTTTTATTGGAATAAAGCCGTATTTTTTATATATATGAAACTTAATTGTTTTTTACTTTATAGGCAGAGATCTTACTTACCATGTTTTTTTTCTGACAAGATTTCAGGGTCCAGATACCTTCCTAAAATGTTAGAATTTAAGGACTGCAAGGAAAAAGAAGGTTTATTCATCATGTTATTTTTGAGGATGTTAAGGTCCAGGAGACATAACTGCTGATCTGAGGGGGCTCATCGATGCTGTGGTAGCATCTGGACCACACCCTGGGGCTCAGAGTACCCTGAGGGTCTTCACGCCAGCTCCCCTTATCTCACATCCGCATTTGATTTTACACATTTTAGCACTTGGCCAACCAAAGAGAGATGTGTTTTGTAGTTCTGCTTGCTGTGCTGGATTACAGCAGCACGCTCTGCCCTGCTCGTGTCATAAAATGGCACAAATACGGCAGATATGGGTCCACAACATGAATTTGCATAAACTCATTCATGTATTCATTCAACTAATATTTTGGGGATCTTTACTGCAGGCAAATACTGGGCACTGAGGATGTAGGAAAGAGAAAGGTGGATATACCACTGCCCTCAGGGAGCTTACAGTCTTGTTGGTATGATCAGCATTAACCACATGGTCACACAAATCAGTAATCATAATATTGATAACACATATTGAACAGGATGCAGGTATTATGATGGGCTGCATCGAGTTGTGTAAGTTATTGACTCAAAGTGTATAACGAGACATAAGCTAACTGTTCTCTTTCTCTGAACTGAGCTCTTCTAGGCCCAGCCAACCTCCGTTTCACTGGTGGCATTCCTATTCACACAGAGCTCAGCAACTCCAAAAAGCAGAACATTCTCCTTCCCTCTCTCCCCTTCCTTCACTCTCTTTTTCCCAGCACACAGAACACCCCATAATATCTGCTAATCCTCTACACGTGCACTGTGAAGTAACTTCCCTCTTGCAGTGAGCAGTCTAACATTGTTACCTGGGTAATTCATGTTGACTGTGGTTAGTGAGATTCTGATCCTGTTTTACTGATTCCATAGTTCTTCTACGGCTGGTACTAAACACTCAGCTGTAGGGAACACCACCATTATCAGTGTCATCTCGAAATTCCAAAGACAATATAATAAAATGACCTTTCCTACCCCTCCCAGCGAGGACACATACAGGGAAAAAAATTTAAATACCTTTTCAGCAGACCTCATGCTGATTGAGTTACTAAAATCCTACTGGTTTAGTGATATCAAAGATAGAACCTTTTTCTCCCTCTCTCTCTTCCTATTTGTGGTCTTTCTTGGAAAGAACACAGCGTGTGGTTGAAATGCCAGTCATATCCATGGAGGCAGATTTGTGTTAATGTTGGCATCACCATTTTCTACATTGTGTCTGTAATACTCAGAGGAGTGTTGTCTTCACCGTTGTCAACCCATCTTTTCTTTTTAAGATGAATTTAATAGTTTTTTTTAGAAGACAGACATGCCTACCCACACATAAATCATAGGTTTGATGCCTATACCTTGGGAACCCACACACATTGTGTGGTTAAGTCGTGTCATGAGCAATATAAGAGTCATTTCTACGTACCCAGCATTGTTACACAGGGACGTGCCCAGCCCACGTTGTAGCAGGAACGTAAACCGGAGCTTGCCAGCTTGCCGGGGTCTGCATTTGGCACCTGTGGCCAACGCCTCCTCCTCGGAGCGGTATGCACTTCATTTGCAAGGCTTTGATCACTTCCGACATACTCTCCCCGCACCCCAAGTGTGTTACTCACTGGGGAGCTGCCTCTTGGGGAGGCAGTCTGAGTTGGCTTTGGAAGAGTCATCCAGAAAGAAAGAGGAGTAATACGAGTGGGGAGTTGAGGAGTGAGTAAAACAAGGATCCACTCAGAGGAAAGGTTTAACAGAACTGGAGAGCCGGACAGCAGTGATACAGGTCATCCTTAACTCTGGGGGAAGAAAACTGAAGATTGTTATGACATTTAAAAGGGTGCAATGTGTAGGTACTCTGTATAAATAAAAATTCTAGGGTTTCTAGTCCTGCTGAAAGTCAAACCAACACAACATGCAGGACATTCCCAAAACTCATTAGTTACAAATACTGCTTTTGCATGTAGCTTTACTGAAGGGGATTTTGTAGTTTTTCTATTCCCAAGAGACATCAATATAAGATGGACAATGGAAATGTTCTTCATTCCTTTTGAACCTTGACATTTTAATGCACTCTAAAATATCTGCTTAGTCCTCTGTTCTAACAGCTCTGTGAATTAAATAGTATTGTTATCCTTCTGTTATATTTGAGTAAGGTTATGTGACTCACCCAAGGACTCACAAGAAAATGAGGGATGAAACTGTTAGCTAATTAAATCTCCCTGTTAGACCATCTCTGCAAGAGATGAGAATCACAGAACAGAGGCAATCACCATGACATTCAGATTAAAGGTACTGTGTTGACGTGGCATTAAAATAATTGCCTTAGTTTTGCCATCTCCCCCCCACCCCGCCCTTTTTTTGAAAAAGACTAGGATTTGGAGTGTTGATCAAAAAAAAAAGGGATCCCTAGTTCTAGTTTAACAATGATATGCAGAGGCCGGGCGCGGTGGCTCACGCCTATAATCCCAGCACTTTGGGAGGCCGAGGCGGGTGGATCACGAGGTCAAGAGATCGAGACCATCCTGGTCAACATGGTGAAACCCCGTTTCTACTAAAAATGCAAAAATTAGCTGGGCATGGTGGCGCGTGCCTGTAGTCCCAGCTACTCAGGAGGCTGAGGCAGGAGAATTGCCTGAACCCAGGAGGCGGAGGTTGCGGTGAGCCGAGATCGCGCCATTGCACTCCAGCCTGGGTAACAAGAGCGAAACTCTGTCTCAAAAAAAACAAGGACATGTTTCCTACAAAGTGCAACGGACCAGCTTCTAGCTTTGCTTTTGCCAGTCTACGGCCTAGAAATCCCCATTCTACTTCTCTGGACCTCTTGGAATGAGGTAATCGGACTAAATATCTTTCAGCTTACTTCCAGCTCTGCTATTCAGTATTTTTCTCATTCTGAGAATAGGCTACTTCATGAATCTGCTCTTTGGTACCCTATATGAAGCCCAATTCAAGAACTACGGTTACCAGAGGGGAAAGGGTACTGGGTTTTGTGGACATGTAGGATTCATTCCTATGTATCTATCATACTGCCTATGTTAATATTCTGAAGTGAAAAGCTCAATAGGGCCGACGCGCAGTGGCTCACGCCTGTAATCCTAGCACCTTGGGAGGCCGAGGTGGGTGGATCACCTGAGGTCAGGAGCTCAAGACCAGCCTGGCCATCAGGGTGAAACCCCATCTTTTTAAAAAAAATTAAAAAAAGAAAAGCTCAACAGGAAAACATGAGATTTTAATTTATATCTTTTAGGAGAATTTGCCAGTCAGCATGCAGGCACATGTGCAAGAGACTGAAGAACCGTTTCCAAAAGAATAGGCTGTTTTGAATGCATGTCTTCCTGTATAAGTATGAATTTAAAATGGACGGGCACTGGGCGCATCTCTTAGCTTTGCTGTTCTCACAGGCTTTTTCAAAAAATTGTGTTTGGCTTTCGTGTTGTGCTCATATGTCGTTTTGAGGATGCAAAGAAACAGTTTAAGCAATTGTAGTGCTAATGATACATGCTATGCGTTTAACACTATGCTTTTGGGGATGACAGGACTTTTGACAATCTTTATGACACGCAACTCCTGAAAGAGATTATTGAAGACTTGCTGATAGGTTACATATGTATGTGTGTGTGTATAAAACATGTGTGTGCATATAGATTATATATGCCTTTAAGATATGAGTAATAAGCTGCTTCTGAAATGTGATTGAGGGTGAGACAGAGAGGGTAGAGAATGAATGATGTTTTCATTAATCATGTCACCTCTATGAGTAATTCCAAGCACTATTCATTTGAAATTGGTTAAACCTTTGAAAAGACGTAATTTAAAAATTTTACACAATGGCTCTTAATGCAATTTTTAGAACCCCAGAGTAAATTTTCCTGCCATGTTTTAGGAATATCACCTTGCTTGGAGTAAGGAAAACCAGTTCAAGTTGCTTTGATGTTTAGTAAACCATTGACTCTATTTTAATTAGTTTTAAGTTTTTTCATCTGGAAAAAAAATAGTATGTAAGATATAATTACTTTCTAGCTAGGAAAAGGGGTTTTGCACACTGTAAGTAATAATTTTTTGACTTACATCGTTCCTTGATTCTGGGTTGCTTAAAATTCCTGACATTGAATATCTTGCTTAATGTCATAACAATAATAATAAGTAGATACATAAGAGAAATGTATTATTAACTTTAAAGACGGGAAAACAGAAATAATTTAGTGAAGTGGACATGCCAGTAAGACTTTTAGAACATAAGAATGTACTCTGTAGAAATTTGTGAAGTGTTTGGTTACTGATAAATTCTAAACATCATAAAGGAAAAGAAAAGCATATTCTAGATATTATTGTTGCCAATCTAATTTTTAATTAAGCAGTTATCCAAAGTATTCTTTTTTTTTTTTTTTTTTTTTTTTGAGACGGAGTTTCACTCTTATTACCCAGGCTGGAGGGCAATGGCGCGATCTCGGCTCACCGCAACCTCCGCCTCCCGGGTTCAGGCAATTCTCCTGCCTCAGCCTCCTGAGTAGGTGGGATTACAGGCACGCACCACCGTGCCCAGCTAATTTTTTGTATTTTTAGTAGAGACGGGGTTTCACCATGTTGACCAGGATGGTCTCGATCTCTTGACCTCATGATCCACCCGCCTCGGCCTCCCAAAATGCTGGGATTACAGGCGTGAGCAACCGCTCCCGGCCCAAAGTATTCTTAAAGTTTCAAAATGCCTTTAGTTTAAAACTTTGGGGAGCGTAAGTAATTGCATGAAAATTACAATCACTCTTTTTCCTGAAAAATGCACAAACTCAAAACTACCACTAATGGCATTTGAAGGAAACCAAGCAGTCATTTGCTCAGAAGAGAAACTTACGAACCTTGAGGTAGCCTTTTATCTTGGATAATACTAGGTATATAGGACTTTCTGTTATCTTTAGGGCTTGTGTAGTTAGTATATGTTTGAGGAGAGAAATTTTGCTGAGAGTCTGTGGACAAGGGACATTTTGAGTTAAGGTTAAGGTCATACTTGGATCTAAGGATCCCTGGATTGGTGGTTTACTTTGTAGACATCTATGACACACTGGAATATTTAAGGCAACCGTAGTCTAAAGAATTCAGGACTTTAACTCCTGTGCCAGTGCCCAGGCTGCTGTCTCTGCCTGGAATGTTTATTTGCCTTATTTTTTCCAAGCCAGCTCCAGCTCTTCCTTTCAAGAATTAACCTGGGCGTTTCTTCTGGGAAGCTTCCTGAACCCAAATCATGTCGTTCCTGCTCCACAACCTCCTAGACTGGGTGTGCACTTACGTGGCTCTTATCATACTGCACTAGAATCGTCTGCCTCCTGCTCTGGGCTGTGGCCCCTCAAAGGTTGGGATTGTTTTTTTGTTTTGTTTTTGGTTTTGTTTTTTTGAGACGGAGTTTCACTCTTGTTACCCAGGCTGGAGTGCAATGGCGCGATCTCGGCTCACCACAACCTCTGCCTCCCGGGTTCAAGCAATTCTCCTGCCTCAGCCTCCTGAGTAGCTGGGACTACAGGCGTGCGCCACCATGCTCGCTGATTTTTGTATTTTTAGTAGAGACAGGGTTTTGCCACGTTGGCCAGGCTGGTCTCAAATGCCGGACCTCAGCCTCTCAAAGTGCTGGGATTATAGGCCTGAGCCACCGCACCCAGCCCAGCTTTTTCCCCCTAAACCTTTTGTTTTTCGTGTTTCCCATTCTTGGACCTTGTGATTTCCTAAGAGCTTATTTTTTACGTCAAAGAATCACAGATGATAAATGAGTTAGTTAAGTTTGCCTATTTTACCTGCTATTTGTTGATAAATAGCTAAAGAGAAGTTTCTTCCAGTTCAGAAACAGGAAAAATCAAGAGATCTTTGAGGAAGTCTGGACAATCAGAGGATAGTAAGGCGAATGCCCGACTTCCAGGAATCTGCAGTTGTGACCATCTGAAACAAAGGAGTCACTGTAATTTAACTTTCATTTTCTAAAAAAGGCTTTAAGTGCTAAACCATCTAGAAAAGGCCTTTTGGTTGCAAAGAACTGACTCGCTCAGGTTTCCTCCAGAAAAGTGACATTCACTGTGAAGATGCTCACGGTGAGAGCCTGCAATCAGACTTGGAAACCTTTTAGGTGCTGAGGCAGCTCTAGGCTCAACCTTCTCTTTCATATCAGTCTAATTCTCTCCCTCTGTGTTTGCCTTACTCAGGCTCCTTTTGATACTCACTGGTTTCATCTTCTAGCTTTTTTCTGAGTAACGTCTCTCAATCTCAGAACTTTTTCAAAAAATAATATCTTGCTTAATGTCATAACAATAATATGACAACAATTAAAAAAAAAAAAAAAGTCTCGGGCCGGGCGCGGTGGCTCACGCCTGTAATCCCAGCACTTTGGGAGGCCGAGGCGGATGGATCACGAGGTTAAGAGATCGAGACCATCCTGGTCAACAAGGTGAAACCCCGTCTCTATTAAAAATACAAGAAAATTAGCTGGGCACGGTGGCGCGTGCCTGTAATCCCAGCTACTCAGGAGGCTGAGGCAGGAGAATTACCTGAACCCAGGAGGCGGAGGTTGCGGTGAGCCGAGATCGCGCCATTGCACTCCAGCCTGGGTAACAAGAGCGAAACTCCGTCTCAAAAAAAGAAAAAAAAAAAATGTCAAAATAAGGTCTCTGAGACCTGAGGAAGTGATTTAACAAACATGATAAATATCTGTTGTATGTTAGGCAATGAAAGTGAGCTTGGCATTGTGGGGTGCAAGATGATGGAGGCTTGAATCCCTACCTTTAAAGTGCTTTCATCCTGGTGGAAAGAGACAGATATTCACAGAACTAATTATAAAGCATATAGCAATGGATCAAAAGAACGGTGATAGTCACGAGAGAGAACAATTAATTTGGTGGTGAAGGGAATAATGGCGGAAGGAATTGGGAAACGCGGCACAAAGGAGATGACATTTGCAATGGTCCTTGAGGGATGAATGTGGAAGTACTAGAAGTCTTCTACAGTTCGCTTTTTCTTCACACCAGTGGTTTTGTAAAGGGTGCTATATAGTAGCATTATAACGACTAAATAATAGATTGAGGCCAGGCACAGTGGCTCACGCCTGTAATCCCAGCACTTTGGGAGGCTGAGGCGGGCGGATCAACTGAGGTTAGGAGTTCAAGACCAGCCTGACCAACATGGTGAAACCCTGTCTCTACTAAAAAATACAAAATTACTTGGGCATAGTGGCACACACCTGTAATCCTATCTATTCAGGAGACTGAGGCAGGAGGATCACTTGAACCCGGGAGGCAGAGGTTGTAGTGAGCCGAGATCATGCCATTGCACTCCAGCCTGAACAAAAAGAGTGAAACTCTGTCTCAAAACATTGAAAAAAGGAAAAAAAAACAACCAAAAAAATAGATCGACAGATAACAATGCTTTCAAAGATTACTTTCTTTGAGTGAAAGTGGAGAAATATCTACTTTTACTAACTATAATAATATGTTGGCATTTTCTTAGTCTGTACTTACACAGAGTTCTGTTGAAGGAATCACACAATCCCTGTTCTGTGCTTTCTAGGTTTGGGTTCTAGGGTTGTACTGAAATCTAACCAGGGCCTGTGAATCCCTGGTGTGACCATATGGGATGCTACTGTGAGTTCTTGCGTAGTACGAAGGAGTTCTAAGTTACTGCCAGATGGGTCATTTAGTCATCTACTCTTTGATTCGAGATTTTAGTCTGTGATTGGGAATTTCCTTTTTTTTTTTTTTTTTTTTTTTTTACATACAATTCCAGGCTTTCTGGATTTGGTGGGTTTTTTGGAAACAGTCGTAATTTAAAACAGTCTGCCTTGTCTCCGTAAGTACATCCATGATTGGTAGTCGATGTATTTTAGTGGTTGTTTCAGGTTGTTCATTATATTGAGTTTCCACATCCTAATCCTGTTTAAAGAGGGCCTAGTAGACATCTTCTGAATTATGGACTTTATTCGCTTGCTGTGACAAAGTGCATACTCGTCTTTACACTGTAAGGTAAAACCCCAGCTAAGATCTGTTCTGTTTTGGTTTGGTCATTTGCTCAGCTTCTGTCTTCCCAAACTCTGCAAATGGACTCTGCAAATGAACAATGAGAAGACTCATCCTTCTTTCAAGGTCTGGCTCAAATGTCACTTTCTTCACAGTCTTTCTCAATTCCTAGGGCCAGAGGACTCTTGTGTCCATGTTATCTTCTACTTTGCTTAGAACGATCATATTAGCTGTACCTGTTCACTATCACAAATCCCTTAATAGACAGTAAACCAGAGGGTAGGGATTTAGGTCCTATTCACTCTGCTACCCCTAGAGCACCCAGCAGAGTCCCTCTCCTTACAAGTGGTTGTGCTCAGTGACATTTACTGAACTCAACTGAACTGAATTCTTGGCTTCACTGGATTTGCTTCGAGTATGGTAACATTAATGTCTGTGCCCCAGTTCCCTTTTGGAGAAGAAATGTTGCCTTAAAAATCAAAAGCCTCAGCCAGGCGCGGTGGCTCACACCTGTAATCCTAGCACTTTGGGAGGCCCAGGTGGATGGATCACCTGAGGTCAGGGGTTTGAGACCATCCTGACCAACATGGTGAAACCCCGTCTCTACTAAAAATGCAAAAATTAGCGGGGCATGATGGCTCACACCTGTAATCCCAGCTACTGGGGAGGCTGAGGCAGGAGAATCCCCTGAACTCAGGAGGTGGAGGTTGCAGCGAGCCAAGATAGTGCCATTGTACTCCAGCCTGGGCAACAGGAGTGAAACTCCATCTCGAAATAAATAAATAAATAAATAAATAAATAATAAAAAGCATCTTAACTGATTTTGGGATGAAAGACACCATGTCCTATAAACAGTCATTGTAATTATTATTAATAAGCATCATTAAAATAGTATGAACTGATGGGATTGCTTCCTTTTGCTGGTGGAGTTGGCAGGCTTGATAAACTGGTCTTTTCCATCTTTAACATCTACGACTTTTTGAAATTTTATGTAGACAAGTGCAAACTGATGTACACTGGAAGGAACAATTGAAACAGCTCATACTCACTGATGGGCTCTGAATTACTCTACTTGTAAGTGCTCGGGAAAAAGATCTCGGATTCATTGTGGATTGCTCAATGGAGACATCTGCTCACTGCAGCAGCAGTCAGAAGAATGAATGAGATATAATAGGCTGTATTAACTTTGAGAATGGGATAAAGAATAATGCAGAAAATAATATAGTGTGCATAATTTGGCATTGACTATTTCTGTAATTACAATAAAACATTTTAATGATATACATTGATGTTATGACTTCACCTTAAAATCGGAATTCAGCATTGGGTCCTTTCATTTCAGAGAAAACAAAGCAGGAATACAAAGGATCCACAGAAAAACAACAGACAGTTTCAAAGACATACAGGGATTTGCCCGTAATGAGAAACTGAAAAGACAAGGACATTTTAATTTGGGTAAAGGGAAAAATGACATTGTACAATTTTATTTAAAATTAATGAAAATTTCAGAAAATTGCTAGAGCTGGCTTGTGTTTATCCTTGGTAATGGAGGTCAGAGATAGGCAGGATAATTGGAATCCTTGATAATCTCCAATCCTCATTTTAGCTATTAGTTGCAGCGTCCTGTCCTACCAGTAGTTTTAACAAATGAACAAATGTAATACAAGACATGACAGCTTGGGGTTTGTGAAGCAAACAGCTCTTGAGAACGGCAACCTGGCCCATCGGGAAGTCCACAGAATTTGGAATCAGGTGACCCGGGTTCTAGTCCTTGCTTCCTATTTATTGTCTGCACAACCTTGAATGAATGAAGTGTTTAATTTCTATGAGACCAGTTCCCACATCTGTAAAATGGAGCTCATGGAAATACTTATGTTGCAGGATTGTTGGGAGAACTGAGTGAGCTAGCTGGAAGTGATGGCTGGACTGCGCTGGATGATGCTAAGTATTGGTTGTTGACAGTGATTCCACATGCAGCCTCAGGGGCTGACATAGCTCCCAGTCTCTGGTGCTTACACCCCATCTTTCTTTCTCTTCAACATCCCACTTCTTCTGTTCTTGGCAGGAGATTTTAGAAGACGTATAAAACATTTTCTTTGTCTCCAGAATCACCGTTTCTACTCCCTTGCTCCCAGAAAGCCTTAAAATAATTTTGCACGTATTTTTATTAATGCACGATTAATTAGAGGTCATCACATGTAATCTTCACAGCAGCCCCTTGAGGTGGGTACTGCTATTATCCTCATCTTTCAGATGCAGACCCTGAGGCATAGAGGGCTTGTTTAAGAACACACAGGAATGGCAGACGGAAGAGTCAAATTTATGCTATCATGCCTCTGAGTTGGTTTATGAAGTCTAGAAAGCTGAGTTATGTGACTGTACTGATTTCTCCTCTGGGAAGTGACTGGCTTTCCTTATTTCCCAAGGAACTCCTACGCTATACTTTGGCACCAACTCAGGACTCACCTGCCCCCATGGAGGCTGTCCCAAGCCCTCTCTTCCCCTGTAAGAGATCATCTCGTTTGCCTTCACACCCTGTATTGTAGCTTTTAATGTATTATTTGGTTAACAACAGCAGAAACCCTTATACCCAATTCAATTAATAATTAGCAATTTAGTTGAACAAGTTAGTTAAGGCAGGAATAATACAAAATGATGGAATCATACCTTAAGCTTTTATTTCAACTTAAAACATGCCTCAAGTTTTTGATGCTGGGCCGAGACCTCATCTTTGGAGTTGAAGGCCTCCCATTAAACTTCTGAATTTTGTTTCTTATATAAGTCATACCTCGGAGGCTTTCCCAATCATTGTTTGTCCTGGGTTCTTTAAAGTGGAGCAAGATCTTAAAGACATTTGTGAGGCAATCAGATTTTCCAGATTTCGTGATGTTTTATGGTTGGATTGCTCATGCCTAAGCCGACAGCACATTTTTAGAAATTCACTTTTAAAGCCTTTTCTGAACATTCACTTTAGATCTTATAGAAACAACATCTCTTTTGCACTCCTACTTCGGTACTTTAAGTCAGTTTAATTACAATAGTAGAAGGCCGGGCGCAGTGGCTCACGCCTATAATCCCAGCACTTTGGGAGGCGGAGGCGGGTGGATCACGAGGTCAAGAGATCGAGACCATCCTGGTCAACATGGTGAAACCCCGTCTCTACTAAAAATACAAAAAAAAAATTAGCTGGGCATAGCGCGTGCCTGTAATCCCAGCTACTCAAGAGGCTGAGGCAGGAGAATTACCTGAACCCAGGAGGCGGAGGTTGTGGTGAGCCGAGATCGCACCATTGCACTCCAGCCTGGGTAACAAGAGCGAAACTCTGTCTCAAAAAAAAAAAAAAAAATTACAATAGTAGAAAGAACTGGCTTGGGAGCAAACATTGACTCTTGGTGAGCAGACAGCTCCACTGGTGAGAGCAATGGCATGCAGGTGTCCTAGAGCATCTACTCCTAGCAGTGAGGCTCAGCACATCGTGGGCCTTACGTCTTTACATTTATTCATTTATTTTCTTAATATATATTTTTCAAGACAGGGTCTTGTTTGACCAGGCTGGAGTACAGTGGCACAATCGTGGCTCACTGCAACTTTGACCTCTCAGGCTCAAACAATTCTCCCACATCAGTGTGAGTAGCTTAAACTACAGGAGTACATCACCACACCTGGCTAATTTTTTAATTTGTTTTGTAGAGACAGGCTGTCACTATGTTGCCCAGGCTGGTCTTGAACTCTTGGGCTGAAGTGATCCCAAAGTGCTCTGATTACAGGCATGAGCCACTGCACCTGTCCATCTTTACATTTAAGGAGGGAACGGAAATCACAGATTAATCACTTAAGCGTTGGTCACTTGAGACAGCTCCTGCTCAATATGACATCCGTTTCATGTCTTTGCCATAGATGAATGCCTTGAAGGTCTAGCTTTTATCTTTCTAGTTAGTCTCAGAACCTAGAGCAGTGATGGGTATATGGTGAGCCCTCACTGACCATTGACCGATTAGCTAATTGGCCATGCCAACAAAAACAAAGCTGGGCTTTGCACCTACGCATCCTCTGGTGGGGGTATCAAGCAGCAATCCACTGTCTAGAAGCTGAACAAGGGAGAAAGAGACAGAGATAGACCCAGCAAATGAATTTCTAATATTGCTGCAGGATAAGATGATATATACCGTTAAATCGTTTAACGATGTAAGGCAGCTGTAAGGAAGATGACTTTGTAGTAATATGTAATTAACCTGGGTAACTCACCAGCACAGAATAACAGTAGACAACATGTTTGGCAACATTTTATAATGGATTAGATACGTTCTTATGTGAGGGAAAAAAAATCCTCATTTACAACCATAATATCTGAGCACAAAAAGTCTTCCTGATGATTATGTTCAAGGCCAGCCAGATCAAGAAAAAATTTCCCTGACAGATATATCCTTGCAGCTTTGAGTTTATTATCTGCTTCTTGTGACAAAGTAAAGCATCTCGTATTCAGTAGAGGAAAGAAGTCAGATCTGAAGGATATTCAACTCCACAGAGACATTCTGTGGTAAGTGACTGGTTTGGAAGATGGGGTAAAGGCTTGGTGATCGCAGGGATATCCTCTTCCTGAGATAAAGCAGGCAAACACATTTAGCCTTGTGCTCAATAAATGAATTTGACTTTGAACTAAAATACAGTGAGCAAGCAGAGTTGGAAAGTTGTAGAATATTTACCCGACCATAGGAAGTGGGATAGAAAGAAAAAATACACGTATATATTTTATATATGCATGTGTAGAATAGAAATAATCTTCCATAGGATCCGATGGGTGCAAACTTTCTCATTAATTTTCCATATTGGGAATCTGTGAGCTCCTTCCAATTATTAATTATTTAGGACCTCCCTGTTCCTCTAGAGGTTGTGAAGCAGTTATCTAGAAAAGGAAGAATGAAATTAACATTGTACTGAGCACTCATTGTGTGCCAGCCATTATGATAATTATTTAATATGTCAGCACATTCCTTTGAACATAAGTTGCCACTGATTTTTGTAAGACCCACATTACTTTATGTGCCACTACGAAAGAAGAAAAACACACCCAAACTGTATGTATACCGTACCTGCCACCAATATTAAAAATGCATCTTCATTTCAGATGTGAAAAAATGTGCATCTCAGAATCAGTGAGATGTGGTATGTCATTTAATTATCCCAACAACCCTTAAACTAAGTAATAATATGGGTAGATGAAGAAAGTAAGGCTCGGAGAAGTCAAGGAATTTGCCTAAAGTCAAATAGCAGGTAAGTGTCAGAGCTGGGGTTTGACCCAGATTAGCCTGTCTCAAAATCCAGTGTGCTGTCCTTGGTACCATGCTTCTGATTGAAATCAGCACTTGCCCAGAACTCAGAGCTAAATAAATACATAAATAAATGCATGGTATTCCACTAAAAGCATTTATCTTTGGACTTCTCTCACAAAGACCTTTCCTCAGAGGAAACTGTGGATGACTCTAGAATCAACGGCCGCCGTGGATTTCTAAGAGTAGGAGATCTTGAGTTCCTTGGTCTGGTCTCCCTCTGGTGTCTGATAATGCCTGCTGCCCCCATCCACCGCAAGGAGCCACACATGCTCCGTGGACGCACAAGTGGGCTTTGCTTTTATCTACTTGTGGATCCGGGTTGTATCTGTGGAGACATGGATAGTGAGCCTTACCCATCGTACCATGACACGGTCCTTCCTGTGTTTGAAAACAGGTGTGAGGGTCCCCCCAAAGACTTCTTTTCTCCTGGTGGGACATTCTGAGTTCCTTACAGGATGTGATAGAGAAATCTCTCTTTTTCTCCAGCTACTGTACTGAATGCACTTCAGTTTGTCCGTGATCCTTTTAAAGAGAGGCGTTCGAAATTGACTGAGTGGCGCCACATGGAGCAGGTGAACCATCACCTCCTGGCTTTAGGCCACGCTTCTCTGGGTGCAGCCTGAGAGTGCATTTGATTTTTCCGGAACCTCATCACAGAAGTATAAACTCCTCCCCCTGCGTCGTCTCCTTTACTCTCGCCTTCTGTCCTCCTCCTTTGAAACATGCTGCTATGTAGGCACCTTGGACTTCTGTAATTTTTCTGTTGGGCTTAAATTATCTCTGCTTTATAACTTTTAAAATTCGTTAGAATTGATATTTTGAAGGGTTTTTTCCTTTTTTTTCTTCTTCTTTTTTTTTAGGTCACCTCTCCTAATTTTTTTTTTTCTTTACCAGGAAAGTCAGTGATCTCCTAATGTAACATCCTCAAATGAGATTTTTGAAAGTATTTTCTATAGCTTTAACCAAATCATTGCTATATAAATTGAGCAGGACGGGCTCAAAGACAGAGCTCTTTGGGAGGTCATAAGAAATCTTTTAGTTGTTCTGTTACCAATCCATCAGATTCCTCTGTCATCAGCCTGTATTTCTCTATCTTGTCTATAAAAATAGCAGTTGCTTTATATGTGCCATTCCATTTAAACTGAAAAATTTCACATACTAAGTATTGTCATTCCTGTTTTAGGCAAATCAAACTTTAGATTGGTGAAGCAGTTTGCCCAGAATTTCCTTGTTTCTTAAAAGCAGAATCAGAATTTGCACCCAAGTTTTCATGTCCCTTCTCCTCTGTCACGGTTGTACCCATTGTGCATTACCTTGATGAAAAAAATAGTATTTGAAAAAGAAGATTCTTTTTCCGGGCTGTCTGACCAATGGAACAGTAGTTGGGTCCTGAAGACCAGGAACAAAGACCCAGAGAAAACAGAGACTTGTCGGGCGCGGTGGCTCACGCCTGTAATCCCAGCACTTTGGGAGGCTGAGAGACAGGCGGATCACCTGAGGTCAAGAGTTCGAGACCAACCTGACCAATATGGTGAAACCCTGTCTTTAAAAAAAAGAAAGAAAGAAAACAGACTTTCAGAAGCCAGGAAAATGCTGGTTACTGAAACTCTTGGAAACCAGAGTTAGAAAGCCTGGCTTTCACTCTCTTCCTCTAGGATTTGCTAAGAGGACTTCATATTTCAGAATAAGTAAAGACTGTTGTAAAGTTAAAAGAACAGAACAGGAAAAGAACATAAATGATGCAGGGAACCACTCCTGTTCTTCAGACCACAACTGTTATCAAGCTTGTCGGTAGGTAAGGCGTGTGGGATAGATGAAATCCATGAGGAGCAGTCGCCCAAGGTGAGTGTCAGATACCACGTTTCTCTCTCACTGAGGGGCTGATCTTTGGTGGATTCCTTAAGCTTTCAGGAGGAGTCTTTTTAACTATTAAAAAGGAATAAGGCCAGGTGTGGCGGCTCACTACTGCAATCCCAGCATTTTGGGAGGCCAAGGTGGGTTGGGGGTATTACTTGAACCTAGGAGTTTAAGACCAGCCCTGGCAACGTAGTGAGACCGCGTCTTTATAAAAATACATACATAATTTTTTTTTAAGTAATAAAAACAAGACATCCTTACTTTATGGAGCTTCATGATTCTCAGACATAATTAATAACAGATGGTTTACAATGTACTCACAATATGTGTAATTTAAATAACAGGGACATGCAGGTATCCTTTTATTCATTAGGAGAGTCAAGGTCAGTGCCTGAAGCAAAAGATACTGAGTGAGGAAAAGTTTCTTCTTGCTTTCCAAGCAAATGGCATACCCATTTTCTACGTAAACAGAAGTCTTTGCTCCATGAGGAAGTTCATTCACTATCTTTGTCCCAAAGCAAAGTCACTTAAGACAAATGAACTTACCAGTGCAATTGATTGAGGTAAACCCCAACACACAGTTTAGTCTTTCTGGAATGCTAATATAGTACAGCAAAGAATTAGGGAATTAGCTGAAACTTTCATCTTTTTTTTCTGAAAAGGAACTGCTCAACTCAAAATTAATTGCTAAGGGAAATGGTTTTACATTATTTCCCGTAAACCTATCATGGGGATTGAAGGACCATGGGTAGTGGAGAGGCACAGACATGGAACCTATGTCCTAGGGCACTGTTAACACCGTGCATAATTTTCAGCAACTCCCAAGCGACTTTTTCTGACATCCATTCCATGTAAAACAATGGAAACCTATTTCCAGGCTTATTTGTGTTTCCCAGGGGTCCTTAAAAGCCTCTGTGAAGATTAAAGGGCTAGACCCTTCTTATTCCCTCTTATGATTATTCATAATTTTCTAAAATCATCTTATTGAGCGATGCAACACAAAGATGAATCTTAGGATCTGTTTGTCTATGTATTCACTTGTTCATTTATTCTTTAGCAAATATTTATCAAGCACCTCCTTCACATCATGTTCTCTGCTAGGAACTTAACAGGCATAAAAAATGAATAAGATTCAGTCCCCATCCTTAAGGAGCTCATAATTTAATAGGGGAGTAAGACATGTACACAGATCACTGTAATACAAAGAATACAATAAATGCCTTAGAAAGGTTCAGACAGAATCCTGGTGGGAGATTCACATTTGGTCAGAAAGAGCAGAGAAAGTGTCATGGAGATGGTATCATTTCACTCTGGGGATTGACTCGTATAGGAGCTCAACAGATGTTATTGGAGGAAATGTCAGTTCAGACCCAGAACATGGCATAAATAAAAAGACTCGTGATCCAAGGAGAGGAAGTAAAGCAGTTTGGCCAGAACGTAGGATAAATATAGGCAAATGTGGAGAAGAAATAGAAGAGCAAGTCAAGATACCTGGTAGAGGATCTTTTTTTTTTTTTGAGATGGAATTTTGCTGTTGTTACCCAGGCTGGAGTGCAATGGCGCGATCTCGGCTCACCGCAACCTCCGCCTCCTGGGTTCAAGCAATTCTCCTGCCTCAGCCTCCCGAGTAGCTGGGACTACAGGCACGCGCCACCATGCCCAGCTAATTTTTGTATTTTTAGTAGAGATGGGGTTTCACCATGTTGACCAGGATGGTCTCGATCTCTTGACCTCATAATCCACCCGACTCAGCCTCCCAAAGTGCTGGGATTATAGGCATGAGCCCTTAAACAGTGGGTGAGAGAATTATAATTTTGTTTCTTGGGTGCTGGGGAGCCATTGAACATTCTTAAGCATGACATATGCATGCCTTTATTTTTGGAAGACATAATCTGACAGTGCTGCGTGGGTTGGATGGTATAAGGGTCAGAAGACCAGTTTGAGAGTTATGAAGTAATTCTGGGAAGAAGGGATGAGGACTTAAATTAGAGTGATGGCGACAGAAATGCAAAGGGGAGTTGAGCTTCATAAACACTACTGAGGCTGACTTGATGGGATTTGGGAACAGACTGAATGGAGGCAGGGAGAGACTCACATGTGACGACGTAACTGGCAAATAATGATGCTCAAGAGAAACGGTGCGTGCACTTGCACATCTGTACTTAGGAGCGTGGACAGGGGGTGGGAGGATTAGGAGTAATCTTTTTAAAAGGCAAATCCAATCTCACTGCTGTCCCACTTAATATCAAAACGGCTTTCCACTGTATTTAGAGTAAAATCCAGACCCCTCACCATATCACGGTAGAAGCCCTACACGATCTGGTCCCCGCTTTCCTCTGACCTCATCTCTTAAAACGTTCTCGTTTGCTTCAGGTTTAGCCACACCGGCCTTTTTTCATTTCCTCAAATGCACTGAGTTCATTTCTGCCTCAGGGCCTTTGCATTCTCTGTAGCCTGTGCTCAGAACACTCTGCCCCCAGGCCTTCTCATGGCTGGCCCCTTCTTGTCAATCAGGCCTTAGCTTAAATGTCACCTCTTCAGAGAGCCATTCCTGATCCATCAATTCTGATATCCTTTGCTCACAGCCACTCTTTATCACACGGTCCTGCTTTTTATTCGCAGCACTTACTAAAATCTGAAATGATCTTATTTATTTGTTTATGTTGTTTACGTCAGCTCCTCTTCACCAAAATAAGTCCCTAGAGTTTGTCTTGATCATTGCTGTACCCTGATTATTAGAACCGAGACTAGCACATACAAGGTACTTTATAAATACTCATCGAGGCTGGGCGCGGTGGCTCACGCCTGTAATCCCAGCACTTTGGGAGGCCGAGGCGGGTGGATCACGAGGTCGAGAGATCGAGACCATCCTGGTCGACATGGGGAAACCCCGTCTCTACTAAAAATACATAAAAATTAGCTGGGCACGGTGGCGCATGCCTGTAATCCCAGCTACTGAGGAGGCTGAGGCAGGAGAATTGCCTGAACCCAGGAGGCGGAGGTTGCGGTGAGCCGAGATCGTGCCATTGCACTCCAGCCTGGGTAACAAGAGCGAAACTCCATCTCAAAAAAAACAAAAAAACAAAAAAAAAAACCAATATTCAAAATTACTTAGATACAGGGCCTTGGAAGGAGGCTATGAAAGTCATGGGCCATAAAGCTAAAGTTTCACTGGCTTTTGTGTAAAGGATGAATCGTGAGTGTTTCTTTATGTTTAAGATACTCCACATTTGGGGTGAAGAGGGACTGCGAGATGGAAGCTAATCACAGAAAGATTCTGAATATGTAAAGTTATTGCATCAGGCACCTTTTACTAACTACATTGTATGGAAGCTAGAAAAAAACCATTAAATTAGGCCCTGTGGGAAATAGAGTCTAGGTGGTTGGGAAGCTTAATAGGAGGACAAGAACCTCTTCCAAGTTGAGTAAGGAATTTCACTCCAATACGGATACTATCTGTTTACGGTTTTATTTAACTTAGTGAAGGGATTGTGTATTATTTTATTAGTTTCTTGTTTTCTAAGAAAAGCAGCCCCTTCCCAATCATCCTTCTGCTGACACACACAGTTCCATCAAGAGCATTTTACAAACCCATTGGCTTTGGTGATATTTTCTTGTATAAGTGAATTCATGGACTGTACAGAATTAAGGAAATCAAGTAAAATTTTTCAGAAGAGAATTTTTGGTTTGTTGAAATCTTCTTAATGGAGATTATTAACACTGTTTCAATAGTAACATCATCAGTAAGTTCAGTAAGAGAATTCTACTCTGGCCTGCTTTTCACAATCACAGATAACTTATTTCCAAAATATTCTATTTGAGTTGACATTTCCACACATACTTGGTATATGCCTAAGGGAAATTTGGGAGAGAAAGATAAAATGGAACCCAGTCATTATTTTCAAGTCGAGCAAAAGCAAGAAGAAAATATTTCACTTATCAAACAGGTATGCTCCACAATTAATGGCACAAAATTCAATATCTTTGAAGCATCAAATTTGGCATGTAACCGACCTTTGATGAGAATAATGCCTAACTCTGTTGAAGGAAAAAATGTGGGGAAATAATGAGACCACAAGAAGTGAAAGCAGGTAGTGTTCCTGCACAATGAAGCTTAAAACCCTTCTTGTCTTAGGAGCCCGCCCCTTCCCCCCTCCCCCTGCCAGGAACCAATCTCCCTTTCCTTCTAAAGTACAGATCCCCTTATCTACTTCCAGGGCGGCCTTGCTAGTGACCCAGCAGGTCTGACTGCCTTTCTGCTCCATTGCTGGCTATTTCAAATTTTATATTCCATTGCAGTTTTAACAATCACACCTTGAAATTGTGTGCCTTACTGCTCTGCAACTCACATGCACACGCAAACATTAGCAAACCTCCTGTGGCTGCATACCCCTGTGACAAAGCATGCTAACTCCTTTCTCATGGAAGCCCTTGCATATCAAGCTTTGGAAATGCTAATGATCTCACCTACCTCTGTCATCAATGCCTCATCCTTTTGGAAATGTCCAGGCTACCCTGTTATTCTCAAGAAAGTCCTAGTCTTGGTACTTCTCCCAATAGGATCTGTCCTAGGATTGAAGCACATTAGGGGGAAGCATTTTGGTCAGATCATCTCCTAAGAAAGGCAGTTCTTTTTTTTTTTTTTTTTTTTTTTTTTTGAGACAGAGTCTCGTTCTGTTGCCAGGCGCCAGGCTGGAGTGCAGTGGCGCGATCTCGGCTCACTGCAACCTCCGCCTTCCGGATTCAAGCAATGCTTCTGCCTCAGCCTCCCGAGTAGCTGGGACTATAGGCGTGCGCCACCACGCCCAGCTAATTTTTGTATTTTTGGTAGAGGCGGGGTTTCACCGTGTTGGCCAGGATGGTCTTGATCTCTTGACCTTGTGATTCGCCCGCCTCGGCCTCCCAAAGTGCTGGGATTACAGGCGTGAGCCACTGGCTTTAAAATCTAACAGCAAATTTCTCCTAAAAAATGCCCTGTTGACCGATACAACCTAGAATGCTCCACTTCATGGAATTCCAAAGTTTCTGAGTTTGAAGGAATCACAGTGTATTCTAACTGAAGGCTTAAATTCCTTCCATCATTAAATTTTATAGTTGGACACTGTTCAAAAAGAAAGGTTGTTGGAAGAAAAAGCAAAAGTGAGAAAAAGAACAAATTTCTTAGTTATTTCGCTTGGATCCAAACAGAACAAAAATTAATATTCTGTGATTTCCGTACACCTACTGAGGGGGATTTTTTCCCTCTTTTTCAGATATAGAAATGGGTTGGATGAAATAAGAGGTCTGATTCAAGGGGACTATTAGCAATCTCTACTTTTTTGAGACGGAGTTTCGCTCTTGTTACCCAGGCTGGAGTGCAATGGCGCGATCTCGGCTCACCGCAACCTCCGCCTCCTGGGTTCAGGCAATTCTCCTGCCTCAGCCTCCTGAGTAGCTGGGATTACAGGCACGAGCCACTATGCCCAGCTAATTTTCTGTATTTTTAGTAGAGACGGGGTTTCCCCATGTTGACCAGGATGGTCTCGATCTCTTGACCTCGTGATCCACCCGCCTCGGCCTCCCAAAGTGCTGGGATTACGGGCGTGAGCCACCGCGCCCGGCCCGCAATCTCTCCTCTTACCTGCTTCCCTCCGTCCCTATAGATCTTCCTAAAAGACACAGCAAGTTAGGTGGAAAGAGGTCTTTTTTTTTTTAAATCATTTTTTTTATATATAAAGATGGGGTTTCACATGTTGGTCAGGCTGGTCTTGAACTCCCGACCTCAGGTGATCCGCCCGCCTTAAGGCCATCTTTGAAAAACAGTCAGCTTGTGTCTAGGCCCAGGCACTGGGCATTCCAAAAGAAGGTGCATTTCTTTAAATGTATCATTATATTGTTCTTACATTTTTCTCACCAGTTTATGCATATCCTGTTTTTCCTACTATTCTCATTCATTCATTCATTCAGTCAGCCATTCTCAGAGTATCTACCATAATGCAAAGTGCTAGGTATCTCTAGAAATCATAAGATAAATGTCTTCCTTTCAGGGACCACACTGAATAGAGTAGTGATGAATACGCAGTCCAATATGAAGTGACAAAAATTATTAACAGAAGCGTGGAGGAAGAAGGATCTAACCAATAGGTAGCTGGCGGAAGCAGGAGAAAGAGAAAACTCTTAGAATGAGCTCTAAGGTCTGGAGGAGGCTTCTGGGTGAACAAATGGACAAAGCAGGCAAGTAGAGGAAGGGCAGCGAGGAAGAGGGAACAGAATGTGCCAGGTCATGGAGCCGTTAAAGAACTAAAAGCCTAGGGCCGGGCGCGGTGGCTCACGCCTGTAATCCCAGCACTTTGGGAGGCCGAGGCAGGTGGATCACGAGGTCATGAGATCGAGACCATCCTGGTCAACATGGTGAAACCCCGTCTCTACTAAAAATACAAAAAATTAGCTGGGCACGGTGGTGCGTGCCTGTAATCCTAGCTACTCAGGAGGCTGAGGCAGGAGAATTGCCTGAACCCAGGAGGCAGAGGTTGCGGTGAGCCGAGATCGCGCCATTGCATTCCAGCCTGGGTAACAAGAGCGAAACTCCGTCTCAAAAAAAAAAAAAAAAAAAAAAGAACTAAAAGCCTTTTTAATAAATAGGTATTTTCTTGAGAAAGATTGTTTTTGGAGAGAGTAAAAAGAAATGAGCAAGGGGCCAGAAGAGGAGAGGTCTGTCTCATGATAAGAAATTTCAACTTGGCTGGGTACAGTGGCTCATGCCTATAATCCCAGCACTTTGGGAAGCCGAGGCAGGTGGATCGCCTGAGCTCAGGAGTTCAAGACTAGCCTGGGCAACATGGTGAAACACTGTCTTTACTAAAAAAAAAAAAAAAAAAATTAGCCGGGTATGATGGCACATGCCTGTAATCGCAGCTACACGGAAGACTGAGGCGGAAGAATTGCTTGAACCCGGGAGGTGGAGATTGCAGTGAGCCAAGATCACACCACTGCACTACCTGGGCAACAGGAGTGAAACTTCGTCTCAAAAAAAAAAAAATGCTCACCCTATAGGACAGAGCTGGATTCTCAGAGGCAGAAGGACCTTGAACCTGGGAGACAGAGGTTGCAGTGAACCAAGATCTCACCACAGCATTCCAGCCTGGACAACGCAATAAGACTCTGTCTCAAAAAAAAAAAATATTTTGATAGTACTTTGGAATAGAGCAAAACTGGAGACAGTAATATTAACTAGTAGATTGTCAGTGAAACAGGTAAAAGGTGGAGGGGGCCTATGACAGAGACAGAGGAGGAAGGGACAGGGATGTATTTAAAACATTTCGGAGACAGAATCCACAGGGTAATGTAGGAGTGAGGGAGTGGAAAGAGTCTAAGATGAATCAGGTTTCTGACTTAGGCATCTGAATTTTAAAGAGGCCATTTTCTGAAGGGAAAAAAAAAGGAGTTAAAAAAGCAGAACCAGGCACAGGAGATTAGTTCTATTTACGTTGAATATAAAGACCCTGTGGGACACCCTGCTGGTGATGTCTGATGGAGCTCGTGGTTGGAAAAATCTAGCTAGAACTCTAGTCTCATCAGACATTTATTGCTTTTTTTCTGTGTGTTAAATATTATGTTTAACAGGATGTCTGAGCTAGAGGTATTGGTTTGAGAGCCATCTGTTTGTAAGCAGCAATTGAAACTATGGAAAATCACCTAGAAGGAGCATGATGAATGAAAAGAGAAAGTCTGGGGATGGGACTCTGGAGATCCGCAGTATTTAATGAAAAGGTAGACGAAATAGATAAGGAAAAGTTAGAGGTGAGAGAAAGAAAAAGATGGTGTCACAGAAACCGTACCAGAAGAGAACTTCAGGAAGCATTGAGGAGTCAACAGTGCAAATCCCACAAAGTGGTTGGGCAAGAAGTATTCAGGAAGGTGCCTCCTGGATTCGACTATTTGAAGCCATTTGTGACCTTGGCGAAAGCAGTTGCTATGAAGCAGGGCAGATGGAAGCTTTGCAGTATCATCTTCTTTGGGGCAAAAATCACATTTTCAAATTCTTGTCTATTTATACTCTCTGCCTTTTGCTTCTCTTCCCCATCCTATCCTTTTGCCCCTGTTCCTACTCTTCCTAACACAAAATTATTGACTGATTTTCTTTTTTCTTTTCTTTTCTTTTTCTTTCTTTCTTTCTTTTTTTTTTTGAGAGGGAGTTTCACTCTTGTTGCCCAGGCTGGCATGCAATAGCGCGATCTCAGCTCACTGCACCCTCCACCTGCTGGGTTCAAGTGATTCTCCTGCCTCAGCCTCCCGAATAGCAGGGATTACAGGCACGCACCACCACACCCGGCTAATTTTGTGTTTTTAGTAGAGAGGGGGTTTCTCCATGTTGGTCAGGCTGATCTCGAACTCCTGACCCCAGGTGATCCTCCCACCTGAGCCTCCCAAAATGTTGAGATTACAGGTGTAAGCCACCGGGTCTGGCTCACTGACTGATTTTCTAATTAATGTTTCCTTTACTTTCCCTAGGATTTCCCACGGCTTCAAAACCATCCATCTATATTACTTCTTTAACATTTTCACTTCTCTCCTGAGTTCCAGACACATTTTCAGTTACCAATGGACACCGCAAACTTGATCTTGAGCAAAACAAAACACAGTCACTTCATCCAAAAAGCCTGAATCTTCTCCTGTATTCCCTTTTCTAAATAATATCTAACCTTTCATCCAGTCCCCTAAGGGGCCTCATCAAATTTTTTCTCCTCCTTAATTTCTACATCTAAATAGTCATGTGGATTTATTGCCTTTACCTTAAAAATGTCTCCAAATGTAGCATTTCTTGCTCCACTGTGTACATGTTTATATTAGGAATTATTTTATTGCATCGTAATTTTGTTATGTGCGTGTCTCCTCCTCTAAAGCCTGAGATCCTTGAGAATAAGGTTGTTGCCTCACTTGATTTTATAATCATGCCTTTAGTACAGGACCTAGCACCTGGCGGATGCTTCACACACATTTGTTGAATGAATAAATGAATGAACAAGGCCTTTACATAGCTGATGTTTGCTTCACCATCCAGAAACTTATGGAACCATTTCTCTGCCTGTGGCTCCACCATTTCTGCCCCGTGATCTGCCTGTCGACCCAGCTCCTCCACTTTACTTTTCATTGGGTGTCACCTGACCTTTGCCTAGAGAACGTCGGATGCATTAGACCAACCAGTCATGAATTTTCCCTTTCTTGCCTTTCCCACAGAGGAAAACACTTTCCAGATAGAAAGAGTGATAGGTAATCTGGTTTTCAAGGGGTGGAGGTGGGGGGTGATTACTAGAAATCAATTAATCTTTCTTGCAGGGAGACTGTCTTCCCAAGGCCTACCCTAATATAGCTGAGAATAGGAACCCAGGAAGTGCCAGTTGAACAAATAAATATATGAATGAGCGAAAGCTTGACTGCAGAGGAGAATTGTGAATCAGATCCCTAGCTTCAAAGAACCACTTTCATACCACCAGCGGATACTGGTTTTAAAGACTTTTTAGGAAGACCAATTTTAAAGGTTGACCTTTAGGTGAGGTTTTTACTAGGAAGATTCTAATCCTTCAGCACCCAAATTTTTTTTTTGTGTGTGTGTGTGTGTGTGTCTGTGTAAACAATACACACAAATATTTTCAAATAATAGTGCACGATATTTTTGGGGATGGGCATTTTCCTTAAAAGGGAGTAACTGGGCATACAGAGTCCTGAAGAAATCAACCCCATCTGGGGCTCATCCTGGCTGTGTGAGAGAAAGGAGTAGACAGGACCTGGGCTCCCTCACACCTCTGCCCCTTTGCTGTTTGTAGAAGTCAATCTTGGATTGCTGATAGTCCCACATTCACTGGGGAATTTCTCTGATGCCATTAAATAAAAGGCCTTATTTTTTGGCAACTTTATTGACTTTTTTCCCCTAAAGCAAGAATTGTAAAACATTTTTTATTGCCTTTTGCCTCAGATGAGGAAAGCTGGTTGTGTTTTCTCAGGCAAATATTCCAACATTCTGTCTTCAGAGGGGCATAGGGTGGACTTGGGCATATCACATAAACTTTCTGGGCCACAGCTTTTTTGTCTGTTAGGTAAAGAAGTTGGTTGACTTAACTTCTTCCTCAGATCTGCTCTGCCATGATTCCTGTCTGATGTGTCTCAGCGGCACAGGAAGCTGAGGATCTCAATTATATTAAGGAAACCAAAGTGATGTATTAAAACTCGGTATTTACATAAAAAACAAAATGAGCATCAGGGGAATAACATGATGAATCGTCTTATAAAATGTTTGGACAAGCACAGTGGCTTTCACCTGCAATCTCAGCACTTAGGGAGGCCAAGGCAAGCGTGGGAGTTCGAGACCAGCCTGGGCAACACGGTGAAAGCCTGTCTCTGCTAAAAAATACAAAACTTAGCCAGATGCAGTGGTGCACTCCTGTAGTCCCAGCTACTCAGGAAGCTGAGGTGGAAGACTGATAGCTTAAGCCCGGGAGGCGGAGGTTGCAGTGAGCCGAGATTGAGCCACTGCCCTCCAGCCTGCGTGACAGAGCAAGACCCTGTATTGCAAAAAAAAAAAAAAAAAAAGTTTCTTAATTTTGCCAAAACATTTATTTATTTATTTATTTTTCATCCTCTTAAATAAATCACCTGTTGTGTTTTAAGGGTTTTTAAGAAGGAGGTTTCTTCTCTCTTTCAAAGTGTGCTTTTCTAATATGTCACACTGGGGTTTCCTCTGATCAAGGGCCTTTCCCGGGGGCCCTCACTTGCCAGGGCTGCTCCTACTCTTAGGAGTGGTAAAGAACCAATCCTTGTGGCCGGTAGAAAATGAGGAAGGAATCCTCAGCTCTCATTGGTCTTCATCCGGGTTTCCTCTGATCAAGGGCCTTTCCCGGGGGCCCTCACTTGCCAGGGCTGCTCCTACTCTTAGGAGTGGTAAAGAACCAATCCTTGTGGCCGGTAGAAAATGAGGAAGGAATCCTCAGCTCTCATTGGTCTTCATCCATGTAAATCTATCCCCAGCAAAGTAAGGGATGGAGGCCAGCAAGATAGTAAGTTTGTTATCTGTTGCTTAGATCTAGGGCTTTAAGCCACCCTGCTAGATAAGCAGCCAGAACTAATCTCCGGAAGAGATTGCTATCGGGGAATTTGTGTGCATCTCCCATCCACCAGGCCGTACACCCTAGGACCCACCAGGTGCTCCTGAGGACACAGTGGGGCACACACATTCCAAGGCATTTCTCATCAATAGAGACAATTCATGATCAGGAGGCAATAACATTGTTATGGCATTTGCAGTACGTAATCGGCTGTGGCATTTGTTCTCAGAACTTTTCATTTTTTGTTCTGACAGCTCTGAGGTGTGTAGGATTGTTTTGATTATCCCCATTTTACATAGAAAGAAAAAGTGAGACCATCTGGTCTCAGATCTGAGTCTTCTGATTCCAAATCCTTCCTTCCTTCTTGAACCTTCTGGCTAACCATCACTGAAACTCCCATTCTGCAGGGAAGGACCGAGCCAACACCACCCTTGGGTGGTGTATTTCAGACAGAGGCAAAGGTGGTTCTGGGTTTTCTAATCTCCAAAAAATTAGCTGCCGCTAGAGACCCTCCTTTTCATCAAAGCAAAGCTCCTGGTTTGGGAGGGGCTCAATGATCTGCGAATTTGGGGTAGAGTTTACCACTAGCCCCTCCCCAGGTTTCGTTGAAGTCCCTGAGTTCTTCCTCAAATGATGAAAAAGCACCCTTTTCCCTGTATCCCACTCCCATGTTCCTACAGAGATACCCCAGGGTGATGGAAATCAGAGAGAGGAACTGGCCTCACAATGAGGTGTGGAGGCGGGCAAGCCTCCAGGCAGTCCGTCAGAAAAGCTGGACCTGCTGAGGGTTGCCTCCTGCAGAGATAGATAACACAGGAAGAGGGGGGAATGTGAGCCCTCCCAGACCTCCGCATACCCGAAGAAGCATCTAAGTTTCCTTGCTTTTGCCCCAAACTCCTACACCAGAACCCAGGACTCCATTTATTTTCTCTATGCATCCAATCCACATACATTTATTGAGCATCTACTATAAGCCAGGCCCTGTTCAAGTATAAAACACCATTGAACACAATTCTGTCCTTCTGGAGTTTACATTCTTGTGGGATATAAGACTAAAGGCCAGGTGTGGAGCAGGCTTTCTCAGCAAAAGCTCCATTTCAGCCTCTCCTGGCATTGATTGACATCACTTCTAGGACAGGCTGGAGCTCTGCTGGCTGGGAAAACTTTTGACCTGAGCTGACCATAGGTGACCAGCCAGTATGCATTCTGGTCACCTTCACACCTCTTTAGAAGGAAAGGTTCACAGGTAGAAGTTTTTGTTTGTTTGTTTTTGAGACAGAGTCTTGCTCTGTCACCCAGGCTGGAGTGCAGTGGCATGATATTGGCTTATCGCCACCTTCACCTCCTGGATTCAAGGGAATCTCCTGCCTCAGCCTCCTGAGTAACTGGGACTACAGGTGCACATCACCGTGCCTGGCTAATTTTTGTATTTTTAGTAGAGATGAAGTTTTGCCATGTTGGCCAGGCTGGTCTTGAACTACTGAACTCAAGTGACCCGCCCACCTCGGCCTCCCAAAGTGCTGGGATTACAGGGGTGAACCACTACACCTGGCCACAAGGAGAAGATTTCAATCCTCGATGGTAACATTTAAGGTCAGAAGCTGGGACTTGTTCATTTGTTTTTGTTTTCTCAGATGGAACAATTCAGCAAAGAACATCTATGTGTGTTTGTGTATGTGTGTGCTCATCTGTGTTTGTGTACCCATATATTTGTGGAATGTCTTATTAGCGTTATTTGTGAGGGTGTTTGTGTTGGGGTGAAGCATCTGGCTCTCTATAGGATGGAAGACTTATTAGACACACAATAAAGACTACATAAGTGGTAAATATTGGCACATATGCACCATGGAATACTATGCAGCCATAAAAAAGAATGAGTTCATGTCCTTTGCAGGGTCATGGATAAAGCTGGAAACAATCATTCTTAGCAAACTAACACAAGAACGGAAAACCAAACACTGCATGTTCTCACTCAAAAGTGGGTGTTGAATAATGAGAACACGTGGACACAGGGAGGGGAATATCACACACCAGGGCCTGTCAGGGAGTGAGGGGTTAGGGGAGGGTTAGTAGGGGATGGGAGGAGTGGGGAGGGATAACATTAGGAGAAATACATAATGTAGATGATGGGGTGATGGATGCAGCAAACCACCATGGCACGTGTATACCTATATAACAAACCTGCATGTTCTGCACATGTATCCCAAAATTTAAAGTATAATAAATAAATTAAATTAAATAAAAAATAAAGAATGAGGTTGAGGCTGGGTGTGGTGGTTCACTCCTGTAATCCCAGCACTTTGGGAGGCCGAGGCGGACGGATCATCTGAGGTCAGGAGTTCGAGACCAGCCCGACCCACACAGTGAAACCCCGTCTCCACTAAAAATACAAAAAAAAATTAGCCAGGCCTGGTGGCACATGCCTGTAATCCCAGCTGCTCCGGATTCTGAGGCAGGAGAATCGCTTGAACCCAGAAGGCGGAGGTTGCAGTGAGCCAAGATCACGTCACTGCACTCCAGCCTGGGCAACAAGAGCGAAACTCCGTCAAAAACCTCACCCTGTGGGACAGAACTGGATTCTCAGAGGCAGAAGGGACCTTGAAGATGTCTTCTCCAGTTCCTTCAGTTACAAACGGGAGTGGGGGCAATTCGGTGGGACAGTGATTGAGAGGATGGACTCCGGAGTGAGACCTGGCTTCACTTTCTAACCTTGTCATTTAATAGAAGTGAGAGTTTGTTTTGTTTTCAATTGTTTATTTAGGTCTCAATTTCCTTATCTCAAAAATGGGGAGTATTGCTGTAAAGGTTAGGTCAGAAAATGTATGTAATACCTTCAACACAGTATCTGGTTCACTATATGCAATGAATATTGTTATTTTCCAGGAAGCAGAAGTGACTCCTTTAAGTCACACAGCTAGTTAGTTAGAGATAAGCTCAACATCACTAGGTTTCCTAACTCTCAGTCACGTGTTTGTTTCCACCGTCACTGCTCTATGCCGAAAAGAGGAGCAAGAAGGTGAGATGTGGAACTTAGTTCAGAGATGGACATTACGGTGCCTTGAAGGGAAAAAAAAATCCTATTGGGGGCTCATTGAGGGCTACTATGTGCCAAGTACTGTCCTGCATTCTATATATGTTACCTCTTAAATCCTCACAGAATCACTATATGACATTATTATAACCCCACCCTAGAGATAGAAAACTAAGGCTTGGGTAGACCAAGTAATTTACATAAACCTAGGTCTGTCTGACCCTCAAACCCTTCACTCTGTGCTGTGATGACTGTGGTAAGAAGATTGAGGTCTATTAAATGGAACTGCAAGGCAAAAGCCACTCTGAAGAAGGTGGTGTGGGGGTCATCTTTGCCACTGTCTCCGCTCTCAGCGGCAGCCCTTTTCTGAGACTGCAATTGTCATTTGTAAAAGAACACAGTTCGATTTGAGTGGACAGTGTTTTTACAGCATTTGTTTCACTGTATAGGAGAATCTGTGTAGACAAATGAAGAACCTACTGCCATTTAGGACCAGAATTCCAGAGGAACCAACCATCTGTGCACCTCGATGTCAGGGGAAGGTGTTTTATTTCCAGTGTGAAATGCCAAATAGTCCAGGAATGATAAAAATCACCCTAGTTTTTCTTATGAACTCCTAGAAGTCATCTTTGTTGGTATAAATGAGATCATTTAGCCTAATTAGTTCCAAGCTTAATTAGCAGTAATTATCCCAACATGGGAGTAATATCCGAGCAGGAAGTGCCGAGTCCTCGATTAGATAGATCTCTAATTGGTGTTACAATATTGTAATTAAAGCGTGTTTGTACGCCTCTGCCACAGCACGCGATTTGTTTCATGTCTGATTAAACAGGGAGACCCAGCAGCCTTTGAGGGGGCCAGAATTTTAGATCTGACTCACATAACATGTTAACCCTGTGACAAAAAAGATATAGGGACCTATCTCGGTGGCCAACGTGAGTGTACAGCTCTGAGCCAAAGGCATTTTTGCAGAGAGGGTGAGCACGTGGTCTACTCCACCCTTTGACTCCCATGTAGCAAGTACAGGAAAACACAAGTATGTGGTTGAGGGGCCACTTTGTAACTTTTCTACCTCTGAGGGCTGACTCATATATAACCGGAGAAGACTGTACAAAAAGAACAAATAATAATCGCTACTGTTTATTGAGCATATACTATGTGCTGGAATCTGTGCTTAATGCTTTACATAATTCATTAAAACTTCATCACGAGGTCAAGAGATCGAGACCATCCAGGTCAACATGGTGAAACCCCGTCTCTACCAAAAAAACAAAAAATTAGCTGGGCATGGTGGTGCATGCCTGTAATCCCAGCTACTCAGGAGGCTGAAGCAGGAGAATTGCCTGAATCCAGGAGGCGGAGGTTGCGGTGAGCCGAGATCGCGCCATTGCACTCCAGCCTGGGTAACAAGAGCGAAACTCCGTTTGGAAAAAAAAAAAAAAAAACTTCAAAAAGCCCTCTGGGGCAGCTATTACAGTCCCTGTTTTACAAATAAGGACCTGAAGATGAGGGATTTGCTTCACCAAACTAAGTCTGTTACCCTTCTGGTCTTGGCGTTGAACGTGACTCCTCTAGGAAGCTGCTTCTGATCCCTAGACCATGTTAGTTCCCTGACATACCTCCTTGTAATTTTCCTTCACACACTTTAATATAATTACATTGTCTGCCTTCCCCACTAAACCATAAGCTCATTTTTGCCTTGTTCACTGCTTTTGCCCAGTGCCCAACACCAAGCTAAGTGCCAGCAACGTAGCAGGTGTTCAAGGAGTAAGAGCCAAATGGTCAGAAGTTACCTAACTGATAAGTTAAATGATTCCAACCCAACTCTGTGTGGTTTTGTAGTCTGTGTTTTCCATTACATCATGCTTCCTTTTTTTTTTAATGTTAAAAACGCCAAAGTTTCTAGGTTGTACAAGTATAATAAATATGTACTTTGAGGAAGGATAGGGGAATATTTTCTTTCCTCTCATTTCAAAGTGCTGTTTTAAAATTTTGCAATAGATGCCTTAACCATTCACTACATTTGTTTACTTAATGCTTCAACCTTATGTTACAATTTAGACCTTTCTGCGCATATTCAAATAATTGGTCATTGGATTTAATAAGCCCAAGAGAATCAGAGTAAACCAGATAGAATTTATGTGCATTTACACATCACTGGATTCTGCAAATCTTTAAAAATGTACGTAACACCTTCAGAATCTGTATTTCAGTGACTCCCAGCTGTGGTTTTGGCACACCTTAAGAATCTCCAGTTATTTTGAATAGTGACATAAAATTCTCAGAAACTTTTTTCAAATTAACTTTGTTGGATATTTAAAAGAAAACATACCACATGATGCATTGTGGGGGAATCAGAAACAGGCTAGATCAGAATGGAGCCAATGCCTTTGATCCTTTGGAAATCATTGCTATTTAATCTTGGTCACTGCTGAAATATATTTAGGGATTAAGACCCTTACCAAGAATTTTTGTTTATTCATTAAAAAATTTTTAACATAATTTTTAAAAATTAGTAGATGATACTTGCACGAAGTATAAAATTAACAAAAATGTCTAAGTGAAAAGGCCCCTTCCACTTTTCCCCATCTCTCAGCAAATCTAGAGATAATCAGTTTTGCATGTCTTTCTGGAATGTTCTATGCATATGCAAATATATCATTTTAACGATAGTATTTCTTGGTAAAACACCAGGGTGCACATTGACTCATAGAGATCAATTCGCTCACTTTTCAGTTTAAGCAAAGACAAGAAGTGATGATGAGAAATTCACTACTAGAAACCAAAAGCACAAAGCTTTGTAAGTCTATTTTCTTGTAAAACTATTACTAAACATTGTGATGATATATTGAAATTTGAAATATGATACTAACGAAGGAGAAATGCTGCTTGACTTATGGGAATAATGGTTTCGAGCAAGAGTCCTGAATCTTCCTGGGTTTTCTGTTCTGATTAACTATTAGATGATGTTTCTGTGTGGCGATTTATCTCAATACCAGCAATTAAGAAGCCAAAGCGGCAGGTTTCGGTCACTGTAGGCAACTTATGTAAGGAAACTTACGGCTGGTCTCTTGTCACTAGAGGAGGTGGGTGAGAAAGTGACAAGAGACCAGCTGTAAATTTCCTTAGTTAAGTTGCCTTCGTTAAGTTATTGATGATAATAGATTCTACAAAATCTTCACATTAACTTTGCTGGATTTTTAAAAGAAAACATGCCACATGATGCATTGTGGCATGATAGAAGAGAATAGATTCTACAAATATATTACCATCAAAAGAGAAATCTCTGTTGATATAAAAGGTATCATTATTACTTTATTTTGTGTGGACAGGGCTTGATGAATCTTTGGATGATTATTTTAGCACAAGAAAATTCACAAAGCTTCCCACAGTTAGTACAGTAAAACTTTTTATTGTTTCTGGCTTTTGAATAATCAGAAGTGATCTAACCAAGAAATTAAAACAATTGAATTGCATTTGGACAGGCCTACAGATAAACTGGGTTTAAGTAGTTGCAGCATGAGTATCTCATGGTAATCAAGGAGTACCCCAGCCAAGGTCATCATCAGCTTTTGATAGTTTATATTTAGAATTTATTGAGCCCTGCACATGCTCAGCTCTGTAGAAAACTTGGTGGCCTGTGAACTGATAGTCTTCAGTTATTTACCATCTCCTTTTGCTTATCAAAGACTTGCCTTCAGTCCCTGTGGCTTTTCTTCTCACCAAGGGTTTGCCTTGGATGGACACAGACTCTGATGCTCTTCTTTTAAGACTATGGAAGGCACTCATGACTGAGTAGAGTGTGATGTTCTTCTGGAATGTGTCGTTGGCAAACAAAAGGACTAATGCCATGGAATGTTCTGGAGGTATCATCTAAGACCACAGTAACCTTTTGTCTTTATTTTACTCTGTTCCAGTGTGTTCACTTGTATTTTGTGTCTCAATTTTTGGCTGACAAAATATAACCACTAGAACTGGAACAAAGCGTCTCTAGAGTTGGGCCCAATGCTTTTGACATTCCTTAGTGGAAAGATAATTTTGTGTTTTGTTTTTCTGGACCTTGATCTTTCCATTGTTATGACATGTTGGATCAATTGATTCCTAAGGCCCCTTTTGTCTTGGCATTCTCTGAGTCTACCATACAAGCTTTGGAGCAGTGGTTCTAAAGTTTTTCTACCAATGTCTCTCTGTCTCTCTGTCTCTCTGTCTTTCTGTCTCTCTCTCTCTCTCTCTGTGTGTGTGTGTGTGTGTGTTAAAATGTCTTCATGATATCAAGCTCTGAATGAATGTGGCTGTAATTGATATGACAAATGAAGACATTATGCCTGTAAAGACAATTTCTAATTAGTTTTGATATATGAGTTAATTGATTATTTCCCCTTTTATTCAGCTTACATGTAGGAAAACTTCCCCTCTGAAACCTTAATACAATGAGTTTTCCCTCTCAAGGTATAGCCCTTCATGGGCCAGCTTCCGTTTGCCATCACGGCATTTCCCAGTCTGCCTTTCTCCTGCTGGCGGATGACTGATTGATTAATTACTGATCAATTACTCCCCTTTCCCCATTAATTTAGTGAGTGCTGCTTTCTTTTACAGCAGGAACCATGTGATATTCATCTTATTGGACCTTCTCCTCCCATGTCAAGTGTTTCTATATACAAGTTGAGCATCTCTAATCCAAAAATCCAAGATCCAAAAGTTTTTGAGCACCAGCATGAGGGAAAATTCCACACCTGACTTTCATGTGACAGGTCACAGTCAAAAAGCAGTTTATTCAGCATCCCCAAGAGCAAAATAAAATCACCTTGAGGTTTTGTGTATAAGGTGTATTTGGAACATAAATGAATTTTGTATTTAGACTTGGATTTCACCTCCGAGATATCTCATTAGGTATATGCAGATATTCCAAAATATGAAAAAATCTGAAACATTTCCGGTCCCAGGCATTTTAGAGAAGGGATACTCAATCTTCTACTAGGCATTCAGAAAATGGTTGTTGAATTAAACTGAATTTCTGAAAGTTTCCTACCCCTGGCATCCTTCAGACCTTCCTCCAAAGAAATCTTTCTAGACTAACTCAATTCAGACTTTGCATTCCCTGAATTTGCATTTCATAACACTTCTGTGCACATGGTTTGTATCATATTAACTTGTGCAGTTATTTGTTCTTGTTATTCCTTTTGAATTATATGGGAAGTGTAAGGGAAAGGTACCCAGACTTGGAGTTAAGAAACTTGGTTTTCTTTTCTTTTCTTTTTTTTTGAGACAGAGTCTCGCTCTGTTGCCAGGCTGGAGTGCAGTGGTGGATCTCAGCTCACAGCAACCTCCGCCTCCCAGGTTCAAGCAATTCTCCTGCCTCAGCCTCCCAAGCAGCTGAGACTACAGGCGCACGCCACCACACCCAGCTAAATTTTGTATTTTTAGTAGAGACGGGGTTTCACCATGTTGGCCAGGATGGTCTCGATCTCTTGACCTCGTCATCTGCCCACCTCGGCCTCCCAAAGTGTTGGGATTACAGGCATGAGCCACCGCGACCAGCCTTTCTTTTCTTTTCTTTCTTTTTTTTTTTAAAGAAAAGGGAAGAAAGAAAGAGAGAAAGAAAAAAAAGAATGAAGAAGAGGAAGAAAAAGGAAGAGAAAGAGGGAGAGAGAACGGGAATATTGCTTTATTGCCCAGGCTAGAATGCAGTCTAAAAACGGGAATTGAAAACCTCTTTTATGCCAATAATTGTGCTTAACAATGGAGACAGGAAGGAATAAGGGAAGAAAATAACAAACAAGCAGCCAACCAATATTTCATTTAAACCTATGAAATGCTATGCAATTATTGAGGAGTGATTTACTTGCAATTATGAGTCACTTTGGAATAGGTGTGATATGGTACTGATAAGAATGTATGTTTTGTGTATTTGAAGTGGAGAGTTCTATAAATGTTTATTAAGTTTACTTGTTCTGGGTCTGAGTTCAAGTCCTGGATATCCTTGTTAATTTTCTATCTCATTGATCAGTCTAATATTGATAATGTGATGTTACAGTCTCCCACTATTATTGTGTGGGAGGCTAAGTCTCTTTAAAAGTCATTAAAAACTTGTCTTATGTATCTGGGTGCTCCTGTATTGGGTGTGTGTATATATAGGGTCGTTAGCTTTTCTTGTTGCATTGATTCTTTTACCATTATGTAATGTCCTTCTTTGCCTCTTTTGATCTTTGTTGCTTTAAGGTCTATTTTATCAGAGGTGAGAATTGCAACTCCTGCTTTTTATTTATTTATTTATGTTTGCTCTCCGTTTGGTTGGTAAATCTTCCTCTGTCCCTTTGAGTCTTTGTGTATCGTTGCATGTGAGATGGGTCTGGATACAGCGTACCGATGGGTTTTGGCTTTTTATCCAGTTAATAATATATATGAGTTTAATACTGCCATTTGATGCTAGCTGGATATATTTTTGGAAAGGCTGATACTGGTTGTTCATTTATATGTGTAGTGCTTCTTTCAGAAGCTTCTGCAAAGCAGGCCTGGTGATGGTAAAATCTCTAAGTACTTGCTTGTTTGCAAAAGATTTTATTTTTCCTTCACTTTTGAAGCTCAGTTTGGCTGGATATGAAATTCTGGGTTGAAAGTTCTTTTCTTTAAGGATGTTGAATATTGGCCCCCACTCTTTTCTGGCTTGTAGGGTTTCTGCTGAGAGATCTGCTGTAAGTCTGATAGGCTTCCCTTTGTGGGTAACCTGACCTTTCTCTCTAGCTGCTCTTAGTATTTTCTCCTTCATTTCAACCCTAGTGAATCTGACGATTATGTGCCTTGGGGTTGGTCTTCTTGAGGAATATCTCTGTGGTGTTCTCTGTATTACCTGGAGTTGAATATTGTCCTGTCTTACTAGGTTGGGAAAGTTTTCCTGAATAATCTCCTGAAGAGTATTTTCCAACTTGGATTCATTCTCTTCGTCACATTCAGGTACACCTATCAAACGTAGATTAGGTCTTTTCACATAGTCCCGTATTTCTTGGAGACTTTGCTCATTCTTTTTTATCCTTTTTTCTCTAATCTTGACTTCTCATTTTATTTCATTAAGTTGGTCTTCGAACTCTGATATCCTTTTTTCTGCTTGATCAATTCGACTGTTTAAACTTGTGCATTCTTCGCGAAGTTCTCGTGTTGTGTTTTTCAGCTCCATTAATTCACCTATATTCCTCTCCAAATTGTCTATTCTCGTTAGCATTTCGTCAAACCTTTTTTCAGTTCTTAGTTTCTTTGCATTGGGTTAGAACAAGTTCTTTTAATTCACAGAAGTTTCTTATCATCCACCTTCTGAAGTCTACTTCTGTTAATGGAACGCACTCATTCTTCATCAGGGCTTGTTCCGTTGCTGATGAGGAACTGTGATCCCCTGTAGAGGGAGAGGCATTCTGATTTTGGGTATTCTCAGCCTTTTTACGCTGGTTTCTTCCCATGATTGTAAATTTATCCACCTGTCGTCTTTGTGATTTCCGACTTTCAAATTAGGTTTCTGAGTGGACATCGAACTTGTTGATTCCCAGCGCCGAAATCTGAGCAATCCACTGCGCCGGCCAAAACAGCGGTGTTAAGATTGATGGTGCTTTTCTGCCCAGGAATCGGCCAAAAGGGGACCCAGTCCTGCTCACTCTGCACCAAGAACTGCTGCGCTGAGGCGCCAGCAAAACCGCCGCACCAGCCACAAGAGTTGCGCTAGCGACCTGTGGGGCTCCTCCGCTGGGAATCTCCTGGTCCGTGAGCAACAAAAATTCGTCTGAAAGTGTGGTGTCCTCTTGTTCTCTGCACTTTCACTAGGAGCTACTATCCCGAGCTGCTAGTGGTCAGCCATCTTGGATCTTTCTCCTTTTTTTTTTTTTTTTTTTTGTTGAGATGATGTCTTGCTCTGTTGCCCAGGCTGGAGTGTAATGGCGCGATCTCAGCTCACTGCAACCTCTGCCTCCTGGGTTCAAGCAATTCTCCTGTGTCAGCCTCCTGAGCAGCTGGAATTACAGGCCTATGCCACCATGCCTGGCTAATTGTTTTGTATTTTTGTAGAGATGGGGTCTCATCATGTTGGCCAGGCTGGTCTCAAAGTCCTGACCTCAAGTGATCCACCTACCTCGGCCTCCCAAAGTGCTGGAATCACAGGCATGAGCCACCGCACCTGGCCAAAACTCAGCTTTTCTCTCTGCTAATATGCTAGTTGAGTGACCAAGAACAGTCCATTCAACTTCCTAGTTTCAAATTTTTTTACCTAAAAGATGGAAGGAGAGGTGAGGCAGGAATGGACCAAATGATTTGTAGGGTTCTTTGTAACCTTAGCAGTTTGATTTTTGGCATATTCATTCCCTGGCAAAATCACAAACTTCTCAAATGCAGAGAATTTCCTTTCTCTACTATATGGAATATATACACTGCTTGACACAGATGGTGCTTAATAAATGCCACCTTAGAAAAAACGCTACCTTAGAAAACTGCTGTTCTACCCCTGCTACCAGGAATATTAAACCTTAGAGTGCCCCTCTTATAGCCCGTGTCCTGAAGGGGCTCTCAGACCCACACTGGGAAATGCTATTCTGGACCAGGACATCAGAAGCTGAGACTACTAGCACACTGCATTAGTCACGAACAGGGGCATACCTAACAGCTTTGCCTTTTTAAGTAAATGTGTTTATGGTTTGTGCTGCTTTCCTCAGTAAGATCATTTCCTTGCAAGTAATGAGAGCTGTGTGTGATATGGTTGAAATCCTGTCCCTCGGCTGAGATGGAGAACTCACGTGATGCTGAGTGGGGCCCATTATCCCAACGGAACTCACAGGAATGCTAAGTCTGGTAAATATTAACTCGAACCACAGCGGCAGTTAGGAGGCAGCGAACAGTCTACCCACCATCCTGAACCTATCACTTTGGGGGTATTTTCTGATTTTTCTTTCCTTGGCTTGAGCATTGTGTTTATTCCCCCTTTCATTCATTCTTCCTCTTCTCTTCAAAAGCAAAAACAAGACATTATATTTCTTCCATTCATCTCTGACTGGAAACTTTGATGTTCTCATTCATTTCAGAGCAGAAGGTTTTCCCTCTTTTGCCTAAGCGATGTACAACATATTTTATTCATCCTCCCTGCCTCCATGCCACAGGCCTGAGCATTGGAATAACTCTGGAGTCTTCCAAAGGTCTTGGGGAACAGACTCTCATTGCAGGCAGCTATGGATTGAATACATGGATTGTGAAAGCACCTCAAAACCAATCCTGTATGCTGGAGCAGCTTTCCTTGGCGGAAGAGAAGCATATGATATTTTCCCATGTGGCAGGGAAAGGAGTGACAGACGAGATGGAAGAAAGCTAACACACATCTGAATGTACGTAAGAAAAGACTTATAACTAAAAGGGAGGAGCTGTGGTTTAGATTAAAACCACAAAGGAAGTGAAGGACGTTACCACTTTCCTCTTTGTGGGTAGAAGATTCTCCTTTGGCTCATCTAATGGGCTCTGTGAGACTGAGTCTTCCTACGGGAATATATTTATCCCTCCTACCCTTGTGAAAAGCATTGCACACAGTGGTTTGTGGTCTTAAAGAGTTTAGACTTAATTTTGAAAGCATAAACAAGCCACAAAGCACCTCCATTTCTAATTCCATTGTCCCAAACCTGCTTCTCTTACTGTAAATAGAAAAGCAAAGAATTACAGCTCTCTGGGAAATGAAGGAAAGGAAAAGCCTCTCTCCCAAGTTACCTAAGTGATTTCCCTACCTCACCTAAATTTTCCTTTGTTTTCTAGGTAGTGACCTTGTGGCTGTTTTGACTTAGCAAAGGAAATTATTAGTAGCTCTTTTCCTCTAATAGCCACCATAATGGAGGACCTACTATGTGCTGGGTATTTCCCTTGTATTATCTCTGAACTTCCAAAACTTCTAAAGGATAGGTTTTATTACTACATTTTTATAAGTGAAAAAAAAACTGGGACTCAGAAAAATCAATTGCCCAGCAATGACCTTAAGCCTTGTATCCAGGTGTGTTTGATAATAACACTGGTGCTCCTCCCTGCCTTTCCTTCAAATCTGACTTCAGAAGTAAATTTCAGCCATCGACGTCACACACTTGAAAGTGGGTTTGAAACCTGGCTCCGCCTCTAATTATCAAGGTGACCCTGGGCAAATTATTTGTCTCTGAAGTCTTAGCTGGTATGTCTTGTCCTGTATGACAATTGCTTAGATAACGCTGGGAACAGGCTTTCTTATTGGCGTCTTCTTAGAATTAAATGAAGCAACAGATGTAAAGACATGGCGTATCATGTAAACTCCCAAATCATGTAACTGGCAAACAGTAAACTCCCAAAGTGACAGCCATATGCTAATTGTGTATAGGTCAGGTTCTAGACCAAAGTATGAAACAGCTGAACTCTACTTAAGGGAACCCTCTGTTTTTGTAAACTCCCCATCCTCATTCCCGTTCACTCTCACTTTCTAGAAAAATGCATCAAGGTGTAAGCGGTTGTGAACACTTGGAAAAGAGAAGTCATACTTCTTCAACAATAAAACAAAAGAAGCAAGTGTTAGCTGTAGAATTTCATCCTTCTAACGTGTGAACCGAAGGTGGTGGTTTTGTCTTTTGTTTGGGGGAAGGTGGGTTGCTGGAGGGTAGGAAAAAGGAAACCCTGTGAGCCCCCCAGCCACACTGTGCACAGGACCTACGGCAGCTCTTTAATCTCATGCTTCTTTTTCTGGGTACATTCAGTGTAGGGTCACTTGTAGATTCCAGGTCTCAGCTGCTTTTGATCAGAACTTTTTTTTTCTTCCTGTGGTGATTTTGCATGAATTTTAGACGCTGGCGACTTTCAGTTGCCTGAGTCTGTTTTTCATTGCAGATATTTGTCAGGTTTCTACATCTAGGTTGCATTTGGAATGCTTTTCTTTTTGTCTTCTCTGACGATTCTGTGTGAACTTCTGATTCTGGATTTCTTTCCAATTTATTTTAAACATAATATTTACATATTTTCGTGATTACAAAATTAGTAACTGTTCTTTGTGGAGAATTAGAACAAAAGAAGAAAACAATTTACCCACAAACCCAGCATCCAGAGCACTTTTCACATTTCATTGCATTTCCTTCCATCTTTTCTCTATGCCTATATATGTGCCTATCTATGTAAACTGTACGTATGTATATGTTTTGCAAAATTGGGATAAGACCATGTATGCATTTTGTATCTTACTGTTTCATATAACTTTATATCGTGAGCATTTCTTGCATGGGATAAAATGTTTCTGTGAAAGATTTATGTCTGCATAATATTTCATCATATGAATGTACCAAGGTTTATTTAACCACTCCCATTCTGCTCTATGCTTAGATGTTTCTTTGTATAAATTTCTCTCCAAGTTTCCCTATTTCCTTTTGCTTTGTAACTTATTCCTAGAAAGGGAATTATTAAGGAAATTAGGACAAAGAATATGAACATTTCACTTTGTATTTAAAAACGTATTTATACCTAGTTATTTTAATACAGACAGCCTGTGTATGGCCTTTTATTTATTTTTATTTTTTTATTTTTATTTGTTTTTCAAGATGGGGTTTCACCATGTTGGTCAGGCTGGTCTTGAACTCCTGACCTCAGGTGATCCGCCCGCCTTGGCCTCCAAAGTGCTTGGATTACAGGCGTGAGCCACCATGCCCGGCCCCTGTGTATGGCCTTTTAAAAGCTTCTTGCTGTTAGTACCTAATTGATTTCCACAAATATTCCTCTAGTACAGGGTGGCAAACTAAGACCCAAAGGCCAAAGCTGTCCTGTGGCCTGTTTTTGTGCAGCCTATGAGCTAAGGATGGTTTTTACATATTTAAATGCTTAGGGGAAAAAATCAAAAGAATAATACTGAATGACATGTGAAAATTATATGAAATTCACATTTCAGTGTCCATAAATAAAGTATTTCTGGAGCGAAGCTATGCCCATTCATTTACATATTGTCTATGGCTGCTTTCACCCTACAGTGGCAGAGCGAAGTAGTTGCAGTAGACACTGTATGACCTGCAAATCCAAAAATATTTACATCTGCCTTTTACAGAAATCGTTTACCAATCCCTGCTTTAGTATGTAATCCTACAAGCTGCATATGAGAATGTTCAGTTGACCACACATATGTTGACGCTGAACACTGGGATTTTCTTATCCTTTGTTAATTTCAGCAAGTCAGTAAGTATTTGCCATGCACCAGGCCCTCATGAAAAATACAATTAACTTAGTATTTCTTTGATTACTAGTTAGGATGAGTTTTTCTGTAAGTCTATGTAAATTTTTTTCTATTAATATTCTGTGTATATAAAATACTAAATTTCAACTTAGGTATTTACATTTTTCATATCCCTTTGTATGAGCTCTTTACTAAGAATATTAATGTCTTTTCAGTCATTTGTTGAAATCATAATTGCTGGAAATATTTTGCTTTTATTAGATTGTATGCCTGTTATTTTTATTTTTTAATTTTTTACTTTTTTTGAGATGGAATCTTGCTCTGTTGTCCAGGCTAGAGTGCATGGGCGCAATCTCAGCTCACTGCAACCTCCACCTTCCAGATTCAAGCGATCCTCCCGCCTCAGCCTTCCAAGTAGCTGGGATTATAAACGTGTGCCACCACGCCTGGCTAATTTTTGTATTTTTAGTAGAGACGGAATTTCACCATGTTGGCCAGGCTGGTCTTGAACTCCTGGCCTCAGGTGTTCCACCTACCTTGGCCTCCCAAAGTGCTGGTTACAGGCGTAAGCCACTGTGCCCGGCCTAGATTGTTTGCCTTTTAATTTTATGATTTTTTTTTACATAGAGAATTTTACATTTGTATGTAGTCAAGTCTATTCAATATTTTTAAATTTTTATTTTAAGAATACCTTTCCCTGTCCCCAAGTTCAGATAAATAATTCGCCTTTATTTTCTTTCATTTCTTTAATGAAATCATTTTTATATTTGCCTCTTTCATCCCTCTGTAATTGTTTTTGCTGTAACTCTGGCCTACAGAACCTCTGGCATTATTTGTTGTATGGTATGAGATGAGGATCTTAAATGTGCTTCCAGACCGCAGAATAATTATTCCAATATATATTTTTAATCCCGTTATCTGTGACGTCATCGTCACTAATTTCCAGTTATGTTTAGTGGTGTATGTGTCTCTTGTTTCTGTTGCTGATTCCTTGTGGATGTGCATCTTATTGTTCCTGACTAGGCTTACATTGAATACAGACTCTCGCTGGATTTTCAGATTTATATCTTGTGTGCACCTCGCATGTACTACGCCTTTCCGACTGTGTATTTCAGTAGCATCTTTCCTTCTTTCGGTCAGTTTGTCAGGAATGCAGTAGAAGCTTAACTTCTAAAGTACACAAATGGTGAGGAACCTTCCTACGAAACAAGAGATGAGGGCCAGGGCCGGCCCTTGCACATAGGTGAACCGTGAACTGTGGTACACATTCATAACCACTCCAGGTGACAAAGGCTTTAGCTTTGTAACCTCGGAGGTTGGAGGTTTTCTGGCCAAATAGCATCAACTGGCATAAAAAGAGCAAATCTCTGGACGGGGCTCCCAGAAGAGCTGTTACATGATGCACAGCCCCTAACCTTCTGTTAACGGCTCACCCCAACCCAACCTTGGTTCACAGTGGAGTTATTTCATTTACCAGGTGTGAAAATTGGATTTTACCACAGAGGAGGGGAGTTATTACCTATCAGGTCTGCTCTTTAGGGGAGCGGAGATTGTGGTGGGATTTATTAAAAGAGATTTGCTATGCATGGAACACATAATTAGAGATGTGTTCCTTTATAACTGGATTTGCAATCTTTGTCATTTTAGGAGTGCAGTTTTTGCTTTCTGTTTTTCTGACAACCTTCTTTTCCATGTAGGTTGCACACATCCTACCTCGGATCTGAATATTTTATATGGCACCATTCTGCCAAGAGACGGACCTCAGGGGTGTGACATGTGACAAACAGTACAGCTTGGGGGGATGGTGGGGACTGCCTGTAGTCTGGATGCTGATATTAGTCACACATGATGCTAAGGATGGAGAGGGGACGATGAAGTAATTTTCATGTTAATTAATTGCTGTGTAGTCCAGGCCTCAGTGTCATGGAGGTATTAGGGTCATTCTCAGGCCCTCTGATGGGGTACTCTTGAAAATCGAGTTCTGATTTAATTACCTGTTGTTAGAGGATATATAAGACAGCCTCAGAGTTAGTACCTGGTTAACTACACCTGCTTTTTAAAAAAGACACCTTGTTTATTATCATGGTGAACTGGGGGTGGCTGAATTTATTACTGTTTAGCATTTCTAGAACACTTTGTTCTTGCTGAGTGCTTTAAACGTATTTATGTATGTATATTGGTTGCTCTTCGCAGGCTCCCAAGGGATGAGTGGGTGATAAGTTTTATGATCACCTGCTTTTCCAAGGAGGAAACAGGAGCTCCTAGGAAGAGAAGGGACTTGCCTGGGTTTATAGCTCAGAGCTCCTGCCACCTTGTTGGGGGATAAATGTTATAAATTCAGCCCTTGCTCTGCCCACTCTCAGCCCAGGAGTACCCCCTGTGCTCCAACCCGTATCCCACTAACTACAGTGGGATCCAGAATAAAAGCCATCACTATTATTGGCCTCTCTGTGCTGGGTACTTTACATCTCAACCGATCACCTTCCCATAAAGTTGCCTTATTAACGCCTGCTTTTCTTTTAAAGGCTCTGCTGTTTTCCCCATCACCCGGCTTGAATCCCTGAAGTCATGTGTGACTCAGCCTTTCCACCCACTTCAGTTGCCCAGGGAGCCATGTAGATTCTGCCACACAAACGTCTTACATTTGTCCCTTCCCTCCTCTTCCCCCTCCCACTACCAAAATTCAGTCCTCACTACCCGATATTTGGACAACTGTAGTAGCCTTTAACTGGGTCCCCACACTTTCCATCCTAAGTTCTTCTGTCTGGTAAACCTTTCTCAAGTAAGGCTCTGATGAATACCACTCTCCCACTGGGTCCATTCTCAGAAGCCTTCCCATTTAAGTGCAGATTCTTACCCTGCACTCAGAGGTCATCTTCCTTTTTGGCCTTCTCGCCTACCAAGCCACTGAACAACTTGACTGCACATCAGGCGCTTGGCTAGCAGGCGCCTGCCGTGAGCGGTTCTGATCTGGCCTGTCTGCTCATAGGCCAGGGGCCTATTAAGGCCTCCATGTCATCCCAGTGCTCGGGACCCTCTGGACCACACACTGCTCTCGCGGGCTCTTCTCAAGCTGGGAGTCTTCAGCCCCTGTGCCGGCTATCCTGTTCTTTTACCCCGAAACGCTATCTCCACCTGTTGAAATTTTTCTCATGCTTTAAGGCGCAGCTCAAATTTCTCCTTCGTGAACCTTTTCTAGTTGTTACAAAGGGATAGGATGCAAACTCCTTAGCCTTAAATTTCAGATGCCCTGTTTTACAAACCCAGGCCCATCTCCTTCCTTCCTGCCGGGTTCCTCCACTATCCCTAAGCGCTCCCACCTCACCGAAATGGTTCTCAGCATAGGCCCTTTACACAGACTCGGCTCATATGTCACTTACTCCGTGCCACATTCATCACAACGTCAGTCTTTCTAGACTCTCCCCCGCCCCCATAGCCGCTAAGTCACTCCCTCCTCTGTGCTTCCCCAGACTTTATCCGCCCAAGAGAAGAACCCAACAACAGTAGCTTACTTGTGGTTTATCTGTTTAACTTGAACACTAGGCCGTGAACTTGGCTTGGGCTGTGTTCTGAGGACCTAGCCCGGAGTCCACAGGCAGTCAGTCCTTCTAGAATGCACGCAGGAATCCATCTCTTGCTTCCCAGCCGCCTCTCCCCCGGAACAGGCTTTGCTCTTTACACCTGTGCCGTTGCATTTATCTTCCTGTCTTTTCTGTACTTCTTTTACTCACCCTACTAGATTGCAAGCCCCCTTGAGGGGAGAAACCTCGTGGGACGTTGCTCCCTATCCCCAGGTCTGACTCCTTAACCATGGCAGGAGGTCAATAAACGTTTGTTTAATTGCGCTGTAGGATGCTGTGCCCAGCTAGCTGCTAAACAACCTCATTTAAGGGGTTAACTAATAACACTCAGAGAAGTTCTTCTCCTTAGGGGGCATTTGCATTTTAATGGGAATCTTAAAAACCCAAAGGAAATGTTCTCTAATGGTGAGATTTCAGGCCTTGGAGGAAGGCGTGCGTGCGTGCGTACGTGCACGTATGCGCGTGTGTGTGTGCGTGCGCGCGTGCGTGCGCGGTGCTTGATGGGGATTCGGGAAGAGTTCCTCAAGTCCAGAGGGGTTTAAACTTTTCTGTGCCCCCATGAGCAGTCTCATGAAGCCTATGAACAGAATAATGATTTCAGACACATAAATTACATAGGATTACAAAAATAGTTTATAATGAAATACAATGATCTAAATATTAAAAACATCAAGTTTGTGATATAGTAATATGTGCTTCTTCATCAGAGCATTGATTAAAAAGTCTACCGGCAGGTCTTATAATTATTGTAATGCCATAGTGATGACTATAGGCGATATTGGGATATCTGTGATTCTTCGGGTTAGTCATGAGCTGCTCATAGCACCTTGATCTGTTGCCTAGATCCATAATTGAAGGAAATGATAATTTTCAGCTAGAAGTTAATGGAAGCAAAGGTGTTTTTTTTCTCCATCCAAGTTCTAGCCTTAGTTTCCGTTGCGGACCTGGATTAAGAGGCCCTACTTAGCTGAAACTTCAATATGATGTGGGTGGTCCTGACGCCAGTGTCATTTCAGACCCTAGGCTTCCTTATCTACTCTCCAGTACTTTGACCTTGAACTCTCAGATCCTTATATTTTACCCTTTATTTAACAAAAAAGACAGTATACATTTACTTTATTTACAGAAATATGAAATAAAGAGAAACAAAAAGGAATATTTGGGTTCTCCCTCCATCAGCCAAGACGTCAAGATGTCAGACTTTGGGAGAAAGAGAGGCTCACTAGTTTCCTAGCCTGGGAGCACCCCCTCCCAGAAGTGCTATCCGTGGGGCAGGGTGAGGCCAGACCAGGAGGAAGAGGAGGATTTGTCCCAAATTCAGAAGTGGAAAGCAGTTGCAGAGTTTACCTGAGAGTCTCTGCTGTCTCTTTCTAAATTCGGAAGTCAATATTGGGACCCAAGAGCGTGATTCTAGGGGTGGTCCAGCATCGAATTCATCTTGGTAGTCAGTGACTAAGTGATATATTGCTTTTGAGACCCTGCACTCCCTAATGCTGATGTTATTTCTAATTTAGGTTAAAGTGTTTGTGCAGTTCTCTTTTTAGTCCCAAAATACGGGGAACACATTCAATCCATTCCCAGTTATCTTAGTATATTTTAGTTATTTAGAGGCAATTTTTCCTCCAGACAGATTTACCCTACTGTTTGCCATGCCTCGGGGCTCATACCTCTGCTCTCAGTGGGTGCGTGCTTAGATGATACCAGTGAATTTTAATATTAGCTGTACATGGTGTTACCAGGGTGAGCACCATGTTAGCCCAGGCAAACCATCATCTAATACCCTAATGGTATTGACGCTGAACACTTGTCCCTTGACATCTTCCTTTTCTCTTGCATACTTTTCCTTTGGTGAGGTCATTCATTTTCTTGGCTTCAGCTCTCACCTCTGCACCTCCAACCTGCCCTCCCACCTGGCAAGACATATCCATTTTGGTGTTCGGTCACCCATAATTCTAAAACTTGACTCTCTTTCGTCCTTTACAAATCCGCTTCACTTTTCTAAAATGCAGCTTTATTGAGGTATAATTTACAAACCGTAAAATTTACCCATTTTAAGTGTATGATTCAATGATTTTTTTTTTTGTAAATTTACGGTGTTGTGCAACCATCACTTAAAATCCACTTTTAGAACTTTTACTTCACCCCAAAAAGATCCCTCTACTTATTTGCAGTGGATCCCCACTCCCACCCCACTAATCTCCTTTCTGTCTCTATAGATTTACTTTTTCTGGATGTTTCATGTAAATGAAATTGTGCAATCTGTAGTCTTTTGCATCTGACTTCTTTCAGGCTTCTTTTGCTTAGCATGGTGATTTTGAGATACATCGTGTAGTGCGTATCAGCAGTTCATATCCCATTGCTGAATAATATTTCGTTGTATGGATAGACCACATTTTATTTACCCATTCATCGGTTGATGGACATTCAGATTGATTCTGCTTTTTGGCTACTAGGAATAATGCTCCTATGAACATTCACATACAATTCTTTGTGTAGACACACATTTTTATTTCTCTTAGATAGACACCCAGAAGTAGAATTTCTGAGTCACATGGTAAACTTACATTCAACTTTTTAAGAAACTGCTAAACGGTTTATGAAGGTGACTACACCATTTTACATTCCTACCAGCAATGTTTGAAAGTGATAGTTTCACCAGGAGCGGTGGCTCACGTCTGTAATCCCAGCACTTTGGGAGGCCGAGGAGGGTGGATCCCGAGGTCAAGAGATCGAGACCATCCTGGTCAACATGGTGAAACCCCGTCTCTACTAAAAATACAAAAAATTAGCTGGGCATGGTGGTGCGTGCCTGTAATCCCAGCTACTCAGGATGCTGAGGCAGGAGAATTGCCTGAACTCAGGAGGCGGAGGTTGCGGTGAGCCGAGATCGCGCCATTGCACTCCAGCCTGGGTAACAAGAGCGAAACTCCGTCTCAAAAAAAAGAAGAAAGTGATAGTTTCTTCCCATTTTCACCAACACTTGGCATTATCTTTCTTTTTTATTATAGCCGTTCCTAGCTGATGTGTAGTGGTATCTCACTGTAGACCAGTGTCATTTTTTATTTTATTTTTATAGAAATGAGGTCTTGCCATCTTGCCCAGGCTGGTCACTAACTCCTGGGCTCAAGCCATCCTCCTGTCTCAGCCTCCCAAAGTGCTGAGATTACCGGCATGAGCCACCAGCACGTCTTCCCCAGTGTCACTTTTGAATTCGTCTCACTTCTGACCACACTGTCTCCACTTTCCACCAATTTTACGGCTAGAAAGCAAACTTAACGCTATCCTTCCTTCTTCTTATATTTATATGCTGCAGAAGTAAGCTGCTACAGCCTTCTTCAGCTAGCACCTGAATTTCCTACTTCTCCATTTCTCTTTATGCTGCCCTACTTGGACCTGCATCATTTCACACCTGAATTTCTGCCATTTTTTGGCTTCTCTCCTTGCCTGTTGTAGCTCTTTCTTCAAATCTTCCTTCCTGTAGCTGCAGATTAATTGTTAAAATGCTAACATGAAAAGAGCATGCATGGATATAGAATCGGGGGATCTGTGTTCTAGTTCAGGAATCACCACTCATTGTCACATGACCTTGAACTAGTCTTGTAACTTACCTGAGCCCAGCTCCTTTGTTAAGGTACTTAACCTCTCTGAGTCCCGGTTTCCTCATATGCAAATTAAGGATAATTATAGAACCTTTCTTATAGAGTTGTTATATAATGCATGCAAAGCCCTTAGCACAGTGCCCGGATGTATGAAGAGCACTCAATCAGTTCTGGCGAATGTTGTTATTTTAACGATTATTATGACTATTATTATTAATCATGATGATAGGAGCAATCTACTAGGCCTATCAGACGGCTGTCATAAGGATCAAGTGTGGCTGTGAACATAAAAAATACTTTGAAAAATACCATGCGAATTGCAGTGTGTGTTATTTTTACATGGCTTTTCCCTTGCACAAGAGAAAGTCAGGGCAGGATAGCAGCAAGAACACAGGCTTTGCCATTAGCCTGGCATTCAAATCTGGACTGTGCTTTTTAACTGTTGCAAGGCTTGGACAAGTCATGTACCCTCTCCATTTGGTTTTCTCACCTGTAAGGGTACAGGATAATGCTGTCAGGATTGTGCCTATTCCACAGGCAATATTCTGTAAACTGTAGCTTTTTTTAAAAAAAATAACTCAGTGTATTCTTCTTGTATACTTTCTCTAAATTATATTTTTCGTAATTAATTCCCACCTTATTTATCTATCTGTATTCCCCACTGATCCCAACGCACGCATTGAAGAGAGGCTATGACTTGGAAAGATCACGCATTTTCGCCTCAGGCTGCCTCTGGTTTTAATCTCAGCTCCACCACTCTCTAGACACACGACTCAGCACAGTGACCTTACCTTTCTAAGTATCTGGCCCTTCAACTGCAAAACAGTTGAGGAGGAGCAAATCATACCTCATGGGGTTATTGTGTATATAAACAAATAAGATCATAGAAAGTCTTTAGAATAGCTTGGCACATGCACATACTAAATACTCAGTAAACCGCGGCTGCCATTACATTTGTTTCCAATCACCTTTCCCACTGTCATTTTCTGATTTACTGCCCCCCAACATATGCCATGCTCCTTCCGGTCTCTGGCTTGGCTCCTTGTCTCTCCCTCCTGGTCTTCCTTCCCTCCTGGAACTGCACAAATCCTATTCTTCAAGGCCGTTTCAGCTTCTGATCCTTCACAAAATTATCACACACTACTGCAGATTCTAATCCTTGCTTCCGGTCCCGCCCTCCCACTCCCCGGAAATCTGTGGTCTGTGTCGTGTCTGTAATTCGGTTTAGGAATTAATGATTAAGCATCTTCTGTTGAAGTTATTTCCTCAACTGGACTGTAAGGTTCCTGAGGAGGGGCATTTATTCAGCTTCTAATGAAGCTGCTTGGTTTGGCACTAGACACATAGTAGGTGCTTGTTAATGCCTGACTGATAAACAATAACTTAGAAAGTAAACATGTAAAAGTCATTATGAGATTTTACAAACAGGGGTTCCTTAACCACCTGGATAGTGTCCTAAGTGACTGTGAATCAGGAGTGATCCTGAGCAGTGTTATTCCAAAACACCAGCACAGAGAAAAGAGTGGTTGACGCAGAATCAAGGTCAGCACTGTTTAAGTTAGCAAAGCCTGTCTTTACCGGCACAGATGACCTTGTTTTTGTTTTCCTCATCACTTCTTGGCATCTCTCGCCCATCTCAACCACTTCTTTCAATCCCAGCGGACTTGCTGCCCTCAGAAAGCCCTCTGAGTATCTTTCCTTCTGAGTTTCTGGGGAAGGTTCTCCAAGCTTCAGAATTAGCCTTTCCTGTCTTCCCCACAATATCCCCTCAGTGCAGTTAGCAGTTAAGGAGGATAGAGGTCTGGCCAGATAGCATATTAAAATGAAACAGGGCTAACCTTTTATTATGTTATCCTCCCAAGGACTGGGGGAAGTGACGCCTTAAATCCAAACTATGCATTTCTAATGGTAGAATTTAAAAGGGGGTATCAGGAGAGTTGAAGAGATACCAGTAAGTGAGGCTGGGTGTGAGGACGAGTGAGGTGTTGAGGGGATAGCCTTTTCAGTGTCCCTGAAATCTCCCCACAGGCCAATTCTATTTTGGACAACCCAGAGACCACCGAATGCAATAGTAACAACCAACATTTATCGGGCTCTTAACTATGTGCTGGGCACTATTCCTACATGTCTACGGTCACTCATTTATTCCCATACTACTCCGGGAGAAAAATCCCTATTATCAGTACTCCACTTTACGGGGGGAAGAAAAACCCTAGAGAGGTTAAGTAATCTTTCCAAGTTTATATAGCCTGCTCATGGTAGAAGCGGGATTCAAAATCAGGTGGTTTCCACCCAGAAGTGGCTTTTTGAATCCTGTGTTCCCTGTCGTAAACATTCTGGGAAAACAGAGGAACAAGAATCATGAGAAACAAACCTAGATGTTATCATTATTACCATCGCCATCATCATCACAACAGACAAGGTGCTGTTGTGTGCAGGGCACTGCATGAAGTGTTGAAAAGACAAAGAGAGACCCAGCCCCACTGCATGCCTGAATCAACCTGACCCTCAGATTGCCTCAAATGCCTCCACCTCCATGAAGCAGTTTCTGTTCATCTCTTCCCCCTCAAATAATGTATCCCCTCTGATTGCCGATTCACTTTTTGCTTCTTCTCTGCCATTTATTTATTACCTTTTATCTTGCATTGTGGTTATATATACACATTGTCACACATCCGAGCCTTTGCACATTGCTGAGTCCTTTGCCTGGCTGACTTGTAGACATTCTTTAAGATTCCACTCAGGGGGCCGGGCGCGGTGGCTTACGCCTGTAATCCCAGCACTTTGGGAGGCCGAGGCAGGTGGATCACGAGGTCAAGAGATCGAGACCATCCTGGTCAACATGGTGAAACCCCGTCTCTACTAAAAATACAAAAAATTAGCTGGGCGTGGTGGCGCGTGCCTGTAATCCCAGCTACTCGGGAGGCTGAGGCAGGAGAATTGCCTGAACCCAGGAGGCGGAGGGTGCAGTGAGCCGAGATCACGCCATTGCACTCCAGCCTGGGTAACAAGAGCGAAACTCTGTCTCAAAAAAAAAGATTCCACTCAGGTCTTATTGCATACTTTGACTCTCCTGCCTGGACTGGATACCTCTCTTCTGTATGCCCCAAACACTTGGTATGTATTTATATCATGCCACTTATTATAAGTGATTATAAGTGTTTACTTGTCAATATGTTTAACAAGCTAGACCCCAGATCCCAATGCAGGGGAGTTAAGTTATACGTTTTTGAATCTTCAGCATTTTGCACAATACCTAGCATATGGTAGGCACTTAGTAAACTCTTTTTTCCTTTTTAATGAATGAACCCTCCATACAAATCTGATTGCACTTTGAAAACAGAATTGAATGTCAGACTCATTTTTGGTATCCCCCAAGATGCCCTGCACTTAGCAGATGCTCAATAAATATTGCAATGAATAAATAATGGAAAAACAAAAGAGATGTAAGATTCTGCTCTTCGGATATGGGGGAAGAGTGGGACCTAGAGTAAAAGTTTGCATATCTAGGCTATGTTTTTAAGTTGATGATAATAAACATCTACCACTGAAATAGATGAGAAAGGAAACATTGTTTTTGACTACAATTACTTGGCTACAAAAATATAGTTTAACATCCAAACCCAGGTCCATATGACTCTAAAACCAATATTGTTTCTGTTATGCAATATTGTTGCGATCTTAAGGTAGATAGAGGGGCCCTCGTTGGTCCAGAAGAACCAGTAGGGCTTAAATAATTAGAAAGGAATAGACACTGCATGAACTATGTAAAAAATGGTGGTATATGTAGACCCCTTTTTAAAGAAAGATCTATCTGGGAAGAGCATGTAGAATTGACTGATGAGGGGAGAGGCTGGAGGCAGGAATATCTATGGCAACAGTCATATCTTGGAAACAGAAAACAAAAAATTGATTTAAGGAGGAATTTGTGGACACTGGTGAAGAGACAAAGACAGAAGATGTTGAGTCAGGATTACCACAAAGTTTTGAGCCTAAGTGAAAGATACAGGGAATTCAGAAGAGAGACTTAATCTTGACAGACGGTGAGTTTGCTTTTTGACATATTAAGTCCCTCTAGATGAGCAAGCTGAGTAAATAGAAATTCAGGATTAAGTTCAAGAGAGGCCTGAGCTAGACCTGTAGATGTGCTGGTCATAGCTAAAGTTCTTTAAACTTCAAAGAGGTGATGGCTGAAGTTAGGAAAGTGAAATGACTTAGGGAAAGTTGGAGAGAGACAAGATCAAAGAACCAAAGACTTTAAAGAACATCCACAATTAGAAGACAACGGGAAGAATTTAAATCAATAAAGAAGACAAAACCGTAATATCATCGCATCTTGGAATTAACAACTAAAAAGAGATTCAAGGAGGAAGGGATATTCATTACATGAATTTGGCAATTAGGTTTGGCCATATTGGACATAGCATTTTGGTAGAATGGCTGGGTTAATTACAGAGGAGGAAACACAATTGTTGTGGCAGAGAATGTAGGTTGCCCTTTGGATAAATTGGGAATAAAAAGAAAGGGGGAAAAAGGAGTACTAACGTAAGAAAAATTTTACTGAAGATTTCCAGCAAAGAGTAAGAAGCCAATGGAAGGGAGAAGAGTGAGCAAGACACTTCAGAAGTGAGAGGAGGGGACAAGGTTGGTCTTGCACTATAGAAGAAGTATGGAGAAAATTTGGAATGATTGCTGTGAGGAATGATAGAGATAACAATGAGAATATACAAAAAGATTACAGCGCCGGGCGCGGTGGCTCAAGCCTGTAATCCCAGCACTTTGGGAGGCCGAGGCGGGTGGATCACGAGGTCAAGAGATCGAGACCATCCTGGTCAAAATGGTGAAACCCCGTATCTACTAAAAATACAAAAAAAAGTAGCTGGGCATGGTGGCGCGTGCCTGTAATCCCAGCTACTCAGGAAGCTGAGGCAGGAGAATTGCTTGAACCCAGGAGGCGGAGGTTGCAGTGAGCCGAGATCGCGCCATTGCACTCCAGCCTAGGTAACAAGAGCAACTCCATCTCAAAAAAAAAAAAAAAAAAAAAAGATTACGAAGTGATAATAAAGAAATTCAGTGTCATTACTTGAATTTTGTTTGGGATCCATTTTATTGGCTTCATGCTTTTTCTAACAATGTCTGGTTGATCGGATGTCAAAAAAAGAAAGTGTAGGTACATCTTAGCATTAGGAATTTCCGTTGCCAGAATGGTGAATGGTCAAGGATTCCGTGGAGACCATGTGGCCAGTGAGTACAACCTGGATGCCAACCATGAAGGTGAAATCAAGGCTGAAATAGTCGGGTAGTAATTCTAGAGAAACTGGGAAGAGGTTGATTGTGTGAAGTAGGAGGAGTCCAGTAGCAAAGGCTGAAGTCAGGAAAAACAAAACAGATCATCTGGAGGGCAAAATTCCTAGGGAAATGTCCAGGAGAATGAAGCAAAATGAAGTAGTAGCAACACCCAGAATTATTGTTGGGAAAGCAGTTATGAATAAGAAATCAGTTTAGGTGTGGTGGTTTATGCCTATAATCCCAACCCTTTGGTAGGCCAAAAATCCCCTTTGGAGGATTGCTCGAGGGTAGGAATTTGAGACCAGCCTGGGCAACATTCTGTTTTTTCAAAAAGAAAATAAATTTAAGAAAAAGAAATGAAGTAATAAATTAGTGGAAATTGAGGAGGAAAAGGGAAGTGGGATTCTAAGGATGGATGTGAAGAACTGGTGCGAAGACGAAGAGATTTGGAGAGAAATGGTTAAAGCATGTGGAACATGTAGGTTGTCCCTTGGTAAGGCATGATGGACGATGGTTAAACTGGAAAAATGGGGAAGCATCGGGATCATCATGTCAATCATTTAGGGCTCAGGAAAAGGCAGGCAGAATGTCACAAAACTTGAATTTTAGAAGGTAATGAAAGTAGGAGGCACAACCATATAAGTTTGAGCATGAAAAAAAAGGGGAAGCATTGGTGGTGCCTTCTTGTGGGATGGGAGTGTCACTTCAAAGCTTCATGAGGATGGTGCCTCTGCTTCCCAGGTTGTGGAGAGCAGGTTTGTGGTGACACAGAACAAGACTCAAGCTCTCATCGACTGCCAAGGGCCTCAGGTGAAGCCGCAGGAGGAAAGGAAGTGGGAATATTGATTTCTACCTAACAAAGGAGACAATCAGTCCTAAATTTTCCAGCCAGGGATGAAGCTCTGGGACTCCCCCACTGACTTCAGTAGACTGGTGAAAGGTAGGATAGAGAGATTTGTTTCTTTTTCCTGGAAAACCTAAAGAAGAAATAATTTCCTGACCATGTTATTACAGCATTGGGGCACAGCGCTATGAAAGTCAAGAGATTAGATTGATTTTCTAATGGTTAGATGCTATACCATTCTAACTCTTCATTTACAATCATTAATGACTCTCTTGGTCGTATTCTTTTGGAGCTGAAATTCACCAGTTTTGGTGAACAATGAAGTAGATGAATCGGTAATAAATATTAATAGTACAAGCAGCAGGAACCTATGGACAAGCTGAGGGCTTCGACCAAGGCAAGAAATTGTTAGGCCCTCATAACCCTGACACCAGCTGGCTGAGTGGGCTCAACTTTTCTTAGTCTTAGTTTAATCATTTCCAAGGTAGACTTTCAGATTCTCTCCCACAATAATAAATAGTGTTAGGTATGAACAATCACTGGAATTTAGAATATTGCTGTGGAGTCTTGGATTCAAATTCTAGTCCCTAAAACTGAGCATAATCTTGGCAAATCATTGAACTTTTTTTTTTTTTTTTTTTTTTTTTTGAGACGGAGTTTCGCTCGTTACCCAGGCTGGAGAGTGCAATGGCGGGATCTCGGCTCACCGCAACCTCCGCCTCCTGGGTTCAGGCAATTCTCCTGCCTCAGCCTCCTGAGTAGCTGGGATTACAGGCGCACGCCACCATGCCCAGCTAATTTTTTGTATTTTTAGTAGAGATGGGGTTTCACCATGTTGACCAGGATGGTCTCGATCTCTTGACCTCGTGATCCACCTGCCTCAGCCTCCCAAAGGGCTGGGATTACAGGCGTGAGCCACCGCGCCTGGCCTGAACTTCTATGCCTTACAATTCTTAAGATAGGATGGAATTCCTTCCAATCCTAAAATTAGGTGTAAGATTATTCAAGAGCTGAGGAAACAAAAGCACTTGTTGCCTCAACTTGAAAGTGGAGTTTACAGGTGGAAAAACCGGAGGCAAACGTAACATAAATGCTTTGATTAGCTGAAGAACTAGGAAGTCAAACTTAGATCATCTATGTTTGCAGCACACTGAGTGCTCATCATTATGAGAGGCAAATTTCAGTAAGTGAGAAAATCAAAACCAAGTCTCTTTTGCATCAGAATCCTTTATTTTTAGCAATTTTACCATTTGGGTTAAAAAAATGATTTCTTACCTTAAAATTTCTAGAGTAGCAGTAACAGTTTGAAGCTTTTATTCACAGGATGCTTTTAAAAAATCATTTCATTATCCATTAATATTTATGTACATACAATGTGTTAAATCCTTATACACCAAAATAGAATTCTTTCTCAAGTGAGATGAAAATGCATACAAGGTAGAGAATTCAGAAGACAAAAATTCTAGTAAAATGAACTATTTAATAGAATAAATCCTATTTTAAAACACATTTCTATCCCATGTGCAATGTAGCTAAATTATCATTTCTATGAAACCTCTAATCTTTAGATTTCATGACTTTTAGCATGCTTAAATTCTCAGTATTATTATTCTTTTACCCTAGTGGTGTATGTTTAATATTCATTTGCACTTACCTTCTGATTCAGTAATAATTTTGAACTTTGATACATATGGCTGCATGAGGGCTTAATGCTTAGTAAAATTGCTAAGACTTTCTTTTAACATGTGTATTATTGTTATAATGAGTTTGTTTTGAGCTTGCTGAGCAGAGGTGATCTGGTCTGGGATCCCCCTAGGACAGAGCTTATTTTGGTAGTGGTTTTCTCTTATAGATAAAATCTGAGTTCCTTCTTTCTACCTACATTAGCAATTCCAAATATTCCTTGCATATTCCTGATTTGGTTGTCTTTTCTAATATCGTAAGAAAAGTCCGTTAAGTCCATACCTGACTTTTTCCTCCTGCCTTCTTTCACAGGGGTTCTTAGCTATGTTAAATCAAATATTCTATGCCCAGAATTTGACAAAAGGCATTTCATTAATTATTTTCTATTTGGAATCCTTCACAGTTGCTTTTTTTTTTTTTTTAGACGGAGTTTCGCTCTTGTTACCCAGGCTGGAGTGCAATGGCGCGATCTCGGCTCACCGCAACCTCCGCCTCCTGGTTTCAGGCAATTCTCCTGCCTCAGCCTCCTGAGTAGCTGGGATTACAGGCACGCGCCACCATGCCCAGCTAATTTTTTGTATTTTTAGTAGAGACGGGGTTTCACCATGTTGACCAGGATGGTCTCGATCTCTTGACCTCGTGATCCACCCGCCTCGGCCTCCCAAAGTGCTGGGATTACAGGCATGAGCCACCGCGCCCGGCCCCCTGCCAGTTTTTCATAGGATCTAAGCAGGAGAGACAGGGTGTAAAAACTTACATTGACCAGTTAAGAGTTTTAAATGATTTCGAAAGCAGATCAGCTTTATCATTTAGGGCTCTCTTGTACCATCCTTTACGACTAGCATCATTCCTTAAAAGGTTGCCCAAGGAAGGTTTCCTTTCGGAAGGGAAACTGACACAGGAATGAGTACCCTAGTTAAAACCATGGGTGACAGAAGCAAGAGCAGAAGATTCATCTCGTTCTCCTGGCCATATTGCCTTCATCTGTCTCCAGGAAGAACACGTAGTTCACTCTAACATGGGCAGTCTTCACCTAACTGATTCGGAAGAGCTGCGGGGTCAGTGCACACAGTTGCAGAAGCACAAAGCAGGAGTACAGAGGTGTAACGACAGTGTATTTTGGGGAGGGTGCGGAGCAGACAGGTCTGTAATAACGGTTGTTCGCCGCAGCAACCGGGCCACACAGATAAAGCAGGAGTAGCCCGAATCCGAGCTTTGATTCAGCAACATGCTCTAACCATGCAGCCGTCATTTTTCCTTCTGAGAAAAAGTGTAACCCAATGGGCTACCCTCTCATGACAGCGCCGGGATCCCCGGGCTTTGAGCCCTCTAGGGCAGAAGTCGTCCGAACAATCAGGGGAGCTACCCCGGCTGTGAAGCGACGTGAGGTCCTGGGCAGAGGTGCCCTCTGTGGGCACCAGGCCGCGACGCCTGAGCCAGGCTAGGCCGGGCCCGAGGTGGAAGGAGACCCTGCGCCCCCAGCGCACCGGCGGGACCCCTGCGCTCCGCAGAGGGCGGCGGGTGGGGACCGCTCCCCTGCGAGGGGAGAAAGTCGGCCTCGGCCAGGCGGGGCAGACTCGGAGGTGGGGAGAACGAACGGGAAAGCGCGGCGGAACTGCGTCCTGGAGGTGTGAGGAGGTGGCCTTGGAGGCTGAGGGCTAGGCCGGGACCTGGGAGGCAGGGAGGAGTGAGGGAAAGACCGGCTCCTCGATTCGTTTCTGTCAAAGATGGCCAAATTCCACGCTGCCCTTCCCCCTCCGCGCCTTTCCTAGCCCCCGCCTTGGTTGCTCCCAGGGCTGCGCGAGGCGGCGGGGAGGTCCAGGAGAGCGCGCGCGTGGGGAGGAGGGGACGGGAATGGGAGACCCTCCTGGGCTGCAGCTCCCGCCCGCCGGCCCCTCGGGAGGCTCAGGAGTTGGGGACGAGGGCTCTGCCGCTTTAAGCTAGGGAGTGACGGTTCGGGGGCGGGCCCTGGCGGGCGTGCCTATGCAAACCAGGAGGTGGTGCCGGCGGTGGGCGGGCCCGTAGTAAAATATAGGGGCGGGGCGGCGGGAGGTGCGGCTGCCTGGTGGGCGGGGCCTCGCGGGAAGGCGGGGGCGGGAGGAGGCCGCGACGGGTTGGTACCATCGCGCGCGTCCGGGGAGGGGGACGAGTGACTTTCCCTGGAGGGGCGGGCCCTTCCCGGCGGCGGGGCCGGACGCCGGGGCGGGGCGGGGCGGTCCCCGTTCCCCGCGGGCGGGACGTCGGGCCGGCGGGAGGGGACACCCTCCGCTCGCGTCCGAGGCGGGGCCGGCTGTACCTTTCGTGGCGCGGTGCGGCGGGGGAGGGCCGAAGGGAGGGAAGGGGCGGGACCGGGAGGGGGGAGCCGGAAAGGGGGAGGCGCCGGCGGACAATGGAGCCTATGTGTGCTTGCGGGAGTGGGACGGCGCCGCCGCCGCCGCTGCCGCCGCCGGGGGGAGACGCTGCGCCGCCGCTGCCGCTGGCCCCGGCCCCGGCCCCCCGGGGCTGAGAGTCGCCCGGGACCCAAGCCCCCTCCCCTGCTCCGCGCCTCCTTTCCCCTCCCCCACTCCTTCCTTCGGGGTAAGTGGCACCTGGGGGAGGGGGAGGGGAAGGGCCGGAGCCGGGGGTAGTGGGGGCCGGGTCCGCGTCCGCGTGTTCTGAGCCGGTTTGGGGGCAGGGGCAGCCACAGCCGCGCAGAGCGGGGAGGAGAGGGGCGGCAAAGGGGCGGGGGCCAGGGTTGCGGGTTTAGTGAGTCGAGTCTGGAGGAACCTGTGGGGGGAGGTGGGGGTGCTTCACGGGCGTTGGGGACAGACGGGGGCATCTCTCCTATTTTTTAGAGGTTGTGTCCCAAGCTGTGCTTGGAGAGGTTAAACGAGGAGAGTGAGGACAGTCCCAGGGTCCTGGGATGCAGGGGTGTTGGAGGGGCGAGATGGAGAGCTAAATAAGGGAATTGGGACTGAGTTTGATGGGGTCTGTAAGACCCCTGACATGGATAGAGGTAAAGGGGACTTCGCAGCCCAGTGACTTGTTGAAGGGTGGGGGGAGGTGGAAGCTGAGAAGAATGTATGAGTGGTTAAGGGCCCGAGCAGGTGAGTTGGTGATGTCTAGGTCACTGAGTCATTATGGGGGTCGTGGGACACACAGGCGATTTCCAAAGTGGAGCCCTAGTCACTGGCCTTTGAAAGTTGCAAAGGCTATTAAGATGTCAGTGATCAGTGTTGGGTGAGCTGGTGAAATGGAGGTGTCCTAAGTAAAACAACGGCAGGGTTGGTTATTCTGTCCAGAGGGAAGGAGAGGGAGGGGCCAGAGGCCTGTAACAGTATTGCTGGGGGCCTTATGGGAAGGCTACCAAGCATAAAGGAGGAGGCCAGAAATCTGTCCTCCAGCAGGTCTGCAGGAGGGTAAGGAAGAATGGGATTTTAGTGATAGAAGAGACTTAGCGCCTAGATTGGGAGTCCAGCTGGGGGCTAATAAAGTTAGTAGATAAGTTAGAGAAATTTACACAACTCTCTCTTAGTGGAGAGTCTATAAGATGGGATAGAATTGATGCAAAATTAGACTTTGATTACAGCAAACTTAGGTAGATCCCTGGCAGTGACTTCAGTGGGAAAATGATTGCCTACATAAAGAGTTACAGTTTGGTCAGTGATGTGTATTGGAGTTAGCACTTGATATATTCAAGAATTAAATGTTCCTTTTTGGGGCAGAGATTTGGACTTTTGCGCACTAAGCAAAGTGATGAATTAGATCTAACAGATAGTAAGGATAAACAGTAAAATCGTTGAGTGATGGGAAGAGGGGGCAAAGGATGTTTGCGGTGAGACTCATGTTGAGTTTGGAACCTTTGTGGACATTGTGCAACGTGATTGTCCTGTTTTCTGTTTTTTACTGAATAGTAGTGATTGGAAAGTTTTAGCAAGGAAGAAATGTTTGTGTGAATAGTGTGATGGCCTTAGATAAAAATTTAAGAAAGACCTCCTTATTCACTATTGAAAAACACCCAAACTATTAAAGACAGTGATGGGTTTATAAGAGGAGGTGTTAGTTAAATGGCATAGGATGCTTTGAGAAATGAAGGTTCCATTAGTTGTTTGAGGGTTTGGACAAGAAGAGAAATTGTATCTTATTTTATTTATTTATTTTGAGACAGAGTCTCGCTTTGTTGCCCTGGCTGGAGTGCGGTGGTGCGATCTTGGCTCACTGCAGCCTACACCTCCTGGGTTCAAGCGAGTCTTCTGCCTCAGCCTCCCTAGTAGCTGGGATTACAGGCGCACGCCACCATGCCCAACTAATTTTTGTACTTTCAGTAGAGACAGGATTTCACCATGTTGGCCAGAGTGGTCTCGAACTCCTGACTTCAGGTGATCCACCCAACTCGGCCTCCCAAAGTGCTGGGATTACAGGTGTGAGTCACTGCACCCAGCTAAAAGAGAAATTTTAATGTAAATTTGAGAAAAGTTGAGATCAGGGAGGGGAGTATGAAATTTGGAGTTTTATGACCTAAAGATTTGAAATTGAACCATTAAAACATTTTGGTAATAACCATGTTGAATATAAGATGATAATGGTTTCAAAAGGGATGATAGATAGACAGGGAGGTCATTGGCTAAAAGATAAAAGAACAATTTCCATGGAGTTCTCTTTGAATAAGGCAAGTATACGTCACTTGGCTGTTCAGAAGTGTCTGCTCCTGTGAATCCAAAGAAAATGCTCTCTGATTTGTGAGGAAAAAGAATACAGAGGTTTCGCAAGCATTATAATCAACTAAATATATGGTACAGTAGTTAGAGCCTTGGATGTAAAATCAGGGAGTTAGTTTTCCCATTGACTTACGTGTGACTTGGAACAAATCCCTCATTTTTCTCCAGTTCTCCCATCTATAAAGTAGTAAGACCACCTGCCCTAACCACTCATCATGGTGTTTCAGCCTAACAGGTTAACCTCAAAGTGCTCTGAACATCTCTGAGAATGAGAGATTATGTAGCCCACCTCTTCTCATATCTGTAAAACTACTCTCTCCCAAAGAGACCAAGTTCAGCCTTTGTAATGTGCTTGATCAAGGAACAAAAAGGAGTATTTTGTACATCTGTCTGGTTCTGTTGTTTGGGTTTTTGTTTTATATTAGTTTTGAAAGGTAATGCCTCTCTCCCTTTAGTGGCAAGACAGTAACAGTGATGACAATTGTAGAAATGTATGCAAAGGTCCCCACGGGAGAGTAGCAAGATAGATGATGTGAGTGCTGACCTGGGCTAACCCATCCCCAAATGTCTGGCCTTCGATATGTTTCCTGGCTTCCTGGCAGCTTAATTTTCTTCAGCTATGAAGTAGTGTTGGTGGAATAACTACTCTGTCTGCCTTGGTGAAGATTACTTGCTCTAGATCAGAGGTTCTTAACCTCAAACATCCCATGTGCTCCTTTGGCAGTCTAGTGAAACATAGGACCCCCTTCTGAGAATGTTGTTTAAATGCACAAAATAAAATACATTGAATTATAAATGAAATGGAAACAGTCATCAAAATATTAATTGTAGCACAGTATACAGTATATGTTTCTTTATAGCACATTAAATAATAAAATGTAGCTGCAGCTCTAATGATACTGTAATTTTTTGAGTTAGTGTATATGTTATGTCAAGGTATCTGCGACAGCTATGTGACATGAACATGTCTTGTGGTTTCTGTTGGTGACAAGGTCACAGAATTGCTAATACTATCAGGGGTGGTTACTTCCATTCATAATGAAGGCCATGCTAAGTTTTACTTGGAGGTTAGTCAAAATGAACATCTGAGTTTTTCCCAGCAAGTTCCCAAACATTTTCCCCTCCCCCGAGTCTATCCACAGACCTCTTGGGAGTCAGTGGATCCCAAGTTAAAAAGGATGAGTTCGTATCCTTTGCAGGGCCATGAGTGAAGCTGGAAACCACCATTCTCAGCAAACTAACACAGGAACAGAAAACCAAACACCGCATGTTCTCACTCATAAGTGGGAGTCGAACAATGAGAACACATGGACATAGGGAGGGGAACATCACACACCAGGGCCTGTCAGGGGGTAGGGGACTAGGGGAGGGATAGCATTAGAGGAAATACCTAATGTAGGTGACAGGTTGATAGGTGCAGCAAACCACCATAGCACATGTATACCTATATAAAAACCTGCATGTTCTGCACACGTATCCCAGAACTTAAAGTATAATAAAAAATAAAATAAACTCTTACTCTAGACCAGCTGGAAAGTTATGTTATCTGATGACCATTTGCATTTTAGGCTTTCCAGTATCTTTTAGCATCTCCGTCATGCGAAGAACAGGAGCATAGAGAAGACGTGAAACAAAAGTCCATTTCACAATCAGCGGTGACTGTTATTGGTTGTGGAAAACGTTAAAAACGATGATTAAAATGAGGCTTTTGTATCTGGTGGCTTTTGCTGTTCTAAACTCCCAGTCACCTGTTAGCATGGGCCTCAGTGGGATGGACTTGAACTGCAGCGACCCTATTGTGGACTTCTTGTATTTTGAGATTTAATGGTTTTGCCTGCCTTCTCCATTTTAGACCTAATTGTTTTCTTAACTGTTTCTTCTTCCAAACGTTGCTTTGGCCGCACAGCGTTGGGGAATGGGTGGTTTTCCTTGGAATCAGTGTGAATTGGGATATAAAGTTGTCTTTCCTCTTATCCCTGTAGGACTGAATGTGGGACTAGTTGGTGTCATTTCAACTTTGACCTAAACATTCTCATCCGTTTGGGTGGCAGAGATCATTTTTGGAAAGTTCTTCTGGGTCCCGATGTAGAAGAAATAGCAAATTGGACATATTGAAAGGTAAAGAACATGATGATACGTTAATTACTCTTGTGATGCAATCTGAATATCTTGGATTTTTTCTGTTTCTGTAGGGCCTCTTGTAAGTTAAAACTACATTTATTCATTATTCTAAGAATTCTCAAGGCCAAAGTCATCAAACTAAATGCGTGTCAAAAATAGCAGTTATCTTACACCTTTCCATGAGCAGGCACTTGTGTAAGTAACTCATCTCATAGGGCCAAGGAGCAAGGCAGGTGGTGAGAAGTTAAACAGGTATTTATCATGTCATCGTTGGTTTCTGTGAACGCAAGGTAAAGGTAGCAATACACGAGCCCCAAGCTCATTATAATACATGAATCAAACAGCATCGATTGAGTTTCTATCAGGTATCAGGTGCTGAGAGGAGGAACAACAGTGCCCTCAGGGAGTTTTCTGTCTACATGTAACAGGATACAGTTTTGTGTTCTAACAGTGTTGTGATTATAATGCAGGGGCTGGGGGCATGGAGGACAAACAGAGGAGAGTTGCTGATCAAGGAGAATTTCACAGAGAAGGGACGTTTGTGCTGAAATACTATTCTGGGCAGCCATTATTCCAGATGGTGATGGTCGAAATTCATTTTTGAATCTTTGAATTTTGTCAGAACTCTTCAGCTTGGTATAAAATTATATTTGCTTAAAGTTAGCTATTAAAGGGTGACAAATGTATTTTTACCCCATGTGTACTAAAATTAATATTTATATTAATTTTTACATTATTTACATACATATTAAATACATAATGTATTTACATTACATTAATATTTATATTAATTTTACATTAATATTTTGCTTGGACCAAGTTTTTCTTTACATGCCCATTGCATAGTTTACTTTTCTCCACGTTGAGGAAAAATTGGTTTGGTTTTTCCTATTGTGTACTTTTTGTGAGAGGAATCCTTTTAGTAGTCAGTATGCCAGAAGTGAAGAATGAGCTAGGAATGGAATCCTGAGGCCTTTTAGTTCCACATTCTAAGTTTGATACTATGCCTTTTATGGAGTAGTGGTCATAGCATAGAAATGAAATTTGTTAGACATGACATCGTTCTAATAAACTAGACTTCTTAGAGCAGGGAATTGGGAAAGCATCATTGGAAGAGTTGAAATTGGAATCGCAGAGGTGACTCTGAGCTGGGTTAGATTAATTTGTGAATTTACTTAACAACTTTATGGCATGCCTCTCTAGGAATCCTTTTAAAGATTCCTAAATAATTTAGCCCTAAGACAGTCTGCAACTTGCTTCTTCCTTGCCATTTCAGAACTATCAATTCTGGGCAAAGAGGGAGGCTCGGTGTCATAATTCTACTTTGTAAGGACTAATGTTGGAAATTGTTCTGCTTGGCCAATACTTAGTGTTTTATTGACTCAGGCAGCTCAATTCAGTACAGCACTTCACACACAGTAGGCACTGAATAAAAGGAAGTCATCTGGCCACACTATTCAGCTCTAAGTTCCCACAGAAGTGTATGAAAAGAGATTTTCTTGCTGGACGGAGGGCTATGGTTGAGAGTAGGGAGGAGCTGTGAATGGTCTTCATTGGTAAATTCAGAGGGATATCTGGAATTTCGTCTCTTCTCACCTTTACAGTCAGTTTTCATATCTCTATACTAATAAGGAATGGAAAGAAGCAAAGTTATGAGGGGTTTCTTTCTACTAAATTCCCAGAATTCTAAAAAGTAGAAAACTTGATTTGCGCTTTATATTTCTCCAGCCTCTAAAAATCAAATGTGTAGTTGGCAAGGAGGAAAAGCCACAGAGCCTTGAACTGGCTACAGATCGGATATAACCCTTGAAACATTGGGAGTTGTTTCCATTTGTATGGGGGTGACAGTTTCCCCTTTAACTGATATTCTGGAATAAATAAGAAACCTGTTTTTCTCTTAAGATATTCATTGACAAATTGATATTGTTGATTTTTAAAAAAAATCTGCTTAGGATTTTTTTTTCCTCCTCTAGACGAGGGTCATCTTTGAAAAGGGGGTTCCTGGACGCCTCACCTCCAGGATGAGCACTGCAGTGTCGTGACCCTTGGGGTTTTGGTGAGTATATTGATGGCTGATAGCACTGGAGCACACGCCTGGCTTAGAAGGATGAGCTTAGGGAAAAGCTTCAGCTTTTATTTAAGGCCTTTTTTTCTTTACATCACCCAACCCTTAGCCCCTGCCGTTGGTCACCACCATTTTACTGTCTGTTTCTGCTGCCAACTTTTGGATCCGGTGGTATTTGTTTTTCTGTGCTTGGCTCATTTCACTTAAGGAACTGTCTCCAAGTTCGTCTACATTGTTGCAAGTGACAGGATTTCCTTCTTTTTAAAGGCCAAATAGTATTGCATCGTGCATAGATAGCACGTTTTCTTTATCCATTCCTTGTTAATGGACACTTAGTTGATTTCCTATCTTAGTTATTGTAACTAATGCTGCAGTGAACATGGGAGGGCAAGTATCACTTCCACATACTGATTTCATTTCCTTTGGATAACAACAAATGATTTTTTAAGCAAATACCATGTGCTAGGCACTATAGTAATTGCTAGGTATACAGAGATGAGTAAGTCAGTTGTGGTCCCTACCTTCATGGAGCTTATGGTCTAGTGGGACAGATGAATATTACACAGATGATCACATAAATTACATCTATAATTACAAAGCATGAAAAATGTTATAAAAGAAAAACCCTAGATGTTTTAAAAAGAATATAATGGAAAATTTCATGTAGATTGATGGCAGTAAGGGATTCTTCTCTTCTAAAAAGAAACACTTAAGCCAAGACTTCATTCTTTCAACAAAACAGTTCAAACTTGATGTGAGAAAGTTGAAGTTGAGGGAGAGAGGTGTCAAGAATGATTTCCAAATTTCTGGCACGAGCAACTGGGTGGTTAAAGGAGCCTTTTTTTTTTTTTTTTTTTGAGACGGAGTTTCGCTCTTGTTACCCAGGCTGGAGTGCAATGGCATGATCTCGGCTCACCGCAACCTCCTCCTCCTGGGTTCAGGCAATTCTCCTGCCTCAGCCTCCCGAGTAGCTGGGACTATAGGCGCACACCACTGTACCCAGCTAATTTTTTGTATTTTTAGTAGAGACGGGGTTTCACCATGTTGACCAGGATGGTCTCGATCTCTTGACCTCGTAATCCACCCGCCTCGGCCTCCCAAAGTGCTGGAATTACAGGCGTGAGCCACCGCACCCGGCTGGAGCCATTTATTAAGATACGGAAAACGGAAGGAAAAAAGTTTTAGGAGGAAGGCTATATAATTGAAGAATTCATGTTTGATCCTGTTGAGTTTGAGACATCCAGGGAGATGTCACGCAGGTGTGTACAGATCTGGACTGGACTTGTAGATTTGGGAGTTGTTGGCATGGAGAGAACTCAGAGAATGAGAACAGAAGAGGACCAAGATTAGAGTCCAGAGGAGCTCTAAAGCTTAGAGATCAGGTGAAAAGCGGGCCTGCAAGGGAAGCAGATGAAGAAGGCTGGAGCGGTGTGAGGAAAGTTAGGAAGACGACGTGTTATGGAAACCAGGAAAGGAGTTACAAGAACAAAGTGAGCAACTGGCAGAATCTAAGAGATGGAGTAAGATGAGATTAGAAAAGTGGACGGTGGTGACCTTAACAAAAATAGTCAGCGGTGGAACTTGGTTTACAGTGGTTGAAGGATGAACGGCAGGTGAAGAGGTGAACGCTGCATCTCGTCAACTCTGTGGAGAAATTTGGCTCTCAAGAGTAATAGAATGCTAGACCTGGGTTTTGTTCTGCTTTTTTTTTTTTTTTTGAGACAGAGTTTCGCTCTTGTTACCCAGGCTGGAGTGCAATGGCATGATCTCGGCTCACTGCAACCTCCGCCTCCTGGGTTCAGGCAATTCTCCTGCCTCAGCCTCCTGAGTAGCTGGGATTACAGGCACGCGCCACCATGCCCAGCTAATTTTTTGTATTTTTGGTAGAGATGGGGTTTCACCATGTTGACCAGGATGGTCTTGATCTCTTGACCTCATGATCCACCCGCCTCGGCCTCCCAAAGTGCTGGGATTACAGGCGTGAGCCACCGCGCCCGGCCTTTTTTTTATAAACACTGGAAGATTCTACAGCCTGTCTGAATGCTGATTGTAAAGATTCAGTAGACAGAGGGAATGGCCAAAGGGGAGAATGAGAGCTCTCCAAAGGCTGGAAGGGTTATGCCTAGCCCGCCTGTGGCTGGACTGACTTTTGGGAGAAAGTGGGTTATTTTTTGTTTCTGTAATAGAAAAGAAAGAGGGGATTGGTACTGATGGAAATTGGTTTGTGTATTTAGCAATGCGAACTTTCTGCCTGGCGACATTTCTTTCTGTTAAGTGCTGGGCAAGTCCAGGTACTGGGACTGGGAAGGGAGGGAGGAAAAAACATGGTACTCAGGAGATGCAGAAGGGATTCTGAAATGGCTTCAGGCACGATGAGCCAGTGTGCGTGCTGGAGAGTGGCAGTAGTCATGGCAATACTTAACACTGGAGTGCTTACATTGTACTGCTGAACACTATATGAGCTAGCTCACCTGGCCCACCAAGACTCACTTTGACAGTGACTACAGTGATGAAGAGCACAGACTTTGGGGCCAGAGCAGCCCAGAGTGCTGGTTAAATGCCCGCTCTACCACTTACCAGGGTGTGAACTTCGGCAAGTTAACATTGCAGAGACTGTTTTCTCATCTCTGAAATAGAAATAGTAGCGGCACCTGCCTCCTGGGGTCGTTGTAACTGGGTTAACATGTTTGCACAGTGCTCAGAACAATACATGGCACATAGTAAAAATTTCAAGCATTAATTTAAGAATAGAAGAGAAAAACGTTGCATAAGTAGATCTAAGGTGTTAGGAGATGTAGTTATGTTGGGGGAAAAAATCTCTCTGGCTATAATGATTCTGTGGAAGATCCTTTCCAGTCATTAAAGGTTCAACAGTTGAACACGAACCTCCTGAAGAGCCTAATTTTATTCTTTGGAAGTATATTTTGTCAGATGTTTTTTGCTCAGTCGTTTTTATCGTCAGAAAGGCTTAAAGTAGGGACAGCTTATTTCCTTGGATCAGGGATTGAAAAACCTAGATTTGCATCCCAGTTGCCGGGTGAGCCCACATGCTTATTTCAACCTCTGTGCTGTATCTCCCTCCATAAAGTAATGGGAAGGAAGATGGCTTCAAGGAAAGAGCCAGGGTCTGAGAGCAGTGATTGGAAACATGAAAGAAGCCATTCACACCCCATGTGCTCCATTCGTTCATCTCTGAAATGCCTGTCAATCAAAGTCAGGCAAATTGCGAGCAAATGAAACTGTATGTAGAAGAACTTCAAAAATAAAAGTGTTTTATGTTCACAGCGTTATCATGAGAAATAATCTTTGCTACCAGCTCATCATAAATGCTTGGCAGATTAATGAGGTGATTTGATATTTGTAATGTTTTGAGTTTCTTTGGAAGACGTGTGTAACACAAATGCCAGGTATTTCTGTTCTGTGAGAACCTAAGTCACAGAGGATCTAACTACATTCTTAGTACATCATGCTGAGTATTACAGAAAAACCAAAGAACTTTAAAACAAGGTTCTTGTCTTCTAAGAATGTAGTCTTCACAGGGAGATAAAATATACACCTAGGATTATTCAATACGACATGTGATGGAGTGCTAGAATACATAATGCAGACAGAAAGTTCCAGAAGAAGTTACAGAGGGGGACTATAGAGGTGTGGTAACTGCTTTTCTTTTCCTGAGGTAAATGTTTTCTGATGGCTTTGTCCATGCAGGATTCATTTCCTACTTCTGTTTTCCCAGTGATTTCTAATATTCAGTGAGAGGTTACAAAATGGTTTATGATTATATATGTCAGACTTGACAACCACAATCCATTTCTTAGTCTAAACCAAAAAAAAAAAAAAAGCTGGAAGATGGTGGGGGATAAAAATACAAGCTTAAATAAAATCAAGACCCAAAGGTTTTTTAACATGCTCTCTCCTCGGGTCAGCATAGAAACAATCCATAATGTTTTATTCTAGTTCTTTTTCCTGAATTTTTTATTTAAAGAGGAAAAAATGTAATTGGGTGTCAGAACTTCCATAAATTTCTTTCACCATCCCAGGTAAAATAGCTGGGATTATTGCAGATTTTTAAACAAGGAACTAGACCTTTAACGCTTGACAGTGACCAGAGTTGCCACAACCTGGATTATAATTGATCCTCCCAATTTTAGCCCAGCCTCTCCATTCTCTCAAAGTACACGTAAGCTGCAACACCTGAGCTGTCTCTAACTCCCTTTGGTTCTGTAGTCACTGGTTGCGCCTCTGATACCCTCCTCCTTCATTCCTGTACTTTGCCAGTAAGATACTAGAAGCTGGCAGGGAGTTGGTAACGGGATAGTGGTTGCAAGAAAACCATAATGGAATTGCCCTGGGAGGGAGCAGAGACTTAAAGTTATGTCTTGGTTTTTACCTGAATTCACCTAGGCTTCCCTAAATAAAGGACTTTCTCATTTGTTCTCTAGCTAGGTTTGGGAATATATTCTTGACCTTTATGCTTCAAATTAGCCTTGCAAATTGGCTCAAAAAATATCTTAGCGTTCAAAGATGTTCTTTTACTTTCAGAATTATGGATCATTCCCATGCTTACCTATGCCTGCAGTCCCTGTCGTTAGGCGGTGAGAACACGAGACACATACTTGGCATAATTTAATAGAAAGATCATGGAAATCGGGGCAGAACTGATTGTATTTGGTGTTGGCTCAATATTTGATTTCAGAAGTACCTCCTCTAATGTCCCCACACCCCCAAGGCCCTGAGAGTATAAACAGATTAATTTGCATCATGGTTTGAAATTGGGGGGTTGTGACATTTCAGTGTCGTTGTTTGCCATCAGAGCTGAAATACCAGATAGTCACTGTGGATCTGCAGTACCTAGGGGTTTCAAAGCATTGTTTTGAAAAAAGAAAAACCCAAGTTTTTGAGGGTTTTGTATTCAAAAGTACAGAAGTGTAAGGGAGAATACACAGCTAAAGAGAACACTGCCTTTCTCACCCGCTCACACTTGCCTGGTCCGTGCTGCTTGGTTGGGAGGCGTGCATGCTTGGCAGGAAGTCCTAGTCACCCTTCAGCTGGTGTGGCTTCGCTGAGTTGGCTAGCGCTTCACCTTGATCCTGTTGTAAGGGTGTTTTATGTCTCTGTTTTTGCTCCCAACTCTTTTTGGTTGGCCTTTTCCTGTAGCATGCCCTGGAGATGCGAGATTTTCCTTTGGCAGCAGGAGGCACGCCCCCGGAGAATGCTGGAGCTGCAAGGGGAAAGGACCCACTTCCACAGCAGAGAAAAACAAAGAGAAAAAAGACATACAGGCAGCCAGCACTAAGGGACGCGCCCAGCAAGCAGTGGGCCAGTGCCACTGCCCCTAGCAGCCGTGTCTGCTGCAGCCCGAGAGGAACTCGGTGAGCCTGTCCCGTCTGTGACTTCAAGCTCAGGATTTCAATCAATGCATTCCAGTAACCCTAAAGTGAGGAACTCTCCGTCGGGAAACACACAGAGGTAAGGGATGGGGCCTCTTCCTGCAGCCCCTTGGGGATGCCACAGGCACGCCATGAACACTCATTGGTGAAACAGCGTGTTGAATTAGAAGCAAATGAAACCCAAATAAGAAAGGAAGAGAAAATAGACTAGTAAATAGTAACAGAAGAGTAAGCAGGATACAGTGTAATCAAAGCACGCGTTAGGGCTTCTCTCCACCCACTTCCCTGCCAAAGCACAAACAAAAGGACTGTGTCGAGACCGACCGGTCCAATCTGCCCAAGTTGGCAAACACGGAAACTGAGGCCTGGAATGGTGAAGGAGGCCTCATGTCTTAGAACTGAAACATTCCCAGGACTCCCGCTGTGAGGCTTTTTCCTCTGTTTCACAGTACGCAAACTGTTACTTTAAAAGAATTTTATCCTCGCTCCCTGAGGGCAGCGGTTGGTTTCTCAGCTTTGGTGTAATACTGCTTGTTGGGAGGGATTCGTATCCTGGAGAATTTCCCTAACCTGACCGTCACCGGCTCCCGTGCTCTTCGGGACCTGCTTATATTTTCCAGCAGGGAAGTGAGGCTCTCCTACAGCTGTTCCTTGTCGTCAGCCTAGGGGTGGGTGGTATTTTGATCTTAACGATGCCTGTTTGTTTACTCTGAGCTAGTCTTAGTGTAAGAGTCACTTCTCTATGTACATAGAAACCGTTGTCCTTTATTGACAGAAGCCCTGGAGGTGGGTCCCCATGTGACTCTAGGGTTCCCGAGACCTGGCAGGCCGCTCTGCTGGATCCTCCTCTCTGTTGATAGCTCTGAGATAGGACCAAGGGTGGCGGGAGCAAACAAATGGCCGAGGCGAATCATGGGGTGGTATTTTAGTCCTAAGGGTCTCCTTGACTCCCAGTAGAAACCGCCTCTCCCTGATTGGTGCTGACCAGCTGTATCTGGTGTCTGATCTTCCTTTGTTATTCGTTTCTTTTAGTAGCCCTAAGTCAAAGCAGGAGGTGATGGTCCGTCCCCCTACAGTGATGTCCCCATCTGGAAACCCCCAGCTGGATTCCAAATTCTCCAATCAGGGTAAACAGGGGGGCTCAGCCAGCCAATCCCAGCCATCCCCCTGTGACTCCAAGAGTGGGGGCCATACCCCTAAAGCACTCCCTGGCCCAGGTGGGAGCATGGGGCTGAAGAATGGGGCTGGAAATGGTGCCAAGGGCAAGGGGAAAAGGGAGCGAAGTATTTCCGCCGACTCCTTTGATCAGAGAGATCCTGGGACTCCAAACGATGACTCTGACATTAAAGGTATGTCTATAAGATCTTTGAGACTCAGAGGGAAGTAGGTATTCCTGAGGGAAGATCTCTGACATTTGACAGAGGCCAGAGAGCCTAATATCAGACAAACGGGGAGAGCAGGTGTCGAATTCAGGAGTTCTCACCATTTATGATGGAACTATTTCTTCTCATTTTGCTAACTGAAGAATAGTTTGGAATCTCCTAGTTGGGAGCTCTTACCCTCGAGGATGCAGTGGTTTAGGGGTTATGGTAGGATTATTTCACAGGCCTAACCCTGTTCTTTTGCATGCCTCTGACCTCCATGCTGTTTGTACTTTAGTTCCAAGCCAGTTGCTCTAGTTCGTCTGTGCCAGTGGCCCCCACTGGGGTAGTTTTTCTGGTGTCCCCTTCTCTTCTCCATCAGAGGAATCCTCCAAGGCTTGGGTCTTGTGTTCTCTAGTAGCCGTTTTGCCAGACTTGCAGACACAAGAGGAAGCCTTGATAGCCCTGGCAGTGGTGCAGATTTGTCACCGCTGATTTTAGTGTAGCAGGAACGAGTGGCTACCAGATGTGTAGAGATTTGACAGACACCAAAATGGAGTGAGCCAGGAAGGGTATGGGACCAACAGCTGGGGTTTTAGGCTTTTTTATTTTATTTTATTTTATTTATTTTTTGAGACGGAGTCTCGCTCTTGTTACCCAGGCTGGAGTGCAATGGCACAATCTCGGCTCACCGCAACCTCCGCCTCCTGGGTTCAGGCAATTCTCCTGCCTCAGCCTCCTGAGTAGCTGGGATTACAGGTGCACGCCACCATGCCCAGCTAATTTTTTGTATTTTTAGTAGAGACGGGGTTTCACCATGTTGACCGGGATGGTCTCGATCTCTTGACCTCGTGATCCACCCGCCTCGGCCTCCCAAAGTGCTGGGATTACAGGCGTCATCTACACCCGGCCCCCCAATTTTTTTTTTTTTTTAAATGAATGAGAGGTTCTCATATTGCCCAGATTGGCCTTGAACGCATAGCCTTACCTCCTCAAGCGCCAGGACAACTGGCCGGAGCCACCACGGCTCACTAGGCTTTTTTCCTCCTAGTATAAGACCAAAAGTCTTCACCGTAAGCCAGAACGTGAAGTTAGTATTCAAGGAATAAAAGTATGATTTTCCAACCCAAATTAGAAATGAAAACCTGGGTGATTGTTCCTCCCCACTTCCTCCCCTCCTCCCTCAAGTGTTTTTGGCAGGCCTGCTATGAATACCAGCACTGTGCTGGGGTGGGGCATGGTCAGTAAGATAGATACAGCTGTTGACCTCAAAGATTTGAATGCACCTAGAAAGCTGATCATTAAACAGTTACAGTAAAATATGATGAATGCTGAACTAAGTGAAGTTACGAGGGCTGTGAGATCCACCATCATCTGTGGATCCATCCCCAGTTAAGTCTAGGAGGTTTCAAGAAAGTTACCAGGAAGTAGGGACATTTATGCTAATATATGAAGGAAGTGTAATAGAGAGGTAAGGAAGTGGGGGAGGAGTGCTTTTTGATTAGTCATTTCAGACAGAAGAGCGTTTGCAATTTTATGAGTAGAAGAGAAGGTTTCTTCTTAGCAAGGTGGTACTTCCTTGAAATTCTCAAGGTGGGTTTGTGTTGTGATGCTATAAATGCTGGCAGAAGAAAGGAAATTGTATTCTTTCTATGACGAGTCTTTTTATTCTTTTAGAATGTAATTCTGCTGACCACATAAAGTCCCAGGATTCCCAGCACACACCACTCTCGATGACCCCATCAAATGCTACAGCCCCCAGGTCTTCCACACCCTCCCATGGCCAAACTACTGCCCCAGAGCCCACTCCTGCTCAGAAGACTCCAGCCAAAGTGGTGTATGTGTTTTCTACTGAGATGGCCAATAAGTAAGTTGATGCTTGTGTCTTGCTGTTGGGCGGGGCTTGTCTGGGGACCTAGGTTCTTATTCCCATTTCAGATTGATAATTTATTATCACCTAAAGTTAACAGTACAGAAAGAGATAAAACATAAAACCTCCCAAACACAAACTCCCCCAGAGGCAACCACTGATAATACATACTTTGCTTCCCTTTCAGAAATTTTTTGTGCTTATGCAAATATTATACATATATACCTCTTTTTATTTATTTATTTTTTTTTTGAGATGGTATCTCCCTCTGTCACCCAGACTGGAGTGCAGTGGTGGGTCTCAGCTCACTGCAGCCTCCACCTCATGGGTTCAAGTGATTCTTCTGCCTCAGCCTCCTGAGTAGCTGGGATTACAGGCACCTGTCACCACGCCCAGCTGATTTTTTGTGTTCTTTCAGTAGAGATGGCATTTCACCATGTTGGCCAGGCTGGTCTCAAACTCCTGGCCTCAAGTGATCTGCTTGCTTAGGCCTCTCAAAGTGCTGGGATTACAGGCGTGAGCCACCATGCCCAGCCACATATACCTCTTTTAAACACAGGAGAAAAAATTGATTACACAATAAACACTTTTCTGCAACCTACTTATTTTCTAAACACAAGTAATATATGTCCATTCTAGAATAATTAGAAAATACAACTAAAAATTAATATCTCTGGAATTCACAGAGATAACCACTGTAAACATTTTCATATATAAATTTCTAGTGGATGGATGAACCAATTGGTTTTGTCAAAATTGTGATTTTACCCTGCATATGTTTTCTGACCTGTTTTACTTAAAAAGTGAATCTTGATAGCCTTCAGCGATCACTAGGTGTCATGTGATTTCGTCTTCCCCTTCTTGGGTTGGGATTTTGAACTCAGATTCTGTATGAAACACCTTCCATCATGGATTGGTTTAACAAGAAAATCTTGGTTTTTGTTTTTTAATGCCTCTTTTAGGATTTGCTAATGACTGTCTTTTAATTTTAGAAGTTTGATGGTAAATGGTAAACATACATAATGAAACATGTTTCTCTTAATTTCTTCTTCAGCATTTCTGGTGGTTATTTATACTCCTTCCTCTTCCTTACAAGTTCAGTGTGGGGTTAAAGTGCTTTGGAATTACAGTTAGTGAAATCGAAGTGAGTTCTAGTGTGTGCTGTCTCTTCTGTCTTTGCAGAGCTGCAGAAGCTGTGTTGAAGGGCCAGGTTGAAACTATCGTCTCTTTCCACATCCAGAACATTTCTAACAGCAAGACAGAGAGAAGCACAGCCCCTCTGGTATTTCATTTCAGAAACTGAATAATGGTTTAATGATTCTACAGTGACTGCAAAGGAGAGGAGGTGGTGAATTTAATTGATAGGAATGTAGTCCTGATGGTGTGAGCTACGTTCTTGGCATTTAACCTAATTCTGGCATTGTGGGGCGTTAGGCACATCACACTATACTAGCCCTTTCTACAAGAAAGCTAGTAGATTGATGAATTACTAGGGAGAAGAAGATGCAAGCTAAAAGAGGAGCTGTACAGATATCTTAGGGTTTCCTTCATGTAAGCGTCTCTGGGAAAATCTAAATTCGGACCCTTGTGTACAGAGCAGGTTTTTTTAAAAATAACACTCTTGAGCTAGTTGAATTACGAAGAAAGAACAGAGAAAAAACAACAACAACTAAAACTTCTGGAGTACACAATGATTATCGTAATCCTTTCAAAATGATTCATATTTATTTCAAAGTGATAAGACCATTGAATGCTTTTAATTGCTTGATACTTATAAAAATGTAATAAATGTTAGTCTGTGTTCTATCTGGATCTTCAGCACGTGCTGTAAACTCTATCAGGAAAAGCATACAGTAGATGTTTTAATGCATGTAGTTTACGAAATTGATCCAAAGGGTATTTCTTCTGTCTAGCATTGTCAAGCCGTTGCACCAGATGCTATGAGGGGGGGTACTGAAAGGTTCAAGACACAGTCCTGTTTTCAGGGAACATAAATCTAATACTGGAATCCGTCTTAAACATGGGAAAAGTTAATTGACAATAAATTATCAAAGTACAATTCAAGATAAAATAGGTGACGTCTTTCCTATTTTGTTTATCAGAAAAGTCTCCATCTTTGTAGACATAGGTAGAGCTTAGGCCTTGCTAAACTTAGAAAAGGAATTTTACATTCCCCATGCATCTTGACTACCCAAGGGTAGAAGATCATACAATTATATTTAAAATGCTCATTGTCCTGGAATGCTTACTGTCCTGGTACAGCGTAACTGAAACCAACCTTTTATTGACTTAACGGTGGTTCTTGATACAGTTATCACCTACACCTTCTCTGGAACTAAAATGAAATCAGGAAAGGAGTTAGGAGTAATCCATTGTTCCACATCTAAATGTTTTCTGCTGTCATGGTTTCCTTATATGAAGTCAGTACTCACCTGCAGCAAACAAAAGCTGACCAACAAAACCAAACTGAAAATGGCACTAGAAGGAAAACCAAGGTGACCTCTACACGCCAGTTAGGAGTTGCGGACATGAAATAACACTTTTGACTGTGCAGAGTCATACAGGATTCAGCCAGTCTTACCCACACAGCTCGATACCATGGATACCTCCAAGTCAAACATTTATATTTGTATTCCCAGAATGTAAGTACTCAAAGATATGTTTTCATGTATATACAGTAGAAATTGTTCATATGCAGAGATACACATAATTACTTGTTTACATATTTGCATACAGTTAAACATTCCAGAGAGTAGGTGAGGCGGTAAATAAGAGCCTTAAGGGTTTGGAAATATGGACTGGATTAAGTGAACAGGAAGGAGCAGATGAACACCAAAAAAAAGGTCTGGAGAAAGGTCTTTGGTGAAAGGTCTCTGAGACAGAGTTTGGAGACCAAGCCCTTCTGTTCTTCAGTGCCCTCTTACATCTTAGCAGTGCTACTGGTTTAGACGCGGAACATAGGCGTCCCTCTTCCAAACATTCAGGGCGTCCATGTCACCATGTAGGTGAGTGTGCTTCACGCTGGACTTAGTATAGCATTGGAGGCAATCATCCAGCGTGTTAAAAAGGGGCAGTCTGCTGTCTATTGCAAAGAACGTTCGATCAAGAGACGCCATGAGTTAGATAGCCTCGGATTTCTCCACAGAACCTTCCTGCCTGCAGATGATCTCACTACAGTTAATATACAAATTCTTATCAAACATGCAGTCAGTTATCACGAACCCAAAACAGAAACCGCAGATATCAGGCCCCCTGGAAACTCCAGGAGGGGAGCGCCTCAGTAGTCACCCTGCCAGAGGAGCCTTCTTCCTGCTTCCTTGACTGGTGGAGTACGGAGCTGCAAGTGACTTACGCTTTCTCTTTCACATGGCAACGTCAGACCTTTTGATTGACAATGAGAAGTCTACAAACCCAGTTGTACTTTCAGGGAAAAGAAAAAGGTGTTAGGTACAGCCTCCCACATACCGAGAAACTAATCTCTCTCTGAATCAGAAACACGTAGTAGACATGTGATATCAAACCTGTTCCTCAAAATAGATCCTCAAATGTATTCCCTTTGGCAGAGTGGCTCTCCTCTGGCATACTTTTTAAGTTATTGAAACCTAATCTTCAGCAAGGGAAAGAGGATGCCATTTGACAGTAAGCTTAAAAAAAAAAATCAAAATGTCTTCATGTCCAAAAGGGGGTTGTACATGAGCAATTTCTACAGCTGGTGTCAGTGTAGATCTGTGTGACTGGGGACAAGTCCTTCGTAACATATCTTGCTCTTTTAATTGCCCTTCTGTTCAGTTTACCAATGATTTTTAAAATCTTTGTTTATCTTCAGAACACACAGATATCTGCCCTTCGGAATGATCCGAAACCTCTCCCACAACAGCCCCCAGTTCCAGCCAACCAGGACCAGAATTCTTCCCAGAATGCCAGATTGCAGCCAACTCCACCCGTTCCGGCACCAGCACCCAAGCCTGCCGCACCCCCGCGTCCCCTGGACCGGGAGAGTCCTGGGGTAGAAAACAAACTGATTCCTTCCGTAGGAAGTCCTGCCAGCTCCACTCCACTGCCCCCTGATGGTACCGGGCCCAACTCAACGCCCAACAATCGGGCAGTGACCCCTGTCTCCCAGGGGAGCAATAGCTCTTCAGCAGATCCCAAAGCCCCTCCGCCTCCACCAGTGTCCAGTGGCGAGCCCCCGACCCTGGGAGAGAATCCCGACGGCCTATCTCAGGAGCAGCTGGAGCACCGGGAGCGCTCCCTACAAACTCTCAGAGATATCCAGCGCATGCTTTTTCCTGATGAGAAAGAATTCACAGGAGCACAAAGTGGGGGACCCCAGCAGAATCCTGGGGTATTAGATGGGCCTCAGAAAAAACCAGAAGGGCCAATACAGGCCATGATGGCTCAATCCCAAAGCCTAGGTAAGGGACCTGGGCCCCGGACAGATGTGGGAGCTCCATTTGGCCCTCAAGGACATAGAGATGTGCCCTTTTCTCCAGATGAAATGGTTCCACCTTCTATGAACTCCCAGTCTGGGACCATAGGACCCGACCACCTTGACCATATGACTCCCGAGCAGATAGCGTGGCTAAAACTGCAGCAGGAGTTTTATGAAGAGAAGAGGAGGAAGCAGGAACAAGTGGTTGTCCAGCAGTGTTCCCTCCAGGACATGATGGTCCATCAGCATGGGCCTCGGGGAGTGGTCCGAGGGCCCCCCCCTCCTTACCAGATGACCCCTAGTGAAGGCTGGGCACCTGGGGGTGCAGAGCCGTTTTCTGATGGTATCAACATGCCACACTCTCTGCCCCCGAGGGGCATGGCTCCTCACCCCAACATGCCAGGGAGCCAGATGCGCCTCCCTGGATTTGCAGGCATGATAAACTCTGAAATGGAAGGGCCGAATGTCCCCAACCCTGCATCTAGACCGGGTCTTTCTGGAGTCAGTTGGCCAGATGATGTGCCAAAAATCCCAGACGGTCGAAGTTTTCCTCCTGGCCAGGGCGTCTTCAGTGGTCCTGGCCGAGGGGAACGCTTCCCAAACCCCCAAGGATTGTCTGAAGAGATGTTTCAGCAGCAGCTGGCAGAGAAACAGCTGGGTCTCCCCCCAGGGATGACCATGGAAGGCATCAGGCCCAGCATGGAGATGAACAGGATGATTCCAGGCTCCCAGCGCCACATGGAGCCTGGGAATAACCCCATTTTCCCTCGAATACCCGTTGAGGGCCCTCTGAGTCCTTCTAGGGGAGACTTTCCAAAAGGAATGCCCCCGCAGATGGGCCCTGGTCGGGAACTTGAGTTTGGGGTGGTTCCTAGTGGGATGAAGGGAGATGTCAGTCTAACTGTCAACATGGGATCCAACTCTCAGATGATACCTCAGAAGATGAGAGAGGCCGGGGCGGGCCCTGAGGAGATGCTGAAATTACGCCCAGGTAGCTCAGACATGCTGCCTGCTCAGCAGAAGATGGTGCCGCTGCCATTTGGTGAGCACCCCCAGCAGGAGTATGGCGTGGGCCCCAGACCATTCCTCCCCATGTCTCAGGGTCCAGGCAGCAACGGTGGCTTGCGGAATCTCAGAGAACCAATTGGGCCCGACCAAAGGACTAACAGCCGGCTCAGTCACATGCCACCACTACCTCTCAACCCTCCCAGTAACCCCGCCAGCCTCAACACCGCTCCTTCGGTTCAGCGCGGCCTGGGGCGGAAGCCCTTGGATATATCTGTGGCAGGCAGCCAGGTGCATTCCCCAGGCATGAACCCTCTGAAGTCTCCCACGATGCACCAAGTCCAGTCACCAATGCTGGGCTCGCCCTCGGGGAACCTCAAGTCCCCCCAGACTCCATCGCAGCTGGCAGGCATGCTGGCGGGCCCAGCTGCCGCTGCTTCCATTAAGTCCCCCCCTGTTTTGGGGTCTGCTGCTGCTTCACCTGTCCACCTCAAGTCTCCATCACTTCCTGCCCCGTCACCTGGATGGACCTCTTCTCCAAAACCTCCCCTTCCAAGTCCTGGGATCCCTCCAAACCATAAAGCACCCCTCACCATGGCCTCCCCCGCCATGCTGGGGAATGTAGAGTCAGGTCAGTATGCTTGCATCCTCACAGTTGCACCTTGTAGCTGGAGACCACTGGAGCCTGATGCAGTTACTTTAAGAAAACTGGTGTTTTGAGTACCTAGCCAGAGGAGGCAGCCTTTGTTGAAATGGACATATCTGTGGCAAGGTGCATAATTAGTGCTTCCATAGGGTTATGCAGAAGTGTCCAATCTCAGCAAAAAATGCCTATGTCAGATGGGATTGTTAAAAGAGGGGAAATGGGGAATATGTGTTGGGTTCAACCCAGAATAATTTACATTTGCACAGTGAGCACATGCAATAAAACGTCTTAACAGTGGATGAATGTGGCTGCTTTAAATACTGGACCCACTGCAAGGGGCTTCCCTTGGATCGAGAGATTCTGAGTATAATCCTAAACACAGAGAGAGGAAGCTGATGTAAGACTTGCGTGGTTCTTGTAAATATCTGTTGACCACAAAAACCGTTACCGAAATCTCCTTAGTAGAACACTTTTCACAGAGCAGCTACAATTTAGGAGTATTTTCTTCCTGGGAGAGATTCTTGCTGATGATGATGGTTTTGTGAATGGGACGAGAGGTGGTCAGTGGAAGTAGCACCGAGATGTAAATACTAGGTTGGTGCTGTCTCCACCTGAGAAAGACTAGGATCAGAGCAAGATAGAAGATTTATCCTACGAAGCTAAAGCCTCCCTCTGTGGGGTAGCAGTTCACTGAAGCAGTACAGCGGAAAAGCCCCCTCGGACCTTTTTGGTTCAAACGTCTTGGTTGTGGAAATTAAGAATGTGTGTAGCGTGATGTCATTAGTACCTGGGGCTAGATCACTAGTCTGGCTTTGTGGCACGCTAACACCTCAGTCGATTTCTAAATTGGGATTGGCAAGAGATCCACTTATTTCGTCGTCTGTACACCATATTTTCCCCAAGCTTGAACTAATATTTCTAACACATTCCTGGTGTGTTCGTCTTCACATCTGCTGATCTGTCGCCCCGTATCACGCCGCGGTCTCCCTCTGCACTCACACGGAGCTTGACTAGAAGATTGATGATTTGTGTCTGGGGTCTAATAACACTGTCCTGTTCATCTGTCTCATTCCTGGCCTTGCTAGTTCATAATCAGAGGGCCCAGTAGCCTTCGAAAGGAATCTAATTCCCTGCCCGTTTTATTTTGCTTCCTTTCAGGTGGCCCCCCGCCTCCTGCAGCCAGCCAGCCTGCCTCTGTGAATATCCCTGGAAGTCTTCCCTCTAGTACACCTTACACCATGCCTCCAGAGCCCACCCTGTCCCAGAACCCACTCTCTATCATGATGTCTCGAATGTCCAAGTTTGCAATGCCCAGTTCCACCCCGTTATACCATGATGCCATCAAGACTGTGGCCAGCTCAGATGACGACTCCCCTCCAGCTCGTTCTCCCAACTTGCCATCAATGAATAATATGCCAGGTAAGAAATCAGAAAGGCAGGTTGTGGAGTGAGTGCTAGACCCAAGAGAAACCTCTGGAAGCATTTTCTCAGTGGCTGTACACCTGAATAGGTGGAAGTTCAACAAGTAGAAAAAATGTTCTGTCTAAAGTAGTTTCAGCGGAATGGAAGTGTCTTGGCTAGAGGAAGATAATTTTTTATTAGCTTGATTCCTTATCTGTTCATAAGAAAGCAGGTTTCTTTATAGTTCTGATGCTTCTGTGTACCTGGATGGTTTTGAGGGCGTGTTGTTTTTTCTCTGGTCCTCCTGTAGCAATATTGAGAGCAGTTTCTTTTTAACAGGCTGATTGGAATGTCTTTAGTTCTCAAGTATTTTTCCTGGAAGAGTAGCCTCAAACCACAAGCAGGCACAGGATTTCAGACAGCGGAAAGCCCCTGTTTCCTAGAGCAGCCTTTTTTTGAGGACTCGGGAGATGATAAAATCCTTTCCTTCCCTATGCATTCTGTTCACCTTCATTCCTATACTCAGCCCTCCCCTGCCACCTGACTAAGGAACATGCGCAGGATGGTGAAAGTGATCGGCAGAGACCGTGACTTTTCAGCCATGAGTTTCTGGTTCCAGTTCTATTCTGATTGTTACAAATGCTATTTATTTATCAGGAACTCTAATTAACCCGGTTAGTACATGTTCCAGGGACAGCATAAGCCCTATACCACACTCAGTGGTAATTCCACGGGGACCAAGTACTTCGATGTCCCAGAGACTGTACAGAATGTGTTACTTTCCGTTTCTATTAAAAGTTATTTCTTGAACATTTTATGTAATCTCGAGTTTTAAATGCTTTCTCTTTAAGGCACCATAAAATAATGCCAAATGCCAATTGAAAAATGACCTGTTTAGTTTCTCTGTTATGATTTCCAATCATTTTGGAATTGTAGAACTGATTAATCCTCTGTCTCCAAAAGGACGTACTTAAGTCATTCAGGCAAATTGTTTTCTCCTGTATTAAATGTCTCCAGTGAGGAAGATGAAACTCATTTGTGTGCTAATTTATAACTTTTCACACATGAGAATTTCTCCCTTGCTGTCCTCTACACGCTCCTAAATCACAGTTTAAGACGCAATAATATATGTCTTGTAGAGCCCTTGGTTTGTATGTCCCCAGATGTATTATGACCTTACTCACGGCAGGGATCGTGTGTGGTATGTTTCCCCGGCATTGTACTATGCACATTGGATGCACAATGGTTTTTTTTGTTAATCTATTACAATTTTTCTGAGTTGATTTTTGGTTAAGTTGATTCCTTTGGTATCTTTATTTTTCTAGGAATGGGCATTAATACACAGAATCCTCGAATTTCAGGTCCAAACCCCGTGGTTCCGATGCCAACCCTCAGCCCAATGGGAATGACCCAGCCACTTTCTCACTCCAATCAGATGCCCTCTCCAAATGCCATGGGACCCAACATACCTCCTCATGGGGTCCCAATGGGGCCTGGCTTGATGTCACACAATCCTATCATGGGGCATGGGTCCCAGGAGCCACCGATGGTACCTCAAGGACGGATGGGCTTCCCCCAGGGCTTCCCTCCAGTACAGTCTCCCCCACAGCAGGTTCCGTTCCCTCACAATGGCCCCAGTGGGGGTCAGGGCAGCTTCCCAGGAGGGATGGGTTTCCCAGGAGAAGGCCCCCTTGGCCGCCCCAGCAACCTGCCCCAAAGTTCAGCAGATGCAGCACTTTGCAAGCCTGGAGGCCCCGGGGGTCCTGACTCCTTCACTGTCCTGGGGAACAGCATGCCTTCAGTGTTCACAGACCCAGACCTGCAGGAGGTCATCCGACCTGGAGCCACCGGGATACCTGAGTTTGATCTCTCCCGCATTATTCCATCTGAGAAGCCCAGCCAGACGCTGCAGTATTTCCCTCGAGGGGAAGTTCCAGGCCGTAAACAGCCCCAGGGTCCTGGACCTGGGTTTTCACACATGCAGGGGATGATGGGCGACCAAGCCCCCAGAATGGGACTAGCACTACCTGGCATGGGAGGTCCAGGGCCAGTGGGAACTCCGGACATCCCTCTTGGTACGGCTCCATCCATGCCAGGCCACAACCCCATGAGACCACCAGCCTTTCTCCAGCAAGGCATGATGGGACCTCACCATCGGATGATGTCACCAGCACAATCTACAATGCCCGGCCAGCCTACCCTGATGAGCAATCCAGTCGCTGCCGTGGGCATGATTCCTGGCAAGGATCGGGGGCCTGCTGGGCTCTACACCCACCCCGGGCCTGTGGGCTCTCCGGGGATGATGATGTCCATGCAGGGCATGATGGGACCCCAACAGAACATCATGATCCCCCCACAGATGAGGCCCCGGGGCATGGCTGCTGACGTGGGCATGGGTGGATTTAGCCAAGGACCTGGCAACCCAGGAAACATGATGTTTTAAGCTGCTAAGATTGGATGTGCCGATCCTTGTCAAGATGAGATTCCAGGTCCTGAGAGCTGCTTTGAGGGAGTTCCAGGAGTACTTAACTATTGGTCATGCAATAGGAGAACAGAGACCCGAGGGCTGCTGTGGGGGAGGGGGGAACTCGAGAATGTATGGATTTACCTGAAAGCAAATTATTCATTTAATCAACAGGTGTGTTTTTTTTAAGATTTATTTTTTAAAAATTATTTTTGTGGACTTGGGTATCCCATGATGGCACCTACTTTTGCGAATCTGTAGCCGTGCTTTGAGAATTGCCATCGGTCATGCGTTGCACCGTTCCCCGTATGTTTACGTCCTTTGGACTGGCTTCTCCCAGGATTCTTTTCTGTTTTTGTTTTTTGATTTGGGCTTTATTTTTTTTTGTGTACTGTACTATATTGTAAAAGGGATTTTAGCAGAGACTTTAGTCTTTGGGGCAACAGGAGAACAGGAATGCTGGGCTGTTTACTTTAGGTGGAGAATCCATCTTCAGACGTTCGGACTATTTTCTTTCAACGCCAGTGTATAGACAAACCAAACTATGACCTCAGAGCAGAGTATTAATGAAAAGCACAAAAAAAGGAACTAAGTTCAGCGAGGGGTGGGGGGAGGGGGGAGATTTTTCTTTTTAAAAATAATGACGCTTAGGACATTCGTTTTTCAGTTCAAGTGCTCTTCAGCACCGTCTGTCTCCCCATATACCAACCCACTGGCACATTTTTCTCTGTTTTCTCTCCCATGTCGCTGTCTCCTCAGTTAAATGTTTCCTTCCCTTGTGGCCCCGCTGGTGACCCTCTGCTTCCCTCTCTCTTTCCCTTTGGCAGCTGCAATACACAGTGTTATTTTGGGGAAATTAATCTAGCAAAGCCTCGCCTTCTGTGCCGAGCGTCCTCCTGGCTCTGGGAGGGAAAGGTCTGTCCTTGGGATGCTCTCTGATCTTTTTTTTTCCCCTTAGTCTTTCTCTTCCCCATCGTACCCTTCCCGGCCCACCTTCTTTTCTGTCCTCCTTTTCTTAGGAGTTCCCGAGTGAATTTTTATTAATGTGGGAGTGGAACAGATGCTAAAAGCTATCCAGGATTTTGTTTCTGTTTGTTTTAAATTTTGTGGTTCCTTCCCTTTCCTCCCCCTCCCATGCGTAAGACGTTCTGTGTAACCTCCATTAAATTTGGTACAAAACCACTCGCCAGAGCTGTGGTGTCAGAAAAATAAAATATATTGTTTCTTACAAAACTGAACTGTCTTTTCTGATCATTTGGATTCCTGATAGTTTAGTACTGGGCATACCGGTTACCATATGACCCAGAAGCGTAGAGTTTTTTTATTGATCAATAAGGTGATGGTTAGGGAGAGCAAATGAAAGTACCTTCTCAAATAAAGCATATTCCATGCTGTTAAGGACTAACTCCTCATGTGGGTTTATCCTGTACTGTTCCTGTCTCAGTCGTGAAATCCTAGTTATAGCAGAAGAGCAACTGTGATCCCATTGCTGAACTTCACCTCTAGGGCAATTAATGGTCTTTATTAGGAATGTTTGTGAGAACCAATTTAGTGGTATGAAGTAATTAAAAGGCCAGAGGTTGTATGTTTAGTTATTTGAATAAGCTATGAGCTGTCCCTGGGTCTTGTTAAGGTAGAATAGTGTTACTATACCTGCAACTTATGGGTTTCCACAGTGTGGGGGTTTCTATGGTCCCTTCTGCCTTCCCATCTCCTCACCCACCTCCGTCACCTCTGCTAACCCTGCTCAGTTTTTGTGCACTGTTCATTTCCCGCCACACACATCTTCAGCACATCAGTGTGTATCCTGCAAGGTATGTATCTAATGGACTGGCTGTTGTGCTTCTGTGCAGTTATTTCTGTTCTGGTGTGTGTATTTCTTTGAGTTGTTGTAGGTGTTTTTAGCTCAGTGAGTGGGCGTCTGTGTGCGTGTTTGTTCTTAGGTGAGAGAATCTAAGCGAGGAGCAGCAGGTGCACAGTCATCTGCAGACAAACCTGTACAAATTGGGCTCCGCTGGTGTTTCACAGTCTGAGCTTTTCTCTCTGACAGTTGTTTTGGAGAGCTGTTTTCTCCTTCTTTTCAGCAGCACTGTCTTCTCGGTAACACAGTTGCCCCAGATAACAAAAAACGTGGAGATGAACATTCGAGTACCTACTCCACCAGTCACCTCCGTGCACTTTTATCTCGCTGATTTTTAAGGGGCCCTATGAAATAAGTGGTAATGAGCTCATTTGCAGATGAGAAAACTGAGCTCCCAACTTTAAGAATTCTGATTCAATCTGATCTATTCTGTTGGTGCTGGGTGGTGAAATTTTCATGTGGTAATCAGGATAGTAAAAATGAAGATTTTGTTTCACAAACTTAGCCATGTTTCTGGGTTCTCTGGCTTTAAAGTATTTAGATGAGAACAGACTAACAGCCAAGCATGGGCCGCACAAGATGAGAACCTGAAGAAAGGGTCCCACCTGGCACTTGTCCACTGGTCTGGCTCTTGGGTAGCTCCCCTCCTTGCTGTACCCAATAGTGTTGGAGTCACTAATGGTGCGTGGTCCTGTTGTTACTCTCCCGTGCAAGGAGTCAAGGCATAAAAGGTACCCACAGAGCAGAACAGGTACCCACTTAGAGGGCTAGCAAGAAACCTGGCTGCTGCTGCGGGCAGCTGGATGTGCGGCATCCCCCGCAGCCCCCTGCTGGAGAACTTGCGGCAGTGCAGATCCGTTTCCCCACCTGAGTTTCTAAAATACCCCATCATAAATCTTCCTTCACTTTATCAGCATATGCCAGCATTTCATGACGATAATCTCTGACAAGCCAGATTTACTTAGGGTCTACATATGATAATTTTCATTTACTAAGATTGTTACAAAATAAAATCACATTTTGAGAAGCTGGACTGTATGGAGAACTGATGCAAGATTTTTTTTTAATTGTACTTTGGGCTCTGGGGTACGTGTGCACATCCGGCGTCCTGCAGGATTGTTGTGATGCAAGATTTTTTTTTAAATCAGTGAAAGTGATGAAGATGTTTCAGATTAACATAATCCTGTGGAAAGCCCAGCCAATCTCCTCTCCTTCCTCTCCTGAATTTGGGGACTGAATGGAGGGAACGCAGTAAGGACTTGTTCGCTTCAGGGGTAACTGGTGGAGGGAGTGTAGGTAATAGCATTTTTTTTTCTTTTTAGACGAAGTTTCACTCTTGTTGCCCAGGCTGGAGTGCAATGGTGCGATCTCAGCTCACTGCAACCTCCACCTACCAGGTTCAAGCAATTCTCCTGTCTCAGCTTCCTGAGTAGCTGGGATTACAGGCACCTGCCACCATGCCTGGCTAATTTTTTGTATTTTTAGTAGAGACGGATTTCACCATGTTGGCCAGGCTGGTCTCGATCTCCTGACCTCAAGTGATCCGCCTACCACAGCCTCCCAAAGTGCTGGAATTATAGGTGTGAGCCACTGTGCGTAGCCCATAGTTTTTTTTTTTTTTTTTTTTTTTTGAGACAGAGTCTCACTTTGTCGCCAGGCGCCAGGCTGGAGTGCAGTGGCACAGTCTCGGCTCACTGCAACCTCCACCTCCCAGGTTCAAGCAATTCTCCTGCCTCAGCATCCTGAGTAGCTGGGACTACAGGCGCACGCCACCACGCCCAGCTAATTTTTGTATTTTTAATAGAGACGGGGTTTCACCATGTTGGCCAGGATGGTCTCGATCTTTTGACCTCGTGATCCGCCCGCCTCGGCCTCCCAAAGTGCTGGCATTACAGGCTTAAGCTACCGCACCCAGCCGCATTTTTTTTTTAAAGGACTAACTAGGAGTATGTAGCATTTTCCCTAAAACAATGTAAAATAAAATACTTTTTAAAAGATTCTGGATGTGGTGTGAAAAAATAAATTTAAAACAATTTACCATATTCTAAAGCTACTCCTTAAAAAACGGATCCAACATTTCTCCCAGCCTGCCTGCACTCCATACTTCTCGATATTATCATCACAACGCCGCTGCGGCCATCGGGGCCAGCTTCATGGAGGTGCCAGCTGTGCGGCCGGACAGGACCCCGGCTTGGTTTAATGCTCCACTGTCACTGTTAGGAGTTCTTAATTATTGAATAGTGACTCCACATTTCCATGTCGCCCTGAGGCCCACAGATTGCTTAGCCAGGCTGTTGTAAACAGAAACCACAGCAGCTCCACAGAGGTGCTGGGACCCCAGTCTCCATATTTATTCTCACTTTCTCCTTAACTCGTGGCCAGGAGAACCCCAGGCAGGGTGCTTGCTTTGTTCTGCTTAACTGTCTACACTTCAATCATTTCCTTTTCCTTTTCTGAGTAATTTCAAAGTGCTGAAAGGAGAGGGACGCTGCCTTTTAACCCAAGGACTTATTTATTTAGCAGATATTTACAGAGCACCTACTGTGTGTCAAGAACTGTGCAAAAGCTGGGATGTGGAAACAGGTGTGTAAACCAGTTATTGCCATAAAATATGATGATTGCTGCAGTGAAGGTGTGGACAGAGGGCAATAGGCCAAAAAGGAAAATTCAATGAATCTTCAAAGGAAAGGTGATTTTTTTTAACTGACTCTTAAAGGAGATAGCATTCCTGGAGGATGGTGGTGAGCACTGAAGCAGAGGAAATGGGAACTGATGGGATGGCCTCTTTAAGGGAGGCAGCAGTAAGAAATAAGCATAGAGAGACAGTGGGTCACAGAGAGCACCTCGTGGCCCACTAAAGAGTTTGAACTTCCAAGTTTTTGTTTTTTTTTTTTGAGACGGAGTTTTGCTCTTGTTACCCAGGCTGGAGTGCAATGGCGCGATCTCGGCTCACCGCAACAACCTCCACCTCCTGGGCTCAGGCAATTCTCCTGCCTCAGCCTCCTGAGTAGCTGGGATTACAGGCACACGCCACCATGCCCAGCTAATATTTTGTATTTTTAGTAGAGACGGGGTTTCACCATGGGTTTCACCATGTTGACCAGGATGGTCTCGATCTCTTGACCTTGTGATCCACCCGCCTCGGCCTTCCAAAGTGCTGGGATTACAGGTGTGAGCCACCGCGCCCAGCCTGAACTTCCAAGTTTTAAGCAAGGGATCAGGTGATCTTATTGGCTGGGATGTGGAAGACAGGCTGGGGGCGGGGTGGGAGAACTACAGGAAGATCACTTGCAAAAATGTGCTTACTCTACAAAATCCTTAGACTCATCTCTTTTGCTTTCAATAACATCAAATGCTATCTTATTTCCCATGCTGTTTAGACAACCTGAGCCTCACTGCCACTATCTTTTCTCTAACTCAGACCTGTAATTTTTTTCAAAGTCACAAACCCTTACATTTAAGAAACATCATGGCATCCTAATTGGCTGGTAAGATTTTAATAATGCATTTAAAGCAATAAGTTTATAAAGCACAAGACCAGTGTGTGGCCAAACATTTCCTATTGGAGGGGACTAAATCATAAAAGTAATCTTAAAAGGAAGGTATGCTATGAGGATTGCAGTAATAGTTGTCTCTATTTAACATGGCTTCTTATCTGGGTTACTGTTAAACGGACGTGAATCTGTTTTCTGCCTATAGGTGACCCCGCTTCAGCTGTTAACTTTCTGTCTCGGTGCTTAATTGTGCTTGGTAACCAGCACTGCCAGAGGAAGACCTTGAGTGTATGTATGACCATAGGAAGAGAATATAAAGAGAAGAGTCAGACATTCTTTCTTCACGCATAAAGCATGGGAAAATTCAGTGATTTCACCAAACGTGAAATAACTCAAGACGTCTCTTGCAAAATACCCATCCCCAAACAATTATGCAGGTACCCTGGGGTTCCAAAGAACAGATAAAGAAACCCAGCGCTAGGAAGCTGCATGTCTTCACTGGAGCCGGCTGTGTGCATTGCTGCCAGATCTGGGAGGTTGGGTTTCTCACACCTTAACCACCTGCACCTGGACCAGCCACCCCCTCCCGTGAGGGTCTGACCCGCAGCTCTGTGCTAGCCACACTCTTCCATTCTCCAGAGGCTGGAGCCAGGGTCAAGGGCAGAAACAGCTTACACATCTCAGTGGTATCCAGTGTCCAATTAATTAGTGTTGAGGGTGAATTTACGTTTTTAATATATTTTTTTTCTACAGCCAAAGTTCTTTTTATTAAAGACCGCGGGAGCTCATGTTTGTTTCTCATCTTCGCCAAGCTTCCAGGAGCCTTCATTTTCCTCACTTCCCACATGGAAGTTCAGCAGCTACCCCATGAGCTGTTTTCCCTGGAGACGCCTGTCCATCCCCATGAATCAATCTGTGATCAAGGCCACGCTTTCCGCAGTGCTTTAAGGGCTCTGGAATACTGGCTTCTGGCTGCTCAGTTCTCCATGTCAAATGAAGACAGGGGCTGGCCCTGGCACCTTGCTAGAAACTGACTCATTGCCGTTGGGTTCGGTCAGAATGTATTTGGTTACAGGGGATGGTGGATTACTGTGATTTATTCTGTTCTCCAAACTGCAGACGGTCTCCTGGGCTTTGGTAAAGTTCTCTAGGATAGCTTTGAGTAGTCGAGCTATTGAAAACCTTTATACACACATATACATATACAGATTTACTTATACACGTGTATATGTACATTTAATATATGAAAGAGTGTAATAATTAAATGCCAGGTTGTCTTGTTTTGTTTTGTTTTTGAGATGGAGTCTCACTCTGTTATCAGGCTGGAGTGCAATGGCGCGATCTTGGCTCACTGCAACCTCCACCTCCCGGGTTCAAGCCATTCTCCCACCTCAGCCTCCCAAGTAGCTGGGACTACAGGTGCACACCACCACACCCAGCTAATTGTTTGTATTTTTAGTAGAGACAAGGTTTCACCATGTTGGCCAGGATGGTCTCAATAAATGCCAGTTTTGAAATGTCAACACAGCAATGAAGAAGAGGAGTTTGATTTTTCCTTGTAAGTGAGGCTGGAGAAGCCCTAGAGTTTTCTTCATTCCTATTATACTTGGTGCCTGCAAGGCCATTAAAATATAATCGTCATTATTTAAAAGTGTGATAATACCAATGAGGAAATACAAGGATCACATCCATACAAAGGCTGAACCAGGCACCACTTGGCCCAGGAGAGAATCTGCCAGGCACCTCAAAACTGACATGTCTTAAACTTAACTTCTGAATTTCTCCCAAATCTTATCTCCATATGCAACTTCCACATCACAGTAAATGACATTATGTCTACTCCTGGTTTTCATGTCAGACACCTGACAGTCACTCCTAATTCCTTACTCCTCATATAAAACCATCAGCAAATCCTTTCCTGACAATTTCCAAAATATACCTTAAACCCATGTACTTTTCTTCATCACTCTAGATGAAGTCACTATCATTCACCTCGTTTATTACATTAGTTTTTTTCTTTAACTAGTATTTTCACTCTAGCTCTTCAATCTATTCTCTACAATATAAACGAAGTAACCTTAAAAAGTAATGAATCAGCCAGGCGCAGTGGCTCACGCCTGTAATCCCAGCACTTCGGGAGGCTGAGGCGGGCAGATCACAAGGTCAGGAGATTGAGACTACTTTGGCCAACACGGTGAAACCCCGTCTCTACTAAAAATACGAAAATTAGCCAGGCATGGTGGCGTGTGCCTGTAGTCCCAGCTACTCAGGAAGCTGAGGCAGGAGAATCGCTTGAACCTGGGAGGCTGAGGCTGCCGTGAGCTGAGATCGCGCCATTGCACTCCAGACTGGGCAACAGAGCGAGACTGTCTGTCTCAAAAACAAACAAATAACAACAAAAAAACAAAGTATGAATCACATACACCACTTTCTTCCTAAAGACCCTTTCATGGCTTCCTAATGTAATTAGTATGAAACCCAAGATTTTTAGTAGGCCTGCCAGGCCCTGGCGCCTCTCCAGTTTTGCCTCATGTTCTTCTCTGACTGCTCACTAAGCTGCAGCCGAGCCATGTTAATTTCAGTATCTCCAGCATGCCAAGGCCTTCTTGAAAGACCTTACCCACACCGGTTCCTTGGCCTGGCATACTTGACTCCAGCCTTTCCCAATGGCTGGCTCCTCCACGCCCCTCAGGTCTCAGCTGACTTGTCATCTCCTCAGAGAGCCCTTCCCTAAGTACCCTGTCAAATACCTACCTGTCCCCAACACACACACACCATCATTTTGTATCTCAATGCCCTGTTTGTATCCCTTGTAGCAATTATGTATTTTATCATGCCCACTCTGTGAAGTCAGGAGCCAAAGTTTTCTTCTCCATCACCCGTTTACCAGCAACTGGCATAGTGCCTGCACTCTATCAAGGATCAGTAAATAGCTGTTAAATAACCGAGACGGAAGAAGGATTCGTATGAGCTTGGGGGGCCAGCAAAGATTTCATGCTGTTCATGCTGGTTGTGGAGGTGAACCCTATAATGAGGCTGGGGGTGGAGGACACACAGGACAAATGAGGGAATGGCAGTGGGAATGGACGGATAAAGACAAGCAGGGCAGATGACAGCGAAGGGAACAGCTTACACAAAACCCGTCACGTGAGCAATAGAATGTGAAATTGAGAAGGGAGGGAAGAATGAATAGCCCCAAAGGTCAAGAAAAGGAATTTCATCTTGACATGGGAAGCAATTGGGACCCACTCTTTGGACTTAGTCAGAGGACTTACATGTTAGGTATTTTATAAAATGAGTCTGGCAGGGGCAAGCAGGATGGATTGAAGCAAGGGGCAGGCTGGAAGAGCCGACTGGAAGCATGCATGTGTTCTGGAGTTGAGGAGGTGAGGCTCCTGGCGATGCAATGGAGAGTAAAGGGTGAAGCAAAGAGAGCTGTGAAGGCAGAACCCCCAAGACTTCATTAGATAGTGGGGGCAATAATGGAGATACTGGAGAAGAGGTAGGAATCAAACACACTGTAGTGATTTTGAGACTGAGAAGCTGAAAGAAAGACGGAATCGTGGTGCTGGAAGGGGCCACCTCCTGCCCTACAGTGTCAATGACATGGAGGCCATTCTATTGAACGTCATTAGCTCTAATATTTAGAAAATTCTGCCGCCTAATGAATCAGGCTTCTTTTAGCTTTTTGCCCATTTGTCCCAATTCTGACTGTAGGAGTAAATACAGAATAAGAGCAGTCCTTCTTTCCCATCCCAGCCTTTCGGACAGTTGAAAACAGCCATTTACGTCCTTCCGCATTTTCCTTTTCCCGAGCTAAACACCCTGGTCCATCAATTGAGGCCAGTGACATCAGGTTTTGAGTTTCCTAACTGCCCTCATAGTTTTGTTTTGTCACCATTTACACATACCTTCAAAGAAGAAATAAAGTGTTTGGTGCCCCGGCACTGTCTGATCATCAGAGAGCATAGTGAGACTATCACTTTCTTTTATCTGAGCACAGTTTCACTAACAGGCAAAAGTTTCTTTTTTTTTTTTTTTTTTTAACTGCTATGGAGTTATATTGGAATTTTAGGAAATAAAAACCTCAACATCTTTTTCATGTATAAAAAAGTCATCACTCCTAATCCTGTATATTATTTTGCTTATTGTTATCCTCTGTTCAGAATTCTACAATGATTCCTATTTAATTTCAACATTCATTCTGATCTATTGTTCCAGAATCTTAAAGTCCTTAGAAACATATCCTAACTATCTTTATATCGGTTCTAACTTTTCTATCAAAAGCAAAGCTGGGAATATTTTCATCAAAGTGAAGCAAGGACCTAGGATAAAGGCCCAGAGCTCATAATTGAGATGCTTTTTTCGCCCATTTAAAAAAATTGCAGTAAAAAATACATAGCAAAAAACTGACCATTTTAACCATTTTTAAGTGTATATTAATGTGTTGTGGCATTAAGTACATTCACATTGCTGTGCAATCATCATCACCATCCATCTCCATAACTTTTGCATCACGTAAAATTCTAAGGTTGTCCCTATTAAACAATAACTCCCCATTTCTCCCTCCCCCTAGACCCTGGCAACCACCTTTCTACTTTTTATTTCTAAGAATCTGACTATGTACTTCCTGTAAGTGGAATCATATGATATTTGTCTTCTTATTACTGGCTTATTTCACTTAGCATAATATCCTTAAGTTTCATCCATGGTATAACCTGAGCCAGAATTTTCTTTTTTCACACTAACAAAGCAAATGAAAAAGAATTTTCTGTCTTTTTAAGGCTGAAAAATATTCCATTGTAGGTCTATACCACATTTCATTTTTTCTTTCATTCGCTGATAGACATTTGGGTTGCTTTCATGTTTTGGCTATGGTGAATAACACTGCTGTGAACATGAGTGTACAAATACCTGTTTGAGTCCCTGCCTTAACTTCTTTGGGTAGATACCTGGAAGTGGACTTCAGGATCACATCGTGATTCTACGCTGACATTTTTGAGGAGTTGCCATACTGCTTTCCACAAGGGCTGCGCCATTTTACATTTTTGTCAATTTTTTTTAAATTTGTTTGTTTTCTCATTGTGGTTTTAATTTGCATTTCCCTGATGACTAGGGATGCTGAGCATCTTTTCATGTGCTTATTGGCCATTTGTATCTCTTCCACGGAGCAATGTATATTCAAGTCCTTAGCCCGTTTTCTGATTAGGATTTTTGGTTGCTGTTGTGTTGTAAGAGTTCTTTATATATTCTGGATATTAATTCCTCATCAGATAAATGATTTTAAAATATTTCTCCCATTCCGTGGGCTGCCTTTTCACTCTGATGACTCTGTTCTTTGATGCACAAAAGCTTTTTCTTAATTTTGATAAAATCCACATTATCTATATTTTCTTTCCTTGCCTGTGCTTTTGGTATCATATCCAAGAAATTATTGTGAAATCCACTGTCCTAAAGCTTTTCCTGTTTTCTTCTAAGACTTTATTGTTGGAGTTAATCTTCAGAGTGACATCAATTCAGTAATTTCTAAATTTTTTAAAAATGTATTTGCGTATTCACTTATAAGTCTATCTATTATCATCCAGCTCACATTCTCCATCTACTCATTGGGTAACTGGTTCTTTGACTGATTCATCAGTCTCTACAAGGCTAGGAACTGTGGACACAGCAGTGAACTGGCCAGGAGTGGTCCCACCCTGCACTCATTAACCCAGAGTCTGTTGAAGAAGTCAAACACTGAATACGCGATTACAAGCACAGTCATGACGTGAAAGAAAAGGAAGCTGCCTACACTGAAGACAGGGAAATGCAACCTAACCCAAAAGATTTTGCCAAATTTCTTGAGACTCTTCTATGTATTGGCCTGTTAACCCAAATGAGAAAGGAAATAGTTCAGCCAAGTACTGATTCCTAAAGATGATGGCTGCTTTCTTTCCTAAGTGCTCACAGACTTTTCCTTTTCTGAAGGTCCACTCTAGAACAAGGAGCTCTCCAGTCTTTAAATTCTGAAGTCTATCAATGGGTTTTAAAAACTAGGGCCACATTTGCCTTTGTATTTTGGTTCTTTGAGACTAGAAATCTGAGAGTATCTTCATTTCTCAGATTACTGTCTGAAGTGACATCTGTAACTTCTTTATATACCTCGGGGCAAGACCGAATAGGAAGATCTGAACTCACTGAAAGCCACCAGGTGCTGTCCTCACCACTCTAAGGTTTCAATCCCTCCCAGCAATGTTGGGCCATTTGTGGCTTAAAGGTAGATTTCCTCGTGAGGAAAGAGATGGATTTGGATTTAACTGCTTTCATTTTCTCTCTCTCCTCTATTAAATGCTCTCCCCCAGACACCGAGCCTGTCTTTTACTTCTTCATTACTTTTTTTCTCAGAATACAGCTTAAGAGCCCTTAGCTTCCCCTCCCTGTCCCAATCTTGCCCAAGCCTCTGGTATTATCATGAGTAAAAGCTGGGGAAGTTGGGGAGAAATCCTTGTTTGGAGTTGGGGGAGGGATGGGTCTGAAGAGACGAAGTGGTGTCTGTGTGTGGACAGTTGGAACTCAGGGTCGGGGATGAGTGAGCAGCTGGACTAGCTATGGAGAAGTGAATTCCTCCACATGGAGATGAATACAGATTATTTCTCCATGGGAGTGAGAGAATAAGAGAGCCAAGTGGAGGGCCAAGAACCCAGTCATGAGGAATTGGCACAGGCTGCAGGCGGGAAGAAGGGGTTCCAGCAAAAGAAACTGAAACTCACAGAATAGGAAGAAAACAGAAATGATCTAGCCCACCTCTCCCATCTAACTGATGAGGAAATGGTTGTCCAGATAAATATGAATCAGTGACTAAGGCAGCTGTGAAAGTATAGAATTGCATAAGTCCTAAGGGGCTGGGGGAGTGGCTTTCAAGAAATAGGAGGTGGTCCGCAGGGCCAAATACTGCTATCAATCAAAAAAGGTGAGGGCACTTAGGATGGTTCTTGAAATTGATTGACGTATAGGTCTCCTAGAGTGTAGCTGTGGTCAAGCAGAAGAAGGGGAAAGCTAAGCAGGCAGGGGGAGGGGTTTAAGTGTGAAACAGGCAAAGAGATACCGGGTTGTACATGCTTAGTAGGTTTGGGAGTACCAGGCAAGAGAAATGGGATAGTAGGTAGAAGCAAAGTATAAATAAGCAAAGTTTAGGACAATAGAAATACTACTAATTTGAGACAGAAAGGAAGGAACCAATTGAGCGGGAAGGATTGAAGACACAAAAAAGGTCCTGCCATCCTTGGCAGAAAGATCACAAGAAGCAGGACAGGAACCGAAGCACACGTAGCGGTGAATTTTGGGGAAAGAAAGATACCAGAAGTGAAAGGAGAAAGGTACCGTGTGTGGTGAGCAGATAAAGCAAAGCGACAAAGGGATACATCTCAGAGGACAGACGTGCAGATACGGAAGGAAAACCACGCTGATCCCCAGGTCAAAGGTAAAAGTTTGAGTCCTGCTTCTGCCTCTCCCTGGATATTTGACTTTGATCTCTTTGAGCTGGCTGCTTCATCATGCGAGTATGCCTAGTATGAGTTATCAGAACATTTTTGAGAGATGCCTTAGGCTACAATGCAAAAAGATCTGAAATGGCTGCTTTGGTCAGTAAATTGGAAAGCTCACAAGATACACCAGCTGGGAAGTAAGAGCGTTCTAGCTGGAACAGAAAATCGTGATGGCAGTAAGAGGGTTCTAGCTGGAACAGAAAATCGTGATGGCAGTAAGAGGGTTCTAGCTGGAACAGAAAATTGTGACTCTTCTTTCAGAAGGGACACCCAGGGACCCCTCTTGCTGCTCTCCTGGGCGCCAAAAGGCAGCAAAGAAAAGCCATAAAGAAAGAAGCACCACAGTGGAAGTTCCACAATGGGATGGTGGTGGCCACAGCAGGAAGGTGTTTTCAAGAGCTACTAATCCCTGGAGTCCCCAAGCACAGCCAGCCTAAGGTGGGAGTAACAGCAACATTGTAATAGGGTTACACTGGGGTCACCAGATTCTCAAGCACTTCTCTCCTGCTTTTAAAGTACAGAATCATCTCATTAGAGGACCAAACTCCATCCCTGACCACATGAAAAGCAAAATGAGGCCTGACCCTTAGTCAAACTGTTCACAGGGAATGAAAGATGCCATGGAATCCTAGAACCTCAGATTCTCATGGAAGGCAGGGACTGGCCCATGTGTGACCCTCTACGATACTAAATGCCAATGTAAGCTTATAATCCTCCAGTAAAAGAACCCTCCGAGGTAGCCCAATTCATCCATGGTCAGCTCTGATTATTTCAAAGATTTTCCTTATGTTGATTTCAAGTCTATACATCCCTGTAACTCATACAATACTGTTTTATGTGTGGTCCTCGGTCCTACATGAATCAAATGTTTGATATGCCCTCAGTCTCTTTAATCCCTCCCTCTTGAGGGTCTTTCTTTCTCCAGTTGACAAGCTTGTCTAGCTCTGCCATCGAGTCTGGCTCTCAGATCTGAGCACAGTTCCCTGGCTGTCCTCTGAGCTGTGCAGGGTGGAACGTCGCTTCCCTCATTCCAGTACCAGGATAGCCATTACACATTTAGAATTTTGAGGAACACAGCATACTACTGATTCACACTGAACAAATGCCTCACTAAAACCCCTCTGCAGCTGTGGGCAATTGATTTTGAGGACCCAAGATCAGCCCTTTGCACTTGTCTCCATTAAGTTGAATCTTAAAGAATTTGGCCTAGGATCCAAAAGTGATACTAGCATAAACATATCTAAGACATCTATCACTTATTCATTCATTCAGTCATCCAGGAAGTGATTTTCTCCAGTTTTTATGTCTTCAGTAAACGAGACCAGTCTCCACACCGTATCTTTACTCAATTGTATTTTATGCAAATTTTTTTCATTTTTATTTTTTTATTTTTTTTTTGAGACGGAGTTTCGCTCTTGTTACCCAGGCTGGAGTGCAATGGCACGATCTCGGCTCACCACAACCTCCACCTCCTGGGTTCAGGCAATTCTCCTGCCTCAGCCTCCTGAGCAGCTGGGACTACAGGCACGCGCCACCATGCCCAGCTAATGTTTTGTATTTTTAGTAGAGACAGGGTTTCACCATGTTGACCAGGATGGTCTCAATCTCTTGACCTCGTGATCCACCCGCCTCAGCCTCCCAAAGTGCTGGGATTACAGGCATGAGCCACCGCGCCCGGCCAAGCAAATTTTTTTTAAAAAACAAGTCCAACAGGGCAAAGGACTAACACGGAACACCTCCCTGAAGAACAACTGACCACTGAATTAGTTTCTTAATGAATTCAGCAAATTAATGCAATTAGTTCAAATTGAGCCCCTACTCCACGCCTGGTCATCGTCTACAGATAGCATACAGCATGTTCACCGCACACAGCAGTGAGCCAACCAGACAGGCTTCCTGCTTTCTGTAGAGGAGGATACAGAGGACAATCAACACTTACAAACAGATAACTGCTAACATGTTTTAGCTTGCCTATGTGCCAGCCATTGTTCCAAATGCTTTATGTGTTTACTCCTTACAGACCCTTATGAGGTAAGAACTCTTCTTCTTCCTGTTTTACAGATTAAAAGGCAGAGACGTTGTCACTTGCTCCAGGTCATACGGACCCTAAAGGACGGAGCCTCGACCTGGGCAGTCTGTCTGCAGAGCCTGTGTGTCTCACCACTGGGCTCTACTGTGTCTCTGTAGAAATACACACTCAATTAAATATACACATATACATACAAGCAAACGTTCCCATGTGAAAGAGGGTGATATTTAAGCTGAGATCTTAATATCAAGAGGGCACCAACTCCTCAAGATCTGGGGGGAGAGCAAAAGGGAGTGAGGTAGAGGATGAGGCTGGCGAGGTGGGCGGGGGCCTGTTCCATACACCAGGGATTGGGGCTACAGTAATTTAACCAGTGGTGAGTGAGCATACCTAGTTGCTTCAGTATCCTACCCATACATACCCATCCTGTCCACAGATACACTACAAATGATTTCTCTTCCTGATCCCCATACATGATCAAAGGACACCCCCTTTACACTCCAAACCGTTCCCTTCCTGTCGAAATCAGCGTGGCACATAAAAATACACTGTTTTGTTTTTGCTTTTGGTTTTGTTTTGTTTTGTTTTGTTTTTGAGACAGAGTCTCACTCCGTCACCAGGCACCAGGCTGGAGTGCAGTGGCGCGACCTCGGCTCACTGCAATCTTCACCTCCCAGGTTCAAGAAATTCTCCTGCCTCAGCCTCCCGAGTAGCTGGGACTACAGGCGTGCGCCACCACGCCCAGCTAATTTTTTAACAATTAGTAGAGACGGGGTTTCACCATATTGGCCAGGATGGTCTCGATCTCTTGACCTCGTGATCTGCCCGCCTTGGCCTCCCAAAGTGCTGGGATTACAGGCATGAGCCACTGCGCCCGGCCTGTTTTTGTTTTCTTGAGACAGAGTCTCCCTCTGTCACCTAGGCTAGAGTGCAGTAGCATGAACACAGGCTACCACAGCCTTGACTTCCCAGCCCAAGCGGTCCTCCCACCTCAGCCTCATGAGTAGCTGAGACTACAGGCACTTGCCACCACATCAAGCTAAATTTTAAATTTTTTGAGAGATGAGGTTTGGCCATGTTGCTCAGGCTAGCCTCAAACTCCTGGGCTCAAGTGATCCTCTGACCTCAGCCTCTCAGAGTGCTAGGATTACAGGTGTCAGCCACCTGGCCAAGATGCACTCCAGATGCATGATCGCAGTTCAGAATCCATTAAATCTCCATGGTGCTATATGACCTTGGCCAAGCCACAGCCTCTCTGATCTTCAGTTTCCAGGGATTTTTCCCCATTGCTCCATAATGGTATCTTACTCCTAGAACTGAACCCCTGAGGTATTCAGCATTTTAGAACATTTGACCTAGAGAACAACCATTCCTTCAAACTTTCCCCTTCCTGATCTCTTCTATCCTTCTCTCTGCAAGGCTCAGGTAAGCCGTGCCTACCTTTATGCAGCTGGCTTCAGTTACTAACAGCTCCAGGGACTGCTCTCTCATCTCCCAGAAGCCCTGCTGGTTTGACCCCATCAAGTTCTACTTACCCAAGTGTTATACAACCCTCCCCTTAATTACACACTCAATCAGTTCCTCCCAAGCTCAGCAATTTGTGGTCTCTGGGCATCCCCCAGCTGCTTTTCCGGAGGTAGCTCCCAGACTGAGTCTTGGCAAGCCTCTGAAGCACTGCTTGGGTTTTTAAGGCCACGGTGCCCAGAGTTGAAAGCCTTCCTGCTATTTCACACTCTATTTCCTTCCAAATTAATTCTCTGATGAATACTGTCCCTTGCAGTGATTCAGCGCAGGCCATTTCCTTACATCTTTCCCTTACCTGTGAGACTTTTAATCTCTCTCAAATCCAGATTTTCCTTTGTGAAAAAGGCTTCCCTCAGAGAAAAATGCCCTGCTTTCCTACCAATATAAACAGGTCTACTACCACTGGCCCCAGCCTCCCAGCACACCCCCTTCGCTGGTTTACCTAGCTGTACCTTTGATTTCAAAGCATATACTGGCCTTCTCTAAAAATCTCTGTACGACACAGAGCAACTCAAACTTCTTGGCACACAGTAGGCTGCTGGACTCTAGTTTCCTTAAGCCCAAATACAAGAAGATGCATGTTCAAAATTTGTATTTGAGGCGCTAGCACCTTCAACACCCTTTCATACGGTTATTTTGCTTACATCCCCTCCACCACCCACAGCAGATAGTATCGCCATCCTCCCATGTGGATAAACAGAAACTCTGCAATGCTAAAGGAGCTGCCCAAGGTCACAGGGCCCAGGAAAGTGGTAAATCTGGAATCCAAATCCCTGGCTCTTAACTCCAAGGTAGGTGCTTCTTTTACTATCCTTCATTTGGCTTAAGCACCCTGCAAACAGCCTAGTCTTCAGCTGCCAAGATCTTACCTCCCAGGGGCAAGACGTCAAGGTCCAGGCATCCACTGCCCACAGTCCTGAGGAACGTTCCAGAGAAGCCACAAAGAGGCTTCTCTGGCATAGCAGGAGCAATGCCTTATATGTGCTTAACACTTTTCGTATTAGGAAGTGCTTTCCATACCTAATCTATGTGAGTCCGAGGATAATCCCATGAGGGAGATGCTACATTAGAGTCCCATTGCACAAATGAAGATACACAGTTCATCGACAGAAGTTAAAGGACTTGCCCAGAGTCACACAGGTAGTAGCTACAGCGCAGGACTTGAACTCAAAGCACATGACTCCTAGGTCAATGGTCTCTTGAGTTCTCAGACATGGTGACTGTGGGCCACTGCCCCCCTCCCAGTTTCCTCAGGAAAAGGTACATTCGATTTAAAGGCCACATGGAGAGCGGAATTCTGAGAAGACCAGATTCCTACTGGGGAAAGTGTTTTTCAGTTCTCTCTAGCCAGCCTTAGACAGAGGCCAGGTTTCCAGAGGCTGGCAGGGTGGACTGGGAGGGACTGGACTGCTAGGTCCTCTTGGCCACTAGAGGGCAGGATCTGAAAAGAGCACACAGTCATCTCCGTGGGGGATTCCCCACCCAGCAGAAGGGACTCCTTGCTGCCTAGCAGCCCCAGGGTGCATGCTCTATCTCCCAAACTGAAGAATGATCCCCGCTAGGCACAGTGGCTCATGCCTGTAATCCCAGCACGTTGGGAGGCTGAGGTGGGTAGATCATGAGGTCAGGAGATCGAGACCATCCTGGCCAACACAGTGAAACCCTGTCTCTAATACAAAAATTAGCTGGGTGTGATGGTGCGTACCTGTAGTCTCAGCTACTTGGGAGGCTAAGGCAAGTGAATTGCTTGAACCCAGGAGGTGGAGGTTACAGTGAGCCAAGATCCCACCACTGCCCACCACAGCCTGCCCAGCTCCCTCTGCAGGTAAATGGCAGTGCCCTAGAGGATTCTGGCTGAGGAAAAGGGGTGCCAGGTGCCACTGACAAAGACCTGAGTGAGTTTCCTACAATGAAAACAAACAGGTTGGCACACCAGGTCCTGGTGCCGAAGACTAGGGGAGGGTAGGATAGGAACTCTCTTCTCCTCCCTCTTCAGTTGGGCCCTTCAGGATTTCTGTCCCCTTGCTATTGTTTTTAATGATCCACGTGAAACTGTTACAGGGGAATCAGCACGTGGCAATGAAGGATCTTGTCGAGTGACAGTCCTTCATCCCAGGGCCTGCCGGAGCAAGGAGCTCTGTAAGATGAGCCACAAGACCCTCGGGGAGAGCTATCGGGGAGCCGCAGATGAAGTCAGCCTTCCCTGGCAAGCCCGGCTATGTGGGTGAAGGGGAGTGACCACTCTCCTCCGTCTGGGGAAGCCTTTTACTTTGCCATACATGGGTGAGAGCCTCCTCTGGGAATTCTTTAACCTCAACAGCACCCTAAGGCCCCTCACAGAAAGGAGTCAACGCAAGGAGAGGGTGGGAGTTTGGGAAGAGCTTTTCACACCATACTTTCTATCCTCAGGACAAATCATCAGGTAGATAAACATTAACTTCCCTGCTTTACAGTGGGGAAAATCTAAGAGAAATTAAGTGGCATGCCCACAGTCACACAACTGCTGAGCGACAGAGTCAGGGTTCTTTCCGTACAAATCTGCACACACAGGAACAGTGCCCCGGGAAGGGCCAGCAGAGAGGGGGCGCTGCCTGCAGGGGGGGTATCCCCAAAGGCTCCCTTCCGCATGGGAAACCTGCCGCAGTCAAGAATCTCGTGGGAAGTGGGATGAAAGAGAAAAGGGAAAACAAGAACATTAGAAGGCACTTATATGTTTCCTCAATTAATTCTCACAACAACCCTAATTAGTACGTACCATTATGCCCATTTTTACATGAGAGGAAAAACAGGCTCAGAAACACCTGTCCAAGGGTTGCAAAGAAATAAATAATGCTGTCACAATTTGAACCCAGTGAAAGCCTTAGTTTTCCTTCACCCCATGCTTCCCCCTAGTGGTGAGTGGAGGGAAAGTGCACAGAAGCCACCTGGGTGCCAACAGAAAAGAGTTCAGTCTTAACAGTTTTGAACTCATTTATTCATTCAGTAAAACTTTCCTGAGGTTCACTTGGTACAGTCTCTGTACTTGGTTCTAGAAATACAGTAAAAGACAAGACAAACAACCTTCTATTGAAGGACAAACAGAAACACGGAAAGCCTAGAGATAATCAGGGATTAAAGGGAAAAGGGAATGTGTGTCAGGGTCAGGTGATGAGAAAATGTGCGCCAAGGTAAAGAGGGCAGAGAAGTGGGACTTTTTAAAAAACATATTATGGGTCTGGCTAGGAAGGCATGTGAGGGGTGAAGCTGGAGAGGGAGGCAGGGGTCAGGTCTCAGGGGGTGATGGAAAGCACATGCAAATGTGGTCCCTTAGGAAGCCACTGTGGTACCTAGGAGGGTGGCCATGGGCCCCGGAGGGAAGTGACAGAGGGGGTGTGTCATTCAGATGTCCAAATGCCTGAGCACTAGCATGCACTAGGTACTCTTCCTGGTGCTGAGGACACATCAGTGAACAAGAAGAAACCTGCCTTCATGGAGCTTCCATTTTAGTCAGGGAAATAAGCATGTAGATATACAAATATGTAATATTCAGCACTGATAAATATCGCGGGGGGGTGGGAGTTGGAAAAAGACAGAACAAAATGTATTCATTTGCTAGGGCCTGCTGTAACAAAGTATCACAGACCGGTGGCTTCAACAATGGAAATGTATTTCCTCACAGTGCTACAGGCTCCAAGTCCCAGGTCATGCGTCAGCAGAGCGGGTTTCTTCTGAGGCCTCTCTCCTTGGCATGTAGACGGTCATCTTCCCTCTGTATCTGTGTCCTCATTTCCTCTTCTTATAAGGATTCCAGTCATATTGGATTAGGGCCCACCCATATGACCTTAACTCTTTACCTTAACTACCTCTTAAAATGCCCTGTCTCCAAATACAGTCACATCTGAGGTACACTGAGTCCTCACCATCATTGATAGGTTCTTGGAAACTGTAACTTTAAGTAAAACAACATATTAGAAAACCAATTTTTTTCTCATCAGTGTTACAGGGCAACAATGTTGAACAAAGCAGTGTTATTAAAAGACTTGGATCTGTCCTTCCACTGAACGTCGACATTTCCAAGAGCCTACTGACAGCGTTAAGTGAGGGCTTACTGTACTAGGGGTTAGGACGAATGTTGGGGGGACACAATTCAGCCCATAAGAGAAGGTGACAGAGTGTGCCTAAGGCAGGAGGTGAAAGGAGGGCGTCTCTAAGATGACAATGAGCTGAGATCTAGATGAAGGGCGGGAGCTACCCACGCAAACGCCTAGGAGAGCATTCCAGGCAGAGCAACAAGTGCGCTCACCGTGAGGTGAGGACGTGGCCCAGGGCTACTTGGCATACTCCATCTTCACGGATAGTAAGGAGGGGATGGGATGACGGGAAAAAGGGAGACGTTCGTCAAAAGGTACGCAGTTTCAGTTAGGCAGGAGAAATAAGTTTTTGTGATCTAGTGCACAGCATGGTGACCACAGTTCATAACAGTATTCTGGTGTCTTAGTCCATTCTGTGTTGCGATAACAGAATGCCACAGATGGGGTAATTTATAATGAACAGAATTTCTTCTCTCACAGTTCTGGAAGCTGAGAAGTCCAAGATCAAGGCACCAGCAGGTTAGGGCCTGGTCTCTCTGCTTCCAAGATGGTGCCTATTGCTGCATCCTCCAGAGAGGAGAAACACTTTGTCATCATATGGCAGAAAAGCAACAGAGAAGGAACCCATTCCTGCAAGCCCTTTTTATGATGGCATTAATCCGTTACATATCTCCATTAGGCTCCACCTCCCAGTAACATTGTACAGGGCACTAAGTGTCAACATAAAATTTGGAGAAGACAGACACATTCAAACCACAGTGGCTGTATACCTGAAAACTACTAAAGTGTAATCTTCAGCATTCTCACCACAAGAAAGTGATAAGTGGATGAAGTGATAGGTATGTGAATTAGCTTGATTTGATCACTCTCTCATGCATACACCTATCAAAACATCACACTGTATTCCATAAATATATACAATTATTATCTGTCAACTACAAAGAAAAAGTTTCTATTACGAGCAAAGAAGAATGTAAGCTGGCTAGTAGGGCTGGGGTGCGGTGAGACGTCACAGGACCTTAAGGGCATTATGACTGACCTTTAGTTTGAGATGGGAAACCAATGGGGAATTTTGAGCAGAAGAGTGGCATGATCTGACTTTGTTCTAAAAGCAACACTATGTTGAGAATAGACGGGCAGAGACGGGAAGGGCAGAAACAGGAAGACTAGCTACAAGGCCTTTACAATAATCCAGGTGAAAGAAGACAGTAGCAATGGAAGTCTTGGGATGTGATCAATTTTGGATATAGTCTGAAGAGAGCTACAACAGGAGTTACTCATGTATAGAGGCGGAATATGAGAAAAAGAGAGGAGTCAAGGGCAATTCTAATGTTCTTGGCCAAAGTGACAGGGTGAACGGTGGTGCCATTTACGCAGATGGGAAAGCCAGTGGAAGGTGTAGGTTTGAACAGGCACAGAAATTGCACGCCATTGCTGAAGTGCAATGGAGTGATTGCAACCTCTGCCTCCCAAGTTCAAGCAATTCTCCTGCCTCAGCCTCCCAGGTAGCTGGGATTGCAGGCACCTACCAACATGCTCGGCTAATTTTTGTCTTTTTAGTAGACACAGGGTTTTGCCATGTTGGCCAGGCTGGTCTCGAACTCCTGGCCTCAGGTGATCTGCCTGCCTCAGCCTCCCAAAGTGTTGGGATTATGGCGTGAGCCACCACACCCGATCTAAAACTGGAAATTCTTGAGATCGCCTAGTGGGTGAGTGTAGGGGAAAAGGTGGAAAAAAGGTCCCAGGAGTAAGCCCTGGGACACCCCAACACTTACAGATTAGAAAAAAGTAGATTCAACAGAAATGAAGTTGAGAAACTGGAGGAAAACCAAGAGAGTATTTGTCCTAGAAGCCAAATGAAGGAAATATTCCAGGAATACTGATGAGACGCTTAGTAAGAAGAATAAAAACTGGCTATTGGATTTACCACACAGAGGCCATTGATGATTTTGACAAGAGTAGTTTCCATGGAGTGGTGGGGGTGAATACCTAATTGCAGCTGGTTCATGAGAGAACTTAAAGGGAAGAATCAGAGGTGGCAACTCTTTTGAGGAGTTCTGCTATAAAGAAGAGAAGGAAAAGAGCACAGCAGTTCAAAGATACAGAGAAAAAAATTGAAGACAGGAGATTTTACAGCATATTTGCATGCTAATGGAGTAACTGGTCAAGAGAAAAAATCGACAATCCAGAAAAAAGATAATAGTAGGAGTCCATGCAAAGCTAGGGGTAGGGCTTGGATGGCGTAGGGCTGGTTCATTCTTAGTAAGAGGAAGGAAGGAAGGCCATAAAGTACCAGTGCAACTGAGCTAGCAGATTTAGTGGTTGCGGGTGGGAGGGATATGGAAGTTTTCTTCTGATCTCTTTCAGTTTCTTAGTAAAATAAGAAATACAGCAACCAGCAGACTGAGGATGGGAAGGGATACTGAAGACTGAGGATAAAGATATGTGGACAGATTAAAGAAATAAACAGGTAGCATTGATAAAACTTAACTGATTAGACACAGGAAAATGTAAGACAAAACAAAGACAGATTCCTGATGTGGCAACTGAGTGGATAGTGGAGTGTGTGGGAGCAGCAGGTCCAGGAGGAAAGGGGTTTGATTCTGACATGGAACGTCCTGTGGCAGTGAAGTCCAAGTGGACAAAAGTGTCTGAAGCTCAGAAGAGAAACCTGAGCTTGACATATCCAGCTACCTGATCTGAAGTTGTCAATATTAAGGTAGGAGGAAGTGGAGAGGCTTTTGTGGTTTCTGTTTTCTCTGAGAGGTAAAGGGACTGGTGGTTTAAAATCAGAGAAGGGTTGAAATAGATTCTGGGGAAGAATGGGAACACTGACAAGGAGAGGAGGATCATCAGGTACTCTTAGGGGCACAGTTAAGGTGGAGCTCTTATGTTGAGTGGTTCCAGTCCCACCACTGCAGAGTCCTGGGGCCCACAGTGCCATAGGACCTTGAGGGCATTATGACTGGCCCTTAGTTTGAGATGGGAACTACAACCACCAGGCCCAGTGTCTTTCCTGCTTCTCCCTGCTGGGCCTCCCCACCCAGGGTTCCCTCTCACCAGCCAGCCACATTCCCTGGCCTTGAAGCCTGTCCGTTCCCTACACGCATCACGCTTTCCTCCTTGCCTTCCTGGTGAACTCCTACCCACCTTCCTCTGCTCAGATCAGGACAGGACTTTCTCAGACACCTTCCTTCACTGTTCCCCACATCCCCTGCCTTGTGAGCCAGAGGTTTCTTCTCTGTATCCAAAGAGCCCCTCGAATACCTATTACAGCATAAAACACACTGCACTGTATCACTGATTTACTTAGCTGCCTCTCTCACTGGACTGCAACAACTTGAGGGCAGAATGTTTTCACCTTCATAATGACCATTACTTAGTAGGTAGCTCAATACATGTGAAATTGACTTAGGAGAAAAGAACTAAATTCCAAAACCAACACAGTTCTACAGGGTCATGATGTCCCCAGCCCGTGCCACACACAGGTTGGCTTCTAACCTTAGAAACCAACTCACAAAATAGAGAAATACCTTTTGGTCTCAATACTATACCCCATTTCCTTTCAGGAAGAAACCTTAATATACCCACAGAAAGGAAATATACTTACCTTATATTAAAGTGCATCACCCCTTGCTCCCTCCTCTTCCCAAACACACAAAGCAGGAGGCGTTGTATAAAGGCGCTTTATTTTAAAATCAGTACATCCTGCTTGTATAAATCAGTTACTCTCCATTTCCAACTTCCATCACCTGAGCTTGAGAGCAGAGTGCATGGTATTTTTCTGGGCTTAGGGTATAAACCGACATGGTGTTCAAGAACATGTCCAGTGGGCAGAGCCCATCAGGGCAACCTCTCGGCACCTGCTCCTGCGGAAGAGACGTAACTCAGCAGCTCCATTGAGGAGCCTGTCCTTCTATTTCCAGCTGAGCCCAAAGTTCTGAGAGACTCTCACCCACGTGGTAGACGTGTGCACACATATTATACAGAGAGGAAGGCCCCACTACCTGGTCAGCTTCCAGAATAAAAGCACTATGCCCTGCTTATAAAAGTCACTCAAAAAGTGTTTGTTGAATTGACTGGGAAGAGACAGTCAAGTTATGTCCCTGAGCTCAATAGGCTCATCCCTGGGGCACGTGCTGGCCTCTGCCCTGGACACCAGCCCTGATGAAGCGCCGACACCACAGGTGCCAACAGCACACATCACCCCCAAAGACACCATCAACAATCTCCAAAACAGGCCTCACAGTCAGGAGGCTACATCCTGACAGGGACACTCAGGAGAAGAGGAGGGGGACCCTGCTCCTCAAAGGAGTCTAACAGAACTGGGATAAGGCTCAAGCCCCATCCTGCCACCACCTGTCAGGTTCTGCCTGACCCCTGGGCCACAGCCAGGAGTCGCCCTATGGGATTCAGAGAGCTGACTGTGCCAAGGGAGACTCTGCTGGGCCTGAGGAGGGGGACTTGGTGCTAACTCAGGTGGGTGGGTTTTGGGGGAGGGGCCGCACCCCCACTCAAGCCCACCTCAGGGGTCTTACCTTCCCGTGGTAATAGAGCTGCACAAACCACTCCTTAGACTCCAGGTGCTGGTAGAGTTCTATAGTCAAGTCAACAGCAAACGGTGGCCATTTGTGGTCAAAAATCCCCAGGGTCATTAAGAGCGGTATGAGGGTCACATCATGAGCTGCGTAGAGGTACAGCTTTCTGCAAGAGGAAACAGCTCTCCACAATTCTCTACCTCAGGACTCTGAAGGTCAGGATGCAGCCCGCCTCCTTTAAGTAAGACACACTTGCCTCAGAAACCAGGTGACATCTAGAAATCAGCTGAGCCTGACTCAGCAAACTCCTTTGCGGTAGATCGTGGGAAGAACCCTTGGTCTTGCTCCCCGTATCCTCATGAGGAGGGTCCCCACCAGAGAAACTCTCCTGGCCTCCTCCTTGCCACCCACCCACTCCTCCCTGGTGAGTTTCAAAGAAACTGCGCATGTGTAGCTTAGGCCCTACCTCTCTTCTCTCTGTGGGTCCTGCCAGTCTACGGAAGTGCTCTTCCTACTCTCATCCATGGATGAGTTTAGTAGGGCAAGGTCTGCTCCTTCTTGGGGATGCTTGAAGTTTTGGGGAATTAAGTTTATTTCAAAAGAATATTCATAAGCCCATTTGGCCCGCAACACATTCTCCAAGTGGCTTTCATCAGTAATAAGACTGCCATTTAATCTACATCTGCCTGACATCAGTAGCCATCTCTTAGGAAAGATCAAGGATTTTATTCATGGACCCCCAACCTGGAAGACTGGCATTTGATCCTGTGTATTCTAAATATCCAAGGTGGAGGGCAGCAAGGCGGCAAAAGCCAGCAAAAATGTGCTGTCAATGCAGGTACTGCGGAGGACAGGAAACAGCGTTCTCAAGATCTGCTATGATAAATCTCGGCCCGAAGTTCCTGTTTCAAATCACTGTCCCTACGCCTCTTACACCATCATGAGCTTCTAGCAATGCGTAATCCCACAACAGCGTTTCTCCAAAATTCAGCTGAATATCAATCACCTGAGGATCTTGTTAAATTGCAGATACTGATTCAGTAGATCAGTCTGGAGCCCGAGAATCTGACAAGTTCTTGGACAACAGTGAGGCTGTTTTTCTGCAGACCACACTTAGCAAGTGCCTAGGACACATAGTATTCCACAGCCATAGTCCCAACCTCAGATTCAAGGCTACAGAGTGACAATGGAGGCTCATGAGCCACTTTCAACATTATTATTATTATTAGAGACAGAGTCTTGCTCTGTTGCCAGGCTGGAGTGCAGTGGTGCAATCTCAGCTCACTGCAACCTCTGCCTCCTGGGTTCAAGCAATTCCCATGCCTCAGCCTCCCAAACAGCTGGGACTACAGGCACACGCCACCACGCCCAGCTAATTTTTTGCATTTTAGTAGAGACAGGGTTTCACCATGTTGGCCAGGATGGTCCCAAACCCCTGACCTCGTGATACACCCACCTCGGCCTCCCAAAGCGCACTTCCAGCATTTTTAAATGCCTTATGGATATCATACCTTCTTTACATTCAATGAAAATGGTTCAAACTACACAATCCATTAAGCAATTATCTTTGTTTTGGACTATTATCATATCAAATCAGTGTGACATCATAATTGCCTACTGTTTGACATATGTTCAATTAATTGAAAACAAAGAAAAGAGAAAGCAAAAATAAATTTGAGGTTCTTTTGACTAAAATAAAAATTTCAAAACATGATAGGAGGGGTACAGCAGGAAGAAAGGTCAAAAGGTTGTGAACCTCTTTGAGACTGGGGACCTGTTAAACATCTCCCTTCAGTCACTGACAACCTGGTTCTTGCCTCACTAAGATCTGGGTTCCCTGCCTGCAGCCAGAAGTCCCCACGGCCCTCAGGTACACAAAGCAGAGCTGCTGTGCCAGGTACCTGATCTTGTCCGGCGCAGTGGTAGGGTCCACAGCTCTCAGCAGGTTGCTCTCCAGGATGTGGAGGAATGGGCCTACTGCCATCTGAAGACTTTCCCTGTGAAAAGTGAACAACATTAAAGTGCCTAGAGGGCACTCAGCTGATTCTGCCCCCAGGACCTTGTAAGTTTAATCAGAGCTGAGAAAAAGGCAAGTAATGCATAAGGACTAGCAACGGGCCAGAAGGAGAGAAACAGCAGCACGTCCGGTCGGGGGTCCTCTGTGGACAAAGGCTTTCAACACAAGCGCCAGCACGCAGACCTGTTGTGAACAACTGAGATGGGAGGGGCTGGGGAGCCGGGGAGGGGTAACCCGTATAAACCAACTAGGCCTTGAGGAATGAAAGAAGAAAGCAGACAGAGCTGGGAAGGAGAGGGGATAATAATTTCCAGGAATTCCAGAAGGCCCTTAGAAAAATAATCAGAAGGAACGAGAACATTCTAAATGTTGTTTCCTCTGTGCCAGCCTTCCTTCTTTTGGAGTTTAGACCATAAGGACATTTCTTATTTACATCTGATTTATTTAACAGAAGAAGCTCAGCGGTCGTGCTCCCCGGGTTGGCTCTGTGGCTCCACCACTTTCATTCTCAGGCCTGTCACATCACGACCACAGGTGACTACTGCAGCTTAAAGCACATTCACTCACAGTAGTGAACAAAGTCCACTTACTATAGAAGAAAGAAATGTCTCTCATCTATCTACTCATCAGAATAGCTGATCAGCTTCCACGGAGCCTTCAGGGGCCTGTCTTCTCTTTGTTTTCGTGCTTCTTACTTTTGTTATCAAAGAGAAAAAAATACCCCTCCTAGAATTCCCAGAAGCCAGTCACTGACCAGTGAAAACAAGGTTGCCATGATTGGCTTAGACAAGTCCTTATTTGTGGTGATTGGGTAAATGGCCATCTTTATAAGTCAAGGTATGTTGCAGCAACGGATGAAGAGCAGGCGACCAACACTATGCAACATACACTTTTCAGAAGAACGTGCACAGGCAAAGCCAAGCTGGATGGCATTGTGAGGTTGTAGCCATTTGTCCCTGAAGATATGTTAGTTTTACAAAACCAGGGCTAACTGGAATGGAAAAGACAATAGACAAGGTCCTGTTTAAAATGATTTACACCAGAATAAAGCAAACTACACCACAGGCCAACTCTGACCAATTGTGGTAAATAAATTTTATTGGCATACAGCTGTGTCTATTTGTTTGCATACTGTCTCTGTTTGCTTCATGTTACAAGGGCAGAGATGAGTCGTTGTAACAGAAACTGCATGATCTACACAGCTTAAAATATTTGCTAAGAGTGTGTGTGTTTGTGTTTTTGTTGTTGTTGTTGATAAAGGAGAGAGAGCAGCAAGTAATAATTTAGGCATGGCAGAGCCCCTTTGCAAACAGAAGAGGGAAGCTGGCAAGTCCCAGGGAGTGGCAGGAAGCTATGTAGCTTGGTAGGAACCTTCTGGATGCCCTAGACTTGCACGCAAGTGGACACACTAACTCTGAGTGGAAGGAATGCAGTCAGGGGCTCTTATCCTTAGGCAACCAGCCATGCAGATTCTTGAACTGTTAGATGCCTTCCCCCGACTCATCTTTCCCAGGACGACTTCCTACCTCCCCTCCTCTATCAAGTCACATATTTTTAGTGCAAGCTGAACGCATTCAATCAATCAGAAAAAAAAGGTGTCTTCCAAAATTTGGTAAGAGAAAAACTTTCCATTCTGGTAGTCAGGAAACAGATCTTCTAGAAACAGAACCCTACTAAGTGCTAGTAATATAGCAAAAACACAGAACAGGCAGTCAGTGGACCTGGGTCCAAGTTCTGGCTCTGCCACTTGCTAGCTGGGCCTAGACCAGGTAGGCAGTATCTCCCAGCCTCAGTTTCTTTATCTACAAAGCCAGGGGGAAAGGTATCTCACTCACCTCACAGTGAGAATGTGAAAATCATTTGTAAATTGTAACATGATGAATAAATAGAGAAATAAATATTCTTTCTTCAGCTCCTCCCTCCCCCAAATCCTTTAAACCTTAAAGCGAAAGGAAAAGGCAAGTGATAAAGTCAGGAGTGGGGTGGCTCCTGGTTCTGCATAACAGGAAACAGAAGCACTAGGTCACCAGTCCCAGCTGCAGAAGGGCGAGGACCTGGGGCCTACTGGCAGACAGACAGAGTGAGGTTCAGCCTCCTTACGCACAGAGACATCAGCTGCCAGGTGGGAGTGGGCCTGATGAACTCCTCTGCCCCGTACACTTGGATGTCTGACCAAGCCTGACTTCACGCCAGCCATGAGAGGCCCTCACCTGTCTTCCTTCTGCAGTATGTACAAGGATGTGTCCACAGCTCTCTGTTCAATTATCCGTGCAAATCTCTCCAGCATGGGGCAGGTTGGGAGGCTGTGTGCCTGAAAGAGCCACAGGTAGTTTCAGAAAAAAATGCTTCTCAGCTACCGATTCTAGCAGCTGATCAACTTCCATGGAACCTGCAGGAGCCTGTCTTCTCCTAGCTCAAGAAGCTATGTCTCTAAAGCTCTTCCAAAGCTATTACCAGATATCTGATGGCCAGGAAGAAAAAAGGGGCTGTCTTCCCTTTCTGATGGCTCCCCATCCACTCCAAAATGAAAAGCATTTGTAATTTTTTTTTTTTTTTTTTTTTTTTTTGAGACAGAGTCTCACTCTGTTGCCCAGGCTGGAACGCAGTGGTGCGATCATGACTCACTACAACCTTCGCCTCCCAGGTTCAAGTGATTCTTCTGCCTCAGGCTTCCAAGTAGCTGGGACTAGAGGCGTGCACCACCACACTAGGCTAATTTTTGTGTTTTTAGTAGAGACGGGTTTCACCATATTGGCAAGGCTGGTCTTCACCTCCTGACCAGCGTGATCTGCCCGCCTCCGTCTCCCAAAGTGCTGGGATTACAGGCATGAGCCACTGCACCTGGGCTGTATTCTTTAACTTAAAAAAAAGATGAATAAAATACAAAGCAAGAAATTCATAAATTCCTACTTGACCTTCATTTTCCCCAAAATGACTTCTAAAAAATATGCCATACAAATACATGATATGAACTCTTGCCTTCTAACCTTAAACCTGTTTTACACAAAAGAGCAAGGTGCATTTCTGCCTTCAGGGTACACTGTCATTTTATTTTCACAAGAGAAAGAGGAAGGATCCTATACATCTTTGGGTGTCCAACTTTTTTATCTAGAGAAACATTTCCCATTGTTAGACTTCTTTATGTATTTATTACAGAAAAAAGACTACACGGCTAAATAAGCTTGAGGAAAACAGACTTAAAGATCAACCAGTTTTCTTTATTAAGGGCATCTCAGATTTTTTAAATATGCTGATGTACATATAGTACTCTCAAGAAGTGATACAATAAAAAGGGATTCCAAAATTCCTAGACCGTATCCATCCCCCCTACCCATTACCCTCACCTGCCCAAACACACTCCTGCATATCGGGTGTTCTGGGGAACATGCCTCAAGAAGTTCTGCTCGAGAGAGTTCAGCGTCTGTGTTCCCAACTGGGTGGGGAGCCTTCCTCCACTGCTCCCTATCCCTCGGTCCCCACATCCATTCTATCTACAGGTCCTATTACAGCTGCCTCCAAAGCAGGCCTCTGCCCACTTCTCTCCACCCAGTTCTAACTCAGCAGTCAGCCCACCAAGGGACATATTATCGCAGGCTCCCCAACCCCAGGACTCACCTGCTCAGCAGCCACATTGTCCAAGAGGATGAGGAAGTCTACTTCATCACTACTGTCAATGCCCATCCCTTCCTTCACCTTTTTCAAATCCTCTGAGATTCCTGGCTGTAAAGAGGCAGCCTGCCTCCGGCCTCTGACAAAAAATAAAAAGTAATGCCGTATATTCTATAGTGATTAACAGTTTACAAAGTGTGCTTCGCACTTAGGATATCATTTAATTCCTATAACAACCCACTGGGGTTAGCCAGTATTATCCCAGTGTTATGGATGAATAAACTAAGGCTCTATAAGGTCAAATGACCTGTAAACATAAGTTAGCCACTACCATGGTTAGGATGAAAGGATGAATTTTCCAGATCTCACTCTAGCATTTGCACTATATCAAAAAGCATGCAGGCAAGGCCCAAGTTTGTCTGAAAACAGCATTCTCTTTTCTTTATGGAATAAATACCATATAGTCTTAGTGTAGCCTAGAGATACCTGATAACTGAAAATGTCAACAGCCCAAACTGATCTATCCTACACAGAAACATGTTGGTGAGAAAAGGGAAGTCTGTGCCTTCCTGGGCTTGTGCACCTGGGTTTGCCGGTCAAAGACAGTCTCAGTCATCTTTCATTTAACCTGTTGGTTGTCTCATCTGCCCCACCTGAGAGCCTGGGGTTGTCAGGAGGATAATACTTTGTAAATGGCAAAGCCCCACTCGTGGCTGTATGTATCATTTCTCTAGCCCAGCACGACCTTCACCACACGTCTGTCACTGTGAATAAGACTTCTTCACTTCCAAGACAGCTGACATCATACCTAAGTGTAATTTAAACCTTCCCGTCCATTATCCACCAGTAGGGTTAGCCTGGGCAGGCCCTCAGTACAGAGTTCTGCCAGCAAAGGTGGTAAAAGGCTGTCCCCCGCTTGTGAGCAAGAACCCAGAGGCAGTTACCTGGCTCTCTGCCTCAGGCTCCAGCAGTTTTGGTAGTTGGGATACAAGACTTCCGAGTGTGCTTCATCAGTGTGGATGATGATGGGTCCTGGAAGAAATGCAGGGAGCACAGGCAGGCAGAGGCTTCAGCTTGCTCTTCCCAGCATCTCCACCCCCTTCTTCTCTCACTTTGTCTACAGAGATGGAGCAGAGATCTGCTCCGAGAGACTCCTTAAGGACAGTGAATGCCTTCAACATGGCCTGGCCCTGCCGTAGGGGGTCTCCTATAATCTGAGCAATGGAAAAAGTAAGTCGCAGCAGCCTTGTTCTGCCTAGCACAAGCCCTCCTACTGGGCCACAAATAGACCAGAGCAGGTAATAGACCTGAATCAGACCGGCATCTCCCTGACCCCTTCCAAACAATCCCTGCTGTAAAGCACTGCCAGCACTTAGGCATTCTAATAAAGAACAACGTTATCAGAACTAAAATACCTTATTGCTTCCTGAAGCCTGATCTTAGAGGCCACTATGGTGACTTATCACATAACAAACTGAGACAAGTGGACACAAGACCACAGATCCTCCCAGACCCCATAGCCTTGCCCAAAATAAAACACCAGGCTTCTAGATGAATTGCTGGTCTAACCAAAGATCTAACCAAATAAACTTCAAACAATGTTTCTTCTGTACTTCATGGCAGCTCACTGCTGCTCAGAGCTCCTCAGTACTCTGGTCTCCTCCCATCAATGCCAAAAGAAGGTGTTCTAACACCTTCCCATGCTTTGCTCTGTGCCAGAGATGGCAAGTGCCTGCAGTAGGTTCTTTTTCCACACCTCTCAAGCCTGATGGCAAAAGAAATAGCTACCCAGCAGCAATTTGGGATTCACTGAGGTCACTCTATACTCTGATCAGCTGAATTGAAGTCCCAAAGAGATATTTATTCCCAAATTATTGATAGTCAGAACCAAGGGCTTTAAAAGTAGCCTATAACTTTACTAGAATATCAGAATTCACACACACATCATTGGTCTGGACAGAAGAAGAAACCAGACTGAAAGTCATGAGTTTAGTCTTCAGTTTACAACGAACCAGCCAAGTTTTCTTGGGAAGTCACTACCATTCTCTGGGGTTCATCTGTAAATGGAAGGGGTGGAACTATATAAGCAACGGAACCTCCCCACCCTGCAACTATAATGTAAAGTCTGATAATAAAAGGAGAGGTGCCGACGGCTGCAAGGTGGAGACCCAAGGCACAGGCCATTGCGTGTCCTATCCCCTCCTTTTCTGTACTTCCTGAGACCCCTCTGAAGAATCCTGGCGGTTCTGCAGCATGTGTTGTGAAAAGGACAAATGAAATGCTGCCTCGGGATTTACATGTCCTCAAAGAAACAGCTGAGCATAAAAGGAAAAAGTAGGATTCAGAACCAAAACTGCCAGAGTTTGAATCCTAATTCCACTATTTACCAGTTTTGTGTACCTGGGCAAGTCATTTAGTCTCTTTGTGTCTTGGTTCTCTTATCTGTTAAAGGGGATAATGATACCTAACTCATAGGGTTATTACAAGAATTAAACAAGTTAATACATGTGATGTTCTTGGAACAGAGTTTGCTGCATACAATTGGTCCTCCATGTCCTTGGGTTCTACATCCATGGAGTCAAGCAACCATGGATTAACAATATTTGAGAAAAAAAGAACAATACAAAATAACACAATAGAAATAACATAAATTAGAAAACAGTACAAGATAATACACAGCATTTATATTGTATTGGATATTATAAGTAATCTAGAGATGATTTGAAGTACATGGGAGGAAGGACATAGGTTATATGCAAAGACATGCCATTTTACATAAGGGACTTGAGCATCTGTAGATTTTGGTATCCTCCGGAGGTGAGGGTTGTCCCGGAACCAATCCCTTTTGGATACTGTGGAATGACTGTACTAGGTTCTTTATGTGATAGAATAACTATGACTTAACCTTGTAATATAACACTAATAATATTATAAACCTCTAATATCTGGAGTCTGATATTGGTGTCTGGATTTTGGACCCAGAGCTTATGATAAATAAGGCACACTTGAGTAGACAAACGTACACAGAGCAAACGACTGGCCAAGTGGGCAGACCAACAATCTCCAGCTTTCCCCATAGCCTGATTCGCTGTAGCTCCCATGTAACTTCTGGGATTTTTCTAGGATTTTACCCCTAAAGCAATATCCCAAAGTTGCACCACTTCCATTAACAGCGGCACCTTCTGGGATTCTTTATTCAAGTTCCTTCCTATAGGAAAGGCATGGAAGTACCTAGGAATGAAGCCGAACTGCAGTCCCAACACCTGTGGGTCCAGTGCAGGGAGCTGCTACCCAGACAGCCACGCCTGACGCTAGAGATTTCCTTCCCTGCTAGAAACCTGGGGCATTCTCAGTCTGGAACCTGCTAAAGAGAATGTTGCCACCAGGAAACATCTTTCCTTCTCAGTAGCACTTCCGACGTGTCTGAAAGATCTTGTCTTTTAGAAGCTGAGCAATTGAGAGCTTTCAGAAGATCACGTGCTGTGGATCACTGAAGGCTTCCCCAGAAGTAAGGGGGAACCCATCCTGCTTTATGTTACCTAGACACATACTGCTTATGTGCAGCAGCCAACTACAGCCAGAATTAGCGGCTGCATCCAACCCAGCTGGGGTGAAATCAGACTCCTCTTTCCTGAAGGTTCTATTATTCTACATATTTCTTAAAAAGCGTGATGGAAATTTTGTTTCTGTTTCAGATACTGCCAAAAAGCTAAACAAAGTAACAAGAACCTTTGCTTTATGGCACCTTTTTAGTGAGGTCATGATGATCCGAAATTCAGACCAGTGATTAAATGTAAATTTGAACCAATTACAAATGACAAAATGCAGCTTCATGTGATGACCAAAGGCTCTCAACACAGGAGATCCACAAGGGGAAATAATTAACGCAGTCCTTGGGGATGAAAAGGTTGGGAAGCACTGACTGCAACCATTCAGGGGCTGAATGTGTCAAAACTCAAACTCGATGGACTTTCTCAACTAGGAAAGGCTAGGCAGAACACTGTTTATGTCATGCATGATCACCAAGATGAGGGCAGTAGTAGCAGTATTGGTCCCAGCTAAGTGTCCTTCCTTTCCGGCAGTGTCTCACCTAAACAAAAAGCCCCCTCGATTGTTCATAAAACATGGTTAGGACTGCCTTGTGCAGCTTGTGTAGAAGCTTGATGGGAGAAGCCAGGAGCCAGAGGCAGATCAGAGCAGCTGGTGCACTGCTGCTGCTGTTGAGGGTAGACTAGCAGGGGGAGCATAAGGCCAGACTGGGAAGGACCCACTGGACTAGGCACCCACTGGAAGTCACACACGCAGGAGAAAAATAAAATCAATGGAACAGGCACCAAGAAAGAGACAGGGGCTTTGGAAGTGAGAAGAAAGAGCCCCTCAAGACAGAGACTGAGTTTGGGACCTCAGATACGAACCTTCTTTCTGACATTGGAAAAGCCCAGCCAGCAAACAACGGGTGGACTCCAGATTCCGAAATATGTTAGTGGAACGAATACTGAAAAAAATTAAAAGATAGTGGCACTCATAAAAGGAATATTTAAATATATACACTTTATTCCACAGAGGCTCCAGGGGTCTTTCAAGAGTACATAGGAGAGCTATGGGGCTAGGAAGAATGCTTTACTTCTCTGTGGGATGTCTGCCCCTAAGAGACTGGAAGGCCAATGAATGTGACCTCCACGAACCACCCATTCACAGGATCCTGTGACATAAGGGTAACTGCATCATGACAAGTTGTCCCCCAGACTACCTTGGGTGAGAGTGGGAACCATCTTGGGCTGTCAGGACAGATATCCTCATGCTCAAGACCTTAAATCAAGTGCAACATCCATCCCTTTTCAAGTGACTCACAAGACCTCCTGTGGGTTGAAGGTCGGTGAAAGAAAGGGAATGTCTTCTACATAGTTCTTCCTCAGTCTCTCTCCCAAGGTAAACATCTGCTGCATGCCCACTTTGGTCAGCTGCCCAGCAAACATGCCCCCCTGAAGTAGGGAAGAAAGAGAAGGAAGAATGAAAACACCTGACAGCCTGCTGCACTCAGCCCAGAGAAAACCACCCAAGCGTTGCAGTGGGGCTCCCCTGAGCAAGGAAGCATTGCTCACCTTCAGGATGGTCTCATGGTATTGAGAGTCGTAAGGAGAAGGTGGTTTCGGACCGCCAATTAGATTGGTGACTGTGTAATCAAACTGAGTTTGGGGTGGGACCTCTAATAGCTGGGGGTTCCACTCTACCTGTTATGACCACAAAAAAACAACAAACACATTGTTTAAAAACGGTTCTTGAAATTCACAGCATTAACATCTAACTTCACTCAGAACACATGGCTGGAATCACTGACAACTAGGCCTGCAACCTTCCCACGGGAAGGAAGGAAAGAAACATTAGCTAAAATTAAGGGAGGAAAAGACGGTGACTTATTATTCCAGGTGTCCTTAGCCCAAGTCCTGTTACTGCTACACTGGTAATGACTGCTAAGGGGCTGCTCTGGCACTTAGCCCATACTGAAGTAAAGGGGAGAAGTGGCCAGAATGCCTGGCATGCAGATACATGGTGAATGAATGAAGAGATGGATGAAAGAAATATGATACCGGTGACCATATGTGTGTAAGAATTTATAAGGAATTAATCTGGAGGCTTCTATGTCCTATCCCAGCTTAAGGATTCTACTTAATGTCCCTTGTAACTACTACATATTTCTCCTTCTTCATGCAATTCATGAAAAAAGCTACCATCTAAGAAGATGTGGCTTTTTCATCATCTTCCATTATTCCTTGCAATCTAGCTCCTGCCCCATCTGTGCTGTAATGATTTCAAAACCTCACTAGTGGCCACAGGTCTCATAGCTCCAACTGTCCATAAAGCTCTGACACTCATGGCGTCAGATGTGATGATTTCAATTTTAAAAACAAGTCGTCTCTTCTAATCCCATAGACCAGCTTCTCTTCCCAATCTACTATGTCTCTCCATGTTACCACGGTTCTCCGAGGCCCCAAACCTCAAACCTTTGGCTCCCTGTGGCTCCACCATCCCCACACCAAGCCCTGTTGATCACTGGCTAGAAGAAAAGTCCCTCCCAATGGTCCTTCCATGATCTTATTGTAGAGCGTAAACCTTATTACTGCAGGCAAAAGCCTGACAGACTGCTCCTTTGTACCTGCACAATCCATCCATCCATAGCCACCTAATTAATCTTTTTGGAAAATTTTATTTCTTTTTTATTACGTTTAAATATTTTATTTTTAATTGACAAATAATTGTATATTTTATATATTTATGGAGTACAATGTGATGTTTTGATATGTTTACATTTGATATATGATTAACTAATGTAAACAAAATCCAACGGCTCACATACTTCCTTTTTTTTTTTTTTTTGAGACAGACTCTTGCTTTGTTGCCAGGCGCCAGGCTGGAGTGCAGTGACGTGATCTAGGCTCACTGCAACATCCGCCTCCTCCTGGGTTCAAGCAATTCTCCTGCCTCAGCCTCCCGCGTAGCTGGGACTACAGGCGCACACCACCATGCCCAGCTAATTTTTTTTTGTATTTTTAGTAGAGACGGGGTTTCACCATGTTGGCCAGGATGGTCTCGATCTCTTGACCTCGTGATCCGCCCGCCTCGGCCTCCCAAAGTGCTGGAATTACAGGCTTGAGCCACCGCACCCGGCCCATACTTTCATTTTTATATGGTGAAAATATGTAAAGTCAACCTTTTAGTAACATAGGCACACGTTATTTTATTGCTCTTTATAGATATTGCATTTTTTACAAATTGAAGGTTTATAGTAACTGCACTGAGCAAGTCTATCAGTGCCATTCTCCCAACAGCATGTGCTATAAATTTATGTTTCTGTGTTGAATTTGGTAATTCTCATCATATTTCAAACTTTTTCATTATTAAATCTGTCAAGGTGATCTACGATTCGTGATTTTTTTTTTTCTTTTTGAGATGCAGTCTGGCTCTGTCACCCAAGCTGGAGTACCGTGGCATGATCTCAGCTCATCCTCCCACCTCAGCCTCCCGAGTAGTGCTGAGTACGGGCACACACACCAACACACCCAGATGATTTTTGTGTTTTTTTTGTGGAGACATGTTTTGCTGTGTTGCCTGGGCTAATCCAGAACTCTGTGATCTTTGATGTTACTATTTTAATTGTATTGGAGTGCCACAAGCCACATCCATATAAGACGGCAAACTTAATCAACAAATGTTGTATATTTTCTGACTGCTCTGCTGACTGGCTTTCCCCCCATCTCTCTCCCTCTCCTCGGGCCTCCTTATTTCCTAAGACACAACAATATTAAAATTATGCCAGTTAATAACCCTACAATGGCCTCTAAGTGTTCAAGTGAAAGGAAGAGTTGTAAGTTTCTCACTTTAAATCAAAAGCTAGAAATGATTAAGCTTAGTGAAGAAGGCATGTAGAAAGCTAAGATAAGCCAAAACCTATGCCTCTTGCACCAAACAATTAGCCAAGTTATGAATGCAAAGGAAAAGTTATTGGAGGAAATTAAAAGTACTACCCTGGTGAACATGCAAACAAAAGAAAGGGAAACAACCTTATTGATAACATGGAGATACTCAATGCAGAAGAAACAGCCTATATCCAAAGAAGATCCCAGCTAGGACTTTCACAGCTAGAGAGGAAAAGTTGATGCCTGTCTTCAAAGCTTCAAAGGACAGGCTGACTCTCATTAGGGATTAATGCAGCTGGTTTCTTTAAGTTGAAGCCAAGGCTCATTTACTATTCTGCAAATCCTACAGCCTTAAGAATTATGCTAAATGTACTCTGACTGTGCTCTATAAATGGAACAACAAAGCCTGTATGGCAGCACATCTATTTACAGCATGGTTTACTGAATATTTTAAGCCCACTGTCGAGACCTACTGCTCAAAAAAGAAATTGATTCCAAAATATTACTGCTCACTGACAATGCACCTAGTCACCCAAGGGCTCTAATGGAGATGTAAAAGATTAATGTTGTTTTCGTGCTGCTAACACAACGACCATTCTGCAGACCATGGCCCAAGGAGTAATTTTGACTTTCAAGTCTTAATTATTTAAGAAATACATTTTGTAAGGCTATTATTGCCTAAATCGTGATTCCTCTGATGAATCTGGGCAAAGTAAACTGAAAATCTTATGGAAAGAATTCACCATTCTAGATGCCATTAAGAATATTTATGAGGAGGAGGTAAAAATAGCAACATTAAGAAAAGTTTGGAACATTTGATTCTAGCCCTCATGGATGACTTTGAAAGATTCAAGACTTCAGTGGAAGAATAACTGCAGATGTGATGGAAATAGCAAGAGAACTAGAATTAGATGTGGAACCTTAAGTTTTGGCTGAATTGCTGCAATCTCATGATAAAACATGAATACCTGAGAAGTTACTTCAAAGAAGTGGTTTCTTGAGAGGGAATCTAGTCCTGGTGAAGATGCTGTGAACACTGTTGAAATTACAACAATGGATTTATTACATAATTTTAATTGATAAAACAGTGGCAGAGTTTGAGAAGACTGACTCCAATTTCAAAAGATGTTCTACTATGGGTAAAATGCTATGAAACTGCATCACAAGCTACAGAGAAATCTTTCATGACAGGAAGAGTCTATCAATGTGGCAAACTTCACCGTTTTTTTAAAATTTATTTTCATAAAACAAAATTTTTATTTTATTTTAAAAACTTTATAAAGTAAAATTTTTATAAAATAATTTTATAAAATAAAATCACTGTTTATTTTTAAAAATTGCCACAGCCACGCCAACGTTTAGTAACCACTACCCTGATCAGTCAATAGCCATCAATATCAAGGCAAGACTCTCGACTGGCAAAAAGATCATGACTCACCAAAAGCTCAGGTGATCACTAGCACTTTTTAGCAATAAAGTATTTTTAAATTAAGGTATGTACATTTTTAGACATGCTACTGCATAATTAATAGGCTACAGAATAGTGTAAACATAACTTTTATATGCACTGGGAAACAAAAAAAATGTGGGATTCATTTTATTATGATATTTGCTTTATTGCAGTGGTCTAGACCTGAACCTGCAATATCTTCCAAGTATGCTTATATATGTTAAACCTAAAAAAGTCAAACTCACAGAGTTAGAGAGTAGAATGGTGGTTATCAGAGGCTGGGGAAGGGGATGAATGGGGAAAGGAGAGATTTTTATCAAAGGGCACAAAATTTCAGTTAGACAGGAGGAATAAGCTTTAGTGATCTATTGCACAGGATGGTGATTACAATAAATAATAATGCATTGTATCTTTCAAAATCACCTGATCTTGCTAAGCCACTTTCATCATATCAGTAGCTTTTTCCTAATGTCTCAGAGGTAAGCATCTGTCCTTCAAGGACTTCTACGTTGTGGCTGGGTGCAGTGGCTCATGCCTGTAATCCAAGGACTTTGGGAGGCTGAGGTGGGAGGATCACTTGAGGCCAGGAGTTTGAGAGCAATATAGCAAGACTCCATCTCTTAAAAAAATAAATTTAATAAAAGGACTTCTACTCTTTTGCCCAGCCCCTGTACTCAGCTTCACTGCCTCTCTCCTCCCCCATAACCCAGACCCATAACCCACTGCTTTGGCATCTTCTTCCAGATTGCTTCCCTTGCTTGGAGGGACTCCTGTTCCTATCTGCCCATCTATCTTGTCTTCAATGTTCAAGCATAGCTCAAGTCTTACTTCCCCATCACTGACCACTCTAGCTTTCAATGGTTATCTTCTAAATCTTAATTCCTACAACATCTACAATAAAAAAAAATTTAACTCAATTTCCTACTACTATGTTTAATTTTAAAACATTTGGAAATCTACTATGTCACATATCATTGTTTTTATCTTCATCCCTCCCAGAACTAGCCCAGGAGAACGCCACTGGGAGTCTCAGATTCTTTTTGCAATAGAGTGAGCCCTCCATTCTTCCCAAAGGCACGTGTCAGTCCCACTGGCACCTGATCTCCAACACTTGAGGCTCCTTCTGACACATCAGAGGACCAAGTGCTCAGAGAGAGGCCTTCTTCCTTCTTTCACAGTGAATCACTGCTCCCTCTTTCTGACTCTGTAACTCTTCTGGATAAAAAACCCTTCAATGGTTCATGGCTCATGTGACCCCCACCTCCTCTCTAGCAGCCCAGCCCCCTTACCACTTCTTCCCTATTCTATACACTTAATCTCTAGTCACACAACTTTGTTTCCTTTAACACCATTCTCATATTTCATGGCCTTTCAGCATCATGTTTCTTACGACTGGAATTTTCTTTCCTCATTCATCTAAGACTTTTGTTCATTCCATACAACTCAACTTAAATATTCCCAGAAATCTTGATCATGGCCTTATGATTTCACAGCAGCTTCAGTGGCTCTCTTTAGTAGCCTTTACCAAAGTGTATTAAACGTGCTTCTTTACTGGTCTGTCCTGTTCAGAACAGAGACTGGGTCATCTATTGACCTCTGAGCAAAGGGCCTTACACACAGTAGGTACAATTAACAGCTCCAACAATTTGCCAGCTCCTGTAGAAGACACCCATCTTGAGAAAAGTCGACCCTGCCTTTCCTGGGTTTTCAAGTTAGTAAAGAAAAAAGGGAAACTGAGAATGTAAATGACAGCAATACCATAACAGAAGCTGACATGTGCTGCAAGAAACTGTACGAAGGCCATAGCAGTTCAAAGGCAATACAGACCTTCTCTTCTGGCTAGGGATTCAGGAGAAGTTTCATTGAGGGAATGGCATTTTAAATGAATAGTATTTAGACAAGCAAATACCTATACTTATAAAGGGTGGCATTCACAATTCCAAAAATAACTAGAAAGCTTGAGCAAAGCAGAGACAGTGAAGAATGTGTATGGCAAATAAGTGGTTTGGTTTGCCTCAACCTGGGAATGGTTATCCAATTTTAAATCAGAAAATACCAAGTAAAGTTTAACTTTAGATGTGTATATACAAAGGCAAAAACTGGAATTCCTCTAGTTGAAGTAGAAGTGGGAACCCACAGCCCCGGCCACTCAGCATCCTCTTACTTAGCCCAGGAGCTTCACAGAATGAATTTGAAAGCTGGCAGCATATATCACAATTGGAATGGGAAGACTAGATGCAGGAAAGCCCATTTTGAGATGTTAGCAATAGTCTACATGAAAGCCTAAGGCCTCATCTAAGGCAGTAGGAATAGCGGAGGTAGATGTAAGACATTTGAGTTAGACTTGGCAAGTGAGTAGATAAAAGCTTTATTTTGCAGGGGCGGGGGGCGGTGTCAGTAGATAAACACAGAAGAATAAAAAAAAAGACTACTTTGATTTTTGAGCCTAGTAATGGAGATACTCCTTGACTAAAACTAAAACCAAGACAGAAAAATAAGTGGAAAGCTGATTTCCGTTTTGGACATTTGGAGACACCTCCTTTATGCTCCCAGTGAGCCCAGCATATTCCCTTAATTGATATCTGTTGCCTCTCTCCTTTATCACACTGAAAATTCCTTTAAAGGCAAGACTCAATTATCCATCCTCGTAGTTCCAGTGTCCAGCACAGGGCCCGACACAAAGGTCAGCAGGGCCATTCAGCCTCACCGAGAAACCTGTCAGACACATTCACCAAAAGAGGACCTTTGCTGTTTCCTAGGAGGCTGGAGTCGAGGTTACGTCAAGCCTAGAGTGCAAGTTTTCAGATTTTCAAGAATGGACGACACGTCTGGTTCATACAATAGTGTCCACCCCGAATACACATTCTCGTTCTCATTCCTGCTCTTCAGCTTCCAGTTAGTAGCAAAAACTAACTTGATAACTTTACTTATTTTATGTATACCCCATCTTCAAGATGTAATAAAGTAGATACAGCAAAAATTAAAATATACTAAGACAACCAATTCAAAGTAGGTAACAAAGACAAAAGCAAACAAATATAGGGACAAAAAAAATGGATGCAGTAACACGGTTACTAAACTGTGTATATCATGAAGATCTTTAGGCTTACTATAGGTGGGCCACAGATTTGGTACCCAGCTTCCTTTTAAGTAAAGAAAGAGGCCGGGCGCGGTGGCTCACGCCTATAATCCCAGCACTTTGGGAGGTTGAGGCGGGTGGATCACGAGGTCAAGAGATCGAGACCATCCTGGTCAACATGGTGAAACCCCGTCTCTACTAAAAATACAAAAAATTAGCTGGGCATGGTGGCACGTGCCTGTAATCCCAGCTACTTGGGAGGCTGAGGCAGGAGAATTGCTTGAACCCAGGAGGCAGAGGTTGCAGTGAGCAAAGATTGGCCATTGCACTCCAACCTGGAAACAGAGCGAGACTTTATTTAAAAAAAAATCACATTTAGATTATCCCCCAAAAGTTGAATCTTGAAATGAACACCTGACAGAGAATATCCAGAAACAAGTTTTAAGAGGCTAATATTTGTTCATAGTCTAAATTGAAAGAGAGTTGGTCACCCCTGACTTTTATGCACAAGACTTTATACTAAATAACCAAAGATGTTTAAAGCACCTGCCTAAAGTCTAGAGAATATGAGCAGAGAGGAGAGAGAATATGCCTTCTCTAATTGCAAAGTTAGGCCATGGATTTGGATGCTATTTTGTGGCTATGCCGAATGAAAACGAATGAAGCTGGTATTCTAAGCTATGATAAAGGCAGAAGATACCCATCACGACACCCACTCTCCTTTAGGGATAAACCTCTGAAAGAATCTAAATCTTTTCTAGGGCCTTCAGGGTGTATACATCTGGTACATACTAGGTCTAGGCCTATACATGCAAAGTTTTACTCTCCAATGCTACTGATAACTTTCTGTCTTCTATGTTAATATAGTATATATTCCTATATATGATTCCCCAGCCCTTCTGTACCAAGAATAAATAGAGAAGAATTGGGGGGAGAGGAGCATCAGGGATGGGCTGTGTACAAAATTATAAGGAAAATTTAGTGATCTAATATAAAAAGGCAAAGTAAGAGACTGAAAAAGATCAAAGAATCAAAATGAAACAAGAAATCCCAGTACCTGAGAGCAAGTGGGATAGCCAGACAAAATTAAAAGGAAAATTTAGTGATCTAATATAAAAAGGCAAAGTAAGAGACTGAAAAAGATCAAAGAATCAAAATGAAACAAGAAATCCCAGTACCAGAGAGCAAGTGAGATAGCCAGAGAAAGGCTAACTAGAAACCTGGTAATAGAATTAAGTGCCTTCCAAATGTATTTATTTATGTGCAAAATGTTTTAGAAGTTTAATTTCATGTGCAGCCAACTTTGAAAAGTGGGTTTCCAGTTGTACAATGCAAAGACACAATCCTGAAGGTTTCTAGAAAGCAACCGTGATTATGAAGAGCATACCTTAACATCAATTTTGGACAATCTGTTTGACCTGCTCTAACATCAACCTGGAAGATCAATGACACAAAAGCACTCCACAGGTGTGACACCTGGGGTCTGGGGATTTCAGGTTGCCTATTCCTCTTCACTAGGCCTTTCTGCTATGAAAAGCCACATCCAGGAAAGATAATCATTTAAAAAACAAACAAACTATTCGCGAATTAGTCATAATTATCCTGACAAAACCAGACAGATTTTAAGACATTACAGCCACAAACTAGACCATTTTTAATTTTTTCCGACCTCAAATTCCTTCCACTATAGGATTAGTAACGTGAAATAGAAAAGGAGAACCCTAGAGAATACAACATTTCTCACACACACACAAAAAAAACTTCAGATCTCAAATGGTCTCGAGCAAACTCTGAGAAAACGCTGTTTTAAAGTTTGTTTCCAAAGGCATCGACCTCTTAATCATTGTGATCTCAGTTAAGAGTGGTTCCTGTCACTAAAGTCCCCTCAGCTCTGAGAAACCACCTTCGAAATGGTCACACAGAAGCGCACTGCACCGTGGTACTAAAGTTCACCCACTTAATAGAAATGCTGACCTCAGGCACTACTCCATACCTACTGAATCAGAATCTGCAACATAACAAGATCCCCAGGCGACTCTTATGCGCCTTAAGAAGCGCTTACTACTGGCTGCGCCATCAGGGCAAAACTGGAAGTTCCGAGCTGTCCTGCCCCCAGCAGGTCCTTTGCTCCAGAGCCGGGGGAGGTACTGGCTACTGCTGTTTTCCCTTCGTCTGGACCCAACCCTTGTCCCGCTCCGCGCGAGTAAAGCTCTGAAGATGTGTGTTCGGGAGAGACGCTTGACCAGGACACAGTCCTCGCCCCACCAGCCCTGGCCACGGCCGACCTCTCACCTGCTCCTCCAGCGGGAGCGGCTTGAGAGGACTCCGCGCCCCGTGTCGAAACACGACCTGCACCATTTTCAACTTCAGCAGGCTGCGGTCGACGGGACGCTGGCCGTCGGCCCCCTGCAGCTCGGCCAGGGCCACCCGGCGCTGGTGCAGGCAGTAGGCCAGCGAGGCCAGGACGCCCACCGGGGTCCACACGCGCACGCTGAAGACACTGGTGATCATGGCGGCAGCTCGCCCCTCGCCGCCCTCTCGGGTTGAGGCTGCAGGAGGCGAACGCAAGACCTCCGCGGGCGCCGGGGCTCAGCGGGAACCTGCGGGTGCGTACATCCGGCCCCTCGACAAGCGGGGACTACTGTGACTCCCAGCCCTGAGGGAGACCCCGAGTGGGAACGTGGGGAGAGAACACGAGGTGGCGGCAGCGAAGTGTCCCTGCTTTCACCCGGGTCGGGGTTGGTCGCTCCTGCTGCACACCGGGCCGGGGGAGATTTGAATCTTATCTTTCGCCCGATGGGGAACCTTAAACTTGTATTTCAAGTTTGGCCTCCAGCACTCTTGAACGGACCGGAGCCGGCCCTGAGTTCCTCGGCGGCAGCGGCTCCACTAACACAGACGACTCGAGTCCACTTTTCTATAAGCAACCTCCTACCCACCTCCTTACCTACCCAGGAACCTGTCCCAAGTGGACCCGCGCACAGGAGCTCGGGAAAACGAGTTCTGCGGTGACGCCTCGCCTGGAGACTCGGAGTTGCGAGAACTACAGTTCCCACAAGGCTGCGCCGCACCGGGGCTCCCAAGCCTTGGCTTGTACCCGCCCCCCTCGGCAGCAGGCCTCGCCCCTCCGGCCAGCCCGCCGGTTTCCAGGCGTGGGTGGCCCACGGACGTGCCTGGTCAGACGGTGGAGTGGGAGTGAATCTGTGAGGCCATAGAGTTTGCCAGGCAGGGGTAGGGAGAAATGCGAGCACAGGAGTAGAATTGGGTGGTGGAGGGGAGTAGTTTTGAATGTAGACTTCTTTCAAGTCCTGGAAGCCTGCTTGCTGAAGCTAGGAGCTGAGACACCTGCCGAGTGATTACCATTTGCGAAACACAGCACTAGGTACTTTATATTTAGCCATTTACTACTCCCTTCTCTGTTTTAAAAAAATTCTCAAGCTTAAGTCGTTGTAATCATGTAGAATTTTAAGCTCACTGCTGTGTTTACTTACATCCAGAATATTTCTTGTGGAAAAAGCCAGGCCTTGCCTGTGGGTGTTGTCCCAGTGACTAAGAACTTAAAAACACAGAAAAATGCCAGCCTTACCACCTGCTAGACTGATTTCTGTTGACTATACAGGTATCCCAAGCCTGTGTTCCGAGATCTTTGCAACAGGTCACAATCTGGAACCCATTATGTGTCTATTTCAAGGTGAAGGCCAAATTGAGAGGAGACACGTTTGTGAGGAGAGTCCATGTGTACCATCTAACCATTCCTTTAATCATTCTAAATCCTATCCTTGGATCAAGCTGGCCCAGATGTAAAGACAACATACTTACAGAGCATGGCTCCTGGCCTGAGAACAAATTCTGTTCACCAAGCTGGAAGGTTCTGAGTGCTCCCTGGTGCGGGGTGGGTCATTTTGGAACACTACACGTTGTCACAATTTTCTCCCTAGCGCAGCCAATGGACTCACTTTTCAGAGTCTTATTGTGTGTCCTGATTTGATTAAAAATTGAATACTATTTGCTATGGACTCAGTTGTGTCTCCCCCAAATTCATACCCACTGAATGACTGTATTTGGACAGAGGACTTTTAGAAGCTGATTTTGTCAGAGGCATTTGAATCAGAGTGACTCCATTTTGAATAGGGGCTGGGTAAAATGAGGCTGAGACCTACTGGGCTGCATTCCCAGGAGGTTAGGCATTCTCAGTCACAGGATGAGGTGGGAGGTCAGCAGGACTTCTATCACAAAATACCGGTCAAAGAGACCCTGCCGATAAAACGGGATGTGATAAAGAAGCTGACCAAAACCCACCAAGTGCAAGATTTTATGAAAGTGACCTATGGTCAAGCTCACTGCTAATAGTATGTTAATTGTAATACATTAGCATACCAAAAGACACTCCCATCAGCGCCATGACAGTTTATGAATGCCTGACCAAAACCCACCAAGTGCAAGATTTTATGAAAGTGATCTATGGTCAAGCTCACTGCTAATAGTATGTTAATTGTAATGCATTAGCATACCAAAAGACACTCCCATCAGCGCCATGACAGTTTATGAATGCCGTGGCCAGCAGTTACCCTATATGGTCTAAAGTGGGGAGGAACCCTCAGTTCCAGGAAGTCCCACTCCTTTCCCAGAAAATTCATGAATAATCCACCCCTTGTTAGGCATATAATTAAGAAATAACCATAAGTATTTTCAGTCGAGCAGCCCATGCCCCTGCTCTGTCTATGGAGTAGCCATTCTTTTGTTTCTCTCTCTCTCTAATAAACTTCACTTTATTCTATGGACTCACCTAGAATTCTTTCTTGCCTGAGGTCCAAGAACCCTCTCTTGGAGTCTGGATCAGAACCCCTTTCCAGTAACAATTTTGGTTAAGTCAAGACATAAGTGTGAGGTCCTAATCCAGTAGGATTGGTGGCTTTATAAGAATAGAAAGCAGGATCTCTCTCTCCACACCCATGCACTGAGGAAAGGCCATGTGAGCACACAGTGAGAAGACGGGCAACTTATCTGCGAATCAGGAGCCTCACCAGATCCTGACAACGCTGGCATCCTGACCTTGGACTTCTAGCTTCCAGCAGTGTGAGCAAATACATTTCTGTTGTTTTTGGCATGCAGTCTATAGTATTTTGTAATGGCAGCCCAAGCAGACCAAGATACTTTTTTACTTTAATCTCAATAGGGCATCAGGGAGAACCAGACAGCACTCCTTTGGAAACTATAATGAAATGTAACCCTAATGGTTGAGGAGAACTGTTCTCGAACGTTCGGCAAAAACATGGTACAGTTGTAGTGTCTGAGGGCCCTCCAGCAGCCTTGGTAGTTTTAGTCCATCAGAGCAGCTTCAGGGCAATGTAATATTGGCATCTGGGTGCCAATACCTTCTGCAGTCATGGATGAAGCAACCTGAGTCCCCATCCTCCACTCTGGCAGCCGCAGCACAGACTTGGCAGTCATCACAAGCAATACCTTTAGCCTGCATGAACAACAGCAATGGATATGGTTTGGCTGTGTCCCCACCCAAATTTCATCTGGAATTACAATCCCCACATGTTGAGGGAGGGACCTGTAATCCCCATGTGTCAAGGGAGGGAGGTGATTGAATCATGGGGGCAGTTTCCCCCATACTGTTCTCATGACTGTGAATGAGTTCACATGAGATCTGATGGTTTTTTAAATGTTTGGAAATTCTTCCTTCTTCTCTCTCTTCTGCCACCTTGTGAAAAAGGTGCCTACTTCCCCTTCCACCATGACTGTAAGTTCCCTGAGGCCTCCCCACTCCCCAGCCATGCGTAACTGTGAGTAAATTTACTCTTTTGTTTATAAATTGTTCTATCTTTATAGCAGTATGAAAATGGACTAATACAGCAGTGGTCCTGTTGGGGCTCATGTGTTGTGTTGGAGGGGGAGTGTGGGGAGTGTGGGGAATGACTCAGCAGCAGATCTCCAAAATAAACCAGAGTAAGTGAGGGTGGAAAATAGCAGATTTCATGTGGTGGTTAAAAGCACTGTTGAACACATGTGAGACAAACCATGGGGAGTCCAGACATATTTTGTGTGTGATAGTAGTGGTGGTGAGTTGCAATTTAAAAGAGGCTGAGCTGGGCACAGTCGCTCACGCCTGAAATCCCAGCACTTTGGGAGGCTGAGGCAGGCAGATCACCTGAGGTCAGGAGTTTGAAACCAGCCTGGGCAACATGGTGAAACCCTGTCTCTACCAAAAATACAAAAATTAGCTTGGTGTGGTGGCACACATCTGTAATCCCAGCTACTCGAGAGGCTGAGGCAGGAGAATCACTTGAACCCAAGGGGCAAAGGTTGCAGTAAGTTGAGATTGTACCACTGCACCCTAGCCTGGGCGACAGACTGAGATTCAGAGACAGAGGTGGTGGCGGGGGCGGGGGAGCTGGAAGTCCTGACCTCGGGCAGGACCACATGGAATGGGGCGGGGGGTGGCTAGGGTGGTTGGAGGAAGCAGGGGAACACTAAGTGGCGGTTATTTTGACCCTGGTTTTGGGAAATAAGCCCTTTCCCAGCCAAATTGTCTTCGGAGGATTGCATTTAATATTATGCAAAAACATGGTTTTAATAATAAGATTAGATAAGGAACAACTACATTCACTGTTTTATCCCCAGTGGTGAGCATGGTGCCTGGCTCGTAGGAAATACTCCATAAATACTTGCCAAATAAAATTATAGGATATATCATAGGAATGTTGTTGAGGCATTGTTCATTACATCATTTATTGCTTCCTTTATAAATCTCCTTCTGAGATATTTGGTTTAGAGTGTTAGAATTAGAACAAGCACTAAGAAGTATGAGGATTACTTTCCCTTCAATTTTGCCTTGGTTGTCAGGAAGCATGGTGCCTAATTTCAAACTTACCTATAGCAAATATTTAGAATCTAGTGGCCAGTATAACTGTGATCTTTCCCTCCAGAGTACTGCTCTGGATTGGATGAGAGCAAAACTGGAGAAAGGACAGGAAGTAGGAGGCTGTTGCAGCAATCCAGCTATGAAACATTTAGGAGGTAGTTAACAAGTGAGAAGGAGCAAAGAATCAAAGATAACTCTTCTACGTTTCTGGCTTGGGCAACTTGCAGATGATGCCACTCACCTGGGAAGAAGGAAGGTTAAGCAGAAGTTAGCAAGTTAATTTTGAATATGTAGGTTCTAAGGTACATAGGTATCAAGAAAGCCATGAGAAAAAAGGTTTTTTGTTTTTTGTTTAAGAAAAAAAAAGAATGGACAATTAAAAAGAATGGACAATAGTGTCAAATGGAACTGAGAAGTCAAGTAATGTAAGGTCCAGTGTCCCCCAAATTTAGCAACAAAGTAATCTGTTACTTAAGTGAGAGCTGTCTCAGTGAAATAGTGGGGTCCTAATCCAATAGTGGGGCAGAAATGGAATGCAAGTGGGAAGTAAGCATAAACATCTTTAAGAAGTTTCACTGAGAAAAGGGAATGAAAAAATGCAGTGTCTGGAGGTGTTTGGTTCATGAAATTAAGGGAGAATTCTTTTGAAGATGAGAGAAGCTTATATCTATGTTTAAATGTTGATAGAAATAAGTCTGCAGATAAGGAGACATGATAATAGATCTGATGAAGTGGTTAGAAGGGCAGGAGAAGATGAGAAAGAAGCTTAAATGGCATGATTAGCCTTAGAAAGAAAAAGTATGTATTTTCCATGTTTGTAGTAGGGGAAAAAATAGGCATGAGTAAAATACATTTATGGCATGGAGATTCATGGGGCTTTTTTCTTTTTTCTTTTTTTCTTTTTTTTTTTTTTGCAAAATCAGAGTATGAGTTAGAGGGATTGTGATTGGTACTCTTGGCAATTTGAGGAATGTGAGAAAGTAAAATACCCACAGTATACACAAGAGAGAGGGTCATAGCTAGGTAGCTAGAGGATTGCCAGGTACTGTGGAGAGCCCAATAGAGAGCAGTTTTCTCCAACTTTATGGTACATCATAATCACTTGGCTTATTTGTTAGAATGTAGGTACAAGAGCACCAATAAGTCTTACTATAACTGGGTGGAGTCTGGAACTCTGCATGTTAAGCACCCAGGTGATTCTGATACAGAAGCTCTTCAGATCACACATTGAAAACTATGGATAGAGAGTCAAAGAGGGATAGTTTTGGTATGGAGATGCTTTTTATGGAATGGGTGCTATAGTTTGGATGTTTATCCCCTCTAAACCTCATGTTGAAATGTGATCCAATGTTAGATCTAATGGGAGGTATTGGATCATGGCAGTATCTGCCTCATGAGTAATAGACTGAGGCCTATGACATGGTAAAAGCCCCATAAAACTGCATACCTCAACCATACCTCAGCTTTCTGTTGAAACCGCTCTCTGTAATCCTAATGTTTAGGATTAATCCACGCTATCTTGGCCCCTGCAACTTGTGATAAGTAACTAAGGTCTGTAATTTCCACCGCTACCCAGACAATGTGTAAACTAACGCTTATCTTGACTTCTGTAAACCACTTAAGTAACAATCGGAGTGACAAATAGTCCCCTGGCCCTCGGAATGTCCAAAGCCCCTCACCCTCATCTCCGCCCAGGAGGTGATTTATGGAATCCACTGGCCCTTGGAATGTCTCAAACCCCTCACCCCGACCCCCGCCCTTCACCCTCACCCCTGAGGTGGTTTACGGATATAAAAGGTCTTAACACCCTCCTTTTGGGGCCACGGGTTGGAGAGACATGAGTCCTCTGTGACCACTGGCAATAAAGACCCTGAAATTTGGCATACTTTTGTCTTGGTGTTGACTCTCTATGCTCGCTCTAGTACAACAATGCCCTCCCTCAGAAGTGAAAAAATTCTCACTCTACAAGAGCTGGTTGTTAAAAAGAACCTGACACCTCCTTATCTCTTTGCTTCATTTCTCATCACATTATCTCTGTACACACTGGCTCCCCTTCATTTTCCACCATGAGTAGAAGCAGCCTGTAGCCTTCACCTGATGCATATGCCCAACTTCGAATTTTCCCGCCATCCCGAATTATGAACCAAATAAACCTTGTTTCTTTATAAATTATTCAGCTTCAGATATTCCCTTATAGCAACACAAAATGAACTAAGACAATGGGGACAATTCCCAGTGGAGGGAAAACAAGAAGACAAAAAGAAATAATCAGTAGAGAAAATTTCCTAAGGAGTTGAGAGGAGGTGTGATAAAGAAGAAGGGAGGAAGGGTCACCCTTGAACAGGAGAGAAGGGACACATCTTTCATTAAGGGTTATCTCGTCTATTAAAATGGAAGAGGAGGAGGTAAAGGTAGATGGTGAAGGAGGTAACATTGGTAGTTTCACCTCCAACAAATTATTTTCCCAAATGATATCTCCAATAAGCTTGGAAAAAGAAAAAACATCAATAATAGTAATTGAACTAAGTGCTTACCATATTCATGGCATTATGCAATGTGACATTTAATCCTTACAGTAACGCAAGTTGTAGGTACTGTCACCATTTTGTAAAGGAAGAAACTGAAATTAGAGAAGAGAGAAGTAACTTGCCCAAGAAGGCACAGATCTTAAGTGGCAGAGACTGAGTAAACTAAGTTTGAACCCATGTTTGTCTGGCATCTGGGCCCACACTATGAGCCACATATATTACAGATATTATAATGCTTAATTATATTAGGGAGGAGGTGGTAATTTGTGTGATATTTAGCATGGATAATGCCCCCCTAAGATGGGAGACTGAAACTTTCCTTTGTGACTTTTCTCCAGTAAGTCTCTTTCTTCCTACCATTTCCTCAATCCTGATGGATGGCTTCCTGTTTTTTCCTTAATATCACTTAGGACTGTTTCTGTTGCACGTAGCGGAAAACCTGATTCAAGCTGGTTTAACAGGAAAAAAGACAAAAGAATTGATTAGCCCACACAATTGAAAATTTCAGGAGAACTGCCTTCAGGCTTAGCTGGATAGAAGCTCAGATAATATTGGTTTTTGATTTCTTTTGCAGCCTCCAGCTCCATCTCCCACTCAAACTGGTGACTCAGAGTTCACCCCTTCATTACACAATGACTCAAGCAGTCTAACTGGAAATAAAGAGCTCTTTTCCCCATACAAGCAGAAATTCTGGGCCTCGGAATTTTTTGCCAGATTTGAGATATATGCTTAATTCTTGAACCAATCATTTCCTACCATCCCTAGAGTTGAAGGGGAAGTCAAACCCACCCAAACTAAATGAGTTACTAGGGAGTTCAGGCAATTCTTCAAAGAGGTTCAGATAACTGTTTTTACTTTTAAAAGAGAGTGAATGAATGATGAGGGGAGAATAATAGATGTCTTCCATGCCTTTCTCCAATCTCCTCTGTCCTCATTAATCAACTTCCTGTGTGCATTGTTGGTGACTCATGCTGAAGTTGCTGACCTTTAGACAGAGGGAGGCGGGCTTAATACTCTCTACAACTCCTACAACTCTAACAGAGTACGTCTGTGTCAATATATCTTTGTAATTTTCTTGTTTAAACATCTTTAATGGCTCCCGTTGCCCACAGAAGAGTGACTTACAATACCAGTTTTCAATGTTCCACCACTCTGATATTCCATGCTGTTTTAAAGGCTACTAGAATACTGGTATTCCTGTTGGTATGATACTATTATTTCAAAGTTAAAAAAAAATCTGAAATCGGAAACATTTATATCCTGAGACATACCAGAGACATGCTTTATTAAAAGTTTGGGAATCAAGTATAGGTGAATGTGTTTAGAAAACTGTCTTCTATGCCTTTATAGTCCTCGGGAAAAAAAGAAAACAAAGCAAAGCTTCTAATACAAGAATAATTCTTACCTATCACAAAGACTTTCCAACAAATAGACATGAACGGAACACTATTGGTATTAATAATGTGTGTCTGTATTAGAATCTTCATTTATGGAAGATGAGATGGAAAAATAAAGACAAACCAGAAATACTTTCTTTGAAGCAAAAAAAAAAAAAAAAAAAAATTGTTGCTGTCTTAGTCCATTCAGGATGCTGTAACAAAATATCTAAGACTAGATAATTTAGAAATAATATAGATTTATTTTTAACAGTTCTGAAGTCCAGGAAATCAAAGATCAAGTTGCCAGCAGATTTCTTATCTGGTGAAAGTTTGCTCTCTGCTCTATAGATGGTCTTTGTGTTGCATGCTCATATGATAAAAGGGCAGAAGGGCAAAAAGGGCTAATAGGAAAAACTCACTCCCTCAAGCCCTTTTTTGTGGGCACTAATCCCATCCATGAGAGTGGAGCCCTCACAACCTAATCACCTTCTCAAGACCCCACCTCTTAATACTGTTGCATTGGAATTATATTTCAACATGAATTTTTGAGGGATACAAACATTGAAACCATAGCAGTTAGCAATAAAAAAATTTTTCCTGCAAAGAAATGAAATCTTTCCCACCGCTTCCTGCACCTCGCCCCGCAAAAAATCTCCTCAAAGATATTACCCAAGAGATAGGATTGTTTGTAGATAATGGGTGTCTTAGTCTATTTTGTACTGCTACCACATAATGCCTGAGACCGGGTCATTTGTAATGAACAGAAACGTATTGGCTCACAGTTCTGGAGGTTGAGAAGTCCAAGATTGAGGCACTGGCATCTGGTGTGGGCCTTCTTGCTGCATCATCCGATGGCAGAAGGCACAGGGGTGAGAGAGAGCAAAGGAGGGCTGAACTTGTCCTTTTATAAGGAACAGGTTCTTGTAATAATGACATTCATCATTCATGAGAGTGGTACCCTCATGGCCTAATCACCTCTTTAAGGTCCCACCTCTCAACATACTTGCACCGAGGATTAAGTTTCCAACATAGGAACTTTGGGGGACACATTCAAACAGCAGTGAATTAGAGAAAAATATTTAAGAGCAGTTTGTAACTATATCTTTATCATTCTCTTAACTAGCATAGATTCAAAAAGAGATTTTCAGCACTGGAAAGCTTTTCACAGCTCAGCGATGACATTATTGATGGACTAAGTACACATTAAGAAATCATAATTCTAGGGCCGGGCGCGGTGGCTCACGCCTGTAATCCCAGCACTTTGGGAGACCGAGGCGGGGGGATCACGAGGTCAAGAGATCGAGACCATCCTGGTCAACATGGTGAAACCCCGTCTCTACTAAAAATACAAAACATTAGCTGGGCATGGTGGTGCGTGCCTGTAATCCCAGCTACTCAGGAGGCTGAGGCAGGAGAATTGCCTGAACCCAGGAGGCGGAGGTTGTGGTGAGCCGAGATCGCACCATTGCACTCCAGCCTGGGTAACAAGAGCAAAACTCTGTCTCAAAAAAAAAAAAGAAATCTTTTAAACTCAAACTTTATATGGTATGTAAACAATATTTTATTTTTATATTAGAATAAATTATTTTAATATGTTCAAGTATATTTACATTTTATTTATGGTTATGAATTTTTTTATTTAAAAAGTACTAAGTGTCTTAATCAGCAAGATGGCAGAAAAGAACTTTCCAGTGCTAGTCTCTCCACAGAAACTTCAATCTGAAAAGCTATCTATGCATAAAAATACTTTCATAAGAGTGAAGAAAACCAAGTGAGAGAGTATAGCCCTGGGTATAGCACAAAAATAAGAAAAGACACATTGAAGAGGATAGGAAGGACAACTTTACCCACATCACGCTTCCCTCCAGGCAGCACAGTGCAGAGATATACCCTTCGCTTTGGGGAAGAAGAGGAAAATATGCATCAGACTTTGCCTCGAACTCCAATATTGGGCCCACCAATAAAACCCAGCACTGGGCAGGCCCCTACAGCCCCAGATTCTAGGCCCATCCTGACAGGCAAGATCCTACATTCCCCAGCTCCAGGCCTGCTCCCCAGTCTCAATTTCCAGGCCAACCCTAACATCCCTATGCTCCAGTCTGACCCCAACACCTAGCTGGCCGCCATGCCTCAGGCTTTGAGCTCACTACAGTGACAGGCCAGGCCTCATAGATCAGGTTCCAGGCCTACCCTGAAGACTCAGTCTTCGTGTTTACTCCAGGGTCAGAGCAGTCCCAGTGGTCCCTGGCTCTGGATGCCCCCTAACCTAGCATCAGGCTGGGCCCCATAGCACCAGGCCTCATGCTTATCCCAGAACTAGGCCAAACCCTACAGCACTAATCATCAGGCCAGCACTCAGCCTTCAGGCTGGCCTGCAGGTATAGGTTCCAGGCCTGCGTAGCGTAAGACTAGCTCCTGAAGCTCCAGGCTGCAGGCCTGCCCCCGTTTAAGATCAGCCCAAAGCCATGTCAGCCCACGCAGCCCAAGGCCTTAGGCTCATCTCAGTGCCAGGTCAGTACATCTCAGGCACAAGGCTGATACCTCAGGCACAGGTTTTAGGCCTGCATAGTGCCAGGCTGATCCCTGTGGCCCCACACTCCAGGCTGGCCCCTGTAGTCCCATGTTCCAGCAGATGTAAGGGCCAGATTTGTCCCAGTAGACCCCAGTGCTAAGCTGATCCTCATGGACCTAGGCTCCAGTACTACTCCTAAATACCCTGGTTCTAGGCCAGCCCCATGGACCCAAAACTCAGGACCCCATAAACTCAGGATACAGGTCTATACCAGTGCCAGATCAGCTCCCATGGACTCAGGCTCTGGGCCCATCCTAGTGGACCAGGCTCCAGACCCATCCCAGGGCCTAGCCAGCCCCTACAGACTCAGGTTCAAGGCTCACCCCAGTGCCACATCAACTACTACGAACCCAGACTACAGCCCACCCCACATGGATATAGACTCTAGGTCTGCCCTTGGACCTATGCTCCAGGCTCACCTCTGCAGACCCAATCAATACATCTACCTCAGTGGATCCAGCATCCAGGCTCAACCTCATGGACTCGGGCACCAGGTCTGTCCACTTGTTGACCCAGGCACAAGGCCCACTCGCCCAAAGACTCCACAGCAAGTATGCCAACAGGCCATACTAGATGGACTGCCCAGAACCTCTGGACTTGCTGACTGGTGAAGGCTTTCCCAAACAAAAACAGTTTGCAAGGATTGGAGTAAGTCTCTACTTCTTCAAATGAGTACCAGCAATGGCCGCAAAAGATCAAGAATAATCAGGGAAACATGTCATCACCGATGGAAGAAAATAAAACATGAGTAACTGACACTAAAGAAATAGAGATATATAAACTGCTGTATAAATAATTCAAAATAATAGTTTTAAGTATAGCAAACTTTAATAAAATACAGAGAAATAATTTATTGAAACCAAGAAAACAATGGCCAAAACAAGAAATTTAACAGAGACTGAAATTATAAAAAAGTAACCAAATTCTGGAACTGAAATTCTGAAAAATACAATGAATTAAATTCTAAAATCAATAGAAAGCATTGACAGCAGAATTGATTAAACAGAAGAAAGAATCTGCAAACTCAAAGACAATTATTTGAAAATATGCAGTAAGAAGAGAAAAATGAAAAAAGAGTGAAAAGGAATGATGAAAGCTTATGGGATTTGTGGAACAGTATCAAAAGCACAAATGTTTGGCCAGGCACAGTGACTCACACCTGTAATCCCAGCACTTTGGGAGGCTAAGACAAGTGAGTCACAAGGTCAGGAGTACGTGACCAGCCTGACCCAACATGGTGAAACCCCGTCTCTACTAAAAATACAAAAATTAGCCGGGCATTGTGGCACATGCCTATAGTCCCAGCTATTCAGTATCAAAAGCACAAATGTTTGGCCAGGCACAGTGACTCACACTTGTAATCCCAGCACTTTGGGAGGCTAAGACAAGTGAGTCACAAGGTGAGGAGTACATGACCAGCCTGACGCAACATGGTGAAACCCTGTCTCTACTAAAAATACAAAAATTAGCCGGGCATTGTTGCACATGCCTATAATCCCAGCTATTCAGGAGGCTGAGGCAGGAGAATCACTTGAACCTGGGAGGCAGATGTTGCAGTGAGCTGAGATCACACCATTGCACTCCAGCCTGGGCAACAGAGTGAGACTCTGTCTCAAAAAACAAACAAACAAACAAAACCAAATGTTTAAATTGTAGGAGTTAAAAAAGAAGAAAGAAAGAGAGAGAAATTTAAGTTTATTTAAAGAAATAAGAGCAGAAAATAAATTAAATCTGGGAAAGAAATATCCAGGTACAGGAAGGTCAAAGAACTCTGATTAGACTCAAGTCAAATAAGACTGCAAGACATATTATAATCAAACTGTCAAAATTGAAAATAGAAAGAGGACACTGAAAACAGCAAGAGAAAAGAAGCAAATCGTCTATAAAGGAATTCCTAAAAGGCTATCAGTAGATTTCTCAACAGAAATCCTGTAGACTGAGAAATATTCAGATAATACATTAAAAGTGCTGAAGGAAAAAAAAAAAAACACTGTCAACCAAGAATACCTATATCCAGCAAGCTGTCCTTCAGAAATAGAAGAATGATGAAAACTTTTCCAGATAAACAAAAGCTGAGTGAGTTCATTCTAAATATCTCGCTTACAAGAAATGCAAAAGGGACTTCTTCATGCAGAGCAAAGAGGATGCTAATTAGTAATAGTAACACAACATATGAAAGAACAAAGCTCACTAGTTACAGTCAAATTCAGAATACTCTAAAACTGTAATGATGATATGTAAATCACTTATATCTTTAGTATGAAGGTTAAAAACAAAAATATTAAAAATAATAATAGCATCAATAATTTTAAGGGATGTACAGTATAAAAAGATGTAAATTGTGACCTCAAAAACATAGAATGTGGGGGTGGGTAAAGTAAAAGTGTAGTTATTTTATGTAATTAACATTAACTTCTTATTGCCTGTTACAACTATAAGATATTTTATGTAGGTCTCATGGTAGCCACAAAGCAAAAACTTATGATACATAAAAGATAAAAAGGAATTGAAGCGTACCATTGGAGAACATCATCTAATCACAAAAGAAGACATCAAGGAAGAAACAGGAAACAAAGGATCTACAAAACAATTAACAAAATGGAAGGAGAAAGTGTTTACGTGTCATTAATTACCTTGAATGTAAATGACTCCATTGAAATTACCAATGAAAAGACACAGAATGGCTGAATGGATCAGAAAAAAACAAATATACACAACTTACAAGAAACTCACTTCACCTGTAAGGACACACATAAATTGAAATTAAAAGAATAGAAAAAAAATATTCCATGCATAGAAGTGGTGAGAGAGGGCACCCTTGTCTTGTGCCAGTTTTCAAAGGAAATGCTTCCAGTTTTTGCCCATTCAGTATGATATTGGCTGTGGGTTTGTCATAATTACCTTTTATTATTTTGAGATACATTCCATCAATACCTAGTTTATTGAGAGTTTTCATCAAAAAGGGCTGTTGAATTTTGTAAAAGGCCTTCTCTGCATCTATTGAGATAATCATGTGGTTTTTGTCTTTGGTTCTGTTTATATGATGGATTACATTTATAGATTTGCATATGTTAAACCAGCCTTGCATCCCAGGGATGAAGCTGACTTCATCATGATGGATAAGCTTTTTGATGTGCTGTTGGATTCGGTTTGCCAGTGTTTTACTGAAGATTTTTGCATCTATGTTCATCATAGATATTGGCCTGAAATTTTCTTTTTTACTTGTTTCTCTGCCAGGTTTTGGTATCAGGATGATGTTGGTCTCATAAAATGAGTTAGGGTAGATTCCCTCTTTTTGCATTGTTTGGAATAGTTTCAGAAGGAATGGTACCAGCTCCTCTTTGTACCTCTGATAGAGTTTGGCTATGAACCTGTCTGGTCCTGGACTTCTTTTGATTGGTAGGCTATTAATTCCTGCCTAAACTTCAGACCTTGTTACTGGTCTATTCAGGAATTCAGCTTCTTCCTGGTTTAGTCTTGGGAGGGTATAAGTGTCCAGGAATTTATCTGTTTCTGCTAGATTTACTGGTTTATGTGCATAGAGGTGTAGTAATCTCTGATGGTAGTTTGTATTTCTGTGGAATCAGTGGTGATATCCCCTTTATCATTTGTTATTGCATCTATTTGATTCTTCTCTCTTTTCTTTTTTGTTAGTCTGGCTAGCAGTCTATTTTGTTGATCTGTTCAAAAAAACAGCTCCTGAATTCATTGATTTTTTGAAGGGTTTTTTGTGTCTCTATCTCCTTCAGTTCTGCTCTGATCTTAGTTATTTCTTGTTTTCTGCTAGCCTTTGAATTTGTTTGTTCTTGCTCCTCTAGTTCTTTTAATTGAGATGATAGGGTATTGATTTTAGATCTTTCCTCACTTCTCATGTGGGCATTTAGTGCTATAACTTTCCCTCTAGACACTGCTTTAAATGTGTCCCAAAGATTCTGGTATGTTGTGTCTTCATTCTCATTGGTTTCGAAGAATATCTTTATTTCTGCCTTCATTTCATTATTTATCCAGTAGTTATTCAGGAGCAGGTTGTTCAGTTTCCATGTAGTTGTGCAGTTTTGAGTGAGTTTCTTAATCCTGAGCAAATCCTAATTTGATTGCACTATATTGGAAGTTCTGGCCAGAGCAATCAGGCAAGAAAAAGAAATAAAGGTATTCAATAAGGAAAAGAGGAAGTCAAATTGTCTCTGTTTGCAGATGACATGATTGTATATTTACAAGACCCCATCATCTCAGCCCAAAATCTCCTTAAGCTGATAAGCAACTTAAGCAAAGTCTCAGGATACAAAATCAATGTACAAAAATCACAAGCATTCCTATACACTAATAATAGACAAACAGAGAGCCAAATCATGAGTGAACTCCCATTCACAATTGCTACAAAGGGAATAAAATACCTAGGAATACAACTAACAAGGGATGTGAAGGACCTCTTCAAGATGAACTACAAATCAGTGCTCAAGGAAATAAGAGAGGACACAAACGGATGGAAAAACATTCCATGCTCATGTTTAGAAAGAATCAATATTGTGAAAATAGCCATGCTGCCTAAAGTAATTTATAGGTTCCATGCTATCCTCAGCAAGCTACCATTGACCTTCTTCACAGAACTGGAAAAAAAAACACCCTAAACTTCACATGGAACCAAAAAAGAACTCGCATAGCTAAGACAATCCTAAGAAAAAAATAAAAAACAAAAAGCTGGAAGCATCATGCTACCTGACTTCAAACTATACTACAAGGCTACAGTAATCAAAACGGCATGGTCTGGTACCAAAACAGAGATATAGACCAATGGAACAGAACAGAGGCCTTGGAAATAACACCACACATCTGCAACCATCTGATCTTTGACAAACCTGACAAAAACAAGCAATAGGAAAAGGATTCCCTATTTAATAAATGGTGTTGGGAAAACTGGCTAGCCATATGCAGAAAGATGAAACTGGACCCCTTCCTTACACCTTATACAAAAATTAACTCCAGATGGATTAAAGATTTAGCCATAAGACCTAACACCATAAAAACCGTAGAAGAAAACCTAGACAATACCATTCAGGACATAGGCATAAGCAAGGACTTCATGATTGAAACACCAAAAGTAATGGCAACAAAAGCCAAAATAGACAAATGGTATCTAATTAAACTTAAGAGCTTCTTCACAGCAAAAGAAACTATCATTAGAGTGAACAGCAACCAACAGAATAAATTTTTGCAATTTACCCATCTGACAAAGAGCTAATATCCAGAATCTACAAAGAACTTAAACAAATTTACAAGAAAAAAAACAACCCCATCAAAAAGTGGGTGAAGGATATGAACAGAGACTTTTCAGAAGAAGACATTTATGCAGCTAACAAATATGAAAAGAAGCTCATCATCATGGGTCATTAGAGAAATGCAAATCAAAACCACATTGAGATACCATCTCATGCCAGTTACAGGGACGATTATCAAAAAATCTGGAGACAATAGATGCTGGAGAGGATGTGGAGAAATAGAAACACTTTTACACTGTTGGTGGGAGTGTAAATTAGTTCAACCATTGTGGAAGACAGTGTGGCGATTCCTCAAGAATCTAGAAATAGAAATACCATTTGACCCAGCAATCCCATTACTTGGTATATACCCAAAGGATTATAAATAGTTCTACTATAAAGACACGTGCACTTGTATGTTCACTGCAGCAATGTTTACAATAGCAAAGACTTGGAACCAACCCAAATGCCCATCAATGATAGACTGGATAAAGAAAATATGGCACATATACACCATGGAATACTATGCAGCCATAAAAAAGGATGAGTTCATGTCCTTTGCAGGGGCATGGATGAAGCTGGAAACCATTCTCAGCAAATTGAAACGAACAGAAAACTGACACCATATGTTCTCGTAAGTAGGTGCTGAACAATGAGAATGCATGGACACAGGGAGAGGAATATCACACACCAGGACCTGTTGGGGGTTGGGGAGCTAGTGGAGGGATAGCAGGGGTTGGGGGTATTGGGGAGGTATAACATTAGGAGAAATACATAATGTAGATGACGGGGATGGATGCAACAAACCACTATGGCGTGTGTATACCTATGTAACAATCCTGCACGATCTCCACATGTACCCCTGAACTTAAAATATAATTAGAATAAATAAATAAAAAGCCCCTTAGCAAACAAAAAAATATATTCCATGCAAATGGAAACCAAAAGAGAGCAGGGGTAGCTACACTTACATCAGATAAAATAGACTGTAAGTCAAAAGCTGTAAAAAGAGATGAAGGAAGTCAATATACAATAATAAAGGGGTCACATCATCAAAAGGTATAACAATTGTAAATATGTATGTTCCAACATTGGAGCACCTAAATATGTAAGGCAAAGATTAGTAAATCTAAAGAGAGAAATGGATTGCAATATAGTAATAGCAGGGGACTTAAATACCCTACTTTCAACAATGGATAGATCATCCAGACAGAAAATCAATAAGGAAACATTGAACATGAACTATACTTTAGACCAAATGGACCTAACAGACCTTTACAGAATATTCCATACAATAGCAGCAGAACATACATTCTTCTCAAGTCCCTTGGAATATTCTGCAGGATAGATAATATGTTTGGCTATAAAGCACATCTTAGCAAATTTAAGAGGATAGAAGCATATTAAATACCTTTCTCCAATGACAGTGGTATGAAACTAGAAATCAATAAGAGAAGAAATTTCAGAAAATTCACAAATACATGGAAATTAAGCAACATGCTCCTAAACAACCAATGGGTCAAAGAAGAAATTAAAATAAAAATTGAAACTATCTTGAGACAAACAAAAATGGACTTGCAATATACCAAAATTTATACATGCAGCAAAAGCAGTTCAAAGAGGGGCTTTTATGGCAATAAATGCCTACATCAAAAAAGAAGAAATACATAACCTAATGTTACACCTCAAGGAACTGCAAAAGGAAGAATAAATGAATCCCCAAATTAGTAAAAGGAAGGAAATGATCAGATCAGAAATAAATGAAATAGAGACTAAAAAAAATAGAAAAGAGAAACAAACTAAGCAGGTTTTTTGCAGAGAAACGAAACTAGCAAGCCATTAGCTAGATTAGCTAAGATAAAAAGAGTCAAATAAATAAAATCAGAAATAAAATAGGAGACATTACAATTGATATTATACCATCAAAATACAAAGGATTATAGGACTGCTATGTACAGTTATGAGCCTACAAATTGTATAACCTAGAAAAAATTGATAATTATTAGACATATATAATCTATTAAGACTAAATCTTGAAGAAATAGAAAATCTGAACAGAATAATGAGTAAGGAGATTGAATCAGTAGTAAAAAGTCCTCCATCAGAGAAAAGCCCAAAACCTGATGGCTTCACTGCTGAATTTTACTAAACATTTAAAGAAGAACTAATACCAATCCTTCTCAAACTCTTCCAAAAAATTAAATAGAAGGGTGCTATGGTCTGAATGTTGGCTTTCCCATAAAATTTATATGTTTAAGCGTAATCCCCAAAGTGATTAATATTTAAAGGTAGGGCCTTTGAGAATGTGATTAAGTCATGAGGACTCTGCTCTTGTGAATGGAATTAGTGCCCTTATAAAAGAGATTGGAGGGATCATGCTTGCCCCTTCTACCATGTGAGAATGCAACAAAAGGCACCATCTTTGAAACAGAGCAAGTTCTTACCAGACATCAAATCTGCTGGCATCATGATTTTGGACTTCCTAGCATCCAGAACTATAAGCAATACATTTCTACTGTTCGGTAATCACCCAGTCTAAGGTATTTTGCTATAGGAGCCTGAACAGACTATGACAGAGGGACAACTTCTAGAATCATTTTACAAGGCCAGCAATACCCTTATAGCAAAGTCAGACAAGGGCACTATGAGAAAAAAAGTTACAAGCCAATATCCCTGCTGAGCATAGATATAAAAGTTCTTAACAAAATCCTGGCAAACTGAATTTAGCAGCACATTCAAATGATCATTGATCACTTTGGGAGGCCAAGATGGGTGGATCACCTGAGGTCAGGCATTCAAGACCAGCCTGGCCAACATGCTAAAACCTCATCTCTACTAAAAATACAAAAAATTAGCTTGGTGTGATGGTACATGCCTGTAGTCCCAGCTACTTGGGAGGCTGAGGCAGGAGAATCACTTGAACCCAGGAGAGGGAGGTTGCAGTGAGCCAAGATCGTGCCACTGCACTCCAGCCTGGGCAACACAGCAACACTCCATCTCAAAACAATAATATAAATAAATAAATAAATAAAATGTATCATTCACTGTGATCAAGTGGGATTTATCCCTGGGATGCAGGAAGGATTCAACATGTATGAATCAATAACAGGTGAAGGACAAAAACCATATGATTATCTCAAAAGATGCAGAAAAAGCATTTGAAAAAACTCAATAAACCTTTATGATAAAAACATCCAACAAATTAGAAATAGAAGGAATGTACCTCAATATAGTAAAGATCATATACAATAAGCCCATAGATAACATATTCAATGGTGAAAAACTGAAAGCTTTTTCTCTAAGATTAGGACTAAGACCAGGATGCCCACTCTTACCACTTTTATTCAGTATGGTACTAGAAGTCCTAGCCAGAGCAATTAGGCAAGAAAAAGAAATAAAGTATATCCAAATTGAGAAAAAAGAAGTTAAATTGTCTCTGTTTACAGATGATATGATCTTATATAAAGAAAACCTTAAAGACTACCAAAAACTGTTAGAACTAGTAAACAAATTCAGTAAACTTGCAGCATACAAATTCAACATACAAAAATCAGCAGGTTTCTACACACTAAAACTATTCAAAGAAAGAAATCAAGAAAACAATCCCATTTACAATAACTAGAAAAAAAATAAAATATTTGCAATAAATTTAACTAAGGAGGTGAAATACCTGTACACTGACAATTATAAAACACAGATGAAAGAAAGAGAAGAAAACACAAATAAATGAAAAGATATCCTATGTTCATGGATTGGAAGAATTGATATTATTAATTCTATACTGCCTCTTAGGGTTTGGATGTTTGCCTCTTCCAAATCTCATGTTGAAATTTGATCCCCAAAGATGGAGATGGGGCCTAATGGGAGGTGTTTGGGTCATGAGGGTGGATCCCTCAGGAATAGAGTAATGCCCTTGCTATGGGGATATAAGATTATGTCATAGGCAAACAGTGAATGTGTTCTCACTCTACTAGTTGCCATGAGAGCCGATTGTGAAAAAGAGGCAGTCACCACCTGTCTCTCTCTCTCTTTCTTTCTCTCTTGCCATGTGATCTTTGCACACACTGGCTCCTCTTCACCTTCAACCATGAGTGAAAGAATCCTGATGCCCTCATCAGAAGCAGATGTTGTCACTTTGCTTCTCGTACAGCCTGCAGAACTATGAGCCAAATAAACCTCTTTTCTTCATAAATTAGCAACCTCAGGTATTCCTTTATAACAACACAAATAGAGTAAGACAAAACCTAAAGCAATCCACAGATTCCATGCAATCTCTATCAAAATTTTAATGACTTTTTTACAGAAACAGAAAAAAGCCCTAAAATGTATATGGAACCATAAAACACCCCAAGACCCCAAACAGCCAAATCAATTTTGAGCAAACAGAACAAAGCCAGAGGCATCACACTACTTGCCTTGAAAATGTACTACAAAACTAGAAAAATCCCTTCCTGTCCCCTCCTCTTGTTTCCCCTCACCTCCCCTCCTCTCCTCTTTTTCCCCAATAATGAGAAGGATAGAATTCTTGGAACCCAATACTTCTCTCTAAAGAAATCCTTTTCAAAAGTCTTCCTGATCTCTAATTCAGCACTCCATGCCATCAGTGTGGGTGACCATTTAAGAGTTACCGACCCCTCCACCCCTTTTTACCACCTACTATAAAAGTGTTTGCATTTTGGTCCAACACATAGCTCTTGAATGTGCCTTAGCTGAAGCTTTCATTTTAACATCTTGTACATCCTTAAAGCTCACTTTCGGGTGCCGGGCACGGTGGCTCACGCCTGTAATCCCAGCACTTTGGGAAGCTGAGGCGGGTGGATCACGAGGTCAAGAGATCAAGACCATCCTGGTCAACATGGTGAAACCCCGTCTCTACTAAAAATACAAAAAATTAGTTGGGCATGGTGGCGCGTGCCTGTAATCCCAGCTACTCAGGAGGCTGAGGCAGGAGAATTGCCTGAACCCAGGAGGCGGAGGTTGTGGTGAGCCGAGATTGCGCCATTGCACTCCAAGCCTGGGTAACAAGAGCAAAACTCCGTCTCAAAAAAAAAAAAAAAAGCTCACTTTCATACAACCATCTCTAAAAAAATCTTCCCTATCATGCTCATGGTAGTAATTTTTACTCCTTTGAACTATTAGATGTGAATCATTATGCTGTTCACATAGCAATTATTTTCTGCCTTGTTATGTAGGTATTTAAGTCTACTTATTTTTATCAAAAAGGTGTAAGTTCCTCAAAGGTAGAGACCATACCTCTTACATTTTTATATCACAAAAGACTTACACACAGTTTATATGTACTACTTATTATATTATAAATGGATTGGTTATATTACTGCAGATTTTAAAAGTCTTGGAAAATAATCTCTTCAATTTAACATATATATGTGCTGAATTTCAAGCACTGTGCCCAGTTGAGGATACAGACATAGACAAGACACAATTCTGCTTCTGAAGAGCTTACTATTTTCAGAGGAGGCTGGCATATATGAAAAATTGCATATGTCCACGATAAAAGTGTGATCTAAAGGTTGTTCACAGGAGGTAGTGGTTAGTTCTAATCATGAGGCTCAGGGACATTTTCATGAAGTTGGATCTATCTTAATCATTTTGTATTTTAAATGAGCTATAACTTATGTACCATAAAATTCACGCTTTGAAGAATACAATTCACTGATTTTATTATGTTCACAAAATTGTGCAGTCATCACCACTATCTAATTCCAGAACACATTTATTACCCAAAGCCCATTTGCAGTCACTCTTCATTCTTCCCTCTCCTAAACCCCTACAACCAGTAACCTACTTTCTGTCACTATGGATTTCCTAATTCTAGACATTTCATATAAATGGAATCATACGATATGTGACATTTTGTATCTGGCTCTTTTCACTTAGCATAATGTTTTTAAGCTTTATTTGTGTTATGGCATGAATCAGTACTTCATTTTTATGACTGAATAATATTCCACAGTATAATATACATTTTATTTATCCATTTATCTGTTGACAGATATTGTGAATAGCATTATTTACATAGCACATTATTCTATGCTATTCACATAGCATTCATATAGCATGATCTAATGTTTATATAATAGCATATACATGTTTTCACTTCTCTTGGGTATATACCTAGGAGTAGAATTGCTAGGTCGTATGGTACTGAATTGATTTTTGAGGGATCCATAGTTTGCTAGTAACCAGACTAGTGAGAGAAAATGACAGCCTGGATCATTATTATATCAAGACACTCAGACTCTCATTCCAAGTGTCTCTTAAGTTCAGGAGCCCTCTCTACCTTCCTGTTAGAGAATGTTGTTTTATTATTTTTGGTTTGAAATCCATGAAATCACTCTACCTCTTTGGTAGGAATTATGGTTTTTTTCTTTCATGAAATACTCTTTCTGCAGCTATGGCTCATTTGAGGTGAGATGTGGTGATTTTAAGGATCCAATTCATTGTTACTCATCTAACCCCACAGTCACTGCTTCATGGACGAGCCCAGAGCTTTTGGCAGAATAAACCAATGGGACATTGGCCTTGGAAAAAAGACTAGTTCTCCCTGAGCCCTAGAAACAGCTGTGTTATAGTTACGTGCTCAGGATCCGTTAAATTACCTGGAAAGGAATCCCTATCCCTCCTCTACCTGCAGAGCTTAGTTGATTAAAACTCTTTTTCAAATAATTATAAGCATCATGCTTTGATGTGATGATTTTTATTTTATTTATTTTATTTATTTTATTTTTTGAGATGGAGTTTCGCTCTTGTTACCCAGGCTGGAGTGCAATGGCGCGATCTCGGCTCACCGCAACCTCTGCCTCCTGGGTTCAGGCAATTCTCCTGCCTCAGCCTCCTGAGTAGCTGGGATTACAGGCATGCACCACCATACCCAGCTAATTTTTTGTATTTTTAGTAGAGATGGGGTTTCACCATGTTGACCAGGATGGTCTTGATCTCTTGACCTCGTGATCCACCTGCCTTGGCCTCCCAAAGTGCTGGGATTATAGGCATGAACCACCACGCCCGGACCAATGTGATGATTTTTAAACTAACATTATATTGTTTGCCATAAAGGAAGATTTTTTTTTTTTCCCAAAGGAGGAAGTGGGTAGAATTAGTGGAAAAAAACTAAAACAAACTAATGCCTAATTGAGATTTCTCAAGCCCCTTCCAGAGGCTAATTTACATAGGAGTACTAAATGGGCCCACTCTCCTGAAATCCCAAAACAGGACAGGCTATATCTGCTCATAGGTATTCTTTTCCTGGGCAATGTTAGTGTGTCTGCATACTCATTTTTGAGACCCAACTCAAATGCCACCCTCCCTGAGAAATGCCTTCCCTAGTTCCACAGACAGAGTGACAGACTTCCATTTACTGTACTCCAATCTTTTCGGTGCTATCTTAGTCTGTTTTAGGTTGGTATTACAGGATGCCACATACTGTTTAACTTATACAGAAAGGAAATTTATTTTTCACAGTCTTGTAGGCTGGGAAGTCCAGTATCAAGACACTGGCATCTGGGAAGAGCCTTTGTGCTTCATCATCCCCTTGTAGAAGGCCGAGGAAGTTTCCTTTATATCAGAAACCTACTCCTAACGGCATTAATCTGTCCATGAGAGCAAAGCCCTCATGACTTAATCACCTCTTAAAGATCTCATCTCTCAACATAGTTCAACTGGAGAATAAGTTTGCAACACATGAACTTTGGGAGAGACATTCAAACCATGGCAGGTGATCATCTCTAACAAACTTTATCATGTGTTTGATTGCATTTGTCTGCTTATGTTCTCCACTGTTGTTTTCACCAGTGCTTTGCCCATAGTAAGCAGTGAATAACTGTTCAATTTAATTATTCTGAAGTGATGACCCTATACTTGTAGAGTGTTAGTCGGCCAGCACATCATGCCAGTTGCAGCTTCATTAAAGAGGGAAACTCACTACCCAGGGAAGCACAATGCTTCGCTAGGTTTATACTCATACTCTGAGCTTGCACAATGTGGGTCAGACACAGAATTCCCAATTTTGTGTTCTCATGGCTCTCTCCATCCATCCAACAAAATGTGTTGGGCACTTCCCGTGTCCTGGGTGGGATTCAGAGGTGAATAGGACAGAGTACAATGTGCCAGGCTGCTGTATAATTATTATATGTACTGCCTCCGATAACAAAGCAAGATAAGTGTGTTAGGACTTTTCTGGTTGCAAAAGACAACTTAGTGACATAAACAAAAAAATCAAATATATTGGCTCATGTAACCAAACATACAGATGTAGACTTCACTTACTACTGGATCCAGGAAGTAGATGATCCTATCTTGATGCTATCTCACTCTCCATCTCTTGGCTCTATTTTTCCTGTGTCTTCTTTATTCTCTGGTAGGCTTTTCCTTTATAGTCACTAATGGCTGCCAGGACCTCCACAATTACTTTCTATCCTGTTGGCAGCCCTTGTCAAAAGAGAAAATTTTTTTCTGCTGCTCCATCAAAAGTTTTGGAATTACCTCTGTTGGAACTTCTCAGATCTCAAGCTCATTCCTAAACCAATTGCTGTGCCCAGAAAGAGGGACTATATTGATTGACTAGTCCTGAATCATATGCCCTCTTTAATTTCTATGGATTGGACTCAGCCAGTCAAACCTTATGGGCTAAGGGTGAAGAAAGAGTAGTTCTCTAGGGAAATCTGGCATCCTACTATGTGAAAGGAAAATGGATACCGAATAGACAGAGACCGTTACAGTAGATGTAATTAACACCACTTTAGAGATAAGAAAATTAAAACTTGGAAAGTTGGCATATGTTACTCAACTTCTCATTGCTAATATGTATTAGTAGAGAGAGGACTAGGACTCATGTCTGTCTAATTTCAAATTCTGGATTTTATGCCATGTAGCCTGTGCTTTCAGACAGCTTATCCTCCAATGGCCTTACAGCCTTGCCAGTCAGTAGGAATCACTTTTTAAAAAAAAATTATTGTGCAACTGGCACCACCATCCATCTCCAGAAATTTCCATTATACCAATTCTTTCCTTCCCCAGACCCTGGCAACCACCTTTCTGTGTTCTGTCTTTATGAGTTTGACTATTCTAGGTATCTCATAGAAGTGCAATCATACAATATTTGTCCTTTTGTGTTTGGATTGTTTCATATAGCAGAATGTCTTCAAGTTTCATCCATGCTATAGCATGCATCAGAATTTATTTCCCTTTTAAGGCTGAATAATATGTAAATATCACATTTTGTTGATGGACATTTGGGTTTTTTTTTTCACCTTTTGTCTATTGTAAGTAATGTTGCTATAAACAGGGGTGTACAAATGTCTGTTTGAGTTCTTGCCTTCCATTATTTTGAGTGCATACCCAGAAGTGGGATTACTGGATTATGTGGTAATTCTATGTTTAGCTTTAAGGAGCAACCATAATCTTTTCCACAATGGTTACAGCATTTTACATTCCCAGCAGCAATGCACAGGTTTCCAATTATTCCACATCCTTGTCGACACTTGTTATTTGCTGTTTTTTTTTTTTTTTTAACAGCCATCCTAATGGGTACGATGTGATATCTCGTTGACTTTGATTTGGAATTTCATAATGATTACTGATACTAAGCATCTTTTCATGTGATTTTTGGACATTTGTATATCTTCTTTGGAGAAATGTCTATTCAAGTCACTTGCCCAGTGTTGAATTGGATTTTGTGAGTGTTTTGTTGTTGAGTTGTAGCAGCTCTTTATATAGTCTAGGTATCAATCCCTTATCAAATATTTAATATATGACTTACAAATATTTCTGCCATTGTGTGAGTTGCCCTTTCACTCTGTTAAAATAATGTCCTCTTGAGAGGGGAGACCCCTCCTCATTTTTCTCCTTGAGGCCTTCACCTCCTCCTTCAGGATGAGAAGGAGGGTAAAGAGAGATAAAATACTAAAGAACTGGAATCCGTGGTTAAGCGACCTGCTGACGCCACTGACCAGGCCATAATGAGGCCCAAGGACTGGGAAGATGACTTCCTTTTCGGTTCGCAGTGTCTAAACTATTTATAAGCCTTGAAAGTGTTGCAAAGAATGTTATTACTACTGGCCAGAGCCTGGCACTGGGTTACGTTCTTTATGTTTACATGACCCAGACCCCCTCCTAGAAACACCTCTGCCAACTAATGATTTACTGTCTTTGTCTTGTCTCTGTAAGCCCCGTCCCCTGCCTACTCCCCTGCACACCGTGAATGAACTAGAAAATCAATGAGGCCAAAGACTGTGAGGTCAATTTTCCAGCCAATGGACAGTGACACAGTTTTGCCTTAGTTTTTCTTTAGAGTTGTAAGCCTATAAAAGGGGAAAGAAGCTGCTTCTCGGGGAGCTAAGTGGTTAAGCCTGTAGCCCCCCGCAGCTTCTGGCCAAATAAAAAGTGACTTCCTTTCTCAGTTCAGTGTTCAAGAGGCTTGTTCCCCACCAATCCTGTGCTACCTTTGGTTCCCTGACTGGGAAGTGTGTTTCGGTTGGTACAGCTAGGACAGCCTCCCAGGCAGCTTTGCCCAGTTTTGCCTCGGTTTCTCCTTTAGAGTTGTAAGCATATAAAAGGGGAAAGAAGCTGCTTCTCAAGGAGCTCAGTGGTTAAGGCATTAGCCCCCCGCAGCTCCCTGTCGAATAAAAAGCCACTTCCTTTCTCAGTTCGGTGTTCGAGAGGTTTGTTCCCTGACAATCCTGCTACACTCTGAGACACAAGATTTTAATTTTGAAGTTCAACTCATCAATTTTTTTCCTTTTGTTGCCTGTGCTTTTGGTGTTATATCCAGGAATTACTTTTGAAAAGCAAACATGAAATGCTTAAAAGAATAGCACATTGTCATTAGTCACAGAACATGTATTCATAAATGTATTAACCATTTTCCAGTTTCAGCCAGTTGAAGTTTAGTTGTAGAAAAGAGAGTGAGCTACCTGAAGGAGTGTTTGGGGTAGGATGCTACAATGAGTGAAGAGACTTTTATCAATATTAGAGCAATAACTGTCTGACAGGAAAAGGGAGAAGAGTTGCTATGAGGAGGAGAGTGATATGTTGAGAAGAAGCAGCAAAATGTTACCTATTTCACAATTTTAACTACTCTGATGAAACGGTCTTACTGAAGTGTGGTGAAAGCAAAGGCCATTAAAAATCTGTAGAGTACTTTAAAAAACTATCCTTCAGACGCCTTGGTTCAGTACTCTGTATTAGGGAAGCATGCTATATGTGAAAGCATTATAAAAGAGCTACGTAAGATTATATTATTATTGCTAATGTGTTTGTTCAACAAATAAGCATCTGAAATTGGAGTACAAGAACACAGACCTAGGAGGGAGGTAACAGACATGGAAAGGCCCCACTCAGATCTCCTTTCCAGGAAAGACTTATAGCCTCAGCTGCGAGGAGTGTAATTAGCAGACATCCTCTAGCTGTAGCTCCTTCAGATTTGGTCTTAGCACAGAAAGCCCCTCACCTCTGGTCATGCCCTTTTGGGTGCATTTGGTGTCTAAATGAGGTGAGAATATAAAAGCCAGGCCATTTTGACCCATTGTAGGATACTCTTGTTGGCAGTGTTTGTTCTAAAGCTCTCTCGGGTGCATACTACAGTTTAATTTCTTCCTCTGCTTAATCCTCCTTCTGCCTTCTACCTTTCACAGGTGTTGATCCTGAATGAACATCTTACACCCAAACTTCAACTCAACATCTGCCTCCAAAGAACCCAAACAGTGACAAATGATTTTAGAAATTACCTAACACAAACTCTATCCTTTTGAAATAATAAAGTTTATTTTTTCCAAATTCAAAATTATTCTTATTTCTTATAGAATGAGATGAATATTCAAGTAGAAAGAAAAACATCGCTTATGATATTGGCAGCCATCTTTGGAGACCATTTACCATAACTGTAAGTAACTGTTTTAACCTTTGGGTATATCATAATATACTCATCCCTTGAACAATGAGTACTTATTCTAGTATTTTTTTCTAGTGTTTTTTACTAGTTTAAGTTATGCTACAATAAATATCTTTGTGCAATAAAGGTTTTGATGTATTCTAAATTATTTTCTTAGGATAGACACCCAGGTATAGAATTATTAGTTTAGAGAGTACGATTTTTGTTGTTATTGTTTTTGTAGAAACAGGATCTCACTCTGACACCCAAGCTGGCATGTAGTAGCATGATCATAGCTCACTGCAGCCTCATATTCCTGGGCTTAAGCAATCCTCTCACCTGAGCCTCCCAAGTAGCTGGGACTACAGATGCATCCCACCATGTCTAGCTAATTTTTTTTTTCTATGTTGCCTAGACTGGTCTCAAACTCCTGGGTTCAAGTAGTTCTCCTGCTTCAGCCTCCCAGAGTGTTGGGATTATAGACAGGAGTAACTGTGCCCAGCTAGATATGCCATTTTCAGTGCTCTTAATGGATAGTTTTCCAAAGGGTTGAATTCGTTTTTGCTGTCAACAGAGTACAGCAGGGCATCAGGAAGCCCATTTCAATGCATTTTCCTATCATTTTATAGGAGAGATAATTACTATTTAAATATTAATTTGTGACAATGTTGTGTCTTTTGCTTCTTAGGTGAGATTAATTCCCTTTTGTCCATATGTGTATAAAACCTGAAACTGTAAAATCTAAAGCTCTTCTCATCAGCTCACCAGTATTCCTTACTCTCAGGCATGGAATGCCAACCCCCAGAGGATGATTTTGTGAGGAAAAAAGCAAGCAGGTGGTAAAAGATACAGAGATTCCTCCCCAGAGAGCAATAGAGATAAGCAGGGAATGGTCTCAATGAAAACCAGCAGAAGTGAATAGGGACCCGTGTACTAGGTGGATCCACGTATTTCCAACATGGTGCAATGTGTATGTGGTAGCAGTGGACCCAAACACCACAGAAAACTTGGGCAGCCACACAATGGTGTTATTTCAGTCCATAACAGTGTTCCATAACTACCTTTTTCTTTCACTTAATATATCATGCATTTTCCATGTTATTAAATGTCTATGTGTGATTTAAAGAGTTTATATTGTTAAATAAAATACATAGGTTCTGAGATAAGTACTAATATTTTCATTTTAAAGATGAGCGAACTGATGTGTAGAAAGTTTTAAAAACGTCTACCAGTCCCACAACTAGTAAGTGAGGGGCTCATTCTTAAATCCATTTGGGTCTGACTCCGGAAGTCAGGATTTTCCCACTACACTGTGTTGCTCCTCAGGGCCTAAAAAACCAGGCCCAGCACAGACCCTCTTCTTCTGATATCTGGCAGAAGGCCTGAGGAGCAAGGTGTCTGTATGAGAAAGCAGAGTGGTCGAAATACGGCCCCAACCACCATCTTCCTGAAATTGTTCTATTGTTTTGCAGTTAACAAGCTGATGGCAATTTAAATTCAGTTCAGGTACTTAAATATTAGACACCGGGAACACAAAGATAAACAGGGATGCCAGTTTAAACAGCTGTATCTGCTTCAACACATTTCAGAAGCAGGAGCAACAGGGAGAGCAAATTAAGGCCTGGCACCTTGTGTGCTAGAGGCAGATTCCTGGAGTAAGCCCATGGAGCCCACCACACGCATACCCCACTGCTGGTTCCGCCTGTGCGCACTGTGTCTGCTACAGAAATGCAGCCTAATTAGAATGGTAGTCTGTTAGACTCCTCTTGATACCAAAGGAAGACTTCTCTCTGTCTTTTAGTGATGAAGACATCAGTTGCCCTGCTTTTCTTTTCTTTCCTCCCCCTTGCCCCGCCTCACCAACCCTTTGGCATCATTTGCTAAGCATCTCTAAGTACCCAATTTAGGCAGGACATTAGAATTTCCCTCTCAGACAGGGTGCATCTGACTCCCTCTAGAGGGCACTTGCTGCCAGTTCTGGGCTAAGTGCCATTTCTGGGAGGATTCTGTGATCAACTGGCTGTCAGATTCACAGAAAGCTCCTGGCGCTTGTTGGTTGGTTTGTTCTAGAGAAACAGTTGGAGTGTGTTTCCTTGGGCAGCTGGGAGAGGTGGGGGGACTCCCTGCCCACCTCACTCTCCTCAACACCCCCCATCCCTCCCCTCCCTTCCCTCCCTGACTGGGCCTTCACTCAGCAGGCCCTTCCAGAGGGTGGAGGCTGAAGGGTGTGACCCACCTTCATGAGCAATAACCCTGTGCAGTGCTACCTGGAGCCTGCGTTGTTTGGAGTAGTAGATTTAACCACGGAGGGTTTGTGGGAACTCCTATTTCAGAAGACAAAGGAGGAGAGAACAGAACATCGAGATGCAAAGATTTATGAGGGAGAAAGACTCATGTAAGAAAAGGAAATTAGAAACCAAGCAAGCAGAATATTCCAAAGACAGCCACATACCACGCATAATAATGAAGTTTCCATGACTTCCTTTTGCTCAGATCAGTTTCCTTGATAATTAACATGACACCTCTCCCTCTCTCAGCAAACAGGTGGGTGTAGAGGGCTTGGCAAATATTTCCTTATTGCTCCCTTTACTTTCTCTGAGAGGAAGGTTGGGTGGTCCAGAGGATTTCCCTTGAGCACCCAGATGGAGCAATAGGCTCCCCATGCCTGCCATTTGCGTAAGGTAACAGATTGAGCCAATGGCCGTCTGTGACTGGCAGGCAGACTTCCTTATCAATGCCATGTGGATGGTGGCGAGATCCCTCAGGCACCTCAGGAGAGTGGGATCAAGGCTGAGAGGTAGGCGACTCTGTCGGTAGAATGGAGGCAGCACTTGGGACTGTGCTAGGTTCCTTTGGAAAACAATGCTACAGAGATCCCATCTCCGGTTGGGTCTTGTCCAGCTGCTTTGTGGAGGGAAGAATGAACACAGCATACTCTCCTTCGTGCCACCACCCTAGTCAGGTCTGTTCCTCTCCATCCCTGGACTTGTTGCTAGTCTTCCCTGGCTTCACCTTCTCCTCTCCAGTCTAGACTGGGCATACTGCTGCCAGAAACATCTTCCCGAGACATTGCCTCTCCCATGTCCTTCCCCAGATAGAGACCCTATGGAGGAAGTCACAATCAAGTCATACCAGTCCTGGAGATAGGCTTTGTTTCAACTGTGTGATGTTTTAAGAAATATTTTGGCCAGGTGCAGTGGCTCACGCCTGTAATCCCAGCACTTTGGGAGGCTGAGGTGGGCGGATCACCTGAGGTCAGGAGTTCGAGACCAGCCTGACCAATATGGTGAAACCTCATCTTTAAAAAAAATTAAAATAAAAAAAAAGAAATATTTTTAATTTGCTTCCAACATGGAAAAAAGGAAAATCTTAGATCAAAATCTGAATTTCTAGCTTTTTTGGAGGGGAATTCGGTGATTTGGCAATTCTATACCTGTATTTCCACATTGCAGTTGACTGGACTGAAGCAGCCAGTGCTGGCTTCAGACGGGGCACTGATGATCTTTTCATGCACTTATTAGTCATTCCTAAATCTTTGGTGAAATAGCTGTTCAAATCCTTTGTCTATTTTTTAAAAAAATGAATTGTCTTCTTATCATTGAGTTATCAGTGCTCACCTTCACTTTTTCCTAGATAATTCTTCCTTACTCAAATTCTCTGTTATGGTAAATAATTCTTTATATTACACTTTCTCTGCTCATATTACTATGTGGTATCTCTCTTTACTGGATTCCGATTTATACAGATGGCTACTAATATTTACTCTCTGATAAGCCAGCAAGAAATGCTCAGAACCTGAGTAAGAAAGAGAAAGTGTTGGAGCTAGACAGATTTGCGTTTGGATCCCAGTTTTGCCACCTCTGTGTGGCTGTAGACATGGCATTCAATCTTTCTGAACTCGCCTGTTATCTTTAAAATATGAAAATAATGTCCACCTCACAGGATTTTCTTGAAGATTAGAGATAATATACAAAAACAGCTTATAACAGAGATTAGCACTTAGTAACAACTCAAAAAATGATAGCCAGAAACAGCAGCAACAAGTAATCAAGAGCTGAAAATAAGTCTTAGGGTTTCTACAGGTGAGAGTACTATTATTCAAGCTACATTGATAACAAGATCCTTGTTATTTGGCAAAAAGTATCTCTTAACTGGCACCTATGTGCTGCTATAGCTAAAGAGATGTCAAAGAGAGGCTGGATGAAGGTTGCCCAGGAAGGTCTTCATGCCATAGCCACATTTTGGGAGCTCATCATAAATATGGAGTCTGGTCTTCAGCTTCATGGGATCTGTTTTGTCAGTATCCCAGGAGTGTCCAAGCTTTAGAAGGCTGATGTATTTTAGTCTTAGGATCAACTAAACTCAAGTATTTTAGTCTTAGGATAACTGGAGTGATATGTTTTAAGGATTGATTCATTACTCAGTTGCTACCTATCATGAAAGTTAAAAAAACAATTACTTATTCTCTATTCAACCCAACTATATACAGACACACAGCCTCAAACTAAAATGATCAAGTTGTTATTAAAAAAAACATAAATGACAAGATATCACAGGCACCGTGATATCACTGCAATGCAATGACAATAATTATTTAGCTTATCAGCTGGTTTGGACATTTTCATATATTTAAGTTTCGTGCATAAGACTTTGCTACCTTTAAGGATATTAGAACCAGAATTGGGAATAGACACAATGAAGGTGTCGTAGAGGGGTAATTAATAGGTTTTCAAGCAGAGGGTCAATCTTAGCATGAATGGAGCTGAAAAACTGCCAACTAGAGGCCCGTAAACAGCATTTGCCCTCAGGTGGGATGCTGGAGTGTGTTAAGAAGATCCTTCTTTTGTTCTGAGACCCTTTTGGTCTGAGAAAGTCTTGTAAGTGATCTGTTTGGCCAGGCAGACATAAGGTAAGAATTAATTTGTCCTTGGGAAAACCTGCTAAGTATTCTATTTGGATCTATTACCGGAGTGTGACCTGCAGATTTAGGACATTTTTTTCTAACCATGGATTTGAGCTGTGGTATTCTGAGCATTCTGTGTATATGAAATGCATAGGGGTTTTGCTCAAGCATTTGCACACTAAGAGCAGGAGGCCAGGTTATGGCAGGTGTGACACACCGGCCTGGTTATCTCTTTACTGCATGCCAGATAACAGACAGGAGAGGGTGTGGACTGTTTGTTGTGCCACATGGTTTTATTTAGTACAGAAGACAGTAGATGCTCTACAGAGACAGAGAAATGAGGTGGACTTCGAACTGATAAAGAGGGAGATCTTTGGGTCTGGTGGACATTGGGTCTAGATTCTGGGCATGGAGATATAATGGCATTTGTCAGCTACTCGCTGTTGTATGTCTTTGTTCCAAGGACATTTATTACACACCCAGATCAGATTCAGATTAGCCACGTTTGGGGAGCTAAGGAACACGGCTATATGCATATTTAAGGCACTGCATGTGGAGGGAGGTGCTATTCCACAAGTTACAAGATAGCAAGAGGTGAAAGCAGGAGCACGGCACCTCAATATTATGGGGGGCAAGGGCTTGGGCTGAGATGACATGTGACAAACAGAGAGGGTTTATGGAACTGGGGAGCTTTTCTCAGTGACCACTGGAGGTACTTGAGAAGGAGAACCTGATAAAAGAGATTTTCTGCAGCCCTAGAGGATAGGGGCTCAGCTATTGTTATTTGTGTATTAAAAGTCTAGAGAATTTGAGTACTTCTGGACTACATACATTTACACATTTTAAAACCATAGGTGTAACAAGATCACTGACATTATTAGAAGCAGAAGCTCAGTCCGAGGATAAAATTATGAACCGGCATTTCCAAACATTCCTAATAATGAGTAGCAACACAGAGAAGACATTTTTCTTCTCTATTTTCCTTCCTTTACTCTCATTAAGCTTGAAAATCTGGGTGGGGATCAAACAGTCCTTGCCTATGGTTCATACAGGGCTCTGCTCTCTGGAGCTCCTCCTAACAGCACATAATGCTTCATGACTCCCGCGACCGACTAGCTCTGATGCTCTGATCTGAACAGGTTTCTATTCTTGACGTTTGATTTGCTATGCATTATTCATTACCCCATGCTTATAAAGAATTGGTCGTTCTATCTGACTTAGGCCTTCATGGGTTCCTTGGACTTTTAGTAGTCTCTGACCTTCTTTACCTTCTCCTTTCTTTCTTTTTTCCTCCTTCTCTTCCTTATTCTAGAAAAGATTTTCCTTCCTGTAGGAGATAGTTTAAAAAAAAAAAAAGATTTAAGGTGCTTATGCAGATATAGTTAAGATTAAATTAAAAGTAGATGAATTAAAGAAAGGGAAAACCAGGATGAGGAACAAGGGAGATACAAAAATGTATCCCTAATGATTCCAACTCTTGGTTATTGGTGGGCCACCAACTGATACCAAGCTTCCTCTCCAGGAATTCCTCTCCACCTTATTACATGCCCAAGCCACGGGGTCATGAGGTTAAAAACCAGCATAACAACTTATTCCTAATACTAAAACCAGAAA